>NC_136059.1:1731226767-1732683040 GCF_964261635.1 Lissotriton helveticus | reverse complement strand
GTAGAGAATGAGTAGAGAGTAGTAGAGTTCGTAGTAGAGCGAGTAGTAGGGAGTAGTAGAGAGCGAGTAGTAGAGAGTAATAGAGAGCGAGTAGTAGAGCGTTGTAGAGAGCGAGTAGTAGAGCGTTGTAGAGAGCGTTGTAGAGAGCGAGTAGTAGAGAGTAGTAGAGAGTAGTAGTGAGTAGTAGAGAGTAGTAGTGAGTAGTAGAGTGAGTAGCAGTGAGTAGTAGAGTGAATAGTAGAGAGTAGTAGAGTGAGTAGTAGAGAGAGTAATAGAGAGTGAGTAGTAGAGAGTGAGTAGTAGGGAATGAGTAGAGACTAGTAGAGAGTGTGTAGTAGAGAGTGAATAGTAGAGAGTGAGTAGTAGAGTGAGTAGAGAGTGGTAGAGAGTGAGTAGTAGAGAATGAGTAGAGACCAGTAGAGAATGAGTAGATATTAGTAGTGTGTAGTAGAGACTAGTAGAGTGTGTAGTAGAGACTAGTAGAGCGTGAGTAGTAGAGAGTAGTAGAGTGAGTAGAGAGTACAGTAGTAGAGTGAGTAGTAGAGAGTGAGTAGTAGAGAGAGTAGTAGAGAATGAGAAGAGTAGAGTAGTAGAGAGTAGTAGAGAGTAGTAGAGAGCAGTAGAGAGTAGTAGAGAGTAGTAGAGTAGTAGAGAGTGAGTAGGAGAGTAGAGTAGTAGTGAGTAGTAGAGAGTAGTAGAGAGTAGAGTAGTAGAGAGTAGAGTAGTAGAGAGTGAGTAGTAGGGAGTATTAGAGAGTGAGTATTAGAGAGTGAGTATTAGAGAGTGAGTATTAGAGAGTGAGTATTAGAGAGTGAGTAGTAGAGAGTGAGTAGAGAGTGAGTAGAGAGTGAGTAGAGGGTGGATAGAGAGATGAGTGAAATTGTGGATGGATGGATGAGTGAAAGAGTAAATGAATGAATGGATAGATGAGTGAAAGAGTAGATGGATGGATGGATGGATGACTGGATGACTGGGTGGCTGAGCGGAAGGATGAGTGAAAGGATGGATGGGTGATTGAAAGGGTTATGGATAGATGAGATGGATGGTGTGAACTAATTGATGGATGACTAAAAGGAAGGATGGCTCAATGAGTGAAATGGCGGATAGGAAGATAGATGAGTGAATGGACGGACAGACAGACAGGTTTGAAGGATAAGTTTGGAGATGATGGATAGGATTGGATATGGATGGGTGGACAGACAGAATGTTGAAAAATTGAATAATAGAATGAATGTATGAGAAAATGTGAAGGTAAAATTGTGCATATCAGCAGATGGATGGAAAGATGAGAAGAGACAAGGGAGCACTTCGGCTGAGAGTCATGATGACTTGCTTAGTTTGCTTGGTTCGAAGTGGGGGGTATTTTAATGTTCTGGCTACTCCCTTACTTTGCCTTCTGGCTCAGCCAGGCTGCTTCTCTCCAGCTGTTGTCCTGCGACAAACCGCCATAAGCACGCTGGGAGGAGAATAGCAAAAACCCATCCCCCCTCCACCCCCACCCCTCAGCTAGATCCGATTCTCCTTCTCTCTTCTCGTACCATCTACCCCTTACGCATTTTCAATTAAAGATTGTAGGCACTATAATATATCATCCATGGATAGTTCGCCCACATACCCTCTACAGCCCCTCAAGACCTATCCAATTCCGTGTAGAGCCGCCATTTGCTCAGTGGCCAATGCTCCTCACTGCCTGGGCAGTAACCTAGCAGCGAGTGGCGGCGCTTCTGCTGCTGGGGCGATGGTGCTGACAGGCAGGATACATGCACGGGCACGCAGCCATATTAGCACCGGTTAAGGTGCTTGAGGCGGTTAAAATGGCCAAGAAACTATGCCCGTGTTCTGAAAATTCATATTTAATGCTCCTTCGCCATCCTTTATATTCTTGCCCTGTTCTACCCAAATAATCCCTCACCTCTTACTTGGACGCATGGAATCAGCCATCAGGTGGCACTCATGAAGCCAGCTGATACAAAGAATCCTTTAACACAAGCTGAAGCGTGTAATAATGAAGTGTCTTGGGGAGTGACTGAAGAACGTAATCATAAATTATCAGAGAACACCTTCTGCATGTTTTTCTTGTTGCATGCTTCCCTTGTGCATGTTTTTAACTTCCACATTCTGTTCTTTGTTTATGATGCTCTAAATGCTAGTCAGCTGACTTGTGCTGCACTCAATGATATTTTGTATGAAAAAATTCACACTTCATAAGTAAGGATAAATACAGAGACATTCGGAAAGAAAATGCATAACTGTATTTCCAAAATGTGGTTTTATGGAGTAAAGTCGTCTGATTTACACTACTCCAGGATACTGATGATAGTTATCAGAAGGTCCCCAGGTTCTGCTAAACCCCTATGCTGCTCCAGAATGTTGTGTGCAAGTAAGACTTTTATTATTTTCTTATGTCTCCTTTAACTGTGATAAGAGTCACTGGTCTTTTAACAGGTCAGAAAAAAAACTGCAAGATGATAATAAGATAGATGTGTGGGGTGGGTGGGTCAGCTGAAACAATAGGGCATGGAAAGAAAGAAGGGCCAGAGGGATGGAGAGAAGGTTTGATGGATAAATGGAGAAAGGATGGAAAGACGGACGGCGCAAAGGGTGGCTGGCCATTTGCTTTGAGAATTGAGGTGTGAATGGCTCCATTTGGCCAAATTGTTTTCCGAAATCCCTTGGGGAATTAAACAAATAAGTGCAAGGCTCGCTCAACCCAGTCGCTCGCACAGTAATGCTTGGAATATACTGGGGAGTATTCTAATACTGACCAGAATGCCGCCTAACACAAGCTTCCTCCAGTATGCTGGGAGTGTCCAGTGATACGTCATCGACGAGCTGTCCCTTCAGCATTTCAGTTGTTTCAGTCCTGTTTAGTGCTTTAAATGGATAAAGAGAAGTGCCGGTACTCGACAGACTGATTGAGGTAGGTCTTGCCTGTCTGGTGGGGGATTGTCTGGGGGTGGGGGGGGGGGTGGCTGTGAGGCTCATACCATTAAACGTCCCTGGGTCCACTTGTCTCTCTGAAAGCTGTGATTTAAATGGGCCGGTGCTTACCGGTACTGAGTACCGGCACTTCTAAATTTTCTGCGCTTGAGTACCGGAACTTTTTCTTGTCTCAAAGACAGTACCGGTACTCATGGAGCAGCAGCCCAACTTAATTTGGCTTCTAAAAAAAAAGCATAACACACAGCTAACGAGTCTGTCCGCTTTTGTGAAGCACTCGAGTGCTAATCTCCCCTTAACATTTCCTAATTGAGCAATGCCCCTCCTCCTGTTGTGCTCCCTAGCCCGGGCTGCTGCAGCCTCCTGGACACAGGAGATTCTTTCAGCAGACCTGCACGCTGGGCTATTGTGCTCTGTTGGCCATCCAAATAACTTCGAAAAGTGGCGAAAGCTTTGTTTTTTTAAATTTCTTCATGTGCCCCCTGCTGTCCAGTTCCTTTCAACCCATTTGCAAGGTGTAAACGACTTGGTGCGGGACAGATGAAAGGCCCAATTTGCATCTCACCCCTCTCCCTACTGATAAACACACTGCAGCCATAGCTTGTCAGAGCTTAGCTTATAAAGAGGAGAATTAATATACATGCTTTTCCTTTAAAATGTAATTGATCAAGAAAGTGTGTGATATTGTGTTATGTATGTTTGATTTCTATAGCACTTTTTCAATGCTTGTGAGATCCAAGGCGCTATTACACTGGAAACAATTTAAGAAGGGGTTTACACTCAATTAAAAGTAAAATATTTATGACATTAGAAAATACTTTTAGTGAACTTTTTTCTTCCTGCCTTTGAAACAATTTCTAACATAAAGCGCCAATGAAACGAAATCTTAAATGAAGAGTTTCATTTGGTCATGAGGTTTTACCAATGATTTTAATTAATGGCCCCTTAGCACTACCCGTAGCCCCGCCCCCATGACTCCACCCCCATAGCCCTGCCCGCACCTAACCCCGCCCACAACTCAATTTGGTGAGTACCTGCACTTATTTTTTTCCATTTAAAGCACTGTCTGAAAGGTACCTGAGCACTTCATCGTCGTCCCCGGCTGGTAGTAACTTCCTTGAGTGGAAACGTGTACTCCTCCTTCTTGAAAACATTCTTTACTGAAGAGTTTAGCCCTGAGAGGAAAGGATGTTTCTCCATTTGAGTTTCGTGCACCCATGTCTCTATGAGTGTTAAAAGGGCTTGTTCACGACAGAACAAGTCAATCAATCAATCAATGACACTTGTAGAGCGCGCTACATACCCGTAGGGTCTCAAGGCGCTGGGGGGGTTCCGCTACTGCTCGAACAGCCAGGTCTTCAGCTTCTTCCTGAAGGAGAGGTGGTCTTGGGTCAGGCGCAGGTCGGGGGGGAGGGAGTTCCAGGTCTTGGCGGCCAGGTAGGAGAAGGACCGTCCTCCTGTAGTCGCTCTTCGGATGCGGGGGACGGCGGCGAGGGCGTGGTTGGCTGAGCGGAGGTGGCGTTTGGGAGCGTAGAAGTTGACTCGGCTGTTGAGGTAACTCGGGCCTCGGTCGTGTAGAGCTTTGTGTGCGTGGGTGAGGAGGCGGAAGGTGATTCTTTTGTTGACGGGGAGCCAGTGAAGGTCTCTCAGAGGTCCGGAGATGTGGCTGGTTCGTGGGATGTCGAGGATGAGTCTGGCTGAGGCGTTCTGGATCCGCTGGAGTCTCTTCTGGAGCTTGGCGGTGGTACCGGCGTAGAGGGCGTTGCCGTAGTCCAGACGGCTGGTGACGAGGGCCTGGGTGACGGTCTTCCTGGTCTCGGTGGGGATCCACCAGAAGATCTTCCGTAGCATGCGTAGGATGTTGAAGCACGCCGAGGAGACTTTGTTAACTTGCCTGGTCATGGAGAGGGAGGAGTCCAGGATGAAGCCCAGGTTGCGTGCGTGGTCTGTCGGTTTGGGTGCGGTGCCCAGGGCGGGAGGCCACCAGGAGTCGTCCCAGGCGGAGGGTGAGGAGCCCAGGATGAGGATCTCCGTCTTGTCCGAGTTCAGTTTCAGGCGGCTGATCGTCATCCACTCGGCTACCTCTTTCATCCCGTCGTGCAGGTTGGCTCTGGCGGCGGCGGGGTCGTTGGTCAGGGAGAGGATCAGCTGGGTGTCGTCGGCGTAGGAGATTATGCTGAGGTTGTGTTTGCGTACGATGGCCGCGAGGGGGCTCATGTAGACGTTGAAGAGGGTGGGACTCAGAGATGATCCTTGGGGGACGCCGCAGATGACTTCGGAGGCCTCTGACTTGTACGGTGGTAGGCGGACTCTCTGTGTTCTTCCGTCGAGGAAGGAGATGATCCATTCCAGCGCCTTGTCCTGGATTCCGACGTTGCTGAGGCGCTGTACTAGGGTGCGGTGGCAGACAGTGTCGAATGCCGCGGAGAGGTCCAGGAGGATGAGGGCCGCTGTTTCTCCATTGTCCATCAGGGCTCGGATGTCATCGGTGGCGGCGATGAGGGCGGTCTCGGTGCTGTGGTTGGCTCGGAAGCCGGACTGTGAGGGGTCGAGGGATCCGTTCGTCTCGAGGAAGGCGGCCATCTGCTTGTTGACGGTCTTCTCGATGACTTTGGCTGGAAACGGGAGGAGCGAGATGGGGCGGTAGTTCTTGAGGTCGGTGGGGTCCGCTGTTGGTTTCTTGAGTAGAGCGCTGAGTTCGGCGTGCTTCCAGCTCTCCGGGAAGATGGTGGTGTCGAAGGATGTGTTGATGATGTCTCGCAGGTGGGGTGCGATGACAGCGTCGGCCTTGTTGAAGACGTGGTGAGGGCAGGGGTCGGTCGGTGATCCGGAGTGGATGGAGTTCATAGTGCGGATGGTGTCTTCGGTGCTGATCGGGGTCCAGGCGTGAAGGATGGTGGTGGGGGGTGGTTGTTCGGTCACGGTGTGCGTTGGTTGGTTGTTGAAGCTGCTGTGTATGTCCGTGATCTTGTTGTGGAAGTATGAAGCGAGGGAGTTGCAGAGGTCTTGCGATGGGGTGACGTCGTTGTTTCCTGCGCTGGGGTTGGAAAGCTCTTTCACGATGTTAAAGAGTTCCTTGCAGTTGTGTGCGTTGTTGTCCAACCGGTCCTTAAATGCTGTTTTCTTGGCGGCGCGGATCAGCTGGTGGTGTTTCCGGGTGGCCAGTTTGTAGGAGGTCCTGTTGTCCGGTGTCGGTTCCCTTTTCCAGACTTTCTCGAGGGCTCGGCAGTTCTTCTTGGAGCTCTTGAGTTCGTCGGTGAACCATGGGGCCTTCTTGCTGCCGGGTCTGCTAGGCGGGGTCCTCAGAGGGGCGAGTTCGTCCGCGCAGTTGCTGATCCACTTCGTGAGGTTGTCGGCGGCCTGGCTGGGGTTCGCTGAGCTGGCAGGGGGGTGTTGGCTCAGGGAGGTGGCGAGCTGGTCTGCTGTGATCCTGTTCCAGCTTCTGCGGGCGGCCTGTTGCTGGTGTTGGTGGGTCGTCGTTCTCTTGAAAGTGAAGTGGACGCAGCTGTGGACGCAGCTGTGGTCGAACGAGAAGAAAGAAAGTGTTTCTCGATGCAGTAGCGCTGTTTTTTCCACAAGCACTGCAGTACTAGTCGAACCTTAACTCCAGCAGAAACTGGTACTGCACGAACAAGATGTGGGTTTCCATGGAATCCCGTGATGGGCTGTGGTGTAGTCCCAAACAATGCTATTTTATCTTGGTTCTAATCGGACTGGACTAACGCCTCTGCACATAAGCCATAAATACTTCAACACACACTGCCCAAAAAGCAGGGGCCAAAGTGAGGGAGGAATGAGGCATATGTTCCACTCCCAAAACAGATCATACACTCTCGAGAAATGCAGGGACGTTATAATGGAAAAGAAAGGGCGACAGGCTTAGTTGGTGCATCCGACTGCAGTTTCTTCTTATAGTACAACAAATAGTTTTCCCGCGAGATCTACTGTAAGCCACAAGATGGCACTGTTCCCCCATGTTCCGGATGGAAGGAAATAAGACTGCAGAGTTATTGCTACATGCCCTTCTCTTATTACATTCGCGTTCGGTGACACCGTTCATACACTTTAATCGTGTCTGCAAAAATGTACCAAGCTCGAGGCTGAGTATTTCATGAACTTTTTCTAATCGGTCAACTAGGAGAATGACTTCTTCTATGAAGTAGTTATGGCAGTCTACACCACTCCCCTCTGAGAGAAGAGCAGGATAGTTTGATGAGACCAAACTCCGGCAAAAAAAAACAATTGCCTACAGTTTCCATTTG
This sequence comes from Lissotriton helveticus, assembly GCF_964261635.1. Lineage (NCBI taxonomy): Eukaryota > Metazoa > Chordata > Amphibia > Caudata > Salamandridae > Lissotriton > Lissotriton helveticus. The sequence goes on along the minus strand of NC_136059.1, from coordinate 1,732,675,838 downwards.
ATGTTTGAAAGGACGAATGACTCAAACATGAATGAGAATGGTAATGCCTAGCCATGACCACCTTACTTTAGCATCGTGATTAGCTGCTTTGTTAGAGCCCGGCTGCACAACTTTTCCTTTTGTTGGGTGGTTTGAGGCAGTGGACTGGAGATAACTCTCCCTGCAGAACACATAGTGCCCACACCGCCATCGCTCGCTCCACATGCACCCAATACATTACAACCAAGAAGACTCAAGAGACATAATTGTGGGAAAACGGTGGTGCAGGTTTATTTGCATACAAAGCAGATAGGTGGGTCAACTTACAGGCGATCCAAGACGGCAGCCCCTCGCTGGCCCGCCTGCCTAATTAGCCAATTTGCACGGTAAGTCGATGCTCTTGACGGTGCAATACTTTAATAGTTATCTCGTTTACTCCCGCCCCCCCTGTCGGGGCGGAGCGATGAGGCACACCCCCGGTCGGTTTAGGCCCCCCGACCGCCCGAAGGACTAACGGGGCGCCGACGTTGTTTACTGGAACCCCCTCGGCTCCAGGTTCTTGGCTCGGGCACCCCTACTGTGCCAGGCAGAGGTATTGCTGTCTCCTTCTGCCGCAGAGGTACCCTTACTGTCCATCTGCTTCCAGATCGCCCTGTGACTCCGCCTGCAACACAAAACAGACCATTAATTGTTCACACCAACCTGCTGCTCTGCCGCTGGGTCTGGGCCAGGGTGGGAACAGCGCAGAGTAGTCCGGACGAAACGCGGCGGAAAGAGGAAGGACAGAACCAGGCTGGCCTACATAAAGGCCCCAGGACCGCCCACCACCTTACATGCTCGCCCTGCATTGGCCACCTCCTAAAGGGGCGGCACCCTGACCGTCGCGCTGATGACGTTTTGCTCGCGAGGCATGTGTCACTAAGACGCTGTCTCGCGTTATCTCCCCTTCGCGTCGCGCGGCCAGCGGCATTTCTGCTAGATGTGCTCGCTTTGTACAGTACATTGTGAATCCCCCACCTTTTTTTATAGACCTCCTTCCTAGGTTCCAATAAATAAGGAAATGCACCTGATAGAATGAGAGAGAGGTCTCAGAGGAGCAATCCTACAAATCCATTACTAACAGTGAATCTTTAGAGTAAGTAGCTTAGTGTAGCTTGGGCAGTGGGGAAGAGGCACATAAGAGGCAAGAATTCTGTTGGTGTCATTGGGCATTAAGGACTGGTTACAGGACAGTTTGATGCTTTGTGTGGGTGAGGGCAGCGGATACATACTATTTCCTCGACTGTTGTTTATGTGTCCATTATCTAGTCTCCCCCTTTTCCTCATTTACCGTCTCCTCGTTGTGTAGGTAAGCTCCTTTATACTCTTTAATTGTCATTGTCTCTTTGTACATTTTAATTGTGACATTTTCTGTACTCCTTTTACATGTTATTAATTCCTTTATTTTAAACGATATCTTCACCAAACCCTAAACTCCATTTACCCCCTAACTGTTCACCTCTAAACCCTTGACCCTAACTCCTTACCCTAACCTTATCCTAAAAAATATTATTTTTCACTGATTTACTTACAATGAAATGACCAACGATAACATGGCCTGCAATTACAGTGTAATCTATGAATCCATGAATAAAGGCCCACAAGGAAATGTCCTAATAATGAATGGATGCAGCTAGGTGACACGGGGACCAAGCACCCAGGTGAGGGTGTCTAAGGAGCGAATACCGGGGCAAGTGATTGCTGCAGATAGGGTAGTTACATTTCTTATCCTTGCACTTCTTTACCCTGTACTCCTAACTTACAGTTTTTCGCACAAATGAAAATGGAAAACTGTGCTAATACTTTGTAATTTAGGAACACAATGGAAGTGGGGTTATGCAAATGTGTTCAGATGTAATGCAATTAAAGAAAACATCCTAACTGAAAGATATGCTGCAAACAAGCAGAGGGAAAATCAGTATTTAAATCAGAAGGGACTGGGAGAGGCTCGGGGTAGTGATCTAACTGTAAGTACAAAGCCATAGCACAAGATCGAAGGTGAATATTATTTCAGGATTGGTGACCGAATTCTAGTATCTTCCACCAGTGTGACTGATAATATTTTCCTGAACCCCCTGCTATCCAGGCAGCGTGAGCTGCTTTGTGAGTGGTTTTAGGGGTGGGGGAGAGTTGATGAAATATCTGTGAAGGCAGGTTGGTTCATCATGCATTGGGGGAACCTCCTGTTACAAATGCGGGTTCTGCAATGGTTTCTTAGGTCCACATACAAAATATGCCTGGCCTGTTGGGAGTTTCCTCACAGCACACGCAGGGCATTGTTAAAGATTGTTGTACAGGACTGCAGTTGTTTAAATGGTGGTTCCGCACAGAAGCTACGCTTTGAGGAATGGTGTCCAATAGGCCGACCTGGCTTTAATAGCCTATATAATGTCATTTTTGATGATGACAAGGTTCTATATGGGTATTTCTGATGGCAAAGCTAATGCCACTAGGAATGGCCATCATCCACCACATCAGTGGGTCTGCAGAACACAGAAGAGGGCAGATGGTACGTCTGCATTTTTGGGGCCGAAGTCCTAATCCCACCATGCTTTTACCCTGGGATTTCCTTGTCAACGAATTTGAAGCACATTCAGAGAAGTATGCAGATCTCCATGTATTTATCTGCCATAGCCTGCGTCCAATTGCCTCCACCAATAGGTAATGTTTGAAAGCTGCCAGGTGTTTTGCTAAGGACAAGCTGACTGTATCTGCAGGTGAGCTCTGAGGGTCACCAGGGGAGAGTATGAAGGCATGTTGCTGCACTATTAGGGTCTGCAGGGTGGGACAGTCATCCCAGGCACCCCTGTCGGTTGACCAGGAGTGAATGGGAGTGACCAGGAGGTGTCTGGTTGGTGTTGAGCTAACTAAAGGCTTGTGAGAGTCTAGTGGGGTGTCTGAAGGAAGGTGGAGAGTGTCTGCGTGACATCTGGCAGTGAGTTGGCCATGAGGGGATGTGTGAAGGTGGGCCAGAGATGTGCTGAACTATCTAATGTCCAAGATACCTTCGCTTGTGTAAGAGCGTGCTGCGTAACTCCAAAGGCTGTCTTGTCTGAGGGTTGGCTGGAGATATGCGTGTGCGTTGGTTGTGCATTGGTTGGAGGTGTTTTAATGCAGTTCAAAGTTCTTGTAGGTCCTCGCTAAGGGTCTCTTCAGGCCTTCTGGGGATGTCTTAGGGCATACCAAGGGGCTTGTTTTAGGAGATGCTGAGGGTCTCTGATGGTTATGTGTGTTTGTTAACAGACCAGTGGAAAATGTCCGTAATGACCTGGACGAGGTGGTGACCCTTTCTCTGATAGACAATGATGGCGTCAGAGGGAGCCAGGAGACCCCTAAAGGCTATGAATGGATGATTAAGGCCCAATTATGGGGTTTTGGGGTCTCCCTGAGAGCACATGTGCTGGACAGAAGCAGGACATTTATATCATTCGTGCCCGTACCCTCCCCCCCCACTCCAGCGATGCTGGAATCACCTGTCTTCACCGGTGTTAAAACATGCCATAACTGTCTTATTTCTTAAAAGGGCATTATTAATGCATGCTGTTCCATCACCACAATATTACTGACACTGTCAACCCCAGTTTTGAAAAACTAAAATTAGTAGCAACCACCAAAACCTTACTCATATTACACAATTATCATGCCTACAGCGATTGGTAAGGCTGGTATCTGTTAAGCTCTACAGCATTATCCAATTCCTAATAGTCGACTTGGATATTCTGCAGAAAATAAATCATTCATCTAAAGCAGGTTTTCTCCTGCGTGTTCCACATGTTAATGAAAAGTCCATGCTTGTTTCTTTTTCCCCCTGTTATTTTCCTTGTCATTTTTGTGTGGTTGAGTATCCATAGATGTGCTAATTTATAATTTTTCCTCCGTAAATTTCAAGCAATTTGAGCCTAAAATGGTTTCGAGTTACCAAATATTTGTAGAGTTTTCTGAATAATATAGATGGCTATGAAGATAAACAAAGTGTGGAGCATTTTAGAGGGACTACCGCCATCCTGTGGTTATAAGCAAGAGCTACAGGCGAGATAGACGTTAATAAATTAACTTTAGACCGCGATTGAAAACTTCCACTGCACTGGATATTTGACTTCAAGGGGTCCTTTCAACTTCAGCACAGTTAGCCTTCGTGGCATAATTGATGGATCTGATACTGCTCAATCTATACCATTAAGAAACAAGCTGGTCTCGCCTTTTGGACCTAGTAGCTTTGCTAGTGCTGTCTGCATCGGCAAAAAATAAGGACAAACAACATGAGGTCTGATTTGCATTTTCGCTTGTATGCTAGACTTCTTGGATTTGCTAATGTTTGTAAGAAATACATTGCCTTTTTAATTAGGAAATGCATAGGCTTCCACAGTATTACATTTTAATTGACAATATATATTTAGAACAATAAATAACCACATTGCCAATAGTATACGTAAAATGATATATTTTTTTCTTAGGGTTTCTGTTCCCAACTACTTCCACTCACTTATTACAGTGCTCTAATCCACCCACTGTCTCCCCCGCACACAGAGTGTTTTCTTTTACACATCTGACATAATGCGTTTCTCTTACAGAATAACTTTGTATTCAAACGTGTAAACCAAAGAAGGCAACACTACCTCTGTTCCACCCTTGCAGTTAAAACCCCACAGACAGCAGCAACCGAGCAATCCTCACACACAACCATGACACTGATACAGGCATCCAGGGCACACAGAACAAGCAGACCGTGGCCAGAAACAATGCAAGTTTCTCTCACACAGAAGTGTCACAGGCAGCAGCTCAGGCAGCCTCCCTCACAAAGTGGGTAAAGCACAGGATCTTCTTGCAGCATTCTTTCTTGCACAACATACAACATGGGAAGCAGCTGTCGAGCCTCCCTCAAACCAAACATGTGAAGCATGGGTAGCAGTTGGGCACATCCTCCATGGCCATCAGGTGTACCCACATCTTAAAGTGTTATACCTCCATCCAGTCCAGTCCTTTAGCTCATATGCTGCATTATGTCAAGATTCTTTAAGTGTGGCTCAGCTGCTGTTCCTGCTTTAATAATCTGCCATTGGCTACAAACCGCGTGTGCTGTAGAGTCCCCTTCTGCCTTCCAGGTCGTTTATACCACCTTCCTACATTTAGGTATTGTATTTAATAAAGCGCACCCTTTTTTATCACTCGACTTCAGTGAGGCATACAGGCAGCAGCCTTTGAAAGTGCAGCTCAGGAAGAAAGGGGAAGATGCTGAACATCTGGGAAATTATGAGAGTAGAAAACATTCGAAACTTGCAGGTCACAATTGCACAAGTATAAATAGATGTAATCTGGTGCAAAGCAGCTCGTATGACCTGCAAGGGAAATTGCATTAGAAATATTATAGCCTTATAGCCCGCCGTAGAGGGCTATACCGGCTATTAAAGGCCCTCTCCAGCGTTAAAGGCCCCGAGCCGAAGGCGAGGGCCTTTAACAAGGGAGAGGGACTTTAATAGCGGTATAGCCCACCTACGAAGGGCTATAAGGCTATTAGAACATTCTGTCACTAGAGGACAGAATGTTCTAACAAAAAAAAAAAAAGCCTTTTGGGAGCACGAGGCGATTGGAATCTCCTCAGGCTCCCTGAACCCTTTGTTCACAACCAGAGCTGTGAACAAAGAAACATTGGAATGTTGGAGCTCCAGGCTTATACCAGCCATTATAAGCCCGGAGCACTCCATTGTTTTCAATGGAGCTCCCAACATTCCAATGTTCTAATACATATTCAAGTTTAAATAAGATGCAGATGTAAAGCTGTAGTTCCTTCAACACAAGTTGCAATTTCAGACAGATAAAGACCACACACTTCAATAAACATATTGTAAGCATGCGTACATGAGTACATGCATACCTATGTGTACCCTGACTCAATTTTAGAATACATTCATATATATGTATTCACATGAGTACATGTACAGTCAGGCCCACGGATAAAGACACATACATAAACATATAAATGTGTGTGTGTGTATATATATATATATATATATATATATATATATATATATATATATATATATATATATATATATATATATATATATATATATAGTATAAACACACACATATGCACACAAAAACACAAACTCATACAAGTATACCAGTACACAAAGACATACATTCGCACACAAAGTCATCCATGCACTTGATTGCTCTACATAGATGCAATGACCATGTTTTTTGTAGTCACCTGCATATAAAGCTGAGACTGTCTCATGGGAGATAAATAAGTTGCTGCTCTTGTTAGGTCTTTCTAGCCAAGACCTTATGATTCCACTTATAGGGGCTTTCAGCCAGCCCTATTCAGCCAAACCCCGAAACTGGTCCTAGGATACTTGTTTTCCAAGCAAGGGAGATCCTGGCCTGGCAGTTCGGGCTGGACTGGTCCCGTGGGGAACAGGGTCTAGACTGATTGGACTGTGGCTGGGTTTAAATTTGAATGGCATGGGGAGCAAAAAAATCATGGATTTAGGCCCAGATCGCTGTACTGGGGTGAATGTTTGACATTGTTCAACATTCTGTCCATCGCATGTTCTTTTTGCACTCTTCAGCCATCGGCCTGTTATAATGTCCTTCACATTTTTCTTCTGTCCACTACAACATACAGTATAGGCAGTGGTCAGCCCACTTAAGGCATTGGCTAACTTCACTGTGAGTGACGACATTCTGCCGTTTTACAAGGAGCAAATCCACCAAGAGCAGCTCCATTAGGTGGCAGAGACTACTATGGCGGCGTGTGATTTTTGTGAGCAAAACATATTTTTACTTTTAGCCATAGTTTGCATTTTTTTAGATTGATGAGGGCTGGGCACCTTCTCTAATGAAAACGTTTGTAAAAACCATGACCCCAAAAAAACATACTTTGATAAAACCAAAAATAATCAGCTGCAACCTGAACTATTAGTTGCATTTTCTTGTTTCGGTCAAGAAATAATGCAATTACTTGCATTGCGAATTTTGTTTTCTGGACTCCAACATGTATTTTTGTAAGCGCTGCATTGTTTGACATTCTCACAACTTCTGTTCAGGTCCAACGTTCAGCCCCTTCAAAAACATGTGCCGTAAATATGTGGCTTTATTTCATATTGAATGCTGATGAAACCCAGTTTTTTTACTTGAAGCCTATGAGTACAAGTTGCCTCAAACATGAACTGATCCTTTATTCATGGATGTAGGGCAATTAGCTTAATTTGAAAACAGAAACACCCCAACTGGTACTCTTCTAGTTAATATTTACCTAATAAAGGGCTATCCTTTACAACCTGACGGCAAATTGAACCTAACACATTCAGATGACATTAAATGTACCCCACCTGGGGCATATCGCTCCTGTATGGCTATGGAATGCCCTATTACTGACGTTAAAAACTTTCTGAATTCTTTCCCATCCATCCTGTGCATGCTTGTTTCTACGGCACCGTCATGCTACCATTGTTTTGGAGCAAATCTTGGGTATGGCAAGCCCTTTTATATGGGACGGCATAGAAATCTAACAACAAATCTCCAAAAGTTGCAAAATTTGAATTGTCACACTACGCGTCTTAGAACACCATGTTGGCTACCAGAGGCAGACAGTTTCCATAAAACTCTTAATGCTTGTCCAAAAAGCTATATAGTTAAAAGTTTATGAATATATATGTTCCCAGTAAAAATCTGCGTTCTCGCTATGCTGGCTGTTTCCAGTCTAAGGCTTTGGCAGTAGAAAGCGCTTTCTCTGTTCAAGGTTATTGTGATTTCAAGCCTCCCTCTTCTGCCCTCATTTCTTTTGTTTTTTTTTGTTTTATATAGCGTAAACTCGACCAGAAGGTATCAGAGTGCTTTACATGAGCACCAGTTGCATTACAGATAGACACATTCATTTTTGGTAGGCATGGGAGTATTAAGTGATTTGCCCAGAATCACAGGGTGTGGAGCATCCCTGCTGAGACTCAAACTCGGTTCTCCAGCTTCGAGGTCTACTGCTAGCCATTAAGCCACATCCTCTCCACTATTATGGTACTTCATTCTTTCTCAGTTTTATTGTTTTGGTATCTGTTTTGCTTTTCCCATAACGCTTGCGAAGCCTAAAGCGCTTTATAAATCTTGGATGCATCTACAATACCCTGTGACAATACGTAATAAAATATCCCTGAAAACACAAATGTATAAAAACAATTGTGCGCCTTCGAGGGATGTATCCTCCGGTCAGGGATTGTTTGAGAGGGCATTGTACCGTAAACTCACCTGATGTGTGTCTTTTGTGTCTTTCAGCTTGTGAATCGACAGTGGCTCTGCTCTTCAGTGCTGTTATACATTTAGGATGTAAACCCTATCTGGAAAGTCAACGGTCTGCATGCATGTGTCGATATGAAGAAAAAATTGACCTCTAGGAAAAGAAGCGGAAGGCAATGCAAATGAACTACGATTTATATGAATCAAAAACGTGCCTTTTGTGAAGAACAGTTTGTTACAGATTTTTAGTGTTTTTTTCTGCGTATTGCAATCATAGAACTCGATTTCAAAGAGAAACTAATATATTTTGTCTAGGCACTTAAGTCACTCTACTTTTTAAGTTATTTTGTATTGGAGAACTCACTTAAATATTCTATTTTAAAGAAAATCAATAATGGTTCAGTGTCAGGAAACATGTTAATAATTTGTTTTGTATCTAAATGGTTCTCGGCTTATAAATACAGGGCCATTTTAAAGGAGGGGAACTTTATAGTCTAACGAGTGCTTATACTGTTGTGGATTACCATATGTTTTGTAGTTAAACACGTGTTAGTTGATGAGATGCCGTAAATCTTCCTCTTGAATATAATACAGCAATCAAAATACTGTGACTGCATACTAGGAAAATAAACAGCCGGGGTTTTTTTACTATTCAAATTTCAAATTCAAAACAATCTTTATTTCGATCGTTAAGATCATAAAAGATATACAAGTAAACAAGCATTGAATCATTAGTAGAAAGTAGTATTTTAAAAAGTAAATTCATCAATTTTAAAAAACATGAGATCATTTCCTAAGTTTCAAAGTCCATTTTAAAATTAGATTAAGGACTAGTTGGTCGTGCCGCATTGGAGTCCCTTATAATTCTTGCACGTAATCTCCACATTGCCGTCAAAAATTTCGCCATTACAAACACAGTTGGAGATGTAAGGTCAGTTTTGAGCACTCTGTAGGCTGGGGCATAGTTTCGAAAGCCCAAGTTCCTTAAGTAGGGAACGAGCCAATAGCTCCTGATTTTGGTGTAGGCTTTACAAAACAAGACCACGTGTATGTCACTTTCCAGCTTGTAGTTGCACGCAGGGCAATTGCCTAAGTCTTGGTTGCCATCCCAGGTTTTGGTGAATGACCTAAAGGGGAGAGAGCCATATCTCCATTGGAGGAAAATCTTTCTTACGTGCACTCTGGACATGGTATCTAAGACATATTCAAGACTGTAAGAGACTTTTACTTTAGTGAATATGTCAGTTAGAGAACCCTCCCGGATTGAACTAATAGATCTTTGCAGCATGAAGCCATAAAAAAGTTTGGAAAGTTCTTTCCTGGGAAGCCTTACAGACATTAGTTCAGGATTACACCATAGCTCTGGGACTCCGAGGGTCGTACACATGTCCCTAATGTACTTGAGCCATGGAATTTTGGACACTTGTATTGATCTAAGGAGCTCCTGTAATTCGCTTCTGTAGTGTCCCAAATCCTGGCTGCTCCACAACCGCCTCAGTAAGTCAAGGGTTTGAGGCTCAGTTCTTCAGTAATTGGGCACAGTGCCAAGTCCATTCTCAAAGGGAGTAGCGGAGTGCTCGAGGGAAGGGCCGACAGTTGTCTAATAAAATTGTTCTCGGCCACTTGTATAGATTGTAGCGATGTGTGTCCCCATAGTTCAGCCCCATAGGTAATGCCTCCTCGTGCTTGAGCCTTATAAATGTGTATTGCAGGTGCTAATGGACGATGGGAGGATTTTTTAGCAATTCTTGTAATAGCACCGGCCCTCTGGATTAATTTTGTGGTTGCTTTTGTTTTGTGTGGCAACCAGGTTAAATTTTGATTGAGTGTTATACCCAGATACTCAATCAATTGGACTCTCTCTAGGGGTGTGGATCCCAAGCAGGGATTTGGGCATCTTTTGGGCTTGTGGCTCAGGATCATGAATTTAGTCTTCGCGGGGTTTATTTCTAGTCCCCTTTTATTACAAAAATCCAAGAATCCGTCCAGAACCCTCTGTAGCCCCATTGGTGTTTTTGACAGCAGCAGGGTGTCATCCGCGAACATGATCGCTGGCACCCTGCTGCTGTTCAATTGCGGCACGTCAATGTTGGGGATTCTACACAGGTGCTCTATCACCCCGTTCGTAAATAAACAAAACAGGGTCGGCGCCAGCACGCAGCCTTGTCTTACCCCGCGTTGGACAGGAAACCTATCTGTCAGCCTACCTCCCTTTCCATATCTCACCCGGGCATAGTTGTCTGTGTGAAGCCTGATGAGGATCTGGAGAATATCTCCAGGGACCCCCATAACCCCCAGTACCGCCCACAACTTGGCCCGAGGGACCAAGTCGAAGGCGGCACGGAGGTCCACAAAGACCGCATACAGTGACCCCCCTTCTAGATATGATGTTTTCCAGAATAGGATATTTAGTCTCAGTATTTGGTCCACTGTTGACACACCCTTCCTAAATCCCACTTGAAGGGGGCTCAAGATCTCTGTCTCTTCCATCCAGCATTGCAGCCTATCTAGGATTAACCTTCCAAACAACTTTTGAGTTACATCAATGAGGCTGATCGGGCGATAATTGGCGGGGAGCAGAGGCGAGCCTTTTTTGTATATCGGGACCACCTCTGCTCCCAGCCAAGTATCTGGTAACTTCATTCCCCCCAGCACTGCATTGAATAAAACCATCAAGTATGGTGCCCAGATCCCAGGTTCCTGTCTAAAAAGGTCACCTGGCACCCCATCTAAGCCTGGGGCTCTTCCGGAAGCTAGCCCCGCTATAGCCACCTCAATATCTTTTAAAATAAAAGGGGCAGATGTATATACAGTGAGGCTGGTAGATGCTGGTGTTACTAACTCATCGTTTTCAGGGGCATATAATTTTTGAAAGTGATCCTGCCAAACATTGCCGGCAATGTTGGGTTCAATTGCAGATGGAAGATCCCCACTCCCATGATTGATTATTCTCCAAAATCTACGGGAGTCCCTTTTGGCTAGGGACTCCGATAGATTCTCCCAATGCCGTATATCCCACTCTATTCTAGCGTTGGCTATGAGTGATTTGTAGGCACTCCTTTTAGAACGGATCTCCGACCTAGCACCTCCTTCTTTTATGGTGGAAAGGAGGTCTCGTTTTGCCAAGCGACAGGTGCTGTTATACCAAGAATTTGTGATTTGTCCCTGGGCTTTTGGGCGGCCCATGCTAAAAAGGTCGACTTCGAGCTTCTTAATTAGATGGGTGTGTACTTGAGCTAGATCCTCATTTCTATCTATTGTGGGGTATGGATTCCACAGGTCAAAAGCCTCCTCGAGGATCGGGATAATCCCAGCGTAAAGAGAGGCAAGCTTTTCTCCACTGGAGGCAAGCTTTTCCCATTTTATCCGCCTCCTTTTTACTATTCAATAAGAGAATCCTACACCCAAAAAAATACTGGTGTTGGAGAAAAAGCACCCTGCTCAAAGTTGGGGGGAAATATAAAATTTCCTGTGATCGTTTACACACCACGCCTGAGCCTTACTGCCTTCTTCTGAGAGATGATTTCCTTTGAAAAATAAAGTACAAACCACTGACATGCATTTCTAAGCTTTCACTAGGGTATAGCCACTTTTGTACACCTGTAAACCTCCACTGGATGGGGCCCGCTTTTTGCAGATATAAAACCTCAATAAGGAAGACCTGCTCTTCGATTCAAAGTAATTTGTTTAAAAGATTTTCTTTTCTCTGAAGCAGCATCATTGCGGACATTCAAATGGTAAACATTGTGTTGATTGGCAATGGTTGCAATTCTAGACATTTTTAACTCTTATCTGTCTAGGCTAACCTAGTTGAGAGATAGCAAAGCTAGTAATGCAGGGAGTTCCACTTTTAGAAGTGTTGAACAAAACTACTACTGCTCCTTTCCATTAACAGCAAGCACAGCATTTTCTGCTTTGCTGCGTGGTAGTCAGCCCCTCCTTTCCTCTACTTGTGAAGCAGGACCTTGGACTCTACTTGCTCCTCAGTTCAGTTCTGGTGCTACTCATGCTATCTTTCCTACTCCAGTTTCTTCTGGTCTGCTGCCCCTGTTCAGCATGGTACTCGCAGAAACTATGCAAGTGTGGGTTTCTCTTCCACTTCAGTACCATGGCGGCACCCACCTCTGTCCTTGCAGCAGATGTATTACTTTAAAAGAAGCCGTATCACCTGCAAAAAATGCTTTATTGAGCGCACCTCTGTTTGTACTATGTGCAATGCCTTGACTCTGCGGACTTGGGATTCCATTGTTTTATTTGTGGCAAATCTTCAGCCAAACACACACAAGGCGATGGGCGGGATGCTTGCAAATAGTCTAAAACACTGGCAATTGCTGTGGGTATCATTACAAACCATCGTTTTTCACCCAGTGTGCCATTCTAGAATGTTGATTCAATCAACAAAGTTTAATGCCAACGACGGAACAAGCTGATCATGTTCAGGCACTTGTAATTTGAGTTAAATTCACAGACATCATCACCACATCTGGCCTCTCTGTAAACCTAAAGTGTGGGTTTTTGACAACTAGTTGATCTAGTCAGACTAGAGACAGCTTTTTATTCCCTACCCACATATTTGCCCCAGTGGGTGCATTATAGGAGACCAAGAGCAAAGCTGAACTCGTATAAGGTACAGATGTTGAGTTGTGTGAGATTGACTTAGAAGGCATTTGAGCTGCCATTACTAGTTCTATGCAGTTTCGATGCGCTCTTTCACTGCAGTCTGAGAAGGAGCCACAGCAGTCCAGACAGGGTTTTTAGGTCCCGCTTTAGCCAGCGCGCATGCGCTGCTCTGCAAGTCTTTTTGTCAGGGGCTTAAAAAATCTGACCTTGTGCGTGTGTTTTTGTTTTTGTCACAGGCTATTGGCCTTTGCGTGCGTCTTTCTAGGAAAGACAGCACGCAGTTGAGCAAAGGTGGGTGCATGTCCCACCTTTGATCCACCCACCGCCTAATGTGCGGTTACCCGCACGGGCGCCATCTGTTTTGAATTATCGTGCCCAGACACAGGCGTGATAATTGAAAACACATGGTTTGCTGTGGCACGCGCACCGCTCGCGTGCTTGTTTTTGTTGGAACTGTTTTTCGTTGTTTGGCATTATTTCCTACGAGCAATGTCTTCTATTTAAGAGCCTGATGTGATCTCTCGTGGGCACCACTCGTACATTTTTTTTAGCAATGGGTGATGTAACAAAATGTAAAAAGTAAAATGCAACCTTGAATGTTGTTATGAAACCTTAGGGTGCCCCTGCACGGCACGCTGTGGGTGTCCACTCGTTCACTCACCCTGCTTCCAAACTTTCCTCAGTGTTGAAGCGCCTAACAACTGCAGCCAACTGTGCAATAGAAGCATGCATTTCAATGAACTGGCTTCACAGATATCAACATACTTTGCAGTAAGAGTGAGAGCAGGGCATGACAAAAGCCAGTGTTGTTAGTTTGAAATAGGCGGTTGAGGTCCTATTTTTTGGGGAAAGTTAAATCAATGAATGCACATCTTAAGAAAAGGATCTGTACAGGGGATTGTAGGAGAATTGCAGATTCAGATGGAATCCATTTTCCATTTAACAAGAAGTGAAGACTAATCAAATTACCATTAACTTCACAATTGATATTAAAAACAGGCTTTACGTCCTTGTTTGCGCTTTCTTAAACTGTAATTTGCTTTTGCAAACAGTAGTCCATCGTCTGTAATGCCTCGCACCGTCGGGGATAAAAACATTTTCTGAATTGGACACTGCTCACTTCTTTTCCAAGTTCTCCGTTCTGTCTCTTTGTTATATCATTTCTATCCATGCATTCCCCTGTCTTTGTCCTTTCTTTCCGTTTTTTCCACACTATGCATTATTTCTCTCTCATTACTTTTTCTTTCACCTTTGCAGGTTTTTTTTCTGTTTTACCCCTCTTTTTTTCTTTCTCCTTTTACTTCTTCCTATTCTATGTCATTCTCTACAGTGTAGTTGTCTTTTTTTGTTTTTCTTTCCCTCTCCCTTTCAACTCATACACTGTTTCTTATTGTTTAGTTATTTGTCACTTTTCTTTTGTTCTAACATCTTCCTTCCTTTGCCCTTCTTTTTTCCTCTTTCTTTCCATGCCACTCTGCTGAATCAATTGCTTCAGTTCAGCCCGTAGCCCTCTTTCCTATCAGGTTCAATAAAAGCAGCGTAGGTGAGGGTCAGAAGGGGTCAGCGATAACACTTCATCTCTTGCACTAATTTCTAATTTAAAACATTTATAAAGCGCAGCGTGCACCATACGGTTTCTTGGCGCTAGTGGATAGTTCGACACCTGAGGAAAATAAAACCTGTCGTGGGCAAAAGGGGAATTAAACAGGGAAGGCTTGTTTGAAAAGAAAGGTTTTTAAATCTTTGCGAAAAGAAAGATAATGGGTTGCAGAGCGAAGATGATCAGGGAGGGAGTTCCAGAAAGTGGGGGCAAGGGTGGCGAAATTGGTTCCGCCCCACTTTTTGCGTTTGAAACGTGGGGTTTGGAGGAGGGATTTGGAGGAAGAACGAAGCTCTCTGGTGGGGACGTATTCATTTAATAACGAGGCAATGAAGGCAGGGGCAGTGCCTTGTCGGGCCTGAAAGACCATACAACCGGTCTTAAACAGGGAACGTTCCTTAACAGGGAGCCAGTGGAGCTCTTTGAGAAGGGGTGTGGAGTGGTGGTACCGTGGGAGACCATAAACCAGGCGGGCCGCCTGGTTCTGAACCAACTGGAGTCTCCGCAGGCTATATGCTGGAATGCCGTTGTAGATGGCATTGGCATAATCTAGCCTTGAGATCACCAGTGCGGCCATGATCAACTTAAGTGCCTGTGGGGAAATAAAACGGGAAACAGAGCGGATAGTGCGGAGAGTGAGAAAACAGGAGGAGACAACAGTGCTGATTTGTGAGTGGAGGGTGAGCTGGTTGTTGATTTTGACCCCCAGTGTTTTAACTGTAGTTGAGGGAGTGGGGGAGGGACCAAGAGAGGGGGGCCAGAAACGGGACTAGGGTTCAATAGCACATACATCAATTGCACAAATGTCTTAGCAAGCATGGGTAGCACAGGCAGCTGGATTTGAAACCCCACTTTAGCATTTAACAGGAGCTGCATAGGTAACTCCATTGCAAGCTGCATGCACAGTTGCACACATAAACAAGCATTGGCATAGCCAATAGGTCTCGCCTTTGGGACCTTATAAGTGTTTAGCCATGCAACAGTTGATGTTGTTGCACCAAGGATAGTGTGCTGGATAACTAAACACTGATAAGGTCCCAAAGGCGAGACCTATTGGCTATGCCAATGCTTGTTCTATTTATGTTTGTTCTGGCATAATGTGATTTCCAAAATGACCTTTAAGTCATAACTGCCTTTGTGTCCAATGATCAAGCACCACCTTGTGCAGAACATTGGCCTGTACATTTCTAAGTGTAGACTCGTGGAGCTACACCCTCTCCCATCAGGGTACACATTTTTGTGTATGTGGCAGAGTTACTGGTCTTTGTACTTCCCACTTGATATGTAGAGCAAGTGACACATTTTTGGGTCTTGCTTTAAGACATGTCTAAATGTTTTCGTTTTTCTTTCCAAGTTCTTTTACATGTTACTAAGTTGTGTTGTTTTATGTGTGATGATACTCTTTAAGTCTTGATTTCAGTCTACAACATTGAACATCTTGATGAGCAATAAAAAGGGACTGTACCTAGTTTCAGCACTGGTCTGCTAGTTTCTGGTGCGTCAAGCCTCTCTGGTAGCCTTTATGTTTTCAAGAGTGAATTCAGGTAAAAACTTTGGAACAGATCTAGCGGGGACTCAACTAGTAGGTCGTGGGCCGCAATACTGGATTTACCTGCCATGTGTTGCCTTGGAAGATTTGGCTCTGTTGCTTTAGGATGAAGTCCTCTTAGGCCTATAGAGGGGAGTCAGTTAAGAAAGGAGGGCTTTATATCAGTCATCCAAACATCCACACTAATATTTTAGCGGCTGTAGGGCCACTAAGCAGCTTTACCTACCTTTGAGTGCTGCTTTGTCCTTAGAGCTTCAGAGGTGAGAGCTCATCAGTTTTGGTGGTAGTTGATCGTACTTCTATGTAATACTTATTTCTTATGTACTGCTCTCCACTGCCTTTTGACCGCCAGTAAGCACTGTAAATAATAGGTAATACTATCTAGTAATGGGAAGGTACTTCATTTACTGACTTTGGAAGGATGGAAGGCTGAGTTAGCGTTTCCAGGATTCGTATTGGTAGGTTTCAGCAGTGAATGTTTAACCCATTGGGCCATTTTGCTATTCCTGTAGTCTGCGAAACCTCACTTTTATGCATCATGTATTATTTAGTATTCATTTTTAAATTATATATATATATGAAGAAGGCCTCTCTACCACAATTCCCATTCATAGTGGGTCATTAGGTAATTAGTGGCCAAACAATTAAATGCAGAGTTGTTCTGACTGATTGATGATGAATGGGGCAATTCATGGATTGTATGTTGCAGAATTCATGGATTGTATGTTGCAGGTACTAATACAAATAACAGTACACTGCTCCTTATTTTAATTCACTTATGTATAATTGAAGGCACAAAGAGACATCCTTATTTGCCCCAAATCTGAGAAATTTTACGTGTTGAACCCAGTATTGTTGCCCAGGTTAGCAATCTAGCCACCAGAGCCCCTCTCCAAAGGTACGAGATGTTTCACTATGACATTATGTTAGGCTGCAGACCACAGGTCTGCTGTGGTGTTTCACATTTACAAACAGGTCATGTTCCTGGGTTCAGTCTCCTAGCATTAATACTTTTGCTGTGAGTTATTTCTTGATGCATCTCAAACAACATTTTTACAAAGTGGAGCATTTAAGAATGCGATTATGGTCCATCTTGATCCTGGCATGGAATAGAATGACTTGGATATGGTTACTTTCAAATATGGCGCATTCTTGGATCTCATTTTGTGGTGGTGAAGTCAATGGATATTGAACTTTCTATTCAGCCTTTCATGATTCATAAACCTGCCTTACCTGTCTTTTAATTGTCTTTAGCTACAAACTATGATTGAAGATGTTATGCTCTCTTCTGCAGTACATTGCATTATTTCAACCATCAGATTTCTGCTGAAGCATCACTACGCTTCACTTAGCCTTTGGTGTTTGTTTGCCCATCTTTCCATCTCTTTCTTTAAACCACATCAGGGACGTCTATTAACTCGAAAGCAAAGATTAATAGGATGGATGGTTGTACATGGTTGAACCATTGCCATGTTTTTAGCCTCACAGTGATCGTCCAGTTTGGGATAGTATAGATAGGATTCATGTCACATCTTTATTTCAACAATAATACAATCCCCGTAAGGGACTGAGAACCCTTCAATATCTAATATTTTGGTACTCTTGGTCTCAACAAACCCTCACAGGCCTGGGTTCTGAGAAAGCTAAATCTTTTGTTTTCTCGCTTAAACTCAGTAATAACATTGGGTATGGCAACCCCCTGCATTTGTTGTTAAAATCCACGGTAAATTATAGGCAGTCCAAAAACATCAGAAAACATTTTGAAAATGGGTATGTTAGAGCATTTCTCTTTCCGGAACAAATGGAAATAGGTCTGCATTATTGTACTGCCGCAATAAAATACTATGGATATTTTTAATAATTTCAAAAAAAATTCTGCACTTCTCAAACTGCCTTGTGTTTCTATGTATCAAACAATAACTTATAGAATATTTGATTGGCGATTTGGTTTCACATGTATGCTTGTTTCAGTGCAGCTCATCACACCTTAATAACATTTATAGCACAATGATTTGTAGCTAGCGAAGACAGAAATCGACGATACATTAGAAATATGCATGGATGAGATCCATACACATTTCATGGATGAAGTACACAATTTACCTAACGGTAAACATGAGAAGGATTGACTTGCATTGTAATTGCATACCTAGATGATATAGAATTTGCATATCATATGCATTTAAAAGTGACACCATTTGCACTTCCATGCAACAAGAATTGCTGAATTTACTTTACTATGACTAGCTAAATGTCCGTGTTTAAGGAAGACTGCTAGAGAAAACTGCTGTCAGTGTATAATAACAAGGCCAGCGAGAGATACATTAACTGAAAACTGGAGTGGAATGCACATTATCAGAGAATGGATGCATGGATAATAGTTTGCTTGAACAGATATTAGTTTTGTTTAGAAATATTATGTTGATGGCACTGGGACAACCTGTGCTATGCCCTCAGAATGTATACAAGCTGTAAGGAAAAACCTGCTGTCCCTTGTGGATTGATGTTATGTAAAGCAGATTTTTAGAGTGCACTATCACCCGGAAAGGTATCCTGGCCCTGAGCAGTTGTGAGTTTACGCACACCTAGGGCCTAGTGAAACTACTGAAAAAGCCAGCTCTCTAGCTTCAGCAACTTCCGCTTCTTGCAGAATTCAAGAAGTGAGGAGCAGGCTCTCATGTGTAGCAGCAGGTCATTCCACACTTTGGGAGGGGTGTAGGAGAATGCTCCCCCTGCGGGAAATGGTTTTTGGTATGAGTGGGTTTGTGCAAGTAGGAGTCCAGACGAGGGGAGGTGTCTGGAAGGTTTGTGAAATCAGATGGTTGAGGTATGCTGGGCCAGCATTATGTAGTACATTGAAAGTTTGGGTGAGGTGTTTGTATTGTGCTTGCTCGTGAATGGGAAGACCGTGGATCTATTTCTGGTGTAGTGTGGTATGGTGTGATGCGAGTGCTTGGTGGGAGGTTGAAAGTGATTCTGGCCTCCGAGTTCTGAATGGTCTGCAGCCTTCTGGTTAGTTTTTTGTTGACTTCTGGATAGAGGGTGTTCTTGTAGTCCAACTTGCTGGTGACCAGAGTGTGCATTACTTTTTCCTGGGTGCTGATTGGGAGCCATTTGAAAATATCCCTCAGCATCTTTAGGGTATGCAGCAGTGACGGCATTGACTTGTGTGATCATGTTGAGTTTACTGTGATGAGGACTCCGAGGTTCTTGGCGTGGGGGGGGGAGGGGTGCTGGTTCTTGCTCTGTTGGCCACCAGGTGGAGTCCCACTGTGAAGTGCTGTTCCAGAAGACCACGATTTTGGTCTTGTCGGTGTAGAGCTTTAGACAGTTGGTCTTCATTTAGTGGGCAATTTCGGTCATTGAACTTGGTCAGTGTTCTGGGCGTCTTGTCTTTGAGGCAGAGAATGATTTATATGTCGTCTGCATAGGAGAGGTTGTGGATATTGTGGGAGCAGATGAGGCTAGAGTAGGGATCATGTATGTGTTAGAGAGGGTCAGACTCAGGGAGGATCCTTGCGGACTTCCGCAGATGAGGTCGCAGGCATCCGAGGTGTACAGTGACCGGATAATTGACTGGGTCTTTCCAGTCGGGAAGGAGTAGCTCCATTGGAGTGTGTGTCCTTGAATTCCAGCGTCATGTGGGCTTTGGATGAGGATGGGGTGGGAGACTGTGTCAAATTCTATGGGCGGGTCAAGGAGTGGGAGGACTACTGTGTCTCTTCTGTCCAGAGTCATGTGGCAGCATTGAGGGCAGTTTCCATGCTATGGTTGGGTCTGAAACCAGACAGAGTGGTGTAGAGGAGTTGGTGGTCATTGATGTATTCAAGAGCTGTCTGTCCATGATTTTCTCTAAGACCTAGTAGTGTGGTAGCAGGGAGATCGATCTGTAGTTGGTGAGCGTTGAAAGATCTGCATAGGGTTTCTTCAGGAATGGAAGGGTATTTGCATGTTTCCAAGCATCCTCATTACCTCTTCCAAACTTCTTGGAAGAGGTAAAGGGATTAGGAGTGGATGTGGGCAGGGTGGTGAAAGTTTGCAGTCCTCTGGAGTATGCATGGTGTTGGCAGGGGTTTGATGGGTTCCCTGAGTGGATGGACTTTATTGTGGCAGCAGTTACTTCTGGGGTGATGACAGGCCATGCGGTTGGCATTGGTTGTTTGGATAAGATCAGGAGTCGTTTGGGTGGGGCTTGCGGGTCAGGATGCTGGCTGAAGTTGCTTTAAATGGCGTTAATTTTGTTTTGCCGAAGAATTGAGAGAGAGTGTCGCAGAGATCCTTCGAGGGAGTGATCGATTTGGAGGCCTCCGATGGTGAGGTAACATTTTTCACAATGGCGAAGATTTCTGTTCTTCTGTTGATGCTGGGATTGATACTGTCCGCCAGAGCGGTGCGTTTGGTTGTCCGGATCATTTGATGGTAGAGTCTCGGGCGGATTTGAATGTGCTCCAGACAGCATTGTTCTGGCTCATTCCCCAGTTGCGCTACCAACTGTCCAGGCATCTGGATCTTCTTGTATTGTTGTGTTTGAAGGGGCCAGAGAGTCGGCACAGTGATCCAATTGTTGAAATTCATGATGGGTTTGGGGGGGCTGTTGCTGTGTTTGGGTCACTGGTTGTTGAGTGTTATTCCTGTCCTTGTCAGTGATGATGTTCCCGTTTCAGTGGCCTGTCTGGCAAATGATGAGTATGCATTGGGATGGGGATGCTGAAATTGACAAGGGCGTGATCTGTCCAGTCAACTGGTGTGGGCTCATTGTCAAGAAAGTTGGTGAAAATAGGGCCCAAGAGGTGTCCAGCGACGTGAGTAGGTCCCTTTACTCAGATGAGGCCCAGGCTTCCAGGGTCTTCAATGAATGCTTTTGAGTTAGGGGCGGCATGGTCTTCCATGTGGAAGTTCAGGTCTGTGAGTAGATAGCATCAAGGGCGAGTGGTGTGACAAAGTCCATGATGGTGCCTGTGAAGTTGGTGAGCGGACCCAGTGGTCTGTAAATAAGAGTGCCGCTTAGGGGAAATCTGGCTGTGTTGAGGAACTAGAATGATAGGTGTTCCCTGTTGGAGGATGAAGTGTCCATGGATGTGGTGCAGTTGATAAAGTTCTTGTGGATGATGGTGATTTTTCCTCCGTGCGTCTGAAGTCTTTCTTTCTGGACAATCTTGTAGCCAGGGGAGATGATTATGGCAATGTCAGGTGCCAATGCTGGTTCCAGCTAAATTTCTGTGAGAAAAAG
The DNA here is from genome assembly GCF_964261635.1 of Lissotriton helveticus. Taxonomy (NCBI): domain Eukaryota; kingdom Metazoa; phylum Chordata; class Amphibia; order Caudata; family Salamandridae; genus Lissotriton; species Lissotriton helveticus. Next base: position 1,732,654,589 of record NC_136059.1, on the reverse strand, counting down.
TAGGTCTGGGGCATTCTCTTGCAGCATGTCCCATATCTCTGTGGCAAGTTTGGTGAGTGAGCGGTTAATTTAATCTAAACTCTACCAGAAGGTCAGTATAAGAACGTTATTTTGGTATTTGTGTGTAGGACAGTGGCGCTCTCTATAGTGCACTAAAATGAACTGTGTAGAGAATCTAGGTAGACCCAGATTGGTACACAGAGGCAAAAGTAGATAATAATAATGCTGTAGTTGTGGTAGTGTGGGTGAACAGTTAGGTTTATAAGAGGGTAATGCTAAGCATGTGTTGTACTCACAGAGGCAATAAATGAGACACACACTCAAGAATAAAACTGAGACCAATTTATAAAAATAACACAGATTTTTTATGTAATTTTTCAGACAAAGAACTTAATTCTACAGTAAGTACATTTTAAGATATGACTTTTTCAAGTTTGCAAAATAAATCACTTTTGTGCGCAATTACACACCATTGAAGTCAATCGGAGAAAATAGAACAATATATATAAAATCACACAGTTGGATTTCAAGGTTCACCTTGCTACTGGTAAGCATCAAGGTCAGGCCCAATGCTCCACCAGCGGATTCTTGGGACCGTCCCGGAGTTAGCCTGGAGCAGGGCTCTGAGGTCGTTGGTAGCTGGTGCTCTACGAAGAAGGGGGTCTCTTGAAAACGCACTGCACAAATGGACCTAAAGGTAAGTCCGAGGGGGTCCCACTAGAGTGAGCAGGTTGCAAGGGTCTCCGAACCGCGGGAGGACAGCTAGATCGTTGTTACCAAGGCAGGTCGGGCGGAGTGCAGAGCAGATGGGTCAACCAGACAGCACGTGTCAAGTTGACATTGCGGCCAGGAGCAAGTAGCTTGGAGAGGCAATTCCAGGACAGCTGGGCCTCTCACGAAGTGGGTCTCAGGGGTCTTGACGTCCCTTGATAGGTGTTTGCTTCCTGGGCAGTAGGAGTCTGGATTGGACTCTTCCTCTCGGTGTGTGCTGCAGAGGGTCCGTTCTGGTAACCCGAATATTGGTGCGGCATGACTCTGGTAGATCTTGGTGTCTCCACACTTGAAGAAGTGACAGATTTGATCCTCTGGAGCTGGTGTACCACTTTTGGTTCAGGTGCTGCATTGAAGTTGTGGAGCAGCAAGTCGGTAAAATCGGATTCTGCAGGTCAGTGCCTGCGGCTTCAGGGGAGCGGTACCGCCACTCAAAGGGAGTTCTTTGGCGAGAACTAAGTTATGGGCAAAAATTAAAACATGGGGAGCTCCAACAAAACATCTAGAGGCAATCATCAACCTTTGTTCACAAACGTGTGTCCAAATGAAGAAAGGAGACGGGCGAAGCCCAACAAACAAAATTCCAACTAGTAACGGACTAAAACAGGGGTGTGTGTTGGCCCCTGTTTATTTAACATCTTTACAGCCGAATTAGAGGAAAATCTTCGCTTATCACATGGCGATCCCCCAAAACTGGGGAAAACATCAATAGTAAGTCTCCAATACCCGGACGACATCATCCTGCTATCTCAAACGCCCTTATGCTTGCAGCGGCTGATCTTCCTACTAGGAGCATACACCACCTCTGCTCAACTAATAATTAACCATAAAAATTCAAAGGTTATTTGCTTTTTCCAACAGCCCTCAAAAATGCCCCAATTTCATCTGAACGTTAAATGATAAACCTCTGTCCCGGATACATACAAATATCTGGGGTTCCAGCTAGACAGTCACCTCAATTTTTAACACCACCTTGATCAAGGACTAATAAAAGCCAAACAACTGATATTCACATTTAAAACATTGCAGAAAAAACTCAGCAGCTGTTCAACAAGCCATCTGTTGAAGGTCATCGCTGCAACATTTTTGCCATCCATATCGTATGGATTGGAAATGCAAAATGCAAAGGACTCAACAGTTTTAAACATAGCTAAAACCAGTCTTCAAGAAATTGTTCTGAATTCCACGTCACATTTCACAAGCACAGATAAGACTAGAATATGGTCTAAAATATCAGATACCTGCAAGACAAGGAGCCTTGGCTAAATATTATTGGATGATGAAGGCAGCAGAAGATAACACCTTAACCCATTATTGCTGGCAGGAGATCGAAAAACAATCCAGGCTAAGTAAATCCGTATTCCTAGTCTTAAAAGAATCGATTTCTGCACTACAGTTAGACATGGCTTGGCTCACAACAGCGACCTACTCGGGGTTAACAAATGCAGCCAACAAAGCAATTAAGCAACACTCACTGCTATTGGATAAATCCGCCTTGGCCCACAAACCTCAATCATGGGTCGTAATGCAATCCTACAAAACGCTGAAACCTCTCAGTATCTGTCAGAACATATTAAAAAAAGCAGAACCTGACGCTACTGAAGGTGGGATCATTCCCTTCGAAAGATCTCACTCCAAAATGGCAACGGACATGGACGACAAAGGAATCCTGCCTCTGTGGGCAAGGTGATGAGTCACTACTACATCTTCTATGTATTTGTCTTTCGTTACTATACACTCTTAAAACCCTCCTTCGAGAAACACGATAACAAATAAGGACATGTAGAGCAGCTGTTATAAAATGTCTCTGAGACTCGTCAGTTCAACTGTCCTGCAAAGCAATAAAACTTTGGAACATAACGGCAAAAGAAGTAGAACAAAACGAGAACTGAACTGAACTTGATAACATAAAATCGCTTTGCTTACTTAGTTTTTCAATCTTGTGGCTCATATTCTTTTAGCATTTGTAGTCTGTCACATCCTGAAGAATCAAGCAAGTTTGTTTTAATCTATTTAGAAGTTTATTCTTCTTTATGCACAAGAATCCCGATGTGTTTACATTGCTTTATTGTTTTTTTCCTCTTCTATTTCCAACCCCTTTTTACTTGATTAATTGCTTTGATGTCCAATGTATTTTGGTGGCTTGTTCCACCCTTTGTATGGTTTTAAAGAAATCAAATACAATTATTTTCTACTGCTTCTTTGGCAATTTGTAGAAGGCTGGAGGAGCGCCTGGGTACTTGGACGCCTCACAGATCCTGGACGAGACAGCACATCACAAATTGTTGAGTCCTTAAGGCAGCAGGCAGGGTTTGGCACCAATTTTCTGCAGCAGGGCTTCAGTCCTCTGGTCAGCAGCTCTTCTTTGTATTTTTTGTTTTCTCTGTGTCCAGGGATGCCACCGAAATACTAAATTTAGAGGTGTTAAAGGGGGTGACAGGTAGTAGCCAATGGGCTACCTACCTTTAGGGTGTCTCCACCCTCTCAGTAACCACTTCCTGTGGGAAGGGGCACTACCCTGACCTTAATTGGTTAATTCCCCCACAAACCAAGATGGAAGGAAATGAAAAGTGGGCTCCACATCACCTTAGGTGGTGGTGCTAGCCGAATGGGGACCCAAATCCTAATTTTACAAATTTTACCGCCTGCCCTTCACCCCCGATGTGGAGCAGGAAAGGGGGTTGGCATCCTCCACTATCTGCGTGTGTCGCATTTCAAAGGCGGCATCGCCTTTGAAGCTTCCCGCCCTGGAGGAAGTGAGAAGTACCTCCGCTCAGAGCAGGCTTTGTTCCTGGCCTTCGATAGCGCTGGCTCTCACCCCATGAGGTAAGAAACTTGTCTGGTGGTGGCAGGCTGGCTAAGATTAGTCAGCGACCAAACAAGTGCTTGGTAGGTTTTCAGGGGACCCACTAAAAGGGGTCCTCATTGCATTTATTAATAAATTCAACACTGGCATCAGTAAGGATTTATTAAGACAAGATATTTGGTACCAAACATCGAAGGGTACAGTGAAGCCATCATGGAGCTAGGAAACTCATAATGACAAGTATCCAGACCATACACTCTCTGTGACTTCCCTGTCCACTTAAAATATTCAAGAATGGCTCAGATATTGCAGGGACATAGCTCTCATGCAGATATGTCCACACTTGAGTTATAGGGCACCCTGCCGTAGGGCTTTTTAGGCCTGCAGTAGGGGTGATCTACCTATACCTCATGCAGTGTGTGTAAGCATGGTACACTGGGCTGTGGGCCATGTCTAATCTCTGTTTTTTTCTGCACCAAAACACGCAGCCAACAATGGCAGTTTGCATGGTGTTGGTGAGGGGTCTCTGTGGTGGCACAATTAGTGCTGCATACCCAGAGGACCATCTTTAGTTCCAATGCCCTAGGTACCAGGGGTACCATTTTACTAGTGACTTTTAGGGGTTGCTGAAGTTGTGCCAATCGTGGTATAGTTTCAGGAAAGAGATCTGGCACTGGGAACCTGGTTGACAGAGACCCAGTGCACTTTCAATTCGAAATCACATCATACACCAGGCAAAAAGTCGGGGCTAACCATGTCAAAAGAGGCACCTTTCTGCATGACCCCTAAACGAAAGAGGATGACACTAACCGTTCCCTAGAGAGTCTTCATCTTCGAAGTGGAAGAACCCGGAAAGGCCATCTGCATTGGTGTTGTCAGTCCCAGGTCTGTGTTCCACTGTAAAGTCCATTCCCTGTAGAAATATGGACCATCTTAACAGTTTGGAATTTACACCTTTCATTTGCATTAGTCATCTGTGGGGTCTGCAGTAATTTTGGACAAGGAAGTGAGAACCAAATGGTATTGTCTCAGCTTCTTCAGGGACCAAACAACAGCAAAGGCTTCCCTCTCAATGGCACTTGATGCAGCGCTACTCCGGAAATATTTTCTAAACCTTATCACCTTTTCCTTGAAGTTTCAAATCACACATTTTACTCAGCAGTGAAGCTCATAACACTGCGAGTCACTCATATACACTATTTTCCCTCTACTTCATGGATCAGTGAAATTCAAAGGAGAGCTGCTGGATCATAGAGGAGTGTCTAAATTAAGCTAAATATTTATAATATGTACACCTGCAGTTTAAATTGTTTACCATGGTTTTTGTCAAAGAGACAATTTATTCAGACACACCACCATTGATTGTCGATGGACCTGCTAGTAAAAATTAGGCTAAGCACAAACAAGATCAGCTTAATTCTTCATTTATCTAATTTTTATTTAAAGAAAAATCTTCTAGCATGACCTTTATTTATTCACTCGTAATTCATTTAATGCGAATAGATTTAAGGGAAAGAAAGAGATTTAGCTTATACATTTAATCAGTTTTAATTCAAAATTGAGAAATAGACACGTTATTAATAAGATTATAGGACATGAATATTAGCAAAAGACATAATAATTCCCAAAGTTCACCTCCCTATTCTCTCTAGCTATTAACCTCATCTAAAGACTCCGTATTCATTCTAGCAAAGTTAAAGTTCAGAAAATTTCAAAGTTCTTACGCTTCAGGAAAATTCAACATTCCGGCAGCATGTCAGGTGGAAATCGGAAAAGAGAGTTTTTTTTATTAAGTCCGGACATACTCTTTTATACCCTTTTTCTCTAACTAATCTATCTAAATTCTGAAACATTTAGGGTCTTCAACAGTTCTGATTGGCCAGTCCAAGGGTTGGATGAGCATAACCTCATTATTTTATTGTTTTATTTCTGCATAATCATCTCAATTAAAATGTTCTTTGTTCACAACATATCCGCTTCATTCTTGTCCTTTAAGTGGCAATATTGGTCTGTGTTCTCACGCTTTCTCATCACTGACGTCCATTTTGTTGGCACTCAGCTGGACTTTCAGGGCACATTGTCCTTGAACCATTCCGCTCGGGCACAAGCAGCTCATACCCGACTCACAGCTTTTTCTATCACGCACATGCGTACTGCATCTCAATCTCGGAGTTATAGAAACGTCTATCTTGTCTTAGGCCTCAAAGGCCAGAACGGGAACTATTATAGAAAGAAACACAATTAAATGTTAATTGTTGAATTGTAACCCTTCTGTTTACCCCCCCCCCCCTTGCTAAGGTATCCCTGTTAGTTTGTTACCTAGCAAATAAAGCAACACATATGCATGTTTTCCTCACCTGTCTTCATGTTTTTGCCACAAATAGACAAACAGAAAGCATTTTCATGCCGCTTTTGGTTAGTTTAAAGCTTCTGCCTTAGTTTTGAACGAGACAACATCCCTTAGTTAGTTGATTATATGTAAATGTAAATGTATTGCGACTTATATAGCGCACGTATCACCCGAAGGCATCAAGGCGCTTGCCTTGGGAACCCGTCCTGGCTTTTTCCCTGTGAGATAACCCCTACTGGGTATCCCCAGGGTGAAAGCCAGTCATCCCACAGCGGGGTGGGCCGCCGTAGTGGAGATTAAGCAACTATTGCCCAGAGTTGCAGCGTGGGACCCCATGATTAGAATAGGCACCGAGGCGAGAATTGTCGAGTCCGTGGACATTTTGGGCTCAGGACCCTGCCGCGTCGGGAATTGAACCCTGGTCCCGGGCCAGACTTCTGCATCAGGGTCTGCCACTCTAATCAGTGAGCCACACTCCTCCTTATAGTTTGCAACACTTAGCAAATTAGTTTTCCCACGTGTATTTGTGTGTGCATTCTATTCTACGTTGGTTAGTTTTCAAAACCACACGATTAATTCATGTTATTGTTATGAGCCAGAAACTTCACGAGGAGTATACAAAATGTTGCTTTTCCACCTCGCTCCATCAACTCCCTCCTTTGGTGATTTATCACCAAATATCCCCCAACATTTTGCAAATTTTATCTTAACATGTTTCCTGTTCTTTCGATTAGTATTTACTATACTCTAGTATCCTCTATTTTTCTGCTATCTTGATAGAGTTTCTCTTGAAGCTCTTCCATCTCTATATCACCCTTTTCACGTTCTCGTTCTCGTTTTTCTTGAATCACCTTCTTTATTGACCTCTTAACATTTCTTCTCTTTCTAATCATGCAACATAATCTTAATATCAGAATCACTATTATTAATATTATTACTGGAATTAGTACCTTACCTAAAATGGAACTACCTATTTCATGTAACCAATGTTTTATTGCTGAAAAACTTCTACCAAGTCGTTCAAGGACACCATCAACCTCCAGTGGTTCAACTTCTTTATGCAGTTCTGTAAGATTTTCAATATATCTCTCAATGTTTTGGCTTTTATCTGGAATGTAAGTGCAACAGTGTTGTACTTTCAAAATTCCCCAAACTCCTCCTTCTTTTGCCAAAATTATATCTAGAGCAAGATGATTTTGCATCACCATAGCTCTCATAGCAATCATTTCCGTGTTTACCATTAAGAATCCACCTGCAGTGTTTGTTGACAAACGATCTACTATCTTTGAAAATTTTTGAATTCTGTTTGCATTAAAAGATATTTCCATTGCTGGTATCAGTGCTCCAGAAACACCACCTATTATTTCTATTACACTTTCTCTTTTTCTACGACTTAAAGGTTTACCTATCTTGTGTATTCCATTAGTACCTCTATCTACATGAACATTTTTAGGTAAGACCAGGCCTACATAACAGGACCCATACCAGTGATCAGGCAACTTATGATAAGCTTTGCTCCCGCAAATAAAATAGATTCCAGGAAAAACTGGGTCATTACCACCTTTAAATCCCCAACCACCTATTATACGATAAGTGTCTTCACATTGACTCGCTCCCAGAAAAGAGTTATCATACACAGTATTGACTCTATGAATACAACATTTTCCTAATGATGGGGTATTTATGCTTATGGCCACATTTACATTTTGTCCACTTAATTTTTCATCCTCAGATTCCCAATATTTAGATTTAGCATGTTTCACTTTTTCATTTCTTTTATATACATTCCTCCTTTCTTCAACCATATCTGAAAAGGCTTTTTCTTTATTCCTCATTTTACAAGTCAAATTATGTCTAAAAGCATAATCATGAGTCAATTCTTGAGTTTTTAAGAAAAATTCTCCCATAACTTTTGCAGGCTTAACTTTGTTCATATCAATTATAACTCTCAATTGTGCAAAAATATCATCAGAATTTGAAATATAATACTCTAATTTACCTGTTTTGTAAAATAAACTTGAAATTACACTACATGTAATTCCATATGTAAGTGGAAGATGGTGGTAGGTCACCCCCTCCGTAACTGATGCTGGCAATTTTACACACACACACGTAACAATCACTGGCATCCATAGTTCTAATATACTCAGATAATAACCTTGAAAAGGTATTCTTAGAGAAGTGACTGGTAGATCTATGTTGATGAATCTCTGGCTTATACACATGTACTTTATCAGTTTTTTCTACACTATTTCGTCCACTCATAGTGCCATTTGGTTTCAATTTCTCAAAATGTTCTCTAAAGAGAATAATAATAGCTAAAATCAACCATACTAACATTAATAATCTAGTACATATTAACCACATTTCACACAATTTTCTAAAAATAGAACATTTTGTAGTTACATCATTAGTAGCCATTTTTTTTTACACAGCGATTTTTCACAGTTCTCTCTGTCTTTAATAGACTTTCACTTTACGCTCGTAGCGTTTTTCTTATACCAACGTTTCAAGTCTTGCTTTTGCTTTGCAATTTCAAATTAAAAGTTTCCTTTTCTTTCTTTGAGTCTCTTTTACTCACTTTCTTGCTCTTGACCTGGGCAGTTCAGGTTTTCTTGGCTGCTGTTTCCTTCCTCCATAGGAGGCAAAAGCATGTAAGTCCACTCAGGTGATTTATATTTCTGGTTTGGTCTTCTCACTCTTTTTGGCCTTTGAACAACCTCTATTTTCTTTCCCAACATTTCTTTTTGACTTGTTATTTCATGTACTTGATCTTCTGGTTTCCTCGCTTTGTTAACCAGTTTGAATTTCAGTCCATCATTTTCTCTAGGCCAATTATCTCCTTTACGGGCTCTTTTTGTCTTTGGTTCTGTAGTGTTATATTCCACTCTCCAAGCTCTTTTTCTTGAACTCTTTCTCAATTGAGTTTCTTCTCCACTATCGTCAGTGTCACTTTCAGTGTTTTTAACAGTTTCATTTATGATGAACTTTATAATGTCTTTTTCTTTTTCAGAATCTGTTTTCTCTTTACTCAGCACTTTCACTCTGTTAGGAACATCTCCATAACTTGTACTTGGGAATCTCATCCTTGTTGTGAGTTATTTCCTTTTTTCCAGTGTCAGGATTTTGGTTCCTGCTTTCAGAGCTTTCTTACTGTTCTTCAGTATTTTCTTGATTACCAGTTTTATCTTCACTTTGCTCAATGTCCTTACTGGTATCAGTTCTTACCAAATCTCGACTTCCAGGTCGATCTTCAAAATTTGGTATTTCAACAGTTTCACCTTCTCCTTCAGATGCAGAACTAGCATCCGATACCTCCAGATTTCGACATTCTTGTTGAGCTTCAATATCTAGATTTCTCTCTGGTTGTCCTTCAGAATCAGTTGTGCTTTCACCTTCTTCGTTTGGATTTTCAGGTTCTGGCACACGGATGGTGTGACTAGCATGCACCCATCTTTTTACTCCAGCACATTTAACTGCAGTTGTGCTGACCAAAATAACCTCTCTCGGTGTTTGCCAGCGAGGTACCAAGCAATTTCTTCTTCGGTGTACATTTATTCGGACCCAATCTCCAGGGACTAGATCATGAGCTGGATGTTTCTCTTTCGTGTTTGACTCAGTTCCCACCTGATGGAACACAAAAGTTACCACGTCAGACAGGTTTTTGCAATAATCCAGTATGATGTCATAATTAATAGTTAACAGTTTATCAACTGGTACAAATGCTTGTCTCATCACTCTGCCCATCAAAATCTCATGTGGATCCAGTCTTTCGGTCAGGTATGCTCCTTAAGGTCATCAGAACAAGTGGCAATGCATCCGGCCATTTTAGTCCTGATGCCAAACACAAATTTGCAATTCTGTTTTTTATTGTTCCATTCACTTGCTCAACTACCCCTGAAGCCTCTTGTCAGTAGGCACAATGCAGTTTCTGACGAATGTCCAGTGCCTCACATATCATTTGTAATAGTTCATTCTGAAAGTGGCTTCCACGATCTGTTTCAATTGTTACTGGAAATCTGTATCGTGGTATGATTTCACGCAAAAGTAATTTTGCAACAGTTACTCCATCATTTCTCCGGGTGGGGAAAGCTTCTACCCACCGAGAGAACAGACAAATGATTACCAACACATATCTGAGTCTATTACATGGTGGCAATTCAATGAAATCCAACTGCATTCGTGTGAATGGACCTCCCTCCCGTCCTATGGTTCTCAAACTCTTAATTGTTTTTCTTCTTGGATTAAACTGTTGGCATACTAGACATCTCTGGCACAGGCTCGCCGCAGTCATCCTAAATTTTGGATTATACCATATTTGTCTAAACATCCTGTTCATAGCATCCCTCCCAATTTGAGCTTGGCCATGGTACATTCGGGCTATATTTGAAATCATGCTATCAGGCATCACTGGTCTTTCATCTTTGTATACCCAGATTTCATCTTCTTCTCTTTGTCTGCACCCTGCTTTAAGCCAAGTTTTTTTCTCTTCTTCACTAGCTTCTTCCTGCATCTATCTTAATTCCTGCCAAGTCTCATCTACTGTGGTTAGCATTAAAGGACTTGAAACATGTTCTTCTTTTCTGTCCCGATTTATGGATGCAAGATTTCTGGCACAGTATTTTGCAATGGAATCAACATACCAATTGCCTCTGGTAATGTAATCATCTCCCTGTTTGTGTGCAGCACACTCCACCACTGCAATGTTATCAGGCAACTGAATAGCATCAATCAACATTTTTTACAAATTCTGCATTTCTTATGGGGGATCCTGCAGAAGTTTAATAACTTCTTTGGGACCACAGTTGTCCGTAATCATGGACAACCCCGAATCCATACTGGCTGTCAGTCACTATGGTGACTCCTATCTCTCTTCCTAGTTCACATGCTCTAATCAAAGCAATCAATTCCGCTATTTGAGCAGAACAAATTCCTTTCAGACAAGATGCTTCCAGGACATCTGCTACTGTACATACAGCACATGCAGCGCTCAAAGCACCCTCCTCTGTTCTCAAACATGAACCATCAATAAACATTACGTAGTCGGATTCAGGCAATGGCTCATCTATGATGTCACATCTTGGTTTGGTACAGTAATCAAGAACATCTAAACATTTGTGATCAACCTCATTTCTCACCTCAGCTTCCATGGCATCAGGCAACAATGTAGATGGATTTACTTTCACACATTGGGAAATTGTCACATTATCTGCACCTAGAATTGTTTTCTCATATTTTGTCATCCTGTTATTTGTAAGGTACTGCGTTTTTGTTCTAGTGAGGAGAATCTCCACAGAATGAGGTACATGTACCCTCACAGGAAATCCCATTACTATTCCTTCACTCTGTTCCAAACTCACGCTTGTAGCTGCTACTGCTTTCAAACAACCTGGTAAGGCTTTTGCAACTGGATCCAAAACAGCTGAGAAATATGTAATTGGTTTCCTCAGTTTTCCATGTCTCTGAATTGATACTGACAAAGCACATCCTTCTCTCTCACTGCAATACAGCTCAAACTCTTTTTCATTATCAGGCACCCCTAAAGCTGGAGCTTCACACAAACTTGTTTTTAACTGTTCAAATGCTTCCATTTTAGCCTTATTCAGTAAAATAGGGTCTCTGATGTCTGCTTTTGTCAGTCTCTGCAAGGGTTTTGCTATTAGTGAGAATCCACTAATCCACTGTCTGCAATAACCCACCATTCCTAAAAACATTCTGACTTGTCTTTGTGTTTTTGGTGGTTGCATTCCTTGTATCATTTTGATTCTTTCTGCAGTGACTTGCCTAGTTCCCTTAGCAATCTTATGACCTACGTATTGCACTTCTTTTTGACAATATTGTAATTTTGATGGAGACACTTTATGCCCCTCTTCTGCCAAATGATTCAGTAATGCAATTGTATCTGACGCGCGTTCATCTTTTGTCTTTGATGCCACTAACAGGTCATCAATATATTGAACTAATACAGATTCTCCTGGCATGTTCAGGCTTTCCAATGACTTCTTTAACAGTTGATTAAAAATGGATGGACTTTCAGTATACCCCTGAGGAATTCGGCACCATGCCAAAATGCGATCTCTGAACCGTAAATGCAAATATTGGCTGGCTTTCTGGATGCATTTGAACCGTAAAGAACGCATTACACAGATCTATCATGGTATACCATTCTGCATCATGTGGAATTTGGTATAGAATTACTGCTGGATTTGGTACGATCGGACAACATGGAACAACGATCTGATTAACCTTTCTAAGATCCTGAACAATCCTAAATGTTTCATTCGGCTTTTTCAATCCCATTATCGGTGAGTTATAACGACTGCTTTCTAGTTCTCTTAAAATGCCTTGTTCAATCATCTTGTTTATTACTGGTGTTATTCCTTCAATTACCTCTGCTGTCATTTTATATTAAGGAATGTTTGGGTAACTTACTCCTTCTTTTACAGAAATTTTCACAGGATCTACATCTCTCAAAAACCCAATATCTTCTCCCTTAAAATCCCTTACTTGCTCTTTTACTGCTTCTTTCAATTCAACAGGTATCTTGCCTCGATCAAACACAGGAAACAATTCATTCTTTTCTGATTCTATCATCGCCATGGTCATTTTATACAAACTATCTTCATCTGGGGTTTGGAGCTCTATGCCATCAGGTGAACAATATATGGCACAGTTCATTTTACAGAGAATGTCCCTACCTTATAGGTTAACTTGACTACTGTCACACACCACGAATCGATGCATGTCTTTGAAATTTCCGATTTCTACTTCAACTAGGTTTGTTAAGGAGGTTTGAATCTGTCTATTAGCTACACCTACAACTTGAACAGTAGAACGGATAGCACCAGTGTCCACTAGGAAAGTTACTTTTACATCATTCACTTTTCCATTCACAAATGGACCGGACTGATCTACCTCGAAAGTGGCTCCAAGCACACACTCTTCTTCCTCTCTCAGGCACCGTCAGAAGCTATTATGCGACTCACTTCCGCCATCCTCTTGTAACCGATACTGTGGACTCGCATTCACTCTGGGCGATCGGTTTACCTGTTCGCCTCCGCTGAATCCTGTCTCTGCACTGTATCTCTGCAGATTTACACTGTGTGGTAGTGGCGGTTGTGGCACCTGACTTTGCTGAGTAACTACCTGCTGCTGTCGCAGTGGTTGTTGAATTACCTAATTTTGCACCTGTGGATTCAATGATGTATTTTCGGGATTAACTTTTGATGGACACTTACACTCGTTCTTCAAATGCCCCATCCTGCCGCAATTATGACAAGGATATTTTTTCTTAAGCTCCTCTATGTTCCCTACTAATGTAGGTTTATTGAAACTTCCCTTCACTTTTCCCTTATTCCCATCTGCACTTTTGTTCTCCATTTGTGCCACCTGATGTTCTGCTACTTTCACTTGTGCCCACATGGCTTTTTCTTTGAGCTTTCTCTGCTTAACTTCGATCTCATCACTACAATATTTTGCATGTCTCAATACCTCATCCACGGAACATGACTGCCATCCCATCAAATTATGCTTTTTTTTTTTAAACTCTTTATTCATGACTGTTCCAATTAACTCATGTTACAGTTATACATGTTATCCTCCAACAGTCTTTTCTCTTTTCCTTCAGATAACTTTCGGCAATTTAACAAGTGATTCTTCTCAAGTACAGTAACATCAATAAGTAAATATCTTTCAGTACTTCGACGTTCACGTCATGTTAACATTACAGTGTCGTCATAAAACTGGACCCCATCCCACCCAACTCCCTCCCCTCCCCCTACATCTCCTGGCTCTACCAGTGGTTGGGTACTGTGTTCGTCAACAGATGGACTCCATCTTATCCATAAAAGTGCATTCGCACGGGGCTGGATAACCTGTACACTCGGCAGACCCAGTCCTGCTCTGTATTCCATTGTTCACCACCCTGTAGGCCCAACTATGGGATATTCACCTGAGAGGGCATCAGGTCCACTTCCTCCATCTCCAACAGCATCCGCTCCCATTCCTGCGCAACTGGATGCTTCCGGAGCCCCCGCTCCTCCTCTCTGCGCAGGATTACACCTTCTGCCCTGCCCCACTTCAGCAAATCAGACCGCCACACTTCCACACCCGGGGGCCTGGCTGATTTCCACCTCATAGTTATGACCCTAATTGCCATCACTGACGCCAGGTCTATGAGTTTCAGCAAGGCTTTTTGGGTCTTGGGTCTTTTTCTGTGTCCTATCAGACAAGGCAACGCCCCCTCCGGGATCTGCAGGGTTGTAACTGTGTTTAGGGTATGGCAGACTGTCCCCCAGTAGCTGCGCAGTCGTGGGCATGACCAGAGCATATGGAGGAGTCCGGCCTCATCCATCTGACACTGGGGACAAGTATGGGAAGAAGCAGGGAACATCCTATGGAGTCTCTGTGGGGTGAGATACGCTCTGTGCAATACCATAGCCTGTATAAATTGAAACTTGACCTTTCTAGACACCCTTCTATAGTGTTCTAGGACCACCTTCCATGCCCCGTCTGTCATAGCCTCTCCTGTGTCTAGGGTCCAGGCGTCTCTGAGTGTAGTAAGAGATAGGGCAGCGTGTTCCCTAATGCCCGTGTAGAGCCATCGTACTAAGTGGTCCCTGGTCCCCATATAGTGAAGGAGATGTACTAGTTCATGTTGTTCTGGTTTCCTGCACTGTGGGGCCCATGTGCGTCTCACATAGTGTGTCACTGTAGCATGTAGGAAGTACAATCGCGGTGGGGCCCCTATTGACTGCGCGAAGGAGGCATGATCCTGTAGTGTGTCGTCCCCAAACAGGTCGCCCACACTGTCAACCCCTGCCTCCGTCCAAGGTTGTAATCTACGTTGTGTCAAATGTCCTTGCGGCGTTGGGAGACCTAACAGGGGGATGCTATCTGCGTAAGGTACAGTCCCTGCCGTGTACGACAGTGCCTTACGCCAGCACAGCAGTGCCGTTGCAGGAGAGGGTGGCAGTCGCGTGGGATCTTGGCTCCGGGCAGCAGAAGGGAGTGTAGCTCTCCCCATGCTAATCGTTCTCGTGTGATGTCGATTTCATATAAATTCCTGCCTGCCACCCACTGTGACAGCCATTGCAACTGGCTTGCGTAGTAGTAGCTGCGGAGGTCCGGTACTCCGAGTCCCCTCTGTCTGGTGCCTAGCTGTAACTTCCTAAGGCTTATTCGCCGTCGCCCAGGGCCCCATATGAGAGTAATCCGGATCGTGTTTAGTGCCGCAAATATTTGTTGTGGGAGGGGAACCGGTAGGTTTACAAATTAGTACAGTATACGCGGGAGCATGACCATCTTAGAAATTGCTATCCTACCCATGACGGATAGTGGCAAGGACGTCCAAAAGTTTACACTACTCCGGAGGCGAGTAATGGCCTTCCGAATATTGCCATCAATCTGGTCTTCCAGTCGTCTATAAACATTAATGCCCAGGTATTTGAATGTGGTCGGCTCTATTTGGATTTGATAATCACCAAATTGGACGTGGGAGTGGTATAGCCATTCTCGGAAGTAGAAGCCAAGTGATTACGTCGGATTAATGGCCAGGCCAGACACGGCCGTAAACCGGTCAAAGATGGTTGCTAGAGTCGAGTGGTTCGCATCCAAATCCCGAAAATACAACAGTATATCATCGGCGTAGATTGATAGGAGATTGTGCGTTCCTCCAATCGAGATGCCTATTGCGCCCGCCTGGGTTCGGAGTGCTATCGCCAAAGGCTCAAGTGTCAATACGTACAGCAGGGGCGATAACGGCCAACCCTGTCGGGTGCCCCTATAGATATCATAACTGTCTGATATGTACCTGCCAGCTCGTGCTCTGGCTGTCGGGTTCGTATATAATGGTCGAATCCACTTGATCAGGGAGTCGGGAAACCCGAAACGCCGGATGACCTCAAACATAAACTCCCATGTCAGGGAGTCGAAGGCCTGTCGGAGGTCTAAGGCGATACAACCGGCTTGAGGAAAGTCCAGTGGCGTGGCAGCCATGAGGGCGTGGAGCCTCCTTGTGTTCTGGGAAGTGCTCCTCCCTGGGAGGAAGCCACATTGGTCCGGATGTATCAGGGAAGGGAGATGGGCCTGTATCCGCAAGGCGATAGTTTTGCTAAGTATTTTGTACTCTGTGGAGAGCATTGAGAGGGGTCTGTAATTTGTCAAGTCAAGGGTATCCCTGCCAGGTTTTGGTATGGATATAACCGAGGCTTGCATGGTGGAGGCGGGCAGGTGACCAACCTCGTAAGCCGTCTCGTAAACTTTCTCTAAGATGGGTACTAGCGTTGTGGAATAAGTCTGGTAAAATTCTACAGGAAACCCGTCCATGCCAGGGGTCTTGCCTCGGTTAAGGGATCGAATGGCTAGTCTTATTTCCTGCTGCGTGATTGGACCGCCCACCATAGTCTGTTCGTCCCGGGTCAAGGTCGGGAATGGTAAGTCTCTTAGAAAGTCTAACATTTCATCCACCGCTCACGGGGGAGGGGCATACAACGTCTCCAGATAGGCTCTAAATGCAGCATTAATATCCGCCTGCGTGGACAGCTCTCTGCCTGCTCCATCCCTAATTTTCGTGATCACTGGGACTTCAGGGCTGTCACGCATTAGGCGAGCCAACAGGGCCCCAGACCTATCCAATTCTGCCTGCTGGCGTCTCAAGTAATCTTTGTGGTCAATAACCCGTAGTGTTTCCAGGAGTTCCGCATGCTCTATGGTACATGACTGTAAATCCCCTTTACGCCCAGGGTCTACTCCCGCCGCCGTCTCGAGATCTTTCAGTCGGTCTTCTACCTCACAGAGCTTTCTGTGAATTTCTTGTCTGGCCCCTACTAACTGGCCAATGGCCGCCCCCCTTATCACTGTCTTCATGGCGTCCCACACCAGTAGGTTCGAGGACGCAGAGTCCCAGTTCTCCCGAAAGTAATTATCCAGTGTATCCGATATGTACGTGCGGAATGGGTTATCCTCTAATAACAGTGGGTTAAGTCTCCAGGTGGGTACCGGTGACGGCACCCTTCCCCAGTGTAGGTCCAGCGTCAGTGGTCTGTGATTAGAGAAGGTTTTAGCAAGGTATTCCGAGGACATGCATTTGGACAGCAGAGAGCTGGTACACACGAATCTGTCGAGGCGAGTGTGGAGGTCGTGCACCGGGGAATAGTATGAGTATTCTTTATGTGTCGGGTGTAGGGTGCGCAATACGTCCGTCAGTCCCCAACCCTGGATCCAGGTTCTGAAAGAATCTGACATCCTGTGTACCCCTGCCGTCTGGAGGGGGGTGCGATCTATCCAGACCAACATCCAGAACTAAATTCCAATCCCCCCCTCCAGAACCCAGGGGATATCCGTCCAGTCAGCTAAGGCCCGGCCCACAGCCGCAAGGAATCTGTCTTGATCTAAGTTCGGAGCATAAATGCTGCCCAGAACCAGCAGTGCACCATCCAGTGTGCCTTTCACTAATATATATTGTCCTTGGTCGTCCACTTTCCTCTCAAGTTCCACAAATGGTGTACCCTGTTGCAACCATATGGTAGCTCCCCTGGAAAAGGCCGAGAATGATGTAGAAAATATAGTGCCCCTCCATTTCTAACGTAGTGTGTGTGCCTCAGACAATGTTAGGTGGGATTCCTGTAGGAACACTATTTGAGCCTGTTGACGGAGTATGAAAGCATGTATTCTATGTCTTTTTTGTATCGCACCGAGTCCCCGTACATTCCAGGTAGCCAGCCTATATCGCCCTTTCGTGTCAGCCATACTGGGATGCAGATGCCATATTAGACAGTGCCCCGTACTGTAATGTGTATGTCAGCAAGGTTAGCCAGGAGACGTATCCTACCCCACCCCAAACTTGAACTCGTTCGGCACAAGTAAATACAAAATGTTACAAATCGAACTTCGGTGCATACGCTCTTGGGGGGTCGACTAAGCTTGTACCGTGTCCACATGATCCCACATTGTGCGCTGCCGGCTCTACAGTGCCGCCAGGGGAGTCTGTTTTGCAAGGTGTCCATTACTTGTGGCCCCCAGGGGGAGAGAGGGGCGGGGGCTCTCCTCCCTCCACCTCTGCTTCACCGGGCCCCAACTCTCTACAGGAAGTTATGTTGTGAGGTCCACCTATCACTCCTGTCATATAGTAAACAAATCATACATATAGCGAACCTCAGCATCCGGATATTTCGACAAAACCTTTAGTCTCCCTCAAGGTCCTCTCCCTCCTCCCTCCAAACCCAACATGACAACAATTATGTAACAGATAAAGGATATCAAGGGGTCATAGGGCTATCGGCCCCATCCAGTCGAGCAGCTACTCTTGGGCATTGTCCAGGATTTCATCCGCCGCCCTCGGCGATACAGTCGGGAACAGGACCATGCGGTGCTCCGAGTCTGAGTGCAAGGTACTGTCTTCTGTGTCCGTGATGCTTATCTCTTGTTCGTCTCGAAAGGCGCCCACCAGCGCGACAGTGTCCATCTGCCCTTCTTTCTGCTGGGATTTAGTAGGCTTACGGCCTTTCGGCCGCGCTGCCCGTGAAGCGGAAGCTCCTCCTGTGCGTCCTGAGTCCTCCTTGGAGCCGTTGGACGATGATCCTTGCGTCGGGTCGGCATGCTCCTCAATGTCCAGCACTTCTAACCATTCCTCCACATCCGTTGGGCTCTCGAACAAATGTGCCTTATGGTCATGGATCACCTTAAGGCGGGCCGCAAACAGTAAGGCATAGCGGAGGTTGCCCTTTCGGAGTCTCTGTTTGATTTCAAAGGAGGAGGACCGTTGTTTTTGTACCAGATTAGTGTAGTCCGGATATAGCAAGATGCGTCGGTTTTCGTATTCTATGTTGGACTTCTCCCGGGCCTTTTGGAGCAACATGTCCCTGTCCCGGTAGTTAAGAATTTTAACACTCAGTGGCCGTGGTGGCTGTCCCGGTCTCGGCTGCCCAGTGGGGATTCGATGTGCTCTCTCCACGCAGAAGAACGGCGAGAGGCCCTCCGTGGCCACATAGTCTCGGAACCATTGTTCCTTGAATTCCGTTGCGCGGGTCCCCTCACTTCGTTCCGGAAGCCCAATGACACGGATATTGGTGCGTCGATTGCGGCCTTCCGCATCCTCCACGTACTCCATTAGGGACATCACCTGTTGCTGAAGCTGTTGGATGGAGGTGGTATGCTCAGCTACTGTCGGGGTGAGATCTGTCAGTGTCACACCTTGATCTTTGACCTTGTGCGCTAATTTGCCATGGTCAGCTTTCAACAATGAAAGATTGGTAGTAAGGGTTCCCTGTTGTGCGTCCATTGCAGCTCGGGAATCCCTGATTTCTTGTAGTATCAGGTCTAATTTGTCCGTCTGTTGGTCCCCAGTAGAGGCCAGGCTATTTGGTGGCCGCCCAGTCCCCTCCGGTCCAGCCCCCGATGTGTGCTCCTTCGTCACCGGGCCATCCTTGCCATCCACTGCTTTCACTCCTTTCCGGACCATGCCTGCTCTCTCCTGGGGCGATCCGTGGTCAGAGTCAGGAGTCGTGGCCGGGCACCCCCCAACCGGAGCGTCGGCCCCGCGCGGTCTGAACCGCAACACCGTGTCTCCAGGTCTCGTCAGTGGGGTTATGCCACGCCAGAAGGGGTACGACGCGGGCCCTCCCGGTCAGGCGGCCACTGGCGTCCGCCAGCCGCAGACTTAAGGGGGGGGCACCGGCGTTGGGGTAGGCCCACAGTGGTCTTTCCAGTCTCCGCAGCGGGGGTCCAGGCAGCCCCCACACAGTGCAGGGCGGCCGCAGCGGTCCGCAACACCCCAGGGCCACCCCGCGGCCCACAGCAGCAGTCCCAACAGCCAACAATGTCACCGACTCCAGGCCGCGTCAGGGGAGGGGCGGGGGGGGGGGGTGAGGGAAAGGCAGGACTGTCCGGCGTGTGGCACCCTTATGCCCCACTACCTTCCTCCGGCTTCCAGGCCGTCTCCCGGGACCGCCGAGTCAGCGCGGCACTCAGGCCGTCCCCGGCCAGGCCCTGTCACGGCAATCCAGTCCGCACTGCGCAGCGAACCTCCCGATCAGCGCCGCACCTCGACCGGTGCGTACGCGCACCAGTCCAGGTCCGTCCCAGCTGCCACAAAGAGCAGGGTCAAGAGCGGCCGCTCCGGGGCCGGCACGGGCAGCCCCCGCCTCTGGTGCACCGCGGCCCGGGCACGTCCGTCACGCAAGGTCCCGGCTGCCCACGTGAAGACAGGCCGCATGTTCCTCTGGCTCAGCAGCTCGACAATTTTTGCCCCCAGGGTCTCTAAAGTTTCAACGAGTCTGCAGGGGAGTCCACGGAGTTGGGGCCCCCCCTTCCAGGCAGTGCTCCGTTCCTCAGAGGGTTCCTTCAGGATCTTTCCTCCCGGCGGCACCGGAGCTCTAGCAGACTCCGTCCGCCATCATGGCCAGCTAGCCACGCCCCCCCCATCAAATTATGCTTAATCATGTCTCCTATTTCTGGTCTTAATCCAAACACAAATCTATACACAAATCTATACACAAAATGACTCCTATCTTTTTCATTTAGTTCCTCATATCTGCTATACTGTTTAAATACTAACAACAGTCTCTCATAAAATGCATGTACAGATTCTCTCGGTTCTTGCAAAGTCCTGTCAGTCCGTCTCTTTCGGTAGAATTTTGTTTTTCAAGAACACTATACTTGTTCATATTTCTCATCACTTCAGGCGAAGTAGCACCTGTCACTTTGTCTCTAGGATATTCAGTTTTTTGCCAGTTCACTGTTATTTTGCACCCAGACCATAAGTCTGCTGGTACTACTATGTCAATTAATCCGTCTAGATCTTCCCATAGTACCTTTGAAACCTTTACAAATCGATCTACCTGTCGATACCATTCTACTGGTTTTTCTCTTAATCTGGGAAAATCATTAGTAAATGATACGTCTTGTCTAGTCCAAGGAACATGTACATATCCTCCTCCAGGTATTTCTCCCATAGGAAATTCATTTACTACTGTCTCTTTTTCTCTCACAGGGAATGCTAATGTAGATTTATCACTGGCTTCTTCTTTTTCTTTGCCCGTTTTGCTTTCCATTTATTCACAGCTCCCCATCTTCTTAATAAAACAATTGGCCCTTTTATTTGGGTTAATCTTCCTGCAGTATTTATATTTTCAATATCCTTTTCTGTAAAATCTACTCTGTAAGATTTCTGTAATGTTTTATCCTTCGCAAAATCTACATCTAATTCACTTGCTAATCCATCCAATTGGTCATGTATAGATTTCGCTTTCCAGGTAATACTTTTACACATGAACATTAATTCATCATCTTGATATGTTTTTAATCTGTCAGTTCAATCGTTCCAATAATTAATTCTTCCATGTCAACTTTTAGTCTAGCCACATCTAATACTTTAGGTTTGTGCTCTTTTAATTTCAGAGTTTTAAGCCAATCACTTAATTCTTGTTCTGTCAGTCCTACTGGGGTTTGTGTTAAATCCATTTTCTCTACATTTCTCTCAGGTGTTGCAGAATCAGATTCTGCTCCGGTTGGAAACTTATATGGTAGGCTCTGATTAAAAGTCAAGTCGGGCGGTGCAATATTATTTGTTCGCTTAATTACAGACAAATCTGGATAAATCTTTTCCCCTACTTTTTGTAAACTCTGGTTTAAAGGAATTACAGAACCTATTGTTACTGGGACTGTTACAGCTTCTATATTTTTAGTAAGTTCCTGTATCTTTTCAGTAAATTCATTTGTAGAACGTATATATTCAGAAAAACCTTGGTGTTTGTAAGAACTGGGACCACCAGTTCTCCGGGGGGTAGCTTGGCTCGAGCAGGAAGGCAGCCAGGGGCTTACGTGTAAAGCAGCTACTTAACACACTCATCCATTGAGACAAGAAGTGGGCGCAATAATGGAGACCACACCAGTAGTTGTGATTGGAAATCAAGATCTTTTATATAGGCTTAGGTCAAGGCAATCAATGCATTAGCAAATCATTAGCATTTCGTTAAAGTACCTCATTAAAGCATTTAATGGAAGCCTTTCAAAATGCATTTTCTTTAAAATGGTAAAACATTTCATTAAATACTTTCAGTAAAGCAGAAAACTTGAAATAACACAGCCTGTCGCGTTATACTCTTCAGCAGGCTAAGAGGGTACTTTCATAAGCCATGGTCTAACTTTCAAGAAGCAGTTATAAACATTACCCCTTGTAAATATCAACAGTTCAACACCAGGCATTAGATTATCACAATAGTGCTGGAGTAAATCAATAAGTATCAGAGGTTAATCCCATTAGGATTCTTTGAAGCCCGCCCCTGCAAGGGAATTCAGGACACAGTGCAAATCCACTATTCAATTAGCAGGTATCAGGCATAAACCTGCATTTAGGCCTAGCCAGGGAACATGGAAGGAGTCTGTCCCTACGAAGGCCCAGGGTATAGGCCCGTCTATTCTCGAGGCTTAAACCAGGCCTCCCAGTTACTCGCAGCTCATGGGGGCCAACAGGGCCCAGTCACAGTGTTCCCCGGGGGAGGGGCAAACTCAGGGCCAAACCGGCCTTCTGCCCTCCTCCCCTGGGGTTACCTCTTGTCTTCGGCCCTCCGGGGCCCTTGCGTGAGTCGGGGAGCTGAGGGGAGGGGCCCGATCCTCCCGTGGGCCTCACTCGGCCAGCGCCGGAATCAGGAGCAGATGCGGGGGTCTGGTGCTTCACAGATGGCCAGGCGCGGCCTGCGTGGCAAAGCGAAGGGGGCTCCTCCGGTCCTCCAACCCCTTCGCGGTGAGGCGATGCTTCCCCGGATGCCGGGCCCTGAGAGCAGGTGCTGGTTCTGGGCAGCCAATGGCTGCGCGGCTTGGGCGGGGGCTCGGCCGATGACGCGGCGGCACTCCCGCTCATGTGACAAGGGCACAGACAGGCTTCAGGCCTAACGCGGCCTGACGAACTTGATGCGGCGGCCCTCTCCTGGCACCGGGGGCCGCCGAGGGGGGTCAATGACGGCGCTGGACACAGCGCAGTGGCAGGCAGTCACAGGACAGGCTGGAAGCGCCTCAGAGGCGCCTCAGAGGCGTCGCGTGGGCGGCGCCGACGCCGCGGTGACAAGATCTCCTCAGGCGCCTCAGGGCGACAAGGTACAGCGCGTGACGCCGATTCAGAGAAGCGCTTAGGGGGCTTCACAGCGCTGGTCACAGGCAGGGCCAGGGAGGTAATTTCGGTGATCTCCGTCACAGCGCTGGGCAGGGAAACCGAGTACAGCGCTTGGCCAGTCAGTCAGCAGATAATGCCGGCAAGAGGGAAGGCCATCCCAATAATCCCTGACAGGACAGGCAGTCTCACATACAGCGCTGGACAGGGGGAGCAGGATATAGCGTTTCTCATACAGTTCAGTAGAGACAGCAGAGCAGTTCAGTCAGGGGGAGACAGGTAGGGCCAGGTGGGCCCAGATGAAGGCGGGGAGTGCGCAGGGCAGCACAGTTCAGTTCCTGGTCGATCCCCCAGCAGTCTCTGGTCAAAGGAAAGTAGTCTTCCTGGCGCTTGGATGGTTCTGCGCCCTTAGGTGTTGGTTTCTTGAAGGGGGGGGGTTGAGTTGAAGGCTGGATGACTTTTCCTCAGTCACTGCAGATGGACCCTGGGGTTCCCTACCGCTGGGCCAGATCAGGGGGCTAGTCTAGGACACCTCACTCAGCTTAAGAGGCAGCACCTAAATCCTGTCACTCCCAGTAGCATAAGTTCCTAACTAGGCCCTCCCGCCTAAAACTCCTGCGTGGGTTCCCCATGTCAGTGATGCCCCAATTGACTAGAAAAAGTTCCCTCCCTTGCTTAAGTATGCCCAGGTCAGGTGACCACTCTCTAAGGCGGCAAAAATCAACTCCGCTTTCCTTCTGGAAGGTTCCAGGAGCTTCCCCACTCTACCTATGGACAGGGGATGGGAGGCTGGCATTGCAACATTGTATGGGGATCCAGCCAGCTCCTGGCAACTAGGGTGCTACACTAAAAGACCACGCTGTAGTAGCAGGGGCCTGTGGCAGCCATGTTTGAAGTAGAGAGCACCTGCACCCTAACATGGATTAGCCATGAAAAGGTGCCCGAAGACCTAAGAGCCAACAAAAAGACGGTGGGAAAAATGAGGCAAGGGCGGAAAAAAACAGGGAAAGACAACCCTAGGGCTGACTGGTCTAACATGCGTCCCCCCCAGCCGAAAGAGGGGAGAGCTACCCAACCTCTAGGGAGTTCTTGTCACTAAGGCGGAAAAACCGGGAGAGACCGTCAGCATTAGCGTGGTCAACTCTGGGCCGATGTTCCACCCTAAAGTCCATCCCCTGTAGGGAAATGGACCACCTTAGCAACTTGGGATTTTCGTCTCTCATTTGCATGAGCTAGCGAAGGGGTCGGTGGTCGGTTTAAATTAGGAAGTGAGAGCCAAAAAGGTATGGCCTCAACTTCTTCAAAGTCCAGACCACAGCGAAGGCTTCTCGCTCGATGGTGCTCCATCACCGTTCCCGAGGGAGGAGTCTTCTGGAGATGAAGGCCACAGGTTGGTCTTGGCCATCATCGTTGAGTTGCGATAGCACGGCACCTACACCATGCTCTGAGGCATCTGTCTGCACGATGAATTCTTTCTGGAAGTCCGGAGTGGCCATCACCGGAGCGCTGCACATCGCGCGCTTCAGTGTTTCAAATGCCTCCTGGCAAGCAGCCGTCCAGATCACCTTGCGTGGCAGCTTTTTGGACGTCAACTTGGTCAAGGGGGCCACGATGGTGCCATACCCCTTGACGAACCTGCGGTAATAGCCAGTGAGGCCGAGGAAAGCTCAGACCTCAGTCTGAGTTTTGGGGGGCTCCCAGGCCATGATGGTCTCAACTTTAGCCTGGAGGGGTTGCACCTTACCCCCGCCCACCAGGTGTCCCAGGTACACAACAGATCCCTGTCCAATCTGGCACTTGCTAGCCTTGATGGTGAGGCCAGCGCGTTGCAACGCCCGCAGCACCTCCTGGAGATGCTGCAGATGGTCCTCCCAGGAGCTACTGAAGACAGCTATGTCATCCAGGTACGCCGCTGAGAAGGACTCCAGGCCAGATAGCACATGGTTCACCAACCGCTGGAAGGTGGCCGGAGCATTCTTGAGCCCGAAGGGCATCATTTGAAATTGGAAGTGGCCCTCGGGGGTTGAGAACGCTGTCTTCTCCTTTGCTCCATCGGCCATGGCAATCTGCCAGTACCCTGAGGTCAAGTCGATGGTGCTGAGGTACTTGGCTGCTCCCAGCCGGTCAATCATCTCGTCTGCCCGTGGTATCGGGTGAGCATCTGTCTTGGTGACAGAGTTAAACCCTCGATAGTCCATACAGAACCGAAGTTCTGGTGTGGTGCCCGGTGGAGCTGCTTTCGGCACCAGCATGACCGGACTAGCCCACGGGCTGCTGGGGGGTTCGATCACTACCAGCTCCAGCATCTTGGTCACCTCACCCTGGATGCTGTTCTGGACTTTATCGGACAGCCGGTAAGACTTGGTTTTTACTGGCGGACTGCCCCCTGTGTCCACATCATGGGTACACAGATGGGTAATTCCAGGCGTGAGGGAGAACAACGAGGCATGCTGCGCCAATACCTGGCGGCAGTCCCTCTGTTGCTCTTAGGTCAAGGAAGGGGAGAGGACAACTCCCTCCACTGAACCATCCTTTTCCCGAGCCGCTAGAAGGTCAAGAAGAGGCTCACTCTCCTCCTCCTTGCTCCCATCCGTCACCATGAGGAGAGCAAGCTCCGATCGCTCATGGTGAGGCTTCAGGCGGTTGACGTGGAGCACCCGATGGGGCTGATGGGGGGTCTTCAAGTCAACGACATAGGTGGTCTGGCCTCGACGCTCCACAATCTCGTACGGACCAGTCCACCGGTCCTGGAGGGCACTAAGCTCCCCAGGCTCCATGACCAACACCTTCTGTCCAGCGTCCAACTCTACCGTCCGAGCGTTGCGGTCATACCACTCCTTCATGACGGCTTGGCTAGCCTCTAAGTTGTCTGAGGCTTCCTTCCACAGCTTGGCCATCTGGCTGCGGAATGCCAGCATGTAGCTGACCACATCACGGGAAAGCTTCTTCGAAGTCTTCTCCCACCCCTTTTTGACCAGACTGAGGGGTCCCCTAACGGGATGGCCATAGAGCAATTCAAAGGGGCTGAACCCGACTCCCTTCTGTGGTATCTCGCGGTACGAGAACAGCAAGCAAGGGAGGAGGATGTCCCATTTCCGCCTCAAGTCTTCTGGCAGGCTCCGGATCATCCCCTTCAAGGTCTTGATGAAGCGCTCTACGAGCCCGTTAGTCTGGGGGTGGTAAGGAGTAGAGAACAGATAGGTCACTCCGCACTCCTTCCACATGGCCTGCATGTAGGCCGACATGAAATTTGTACCTCTGTCCGACACCACGACCTTGGGGAATCCCACTCGGGTAAATATCCCCATCAGGGCCCGCGCCACCACAGGTGCAGTAACGGTCCTCTGAGGGATGGCCGCCGGGTACCGAGTGGCGTGGTCCACCAACACCAAGATGAACCGATGTCCCGCAGAGGTCGGAGGGCCCAACGGCCCAACGATGTCAATACCGACCCGCTGGAAAGGGGTCCCGACCACCGGGAGTGGTTCCAATGGGGTCTTCGCTTTCGTCCCCGTCTTGCCACTGGCCTGGCAAGTCTTGCAGGTCTTGCAATAGGTGTCAGAGGCAACCCTCATCCTGGGCCAATAAAAATCTGGGACTAGCCTCACAAAGGTCTTGTCCTGGCCCAGGTGTCCAGCTAAGGGAATGTCATGCGCCAATTCCAACAAAAAGGCCCGGTAGCATTGGGGGACCACTAAGGCCCTCGAGGATCCATGCACCGGAACCTTTGGCTCACTGTACAGGAGGCCATCCTCCCAATACACGTGATAACTGCCGGTCTCTTGGTTGACCGCATGCCTTCAAGCGTGGGGCACTCCTTCTGCGCCCGACAGAATTCCTCCCGGGTAGGTCCTCCTTCCACATGCCACTCGGCAAGGGTTGGCAAGTCCCCCACGGGAACGACATCCACCTCCACGGACTCCGGGGTTACCTCCGCGGGCTCCCCATCCATCACACGGGGTGTGTCCTCCACAACACTCTCCTCTGGACCGGCATTGGTTTGGGCCGTTGTCTCAGGCTCCAACCCGGGTTGAACTTCTTGCCGGGCAGCCATGGACCGCGTGACTACGCAAGTCCACCCTGGTAACCCCAGCATCTCAGTGTGGGCCTTAAACTCCACTTCCTTCCAGGCGGTATGTTTTAGGTCATTACTGAGCAGACAGTCCACAGGCAAGGCAAGGCTGATCGCAACTCTCAACGGGCCTGACACTCCTCCCCACTCAAAGGGAACTTGAGCCACGGGATAGTAGCTCATACTGCCGTCAGCCAACACGGCTGGATGGAACACATCAGGTACTACCTGCTATGGGGACACCAGCCGCCTCACTACGGTGGTCATGCTGGCTCCTGTTTCCCTCAGAGCATCCACCTCCTCCCCATTGACCTTCACCCTCTGCTGGTACTTAGCAGTATTCGATGGTAATGGCGTCACGGGGACCATCTCTCTATCCCCAAGTGAAACCAGGGTCAGGCCTGTCCACTCCCCTTTCCTATCTAGGGGCAGCTCCAACCCAAGCGCTACACTAGCCACCCCGGGACTCTTGCCACCAGTGGGGGCTGGGGGTCGTTTGCGACACTGGGCATCTCCCTTGTAGTGTCCGACCTCTCCGCACTCATAGCACCGGACCACTTTTGGCTGCTGACTCTTGTCAGGGTAAGTGGGTTTTGGGGAACGGTTCTGAGATGGGGTACCTACTCCTTTCCCAAACTGTCTAGTTTGTGGGCTTCTTGAGAACTCCGTTCTTTTATCTCCACCCTCTTTCTTCTGGGGGGCGCCCTGTCCGCCTTTCGGGCCATCTCCCCCGGGGCCCTTTTGTGACACCCGGGTGCTAACCCAAGTATCTGCCTCCTCCGCAAGCTCACGGGGATCAGTAAGCTTCTTGCAGTCCACCAGATGTTGCCGCAGCTCCGGAAAACACTTATCCAAGAGGTGCTCTCTCAAAAAAAGGTTATACAGACCCTCAAAATCACGCACCTCGCTGCCACGCACCCAACCATCCAGAGCCTTACGGGCATACTCAAAAAAAATCCACCCAATTCTGCGTGGACAGCTTATGGCTGCCACGGAATTTCTGGCGATACCTTTCAGGGTTGAGGCCAAAATGTTTAATGAGCGCCTCCTTCATGGGGGAATACCTAAACTGGTCTGCCTTATCCAGATACAGGAGTGTGTCCCTGATGTCAGGAGGTATATATCGGTACAAACCACCTCCCCAGTGTTTCTCGGGCACCCCATGGGCAGTCAAGGCCACTTCATATGCCTCCAACCACCTGGCAATGTCATCCCCCTTGGTGTAGCTCGCTATCACCTCCTTAGGTAACCAGAATCTGGGCTCCTGATGAGCCCCTGGTACGCTGCCACCATTAGGACTTCCTGGCGCACTCAACTGCAATGCTTGCAGCTCCATTTCCTTGAGCTGAAGCTCGTGCGCCAATTTCCTTTCCTCCATAGCAAACTGCTTACCTTCCCTCTCTCTCTCCCTCTCGTGCTCTAACTTAGCAAGCTCCCACTTCAATCTCCACTCCTCCCTCCTATCCTCGTACTCCTGCGACGATGCACTCCCCCTTGATACACTACTCCCTGCCCCGGAACGTCTTCCTGGCAACACATTGTCGGACATGTTAATGTTGAGTAGGCCTGGGTCTTCTTGAGTGTCCGCCTCCCCTTGTGTGACCTGTTCCCCATCCTCTTCCTACTCTGGGTGGGCCCTTACCCATGCCCTCAAGGCGGTGCGGAGCTCTTCGTTTACAGCTCTCGCTCCCACCGGCACCCCCATCCCCTGATAAAACTCCCTTAACTGCACTACCGTGTACCTATCAAGGTCAGCCAGCTGGAACTCCATTTTGTCAGGTGGGGACCCAGATAACCTGAAAGAAAGATTCTAGGACGTAGGCAACAAAGCTGGGTCAACACAGGTTCCTACACACTTTGCAGACTTAGACAGTGGTGGACAATTAAGTTAGCTTGTGGCACGATAGGTGTCCAATTATTTGCAGCGCACTCTGTCCCACTGGAGGGTGTTAGGTAGCTACAGGTCCTGGATCCCACCGCTCGCCACCAACGTAAGAACTGGGACCACCAGTTCTCCGGGGGGTAGCTTGGCTCGAGCAGGAAGGCAGCCAGGGGCTTACGAGTAAAGCAGCTACTTAACACACTCATCCATTGAGACAAGAAGTGGGCGCAATAATGGAGACCACACCAGTAGTTGTGAATGAAAATCAAGATCTTTTATATAGGCTTAGGTCAAGGCAATCAATGTATTAGCAAATCATTAGCATTTCATTAAAGTACCTCATTAAAGCATTTCATGGAAGCCTTTCAAAATGCATTTTCTTTAAAATGGTAAAAAATGTCATTAAATATTTTCAGTAAAGCAGAAAACTTGAAATAACACAGCCTGTCGCGTTATACTCTTCAGCAGGGTAAGAGAGTACTTTCATAGGCCATGGTCTAACATTTCAAGAAGCAGTTATAAACATTACCCCTTGTAAATATCAACAGTTCAACACCAGGCATTAGATTATCACAATAGTGCTGGAGTAAATCAATAAGTATCAGAGGTTAATCCCATTAGGATCCTTTGAAGCCCGCCCCTGCAAGGGAATTCAGGACACAGTGCAAATCCACTATTCAATTAGCAGGTATCGGGCATAAACCGGCATTTAGGCCTAGCCATGGAACATGGAAGGAGTCTGTCCCTACGAAGGCCCAGGGTATAGGCCCGTCTATTCTCGAGGCTTAAACCAGGCCTCCCAGTTACTCGCAGCTTATGGGGGCCAACAGGGCCCAGTCACAGTGTTCCCCGGGGGAGGGGCGAACTCGGGGCCAAACCGGCCTTCCGCCCTCCTCCCCTTGGGTTACCTCTTGTCTTCGGCCCTCCGGGGCCCTTGCGTGAGTCGGGGAGCTGAGGGGAGGGGCCCGACCCTCCCGTGGGCCTCACTCTGCCAGCGCCGGAATCAGGAGCAGATGCGGGGGTCTGGTGCTTCACAGATGGCCAGGCGCGGCCTGCGTGGCAAAGCGAAGGGGGCTCCTCCGGTCCTCCACCCCCTTCGCGGTGAGGCGATGCTTCTCCGGATGCCGGGCCCTGAGAGCAGGGGCTGGTTCTGGGCAGCCAATGGCTGCGCGGCTGGGGCGCGGCCGATGACGCGGCGGCGCTCCCTCTCACGTGACAAGGGCACAGACAGTCTTCAGGCCTAACGCGGCCTGACGAACTTGATGCGGCGGCCCTCTCCTGGCACCGGGGGCCGCCGAGGGGGGTCAATGACGGTGCTGGACACAGCGCAGGGGCAGGCGGCCACAGGACAGGCCGGGAGCGCCTCAGAGGCGTCGCATGGGCGTCAAAGCGCAGGGCAGGGAAACAGAGTACAGCGCTTGGCCAGTCAGTCAGCAGATAATGCCGGCAAGAGGGAAGGCCATCCCAATAATCCCGGACAGGACAGGCAGTCTCACATACAGCGCTGGACAGGGGGAGCAGGATATAGCGTTTCTCACACAGTTCAGTAGAGACAGCAGAGCAGTTCAGTCAGGGGGAGAACGGTAGGGCCAGGTGGGCCCAGATGAAGGTGGGGAGTTCGCAGGGCAGCACAGTCCAGTGCCTGGTCGATCACCCATCAGTTTCTGGTCAAAGGAAAGTAGTCTTCCTGGCGCTTGGATGGTTCTCCGCCCTTAGGTGTTGGTTTCTTGAAAAGGGGGGGTGGGGTGGGTTGAGTTGAAGGCTGGATGAGTTTTCCTCAGTCACTGCAGATGGACCCTGGGGTTCCCTACCGCTGGGCCAGATCAGGGGGCTAGTCTAGGACACCTCATTCAGCTTAAGAGGCAGCACCTAAATCCTGTCACTCCCAGTAGCATAAGTTCCTAACTAGGCCCTCCCGCCTAAAACTCCTGCGTGGGTTCCCCAGGTCAGTGATGCCCCAACTGACTAGAAAAAGTTCCCTCCATTGCTTAAGTATGCCCAGGTCAGGTGACCACTCTCTAAGGCGGCAAAAATCAACTCCGCCTTCCTTCTGGAAGGTTCCAGGAGCTTCCCCACTCTACCTATGGACAGGGGATGGGAGGCTGGCATTGCAACATTGTATGGGGATCCAGCCAGCTCCTGGCAATTAGGGTGCTACACTAAAAGACCACGCTGCAGTAGCAGGGGCCTGTGGCAGCCATGTTTGAAGTAGAGAGCACCTGCACCCTAACATGGATTAGCCATGAAAAGGTGCCCGAAGACCTAAGGGCCAACAAAAAGAAGGTGGGAAAAATGAGGCAAGGGCGGAAAACAACAGGGAAAGACCACCCTAGGGCTGACAGGTCTAACTGTGTTCTTCTGTTTTGTCTTTCTACTCTTGCTACACTTTTTCTAATTTCATCATTTTGCCTAGGAGTACCGGTAAGTCTAGTTTCTATCACTGGGTTGTTTGAATCATATCTCATTTCTACTCTTTCTGGAAGGTCTCTAAAATTTGAAAATCGTTTTGGGTTTTCAGCAAATCTATCCTCTATTGATGGAGCATTTGGAGTGGTCCATATAGAACCTGGTTGATATGGCGGTGGTCTCCTATTTAGTATCTCCTCCAGCACCGTATCCTCTGATTCACCATCTCCATAATTTTTCCCTTCTGATTCCACATTATTTCTTTTCTCTATGCATTTTCGCCCTTCTCTTTCGTCTACCAATCTAACTGGATACATTCCACCACACATATCAGCATTCTCTATGTTCGCATTCTACTCTCATGTGTTTCTCCCCAAAATCCACGCAATCTACCTCGTGGTCCTCGATGATTTTCCAACCTTTCTCGCTCTAACTCATGCATCTCATCTTCCCATTCTGCTAATGCCTCAAATTGAGTCGGTCTAGGTCTCGGTTCAAGTTTCATCATCTTTTCTTTTAAATTTCGTAAAACTGCCAGATTAAAAGATCCTACTTCTGGAAATGCTAAAGCACCATCATTTCTAGTATATCTAGCCCAATTCTCTAGCCAAATGCACATATGATATCCATATTTCGTCATCATGTAAGAAGCAGGCGTTTTTGGCGGAGGAAGTAATTTTACTTCTCTCGTTACCATTGCCTTGTCTTTCTTGAATACATTTTTCAATCTCTTAAACCATGAAGGTTTCTCCTTTTCTTCTCTGTAATAAAACTCATTTTTTCTGATAATTTCCTGTCTTTCAAAAGATTGTGCACTGTTCCGTATACTGCTTTGTAACACCAGCCTATCACATCGCGGTTCACACTATCACACCAATTAGAACAAGATACGTTGTCTTAGTGCTTAACCAATAGTTTCGCTGCTTTTACTGATGCACCAATCAGCCCTTACTCTGTCTTGGTCACAAGGACCAATCCCTGCGCGACACTTTTGACTTCAGCTCTGCTCCGGCTTCTGCAGCTTCGACTGAGCCCTCCTTTACAAGGTTTATTGAGAAGCCGTATTTACACTTTTATACAACTAAATCGGTTAGTAACTTACATAAAACAACTCCATTAGTCTGTTTCGCTAAACCAAAGGTTTTCTCAGTCGCACAAGTATTCTGTATTTCCAGTAGTCAGCGCTTACCTCTTCTCTACCACAGAATTTTAGACTCGCCGATAAAGCAGCGCTTCCCTCTACCTTTATCCTTCTCTCAAGCTCGGGTTAAGCTCTACTACTTTCTCAGCAGTAAGTTTTAAATCAGGATACACAATGATCCTTATGCTTGAAGACTAAGATGTTATAGACTGTCCTTGCTATGCATTTATCCTTTCACACGTAAAGTCCCTAAACTTGTGATATACGACAATACCACTACTTTTTGAAACAGACTATGCGATGTGCGACTTCACTTGCCACACTTCCTCTTCCTGCAGACAGAGTAACTAGCTTCCCACACTTTCCGGAAGCCTTTTCAGACTACATATAACGTAATACAAACTCAACAGATGTTAGTCATAATTCTGTACATCAAATCCTGTATATATCACTTTATCCTAGCTAATTCAATAGCAACCACTACTCTGCTACCAAGTTAATTACTGATGCAGCGCTACTCCGGAAATATTTTCTAAACCTTATCACCTTTTCCTTGAAGTTTCAAATCACACATTTTACTCATCAGTGGGGCCCATAACACTGTGAGTCACTCATATACACTCTTTTCTCTCTACTTCATGGATCAGTGAAATTCAAAGGAGAGCTGCTGGATCATAGCAGTGTCTAAATTAAGCTAAATATTTATAATATGTTCACCTGCAGTTTAAATTGTTTACCATGGTTTTTATCAAAGAGACAATTTATTCTGACACACCACCATTGATTGTCGATGGATCTGCTAGTAAAAATTAGGCTAAGGATGAACAAGACCAGCTTAATTCTTCATTTATCTAATTTTTTTTTAAAGAAAAATCTTCTAGCATGACCTTTATTTATTCACTCGTAATTCATTTAATGAGAATAGATTTAAGGGAAAGAAATTTAGTTTATACATTTATTCAGTTTTAATTCTAAATTGAGAAATAAACACGTTATTAATAAGATTATAGGACATGAATATTAGCAAAAGACATAATAGTTCCCAAAGTTCATCTCCCTATTCTCTCTAGCTATTAACCTCATCTAAAGACTCTGTATTGATTGAAGCAAAGTTAAAGTTCAGAAAAAATTCAAAGTTCTTACACCTCAGGAAAATTCAGCATTCCGGCAGCATGTCAGGATACACAGTTGGAAATCAGAAAAGAGAGTTTTTTTTAAGTCCGGACATACTCTTTTATACCCTTTTTCTCTAACTAATCTGTCTAAATTCTGAAACATTTAGGGTCTTCGACAATTCTGATTGGCCAGTTCAAGTGGTGGATGAGCATAACCTCATCTTATTGTTTTATTTCCGCATAATCATCTCAATGAAAATGTTATTGTTCACAACATATCCGCTTCATTCTTGTCCTTTAAATGGCAATATTGGTCTGCGTTCTCACGCTTTCTCATCACGGACGTCCATTTTGTTGGCACTCAGCTGGACTTTCAGGGCACACTGTCCTTGAACCATTCCGCTCGGGCACAAGTAGCTCATACTCGACTCGTAGCTTTTTCTATACGCACATGCGTACTGCATCTCAATCTTGGAGTTATAGAAACGCCCATCTTGTTTTAGGCCTCAAAGGCCAGAACAGGAACTATTATAGAAAGAAACACAATTAAATGTTAATTGTTGAATTTTAACCCTTCTGTTTACCTCCCCCCCTTGCTAAGGTATCCCTATTAGTTTGTTACCTAGCAAATAAAGCAACACATATGCGTGTTTTTCTCACCTGTCTTCATGTTTTTGCCACAAATAGACAAACAGAAAGCATATTCATGCAACTTTTGGTTAGTTTAACGCTTCTGCCTTCGTTTTAAACGAGACAACATCACTTAGTTAGTTGATTATAGTTGCAACACTTAGCAAATTAGTTTTCCCATGTGTATTTGTGTGTGCATTCTATTCTACGTTGGTTAGTTTTCAAAACCACATGATTAATTCATGTTATTGTTATGAGCAAGTAACTTCACGAGGGGTATACAAAATTTTGCTTTTCCACCTCGCTCCATCATACTCCAATGCTGCTCTCTGGGGAGAAGCCTCCTACTAATAAAAGCAACAGGTTGCTAATTCCCATCATCATTGGTCTGGGATTAGACTGCTCCTATCCCATTTTCAGAGCCATCTGCCTGTACTGTGAACTACTTGGTAAAGTCTTGAGTTTTCAGAATTGGTGCTGAGCAGATTGATTCTTTCAGGGTGTACTCACTGTTCAGTTAACCTTTTTGTGCATCTTTTTGGAGGTCATTCTTGAGGAGGCACACAATGGACCCATATCCATTCGCCAAACCTCCAGTAGTACCCAGTCGGGCCTAAGAATGCCCTGATTTTAGTCTAAGTGGTTGGAGCTACCCAGTCCACAATAGTCTGGATCTTGGGTTGTAGGGGTTGAACTTGGCCTCCACCTACAGGGTGGCCCAAGTATACAACTGTGCCCTGCCCTATCTGGTACTTGCTTGCCTTGATAGTGGGGACTGCGCTCTGCAGAGCCTTCAGGACCTCCCCAAGGTAGTTCAGGTGATCCTGCCAGGTGGAGCTTAATGTAGCAATATCATCAAGATATGCTGCACTGAAGGACTCCAGCCCAACAAGGACTTTGTTCACCAGCCTTTGGAATGTAGGAGGGGCATTCTTTAGTCCAAAGGGCATTCCAGTAAACTTATAGTACCTATCTGGTGTTGAAAATGTAATTTCTTTCTTTTGCTCCGGGGTCAGAACTATCTGCCAGTACCCTGTTGTGAGATCAAAAGTAATGAGATGCTTGGTGTGCACCTAACCTGTCAATTAATTCATCAGCCCTAGGAATTGGATGTGTATACGTTTTGTCACAGCATTGAGGCCCCTGTTGTCCACAAAAAAACTCATTTCTTTCTTTCCACCCTTGGAGTAAGGTTTGAGATCTAACACAACTGGGCTGACCCAGGGACTGTCCGAGGGTTCAATTACCCCCAATTCCAGTATCTTGCTTACTTCAGCCTTGATGTTCTCTTTTACATGATATAGACTAACAAAAGGGAGAGCAAGGGATCGTGTTCACAGTAAGTGAACGGAGAGTACTCCTGTTCCCCTGGTAAAGGATTAAATAAACAAAAAGAGGAGTACCACCATCGAGAAATAAAAGATTTCCTAATGGGGCGTGTAGACAGGCAAAAGGAAGGAATTCATCCTTTTGTAGAAACCCCTCACTCACCAGCCTGGTGGTGACATGCTTCATCATCGGGGTCCACCCTGGTGGCCTAGCGAGCGACCCCGATAATGCAGCATGTCACCACCAGGCTGGTGAGTGAGGGGTTTCTTACAAAAGGATTAATTCCTTCCTTTTACCTGTCTACACGCCCCATTAGGAAATCTTTTATTTCTCGATGGTGGTACTCCTCTTTTTGTTTATTTAACTCTTTTACATGATCACACTGCCTGTAGAATTTATTTTTGACATGTAGGCTGTCACCAATGTCCACATCATGTGTACACCAGTTAGTCTGACCAAGGGTCAAAGGGAAGAGCTCAGCAAACTGATTTAAGACTTGTCTGCAATCAGTCTACTGTTGGGCAGTGAGGGTGTCTAACAAGACAGCTCCTTCAACTGGCCAATCTTTAGGGTTGTTTGAGAGAAGGTCGGGGAGAGGTTCATTCTCTGCTTCCTGATCCTCTTCTGTAACCATGAGCATGGTCATTCACCCTTGAATTATAGGGGTTAAGGTGGTTCCCATGGAGTTCCTGCAAGGGCCAAGGTCCAGTAATTAAGTGACCGCCCCTTTTCCTCTCAGCGATATGGTAGGGCCCAGTCCATATCTCCTGGAGGGCCCTAGGAGCCACAAGCTCCAAAACACATACCTTCTACCCTGTTTGGAACTCTACCCTGGCAGCCTTCTGGTCATACCAGAGCTTCTGGAGCTCTTGGCTTGCCTTAATGTTTTTATTTGCTTTTTTCATGTACTCAGCCATCCTGGAATGAAGGCCAAGCACATAATCCACAATGTCCTGCTTAGGTTCTTTCAGATGTCTCACCCATCCCTCCCTTCATAAGACACAGTGGTCCCCTACAGGGTGTCCAAACTAAAGTTCAAAGGGAGAAAACACTACTCCCTTTTGTGACACCTCTCTGTAAGCCTAAAGCAGGCATGGTAGTAAGACATCCCATCTCCTTCTGAGCTTTTCAGGGAGTCAACCAATCATACCTTTTAGGGTCATAAATCTTTTGACAAGCCAATTTGTCTGTGGATGTTATGGTATAGTGAATTTTTAAGTCACTCCACACTCAGTCCA
Organism: Lissotriton helveticus; assembly: GCF_964261635.1. Lineage (NCBI taxonomy): Eukaryota > Metazoa > Chordata > Amphibia > Caudata > Salamandridae > Lissotriton > Lissotriton helveticus. The sequence goes on along the minus strand of NC_136059.1, from coordinate 1,732,617,745 downwards.
TGTGTGGTTTAGGTATGCAGACATGAGGTTTGTGCCTCTGTCTGATACTACCTCCTTTGGAAACCCAACCCTGGTAAAAAATACCAAGGAGGGCCTTGACCATTACAGGAGCAGTGTGGTCCTCAGTGGAATTGCATCAGGATACCTAGTGGCATGATACACTACCACTATTGTAAATCAGTTTCTTGATGCTGTCTGAGCGTCAAGGGGACCTATAATGTCAATCCCAACCCTCTCAAAGGTTACCCCAACCACTGGGAGTGGCATTAAGGGGGCCTTTAGGTAGCTGCTCGTCTTGCCACTGGCTTGACAGGTGGCACAGTAGTTACAAAACTCCTTCACCTTCTGAGACATACTTGGCCAGTAGAAATGGTTCACTGACCTATTCCTAGTTTTGGTCTGATCAAGATGACCAGCTAGGGGAATGGCATGGGCCAATGTTTGGAGAAACACTACTACTCACCTAGTGGCACCAGGTTTGGGGGTCTCTGGACTCTGTTTAAAGGAGTCTCCCCCCCCCCAACGCCTCCTGTGGGAACTACTGACACTTCCCTTTTCCTGATCAGCAGCTTGCTGCTCCAGGCTTTCAAGAGTGGGACAGGTTCTCTGCCCCTGGCACAGATCTTCCCTCGAGAGTACCCCATGGCACAAAAGCTCTGACGTGTAAGACCCAGGCTCCTGGGGCTCAGTTCTCCTCTGGGGCTGATAAGTCTTCTTACAGAGAAGAGGGGACTTGAACTGGTGTCTGAATAGAAGTTGGTTTCTAAGACTTCTTGCCTTTTCTCTTAGAAGGTTGTTCCATAATTTCAGGGTCCAACGCTTCTTTTTTGCTCTGGGTTCCACACTGTGCTCTTGATTTCACACACACCCATTCAGTTATTCCCAGCATTGCTGCATCAGTTTTCTTTTCTACCTCAGCCCATGCTGAGTATTTCATATCATTGCCAAGCAGACCGTGTACAGAAGACACCACTACCATTTTGAGGCCAGTAACCCCTTCTAAATCTAAGGACACCAACGCCATTGGATGCACCTTAGCCTGATTGTCAGCATTGAGAACTTTAGTATTAAATCTGTTTATTCAGAGCAAAAAAGGTATACCGACCCGTGCTCGTGGAGGCACCGGCCACACAATTACAATGCTTAAGTGAGATCATAGTGGGCATAGGTAACAGTCAGAGCTCATTAAACACAGCAAGCTGCCTACAACCCAGACGGGCCGGCCGCGCCGAAAAGCAGTGTAGCATGTCGGAAGCTGAAATGATCTATGCAACAAAACCAAATCCCAAACAACCCCAAGCATTGAGAACTTTATAGGTCGCTGCAAGCAAATAGTGGTCTGAGGACACCAGTTGCTCAGTCACCATGGTGCTACTGGCACCAGTGTTTCTCAGGGCTTCCACTCTAACCCCATTGATATATGGCTCTTGTCCTCTCCAGATAACTGGGCCAGACAGCAAGATGTCCTTGTGGTCAAGAGCAAACAGCTTGGAGAGGTGATTCCATGAAGTGGAGCCATTCACGAAGTGGGTCTCGGGGGGGGGGGGGGGGGTCTCAATGTCCCTCCATGTGTGCTTGCTTCCTAGGCACTTGGAGCCGCATTGGACTCTTCGTCTCGGTGTAAGCTGCAGAGGATCCAGAACCCCAGGGATTGGTGTGGCACGGCTCCAGTAGATCCTGGTGTCCCCACACATGGAGGGGAGACCAATTTTATCCTCTGAAGCTGGTGTACCACTTTTGGTTTGGGTGCTGCGTCTGAGTTGCCAGGAAGCAGCAAGTCGGTAAAACAGGATTTTGTGGTTCAGTGCCTGTGGCCGCAGGGGAGCTGTGCCTCCACTCCAAGGGAGTTGTTTGGCAATTTGTAGAAGACTATAGGAGCACCGGGGTTCTTGGAGGCCTCATAGTTGCAGGACGAAACAGTTCATCATGATTTTCGAGCCCTTAAGGGAGCAGGCAGGGTTTGGTGCCAATATTCTGCTGCAGGGCTTCAGTCCTTGGGTCAGCAGCTCCTCTTTGTCCTTTTCTTCTCTGTATCAGTGGGATCTAAGTTCATGGTCCAGGGATGCCACCTTAAATACTTAAATTTAGGGGCATTAAAGAGGGTGACAGGTAGCAGCCAATGGGCTACCTACCTTTACGGTGTCTACACCCTCTCAGTGACCCCTTTCTGTGGGAACGGGAACCACCCTGACCCTAATTAGCTAATTCCCTCACAAACCAAGATGGAGGGAAATTAAAAGTGGGCATTGCCTCACCTGCCGCACCTTAGGGGTGGTGCTGGCTGAATGAGGACCCACCTCCTAATTTAACTAATTATCCATCCTGTCCTCCCGCCAGATGTCTAGCAGGAAAGGGTGGTTGGCATCCTTCACTATCTGGGGATGCATGGGTCACATTTCAAAGGCCTCATCGCCTTTGAAGCTTTCAGCCCTGGAAGGTTTTTCTGGCCTGGAGGAGGTGTAAGTTACCTCTGCCCAGAGCTGGAATTGTTCCTGGCCTCCGAGAGTGCTGGCTCTCACCCCATGAGTTCAGAAGCATGTCTGGTGGTGGCAGGCTGATTAAGAGTATTCAGAGACAACATTTTTAAAAGAGTTCTTCTATAAGTAAATGAGAAACAGCACCTCCCTTATGTACACAACAGACTATTTGGTGGATACAAAATTATAATTTTTTCAATTGTAAAATCAATTTTTGCAATCTATTTAAGAGACTTTGCTGACAAGTTCTGCTCAGGTTTTGCTGTAATGCAGCTTTGGCACTGCAAGGGGAAAATAAAATTGGCATCCTGTTGGAGTGCAGTGGAGCACTGTAATAAGGGGGCATAGCCGCTGAGGGCCTCATTACAAGTGTTACGAAATTTCTGAATAAAATTTCGGGATCCGCAGAAACGTCGCAGACTATTCTAGTTCTCCACCGACCCCTCACCCCCACTTCACCAGGCTCTCAGATTCACAAAACAACAAAGATCTGGGGTAATCTTCTGTCACGAATGAGGAATTACTTATTTCCCATAGTAATTCTATTTTATCAGTGGAATCCCAGGGTTCTACTCATAATAAAGGTCAAATCTAGAACCTGGAGCTGAAGTGTAGGGTGACCACTTCACTCCAGGTCACTACGGACACTGCCTCTAGTCCAGACCTTGCCATCTATAAATCATTGTTTTCTGGTGTGTTAGTCTAATTAGTTAAATGAAAGTACAACGCGACTAACAGCCGGAATACATTAGGCTATTACACAAAAGTCCAAAACCAGGATCAGTGTCCGTAACGACCTGGAGGAAGAAGGTTTCGCTATTAATAGGTCACCCAGGGAACTTACCGAATCTGGGGCACTTGTAGGGAGGTATTGTATAGGGAGAGAAGAGGGGATGAGTTTAGATTATGTACAGTGATATGGTGATTGTGAGAAAATCTTTCCAGGCTACTTGCCAGAGGATCTGGGCCTACAGCTCATTTCTAAATTCGAAAAGACTACGTTATTCCAGGTCACATCAGGCTCGTGTTCTCAATTCCTTTTTCTCTGCACTTCTTGCTTCTACCCCTACCTATGGCCTGGTTTCACTGTGCTACGTTAGATGCCCAGGGTGTTTAGTCTTTCAGCCCTGTATGCTAATGTGCCTATTCTTGCTTCTTTTTAGGCGAGGCAGCAGGTTTTGAATATAATGCATGCTTGGGTGGGGGAGGGCAATTTAGGACAGCAATAATGAAGTCGTATTTCAGTCCTTTCATTAGTCGATAGCACTGTGTATGTAAAGGTGAAAGTATGCAGAATCTATTGATAAATGCATTCGTATGGGGTTTTAATTTTACCAGAACAAGTACCTTACATTTTTTTGGTGTGCAAAATAACCATTACTGAAAAAGTTAACGCTGACCTTGGGAAGCCTCCAGCTCAAATGGTAAAGGAACGCCTGGTCTGTGAGACCAAGGGAAGGACAGAGAGATAAACAAGCATTTGCAATGCAATAGGTCTCGCAGTTACCCGAGTTTAAGCTAATGCCGTTGTACATGACAATACCTGGTATTTATGTTTTTAAAACAAAAACAAAAATAAAAGGCATTATTATTTGCAATGTCAGTAGCTCAAACTCTTATAAATGCGAGACCTATTGCATTGCAAATGCTTGTTTTTATTTAGTTAGAGGAACCTCTCAAGGTGGTTGGATCAAATTGACATCATAGTCTCCATATAATGCCCATAACATTTAGCAGAGAGTCACCTATGAAGTAATTGTATGAAATTATGAAATGAAAGGGGTTTTCCTTTCAGGAAAGGTACATGGGTTCTAAAGGAATGTGTAAAGGTTATATAGTCAGGTTATTTTCAATGTCCGGCAGTATATCATGTTAGGGGAGTGAAGGAGAAGTAAGACAAAATAATTACTTTTTGATAGAAAGGAGACAAAGTAGTCAGAACCAACACTTGTACTTACACGGATGAAAAATAATGCAATGATCCAAGACAGCAGAGAGAGAGATAAAGCAAGAGGAGGCAGATCACAGTAATTCATACAGAACTTAAAGGAGAACTGTTTTGGTTTCTATTCTGGTTGTGAAGTCCATCTGACTAAAGTGTAAAAGACTGCAATCTTCAAGGTGGGTAGTAAGCCTCGTAGCAAGATGTTTTACCTAATTTTGCCCATGATTAAGAGCAGTGTGATTGGCCAGTAGTTGGATTTTGTATGTACCTCCAAGTTATGGTCTGACCCTTTCAGCCATTGGATCTGCTGAAAAGATGATTAATCTCTGGATCAGCCAACAAAGAAGATGTCTTCTGGCCCAGATACTGCCAATGTTGCTTTGAGAATCTACGGTACTGCCAATGTTGCTTTGAGGATCTACGCCATAGTACACCCATAATGAGGACAAGATGATTGAGCTGCATACTGGTCGATGCCTACTCTGACTGACAAAACCTAACAGCCCACTCTGTTTGAGATAGTCATTTTGTTTGGGTCGAAGCGTGCCAGACACCAAAGCTGTCTGGTTGTGAAAGATTATATGGAGACATGTTGATAGCTGATCCGGAAATTAACTCCAAGCATTGCCTTTCATTGGCTTTTTTTGTTTTCTCACTCTTATTTTCTTGTTTTCTGTTCAATGTTGTTATTTGTTTTAGCCCTTCCTTCCACTCCTGGGAAGCATAGCGTGTACACCATTTTCATGACTGGCTCCATTTAGCCTACCACAAGTATCTGCTGTTTGGGAACTTTTTTTCTTTTTTGTAAAAGCACTGCATGAGAGTGCATGCATTTTCCCCACTTCTTCCTGTACATATTTTTTCCATAACATTCTAAAAGTTCTACTTTCATCACCTTGTTCCTTTGAGCTGTTGTCGGTGTGTGTACAGTTTCATACAGATTGGTCCTTCCATTTAGCCTTCAGCGCACTAACAGTTTTTAACCATTTCTTCAAAGTCCTTTCTTGTACTTAGTGCAAATTTCATTTCTTACCGTTAACACAATCATAATTTAAAAAACTTGAACCACGCTTTTCTTATAGATTCCATCAGTGTGCGTGTGTTTTTACCGTGCAGTGTGTTTGCCCACTTATCTCAGCACTTTTCTTTTCATAATGCTATAAAAGTGTACATTTTCATCACCTCTGCCATTTGAGCCTTCATGTTTATACAGTTTAGCCTGCTCTCCTGTGCATAATAACTCCACTCTGAGTTCTTTCTTGTATGCTCTTCTCCACCTCCTCCATGTTCCTCTGTCACTGTTTGCTTCTCTCCCTAAATAACTTGCGTTGCTTCCTCCTCGGCCACACCCTCTGTGTTGCTTCCGCCCCCCTCCTGGTTGCTTCTACAACTTCTGTTGTTTCCTTCCACCTGCATTCTTCCAACTTTACAAATTCAACTGGGCTCGGTAACCAAAGAGAAAAAGAACTCCTGCATCATTTTGTAGGCACACAGCCTGCTGAGTATGCTTCTCCCCCCTTCTGTTTATTAGCCATGCTGCACAGCATCAGCGATGTACTTTCAGTTTACACTCTGATGTTATAGAACTTTGCCAGCAAGGTCTGTCATTGAGTTAAACGCTCAGCACTGACGTCAGATTTGGCCCGCAGGCCTAGAGCTTAAATCCAGGCAATGCCAGTCCAGCAGCTACTAGTTCAATAGAATTATTGCTAGTTTCCCTGGTTACATTTCATTTAGACTCTCATATGGAGTTCTGAGTAATGCTAGAACAATTTCTTCCTCAGAGCTAAGGTATTTGCGCCAGCATAAAGATATGAACTCACATTGAGAAAATTAAAGGAGATCAACTGGCTTAATATTTTGATCTGGTGCTGTAATCAAAAAATGTATTGCAAACGTGAACAACATTTTTCACTTCTATTAAGGACACAGAGGAGAAGATTTCGCAGTCTCTTCTCTGCTTTAATATTCAGCAGCCATGTTACGGTGCAATCATTTCACAGCACACTGTAAATCTGAAGACTACAATACCCATATGAAATAAAGAGGAAACTATGAATCCCACGAGACACAGTCTGTAACCAATTAACACTTAGAAGTACATATAAACACCCTTGATCACATACAAACCATGTCTTCTTCCTGTAATGAACCAATGCCGTCCTGAATATTAACTTTGAGCATTATTTTTGTTTTTGATCTCACACCAAAAAACACTGAAAGCACTACTAAATAAATAAATTAGAAAAAATAGTCTTAGATACCGAATCTGGTGGGGCGGGGAAGATTAATATACACAAGTATAACAATTTCACATTGCAAAACGCAGTATGCTTTACAAGTGACATAAATAAGGCCTGGTGGGATAATCTGCACCTCTATGTCTTTAATAGAATTGAAAATTCTTGTTGACATTTGGTATAACATTTTCAATTCTATGACAGTACCCGAGGCTTTAGATTATGCTGTTACAAAGCTGATCAACAACCATGGAAAAGGAGTTACTTACTGACATCTAGTAGAATTCTTTGGACATAGAATCGGATCACCAATTTTCTATGTGAATGATGTCCTCCAGGAATGCCCTAACATTAAATACTTTGGAAGCTGCTCCACCTCGAACTGAGTGAACTCCAACGCTAGTTGAAGTGACAAAACCTGCTTCAGACAAAATCAGTTGGATCCATTGAGCCAAGGAGGGGCAGAAAGCAGGACCATAAGGTCGAACAAAGCATGTTAGTAATTGCTCGAAATGTGACAATCTGAGATAACTCTTTTGTAGCCTCTTACACAGTTTACCACACACAATTGGAAATACTGGTAAAGAAGCTTCAGTACTAAAGTACTACCAATGCATGAACATCTGACACTCTTTTGCAAAAGGTAAGGCAAAGAAGAATAACTAACTTAGCTGACATGTGCTTCCTGGATAAAAACGTATTATACCATTAATGAAGTAATTTCAGGATCACAGAATCGTTCCATAGAGCACAGTATCTTGGGCGAGGGGCAGAATAAAATCTAATACCCCACAACAATTTAAAAATCAAAAGGATGTTGACAATTGGGTTGATCTGGAATAGGAACATGACCTGCAGAAATAGCCGAGCGATAGGAGTTCACTGTCCTATAAGAGAGACCTTCAGCCACCAGAGATACTAGGAAATTTACCACAAAGCTCACATCTGCTGCCACAAAATTCAAAACCTCTTCTAAGCACTGGTGTGACCATATGCACCAAGATGATGTTTTGTGAGTTGGCCCAGGCTTTGTCAATGAGGCTAAGAGCTTGTTCTGAAAGTCCTGGCACTTCTAATGTCTATAGAAAGTCTCCAGGCCACCAGATGCAGTTTATGTTGGATGATCAAAGGATGTGTTCACTCGCTGGATACGAGTAGAGTTAGAAAGACTGGAAGAATCCAAGGTTGTTGGCAAGATAACTTAAACAGGACTGGAAACCAGCCCTGAGTTTTCCACAAAGAAGAACCTAAAATCACCTCTGATTTCGGTTTCCTGATCTGGAGCACTACTCTCAAGGACATGGTGCTGGGATAGAAGGCATAATTCAAGCCCTTCAAGTCCTGCAGAAAAGCATCTGTCAACAGAGACAACAGATCTGGTCTCCAATTGTAAAATAATGGCAGTTGGAAAGGCAGTCAAAAAGATCTTTTTGGCATGGGCCCCACTTCTCCATTATCTTGGCAAACGAAGATAAGCTTAATTTTCACTCATTGGATTCCCTGACCCGGGATTTCCTGTCCACTACACTTGTCTCCTTGCCTGGGAGATGCATTGCTAGCACTGATATGTTGTGTACCAGGAAGTCATGCGAGAAAAGTCCTTTGCGATCTCTGCTGACAAGCCAGACCTCATTCCTCCTGAGCTGTTGACAAAGTGTACTGGCAAAACATAATCAGTTTTGAAAAAAATTAAACAATGGGACATCTTTAGGGAGATGATCATAAAGGATCCATCGGAAATGCAGTTGATGTGAAGTGAAAGCTCATCCTGAGTCGTTCTGCCTCCTGTCAGTATTTCCCCACATCTTGCAGAGCAGCCAAAGTGTCTGGCACCCAATTCAATTGCCACATCTGGCACAAGAACAAGAATCATTGGCAAAGCCAATAGGTTTCGCCTAGGTGAACACTAATGACCTTGTCAATTTTAACTGTTGCATAGCAATTGAGCTGCTGTGCAGCATGGCTTAAAGTTAACAAAGAAAAATGAGCGAATGCTGCAGTGCAACTTGCTAAAAAAAAGTGCTTAGGTGTTTTGGGGGTCAACAGAGAGCGAGAGAAGGCGCAGGGTGGGTGAAAATCAATGTAGGTGCAGGATGGTGAGAGAAAGTTACTTTTGGAAGCGGATGATGGGGGAATTTGGGTGAAAAAAGGCCAGCAGGAGGTGACATGTTGGAAGGTCACACTACGAATTGGGGGAAGTTGACAGCGGAAGGAGGACGGGGATTAAAGGAGATGGACCCCAGATAGTGCATGACAGTAATTAAAAAAGACCCAAAAATTACTACCTGCTGTCTAGTGGAAGGACACTGGCCACAGGAAGCAGTACTTGGTCGATGCTCCATACTCCAAAGCCCAGGAGGAGCCAGATGCCAGAAGGAGCAGCTGACCAATGGGAAGCAGGGAAACAATGACATGGTAGCCAACAAATTGTAAGTAACGGTAAGTTCTTGGTGGGCTCTAAGCCCCCTTGAAGATTATTTTTTTAAGGACAATAGCTTTCGCTGACAGCGAATGCACCCAGTAGGAGAAACCTAAAAATGGCTCTCCCATTCCATGTTTTCATGTGATCCTGCTATTACTGAGGTTTTTGACATAACTGTATTTGGTCTGAGAATGAGAGACTTTCCACGGTTGCAGGATCTTTAATCCCTTGCGTGCTTATGATGAGCCCAGCTCGTCATGAGGCACCGTGGAGCTGTGCTCATGACGAGCTAGGCTCGTCATAACGGCCCGCCACTCCCCTGCGCGGTAAATTCCATGCCTGTGCAGACGTTATACGGGAGTGGGCAGAGCCCAGCTCGTTATGAGCACCGTGGCGCCGCGTGCGCCTCGCCCCCAACCCCCCGCGGGGGAATTACCCCTGGGCGAAGGGGTTAATATCTTTAAGGCTCAATAGAGTAAAGGGCCTTGCCAAATAGCCTGATTAGAAGAGGCTAACATGTCTACTAGTTTGTCTACCCAACAGAAAGTGATCTTGTCTTTCACAAGAACCTTGCAAACCTCCATCTTGATTGAGCAAATCTTTTGGGTTAGTAAGGATATAAAAGTTTTTTTAAAACTTTTATTTTCAGTTTCAAATAATTAAATGCATCTTTGCATATTTAGAATAGAATGACAGCATCACATCAGTACAGACGGTGATCATGCATTTGGTACAGCAAAAAGTAATTGTAAAACATCCTGCACAGTCAGGCATGCCACATAGATAAAGTGTAAAGACTGTTACAGAAATGTGATAATAGTATGCTGTACTTTTAGCTGGAATGTAACCTGGTGAATCATGGATGGTGATTAAGACTGGCAAGATACGCGCAAAGTGGTCCTCATACATCTCTGGGATGGGTTGCGGGCAGTAACTGGATGTTGTATGCGTCAGCGTGTTCAGAGCAAATGGTAAATGCTCTAAACCACTGCACATTTCTGGGAGTGCCTTTCCCTCTCGAGCGCATGGCAAATCTTCTTTTGCCAAACAAAAGGGTTAATGCAACAAATTTATGGTAGAATTTGTAATTTCTTTAGCATATCCCAGTGGTGCTATCAGAGGTGAGATTGAAAACCAGATGTGCTCATTAGCTCTAGTTCTCCTCAAAGCATTCACCAGGAACAAGTAGATGTGGGGTCCGGCCTAAGCCATATGTAGAAAATGTGCATCTGGGGCACCACATCTCCATCAATTCATCTTGGTGATAAGGTTGTATCGACCCATTGAAATGGGGGTATAGAATGAATGCCCTGTGTATACATTTCAGCGGTATGAGTCTAAATTTGCCATTCGAGGAGACTCTTTAAAATGCCCACAGCAGGATACCCAATGCTCATTGAGGATCTCTTGGTCCAGTTCATACTCCCACCGAGCCTTCATATTCAAATCTTTAATCCGCATGGCATGGACTCAGCAGTTATACATATGTGTGATTAATTTAGATGGGCTAGAGTTTGCAACCCTATTGGTAAAGGTCTTTCTGGAGGCTTATCAGGCATCGTGGGGTATAGCTCATTCAGGGAGTTCCAGAATGGTTGGTATGCCAACAAATTCATAGGATTGGCAGGGGCAGCTCCCACAAAATCTGCAAAGGTCATTAAGCGGTTGTTAATGAAAAGGTTCCCAAGAGCTTACAGTTCTCGTTTTATGGAATACAATTTTTTAATTACTCCAGACTGGTATGTCATGTTCAGATGTCGGTTTCGGATTAAGAGGAGATGTGGTGAGTAGATCTCTTTAGTGTCAGTTAGTGTGGCAAGTCCTGTCCATGCCCACCCCATTAATTTGATTGTGTGTATCTCAGCATGAGGGTGTAGTGTTTTCAACAGAATGTCATTTCAGAATGGATATGGGGCATTAGTCCTGCGCTGTGGTGTGGTGATTGTCTTCTGTATTGGAGCCAGTTATGTACAAACTGGGCTTGCACCACCAAATAGTAGGTTTCGAAATAAGATGCTGCAAGGCCACCCAGGTTGACCGACATCTGGTTTCTGGTTCACGCTATCTTGGACTATCGGCCTGTCTATGCTAGTCGTGGCATTGGAATGTTCTGAAAAAGGTAGAGATGTTTGGGAAGTGTCATCAATTTCATCAGCAGTACAAAAGGGGGTGGTGATGGATGGAGCATCTGAATCAATCACACACTCACACCCAGTCAAAAGATCTGGGTTTAATCCATCACCGTTCTTTAGCCCACTCTGCCACCCCAGTTCAGACATGGCTATATGCAAATCAGTCTGACCCTGTGCCTCATGGGAACAGTCAAGCCCGAACTGCCAAGCCATGTCTTCCCTGGACCGGAAACAAGCTTCCGAGGACCGGTTTCTGGCATTCCAGCCGTCTTCAGCCCGGCTTGCTTGAATCCAGTGGCAAAGTGAGCAAGGGACTCACGTCTGAGCATACCCTGCCACACATATGGCGGCCAAAAGCAGTACAAAAGGGGGTGGTGATGGACGGAGCATCTGAATCAATCACACACTCACACCCAGTCAAAAGATCTGGGTTTAATCCATCACCGTTCTTTAGCCCACTCTGCCACCCCAGTTCAGACATGGCTATATGCAAATCAGTCTGACCCTGTGCCTCATGGGAACAGTCCAGCCCGAACTGCCAAGCCATGTCTTCCCTGGACCGGAAACAAGCTTCCGAGGACCGGTTTCTGGCATTCCAGCCGTCTTCGGCCCGGCTTGCTTGAATCCAGTGGCAAAGTGAGCAAGGGACTCACGTCTGAGCATACCCTGCCACACATATGGCGGCCAAAATCAGTACAAAAGGGGGTGGTGATGGACGGAGCATCTGAATCAATCACACACTCACACCCAGTCAAAAGATCTGGGTTTAATCCATCACCGTTCTTTAGCCCACTCCAGACATGGCTATATGCAATTCAGTCTGACCCTGTGCCTCATGGGAACAGTCCAGCCCGAACTGCCAAGCCATGTCTTCCCTGGACCGGAAACAAGCTTCCGAGGACCGGTTTCTGGCATTTCCGCCGTCTTCAGCCCGGCTTGCTTGAATCCAGTGGCAAAGTGAGCAAGGGACTCACGTCTGAGCATACCCTGCCACACATATGGCGGCCAAAAGCAGTACAAAAGGGGGTGGTGATGGACGGAGCATCTGAATCAATCACACACTCACACCCAGTCAAAAGATCTGGGTTTAATCCATCACCGTTCTTTAGCCCACTCTGCCACCCCAGTTCAGACATGGCTATATGCAAATCAGTCTGACCCTGTGCCTCATGGGAACAGTCCAGCCCGAACTGCCAAGCCATGTCTTCCCTGGACCGGAAACAAGCTTCCGAGGACCGGTTTCTGGCATTCCAGCCGTCTTCAGCCCGGCTTGCTTGAATCCAGTGGCAAAGTGAGCAAGGGACTCACGTCTGAGCATACCCTGCCACACATATGGCGGCCAAAAGCAGTACAAAAGGGGGTGGTGATGGACGGAGCATCTGAATCAATCACACACTCACACCCAGTCAAAAGATCTGGGTTTAATCCATCACCGTTCTTTAGCCCACTCTGCCACCCCAGTTCAGACATGGCTATATGCAAATCAGTCTGACCCTGTGCCTCATGGGAACAGTCCAGCCCGAACTGCCAAGCCATGTCTTCCCTGGACCGGAAACAAGCTTCCGAGGACCGGTTTCTGGCATTCCAGCCGTCTTCAGCCCGGCTTGCTTGAATCCAGTGGCAAAGTGAGCAAGGGACTCACGTCTGAGCATACCCTGCCACACATATGGCGGCCAAAAGCAGTACAAAAGGGGGTGGTGATGGACGGAGCATCTGAATCAATCACACACTCACACCCAGTCAAAAGATCTGGGTTTAATCCATCACCGTTCTTTAGCCCACTCCAGACATGGCTATATGCAAATCAGTCTGACCCTGTGCCTCATGGGAACAGTCCAGCCCGAAATGCCAAGCCATGTCTTCCCTGGACCGGAAACAAGCTTCCGAGGACCGGTTTCTGGCATTCCAGCCGTCTTCAGCCCGGCTTGCTTGAATCCAGTGGCAAAGTGAGCAAGGGACTCACGTCTGAGCATACCCTGCCACACATATGGCGGCCAAAAGCAGTACAAAAGGGGGTGGTGATGGACGGAGCATCTGAATCAATCACACACTCACACCCAGTCAAAAGATCTGGGTTTAATCCATCACCGTTCTTTAGCCCACTCTGCCACCCCAGTTCAGACATGGCTATATGCAAATCAGTCTGACCCTGTGCCTCATGGGAACAGTCCAGCCCGAACTGCCAAGCAATGTCTTCCCGGGACCGGAAACAAGCTTCCGAGGACCGGTTTCTGGCATTCCAGCCGTCTTCAGCCCGGCTTTCTTGAATCCAGTGGCAAAGTGAGCAAGGGACTCACGTCTGAGCATACCCTGCCACACATATGGCGGCCAAAAGCAGTACAAAAGGGGGTGGTGATGGACGGAGCATCTGAATCAATCACACACTCACACCCAGTCAAAAGATCTGGGTTTAATCCATCACCGTTCTTTAGCCCACTCTGCCACCCCAGTTCACACATGGCTATATGCAAATCAGTCAGACCCTGTGCCTCATGGGAACAGTCCAGCCCGAACTGCCAAGCCATGTCTTCCCTGGACCGGAAACAAGCTTCCAAGGACCGGTTTCTGGCATTCCAGCCGTCTTCAGCCCGGCTTGCTTGAATCCAGTGGCAAAGTGAGCAAGGGACTCACGTCTGAGCATACCCTGCCACACATATGGCGGCCAAAAGCAGTACAAAAGGGGGTGGTGATGGACGGAGCATCTGAATCAATCACACACTCACACCCAGTCAAAAGATCTGGGTTTAATCCATCACCGTTCTTTAGCCCACTCTGCCACCCCAGTTCAGACATGGCTATATGCAAATCAGTCTGACCCTGTGCCTCATGGGAACAGTCCAGCCCGAACTGCCAAGCCATGTCTTCCCTGGACCGGAAACAAGCTTCCGAGGACCGGTTTCTGGCATTCCAGCCGTCTTCAGCCCGGCTTGCTTGAATCCAGTGGCAAAGTGAGCAAGGGACTCACGTCTGAGCATACCCTGCCACACATATGGCGGCCAAAAGCAGTACAAAAGGGGGTGGTGATGGACGGAGCATCTGAATCAATCACACACTCACACCCAGTCAAAAGATCTGGGTTTAATCCATCACCGTTCTTTAGCCCACTCCAGACATGGCTATATGCAAATCAGTCTGACCCTGTGCCTCATGGGAACAGTCCAGCCCGAACTGCCAAGCCATGTCTTCCCTGGACCGGAAACAAGCTTCCGAGGACCGGTTTCTGGCATTCCAGCCGTCTTCAGCACGGCTTGCTTGAATCCAGTGGCAAAGTGAGCAAGGGACTCGCGTCTGAGCATACCCTGCCACACATATGGCGGCCAAAAGCAGTACAAAAGGGGGTGGTGATGGACGGAGCATCTGAATCAATCACACACTCACACCCAGTCAAAAGATCTGGGTTTAATCCATCACCGTTCTTTAGCCCACTCTGCCACCCCAGTTCAGACATGGCTATATGCAAATCAGTCTGACCCTGTGCCTCATGGGAACAGTCCAGCCCGAACTGCCAAGCAATGTCTTCCCTGGACCGGAAACAAGCTTCCGAGGACCGGTTTCTGGCATTCCAGCCGTCTTCAGCCCGGCTTGCTTGAATCCAGTGGCAAAGTGAGCAAGGGACTCACGTCTGAGCATACCCTGCCACACATATGGCGGCCAAAAGCAGTACAAAAGGGGGTGGTGATGGACGGAGCATCTGAATCAATCACACACTCACACCCAGTCAAAAGATCTGGGTTTAATCCATCACCGTTCTTTAGCCCACTCTGCCAGCCCAGTTCAGACATGGCTATATGCAAATCAGTCTGACCCTGTGCCTCACGGGCACAGTCCAGCCCGAACTGCCAAGCCATGTCTTCCCTGGACCGTAAACAAGCTTCCGAGTACCGGTTCCTGGCATTCCAGCCGTCTTCAGCCCGGCTTGCTTGAATCCAGTGGCAAAGTGAGCAAGGGACTCACGTCTGAGCATACCCTGCCACACATATGGCGGCCAAAAGCAGTACAAAAGGGGGTGGTGATGGACGGAGCATCTGAATCAATCACACACTCACACCCAGTCAAAAGATCTGGGTTTAATCCATCACCGTTCTTTAGCCCACTCTGCCACCCCAGTTCAGACATGGCTATATGCAAATCAGTCTGACCCTGTGCCTCATGGGAACAGTCCAGCCCGAACTGCCAAGCCATGTCTTCCCTGGACCGGAAACAAGCTTCCGAGGACCGGTTTCTGGCATTCCAGCCGTCTTCAGCCCGGCTTGCTTGAATCCAGTGGCAAAGTGAGCAAGGGACTCACGTCTGAGCATACCCTGCCACACATATGGCGGCCAAAAGCAGTACAAAAGGGGGTGGTGATGGACGGAGCATCTGAATCAATCACACACTCACACCCAGTCAAAAGATCTGGGTTTAATCCATCACCGTTCTTTAGCCCACTCTGCCACCCCAGTTCAGACATGGCTATATGCAAATCAGTCTGACCCTGTGCCTCATGGGAACAGTCCAGCCCGAACTGCCAAGCCATGTCTTCCCTGGACCGGAAACAAGCTTCCGAGGACCTGTTTCTGGCATTCCAGCCGTCTTCAGCCCGGCTTGCTTGAATCCAGTGGCAAAGTGAGCAAGGGACTCACGTCTGAGCATACCCTGCCACACATATGGCGGCCAAAAGCAGTACAAAAGGGGGTGGTGATGGACGGAGCATCTGAATCAATCACACACTCACACCCAGTCAAAAGATCTGGGTTTAATCCATCACCGTTCTTTAGCCCACTCCAGACATGGCTATATGCAAATCAGTCTGACCCTGTGCCTCATGGGAACAGTCCAGCCCGAAATGCCAAGCCATGTCTTCCCTGGACCGGAAACAAGCTTCCGAGGACCGGTTTCTGGCATTCCAGCCGTCTTCAGCCCGGCTTGCTTGAATCCAGTGGCAAAGTGAGCAAGGGACTCACGTCTGAGCATACCCTGCCACACATATGGCGGCCAAAAGCAGTACAAAAGGGGGTGGTGATGGACGGAGCATCTGAATCAATCACACACTCACACCCAGTCAAAAGATCTGGGTTTAATCCATCACCGTTCTTTAGCCCACTCTGCCACCCCAGTTCAGACATGGCTATATGCAAATCAGTCTGACCCTGTGCCTCATGGGAACAGTCCAGCCCGAACTGCCAAGCAATGTCTTCCCGGGACCGGAAACAAGCTTCCGAGGACCGGTTTCTGGCATTCCAGCCGTCTTCAGCCCGGCTTTCTTGAATCCAGTGGCAAAGTGAGCAAGGGACTCACGTCTGAGCATACCCTGCCACACATATGGCGGCCAAAAGCAGTACAAAAGGGGGTGGTGATGGACGGAGCATCTGAATCAATCACACACTCACACCCAGTCAAAAGATCTGGGTTTAATCCATCACCGTTCTTTAGCCCACTCTGCCACCCCAGTTCACACATGGCTATATGCAAATCAGTCTGACCCTGTGCCTCATGGGAACAGTCCAGCCCGAACTGCCAAGCCATGTCTTCCCTGGACCGGAAACAAGCTTCCGAGGACCGGTTTCTGGCATTCCAGCCGTCTTCAGCCCGGCTTGCTTGAATCCAGTGGCAAAGTGAGCAAGGGACTCACGTCTGAGCATACCCTGCCACACATATGGCGGCCAAAAGCAGTACAAAAGGGGGTGGTGATGGACGGAGCATCTGAATCAATCACACACTCACACCCAGTCAAAAGATCTGGGTTTAATCCATCACCGTTCTTTAGCCCACTCCAGACATGGCTATATGCAAATCAGTCTGACCCTGTGCCTCATGGGAACAGTCCAGCCCGAACTGCCAAGCCATGTCTTCCCTGGACCGGAAACAAGCTTCCGAGGACCGGTTTCTGGCATTCCAGCCGTCTTCAGCACGGCTTGCTTGAATCCAGTGGCAAAGTGAGCAAGGGACTCGCGTCTGAGCATACCCTGCCACACATATGGCGGCCAAAAGCAGTACAAAAGGGGGTGGTGATGGACGGAGCATCTGAATCAATCACACACTCACACCCAGTCAAAAGATCTGGGTTTAATCCATCACCGTTCTTTAGCCCACTCTGCCACCCCAGTTCAGACATGGCTATATGCAAATCAGTCTGACCCTGTGCCTCATGGGAACAGTCCAGCCCGAACTGCCAAGCAATGTCTTCCCTGGACCGGAAACAAGCTTCCGAGGACCGGTTTCTGGCATTCCAGCCGTCTTCAGCCCGGCTTGCTTGAATCCAGTGGCAAAGTGAGCAAGGGACTCACGTCTGAGCATACCCTGCCACACATATGGCGGCCAAAAGCAGTACAAAAGGGGGTGGTGATGGACGGAGCATCTGAATCAATCACACACTCACACCCAGTCAAAAGATCTGGGTTTAATCCATCACCGTTCTTTAGCCCACTCTGCCAGCCCAGTTCAGACATGGCTATATGCAAATCAGTCTGACCCTGTGCCTCACGGGCACAGTCCAGCCCGAACTGCCAAGCCATGTCTTCCCTGGACCGTAAACAAGCTTCCGAGTACCGGTTCCTGGCATTCCAGCCGTCTTCAGCCCGGCTTGCTTGAATCCAGTGGCAAAGTGAGCAAGGGACTCACGTCTGAGCATACCCTGCCACACATATGGCGGCCAAAAGCAGTACAAAAGGGGGTGGTGATGGACGGAGCATCTGAATCAATCACACACTCACACCCAGTCAAAAGATCTGGGTTTAATCCATCACCGTTCTTTAGCCCACTCTGCCACCCCAGTTCAGACATGGCTATATGCAAATCAGTCTGACCCTGTGCCTCATGGGAACAGTCCAGCCCGAACTGCCAAGCCATGTCTTCCCTGGACCGGAAACAAGCTTCCGAGGACCGGTTTCTGGCATTCCAGCCGTCTTCAGCCCGGCTTGCTTGAATCCAGTGGCAAAGTGAGCAAGGGACTCACGTCTGAGCATACCCTGCCACACATATGGCGGCCAAAAGCAGTACAAAAGGGGGTGGTGATGGACGGAGCATCTGAATCAATCACACACTCACACCCAGTCAAAAGATCTGGGTTTAATCCATCACCGTTCTTTAGCCCACTCTGCCACCCCAGTTCAGACATGGCTATATGCAAATCAGTCTGACCCTGTGCCTCATGGGAACAGTCCAGCCCGAACTGCCAAGCCATGTCTTCCCTGGACCGGAAACAAGCTTCCGAGGACCTGTTTCTGGCATTCCAGCCGTCTTCAGCCCGGCTTGCTTGAATCCAGTGGCAAAGTGAGCAAGGGACTCACGTCTGAGCATACCCT
This sequence comes from Lissotriton helveticus, assembly GCF_964261635.1. Classification (NCBI taxonomy): domain Eukaryota; kingdom Metazoa; phylum Chordata; class Amphibia; order Caudata; family Salamandridae; genus Lissotriton; species Lissotriton helveticus. Next base: position 1,732,599,246 of record NC_136059.1, on the reverse strand, counting down.
GCCACACATATGGCGGCCAAAAGCAGTACAAAAGGGGGTGGTGATGGACGGAGCATCTGAATCAATCACACACTCACACCCAGTCAAAAGATCTGGGTTTAATCCATCACCGTTCTTTAGCCCACTCTGCCACCCCAGTTCAGACATGGCTATATGCAAATCAGTCTGACCCTGTGCCTCATGGGAACAGTCCAGCCCGAACTGCCAAGCCATGTCTTCCCTGGACCGGAAACAAGCTTCCGAGGACCGGTTTCTGGCATTCCAGCCGTCTTCAGCCCGGCTTGCTTGAATCCAGTGGCAAAGTGAGCAAGGGACTCACGTCTGAGCATACCCTGCCCCACATATGGCGGCCAAAAGCAGTACAAAAGGGGGTGGTGATGGACGGAGCATCTGAATCAATCACACACTCACACCCAGTCAAAAGATCTGGGTTTAATCCATCACCGTTCTTTAGCCCACTCGCCCACCCCAGTTCAGACATGGCTATATGCAAATCAGTCTGACCCTGTGCCTCAGACGTGAGTCCCAGGCCCTCCACACCACTGGAGTCAAGCTATCCAGGCTGATGAAGGCTGATAGCCAGAAACCGGTCCTTGGATGCTTGATTCCGGTCTGAGAAAGACATGGCTTGGTAGTTCGGACTGGACTGTTCCCATGAGGCACAGGGTCAGAGCTGATTTGCATATAGCCAGTGTCTAACCCAGGGTGGTGTGGAGTGCAAAAAAACGATGGATTTAGGCCCAGATCCTTGTACTGGGGTGAATGTATGACATTGTTCTACATTCTGTCCATCAACTGTGTTTTTTGCAATTTTCACCCCGAGTGGGCTGGGTATGCTCAGACGTGAGTCCCAGGCCCTCCACACCACTGGAGTCAATCTATCCAGGCTGATGAAGGCTGATTGACAGAAAACGGTCCTTGGATGCTTGATTCCGGTCTGGGAAAGACATGGCTTGGTAGTTCGGACTGGACTGTTCCCATGAGGCACAGGGTCAGAGCTGATTTGCATATAGCCAGTGTCTAACCCAGGGTGGTGTGGAGTGCAAAAAAACGATGGATTTAGGCCCAGATCCTTGTACTGGGGTGAATGTATGACATTGTTCTACATTCTGTCCATCAACTGTGTTTTTTGCAATTTTCACCCCGAGTGGGCTGGGTATGCTCAGACGTGAGTCCCAGGCCCTCCACACCACTGGAGTCAAGCTATCCAGGCTGATGAAGGCTGATAGCCAGAAACCGGTCCTTGGATGCTTGATTCCGGTCTGGGAAAGACATGGCTTGGTAGTTCGGACTGGACTGTTCCCGTGAGGCACAGGGTCAGAGCTGATTTGCATATAGCCAGTGTCTAACCCAGGGTGGTGTGGAGTGCAAAAAAACGATGGATTTAGGCCCAGATCCTTGTACTGGGGTGAATGTATGACATTGTTCTACATTCTGTCCATCAACTGTGTTTTTTGCAATTTTCACCCCGAGTGGGCTGGGTATGCTCAGACGTGAGTCCCAGGCCCTCCACACCACTGGAGTCAAGCTATCCAGGCTGATGAAGGCTGATAGCCAGAAACCGGTCCTTGGATGCTTGATTCCGGTCTGGGAAAGACATGGCTTGGTAGTTCGGACTGGACTGTTCCCATGAGGCACAGGGTCAGAGCTGATTTGCATATAGCCAGTGTCTAACCCAGGGAGGTGTGGAGTGCAAAAAAACGATGTATTTAGGCCCAGATCCTTGTACTGGGGTGAATGTATGACATTGTTCTACATTCTGTCCATCAACTGTGTTTTTTGCAATTTTCACCCCGAGTGGGCTGGGTTTGCTCAGACGTGATTCCCAGGCCCTCCACACCACTGGAGTCAAGCTATCCAGGCTGATGAAGGCTGATAGCCAGAAACCGGTCCTTGGATGCTTGATTCCGGTCTGAGAAAGACATGGCTTGGTAGTTCGGACTGGACTGTTCCCATGAGGCACAGGGTCAGAGCTGATTTGCATATAGCCAGTGTCTAACCCAGGGTGGTGTGGAGTGCAAAAAAACGATGGATTTAGGCCCAGATCCTTGTACTGGGGTGAATGTATGACATTGTTCTACATTCTGTCCATCAACTGTGTTTTTTGCAATTTTCACCCCGAGTGGGCTGGGTATGCTCAGACGTGAGTCCCAGGCCCTCCACACCACTGGAGTCAAGCTATCCAGGCTGATGAAGGCTGATTGACAGAAAATGGTCCTTGGATGCTTGATTCCGGTCTGGGAAAGACATGGCTTGGTAGTTCGGACTGGACTGTTCCCATGAGGCACAGGGTCAGAGCTGATTTGCATATAGCCAGTGTCTAACCCAGGGTGGTGTGGAGTGCAAAAAAACGATGGATTTAGGCCCAGATCCTTGTACTGGGGTGAATGTATGACATTGTTCTACATTCTGTCCATCAACTGTGTTTTTTGCAATTTTCACCCCGAGTGGGCTGGGTATGCTCAGACGTGAGTCCCAGGCCCTCCACACCACTGGAGTCAAGCTATCCAGGCTGATGAAGGCTGATAGCCAGAAACCGGTCCTTGGATGCTTGATTCCGGTCTGGGAAAGACATGGCTTGGTAGTTCGGACTGGACTGTTCCCATGAGGCACAGGGTCAGAGCTGATTTGCATATAGCCAGTGTCTAACCCAGGGTGGTGTGGAGTGCAAAAAAACGATGGATTTAGGCCCAGATCCTTGTACTGGGGTGAATGTATGACATTGTTCTACATTCTGTCCATCAACTGTGTTTTTTGCAATTTTCACCCCGAGTGGGCTGGGTATGCTCAGACGTGAGTCCCAGGCCCTCCACACCACTGGAGTCAAGCTATCCAGGCTGATGAAGGCTGATAGCCAGAAACCGGTCCTTGGATGCTTGATTCCGGTCTGGGAAAGACATGGCTTGGTAGTTCGGACTGGACTGTTCCCATGAGGCACAGGGTCAGAGCTGATTTGCATATAGCCAGTGTCTAACCCAGGGAGGTGTGGAGTGCAAAAAAACGATGTATTTAGGCCCAGATCCTTGTACTGGGGTGAATGTATGACATTGTTCTACATTCTGTCCATCAACTGTGTTTTTTGCAATTTTCACCCCGAGTGGGCTGGGTTTGCTCAGACGTGAGTCCCAGGCCCTCCACACCACTGGAGTCAAGCTATCCAGGCTGATGAAGGCTGATAGCCAGAAACCGGTCCTTGGATGCTTGATTCCGGTCTGGGAAAGACATGGCTTGGTAGTTCGGACTGGACTGTTCCCATGAGGCACAGGGTCAGAGCTGATTTGCATATAGCCAGTGTCTAACCCAGGGTGGTGTGGAGTGCAAACAAACGATGGATTTAGGCCCAGATCCTTGTACTGGGGTGAATGTATGACATTGTTCTACATTCTGTCCATCAACTGTGTTTTTTGCAATTTTCACCCCGAGTGGGCTGGGTATGCTCAGACGTGAGTCCCAGGCCCTCCACACCACTGGAGTCAAGCTATCCAGGCTGATGAAGGCTGATAGCCAGAAACCGTTCCTGGATGCTTGATTCCGGTCTGGGAAAGACATGGCTTGGTAGTTCGGACTGGACTGTTCCCATGAGGCACAGGGTCAGAGCTGATTTGCATATAGCCAGTGTCTAACCCAGGGTGGTGTGGAGTGCAAAAAAACGATGGATTTAGGCCCAGATCCTTGTACTGGGGTGAATGTATGACATTGTTCTACATTCTGTCCATCAACTGTATTTTTTGCAATTTTCACCCCGAGTGGGCTGGGTATGCTCAGACGTGAGTCCCAGGCCCTCCACACCACTGGAGTCAAGCTATCCAGGCTGATGAAGGCTGATAGCCAGAAACCGGTCCTTGGATGCTTGATTCCGGTCTGGGAAAGACATGGCTTGGTAGTTCGGACTGGACTGTTCCCATGAGGCACAGGGTCAGAGCTGATTTGCATATAGCCAGTGTCTAACCCAGGGTGGTGTGGAGTGCAAAAAAACAATGGATTTAGGCCCAGATCCTTGTACTGGGGTGAATGTATGACATTGTTCTACATTCTGTCCATCAACTGTGTTTTTTGCAATTTTCACCCCGAGTGGGCTGGGTATGCTCAGACGTGAGTCCCAGGCCCTCCACACCACTGGAGTCAAGCTATCCAGGCTGATGAAGGCTGATAGCCAGAAACCGGTCCTTGGATGCTTGATTCCAGTCTGGGAAAGACATGGCTTGGTAGTTCGGACTGGACTGTTCCCATGAGGCACAGGGTCAGAGCTGATTTGCATATAGCCAGTGTCTAACCCAGGGTGGTGTGGAGTGCAAAAAAACGATGGATTTAGGCCCAGATCCTTGTACTGGGGTGAATGTATGACATTGTTCTACATTCTGTCCATCAACTGTGTTTTTTTGCAATTTTCACCCCGAGTGTGCTGGGTATGCTCAGACGTGAGTCCCAGGCCCTCCACACCACTTGAGTCAAGCTATCCAGGCTGATGAAGGCTGATAGCCAGAAACCGGTCCTTGGATGCTCGATTCCGGTCTGGGAAAGACATGGCTTGGTAGTTCGGACTGGACTGTTCCCATGAGGCACAGGGTCAGAGCTGATTTGCATATAGCCAGTGTCTAACCCAGGGTGGTGTGGAGTGCAAAAAAACGATGGATTTAGGCCCAGATCCTTGTACTGGGGTGAATGTATGACATTGTTCTACATTCTGTCCATCAACTGTGTTTTTTTGCAATTTTCACCCCGAGTGTGCTGGGTATGCTCAGACGTGAGTCCCAGGCCCTCCACACCACTTGAGTCAAGCTATCCAGGCTGATGAAGGCTGATAGCCAGAAACCGGTCCTTGGATGCTTGATTCCGGTCTGGGAAAGACATGGCTTGGTAGTTCGGACTGGACTGTTCCCATGAGGCACAGGGTCAGAGCTGATTTGCATATAGCCAGTGTCTAACCCAGGGTGGTGTGGAGTGCAAAAAAATGATGGATTTAGGCCCAGATCCTTGTACTGGGGTGAATGTATGACATTATTATTATTATTATTATTATTATTAATTGGGTTTTATTAAGCGCAAACAACCCGGAGGCCTCGTAGCGCTAAGTGAAGTCAAACTGAGAGGAGCTGGATAAAAATTAAATGAAAAGAAAAGTTTTCAGATCCTTCCGAAATTTCAGCAGGTTAGGTTCACTGCGAAGGGTAGTAGGCAGAGCATTCCAGGCCTTGGCGGCATTCCAGGAGAAGGAACGTCCGCCCCATCTGGTACATTTGATCTTATTCATGGTGGCCAGACAAGCAGTACTCGATCGCAATGTTCTGAGGGGGAGGTAAGGAGTTGCTAAAGAACAGATCATTGCTGGAGCGGTCTTCCACAAGGCCTTGTGCATAATGCACATAGATTTAAAAAGTACTCTAGCCTTGATAGGGAGCCAGTGAAGTTTATTTAGAGCTGCTGTACCTGATTCTCGCCTATCAAGGCCCAGCAAAAGGCGGGCTGCCGCATTTTGGGTGACCTGGAGTTTCCTTGTTGTAGATGCAGGAGCCCCAAGGTATAAAGAGTTCCCGTAGTCCAGACGGGACAAGATAATGGCTTGCACCATTATTCTACGAGCTTGGGAAGGAAGGAGTGGCAGCACTTTCCTGAGCATGCGCATAAGACCGAAGCAAGTGGCGGACAGAATGGTAGCTTGTTGTGTAAAATTTAGATTTGCGTCCAGCCAAATGCCCAAACTCTTTATTTGGGTCTTTGGTTGGGGCGGGGTACCCATACACAGAGGCCAATCTGGTAGAGGACTAGGGATGGATGAGTTGCCCAGAATCATTAGCTCCGTTTTCTCGCCGTTAAGCTTCAGATGCGAGCTGGTCATCCACTGGGTGACTGCTATCAGGCAATTACTAAGATTGTGAGGGGAAGTATTGGGCTGGTTCATAGATACAACCAGTTGCGTGTCGTCGGCATAGGTCACTATCTCTAGCCCGAACGAATGTACTATGTTAGCAAGAGGTTGCATATAAATATTAAAAAGGGTAGGACTCAAGGCAGAGCCCTGGGGCACACCTTGGTCAAGAGGCCACGTTTTTGAGTGGGTTGTACCCTCCACCACCTCAAAAAAACGGTTCTCCAAAAAGGACTGAAGCCAGAGAATGGCCTTCCCTGAAATTCCTATTTGGTGAAGGCGGTGAAGTAAAATGCTGGTGTTAACAGTGTCGAAGGCGGCACTAAGATCAAGCAGCATAATTGCTGTAGTGCCGCCTTCGTCCATCTGTTTCCTAGCCAATTCAGTCACCGTCAAAAGGGCGGCCTCAGTTCCCAACTTGGGACGAAAGCCTGCCTGAGAGTCATGAAGCAAGTGATTATTCTCCAAAAATTGTGTAATGGAGACATTAATGTGTTTTTCTAACAGTTTACTAACCCAGGGGAGCAATGAGATAGGTCGATAGTTGGCCATATTTTCAGGATCAAGGGTGGGTTTTTTCAGCAATGCTCTGATTTGGGCACATTTCCACGCAGAAGGAACTAGGCCAGTGGAAATGGAGGTGTTTAGGATGTTGAGAACGACAGGTCTGATAATGTCTATGATCTTAACTAAGTGGCACGGAGAAGCAGGATCAGTGGGAGACCCAGATTTGACTTTCCGCATAAGGATATCAAGGGAGTCCTCTTTAAGCAGAGGGAACTCCTCTAGTTTGGGGGGCTTAATATGCGGTGAGATCAGTCCTTCATCATAGACCAGATTAGGTGGGTCAAATGTAGAGGTGATAGTCTGTATTTTCTTATAAAAATATTCAGCTTGTTTATCACAACGCATCTGAGCTTTGCTGGGATCGAGGGAAATAGAAGGAGTATCAATAAGAAATTTAGCAATTTTAAAAATTTCTCTCGGAGAGTTCGATGCGTTAGTGATTTTTTTCGAAGTAAGAGGCTTTAGTGCATCTGATTTCAGCTTTATATTTTTTTATTGCTTCGTGATGTTTAATTTTATCTAAATTATTGCGAGATTCCCTCCACATTCTTTCGAGTTTCCTGCATCCTCTTTTCAAATCCTTGAGTTGGGGAGTATACCAGGGAGAATCCTTTGATTTGGTCTTCTCTTTAAGGGCTTTCTGGGGTATGATAGAATCCAAGGCCGTATACAGCCACTTGGTATAGTTATCATAAAGCAGTGTGGGATCAACCCCAGCCTGGGAGGGGGCAGAGGACAGAGACTTGATCCACCGATCAGTGGACAATTTTGTCCATTCTCTCCCTTGTAGGATAGTACGGGGAGGTACCAGGGCCGGGATGACTGGCCGCCATAATATGGGGATCAAAAAATGATCTGTCCATGTAAGAGGCAGAGGAGTCCCTACCTCAAGTCTTTGATCGTTACTGAATACCCCATCGAGGAGATGGCCTTTTTCGTGAGTAGGTTCAAAACCCTTCTGTGTGATTTGGAGGGCCGCCAAATTTTCTAGCAGAGACTTGGTCGCTGGGTTATTAGGGTCATCCAAATGGATGTTAATGTCGCCTAATAGGGAGAAATAGGGTCTAATGACCACTGCTTCTGCAATTTCGGATGTAGAGAATCTAGAAATTCTCCCATTTGATTGGGGGGACGATAAATAAGGATTCTACATTGTTCTACATTCTGTCCATCAACTGTGTTTTTTGCAATTTTCACCCCGAGTGGGCTGGGTATGCTCAGACGAGAGTCCCAGGCCCTCCACACCACTGGAGTCAAGCTATCCAGGCTGATGAAGGCTGATAGCCAGAAACCGGTCCTTGGATGCTTGATTCCGGTCTGGGAAAGACATGGCTTGGTAGTTCGGACTGGACTGTTCCCATGAGGCACAGGGTCAGAGCTGATTTGCATATAGCCAGTGTCTAACCCAGGGTGGTGTGGAGTGCAAAAAAACGATGGATTTAGGCCCAGATCCTTGTACTGGGGTGAATGTATGACATTGTTCTACATTCTGTCCATCAACTGTGTTTTTTGCAATTTTCACCCCGAGTGGGCTGGGTATGCTCAGACGTGAGTCCCAGGCCCTCCACACCACTGGAGTCAAGCTATCCAGGCTGATGAAGGCTGATAGCCAGAAACCGGTCCTTGGATGCTTGATTCCGGTCTGGGAAAGACATGGCTTGGTAGTTCGGACTGGACTGTTCCCATGAGGCACAGGGTCAGAGCTGATTTGACCTCTTGACTTTAGGACTTCATCAGCTGGTAAAGGGAACTACACATCAGGCGGGACATACTTTAGACGGTCTGTTTACCAACAACCCTGATATCTCTGTATTGGATACTCTTCCCCTCACGTGGTCAGATCACAGGGCTATTATCTTTGGGATTCACACCCGGATTGCTAACCCTCCCCCCCCAAGGCCACGAACCAGGACAGGGACTCATGCCTGGAAGAATGCAGATATCCCTCAGATGCTAGACTTTCTGGCACTATCCTGTCCCACGGGAAAGGCAACCCTGCTCTATCAGCCTCCGATTTCCAAGACTGGATTCGGAACGCCGCTGATCAAGTGGCCCCGGAGAAGTTTACGAGACTCAACAGAACAACTCCGTCGGCGGCTTGGTACACCGAAGATCTCAGGCTCCATCGACAACATTGCAGGAACTTGGAAAGGCGTTGGAGGAAATCTTATTGCCCCATAGCCAAGCAATCCTACAAAGATGCCCTTACAATATATAAAAAGGCGATCATTGCTCGAAAAAGTGCCTTTTTCTCGGCCCAAATAGAGAATGCCAAGAACTCTGCTAGAGAACTGTTCTCAGTTGTCACCACTTTGTCCACTCCTTCCACGGGTCCCGGGGTTGAACCCTCTCAGACTTTTTGTAATGCTCTGTCCACCTTTTTTACCACCAAGGTGGCAGACATATACTCATCTTTTGAAGGGGACATAAGGACCAGACCTAGAGTCTGCATTGGGGAAGAACTAACCTTTGATCACGATCACGATCTTCTTCCCTCTTTTGCCCCCATCACGCAAGACCATATTAGCAGACTCATCTCTACTATTAAGTCTGGCTCCCCCTTGGACCCTTGCCCTCCTTCTGTGATGGCTAACCTTAGCGAAGTGATTTCGCGGCCACTTATGGAAATTTGCAACACCGCATTTCAAACTGGTCAATATCCAACCTCATGGAAGAAGGCGGTGATAAAACCTCTTTTGAAAAAACCCTCCCTGGATCCCACAGCTGTGGCCAGTTATAGACCTATTGCGTGTCTCCCCTTTCCTGCCAAAATATGCGAATCTTTGATGAACAAACAACTCTCAGAGTTCGTCGACACCCACCAACTTCTCGACGAAACGCAGTTTGGTTTCAGGAAAGGGCATGGAACCGAGACCGCCTTAATAAAGGCCTCAGATGAGATTAGAGCCATCATGGACCAGGGAGGTGTGGCCGTCCTGATTCTCCTGGATTTGTCTGCAGCCTTCGACACGGTCGACCATGCTATTTTGGTCGACCGTGTCGCAGCCCTGGGGATAAACGGTATGGCCAGGGATCTTATTTCATCTTTCCTGGCCAACCGTACTCAGACAAAGAAGTTGGGTGATTTCTACTCTCCTGTCTCTGCACTACCTTGTGGAGTGCCACAGGGCTCCTCGCTAAGTCCCACGCTATTTAATATCTACGTAGCGGACTTAGCGAGGGTAATAAAGGCCCATGGATTGCGACTTACATCCTACGCAGATGACACCCAACTGGTCCTGGCAATCCACAAGGACGGCCCAGTGGTGGCAGCTAACTTCCAAAAGGCCATGCTTGCTGTTAGTACTTGGATGGCCTCCAATTGTCTGAGGCTTAACTCGGACAAGACCGAGATCATGACTTTCGGCAAGCTTTCTCCGGAATGGTCCTCCATCTGGTGGCCTGTCCAGCTGGGTTCTCCACCCATCCCGGTAGAAAAGGCTAGAAATCTGGGAGTTATTTTTGATAGCAAGTTGTCATTTAGCCTTCACGTCAACAAGGTTGTGTCATCTGCGTTCTTTATTTTAAAGAAAATCAAAAAACTACTGCCTTACCTCCCTACTTCAGCTGGGAAGACCCTGGTTTCCACCCTAGTATTTTCAAAAATTGACTACGGGAACGCCCTCTTTCTAAATACTCAAAAACTTGTTCTATCGAAGCTGCAGTCCATACAGAATGCGGCTGCAAGGATTCTTCTTGACATCCCCCGTCGCCAGTCCACTACTCCCGCCATTCGTCATCTGCATTGGCTAAAAGTAGAGAGCCAAATTAAATTTAAGGCCCTCTGTATTGCCTATAAGGCAGTGCATGGCGTCGGACCTAAGTTCCTGATAGAAGCGTTTCAGCTGTACACCCCCAAGAGGCAGCTTAGATCTGCCAACACCTGCCTCCTTCCAGTGCCTCGTACAAGAACTGCTACCTGGGGAGACAGGCGCTTTCTGGTGGCTACACCCAAACTTTGGAATCTATTGCCATTGGAGATTAAAACTGCCCCCAATCTGATGAGCTTTCGTAGGCTCTTAAAAACATGGTTGTTTAACCAGTAAGTTGCTGTCTGATCGGTTTAGCCTCCATATGCGCCGAGACACCTTCGGGTATTTGTATGCGCAATAAAAAAAAAAAAAATCTCGAAATATAGCCAGTGTCTAACCCAGGGTGGTGTGGAGTGCAAAAAAACGATGGATTTAGGCCCAGATCCTTCTACTGGGTCGAATGTATGACATTGTTCTACATTCTGTCCATCAACTGTGTTTTATTGCAATTTTCACCCCGAGTGGGCTGGGTATGCTCAGACGTGAGTCCCAGGCCCTCCACACCACTGGAGTCAAGCTATCCAGGCTGATGAAGGCTGATAGCCAGAAACTGGTCCTTGGATGCTTGATTCCGGTCTGGGAAAGACATGGCTTGGTAGTTCGGACTGGACTGTTCCCATGAGGCACAGGGTCAGAGCTGATTTGCATATAGCCAGTGTCTAACCCAGGGTGGTGTGGAGTGCAAAAAAACGATGGATTTAGGCCCAGATCCTTGTACTGGGGTGAATGTATGACATTGTTCTACATTCTGTCCATCAACTGTGTTTTTTGCAATTTTCACCCCGAGTGGGCCGGGTATGCTCAGACGTGAGTCCCAGGCCCTCCACACCACTGGAGTCAAGCTATCCAGGCTGATGAAGGCTGATAGCCAGAAACCGGTCCTTGGATGCTTGATTCCGGTCTGGGAAAGACATGGCTTGGTAGTTCGGACTGGACTGTTCCCATGAGGCACAGGGTCAGAGCTGATTTGCATATAGCCAGTGTCTAACCCAGGGTGGTGTGGAGTGCAAAAAAACCGATGGATTTAGGCCCAGATCCTTGTACTGGGGTGAATGTATGACATTGTTCTACATTCTGTCCATCAACTGTGTTTTTTGCAATTTTCACCCCGAGTGGGCTGGGTATGCTCAGACGTGAGTCCCAGGCCCTCCACACCACTGGAGTCAAGCTATCCAGGCTGATGAAGGCTGATAGCCAGAAACCGGTCCTTGGATGCTTGATTCCGGTCTGGGAAAGACATGGCTTGGTAGTTCGGACTGGACTGTTCCCATGAGGCACAGGGTCAGAGCTGATTTGCATATAGCCAGTGTCTAACCCAAGGTGGTGTGGAGTGCAAACAAACAATGGATTTAGGCCCAGATCCTTGTACTGGGGTGAATGTATGACATTGTTCTACATTCTGTCCATCAACTGTGTTTTTTGCAATTTTCACCCCGAGTGGGCTGGGTATGCTCAGACGTGAGTCCCAGGCCCTCCACACCACTGGAGTCAAGCTATCCAGGCTGATGAAGGCTGATAGCCAGAAACCGTTCCTGGATGCTTGATTCCGGTCTGGGAAAGACATGGCTTGGTAGTTCGGACTGGACTGTTCCCATGAGGCACAGGGTCAGAGCTGATTTGCATATAGCCAGTGTCTAACCCAGGGTGGTGTGGAGTGCAAAAAAACGATGGATTTAGGCCCAGATCCTTCTACTGGGTCGAATGTATGACATTGTTCTACATTCTGTCCATCAACTGTGTTTTATTGCAATTTTCACCCCGAGTGGGCTGGGTATGCTCAGACGTGAGTCCCAGGCCCTCCACACCACTGGAGTCAAGCTATCCAGGCTGATGAAGGCTGATAGCCAGAAACTGGTCCTTGGATGCTTGATTCCGGTCTGGGAAAGACATGGCTTGGTAGTTCGGACTGGACTGTTCCCATGAGGCACAGGGTCAGAGCTGATTTGCATATAGCCAGTGTCTAACCCAGGGTGGTGTGGAGTGCAAAAAAACGATGGATTTAGGCCCAGATCCTTGTACTGGGGTGAATGTATGACATTGTTCTACATTCTGTCCATCAACTGTGTTTTTTGCAATTTTCACCCCGAGTGGGCCGGGTATGCTCAGACGTGAGTCCCAGGCCCTCCACACCACTGGAGTCAAGCTATCCAGGCTGATGAAGGCTGATAGCCAGAAACCGGTCCTTGGATGCTTGATTCCGGTCTGGGAAAGACATGGCTTGGTAGTTCGGACTGGACTGTTCCCATGAGGCACAGGGTCAGAGCTGATTTGCATATAGCCAGTGTCTAACCCAGGGTGGTGTGGAGTGCAAAAAAAACGATGGATTTAGGCCCAGATCCTTGTACTGGGGTGAATGTATGACATTGTTCTACATTCTGTCCATCAACTGTGTTTTTTGCAATTTTCACCCCGAGTGGGCTGGGTATGCTCAGACGTGAGTCCCAGGCCCTCCACACCACTGGAGTCAAGCTATCCAGGCTGATGAAGGCTGATAGCCAGAAACCGGTCCTTGGATGCTTGATTCCGGTCTGGGAAAGACATGGCTTGGTAGTTCGGACTGGACTGTTCCCATGAGGCACAGGGTCAGAGCTGATTTGCATATAGCCAGTGTCTAACCCAGGGTGGTGTGGAGTTCAAAAAAACGATGGATTTAGGCCCAGATCCTTGTACTGGGGTGAATGTATGACATTGTTCTACATTCTGTCCATCAACTGTGTTTTTTGCAATTTTCACCCCGAGTGGGCTGGGTATGCTCAGACGTGAGTCCCAGGCCCTCCACACCACTGGAGTCAAGCTATCCAGGCTGATGAAGGCTGATAGCCAGAAACCGGTCCTTGGATGCTTGATTCCGGTCTGGGAAAGACATGGCTTGGTAGTTCGGACTGGACTGTTCCCATGAGGCACAGGGTCAGAGCTGATTTGCATATAGCCAGTGTCTAACCCAGGGTGGTGTGGAGTGCAAAAAAACGATGGATTTAGGCCCAGATCCTTGTACTGGGTCGAATGTATGACATTGTTATACATTCTGTCCATCAACTGTGTTTTATTGCAATTTTCACCCCGAGTGGGCTGGGTATGCTCAGACGTGAGTCCCAGGCCCTCCACACCACTGGAGTCAAGCTATCCAGGCTGATGAAGGCTGATAGCCAGAAACTGGTCCTTGGATGCTTGATTCCGGTCTGGGAAAGACATGGCTTGGTAGTTCGGACTGGACTGTTCCCATGAGGCACAGGGTCAGAGCTGATTTGCATATAGCCAGTGTCTAACCCAGGGTGGTGTGGAGTGCAAAAAAACGATTGATTTAGGCCCAGATCCTTGTACTGGGGTGAATGTATGACATTGTTCTACATTCTGTCCATCAACTGTGTTTTTTGCAATTTTCACCCCGAGTGGGCCGGGTATGCTCAGACGTGAGTCCCATGCCCTCCACACCACTGGAGTCAAGCTATCCAGGCTGATGAAGGCTGATAGCCAGAAACCGGTCCTTGGATGCTTGATTCCGGTCTGGGAAAGACATGGCTTGGTAGTTCGGACCGGACTGTTCCCATGAGGCACAGGGTCAGAGCTGATTTGCATATAGCCAGTGTCTAACCCAGGGTGGCGTGGAGTGCAAAAAAACGATGGATTTAGGCCCAGATCCTTGTACTGGGGTGAATGTATGACATTGTTCTACATTCTGTCCATCAACTGTGTTTTTTGCAATTTTCACCCCGAGTGGACTGGGTATGCTCAGACGTGAGTCCCAGGCCCTCCACACCACTGGAGTCAAGCTATCCAGGCTGATGAAGGCTGATAGCCAGAAACCGGTCCTTGGATGCTTGATTCCGGTCTGGGAAAGACATGGCTTGGTAGTTCGGACTGGACTGTTCCCATGAGGCACAGGGTCAGAGGTGATTTGCATATAGCCAGTGTCTAACCCAGGGTGGTGTGGAGTGCAAAAAAACGATGGATTTAGGCCCAGATCCTTGTACTGGGGTGAATGTATGACATTGTTCTACATTCTGTCCATCAACTGTGTTTTTTGCAATTTTCACCCCGAGTGGGCTGGGTATGCTCAGACGTGAGTCCCAGGCCCTCCACACCACTGGAGTCAAGCTATCCAGGCTGATGAAGGCTGATAGCCAGAAACCGGTCCTTGGATGCTTGATTCCGGTCTGGGAAAGACATGGCTTGGTAGTTCGGACTGGACTGTTCCCATGAGGCACAGGGTCAGAGGTGATTTGCATATAGCCAGTGTCTAACCCAGGGTGGTGTGGAGTGCAAAAAAACGATGGATTTAGGCCCAGATCCTTGTACTGGGGTGAATGTATGACATTGTTCTACATTCTGTCCATCAACTGTGTTTTTTGCAATTTTCACCCCGAGTGGGCTGGGTATGCTCAGACGTGAGTCCCAGGCCCTCCACACCACTGGAGTCAAGCTATCCAGGCTGATGAAGGCTGATAGCCAGAAACCGGTCCTCGGATGCTTGATTCCGGTCTGGGAAAGACATGGCTTGGTAGTTCGGACAGGACTGTTCCCATGAGGCACAGGGTCAGAGCCGATTTGCATATAGCCAGTGTCTAACCCAGGGTGGTGTGGAGTGCAAAAAAACGATGGATTTAGGCCCAGATCCTTGTACTGGGGTGAATGTATGACATTGTTCTACATTCTGTCCATCAACTGTGTTTTTTGCAATTATCAATTTCATCAGAGCCACACTACTTTAATTCATTCTTCCAATTGCTTTGAGATGTAAGCCATGCATTTCCCATAAATTTCCTTGGTTATAGCCGGCATGTCCTGATTATATTTAATGCACAAACACCAAATAGGTTTAATGCGATGCAAGGGAAATGTCAACATAGGTTGTTGTGTGTAACTGGTTCAGGTTCAGAAACACGTTTATTTAGACATTTGACAGTAAAATATTCTACAAAAACACACAACAAATAAAACCTTTAAAAGAGCCCCCCTCCTAGCTGCCCCGCCCACGCATTGTGCCTAACTGGAAAGAGGACCGAATTTTTTTTTTTTGCTTTTTTTTTGTTCCCCAGTTAATCCGTTAACCAGACCATTTACCAAATGTCATAATTTAAGATTGGAGTTAGGTTGTGTTCTCAATCTTATACTATATGCAAGATATTGTCAGCATACATTCAAAGGACTATCTTGCGTGTTCCAAACTGTATCCCCAATGGTAATAGTATTCTCTAACTGATAGAGCGAAGATGATGGCCGATAAGAGTATCTCTTACTAGTGCCCCTACCAATGGGTATCATTTAAGATACTGGATTTAATTCTAGCAAGAGGGATAGTGCAAAGAGGGAGACACATTTCAGTAGACTCCTACTCATCCTTTCCAGTACTGTTTGTAGAAAAGACCCTCCAACTGAGCCAAAAGGTATGGCAGTGTTTAAAAAGTCAGTGGCTACATCGAGGTCAGTGTCAATTTGATATGAGATAGTGAAATATTTACGAAGGTTGGTCAGAAGTGGACCTGCCTGAAATGAAGGCGAACTGATCTGGTTGCACTAAACCAGGTAACAAGGGGAGCAGTATGTAGGCTATGATTAGGCTATCCTGTTTTAGGTAAACCTATAATAACTTATTAAATCCAACTGAAAGGGAAACAGCCATCATCAGTGTAAATTTATAAGCATTGATAAACACCTCTTTGCGAAAAGCGAGTGTGGAAGAAATATATGAGACACTCAAGTAAGCCAACATCAATTTTATAAAAATAGACTGTATTTTTATGTATTTTTCGACACCAACAGGATAAAGATCCACTGTAGGGTTGCAGAGATGCAGATTTTACAAAGTATAGTAAATATGCTCCTTTTCACATATCCACGAATAAGCATTGGCAATTCAACGAATAAGACACTTAGAAACGTTTATAAGAACTTGGGTAAGTGTCATTGCGGTTACTTCTAGTTACGTTAGGCAACCAACTCTGGCAGATATACAGTCAAGGGGACCAGCACGGTCCCCAGAAACAGTTGCTTCAGTGGGAGAAGCAATTTTCAGTAATTTCCAGACACTTTTGTCCCCTTGCTGTAGATTTCTGTGGAAGTGGTCCTGATGGAATGTGAAGATGCTCAAGGGTACTGTGGTCAAGTTGGGTCTTTCTGTGTCTACTCATTGGTCCACGGATAGGATGAGGCGGTCCTGGCCACGGGTTGACATCCCTTGAAGACTTCTAGGTCCTGGTTGAAGTCCAGTCACCTCTGGGCTACCAGTCACCCAGTATTTCAATAACAGCCAATTCCTTCCCTAGGCGATAGCTCATCTTCTGGGTAAACAAGCTGTACACTGATGACTCTCCCGACTCTGGTGCAACTTAAAGCGTCATGTACTGGTCTCTGGTGATGTACGTCAGAAACTGGCGATGATGCGAAGATCTGGGCTACCAACTTGTTCCAGCAGGTTTCTTCAGCTGGTGTGGTCCTATGCTGTGAATAGGAGATCAGCCAACTGCCCCTTGGAGTCTTTTGCATCAGCTGGGATTGGGAAGTGACTTCTTCACAAGCAAGACACAGTAGGCACAGTCCGTTCTCCTTTGCTAGACACCTGGTTCAGCAGGTGCAGTCCACGTTGGTGCAGCTTTTCGTCGCTGGCTTCTTGGTGCTGCAAGGCAGTCCTTCGTTCCTCGTCTCGAGTCCCGCGAGATCTGAGTTCTGGGTGTCAAAGGTCCCCTTTTTATGCTCAGAAAATACCCTCCGGCTGGACGCTGTCCATGGCCAAGGGACACAGGTTCCCTCCGTCCTGATGACCACCTCCTGCAAAGTGTGGCATCTGGCAACCCCATGATGCACCATTTTGCCCTCTCTCAAGATGGTAGGACCCCTCTCTCAGCATACACAGCTGCCTAGCCCAAATCAGAGGTGTGGCTACCAAAGGGGCTATACGTCCCTTAAACAATGGTTTGGCAACTCATTCTTCCGCCTCCTCCCAGCCTGTACAATAGGGCAGACCCTCTCCCAAGTGTTCCCCATTTGCTCTTCAAAGGTGGCTTCTCCTTTGAAGCTCACCTTTTGGGCAACATCCGTGTGGCTTCCTGCCAGGAGAGGTAACACCTCTCCCGCTCAAGCTGCTGCTGTCTTCTCTCCTGGGAGTTGTTTGCACAGTTCCCCAGGAGGGCAGAAAGCTGTCTTTGGGACAAGCCCGATATCAATGTTCAGAGCACAGGAGACTAAAGGCAACAAAGTAGCAACTTTGTAAAAGTTGCTCACTACAACAAGTTGCATTGATTTCAACTTGAGCATCAAATCTGGCTTAATGTAACAAGTTGTTTGATACCTTGGAGTATCGACTTTGGTTGCACAATTCAGGAGTAGGCAGAGCGGAGGTATCAGTTTGTCACCCTGTACTCGCCAATGGGGCGACCAAGTCATTCCACAGCAAAAACAACCGTTTTTTTACTGTCAAAACATTCAACATACACGTTCTGCTTTAAAATATGTTGCACCCTGCCTTAGGGCTCATTAGGCCTGCGATATGGGTGACTTATTCATATTAAAAAGGAAAGTTTGGGCCCTGCCGTTCTTTTACTTGATAAAATCGGGCTACCAGTGATGCATCGCTCTTCCAGTCTGCAGTGGCAGACTGGGAGACATGTTTTTACCTTGGTACACTCTGAGTAGAAAAACCAGAAGCATTAGTCCAAAAACATTGGGGTGACCATACAAAAAGAGGCATTTCCTTACAACCTGCACAACCACAAACTAAAATGGTATTCAAAGAAAAGAAAGTGACAGAGAATTGGTAATTTTTATTTCTATCTGAAGGGGTTAATACAATGTAAATTTGTTATACTAGATAGCAGCAAGAAAGACTGCTCTAAGATTATTCTGCTTCTTTAGGGGTACCACTACAATATTGTAGTGTCTTCTATTTTTGTGTGCTTGGATTAAAGGTGTAGAGTTTAAACGCCCATTTTAGGTCTGTGGTACTGCTATAATTATTTTATGCACTGCAGAGAATCTGGGAGTATTACAATTAGATTTGAACCTTAAGCAGTGCTTAATTCTTTCACTGATTAGTAAAAAAGGTTGCTTATAAGAATGTTGCTCAGAGACACATACTTTGTAAAACCCTTTAATGCATCAGCCCCCTTTTCCAACAACTCAGTATTGATAACAGGTCACCGACCATGCACCGCAGGCTTTAAATATTTAATGCAAGGTGTAGTAAAAGGTACCTGTGAGAAGAGCGATGTCACCATGGACATGGGATAGTGGTGAAAACATGACACAAAACGTTCCACATATGACAAAATTCTTAGCTTCAAGTTGTCCCATTATTATTTGCTATACCTGCAGCTAAACCAGGCTTTTTAACCAACTGTACTTTACTGTTGGGGTTTTTAAGCCCAAGGCTACAATGTTAACAGTAAAATGTCAGGTCCCAGAATAGAAAGTGATGACTGTTGAAAGGTTAAGACTGACTTAAAGCAAGACTTGCAATGGGAACACTAAGCAGCTATAGATTTCCCCTCAACAGCAGCACCACCCTAATGTAGCCAGGCAAAGAGTGAAGAATTAAGTTTCAGGTATCTTATAATGCAGGGCTGCAAATTATTGAGGAGTAATTCAATTTTTTTTTAAGTATTTGCAATGTAAATGCTGTTGGCAAGGTTGCCCACCCCTACAATGTCATCATTTTTAATAGGGAGTGGGGGTAGATGACTCCCAACTGTTTGAGGAATTTGTTTGTTAATACAAATGAATATAGGACTATTCATTTTGTAATCCATTATTAGTCCTGTAAACCAGACCAAGTTTTGACAGAGTAAGTGTGAGAGAGGGTAATGAGATATGAGATTGCAACTGTTGTGGCTGCCGTGTCTCTCCAGAGAGTGTGCGCCCCAGCGCAGCTGTTACCTGGAGGTGTATTTAAGCGAGCGGAACGCCATATAATTGTTAAGGCCGAGACCCGTGCATCTGAAGCCCCGCCCCCCAGAAGTCTGCGCACAACGCAGTCCTGGTCCTCGGATGTGACAATATATCATCGCTGCATCTGAGAGCTTTTCGGGCCTGTTGTTAAAATTAAATGGACCCACAATACTTACCTCCGGGTCAGATTTGCGTTTTCTCAGTTGTCTCACCAATACTCGATCTCCTCCTATTAGATCTTTCGGCGGCTTTCGACACGGTCGATCACGCTATCTTGATCGACCGTGTCCAAAACGCCGGTATTCAGGGAGTGGCCCTTGACTGGCTTAGATCTTTCCTTTACCAGCGTTCACAGTCGGTCCATCTCTCCACCTTCGCCGCCCCTTACACTTCCCTTCCCTGCGGTGTTCCTCAGGGCTCAGCACTATCTCCTCTCCTTTTTAATTTATATCTCCAGCCACTTTTAGCCTCCCTCCGCAACTCCCCTGTCACAATCTATAATTATGCGGACGATCTTCAGTTAATTTTTCCCATAGATTCCCTCCCCTCCTCCCAGACAAATTTTCAGACCATCATGCTGTCCATCGCGGAGTGGATGCACCACAGCCACTTAAAGCTGAACCCTACCAAAACTGAGCTCGTTCTGGTAGGTGGTCCCAATCATCCTTGGAATTCTACCTTTTGGCCAACATCCCTGGGCCTTGCACCCTCTCCCGTGAGCTCAGTCAAAAGCTTGGGGGTGATCATTTCTGAGGACCTATCCATGAGACCGCATATTAACGCGGTCACTTCTGCCTGTTTCTTCCACCTCAGGCGGATCCGCAAGATCAGCAGGTATCTTAGCATAGAAGCCCTGACCCAAGTGGTTATTGCGCTCATCACCTCCAGGCTCGATTATGCGAATATTCTATACGCAGGAATTCCCGCATATCATCTCCAACGACTGCAGCTGGTGCAGAATCAGGCCGCCCGCCTGATTTTCCACCAGCCTAAACATCAGCACGTTACCCCTCTCCTCCGCAGTCTGCATTGGCTTCCTGTATCCAAACGCTGCACGTTTAAATTGGCATGTACTACCTTCAAGGCCCTGTCGGATGCAGCTCCCGCCTTTATTACTTCGGCTCTGTCCCGTCATGTTCCGACCAGAACTCTTCGCTCAGCCTCATCAAACCTTCTCGAGATCCCTAGATTCAAAAGGAAAAAGCATGGCGGCCTGAGCTTCTCTTTTCTGGCCCCCTCCACTTGGAATTCCCTTCCACTCTCACTTCGTCTTTGCTCAAAGTACGATTGTTTCCGTAGACTTTTAAAAACCCTGCTGTTCCAAGCCGCATATGACTAAACCTTCTGCCTATGGTCCTTGCTACCTGTCAATGAGCGCCAAGAAACCGATGGTGATAGTGCGCGTTATAAATATTTTTAATAATAATAATAATAATACATTGAAAGTTGTGTTTTTGGCACATCAACGCTTGTTGGCATATAGGTTCATCTTTTGCTTGCACACAAGTCTGTTTGACAAAGTTCACCATCTGTTATAGATCTTCTGTTGGTCCATTGTGGTAACTTGGTCGTCATGGGTCTCCTGAACATCCGGGTAGCCGGACTTTCACTTGTCGTTGAGTGCAGAGTTGACCTATAAGCTCAAAGAGCATCATGGAGAGCTGACTTCAGATCTAGCTTCTCCAATGGAGCACACTGGAGGGTCTTTTTAAGTGTGTGCTCATAAAGCGTTCAGCAACGTCATTTGCTGATGGCCAAAGAGGTGTGCTTTCTGATGCTTCACAATGAGATGATTAAGAAAGTCTCTGAATTCTTGACTGTCAGACTTTAGAATTGAAGGAACACCCAATGTAAAAATGCCATCTAACCTCTCAATGACTCTTTCTTGAGTAATCACCGAGATATCTTCTACTAATGGAAAACGGGAGTATTCATCAATAATCACCATCAGGTGATGTCCATTGTCAAGTGTACCAAAGAAATCAATATTGATTCTCTCCTATACATGTTTTGGTAAATTCGACCTGTTCAAGGTATGTTGATTGATTGGGAGATGAACAATTGCACAAATGACAGGCCTTCAACTCTCTTCCAACTCTCTTGACAAGATGAGGAAATCAAACTCGGTCTCAGAGCTCGTTTAGTGGCAATAATTCCACAATGTCCTTCATGGGCCACTTCAGTTACTTGTTGCAGGCTTTCCGGTATGACAATTCTCGAACCTCGTAAGACAATACCTTCTTGAGTAACGGACAGTTCATCTTTCACATTTTTTAACTTCTGATATTCACTGTGTGTGTAAGCGGTCGAGTGTGCTGTTTCCAGGATTGATGTGCAATAATGTCTTTTAGTATCAACATGTCACTATCTTTGTACATTTCAGTAATAATTTGTTCCAATGAAATAGCAGCAGGTGACAACAACTTTACAATGAATTTAATGTAGGCTTCATCCCCTTCAGTAGGGGTACCATTTTACTGTACTGGCACTCATGAAAAGTAGTCAGCAGGGTTTTGATCTTTCACTTGTTGGTGCATGATAGTGAGTCACATTCCTGTAGTCGCAAACCCCAATGTTCAATTCTAGGAGGCTTCTTGGCTTTTGGATTGCCAAAGATGGTAATCAATGCTAGATGATCGGTTACAAGAGTGAAAGGTTTTCCATATAAGAATTGTGAAAATGTTCGCAAGCCCACACCACTGCTAATTTTTCTCAGGTTGTGAATAGGCACGTTCAGTTTGTGACACACTTCTGCTTGCATATGCCACAATATGCCTTCGCAAAAACAACAGTTGATGGACAGAATGCAGAACAATGTCATACATTCACCCCAGTACAGAGATCTGGGCCTAAATCCATCGTTTTTTTTGCTCACCATGCCATTCCAGTTTGAACCCAGCCATATGCAAATCAGCCTTGACCATGTGCCCCATGGAAACAGTCCAGCCCGAACTGCCAAGCCAGGTCCTCCTGTACTGGAAACAAGCATCCTAGGACCGGTTTCGGGCTTTCAGCCCTCTTCAGCCAGGATAGCTTGATTCCAGTGGCATGGAGAGCACGGGACTCACGTCTGAGCATACCCGTCCCACTCTGGTGACAATTGCAAAAACAACAGTTGATGGCAGAATGCAGAACAATGTCATGCATTCATCCCAGTACAGAGATCTGGGCCTAAATCCATAGTTATTTTTGCTCACCATGCCATTCCAGTTTGAACCCAGCCATATGCAAATCAGCCTTGACCCTGTGCCCCATGGGAACAGTCCAGCCCGAAATTCCAAGCCAGGTCCTCCCTTTACTGGAAACAAGCATCCTAGGACCGGTTTCGGGCTTTCGGGCTTTCAGCCTTCTTCAGCCAGGACAGCTTGATTCCAGTGGCATGGAGAGCACGGGACTCACGTCTGAGCATACCCGTCCCACTCGGGGTGACAAATGCAAAAACAACAGTTGATGGACAGAATGCAGAACAATGTCATACATTCACCCCAGTACAGAGATCTGGGCCTTAATCCATCGGTTATTTTTGCTCACCATGCCATTCCAGTTTGAACCTAGCCATTTACAAATCAGCCTTGACCCTGCGCCCCATGGGAACAGTCCAGCCCGAACTGCCAAGCCAGGCCCTCCCTGTACTGGAAACAAGCATCCTAGGACTGGCCTTCGAGCATTTGGGTGTCCACTGTGTTGGGCAAGGATCGCTCCCAACCTGAATCGACTTGCATCAACAACAACCTCTGTATAAAGCTTTGGATCAAAGTAGGCCATTTCAGTGGTGTTCCCAATTGCATGCTTGATCTTCTTAAAACTTTGTTAACCTTCCTGTGACTAGTGGAATGAAACATTTCTTTTTGTTATGTTACTTAAGGGAGCACTTTACTGTGGCAAAGTCACATACATATCTAGAACAGTAACTGGCCATGCCAAGGAATGAACGCAACAGAAAATTCTTGTGGGGATTGGTAACTGACAGAACGTGTACTTTAGCTGGATCAGCATCATACCCCATCAGAAAATATACGGCCAAAGAATATGAGTTTTGTTTTGTGAAACCCACATGTCTCAGTATTCAAAGTTAAACTAGCATCAGTAAGTAAATGACACATGTAAGAGCTTTATCAGGTTCCTTTTGGGTAGCTCCAAAAACCAATATGTCATCACTGACATTGAAAGCCGTCATGACAGGTTGATTGATATGCCGAATGACCTCTCAAACAAGATCTGCAGCTGATGGCACACCAAAACTTGATCATTTATTTTTGAACAAACCAATATGGGTAGGAAAGGTGGTAATGTACTGCAATTTTCTTCAAGTTCCAATCGATTATATCCTTTGTTCAGATCAAGGCAAGAGAAGACTTTTGCACCACTTAGCTGTGTGTTCATGTCAGCAATGTGCGGACTGGGATGTCGTTCTCCCAATTGCCATGTTATCTTGACGCATATCAACAAAGATGCATACTGCTCCTTCACTGTCCTTTTTGGGCACTACCACCATGGACGAAACCCTTGGAGTTGGAACAGTAGATTGTTCAGTAATATCATGTTTTAGTAATGTCTCCAGTTCTATCTCAACAGCTTCTTGTAGATGAAATGCAATTTGTCCCTGTCTTAGAGCAACAGGACAAACATCCTTATTGATATGCAGTTGCACTTTCATGGTCTTAAGTTTTCCTAATCCATGAAACGACGACAGGAACTTACTCACTAATTCATGATTAGCATTCATGTTGTAGTTCACAGATATCAGTCTCATATCAGCAGCAATATTGAAACTGAGTTAACAGGCACTTGATGCTGCACCTTGAAGTACATGAATGGGTGCTTGTATTTCTGTGTCTTTGTGTCTGATGGTTGCTACTAATTAACCAAGACTCTTCAATGGCATTGATGCAGCCCATTTATACACTTTAGTCTTCGATGATGTGAGACGGTGTAATGGAGACAGGTCATTGTATTTCTCCTCGGGCATAGTGTTTATCGACTCATTACTGGAACAACCGTTTACTGTTAGTGTAATTTTTTAACAATATTTGAATGACTTTTGTGATTTTTCTCATCGACTTTTCTTTGATTCATATTCTTGCAGTCTGGCATGCACATGTTTTTCTGAGGTAAACATCGACATCACACATTCATCTTACTCACTGTAACTTGATAATGAAACTGAAAAACTCTTGGATGAAGATTTAGATGACGATCGACTTCTTTTATTGTTGATTTGCCTTAGCTGATGTTACTGCTTGGCCTTGGTTGTGTGTAGAACTTAGTTTCTGTAACGTTCGGGCATCCATTTTGTTTTGTCGTCATGATGCACTTAGCTTTCTTTTACCTTGCAAACCATTACAAAATGGTTCTTCTTCCCACAGGCTTTGCATACTTGTCCAATGGCGGGACATTTACCTTTGTGTGAAAACAAAAATCCACATGTGAAGCAAAATGTATTTTTCTTTAGAGACATCACTTTGTGTCCTTCAGCTTTGGGTTTCTGCTTATTTTTCATGTTCATGACTGGCTCATTCTGGGCATCTCTGGCCTCCAAGTCAACAGCTTGTAGATCAGCACGTCCCTGAGTTCTTGCAGCCATTAGAACTCGGTCCAGACTAAGAGTTTCTTATAGAGACATATAGCTTCTTCATCGTTTAATTCATTGAACTTACAGTGTTCAAGCATATCAAGTATCTCAACAAATTCGTCAATAGTCCGCTTTTTGTCTTTCCAGGTTGAAAATATATCTTACATAATCGAAAATTTGCAGCAGTTTCTTTATTACCTCTTTTACTCCTTCACCGGCAAGATTTTTAAGGTCTTTCACAATCTTCTTGTTATCTGTTTCTTTCAGTCCATCAGTCACCAATATTTTGCTTTTTGGCAGTACCCAAGGGAGGTGGTGGTTTAAGGAATGTGGCAGCATCATAATCTGTGGAACTTTCTGCTGTCGAGGGCGGAGCTCGCTCCAGCCCCCTCTGCTGCCCGCTTGTACGGACACCTTCATAAAGCACTAGCCGCATGCTACCACTTGGATCATAGTAAATAATTATCAAGGACCCCCTGATTACATTGGATTTGAGATTCCTAGGTCAGGGAAAACAAATGATCAATAAGTAACAACCTAGGCAATCATGATACATATTGTAAATGATTTAAAAAATAAAAAGGAAGGAAAAAATGGGCTACCAATGAATTCAAATTCTAATATTTATTTACACAAATGTAAAAAAATTATTATTAACACAAAATTGTATATACATAAAAATGGACAACACAGCAGTAGAATCTAAAAAACAATTTATAACCATCACAATTAATTCACAACTTAATTATGCAAAATTCATCTAAAACAGTTGACATGGCCTAATAATTCTCGACGCGCGTTTCGGCGACCAGCGCCTTCTTCTGGAGAAGCCAAGTATGTTATCTAAATACAAGGAATTAAAACACAAAAAACAAGTAATTATAATCTCTTCTACAGCAAATAGCAACATCGACATAAAGAATATAAAACATAACACGTTTTCCAAAAAAATATAGCAGCTTCATTTTAACCAATTCAACAAGGACATACTCCTTCATTTTCCCGTATATCTCCTGTCACAATCTATAAACATGGCAGAACAAAATAACCAGAGGTTTTTATATAGAAATTACTGAGTGCTCAGCTTTCTGTCATTAGGTACTAGAGGATGATCTATTTCTCTAGTCACATCTTTCTACATTTATCCTTTAAGTTGGTGGGAGGAACTATTTATCGAAAATGTATATATTTATTTTTGAGCTTTTTATTTCGGCCTTTTGACGTTTGAAGCCGCTGTGATCCCGTTTCTCGCTGCCAGATGATCTTTAAGCCCTGCCACAATCATACTAAAAGGTGAGAGTAGCGTGCCCTTTGAGCTTGCTAAAACCTTGTCAGTCGGAATTTCAGATTAGCTGTTTTCATAGTTGATAATAATTAACGCTGCTTACTTTTCTGCAGCCCCTTTAGGAAACCAAAAGACAGGAACCTTCCCATATCAGGAGAAGTTACCTATTTAAAGCTACAACGATATCTACACAGGGACATCTTTAACCTGCCTGCTTAGAATATTACTGAACAGACTCAGTTAGTTAAATGGTATGGTATCCTAAAACGTTTTTATAATTGTTTCCCACAGGGACCTACAAGTGCATACATCGTACTCAGTGCCTATAACCCTGTCCCTTTGATGGCGAGAAACGCGTATTATCCAATTTAACCTTACCAGGTACTAGCTGCAAAACCTAACAGAAGAATCTAGAATTAAAATAAAATAGGTCAAGTATCTTGTTCTCTGGCTCATTTTCGGCCCTTTTCTTTTTCTTTTATTCTATGCAGACCCGGCTTCAAAGAGCGTCCATAAATTTTACACAAACTTTTATATCAGAGAAAAGTCGTGCTCTTATCCTTTGTATCCTGATATCCAAAACAGACATCAATTCATGGTAATTAGGTGTGTAAAGCCCCCCTATTTTCTATATTGTTTATATTTATCAAAGTGTAAAAGTGACCACCGCCAATAGTTGGAACCCCGCAATTATCAGTTTTCATTTTTCTACATCCCTAGTGTTCTCTCAGTTGCCCGTGTGAATACCTCTGATCAAATGAATGAAATGTTCTAAAGAAAAGAAATCATTCGAGGCAGCCCTACTTTGACTTTTTATTTTATTTTACCGTTTTGAAATGTAAGTATATTAACAAGATTATTCTGCACTAATCCGAAATAAAAAGCTCAAAAATAAATATATACATTTTCGATAAATAGTTCCTCCCACCAACTTAAAGGATAAA
Organism: Lissotriton helveticus; assembly: GCF_964261635.1. Taxonomy (NCBI): domain Eukaryota; kingdom Metazoa; phylum Chordata; class Amphibia; order Caudata; family Salamandridae; genus Lissotriton; species Lissotriton helveticus. Next base: position 1,732,572,320 of record NC_136059.1, on the reverse strand, counting down.
TGTAGAAAGATGTGACTAGAGAAATAGATCATCCTCTAGTACCTAATGACAGAAAGCTGAGCACTCAGTAATTTCTATATAAAAACCTCTGGTTATTTTGTTCTGCCATGTTTATAGATTGTGACAGGAGATATACGGGAAAATGAAGGAGTATGTCCTTGTTGAATTGGTTAAAATGAAGCTGCTATATTTTTTTGGAAAACGTGTTATGTTTTATATTCTTTATGTCGATGTTGCTATTTGCTGTAGAAGAGATTATAATTACTTGTTTTTTGTGTTTTAATTCCTTGTATTTAGATAACATACTTGGCTTCTCCAGAAGAAGGCGCTGGTCGCCGAAACGCGCGTCGAGAATTATTAGGCCATGTCAACTGTTTTAGATGAATTTTGCATAATTAAGTTGTGAATTAATTGTGATGGTTATAAATTGTTTTTTAGATTCTACTGCTGTGTTGTCCATTTTTATGTATATACAATTTTGTGTTAATAATAATTTTTTAACATTTGTGTAAATAAATATTAGAATTTGAATTCATTGGTAGCCCATTTTTTCCTTCCTTTTTATTTTTACAATATGTATCATCATTGCCTAGGTTGTTACTTATTGATCACCACTTGGATCATCGCACACAAATTCTAGCTGTAAGGCAATGTTTTCTTCTTTAGCGGTGAGTAGCATCTTTGTTTCTGGCACTGGTTCTTCACCCTTCCCCCCTCTTTGCATTGTATTTGTTTTCTCCTGCCTTTAGGGTTTCTTTGCGTTAGAAATATTCCCACTTTTAGCACTTTCTTGCTCTCAGCGATCACTACCTTTGGTGTTTCTGTGTATCTGGTTGTCTCTGCCTCTAGTATTGTCGTTTCAAATGACCTATGGCTCAGAGTTGTGTTGTAACTTCTTCACGACCTTATTAGCAAGTTTCTGGCCAGCAATGAGTAATCTTCTCAGTGAGGCTTTTGCTGTGTTCAAATTCCTCACACTGGCTGTTTTGGCACTTTAACTCCCTATATGCCAAACGTCGATCTTCATTCAACTGAGGCACGTGTAGCACGCACAAGTAGTTTGCTGGACCACAGCAAATTCTCTGGGAGGGAGCTATCAATCTTCGGGTTATGTATCCCCTATTTCGTCGTTAGTTGAACTCCCCAGGCTGGCTACTCATAAATGAATATGCCACGCACAGGGCTTGGTCTTACACGTCTTTTTTGTTCTACATGTAACTGCAAACTCAACATTCTAAATATGAGCTCTGTTCGCCACACCCGAACACTTATGTCGCATTTGTCCACCAGGAACCAAAAGGGTCCTGTCATCGCTAACTCACAAGACACTACACACATGGCCTGGTGCCCATAACTGCTGTCTGCTGTCTATTTTCCAGCATCCCTGCTCTTCATAAGGACTCCAAAGTCATGTAAAAAGGACTCTTACCCAACAGGACTGCTCATAAAAGGTGGTAAGGTGTTGGATTAATACTTACCATAACACACTGGATAAGCACTCGGGAGATTCCTGAAAATTAAGAGCATATGTATATAGATAGGAAAAATTTACTTTTTCAAAGATTAGTGAATGAATTTCCTCCTTGGATTTTCAAGACTTTAATTAGTGTTTCCTCTAAGCTAGTCTCCATCCCTTATTGGGCACAAAGCTCCAAAGGAGTTTCTGTGAGTAAATCTAGAATTCCCAAAAAGTAGATAATTGCAAATGGTCTCTGTTGGGATGGAAAAGTCCTCTGCCTGGTAAAAGACGTACCCAATTGTTGTCTGGATCTCTAATGCTGATTTGTTTCTTATAGACCAACACGGTTTATGCATGTGTGCCATTACATGGGCATGTCTCATGGATTGCAGTCTTGTTGAACCAGGAAGAGGGCCCAAAGCGCTACGCTCATAGTAATGAAAGGCTGCCACCTTCCCTAAGAGTTAATCAGCACAAGCGCAGTGATTGTGACATATTGTGTAGCGATAAGTAGGAGTGAACATGCCTTTTTTACCCTGTGTTACTGAAGTGAGGCCTACAAGCTCAATCCCTTTTTAAAAGTTATGCAGCCTGTGTTCTTAACTATCTCTTGACCTACATCAGGTAGATGTAGAGTGCTGCATAGTGCAGGAGTAGTCACTCTCTGCTGGGTGTATGTGTGCCTGGGAAGTGCACAGGACAGGGTTAAAGCAGTACTGTCTATTATATGTGGGGTTAGTGCATTTTCTGGGTGTATGTATGCCTGCAAGGAATCAATTACATGAGAGATGTAGTTATGTGCAGTGCGTGTGCAAGGAAAGCATGTGCTGGGTGTATGCTTGCTTGGTAGAAGCACAATACATGACGAGTGAAGTGTTTTGCAGCGCACACATGGTGAGTGTGTGTGCTAGCAATGTGCGTGTTTGCAAATAGCACACCTTGGTACAATACAGAAAGGCTACAGTACTGAACAGTGCACACATATTGAATGTGTGTGTTGACTGTATGTCGATTGTTTGTGTTTCTTGCCCTGAACTGTGCCTTCAGGGCAGCAGTGGTCATGGCGGACATTGGAAGGTCAAATTTACTATTCCAACACCAGTCCTAGAATATTTCGGGAAGAGCAAATTTTCCCCAAATATTCCAGAAGGCTTATTTAGTATTCCAACCCTCTCCTGAAATATTTTGGGGAAAGTTATACATTCTCCAAGTATTTTTAAGAATGGTTGAAAATATTTAATTTGAATGGCAGAAAGTGCTGCCCTGAGGGTGCTGCTCAAGGCAAAAAACTAGGATTACCATGTATGTGTGTCTGTAGTGGCACAATGCATGGAGGTAAAAGTACTGGTGAGTATGTGTCCTGTTAAAGTACACTGAGTGTAAGTATGCTTTCCAATGATACATTACATGGAGGACCGTGGGTGCGTTTTGGGAAGCACAGGCATGTCTGATGAAGACATGAGGAATAGAGGAATTTCCCAGACAGATTGTGTATTGCTACACTCCTGTGAGCTGTGTGGGACACACAGTGGAGATTCCTCCTTTACACTTCAAAAGGATGCTATTGATTCAGGGATAGATCACAAGGAAGGGGCCTGGATCCCAAGATGGTTTAAATTGGAGTGGCAATAGTTAATGTCACCCCTTTAGTGTCCAACACTTTCCCTAAGTTTGTTTAGATTGGAGTGGGAATAATAAATGTCACCCCTTTAGTGTCCACCACTTTCCCTAAGTTGGTTTCGATTGGAATGGGACTAGTAAATGTCACCCCTTTAGTGTATACAATTTTTTTAAATGTTTCATGAAACGTCATATATTTTACATTTTTTATTTTTTTATAATTTTATTAAGTATGCTACAATTTTACATTTTAACAAATACATTTTAAAGTAAAAATAAAAGTAATTACAAAGTGATGTAAAAAAAACTTTTTGTTAATTTTTTACTGTGAAAAAATAGAACGACACAGTTTTTAATATATTTGTATGATGTACATTTGCAATTACTTTTCATTGCTTACAATTTTTAAACATTTATTAACATTTTATTGTATTTAAAAAATGATTATAAAATGTTTTATTAGTATATATTAAATAATTGGAGACATTTTAGGCTATTTCATTTGTACTTTACAATTTTTTATTACATGTTTTACATTATTATTGGACAAGTTAAATTTAAAAAAAAAATCATTACATTTTGTATACCATTATAAACCTATTTGAGTACATTTTAACATTATTGTAACATTATGTTTATTAGTATATATTAAATAATGGGGACATTTTATAATATTATTCAATTTATACTTTACAAATTGTATAAATAGTTTTACATTGTTGGACAAGTTTAACATTGTAAAAAATGTGTCAGTTTTTTTAACATTTATTAAACGTTTTTACTATATTTCCCATTGATTTATATGGGGAGACAGTCCTTTTTCTTAGTTTCATTTGGCGGCCATATATTTTTACTGCTAACTTTTATTTTGTAGTCTATCTGTGTTATTTTGGGTCATTTTTCCAGGAACCTAGGTGCTTCTGTTCGTTAAGATAGGCAAGACCTTTTTAAAGGTTTAATTTAAGGGTTTTGAGGGTAGAGGTGATATAGAATGCATGTTTAAAAGTTGGATATAGTGTTGTTTTAGTGTGTTTTGTACATTTAGGGGCCGATTAGGATCTCGTTAGGAAGGGCGCCTAATGTGATCCGTAACGAGCGAATCCGATTCGGAGCTGCTTTTTCCGACCAAATCGTCCCCCGTTCCCAAAGACCAAGTATGATGCGAAGATCTCGTCCACGTTGACCGAATCGTTTCCGAACCCGATTCTGTCAGTCTGACTCGTTCGCAGCCAAATCGTGCCGTGCAATGGAGCCGATTCTGAATGAGCGAATACGATGCACGATTCGGACAGTTGTATCGACTTGGTTTTGCCGAGAAGAAACTGCTGTGGGAATCGGACTTTGGGGGGCTGTAGCAGGTCCCCTTCACCTGTGGCCCTCCGCATCGGTCGTACTCATGGGTCCCCCCCTTTCCATGCATGTACAGTGTGGTGGGCACCAGGGGGTGCCCAACACAGAGTGCAGGCTTTTCCCCACCCACCCACCCCTTGTTGCTATGGGAGCCTGTGTATGCGTTTGGTATACAAGCTCCCATAGAGTTCAATGGCAGTCCGAGCGAACTGAGTCCGTCACTATACGGATGCATCGGAATCGGTCGCTCAGACTCCTGGAGCACAATTCGCTCGAAAAGCCCTCCAGATCCGAGTTGTACGGAGGGCTTTTCTAGCGAGATCGTAATCAGCCCCTTAGATGGGTTTTTGATAGTGTTTGGCTCTGTTTTGTTGTTTTACGTTTTCTTAAAATGTGATGTAGATGTATGAATGTTTGGCAGTCCTACAGCAGACGGTGCAATGCTTCGTCTGCTGTAGTACCACCAAACCCGTTATACAACTGCCCACCAGATCAGGTGTTTATTCCAGGTCTGGCAGGTGGTCGTGTGGCAGTCTGACCGCTGTGGTCTGTCAGCCTCATAGAAGAGCCTAATAGGCAGACCGCTGCTCTCAGAACGCCGCCTGCACCATCCTGCAAGGTGGTGGCATACATGCCACACCGTGCAGGAACTGGGGGTGCAAATCAAGGGTGGCTCTACATATACCCCCCATGCAGTCCCAGGTGCAGAGGTGCAAGGGGGCCCTATAAGTGCTCCTTATGTTGCCTCACCACCACCCTTTTCATAGCAGTCTCACTGCCATGAAAAGGGTGGCGGTGAAGCAACTCGAAATATTATTGGCGGTGCCGCTATGCCACCACCAGCATATTACAGCCTCAGACTGCTGTGAGACCAACGCCGGATCCTTGATTTGCGGCAGTTGCAGTGATCCAGTGGTGGTCTGACTGCCACACTGTTAATATTGCTGATGGGCCCGCAGTGTGGTGGTGGTCGGACCGCCACCACAGGCAGGACCGACAAACTCATAATAGGGACCTAAGTGATGTTTATTTTGATGAATAAGTGTTGTGTATTTGTATATTTTGGACTGTGAATTATTATACAGGTGGGTTTTTAATGTTTATTTTACAGGTTTTTGTTCCCCGATGATTTCTATATGAATTTGGAGTTTACGTTTTTCTTTTAAGGAAATCTGTTTTGGTTTATTATAAACTGATGGTTTTTACTTAGATTTCCTTTTTGTTCAAGTTTCCTGGAGCCGTTCATTTTTTTAGATACTTTTTGGGGTTTCTTTATGACACTTACAGATTTTGGATTGCTTTGAGGGATTTCGATTGGATTGTCCATATGTTTGCATTTTTTTAGGGCCTTTTGCTTTCAGATTTTTATGTTTTTTGCTTATTCCTATTCTTTATTTTGTGTGGGTGGACCTCACCTTTTACTTCGGTGCCTTTGCGGCCTCTCCTGACGCTCATCTGGTCCGGTTAGGGGCATTGTTTGGAGGCCGCTTCTTTTTTCTGCTGAGCCCGCTGCCCCACATTGCTGCACCCGGTCTCCCCCTGCCGCCGCAGCTTTTTCCAGCAGACCGCGGCCGCCGTGGGGGGGGGGCCGTGGTGTAAGGGACCCCAAGTACCGGGTGCCTTTGCGGCCTGAAGCCGCCCACGCTGAATCCGCACCAGGAGGCGCTTAAATTTGCGCGTCACCCTCGGTGGAGCGAGGACATCACCTTTTACTTCGCTGCCTTTGCTGCCTCTCCTGACGCTCATCTGGTCCTGTTGGGGGCATTGTTTGGAGGCCGCTTCTTTTTTTTGCTGAGCCCGCTGCCCCACATTGCTGCACCCGGTCTCCCCCTGCCGCCGCAGCTTTTTCCAGCAGAGTGCGGCCGCCGTGGGGGGGGGACCGTGGTGCAAGAGACCACAAGTACCGGGTGCCTTCGCGGCCGGATGCCGCCCACGCTGAATCCGCGCCAGGAGGCGCTTAAATTTGCGCGTCAACCCCTGCGATGCGGGAGCGTCCCGGGGGAAGCCCGGGACAAGGGTGGGCCGTCTGTGGCCACCGGGGCCGGTAGCGGCCGGGCCGGGCTACCCCTCCTTTGTGACTGCATGCTGTGACTTGGATTATTGAGAGATCAAGGAGATCCGAACTCGTGGCAATTATTCTGGGCTTGAGGGTTCTGTTAAAGTGTCTTCTTGCCTGGTCATTGGTTTTCCGGTCGAGCCTGGGGAAAGTTGGTCCAGCCCACCTCCCCCTCAGCATCCACTGGACAATATTTTAACATATGGTCAGTGACTTTTTGGTGCCAGCATAGCTACTGAGTTATTGTATGTTCATGTTGTAGTAGTAAAAATAGTCCCCTTGTATAGATTTTCCAACATGAGTAAAGACTCTCGCAGGGGGGTAGGTGGTTCCAGTGTTGTAGGCACACTGGACGCTTTTATAACGAGGGCAGCATCTGTTTTAAATAAAGAAATCCTCCTTACAGAAAGGCGACTGTCTTTAGAGACTTGTCGCATTTCATCTGAAGCGCTTGTTGCAGGCTCATTGTTATACTCCAGACCATCTATAGTGCCTATGCGAACCCTGCCCATTACCCCACCATTAGCTTTACCAGTCGATTTAATACTTTCTAATGGTGGGGCCATTCTTTCCCCTTTACCCCGTCACCCCCAGTTAAAATTCTTACAAGAAATCAAAACTTGTGTCAAGCTAGGGGTAAGGGCAAGACCCCTATCCCTGTCCCTGTGTCAAAGAAAAGGAAAGCAGGGGGGCTGCCGTACACTACCCAGCAGGCGAATAAAATTGCTAAGACTAGGGGAGTAGTGCGTGGGAAATCTCAGGGTAACATAGAACCAAGCTCACCTATGGCTACTAAGAAATCTGTATGGACATGTGGGTTATCAAGTAACCTTTCTGCCAGTTTATTGGGCAAAATTGAAGACAAAGTACGGTTATTACTCAGTCCATTATAATTACAGCTGTCTAAGATTGAACAGAGACTTGATAATATAGAGCACGGTCTATTGGCGCCCAACCCTATTCCCGTAACCCAAGTAAACAGGGGTCAGATTGCCTCTGGGGTAAGTTCACACTCTGTAATAATCCCATAAGTCACTACTCCTGGTCATGGGCACTCTCAAAGCATGCAAATCATACCCAATGATGATCCTTCTCCCCCTCTATTTAGTGATGCAAGAGGGGTTCCCGGTGGGGTGAGAATAGTAGAACCTAACAATGTTAATGACCGGAGAGGCCGGGCTGGTCCAAAAGATCCTTTTAACCTGGTGCCGGAAGCTACTCCATATACTGTGATACTGACCAATGTTCCTAGATTATCATTAGACCAGGATGAACATTGGGCATCATTGAGAAATAAGTTACTCTTTTAACTAAATAACAAAACAGGGCTAGGAGACCACTTATTTAGGGAGTTTAAAATGGCTCGCAGGGTTTCGTGGATAGGCAGATCAACTAAAGCTTGCAGGGGTGATTGTGTGGTGCTAAATTTTGGTTCACCCCCTCTAGTTAAAACAATTTTGGATAGAGCTGGTTCCAGGCTTCTGAGCAAAGCAGACATAAGTATCCTACCCCTTAGCTTTTTCTAGAAAAAGAATCAATCGTTGTCTATCCTCCAGGGTGTCCCTCAAGCCACCCGTGTAGCCCAGGGACCGTACGAATATAATGTTCCAACATTTAATGCCTTTAGTTCACTTTCCGGTTTGGACAGTAATGATTGACTGGGCAATTCCGTAGACAAGGATGTGTCATCTCTACCACTTGTTCCCATGCCTAAAGGTTCCCATGTAATAGTGCATACGGAAAGTGCTCAGTCCCTGGTAATCAATGCTGGAGGCTCTGAACTAAGTGGTAATCTAGAAGTGCCCATGGGTTGTCTAGCAAATAATCTGGATACACCCTGAATTGAGAAAGATAGGTCTCAAAGATTGGACTGTGATTTGACCAGGAATATTGCTGATCCTTGTGGTATTATTCCTGATTTGCCGTCTCATCTTGCGGGGTTAAGTATCGGATCATGGAATATAGCGGGTTTAACAAATAAGACTGTTTCAAGTGAATGGTCCTCTTTTATTGAAAGGTTTGACATTGTGTTTTCAAGAGTCCTGGGCGGTAGATCAAGTTGTTCGCCAAGGCTATGTAAATTTCTATAAAAAAGCTGTTCAAGGTGAGCGGGGTCGCCCTAAAGGAGGATTAACAACTTGGGTGAGGCAAAGCTTAAAGTGGAGGTTGGATGAGATATGCACAGACTCACATGATGTTCTTATTATAAAGGTTAGCAAATGTATATTTCCGGACTTCCTCCTGATTAATGTTTATTCTAGAGGTTTACAAGGAAGGAAGGCCACTCAGACTGTGGCGTTCCTTGATGAATTCTTAATTAATCATGGAGGAGGAATTCATATACTAATGGCTGGCGATTTTAATTGCACTTTTGAACCCCTGGATAATCACGACATGTTTTTAACTGTAGAGGAGGATGATAAGTGGTCATTACCTCCCCTTGACCTGGAGCCTATTAAGAGATGGACCGGGGCCGCTCTACAACTCAAAGTTCTGTGCCTTGAACATGGGCTGAGAGCCGCCAACGGTCGTTCCTTTTCAGACAAAAAGAGGTCACCTACGTTTGTCTCTGGCTCGCGTTCTAGTCGTATTGACTATTTTCTTCTATCCATGGAGTTTTGGGTTGTTATGAAAGATATGAAGGTCATTCCTTGTCTGGAGAGTGACCATAATCCCTTACTCCTTTATATGGAGGTGAGAATCTCGAACACAAACCTAATACAGGAACCAGAGGTAGACTCTCCAGAAGTATTTCTAACAAATGATTCACGTAGGCTTAAATGGTCAACTGTGGCAAGAAAGGCTGATCAATTGGATCTGATGGATGGCATGCTGGCTGAAGCAATAGCTACCCTACAGGATGACTATTTACAGGGTACCCCTATGTCTACAGCTACGGAGGTCCATGAAACATTTTTTAGTAATCTTTAAAAAAAAAATTGTGTCCACTCAAAACCAAGACAACCATCCATGGTCCAAAAGGCATCTGTTTGGTATAATTCTGCCTGCCGATCTACCTAGGCACAATTAGCCTTGGCTATAAAAAGTAAGGATGGTGTTTTGATACGTGAGAAAAGGGTAGCCTATAAGGTTGTACAATCATTAGCCCAGAGGGCATGGGACGAAGAACATTGGAAGGTCTTGCTCGATTCCTGCAAGGAAAGGGACATGACTGCCTTCTGGCATATAGTCAAGTGGGGTAACAGGGACCATAGCAATATACCATCTAACAATGTGTCCCCTGATTTATGGATAGACCATTACAAGGGCCAGTTTGCAGTCAGTCAATTAGATTTAGCACCTTTTGTGATGCCTTCTAATGTCCCTATAGCAATCTTTACCAAAAGAGAAGTAGAAACTGCTCTCCTTCAGGTTCCCAGAGGTAGAGCTCCGGGGCCGAATTGTATCCCTGCTGACGTATTTTTACATGCTGTAGACTCCTGGGCAATGTATATCCAATTGCTTCTTAATTCTATTGCCCAAGGCGCTGCTCTCCCAAGTTCCTGGGCAGGTGCGGTTATCTTACCGGTCTTTAAAAAAGGTGATCGTTCGCACCCTAGCAATTACAGGCCCATAAGTCTGACCAAGGCGCAGGAGCCGACCAAGGTTGGGGACAACGAAAACAATGGAACCGAGGAAGCGGAGCTACGCGAGGAAACTCGAGGGTGAGATTTTACCAACCAGAGGACCACGGCAAGATCTCAACTCGGAAGCAGACGTACAGATGATAACTCGCTCTTCCCCACGAAGCCCCACTGAAATGACACAGGAGAAGATCACCAACATTGAAGGGCTGAACTCCATGCCAGAAGACACGACTATGATGGCGATTACAGAAGTGATTTGTGCCACATCTCCCCCACGAAGTCCCACTGAAATGACACAGGAGAAGATCACCAACATTGAAGGGCTGAACTCCATGCCAGAAGACACGACTACGATGGCGATTACTGAAGTAATTTGTGCCACATCGACAATTGACAGCACTGTACCCACAACTCGGGCCCTTACACAACAAGAACTAGAGGTGAATGTCATGGCCACATCTGTCACAGAACTGGGGGATGTCATGGCCTGCCAACCTCCTTTGCCTGGATACACAACCACACAGGAAGGCATACCAGGTGCGAATCAGAACCTTATGGATCTGGCGGATCCCATCATCAATTTGTCAAGTCACGTAATATCCCCTGCAGAAAGAAGTGTCCTGAGTAAAGGACTGTCATTTGTCCCCACCAGTAGACCAGACTCCTTCACCACAAAGCTGGAACTGCAAAGATTTTTTCGGAAAATCAGATTAAAGTACTATTTTGGCCGTAATGAGTATACACCAAGAGTGACGGCCACCCCATTCAAACCATCATCGTCCTTCACTCCTGGATCATACTGTATGAGCCAGCGCATCCTGGCATTCGAACAGATTGTGATGCAAGAGGTGTTGACAGCTTTGGAAGAGACAAAACCAAATGACCTAATTCTTTAGGCAATTTACATCCAGACCTGTGAACACATTTGGATTGTCAAATGATCCTTCCAGCCACACCTCTAACTCTAGAGATTGTTACCGTGTTCCAGTCTATTGCCAAAATAAAAGATAGCCATACTCTGATCAACACATTACGAAACAGCACAGGACATACATTCACTAGAAGGACAACATTTGAAAAAATGTGAATAGCTAGATGGCACCTCACGGGCGCACCACCAATGGGACCCCTGGTTGGTACTCACCAGGATGGCCCTGTTCTCATCATCGGTGCCACCTAGCTTAACTTAAACGTGTCCGAAACCCAAAGGAAAAGAGACAGTGAATGGTGCAGTGTACACAAAACTTATATGTGACAAGGACTAACAACATTCAACATATAACGCAAAAATTACTGTGCAAACAAGATACAGAAACCTTTTACTCGCATTCTCTTGTTGTTCTCAGCACTGGTTCCAGTGCTGAGAAGACGCCGAATGACTATTCTCCACTGATAAAAGTACTGAAGGGAGAAAGGACCATACTCACCGACTGGGAGTTGTGACTTGATAATAGAAAGTGGTTTCTCTTGAATGGTATGAGAGAAAAACTGGCCAACTGGCACTCAAAGCACAGTGTTTTTGGCAGTGGCAGCTCAATATTTTTTTGCCCTGAAGAAATTGCCTGATAAAGACCAAGGCAATGAAACATGTCGGCCATAAGCAGAGTGTGAATCGATAGGTAGTATTCGCATCTCTCCTTTTTATGTATATGTGTTTACTGTTTGCAACAAGAGAATGCGAGTAAAAGGTTTCTGTATCTTGTTTGCACAGTAATTTTTGCGTTATATGTTGAATGTTGTTAGTCCTTGTCACATATAAGTTTTGTGTACACTGCACCATTCACTGTCTCTTTTCCTTTGGGTTTCGGACACGTTTACGTTAAGCTAGGTGGCACCGATGATGAGAACAGGGCCATCCTGGTGAGTACCAACCAGGGGTCCCATTGGTGGTGCGCCCGTGAGGTGCCATCTAGCTATTCACATTTTTTCAAATGTTGTCCTTCTAGTGAATGTATGTCCTGTGCTGTTTCGTAATGTGTTGATCAGAGTATGGCTATCTTTTATTTTGGCAATAGACTGGAACACGGTAACAATCTCTAGAGTTAGAGGTGTGGCTGGAAGGATCATTTGACAATCCAAATGTGTTCACAGGTCTGGATGTAAATTGCCTAAAGAATTAGGTCATTTGGTTTTGTTGATTTACTGAGTGGAGGGCGACCTAGTTCTGCACTTCCCTCTTGACTCCTAGTATTTGTAAGCTTTGGAAGAGAAACAGTACGTCAAGTACAACATCTCCAAAGAGGAAAAGGAAGCACTGAAGGAATTGGGCCAGAACAGTTCCCTAATTGTGAAGGCAGCAGACAAAGGGGGTGCAGTTGTACTACAAAACACGACGGATTACGTCAATGAGATTGAGAGACAATTGGGAGTCAAGGACAGTTACTAGCCGATCAATCGGGACCCCACTTCCGACATCAGAACTCTAATTGAGGAACTTGCAAATGCAGGCATAGAGGAGGGATTCCTCAGCCCACCTGAGAGAGACTTCTTGATTAAAAAGGAGCCCAGGATACCAACGATATATACCTTGCCCAAGGTGCATAAAAGTATGGTTAACCCACCTGGAAGACCCATCGTGTCTGGATGTGGTTCTGTTCTGGAGCCACTGAACCAATTCATAGACCACTTTCTCCAGCCGATGGTACCGCGAACCAAATCATACGTCCGGGATTCAATGCACATAATCCAATTACTAGAGAATCAACCATACGACAACACCACCCAGTTTATGGTGACACTTGATGTATCATCTCTCTATACGTCAATACCACAAGATATAGCCATAAAAATCATTAAGGAGATACTTGAAGAACGCACTGCCCCTCAATGGATACCAACTGATTTTCTGATTAACCTCCTAGAAATTGCGATGAAGAAGAACTACTTTGTCTTCAAACGGCAATTTTACTACCAATGCAAGGGCGTGGCGATGGGGCCCACCTATGCACCTAGTCTGGCTAATCTGTATATGGACAATTATGAAGAGGAGAACCTCTACACAGAAGACAACCCATACATCAATTCAATAGCAATCTGGAAAAGGTATATCGATGATGTCGTGATGATTTGGTCGGGGCAGAAACTGATCTAATCCTTTTCCTTGATTGGCTGAACAAGAGGAACAATGACATCAAGTTCACCATTACTTATGACCGGAACAGCATTGCCTTCTTGGATCTCACTTTTCGAGTAGAGAACAGCTCAATTTACTGTGATCTCTTTAGGAAACCTACTGAGAGAAATACTTTGCTCAAATATGACTCACATCACCCCCGGAACCTCCGCGATAACTTACCTTATGGCCAATACTTAAGAATGAGGAGGAATTGCACCAAAAGGGAGGACTTCTTCAAAGAGAGTGATACACTCACTAAGCGCCTGCGGGAACGAGGCTACCCTCTGGGCTTACTCAAACGTGCGAAGAAGAGGGCATGCTATTGCCCGAGAGAACAACTTCTGAGCCCAAACCAAGCCAAAGAGGATGCCAACAAATTAGTCTGTGTCACCACCTTCCACTCCAAAAGTAACATCACTAAGAAAACAGTGTTGAAATACTGGAACTAGAAAAATGGATGAGAGTCCTCTGTTCGCATTCATGAGAGGACGCTACATGAAAGACAATGTTGTTAAGGCATTCCTTGAACCACCTAAACCACCAAACTTGCGTGATCAGCTCGGCATGCCCCCGGTCTTGGGCCACTTCAAATGTGGGACATGCAAGGCTTGTCCCTTCAATATAGAGGGGCCCTCTCTGATCCACAACAACAAAACTCATAGGCTACCCTCACTAACTAACTGTAACACCTCCAACGTGATTTATCTGATTTTATGTCCTTGCAACAAACCGTATGTAGGACAAACTACACAGAAGGTGAAAATGAGAGTGCTACAGCACATGAGCAAGATCCGCTGTAAAGTGCAAGGCGCCCCCCTAGTGGACCATTTTATCTCCCACAATCATGGACCAGAGAATATACGCTGGAGAGTCTTGGAGAAGATAAACGCAAACCCGAGAGGTGGCTCTTTAACCTCTGTCCTCAACAAAAAGGAGTGTAAGTGGATACACTTCCTAAACTCTGTAGTTGCTGGCCTGAATGAACATGAGGAGATATCCAAACAAATGGGCCTACTCTAGATCTACATCAATAAGGTTTCTTAGACACAGTACGGGTTGAGACACACAATTTCAACATTTGTCTTGTAATCTGTCAACAGGGTTTATTAGACACAGCACAGGTTGAGATGCACAATTTCAACAATTGTCTTGTAATCTGTACTAACCCAATGTGATATCTCAATTTGCCTTACTGTGTGTCGAACATGTACTATAATCCTGTTCTTCCAGGGAGACACACTATTTCAAGAGCCTTCTGGTGTTCTGCACTAACCGATTGTGATATCTCAATCTGCCCCACTGCTTGTTGGTAATGCATTGCAATCCCGTTCTGTCCTATGTAAATGTGGTTCCCATGGACTTGGCCCTTGATTCATTGTATCCATACCTTTATATCCTCCCGCTCAAGCTGCCCCAGCACTGAATTAGTTAACTCTACCAACATGCAGTGTGCGTGGTACAGTCACCGTCCTACGCGGTCGCTTAGCAACGAGCGTGCCTAACGTACACGCTGTTCTTAGTACTGCCTCCCACCGCCTCCGCGAGGGTTCGGTTCACACTACTCCTAGTCGCATTGGACCGAGCAGTATCTGATCGTCTTCACGACGGGTGAGTTCATGTTGTACTCTTTCTCCACGGCACATAGTTAGCGGCCCGTGATCTTTTTAAGTGCACTATTTTTACGTCACCTCACTTTTTTAATGGGCACTTGAATCGCTATCTCTGACAGTTACCCCATGTTATCTGACATGGTGCGAGTGACTGCCTAGTTTGTGAATGGGCACCTGTGTAGATAGCCAGCCAGGGCACCTCCTCTAGTGTTTGATTTAATCTGTGATTCATCTGTTTTATCGGTACCGTCCCGGCATTCACCGAATCCTTAACTTGAATCACCCTCTTTGACAGTTACCCCATGTTATCCGGCATGGTGTTAGTGACTGCCTGTACACACATTTGTCAATGGGCACCTGCGCAACCAGCTAGTCGTGGGACACCCCTCCCGTTTGTAAGTGTTTTTAACGCTGGGCATCACTCATCCCTCTCACTGGAAGGTCAAGCTAAGCCCACCAGACCTCCAGTTGATCATGACATCCCCATGCGGGACCGTCCCGGGATTCACCAGTATCCAAATCACTATTGGAATCTCAATTAACGCCATTCCCCTTTATCCGGATATGACCAGCAAACGAGTGGCTGCACTTCAGGCAAATCGCTATTCCTGATCCACATGAGTACCTATTGACTCACCCCTAACTCCTTCGCCATCTCCAATTGCGCTACACTCTCTCTGATACTTAGCCTTTACTTTGCAGACTGTCACCGACTGTATCCTGTCTTGATAAAGACCCGCAGCGACCACCAACTGGGGCGCATTAGGGTCGAAACGTCGACGCACTAATTAGGTCCAGAACACTCCATGACTCCCCTACAAAAACACCAGGATTCATTGGAGATCAATTAATTGTTGGCCTATCTATCATCTTGTATATAATTGTATTGTTTCTTGTACATACACCTCAGCACTTGAGCACTTCTTTCACCAATTGTCACTAAACTGTATATATGTGTGATGGTCGTATTTTGTATTGATTGTTTTGTCACTGAATGAAGTAATTCAGCTCAAGCATAATTAAATTCTAAATATAAACAAGTATGAATTCAATACCTGGCTATATCATGTGTTTTGTCTTTTCAGCTTGATCATTGATTTCTCAGTTTGATACTTGTATCAGAGAGTTCGCATTGTTGTTTAATTTGCATATATTACCATTTCTCAAAGCAATTTGTCCTACCCAACAGAACCATTTGTTTGTTTAACTACCAATACCCAGGTTCCGAGGGACACAGGGTTACCCCGTTGTTTGTTAAGCCATAAGTCTGATTGACTGTGTTCAAAAAGTTATTGCCAGGGTGGTCTTAGGTAGAATTCAGGAATGGTTGGAGGATTCAAATATCATCTCCAATCTTCAAGCAGGGTTCCGTCAATCAATTAGCACTATGGACCAGTTCTTAAAATTCATTTTAATATACTGGCGAACAGTTACACTGGGGAAAGGGGTGAGTTACGCTGCCTTTGTTGACCTGAAGTCAGCATTCGACCTGGTTCCTCGTCCTAAGCTTTGGTTAACCCTTTTGAAACTGGGCCTACCACTGGAGCTTTTAGCTATTGTGGTCAAACTGCATACAAAGAATTATGCCCAGGTCAGATACGATGCAGCAGGTCGAACTACGGAAAAGTTCCCGGTGGATAAGGGGGTGAGGCAGGGATGTGTCCTTGCACCAACCCTCTTCTCCATTTATATAAATGGGGTGGTAAATTATTTTAAAGATTATCCCACAGATGCTCCGTGTTTAGCTGGCAACAAGACCCCTCTTTTAATGTTCGCTGACGATACTGTGGTATTATCAAAAACTAGACAGGGCCTTCAGCGAGCCCTCACAAGGTTTGAAGAGTTTTGTGCAGATCACGATTTAATAGTTAACGTCGACAAAACTAAATACATGGTGCTGCACCATTCAAAGAATGTCGTCGGGGATGTAAAGATGAGTGATGGGTCTCTCGAACAATTGGAGACATTTACATACCTAGGGGTTTTAATAGATAGGAAACTTATCTGGAAAGCTCAATTAGATTGTCTCACTATAAAACACGCCCAACTTTCTGGTGTTTTGCTCATAGAGCACAAAAGGTGATATACCAAACCAATAGCCCCAGTCTTACAGATATATAACAACAAGATAGGCGCATCTATTTTATATGGAGTAGAATTGTGGGGCCATTCCAATCTGAACAAACTAGTGTTGGGCCAGAATACATTTTTCAGGTCCATCATTGGTCTCCCCCAATCTACACAGACAGTTCCTCTCCTTTTGGATTTGGGCTGTCAATCAATTAGAGATGTGGCAAGATATAGGTTGTTAGCTTACTGGAGACAGCTCTGGGTTACCCCTGAACTTGAGCATTATGCCCAGGCAGTCCTAGAGTTGAGGGATATGGATACAAATCACACGATCCTTTGGTTTATTACCAAAGAACCTGTTATATGATCTAGAGCTGAAACACATGTGGGATACTCCTATGGGAAGTATTTTCCCTAGTAAAATGGAGCTGAAGGCACCGTATTGGAATCATATCACCATGAAGCGGTTTTCATTTTGTTCATATGGTTCACTGACTAAGGCTTTTATTGATATAAAACATGAAACTAAATGGGAGGGATATTGGGATCTCATCACGTCCACTCGCGACAGAAAACTTTTTCATCAGTTTAGGGTCAGAACCTTGCCTTTACATTCTTTCACCACTAAATGGTGTACGGCAAAGTATAGCGATTGTCCCTTCTGTCCTGACGTTAAAGAAACAATGATCCACGTCCTTTTTGTTTGTCAAGCATATATCGCACCCAGGAAAAAATGGCTCAAACCTACCTGTGCCAATTTGGGTACAAGATCTTGCCTAGAGGCCTTCAGAATTTTAAAATGTTCTGTTAAAGGCCCAATTGTGGTTGGAACCGCTAAATTCTTAGGTTGGGCATGGGTGCTTTGATGCAAAAATGTGAAATAATTGTAAAAATAAATTTATGTGTTTGATTCCATAATATCATGTGAACCATTAACCTATTGAATAATTTTATATGTGATTTATACCTCATGTACCTTTGTAAATTGAAGATGATTTTATTGTATTTTATTATTAATGAACTTGTTGTGGATTGGTTTTAAGGGTTTTTATAACTTATTTATTATCAAATTATTGTCGTTTCCAGGTGTCAAACGTATGTTTTTATGTCTGTATCATCAATAAGCTGGCTGTCGTTATCTGTCAATTGTATATTTAGCCTAACTTTTATGGTTTTTTTAACAACCGAAATAAAGTTTATAAACTGAAACTGATATTATAGTGTTAAACATATATGTATATTATTATGTGCATTTGTTTTGAATATGTTTATATTTACTTGAAGTTATGTATTGGCTTTTTTCAGATTGGTTGGTGGATTATTATATATTTGATAACCTATTTATTATATATATTTTATTTTATTAGTGTTTAATAATTTCATGATTTTATAAATTTGTTTCACTGATGTACTAAAATATTTATGTTCATATTTAAAAAAAATAAAAGGTGTTGATTTGGTGATTTATAGTTTGCTGTAGTTTGTGAGATTTTTGTTAGGTTTCTATTTAATTTATAACATGCTTTTGGCTATAATTTCTATGTAACATAGTCCTTTGTTATTTATGGAGAGTTTGACTTTAAAATGTAGCATTTAGTACATACTTTTAATTTGTTTGCCTAGTTTAGTGCCAGTTTGGGTAACGGATTGCACAATTCATACGTTTTTTTAAAAGTCCTTTTTATTGGAAACCCAAAACACAGGCTCTGCATACTGTTGTAACAATAACATAATAAAGTTTTGGCGCTTGCACACAAAGTCTCCGTAGTTTCAAACAGTTCCTCTACAATGTCAAGGCACTCAGATTCAGTGCTTTTTTGGGGCCAATCAGAACGATGCCAACATCGCACCCCTTCTACCCTTCAGCCCCAGAGCCCTCCCACAGACTCGGGTTAGCCCTGTCTCCTGTATGCCCTCCATGCCACCCAGACCTTTTCCCATTTCTTGGGGCAGCCTCTCGCTATATCCACCACATATTCCACCCTCTGGCACCACTCCAAATCTGCCTCCCAGCGTGGAAGTGGCTCCCCATGTATTTTCTATGTTTTTCTTAGCCACTCCAGCAGCCTGTCTCAGCCATATTTCTTTATACTTGAGCTAGTCCTGCTCCCCTTTTATCCCCAGTAGCAACCATTTGGGCTCGAGGGGGACCTTCATTTTCACTACCCTTGCCATTATTGCTGCCACCCATGCCCAGTAGCCCCCCACAAGCTGGCAGTCCCATAGGATATAGAAAAAGGACTCCTCGCTCCCACAGCCCCTCCTGCACAATAGGGATTCCACCCTACCTTTTTTGTACGGGAGCATCAGCGCGAAATAGAACCTGTAGAGTACCTTAACCTGGACCAGTCTAAACTGCACCCTGTTAGCTATATCCTGGAGGGCTTCTACCCAGTCATCATCCTCAAGCGTCCCCAGGTTATCTCCCACACCAGCCTCAAAGGACCCGACAGATCAGGAGAATTATTCATTAGTTTCTTGTAGATCAGTGACACTCCCTTTTACATCAGAGCCTCGGTCAGTATTCGGTCCTGCAGTGGCGGGGAGTCGGGCAATTGTTCACCTTCCGGCAGATGACATCGCAGGGCATGTCACAACTGCACATGCCTAAAATGTTCAGAATTCACCAGGTCAAAGTCCTCCTTCAGGTCTGCAAATATTATATAGGCCTGATTCCCCCACACGTCTCCCAAATGATCTATCCCAATGAGCTCCCATTTCCGGAATCCATGCAAGCCTCCGACCTCTGGCAGGTGTGTGCTGCACAAGAGCAGTGTCAAGCCAGTGAGTTTCCCTTTCCAGCCTAGAAACCAGATGACCTCCTGCCATACATCAACAACTACCTGTGCATTGTGGCTGGCAACGACCTCCATCCGCCCCATAGAGAAGACTCACATACCCCCGATCCATTAATGCGCTGTCTACTCTGTATGCATGGTCTTGGTGATCGATAAATACCAAGTCATTCACGAGCAGCAGCTGTGAGGCCCAATAATATTTCTGAATGTCTAGGACTGCAAGCCCCCCCATCATGCACCCCTCATTGTAACATGACGAGTGCTATTCTGGGGGCTTCCCCTCTCCACAACAGTCTGCGGACTTCCTGGTCAATTCCTTTGAAAACTGTCGGAGAAATCCTATAGGGTTTGTTTTGCAGTATATAAAGCAGTCTCTGGAGACTCATCATCTTGTAAAGGGTTGCTCTCCCCACCAGTGTCAATGGCAGGGATCCCCAGTGCGTCACATCCCCTCTAAGACTTTCCAACTGCGGGTCAAAATGTTTCCTAAGGAACTCTTGTGGGCCTTGCGTGATGTAAATTCCCAGGTATCGCAACCCTAACGAATTAACTCTGAGGGCGTGGGATGTACAACAGGACATCATCTGCGTAAAGGAAGAATCTTTCTACACAAATCCCAACGCTTCAATACCCCAAATCAGGGGGTCCCGCTGGATCCACCCCACTAGGGGCTTGACCGCTAGGGTGAACATCATGGGGGATAATGTGCTGATTTGCCGAGTACCCCTCCGGAGTTCAAAACTACGCGATATTGTACGGTTCACCCTGACTCTGGCCAAGGGGGCCTGGTAAAGTAATCTGATCTATGCCCTGAACTTCGGATGAAAGCTGAGCCTCTCCAACACCATGAACATATAGTTCCACTCCACCGAGTCGAACGCCATCTTTGCGTCCAAGGCCATCGCCACGGTCTATATCTCCTGCATGAATTGGTGAGGTGGAGCACACCATAAAGACGCCTCAAGTTAAGCTGGCTACTTCTACTGGGAATAAAGGGTGCAGAAATACATAAGAGGGATACAGAAAAAGGCTTGAGAGGTGCAGAAAGAGAAGAAGGGTACAGAAAGAGGCAAGAGGGGTAGAGAAATTAGCAAGAGCAGTGCAGACAGAACCAACAGAGGTGCAAAAAAGGCAAGAGAGGTTCAGAAAAGGGTAGGAGGGGTGCACACAGAGGCAAGAGAGGTACAGAAAGGCAGGAGAGGTGCAAAAAGAAGGAAAAAAGTGCAGAAAGATGCAAGAGAATTGCTGAAAGAAGCAACAGAGGTGTAGAAAGAAGCAAGAGAAGTACAGAAAGAGACAAGTGAAATGCAGAAAGAAGCAAGAGCAGTACAGAAAGAACAAACAGAGGTGCAAAAAGGCAAGAGGGGTGCAGAAAATGTATGGGGTGCACAAAGAAGCAAGAGCAGTGTAGAAAGATCCAACAGAGGTGCAAAAAGAGGCAAGAGGGGTGCAAAAAGAGGTTGGAGAGGTGGACAAAGAGGCAAAAGAGGTACAGAAAAAGGCACAAGGGGTGCAAAAAAATGGAAGAGAAGTGCAGAAAGAAACCTCAGAGATGCTGAAAGAGGCACAAAGGGTGCAGAAAGAGGCAAGAGAAGTGCAGAAAGAAGCAGCAGAGGTTCATAAAGAGGCAAGAGTGGTGCAGAAAGAGGGAGCAGAGTTGTAGAAAGAGGCGAGAGAGTTGCACAAATAGGGAAGAGGGTACAGAAAGAGGCAGGAGTGGTGTCGAAAGAAGCAACAGAGGTGCCGAAAAAGGCAAGAGTGTTGCAGAAAGAAGAAAGTGACATGCAGAAAGAGGCAACAGAGGTGTAGAAAGATGCAAGAGAGGTGTAGCAACAAGCAAAAGAAGTGCCGAAAGAGGCAAGAGAATTGCTGTAAGAAGCAACCGAGGTTTAGAAAGAAGCAAGAGAAGTGAAGAAAGAGCCAAGTGAGGTGCAGAAAGAAGCTAGGGCAGTGCAGAAAGAACCAACAGAGGTGCAAAAAGGCAAGAGGGGTGCAGAAAAGGTATAGGGGTGAACAAAGAAGCAAGAGCAGTGCAGAAAGAACCAACAGAGGTACAAAAGAGGCAAGAGAGGTACAGAAAGAGGCACAAGGGGTGCAGAAAAATGGAAGAGAAGTACAGAAAGAACAAAGATAAGTGCAGAAAGAAGCGACAGAAGTGCAGAAGGAGGTACTATGGGTGCAGGAAGAAGGAAGAGAAGGGCAGAAAGAAGCAACAGGGGTGCTGAATGAGGCACAAAGGGTGCCGAAAGAGGCAAGAGAAGTGCAGAAAGAAGCAACAGAGGTACACAAAGAGGTAAGAGTGGTACAGCAAGAGGGAAGAGAGGTGCAGAAAGAGGCAAGAGAGTTGGACAAATAGGGAACAGGGGTGCAGAAAGAGGGAACAAAGGTGCAGAAAAAATTAACAGAGGTGCCGAAAGAGGCAAGAGAGGTGTAGAAAGAAGCAAGAGAAGTGCAGAAAGAGACAAGTGTTGTGCAGAAAGAAGCAAGAGAAGTGCAAAAAGAACCAACAGAAGTGCAAAAAGAGGTGAGAGGGGTGCAGAAAAAGGTAGAGGGTGCACAAAGAAGCAAGAGCAGTGCAGTAAGGACCAACAGAGGTGTAAAAAAGAGGCAAGAGGGGTGCAGAAAGAGGTTGGAGAGGTGCAAAAAGAGGCAAGAGAGGTACAGAAAGAAGCACAAGGGGTGCAGAAAGAAGCAACAGAGATGCTGAAAGAGGCAAGAAGGGTGCAGAAAGAGGCAAGAGAAGTGCAGAAAGAAGCAACAGAGGTACATAAAGAGGCAAGGGTGGCGCATAAAGAAGGAACAGAGGTATAGAACGAGGCAGGAGAGTTGCACAAACAGGGAAGAGGGTACAGAAAGAGGCAGGAGGGGTGTAGAAAGAAGCAACAGAGCTGCCAAAAAAGGCAAGAGAGTTGCAGAAAGAAGCACGTGAGGTGCAGAAAGAAGCAAATGAGGTGTAGAATGAGGCAACAGAGGTGCAAAAAGATGCAACAGAGGTGCAGAAACAAGCCCGAGAAGTGCAGAACGAGGCAAGAGAATTGCTGAAAGAAGCAACAGAGGTTTAAAAAGAAGCAAGAGAAGTGCATAAAGAGGCAAGTGAGGTGCAGAAAGAAGCAAGAGCAGTGCAGAAAGAACCAACAGAGGTGCAGAAAGAAGCAAGGGCAGTGCAGAAAGAAGCAAGGGCAGTGCAGAAAGAATAAACAGAGGTGCAGAGAGGGGCAAGTGAGCTGCAGAAAGAGGCAAGAGATCTGCAGAAAAAAGCAAGAGGGGCTGAAAGAGGCAAGTGAGGTGCAGACAGAACCAAGAGAGGTGCAAAAAGAGGCAAGGGTACAAAAAAGGGTAGGAGGGGTGCACAAAGAGGCAAGAGAGGTACAGAAAGGCAGGAGGGGTGCAGAAAGATGGAGGAAAAGTGCAGCAAGAGGCAAGAGAATTGCTGAAAGAAGCAACGGCGGTATAGAAAGAAGCAAGAGAAGTGCAGAAAGAGGCAAGTGAGGTGCAGAAAGAAGCAAGGGCATTGCAGAAAGAAGCAAGGGCAGTGTGGAAAGAACCAACAGGGGTGCAGAGAGGGGCAAGTGAGCTGCAGAAAGAGGCAAGAGATCTTCAGAAAAAAGCAAGAGGTGCTGAAAGAGGCAAGTGAGGTGCAGAAAGAAACAAGAGTTAGCAGTAAAATTGACATTTGGCTGTTGGTTGGTGTGCCTTCCCTGTGTAGCGTGCTGACGTCGCCAGGTCGTGCTGACGAGCGGATGTGACGAGCGGAAGTGTGGACGTGCTACTGGAGAGACGGAGAGAAAGCGCAAGCCGGACTGAGGAGTGAAATTCCGAATTACACCGGACTCACACCAGGTTATAACCCCCCCCCCCCGGTGGGTTGTGGAGGAAAGCGCTGGCCCGGGGAGCGTGGAAGACTGAGGGCTGAGGGCTGTCCGGCTGAAAACGGCTGAGAACGCCGCCACTGCAATTGCCACGGCCGAGGGCTCCGCCCCCTGCCCTAAGCCCGAGTCATTGTTTGCAGGTGCAGACAGGGTCGCTGGTTTGCACAGAGCCCTCGGAACACGGCGCAGAGGAGTTTTGGAGCTCACAGAGAAGTCTGCTATTTGCCGGTATTGGCAAAAGTCGCTTATAGCCTGTGGCCTAAAGCCCCGGGTAGACGCCTGATTAGGGGCCCCCCCCGAGGCAGGGTCAAGATTGCATTAAGAGGATCCAAGGGCTGCCACGGTCAGCAAACTAGCTCACAGGGAAGGTAAGTGTTTTTAAATTATATTTTAAATTTGTTTTAAGTATTTGGATTAGTGGGTGTTATAAAATTAAGGGCGGTAGACCTCGTTGGGGAGCAAGGAAAGGTTACCCTGTGTGATCTGCGTGGCTTAGGTAAAACCCACGGAATAGGCGAGAAGCTTGAATATGGCACCCAGAAAGGTAAAACAAAAGGAAACATGCCTAGAGCCATTGGAAAAAGCCGATGAGTTTGACGCTACAACAGTCGCAGAAGGCCCTGAAGCGGCTATAAAGAAACCCCCCGAAATAAATGATAAAAAGGAGAGGAAAAAGACTGTTAAGAAACCCACTGTGGAGAATACACTACAAGGCAGCGCGAAAGATGGCAGCCTAGTGTCTAAATCAATAAAAGATTTTGTGGGTAAGCACTTCAAGAGAACACTTACTCCAGGCAAAGGTCAAACCCTAGTTCAAGCCCAAGTCGAAGTCCATGAGTTTAATAAAGAGCTACCAAGTGTGGAAGCAGAAGAGGTTATGGAGATTGTGGACCCCTCCCTTACACAGAGTGATCTAAACCGTAGGATGTTACCCATAGAACCAAGACTCTCTTCTTCGCCACGGATTTTCTCTTCGCCAAGGGAAGAGGAGGAAGGTTTGGCAGGTCGCGGGTCCATAGATAAGGGGGACTGTTCCAATATGTCAAACCCCTCGGTAAGAACTATTTTCGATAGAAGTTTTTATCAAGTCGAATTTCAAAGCCCGAAACCTCTGGACTCTCTAAATGAAATTTTACGGAATGGTACATTGGGTATGGATATTACAACTTCATCCTCTGCCTCGATGTTGGACATTATGCTGATGCTACAAAAAATGCTGCAAGGCTTATTAGAGGTTTCTGTGTTAAATAATACCCTGTTAAACAATCATGAATTACAGTTTAAGAAAATGATAGAAGAACTGCAGGGGATAAGGGAACTGATGCCAACTATGGTTAGAACAGTACAAGCCCCAGAGACAGATGACCAGTTTGAAGAGAAAATTGAACCAATAGTGGAAGGTGCCCCACAAAATAATGTTTACATTTCTAGATGGCCTATGTTGGTAAGGAGGTGAGGAGAGACTGTAAGGCATCAGAACAATAGGTACTCCCATAAAAGGCCTTGTCAGGTTCAGGGGAGGCTGAAAGCCCAAAATAAAGTGAATGGCAATGGAATGCACGCCAGGGTAATATCTAAAGGAAATGCCTTGCGGAAAAATAAGATAAGAGAAAGTAGCAATATAGGGAGGCAATCAACCTTTGTAGGAGCGGTAGTCGAAGCTGAAAGGAAAAGGGCACCACGGAAAACTACGCATAACACCTTTGGGGAGGTGGTGAGCCCTAAAAACATTATTAACAAGTTAGGAGGGAAAGTACCCACAAGAAGCGCAGCGACTGGAGGTAGCATGCAGACACATGCCCTAGAATGAACATACATGAGGGAAGAGGTGACTGGGATGCAAAAACCTCAGTAAAAAGCAATGATAATAAAATGTGGATTTACTTTAAACCCAATGAACAAGTGTCTGGAGGGAAAAAACAAAGAAAGTTAGTCCCACTGAATCGATCCCAGCTCCTAGTTTCATTTGCAAAATGCCCATCCCTAAAAGAAATCGGGACAAAGGACCTGAAACAGATAGGATTCTGCAATGATAACAATGGTACAGAATACACAAAGGTACTAGTCTACTCAGGCCTTGTTAAAGCGGCAATTCAGAAAGCCGAAAAAGAAATCTTAAAAGAGGGTATAAGGATGATCTCGGAAGAAGAAGTAGATGCAGGGAAACAGCAAATGGGAGGCTTCATGAGATTCCATGCAGGACTAGGGGAAAGGCAGGTGAGGTGGGTAACTAGGGGACGGGGGGAGACGGCTAATATCAACATAGCGGTAGAAAATTTGAAGCCTAGTACAGTTGGGGGTAGCTGGGACATGGATAGTAGTGTTTGTTCATGGGGCCTGAACGAGTCAGGGTGTCTCAGCGAGATCGATTAGGTTACTGAGTTGCCGCATAGCCTGAAATTAATTACATGGAACATAAACGGGCTGGGAGGAACAACAAAGGTGGATAGTTTAAACCAGCTTACAAAATGTGTTGATGTCATTTGTCTACAGGAGACATGGCTATGCGGCAATGCCCAGGTAGCCGAAGAATTCGTTCATTTTCACAAACCAGCTAGCATAAATAAAAAATGTGGACGTCCCTCAGGGGGTATGGTAACACTTGCTTCAACCAGTTTTGTAAAAGAGTCCAAACTAATTAGTTCGCTATTTAAATGGCTGTTGGTTTGTAATGTATGTTATCTAGGGACCAATGGGAAGGATGCCCATCTGATTATCATAAACGTATATATTCAATGGGGGTCTCAAAAAGAATATGAGAGAGAATTAAGCCTCTTTAAAAAGGATATAATTGAGTTGACAGAAAAGTATGGGAAGGATACCATGGTAATAATGGGCGATTTTAATCATAAATTAAATTTTGGAAGGTTGGATTGCTGGTTCGAGGATATGCTGAGTGCCTATAACATAGATCCATCAAATTTCCCATTATGTCCAACCTCTAGCCAGGATGAAGCTCTTGGAAAGTTCTTGGGCTCTAAGGGTTTAATATGCCTAAATGGCAGGAAGGATACCGATCAACCAGCTACACAGACCTTTAGAGTGGGAAACCAACATTGCCCTATAGACTATATCTTTATCCAGGCATGGAACTATGTATTGGTAAAAAAAAAAACACGGAGTTAAGCGCAGGGATAGCGATCATAATGCTCTGTTTTGTGAAATTGTAGGTGGGATATTAAGCACATGTGAAAGGGTAATCCCCCAAAATGTGGAGTATCCCAAACGCATGTCCACAAGACTGACGGATGAGTATGTTGAGAAACTGTCATGTTTTCAACAAAACTTATCAAAGGAAAGGATCGAAGGGCACCAGGTAGCATGGTACGAGGATAAAATAGTACAGGCGGTGCAGTGCATAAGAGTGTACCTAAATGATAAGAAACAAGTCAAGGTAATTACACAACCCAAGAAAGGAAAGTCCAAGTGGTTTAATCAGGAATGTCAGAGAAAAAAAAGTGTGATACGAAAATTAGAGCGACGCCAGAGGAT
This sequence comes from Lissotriton helveticus, assembly GCF_964261635.1. NCBI lineage: Eukaryota > Metazoa > Chordata > Amphibia > Caudata > Salamandridae > Lissotriton > Lissotriton helveticus. The sequence goes on along the minus strand of NC_136059.1, from coordinate 1,732,545,294 downwards.
CAGCTATGACGTTGGGAATGTGGAGCTCTTGCTTGGGTTGAAGAAGGAGTATAAATCCCTAGTAAAGAAGCAGAAAGGGATTTTTAAAAAAGAATGTTGGGCAAACCTTTTAGAAACAATTGAAAATAAAAATATAAAAGGGTTCTGGAGGTTGATACAGGATGCTGCAGGAAGGGTCCCGGGTACTATGAGCTGCATTGTGGAGGAGGCAGCATGGGAAGACTACTTAAGTAATCTTTATAATGCTAAAAGGTCCCCGGAAAGCGAGAAGAATAGATCAACTCGGATAAGGGGTGTAGAAGGTTTAATACCAGACTTCTATATAGAAAAAGTGAAAGAAATTATTAAAAAATTAAACTTATCACATGCAGCCGGCCCAGATAACCTTCCCGCCATCCTAATTAAAACCCAGATAGATTGGTGGGCTGGTTTATTATCCCACATTTTTGTGGCAATCCTGGCTTCAGGTCATTTCCCCAATTCCTGGAGAGGTGCCATAATTAGACCCTTGCATAAAAAAGGGGTAAAGAAAGACCCTAAGAACTATAGGTTGATTAACTTATTAGACAATGGGGAAAAGGTCTTTTCTAAAATAGTCCTGGGAAAAATGAAGGAATTGGTGGAGCGGCAGTCAATAGTTCCAATAGAGCAAGGTGGCTTCAAGGAGGGGCACTCTACTATTGATCACTGCTTCGCATTGTGGGCTGTAGCAAGGAAGTCCATGGAGCAACAGGGCAAATTGTTTTGCTGCTTCGTGGACTTTCGAGCAGCCTTTGACTTGGTGGATAGGGACTGTTTGTGGGAGACATTGAGAAAGTATGATGTTCCTGCTGATCTTTTGCTGATTATCCAAGAACTGCATAGCCAAAACTGGGCATGGGTAATAAGATACCTCTGGCGGCCTTACAACGGAAATACCAATAAATAATGGGTTGAGGCAAGGCTGCGTTTTGGCCCCGTTACTTTTTGCCATATTTTTAGCAGACTTGCGCCTTCTCCTGGGTACAGCCAAAGGAGCGAGCCCTAAAATGAATGGTAAGCATCTGTCCTGTCTGTTGTACGCAGATGACCTTGTAATAATGGACCAAACAGAGGTGGGACTTCAGAGGAAGTTAAATGTATTCAATGAATATTCTATCGCAAAGCGACTTACAGTAAACATGGATAAGACAAAAATTCTATGTCTTGGGAAGAAGAGTACGAAGTTTAGCTGGTACTAGGGCCAAACCAAGCTAGAAACTGTAAGTGAATATAAATACCTCGGAATATGGTTTACAAGGTCTCTGAAGTGGGATACCAATTTGGAAGCGCAGAAACTAAAAGCGCATTTAGCGGTATGTGGGCTGAAAAGATTCAACCAGAGCTACGGCGATATGTCACATAAACCTCTCTTGACTGCCTTTAAAGCTATGGTTCTGCCACAATTCCAATATGGAGCTGAAGTTCTCTGCATTGATGGGAAAAGCACCTGGGATAAAGAGGAGGGAAAATGTTTAAAAGCTTTGCTGTCCCTCCCGGGGTTGGCAATGATCCAGGCAGTTAGAGTAGAATTGGGCCTAACCGCATGGAATGTCCAGGTGCAGATGAGTCTTCTTAGATTTTGGAACCGTTTGGGTCAGGGGGAAGTCACTAAGGTATCACAATGGTGTATGAAAGAAATTCAGACCAGTGAGTTAAAGTGGGCGAAGGTAACAAGAAGGAAACTCCTGGGCATTTGTGATTACCTGAATGTGAATATTGACCTTATGAAACTCCAAACTAATGAAATAAAAAATGTTCTTAAAGTGCAGGGTAAAGAAACTTCTAGGGCGACAGACCAAATGTATTTGAGAGAGAAAGACTCTGTAAAGTTTATGAGCTCTGGATGGGAGAAAGACTCAAACTTCCCTTATATAGACTTGTTACCAAACCGCTGGATAAGAGCAGAAGTTTTTAAATTACGTATAGGTATTTAATCCGTTATTTACAAATAGTGCAATAAAAACTGCCCTAATGCATCCTGATGGTAAATGTGTGTGTAAAATAGGAATGAAATGTGATATTTTGCACATCTTACTGGATTGTTATATGTTTTTAAATTTACGTAAACAGTTTCTTCGCCCGATATTTTTAAAATATGAGGTTGAGGATCGCACTAAAGCACGGGAGCTTCTAGTTGATTCGGAAAATCTTGACATTGCGATAACCATCGGGAAATTTATGCAGGGGGTATATAAGTTCCCGTTCCGACTGGAGGCCCAAAATAGCCAATAGCCCTATAATCCAAATGAACTCTGGTTTTAAATTGTATAAAGGTTGTTTTTAGGATAATTTTTACTGTTAAGAATAGGAATTTGTGTTATGTGATTTTAAATGATAAAGGATGAACTGTGGTTTATAGATCAAATGGTCTAAATAAACATTTTTTTGACTTTGACTTTGACTTTGAAACAAGAGAGGTGCAGAAAGAAGAAAGAGAAGTGCAGAAAGAAGTAGCACAGGTGCAGAAAGAGGTAAAAAGGGTGCAGAAATACATAAGAGGGATACAGAAAAAGGCTTGAGAGGTGCAGAAAGAGAAGAAGGGTGCAGAGAGAGGCAAGAAGGGTAGAGAAATTAGCAAGAGCAGTGCACACAGAACCAACAGAGGTGTAAAATGAGGCAAGAGGGGTGCAGAAAAGGGTCGGATGGGTGCACTCAGAGACAAGAGAGGTACAGAAAGGCAGGAGAGGTGCAAAAAGAAGGAAGAGAAGTGCAGAAAGAGGCAAGAGAATTGCTGAAAGAAGCAACAGAGGTGTAGAAAGAAGCAAGAGAAGTGCAGAAAGAGACAAGTGACGTGCAGAAAGAAGCAAGAGCAGTACAGAAAGAACCAACAGAGGTGCAAAGGCAAGAGGGGTGCAAAAAAGGTATGGGGTGAACTAAGAAGAGCCGTGCAGAAAGAACCAACAGAGGTGCAAAAAGAGGCAAGAGGGGTACAAAAAGAGGTTGGAGAGTTGCACAAAGAGGCAAGAGAGTTACAGAAAGAGGCACAAGGGGTGCTGAAAAAGGGAAGAAAAGTGCAGAAAGAAGCAACAGCGATGCTGAAAGAGGCACGAAGGGTGCAGAAAGAGGCAAGAGAAGTGCAGAAAGAAGCAACAGAGGTACATAAAGAACCAAGAGGGAGCAGAGGTGTAGAAAGAGGCGAGAGAGTTGCACAAATAGGGAAGAAGGTACAGAAAGAGGCAGAAGGGGTGTAGAATGAAGCAACAGAGGTGCTGAAAAAGGCAAGAGTGTTGCAATAAGAAGCAAGTGACATGCAGAAAGAGGCAACAGAGGTGCAGAAAGACGCAAGAGAGATGCAGCAACAAGCAAAAGAAGTGCAGAAAGAGGCAAGAGAATTGCTGAAAGAAGCAACAGAGGTTTAGAAAGAAGCAAGAGAAGTGCAGAAAGAGCCAAGAGCAGTACAGAAAGGACCAACAGAGGTGCAAAGGCAAGAGGGGTGCAAAAAAGGTATGGGGTGAACTAAGAAGAGCCGTGCAAAAAGAACCAACAGAGGTGCAAAAAGAGGCAAGAGGGGTACAAAAAGAGGTTGGAGAGTTGCACAAAGAGGCAAGAGACTTACAGAAAGATGCTCAAGGGGTGCTGAAAAAGGGAAGAAAAGTGCAGAAAGAAGCAACAGCGATGCTGAAAGAGGCACGAAGGGTGCAGAAAGAGGCAAGAGAAGTGCAGAAAGAAGCAACAGAGGTACATAAAGAACCAAGAGTGGTGCAGAAAGAGGGAGCAGAGGTGTAGAAAGAGGCGAGAGAGTTGCACAAATAGGGAAGAAGGTACAGAAAGAGGCAACAGAGGTGCAGAAAGACGCAAGAGAGATGCAGCAACAAGCAAAAGAAGTGCAGAAAGAGGCAAGAGAATTGCTGAAAGAAGCAACAGAGGTTTAGAAAGAAGCAAGAGAAGTGCAGAAAGAGCCAAGAGCAGTACAGAAAGAACCAACAGAGGTGCAAAGGCAAGAGGGGTGCAAAAAAGGTATGGGGTGAACTAAGAAGAGCCGTGCAGAAAGAACCAACAGAGGTGCAAAAAGAGGCAAGAGGGGTACAAAAAGAGGTTGGAGAGTTGCAAAAAGAGGCAAGAGACTTACAGAAAGAGGCTCAAGGGGTGCTGAAAAAGGGAAGAAAAGTGCAGAAAGAAGCAACAGCGATGCTGAAAGAGGCACGAAGGGTGCAAAAAGAGGCAAGAGAAGTGCAGAAAGAAGCAACAGAGGTACATAAAGAACCAAGAGTGGTGCAGAAAGAGGGAGCAGAGGTGTAGAAAGAGGCGAGAGAGTTGCACAAATAGGGAAGAAGGTACAGAAAGAGGCAGAAGGGGTGTAGAATGAAGCAACAGAGGTGCTGAAAAAGGCAAGAGTGTTGCAGAAAGAAGCAAGTGACATGCAGAAAGAGGCAACAGAGGTGCAGAAAGACGCAAGAGAGATGCAGCAACAAGCAAAAGAAGTGCAGAAAGAGGCAAGAGAATTGCTGAAAGAAGCAACAGAGGTTTAGAAAGAAGCAAGAGAAGTGCAGAAAGAGCCAAGAGCAGTGCAGAAAGAACCAACAGAGGTGCAAAAAGGCAAGAGTGGTGCAGAAAAGGTATGGGGTGCACAAAGAAGCAAGAGCAGTGCAGAAAGAACTAACAGGTTCAAAAAGAGGCAAGAGGGGTGCAAAAAGAGGTTGGAGAGGTGCACAAAGAGGCACGAGAGGTACAGAGAGAGGCACAAGGGGTGCAGAAAAATGGAAGAGAAGTGCAGACAGAAGCAACAGAGATGCTGAAAGAGGCACAAAGGGTGCAGAAAATAGGCAAGAGACGTGCAGAAAGAAGCAACAGAGGTACATAAAGAGGCAAGAGTGGTACACAAAGATGGAGCAGAGGTGTAGAAAGAGGTGAGAGAGTTGCACAAATAGGGAAGAGGGCACAGAAAGAGGCAGGAGGGGTGTAGAAAGAAGCAACAGAGGTGCTGAAAAAGGCAAGAGTATTGCAGAAAGAAGCAAATGACATGCAGAAAGAGGCAACAGAGGTGCAGAAAGAGGAAAGAGAGGTGCAGCAACAAGCAAAAGAAGTGCAGAAAGAGGCAAGAGAATTGCTGAAAGAAGCAAACGAGGTTTAGAAAGAAGCAAGAGAAGTCCAGAAAGAGCCAAGTGAGGTGTAGGAAGAAGCAAAAGCAGTGCAGAAAGAACCAACAGAGGTGCAAAAAGAGGCAAGAGGGGTGCAAAAAGAGGTATGAGAGGTGCACAAAGAGGCAAGAGAGATACAGAAAGAGGCAGGAAGGGTGCAAAAAGAAGGACGGGAAGTGCAGAAAGAGGCAAGAGAATTGCGGGAAAAAGCAACGGTGGTGTAGAAAGAAGCAAGAGAAGTGCAGAAAGAGAAAAGTAAGGTGCAGAAAGAAGCAAGAGCAGTGCAGAAAGAACCAACAGAGGTGCTGAAAGAGGCAATTGAGGTGCTGAAAGAGGCCAGTGAGGTGCAGAAAGTAGGAAGAGAAGTGCAGAAAGAATTAACACAGGTGCAGAAAGAGGCAGAAAAGGTGCAGAAAGACACAAGAGGGATACAGAAAAAGGCGTGAGAGGTGTAGAAAGAGAGAAGAAGTGTGCAGAAAGGCAAGAGGGGTAAAGAAAGAGGCAAGAGGGGTACAGAAAGAAGCAAATGAGGGCCAGAAAGAGGCAACAGGTGTGCAGATAGAGGGAAACGAGGTGCAGAAAGTAGAGAGATTTGCAGATAGAGGCAAGAGAATTGCAGAAAAAGAAAGAAATGTGCAGAAAGAAGCAACAGAAATGCAGAAAGAGGCAAGAGAGGCACAGAAGGAAGCAAGGGTGGCTTGCACACCATTAGTACCAATTTAACACCCACATTTAGCAGTAAGTAACAGGTGACCATTCTAGGTTTGCAAAGGGCCTTCCATCACACTGTAACACTTGTCACTGCATTTTTGGTAACGTTTGAGCCGTTTGAGCTAGAAACAAGGGTTTTTTGTTCAAATCTGCAGATTAGGGAGCAGATGATGAGTTATGTGGCTCATGCAGAAAATGTATAATTGTGCAAAAGTCGCTGCAGTCAAACAGTCGCATAATTCCAGTGGGCCTGCTAATACCTCTGACTAGGTCCACAAGTTCTCCATAGTGATTCCTTTTTTTTGTCTCACTGAGTTCATAGTTGAGCTTCTATGGAAATGAGGAAGACTAAACCTGAGGTTACCACTCCACAACACAGACTACCATACCACATAATTACTCTCCATAACACATAATCCCACTCTACATAAATCCTATACACTAAATACCACATACTTTCTAAGCACATACTTTCACTGCACAATATACCACATAATTCCACTACACACAACGTGCATCCACTCCACTCCCAAAAATATTAGTAAAAACGTTTACATTTACAACTCCAACAGCTCAAGCTCTCGCAAATGCTTAACCTATTACATTGCAAACACTTCTTTAACTAGTAGTCGCGTTTGCAGAGTGGTGGAGAAAGTGTGCTGGGTCCAGTGCTCAGAAATTCTGCTGCGTAGGATTTACAGGAGGTACCAGAAGGATTCTTGACCCCCAAAGTCCCTCAGGAGTAAAGTGGACTTCACCCCCCATCCCATAGTCTGCCAGGAGGCAAGTTTTGCAGAGTGGTGGAGAAAGGGGGCATGGCCTCCAAACAGGTCTTAGCAATCCTACTGTGTAGGACTTACTGGAGGTAACAAGAGGGGTACTTGGCCCCCAAGGACATCCTTGGGGGCTAACTACCCCTCCTATTACCTCCAGTAAGTACCACACAGCAGGATTGCTAAGTTCTCATAACAGGCCACGCCCCCTTTGCCCACCACTCTGCAAACACGCTCCCTGGCGCACTCTTGGATTGGGATTGAAGTCCCCTTCGCTGCTTGGGGTCCTTTAGGGACCAACTAGCCTAGCTCTTACCTCCAGTAAGCCCCACACAGTGGGATTGCAGAGAGGTGGACACAGGCCATGCCCCCTTTCTCCACTACTCTGCAAACACGCCCCCCTGGTGCATTCTAAGTTGGCAGATTAAGTCCCCTTGAATACTGAGGGTCCCTGGGGGCCAACTAGCCCACCAGGTGCCTCCAGTAAGTGCCACACAGCTGAGAGGTGGTCCGAGGCCATGCCTCCTTTTTACACCACTCTGCAAACAAGCCTCTTAGCGCACTGCTGCTCGGGGATGAAGTCCACTTATGTCCTGAGATCCACCCAGCGCAAATTCGGGTGAAAATATTTTTAAGAAATGCTTTTTAGGGGCCCGGGGATCCTTCTGGAACCCCCTGAGCAGCCCTAGGGGGTCAGGGTGTTTTTTGCAAACCCATATGATTGGATGCCTTCACAAGTATGGTGGCCTGCTGGTGTCAGCAGATCAGCAGGTATGTGATCGCATTTCAATAAAGTAAACTTTTTTATTCTTTCAGATGCTTCTGCTGTATCATGGACATGTCATTAAATTGTACTATGAAAAGTAAATGGTTTGTGGCACAATGTAAGTAGATGTGTGAAGTAGCTATGGTATACCAATTCTATTAGAAGTAGGGTGCGAGTGGGTGCCGCCCTCCGATCCAGGGCGGGAATACTACGATATGTAAATTAGCGTTGTCTTCAAAGAGATCCCTACTTGCAATACGATGGGTGAATTCCTCCTGGCAGTTATTCTTTTGTCATCTCGTTTCAAACAGCAAGCAACCAATAGTTAGATCACTCGGCTCATATGTTTTAGATCATGGTCTCCATGTTGCGAAATTACATGTATAAACAAGGATCATAATTCATTGAATTCAACTGCTTTCATGATATAGATCTCATTCAACCTTATGTAATATTTCCTATACATTGATTTACATGATCATTCATTATCTCTGTATAATATGTGTGTTTGGTATAAAGCGCACTGACACCCTACACTGATATGAGTAACACTATAAACAAGCATTGGAAATGCAATAGGGCTCGCATTACAAAAGTTTGAGCTATTGGTCTTAAATGAACTTTTTTTTATTTATGTGTTATTTTTTAAAATAGCTAAATAATAACTTTGTCATTTACAATGTCAATAGTTATAACTTTCACAAATGTGACACCTATAGCATTTGTAATGCAACATGTTTTGTATTTACGTGACTTAGATGTATTGATATTACAAATAACAATGGCTTTTCATTTTTTTAAATAATTAATACTTAAATAATTTATTTAATTTGTAATGGCAATAGCTTAAACTTTTGTAAATAACTTTTGTGAAGATTATGTTCAGTGTTTTTTATTGTGACGAAAAACCAAGAACAGAAGTGAAATATTAACATCTTTTTGTGATTTGTAAAAAAAGCATGAAAGCTTGAAAACAGCTTGAAACATTGAAAGAACATATTTGAACCAGTGATGCTGTGGTTGCGCTAAGTGATGCTGTGGTAGCGCTGAGTGATGCTGTGGTGGTGCTGAGTGATGCTGTGGTTGCGCTGAGTGATGCTGTGTTTGCGCTGAGTGGTGTGTGCATCGGTGGAGCTTAGTGAGTGCATTGGTGGAGCTGTGTGGTGGGTGCATTGGTGGAGCTTAGTTGGAGCATCGGTGGAGCTGTGTGGTGGGTGCATCGGTGGAGCTGTGTGGTGGTGCCTCGGCGGAGCTGTGTGGTGGGTGCATCGGCGGAGTTGTGTGGTGGGTGCATCAGCGGAGCTGTGTGGTGGGTGCTTCTGTGGAGCTGTGTGGTGGGTGCATCTGTGGAGCTGTGTGGTGGGTGCATCTGTGGAGCTGTGTGGTGGGTGCATCTGTGGAGCTGTGTGGTGGGTGCCTCAGTGGAGCTGTGTGGTGGGTGCATCGGTGGAGCTGTGTGGTGGGTGCCTTGGTGGAGCTGTATGGTGGGTGCCTCAGTGGAGCTGTGTGGTGGGTGCATCGGTGCAGCTGTGTGGTGGGTGCATCGGTGGAGCTGTGTCGGTGGAGCTGCGTGGTGGGTGCATCGGTGGAGCTGGGTGGTGGGTGAATCGGTGGAGCTGTGTCGGTGGAGCTGTGTGGTGGGTGCATCGGTGGAGCTGTGTGGTGGGTGCATCGGTGGAGCTGGGTGGTGGGTGCATCGGTGGAGCTGTGTCGGTGGAGCTGTGTGGTGGCTGCATCGGTGGAGCTGTGTGGTGGGTGCATTGGTGGAGCTGTGTGGTGGGTGCCTTGGTGGAGCTGTGTGGTGGGTGCCTTTGTGGAGCTGTGTGGTGGGTGCATCGGTGGAGCTGTGTGGTGGGTGCATCGGTGGAGCTGTGTAGGTGGAGCTGTGTGGTGGGTGCATCGGTGGAGCTGTGTGGTGGGTGTCTCGGTGGAGCTGTGTGGTGGGTGTATCGGTGGAGCTGTGTGGTGGGTGCATCGGTGGAGCTGTGTGGTGGGTGCATCGGTGGAGCTGTGTGGTGGGTGCATCGGTGGAGCTGTATGGTGGGTGCCTCGGTGGAGCTGTGTGGTGGGTGCCTCGGTGGAGCTGTGTGGTGGGTGCCTCGGTGGAGCTGTATGGTGGGTGCCTCGGTGGAGCTGTGTGGTGGGTGCATCGTTGGAGCTGTGTGGTGGGTGCATCGGTGGAGCTGTGTGGTGGGTGCATCGGTGGAGCTGTGTGGTGGGTGCATCGGTGGAGCTGTGTCGGTGGTGCTGTGTGGTGGGTGCATCGGTGGAGCTGTGTGGTGGGTGCATCGGTGGAGCTGTGTGGTGGGTGCATCGGTGGAGCTGTGTGCTGGGTGCATCGGTGGAGCTGTGTGGTGGGTGCATCGGTGGAGCTGTGTCGGTGGAGCTGTGTGGTCGCTGCATCGGTGGAGCTGTGTGGTGGGTGCATCGGTGGAGCTGAGTGGTGGGTGCATTGGTGGAGCTGTGTCGGTGGAGCTGTGTGGTGGGTGCATCGGTGGAGCTGTGTGGTGGGTGCATGGGTGGAGCTGTGTGGTGGGTGCCTCGGTGGAGCTGTGTGGTGGGTGCCTCGGTGGAGCTGTGTGGTGGGTGCCTTGGTTGAGCTGTGTGGTGGGTGCATCGGTGGAGCTGTGTCGGTGGAGCTGTGTGGTGGGTGCATCGGTGGAGCTGTGTGGTGGGTGCATCGGTGGAGCTGTGTGGTGGGTGCATCGGTGGAGCTGTGTGGTGGGTGCATCGGTGGAGCTGTGTGGTGGGTGCATCTGTGGAGCTGTGTGGTGGGTGCATCTGTGGAGCTGTGTGGTGGGTACATCTGTGGAGCTGTGTGGTGGGTGCATCTGTGGAGCTGTGTGGTGGGTGCATCGGTGCAGCTGTGTGGTGGGTGCATCGGTGGAGCTGTGTCGGTGGAGCTGCGTGGTGGGTGCATCGGTGGAGCTGGGTGGTGGGTGAATCGGTGGAGCTGTGTCGGTGGAGCTGTGTGGTGGGTGCATCGGTGGAGCTGTGTGGTGGGTGCATCGGTGGAGCTGGGTGGTGGGTGCATCGGTGGAGCTGTGTCGGTGGAGCTGTGTGGTGGCTGCATCGGTGGAGCTGTGTGGTGGGTGCATTGGTGGAGCTGTGTGGTGGGTGCCTTGGTGGAGCTGTGTGGTGGGTGCCTTTGTGGAGCTGTGTGGTGGGTGCATCGGTGGAGCTGTGTGGTGGGTGCATCGGTGGAGCTGTGTAGGTGGAGCTGTGTGGTGGGTGCATCGGTGGAGCTGTGTGGTGGGTGTCTCGGTGGAGCTGTGTGGTGGGTGTATCGGTGGAGCTGTGTGGTGGGTGCATCGGTGGAGCTGTGTGGTGGGTGCATCGGTGGAGCTGTGTGGTGGGTGCATCGGTGGAGCTGTATGGTGGGTGCCTCGGTGGAGCTGTGTGGTGGGTGCCTCGGTGGAGCTGTGTGGTGGGTGCCTCGGTGGAGCTGTATGGTGGGTGCCTCGGTGGAGCTGTGTGGTGGGTGCATCGTTGGAGCTGTGTGGTGGGTGCATCGGTGGAGCTGTGTGGTGGGTGCATCGGTGGAGCTGTGTGGTGGGTGCATCGGTGGAGCTGTGTCGGTGGTGCTGTGTGGTGGGTGCATCGGTGGAGCTGTGTGGTGGGTGCATCGGTGGAGCTGTGTGGTGGGTGCATCGGTGGAGCTGTGTGGTGGGTGCATCGGTGGAGCTGTGTGGTGGGTGCATCGGTGGAGCTGTGTCGGTGGAGCTGTGTGGTCGCTGCATCGGTGGAGCTGTGTGGTGGGTGCATCGGTGGAGCTGAGTGGTGGGTGCATTGGTGGAGCTGTGTCGGTGGAGCTGCGTGGTGGGTGCATCGGTGGAGCTGTGTGGTGGGTGCATGGGTGGAGCTGTGTGGTGGGTGCCTCGGTGGAGCTGTGTGGTGGGTGCCTCGGTGGAGCTGTGTGGTGGGTGCCTTGGTTGAGCTGTGTGGTGGGTGCATCGGTGGAGCTGTGTCGGTGGAGCTGTGTGGTGGGTGCATCGGTGGAGCTGTGTGGTGGGTGCATCGGTGGAGCTGTGTGGTGGGTGCATCGGTGGAGCTGTGTGGTGGGTGCATCGGTGGAGCTGTGTGGTGGGTGCATCTGTGGAGCTGTGTGGTGGGTGCATCTGTGGAGCTGTGTGGTGGGTACATCTGTGGAGCTGTGTGGTGGGTGCATCTGTGGAGCTGTGTGGTGGGTGCCTCAGTGGAGCTGTGTGGTGGGTGCATCGGTGGATCTGTGTGGTGGGTGCCTTGGTGGAGCTGTATGGTGGGTGCCTCAGTGGAGCTGTTTGGTGGGTGCATCGGTGCAGCTGTGTGGTGGGTGCATCGGTGGAGCTGTGTCGGTGGAGCTGCGTGGTGGGTGCATCGGTGGAGCTGGGTGGTGGGTGCATCGGTGGAGCTGTGTCGGTGGAGCTGTGTGATGGGTGCATCAGTGGAGCTGTGTGGTGGGTGCCTCGGTGGAGCTGTGTGGTGGGTGCCTCGGTGGAGCTTGTGGTGGGTGCATCGGTGGAGCTGGGTGGTGGGTGCATCGGTGGAGCTGTGTCGGTGGAGCTGTGTGGTGGCTGCATCGGTGGAGCTGTGTGGTGGGTGCATTGGTGGAGCTGTGTGGTGGGTGCCTCGGTGGAGCTGTGTGGTGGGTGCCTTTGTGGAGCTGTGTGGTGGGTGCATCGGTGGAGCTGTGTGGTGGGTGCATCGGTGGAGCTGTGTAGGTGGAGCTGTGTGGTGGGTGCATCGGTGGAGCTGTGTGGTGGGTGTCTCGGTGGAGCTGTGTGGTGGGTGTATCGGTGGAGCTGTGTGGTGGGTGCATCGGTGGAGCTGTGTGGTGGGTGCATCGGTGGAGCTGTGTGGTGGGTGCATCGGTGGAGCTGTATGGTGGGTGCCTCGGTGGAGCTGTGTGGTGGGTGCCTCGGTGGAGCTGTGTGGTGGGTGCCTCGGTGGAGCTGTATGGTGGGTGCCTCGGTGGAGCTGTGTGGTGGGTGCATCGTTGGAGCTGTGTGGTGGGTGCATCGGTGGAGCTGTGTGGTGGGTGCATCGGTGGAGCTGTGTGGTGGGTGCATCGGTGGAGCTGTGTCGGTGGAGCTGTGTGGTGGGTGCATCGGTGGAGCTGTGTGGTGGGTGCATCGGTGGAGCTGTGTGGTGGGTGCATCGGTGGAGCTGTGTGGTGGGTGCATTGGTGGAGCTGTGTGGTGGGTGCATCGGTGGAGCTGTGTCGGTGGAGCTGTGTGGTGGCTGCATCGGTGGAGCTGTGTGGTGGGTGCATCGGTGGAGCTGAGTGGAGGGTGCATTGGTGGAGCTGTGTCGGTGGAGCTGTGTGGTGGGTGCATCGGTGGAGCTGTGTGGTGGGTGCATCGGTGGAGCTGTGTGGTGGGTGCCTCGGTGGAGCTGTGTGGTGGGTGCCTCGGTGGAGCTGTGTGGTGGGTGCCTTGGTTGAGCTGTGTGGTGGGTGCATCGGTGGAGCTGTGTCGGTGGAGCTGTGTGGTGGGTGCATCGGTGGAGCTGTGTGGTGGGTGCATCGGTCAAGCTGTGTGGTGGGTGCATCGGTGGAGCTGTGTGGTGGGTGCCTCGGTGGAGCTGTGTGGTGGGTGCATAGGTGGAGCTGTGTGGTGGGTGCATTGGTGGGGCTGTGTGGTAGGTGCATCGGTGGGGCTGTGTGGTGGGTGCCTCAGTGGAGCTGTGTGGTGGGTGCCTCGGTGGAGCTGTGTGGTGGGGGCATTTGTGGAGCTCTGTGGTGGGTGCATCGGTGGAGCTCCGTGGTTGGGGCATAGGTGGAGCTCTGTGGTGGGTGCATCGGTGTAGCTCTGTGGGTGGAGCTGTGTGGTGGGTGCATCGGTGGAGCTGTGTGGTGGGTGCATCGGTGGAGCTGTGTCGGTGGAGCTGTGTGGTGGGTGCATCGGTGGAGCTGGGTGGTGGGTGCATCGGTGGAGCTGTGTGGTGGATGCATCGGTCGAGCTGGGTGGTGGGTGCATCTGTGGAGCTGTGTGGTGGGTGCATCTGCGGAGCTGTGTGGTGGGTGCATCTGTGGAGCTGTGTGGTGGGTGCCTCGGTGGAGCTGTGTGGTGGGTGCATTGGTTGCATCCCACACTCATTGTTTCAAGATAAAAGTATGCAACTTGCCACCATGCTTGAAATGCACACAGAAAGAAAGCTTACTAGTTAGAAAGTATTAGGCAAAGTAGGACGCTGAGTGAAAATACGCCTGCAAATGCTCACAGCCATGTAAAGTTACAGAAAGCCCCCATAAATGATAAAAGTGTGTTATATTCAAATAAAAGTATGGTAACACTAGTTAAAACGAGTCTTTGAGGCATAAAGTTTGAAACGCAAAAACAAGAAGAACTCACTTAAAAAGTAGCAAACATGCATAGTTCCATAGAGCAACCTGAAGCACATGATGAAGACAAGCACACAAAGGAGACAGCTGGAAAACGTATCCACTATCTCAGAGTGCTTAATCAAATAGACAAGCGAGAAAAGCCATAAACACCAGGGGTGCGGGGAAGCAGATTGCCTTCAAGCATATGGGGAAAGCGAGGCACTACAGAAAGGCGAGCGCGCGTGAATAATTAGGGGAGGACAAATGCAGACACGGCCTGGGGCAAGCTTGTGGGAGGAAGGCTGGTGGCATTGTGCACGCGCTCACGTGCACTGCATCAAATCGCCAGTGGTTAAACTCTAGTTAAGCCACATTAGAGCTCGCCAGCTATGCGCATGCGCATCAGCAGGCGAGCCCTAAAAACATTAAACATAGTGAGAGAGGGGCTATGGAATGATGAGGGGCACCCTTGGAATCTGTAGTGAGGGAATCCGTGGAGAAAGATGTCACTGTGACCTGGGGGCATCAACAAAGATTGCCACACACAGCACCTCCAATGCTTAAGCCTGCTGTGCACACGTAGCACCTTTGTATCTCAGCTTACGTGTATTTACAAGCAAATCCCTGGTATGCTTAATATTTTAATCAGGGCACAAGTCAGGGGTACACGTGGGTGGATGGTGTCCACCCACTATTTTCACAGGGTGAACGCGGTCCACCCTGCCAAGAAGTTGGGTCCCACTGAAAAATATGTTGAAATCATCCCGGTGTAATTTGCAAACACTGGGAACAGTGCTTAATTTGTGCCTGTGGTTAGCACCGGCACTTACTTCTCAGGGCCGGGTCTACACGAGGTGACGAGTCACATGTTGCAGGGTGTTAGAGCTTACTGACGGCGCAGAGTGCTGTTGTAACTTCTCGATCTCTCCCGAGTTCCGGCGAGTGCTTCGTTGTGACTTGTGAGCCGGAGACTGATTGAGCAAATATTACTGCAGAATTTCAGACAGTCAGTGCATCAATCATATATGTTTGATGGCTGTACGTCATGGTGATGGTGGCTGTTAGTTCAGTGTTGCTGGGTAGTGGGCGGGAGTCAGACTCTGATTCGGCAATTTGGGCTGGGCCTAGGCTGGATTTGGTTGCGCACGCAGATTTGTTTCCAATTGGCACGCCCCGTCAGCACACCTGCACCCCCACGAGTCATCAGCACGAACACGATGATGGCAGGCTGCAGCGCAGCTTAAGCACCAGGTGGTGAGCCCAGTAGTTAATAAAGGCAGTGCCCCGGAGCATAACCGTAAGTAGTACACATGCCATAAGCACCAGTCATTATGCCGTGCATCCATTTTTTTAATGTTAGCGTGGTGGCGTGTCGGACTCGGGCAAGATTCGATGACGCACCACTGTATGCCTGGCCTACGGCTGACCGGCCAGCCCACGGTAGTACGGTAATGGTACACCTAATACTAGTATATATATTTATTTATATAAGAATAGTCCAAGGCCGGCCGAGGTTAAGTTGTTAAAGAAGCCTTGATGTAGCATCATCACGATATAGGGCCGGCGGTCGGCCGGGTTGGCGGGTTTAAAGTTAGAGGCGGTGAGGCCCTGCCCGGCCCCTGGTTCTGCCTTGTTTGAACTTAGTATGATTATGATATCCTCCCTCAGTGCTTAACAGTGGCTCTGCTTTTACTAAATAATGCCATGAAAAGCAGGATGTTGTGTTGGGAAGGCAGCGCGGTGCGCACAGATTTTTTTGTGATTGCCACGCCTGGCCGGCACACCCGGCCGCACCCCATGAGCCATCATCAGCCCCACGACGTGGGGCAGGTGAGGCAGGCAGCAGCAGCACCAGGTAGACCTACCTAGGTATATAATCTAGTCAGTCAGTGTAATAAATAAGGCAGCGCCCCGGACGCCCGGCCCACCACGAGAAGTAATATTCTACTTTACTAACTAAGCAGGTCATTCCATGCCCATTCCAAACCAACACTGCTTTTTTAGGGCTCGCCTGGCGTTGGAGCGCGAAGCGCTCCCGCCAGCGAGTTCTATAGTCGCCGTGTTCAATGCCAAGGGAGTCTAGAGCTGTGCACGAGCCGCTACTGGCCTGTGCACGAGCCGACTCAGCTCTGTGGACGCGCACGTCTCCGGAAGACGTGCTGCGCCCGAGCCGCCTCCCGCTTGTTTTATGACAGATTTATATCCCGGCGCCCTTAATGTCATGGACAAGGGTAAGAAGAAACTCAGCTCGGAGGCGAGTGCTTCATCGAGTGAAAGAAGTCCCTTGATGAGGTAAATATTTCAGATTCACTCACAAACGAAAGGTACCTGCATACACTGCAATGCGAAAGTGCACAAAGTTCGTAATGCACATCATTTTGGGGCATAGTGCAGCATCACTTAGGGTTTTAGTTTCATTTTTGCGTTAAAAGCCGAAATTGTTGCCTTTCAGAATATTTGCAGCCGGGCCTGGTATTGTTCTGCAGCTGTTGTTTTCCCGTTTGAAGACTATATTGACATCTCAGTGAACCACAAATTAGCGCGCACAGCTGCTCTCAGTAGGGCCACTTGAAGGCCCCACAATAGCACTTGTCAGCAGAATGGCGGCCATGGTGCAGTCTCGAAGAAATAAAGTGGTATATGTCTTCTTGTTGATATAGCTGGCGCTGTAGGATCTTGTGTTCAATGCGCACTTCTGTTTCATTCATGGAGAGGATTTAAACTGGAGTATTTCTTGTGACTTTGGGTAAATAGGCGCTGTGTATACCAGAGAGATGTAGTTTAACTTAAAAATTCTTAAAATTGTAACACTTTCTCTGAGTTAATCCAGATTCAGTAATGTTTTTCCTCGTCATGAAAGCTAATAGGAAACTGCCAATCAAAGTAACAATCACAGGACATGTGCAGGGTAGTTAGCTTACGATAGTCACAGTGGTCTCTTATTAATAAAATAAACACTTTAAGGTGTCGTTATATCTGGCCATTATGTTTAGGGGCCCAGTTAATTTGGTAAAATCTACCAGCACTCACAGAACAACTTTCTTCTACAAGAGATCAAGAGTGAATGTGTCCCCAAAAGTCAGTGCACGTGATGCTCTTTTTACCTGATTTTTTTCTGCCGTTTATGTCTCCTTCCTTCTTGCCCTGAGGCCTGTCTGGAATTGTGGGTGCAGATTGTGGGTGCAGATTGTGGGTGCAGATTGTGGGTGCAGATTCAGAGTGCAGATTCAGAGTGCAGATTGTGGGTGCAGATTGTGGGTGCAGATTGTGGGTGCATATTGTGAGTGCAGATTGTGAGTGCAGATTGTGGGTGCAGATTGTGGGTGCAGATTGTGGGTGCAGATTGTGGGTGCAGATTGTGGGTGCAGATTGTGGGTGCAGATTCAGAGTGCATATTGTGGTTGCAGATTCAGAGTGCAGATTGTGGGTGCAGATTGTGGGTGCAGATTGTGGGTGCAGATTGTGGGTGCAGATTCAGGGTGCAAATTGTGGGTGCAGATTGTGGGTGCAGATTCAGGGTGCAGATTCAGGGTGCAGATTCAGGGTGCAGATTGTGGGTGCAGATTGTGGGTGCAGATTGTGGGTGCAGATTGTGGGTGCAGATTGTGGGTGCAGATTCAGGGTGCACATTCAGAGTGCAGATTCAGAGTGCAGATTCAGAGTGCAGATTGTGGGTGCAGATTGTGGGTGCAGATTGTGGGTGCAGATTGTGGGTGCAGATTGTGAGTGCAGATTGTGGGTGCAGATTGTGGGTGCAGATTGTGGGTGCAGATTCAGAGTGCAGATTGTGGGTGCAGATTGTGGGTGCAGATTGTGGGTGCAGATTGTGGGTGCAGATTGTGGGTGCAGATTGTGGGTGCAGATTCAGAGTGCAGATTGTGGGTGCAGATTCAGAGTGCAGATTCAGAGTGCAGATTGTGGGTGCAGATTGTGGGTGCAGATTGTGGGTGCAGATTGTGGGTGCAGATTGTGGGTGCAGATTGTGGGTGCAGATTGTGAGTGCAGATTCAGAGTGCAGATTCAGAGTGCAGATTCAGAGTGCAGATTGTGGGTGCAGATTGTGGGTGCAGATTGTGGGTGCAGATTGTGGGTGCAGATTCAGGGTGCAGATTCAGAGTGCAGATTCAGAGTGCAGATTGTGGGTGCAGATTGTGGGTGCAGATTGTGGGTGCAGATTGTGGGTGCAGATTGTGGGTGCAGATTGTGGGTGCAGATTCAGGGTGCAGATTCAGGGTGCAGATTCAGGGTGCAGATTGTGGGTGCAGATTGTGGGTGCAGATTGTGGGTGCAGATTGTGGGTGCAGATTCAGAGTGCAGATTCAGAGTGCAGATTGTGGGTGCAGATTGTGGGTGCAGATTGTGGGTGCAGATTGTGGGTGCAGATTCAGGGTGCAGATTCAGAGTGCAGATTCAGAGTGCAGATTGTGGGTGCAGATTGTGGGTGCAGATTGTGGGTGCAGATTGTGGGTGCAGATTGTGGGTGCAGATTGTGGGTGCAGATTCAGAGTGCAGATTGTGGGTGCAGATTGTGGGTGCAGATTGTGGGTGCAGATTGTGGGTGCAGATTGTGGGTGCAGATTGTGGGTGCAGATTCAGAGTGCAGATTGTGGGTGCAGATTCAGAGTGCAGATTCAGAGTGCAGATTGTGGGTGCAGATTGTGGGTGCAGATTGTGGGTGCAGATTGTGGGTGCAGATTGTGGGTGCAGATTGTGAGTGCAGATTCAGAGTGCAGATTCAGAGTGCAGATTCAGAGTGCAGATTGTGGGTGCAGATTGTGGGTGCAGATTGTGGGTGCAGATTGTGGGTGCAGATTCAGGGTGCAGATTCAGAGTGCAGATTCAGAGTGCAGATTGTGGGTGCAGATTGTGGGTGCAGATTGTGGGTGCAGATTGTGGGTGCAGATTGTGGGTGCAGATTCAGGGTGCAGATTCAGAGTGCAGATTGTGGGTGCAGATTGTGGGTGCAGATTGTGGGTGCAGATTGTGGGTGCAGATTCAGAGTGCAGATTGTGGGTGCAGATTGTGGGTGCAGATTGTGGGTGCAGATTGTGGGTGCAGATTGTGGGTGCAGATTGTGGGTGCAGATTCAGGGTGCAGATTCAGAGTGCAGATTCAGAGTGCAAATTGTGGGTGCAGATTGTGGGTGCAGATTGTGGGTGCAGATTGTGGGTGCAGATTCAGAGTGCAGATTCAGAGTGCAGATTCAGAGTGCAGATTCAGAGTGCAGATTCAGAGTGCAGATTCAGAGTGCAGATTCTGGGTGCAGATTGTGGGTGCAGATTGTGAGTGCAGATTGTGGGTGCAGATTGTGGGTGCAGATTGTGGGTGCAGATTGTGGGTGCAGATTGTGGGTGCAGATTGTGGGTGCAGATTCAGAGTGCAGATTCAGAGTGCAGATTCAGAGTGCAGATTCAGAGTGCAGATTCAGAGTGCAGATTGTGGGTGCAGATTGTGGGTGCAGATTGTGGGTGCAGATTGTGGGTGCAGATTGTGGGTGCAGATTGTGAGTGCAGATTCAGAGTGCAGATTCAGAGAGCAGATTGTTGGTGCAGATTGTGGGTGCAGATTGTGGGTGCAGATTGTGGGTGCAGATTGTGGGTGCAGATTGTGGGTGCAGATTCAGGGTGCAGATTCAGGGTGCAGATTCAGGGTGCAGATTCAGGGTGCAGATTCAGAGTGCAGATTCAGAGTGCAGATTGTGGGTGCAGATTGTGGGTGCAGATTGTGGGTGCAGATTGTGGGTGCAGATTGTGGGTGCAGATTGTGGGTGCAGATTGTGGGTGCAGATTCAGAGTGCAGATTCAGAGTGCAGATTCAGAGTGCAGATTCAGAGTGCAGATTGTGGGTGCAGATTGTGAGTGCAGATTGTGAGTGCAGATTGTGAGTGCAGATTGTGGGTGCAGATTGTGGGTGCAGATTGTGGGTGCAGATTGTGGGTGCAGATTGTGGGTGCAGATTCAGAGTGCAGATTCAGAGTGCAGATTCAGAGTGCAGATTCAGAGTGCAGATTCAGAGTGCAGATTCAGAGTGCAGATTCTGGGTGCAGATTCTGGGTGCAGATTGTGGGTGCAGATTGTGGGTGCAGATTGTGAGTGCAGATTGTGGGTGCAGATTGTGGGTGCAGATTGTGGGTACAGATTGTGGGTGCAGATTGTGGGTGCAGATTGTGGGTGCAGATTGTGGGTGCAGATTCAGAGTGCAGATTCAGAGTGCAGATTCAGAGTGCAGATTCAGAGTGCAGATTCAGAGTGCAGATTGTGGGTGCAGATTGTGGGTGCAGATTGTGGGTGCAGATTGTGGGTGCAGATTGTGGGTGCAGATTGTGAGTGGAGATTCAGAGTGCAGATTCAGAGTGCAGATTGTGGGTGCAGATTGTGGGTGCAGATTGTGGGTGCAGATTGTGGGTGCAGATTCAGGGTGCAAATTGTGGGTGCAGATTGTGGGTGCAGATTCAGGGTGCAGATTCAGGGTGCAGATTCAGGGTGCAGATTGTGGGTGAAGATTGTGGGTGCAGATTGTGGGTGCAGATTGTGGGTGCAGATTGTGGGTGCAGATTGTGGGTGCAGATTCAGGGTGCACATTCAGAGTGCAGATTCAGAGTGCAGATTCAGAGTGCAGATTGTGGGTGCAGATTGTGGGTGCAGATTGTGGGTGCAGATTGTGGGTGCAGATTGTGAGTGCAGATTGTGGGTGCAGATTGTGGGTGCAGATTCAGAGTGCAGATTGTGGGTGCAGATTGTGGGTGCAGATTGTGGGTGCAGATTGTGGGTGCAGATTCAGGGTGCAGATTGTGGGTGCAGATTGTGGGTGCAGATTCAGAGTGCAGATTGTGGGTGCAGATTCAGAGTGCAGATTCAGAGTGCAGATTGTGGGTGCAGATTGTGGGTGCAGATTGTGGGTGCAGATTGTGGGTGCAGATTGTGGGTGCAGATTGTGAGTGCAGATTCAGAGTGCAGATTCAGAGTGCAGATTCAGAGTGCAGATTGTGGGTGCAGATTGTGGGTGCAGATTGTGGGTGCAGATTGTGGGTGCAGATTCAGGGTGCAGATTCAGAGTGCAGATTCAGAGTGCAGATTGTGGGTGCAGATTGTGGGTGCAGATTGTGGGTGCAGATTGTGGGTGCAGATTGTGGGTGCAGATTGTGGGTGCAGATTCAGGGTGCAGATTCAGGGTGCAGATTCAGAGTGCAGATTGTGGGTGCAGATTGTGGGTGCAGATTGTGGGTGCAGATTGTGGGTGCAGATTCAGAGTGCAGATTCAGAGTGCAGATTGTGGGTGCAGATTGTGGGTGCAGATTGTGGGTGCAGATTGTGGGTGCAGATTGTGGGTGCAGATTGTGGGTGCAGATTCAGGGTGCAGATTCAGAGTGCAGATTCAGAGTGCAGATTGTGGGTGCAGATTGTGGGTGCAGATTGTGGGTGCAGATTCAGAGTGCAGATTCAGAGTGCAGATTCAGAGTGCAGATTCAGAGTGCAGATTCAGAGTGCAGATTCAGAGTGCAGATTCTGGGTGCAGATTGTGGGTGCAGATTGTGGGTGCAGATTGTGGGTGCAGATTGTGAGTGCAGATTGTGGGTGCAGATTGTGGGTGCAGATTGTGGGTGCAGATTGTGGGTGCAGATTGTGGGTGCAGATTCAGAGTGCAGATTCAGAGTGCAGATTCAGAGTGCAGATTCAGAGTGCAGATTGTGGGTGCAGATTGTGGGTGCAGATTGTGGGTGCAGATTGTGGGTGCAGATTGTGGGTGCAGATTGTGAGTGCAGATTCAGAGTGCAGATTGTGGGTGCAGATTGTGGGTGCAGATTGTGGGTGCAGATTGTGGGTGCAGATTGTGGGTGCAGATTGTGGGTGCAGATTGTGGGTGCAGATTGTGAGTGCAGATTCAGAGTGCAGATTGTGGGTGCAGATTGTGGGTGCAGATTGTGGGTGCAGATTGTGGGTGCAGATTGTGGGTGCAGATTGTGGGTGCAGATTCAGGGTGCAGATTCAGGGTGCAGATTCAGGGTGCAGATTCAGGGTGCAGATTCAGGGTGCAGATTCAGAGTGCAGATTGTGGGTGCAGATTGTGGGTGCAGATTGTGGGTGCAGATTGTGGGTGCAGATTGTGGGTGCAGATTGTGGGTGCAGATTGTGGGTGCAGATTCAGAGTGCAGATTCAGAGTGCAGATTCAGAGTGCAGATTCAGAGTGCAGATTGTGGGTGCAGATTGTGAGTGCAGATTGTGAGTGCAGATTGTGGGTGCAGATTGTGGGTGCAGATTGTGGGTGCAGATTGTGGGTGCAGATTGTGGGTGCAGATTCAGAGTGCAGATTCAGAGTGCAGATTCAGAGTGCAGATTGTGGGTGCAGATTTTGGGTGCAGATTGTGGGTGCAGATTGTGGGTGCAGATTGTGGGTGCAGATTGTGGGTGCAGATTCAGGGTGCAGATTCAGGGTGCAGATTCAGGGTGCAGATTCAGGGTGCAGATTCAGAGTGCAGATTCAGAGTGCAGATTGTGGGTGCAGATTGTGGGTGCAGATTGTGGGTGCAGATTGTGGGTGCAGATTGTGGGTGCAGATTCAGAGTGCAGATTCAGAGTGCAGATTCAGAGTGCAGATTCAGAGTGCAGATTCAGAGTGCAGATTGTGGGTGCAGATTGTGAGTGCAGATTGTGAGTGCAGATTGTGAGTGCAGATTGTGGGTGCAGATTGTGGGTGCAGATTGTGGGTGCAGATTGTGGGTGCAGATTGTGGGTGCAGATTGTGGGTGCAGATTCAGAGTGCAGATTCAGAGTGCAGATTCAGAGTGCAGATTGTGGGTGCAGATTGTGGGTGCAGATTGTGGGTGCAGATTGTGGGTGCAGATTGTGGGTGCAGATTGTGGGTGCAGATTCAGGGTGCAGATTCAGGGTGCAGATTGTGGGTGCAGATTCAGGGTGCAGATTGTGGGTGCAGATTGTGGGTGCAGATTGTGGGTGCAGATTGTGGGTGCAGATTGTGGGTGCAGATTGTGGGTGCGGATTCAGAGTGCGGATTCAGAGTGCGGATTCAGAGTGCGGATTCAGAGTGCGGATTCAGAGTGCGGATTCAGAGTGCAGATTCAGAGTGCAGATTGTGGGTGCAGATTGTGGGTGCAGATTGTGGGTGCAGATTGTGGGTGCAGATTGTGGGTGCAGATTCAGAGTGCAGATTCAGAGTGCAGATTGTGGGTGCAGATTGTGGGTGCAGATTGTGGGTGCAGATTGTGGGTGCAGATTGTGGGTGCAGATTCAGAGAAAACTCAGGGGCACCGCAACATCACTATGCGCTACCACAGCATCACTGAACGCCACAACATCACTTGTCGCCACCACATCACTCAGCACCACCACAGCATCAATCTGTGCAACCATTCAACAACAACTGGTTCAATTATGTTCTCTCAATGTTTCAAGCTTTATTACAAATGTCACAAAAAGATGTTATTTCACTTCTGTTCTTGGATTTTCATCACAATAAAATACACTGAACATAATCTTCACAAACGTTATTTACAAAAGTTTAAGCTATTGCCAATATAAATTACAATCACTTTTATTTAAGTATTAATTATTTTAAATAATTAAAAGCCGTTGCTATTTGTAATATCAATACATCTAAGTCACGTAAATACAAAACATGTTGCATTACAAATGCTATAGTCGTCACATGTGCGAAAGTTATAACTATTGGCATTGAAAATGACAAAGCTATTAATTTAGCTATTTTCAAAATCAACACATAAATAAAAAAATTGTCATTTACAAGACCAATAGCTCAAACTTTCATAATGCGAGACCTATTGCATTGCAAATGCTTGTTTTGTTTGAGCGTGGTGGAGTGTCGGGCACTGTGGTAGCTCTGGCGGTGGCTCCACAAGATTCAATGACGCTTGCCCTCCCTGGCCTGGATGGAACTTGAGACTTGGACTGGAGGAGTCACGTAAGGAGAAGGGTCTACATTGTTGGGAGACAAGACTATGTCTGCTCCTATTGATGGTCACACACTCTATAATTATCAAAGCTCTGGAATATAGTGTCCCATTTACATCTCTCTTTTGCGTCAGTGCAGAACTGCAGATACACTTGCTGCGGTGCCGACCAACTTTTGCTTGCAAAAATATTTAGCACTGAAAAGTAGATGCAAGTATAAACCGTAAAATGGCAGCTGTACACTGACATAATTTTATCTTTGCTCAATATGTAATTTTTGCAAAATTATTCACAATGGGCAATTAACCATGACTGGTAGTGTTGCATCTGGGATTCTGTGGAGTTAAGAAGTTAAAGGCCCTGCCATAGGCTTGAAGTATCCTCCTCTGGCTCCATTCCTTCCCTAACAGTTCCCCTTAACTAAGAGTGGCCAGTAAATCAAATGTGCCAATAAAAGATGTTAAATAAACTCGTTGATTGCCTTCTTTTCTACCAGTAAGTACTTGCACACACTTCGGACTGGAACACTTAAGAAATTAGCCCATAGAGTAGACGTAGGTAAAACTCTTTAATCGTGCCATTTGTGCTTGTAAAGTATTGTTATTGTGCCTTAATATGTATTAAAGAAGACAATGTGCAAAAACAGCTGACCGGAGTAGGTCCGTCAGTCAGCCTGCAATGTCCTGCATTAATTTAATTATTTATATGGCGCAATGTTGAGGCTTCCAGCCCTAGTGGGGGGAGGGGCATGCTAGGGGGCTAATGAATACCGCGTGCCACCTGAGCATAACAGCATTTGATTAAACAGGAGGCCCAGTGGATAGTGGACTCTTTGAGCCACTGGCTTTCTTTGTTTCTTTATTTTTGGCGGAGGCTGGCATTGCTGAATTGTCCAATGCAGAAAAACCTGGGGCTTAATTAAGTTTATTTATGCCGCTATTTTCTTCACTTTATTATTACTACCAGCCTGGTAGAAATGAGATAAATTGAAGAAAGAGTACCAGCCACAGAAGCATGGTAGCAAGAGGGAGGTCGGAGGTGAGGTGAAGAATAACTTAAGTTAGACGAGGGTAAGGAGGAAGGGTAGGAAGCAGAGAGACACAGAGGTAAAGAGGGGTGAGGTTAAATACAGAGAGAGAGATGACGGAGCAAGAGATGGGCAAGGAGAGAAAAGAAGATAAATAGAAAGAAAGGATGTTGAGGGAGGGATAGGTAGAGAAAGACATTCAGAGTTAACCTTCAAGGCAGACAGGGGGCTGGGGGTGAGAGATTTTGAGAGAAAAATAGAAGCAAGTAAAAGAGAGAAAGAATACCGGGGAGGGCCTTGAGAGGTGAGGGCCAGATTAATTACCCACTTTTCCTTGAAGAATCTGTAGGTGAAATACCACCCCAATTACGTATACAACGTTATGATCCTCACCCTCTCTTCGAATGCTAATGCCCTTCAGCCCAGTTGATGAGTTGATGAAATGTATACCCTGGTGGCTTCAGCCATGAGGCATGCATGTGTACGTTTGTAGCGGTATTTATGTACAAACTTGTACGAAATGTTCATTATTGATTTATAACTTTAAAAGTTTGCAAGCGCAAGTAATGCATACAAGGTGATGGCAGCACATGGCAGTGGGGTAGGCCACAGCTTCTGATTCACACTTGGGAATTTTGCACTGCTGTCACTGTTTTTCTCGGAGTCTTGTTGTGTAACTGTTCTTTGCTTTAGGGAAGCTTGCGCTCTTGTTGTCAAAGCTATACCTGTGTTATATGCTGCCGAAGCCAAAATGATTGACTCAGTCCCTATGAGGGAGAGGGACCAGGGGTGCACTGGTGCGGGGATGCAAAGAGGTGGAGCATGTGTTCAAAATGGGGAGGTTTTCCTCCCACACACACACAGCGGTGTGTACAGGTGGCTGTGTGCGTGTTGCCTGTGTGTGTTGCCTGTGTGTGTTGGTTTGTGTCTGGCTCGGGTACTTTGAAGCTGAAAATTGAAAGAGGGCATAAGGTAAAGCTAGTAAAGCCTATATCTAATTCCCACAAGCCCAGTGGTTCTGCTGCCTCAAATTTCCATAGAGCCCTTTTTTTACACTGTGGCATTAAAAAAAATTCTGTATATGTGATACGATGTTTTTCTTCCAATCCTGACTCAGCTTGCTCTTAATACAATGAAATTCCACGTACTCGAATGCCCGGAGCTCCTTTTAGAACAATTGAATGCTGATGATCAGTATTGACTGGTATAGATCTACAACATTCCAATGTTTCCACTATTCCGGTGTTTGCCTATTGTTTCTTCCTCCCCTTGTTTATTTTAGAACATCATACTATTATTGGACAGAAATGCTGCTCTAACACCTTTATTAACCATCTGTTTATGCCAATACCACTTATTAAAGGGCCGCCCTCTCTCTTATAGGCCTGTGTTTCATTTGCCAGGTAGTGAAGTCCTTCTGCTCTCGTTGCAGTGCGCACCCTTCGCCCAGTAACAATGACACCCGCTGCATAGAAAACATCAGTGGATCCAAGTAAGTTTTGGGCTTGACTTAAAATAGACTAATGACCATTACGGGTGGCCTGCATTATTCGCCTGGGCGGTTTGGATATATTATTTGGTATCTGTTGGTTGTTTGCAGGCACCTTGCTTCTATGAACTGAGAGAAGCTAAAGAAACCACCTCCCACTTTCGATGTGGTGATCGATATCGGCAGTTTGAAAGAAACCTCTTGCTGTTGAGATAACTATACTGTTGGTTGGTCTCGAATGAGGTAATCTGCGATATATGCTTTTGGAGGAGGACGAATGATGAATGTGAGTGAGCGCTCTATTAGTTAGATCCACTGAACTCTTAAGGAACCCGGAGATGGTCTCATCCCTTCCTAATTTATGCAGGTAATGGGCCGCAAAAGAATGAATGGTGCGGGTGTTAGTTTATGTGTTCCTGAGTTTGACCTTTGGGCGATATTTGTATGGTTTATTTATCTTTATCATTTTGTGCAATTTTGAGCTCACTTCATATATGACCAAATGGACATACAGGGATTGTCATAATAATAAGAATGATGAACAATACATTGTTGTATCCTGCCCTCAAAGATATATTTTTTTTTTTTTTTTTTAAAACCTTTATTGAACAATGAAAGCTCACAAATACTGGCCTACAACCCCACGGGCTGGCCAGAACAGAATGGTCAAATAACCAGCATACAAAAAGAAGATCTGCACAGGATATAACATCAGGAGCACTGGTGAAGCAATAAAAACCATCGAGCGTTCAGCAAGAGCAGGATAATAAAGGTTAATTTTCTAGCACGGGGAGGGGACCAAAGAAATAACGGGCCGTATATGAGAGTACAAGGGAGGGACCGTGGCAAGCCGCCATTTTATAGACACAACGTAAGAAAATGAAACCATATAATCAAATCTAGCAAAGGACAGAAACAGAATCAGACCATCAAATAGCGACAGTGGCAACAGTCAATCGAGCTCACTCACCTCCGCCCCTACCCGAACAAAGAAGACGTGGTCAAAAAGCCCCATCACAAAGACTACGCAATACGCACCCCAACGGAAAAAGGGAACCTCCATAAAGGAGGAAGGGAAAGAGGGAGAAAAAGACAACAAAAGGAACACCCGCCAGATCATGCACTCCCAGGGGGAAAAACAGGACAATAAAACCGGCATGCGATGTAACAGAAACACGATACCAGAATAGGCAGCGAACCACAATCAGCCACACACCGGAAGAAGGACAGAAAACCCCCGGGGGAGATACGAGGTGACAGAGTCCCGAAAAAGTGAATACACAAGAGCCATAGAACAAAAAAGGGGAAAATAAGGGGGGAAAAAGACCCCCCGACACAAACAGACCCCCCCCCACCCACCCTTAAGCCCACCCTGCACCCCTGCAGAAGGCTACGGCCTACCCCCCCCGCAGCGTGCCTGTCGCCCTAAGTAGAACCCGAAATATAGTGGAGCAAGAAAAGTTGGAATTAAAAGACAAAAAAAAAAAAAAAAAAAAAAAAGGGGGGGGGGGGAAGGAAGGGAAGGAAAGAAGGGAGTAAAGACATACAAACATACACACGGGGGAGGGCCAAAGACAGGAGTAAACGCACCCATCCACCCGCCCGGGTTAAAGGTCCAAGTCCTCGGGAAGCCAAAGAGTATCAGGCCAAAGTCCAGGAGCACTAACCAGTTACACAGAACCATATCAGGACACAGAGATCATCCAAGCCGTTCATGAGCTACCGCATATAAGAGTCAGTTTTCATCAGCCCTGACCCTTTTTATCCAAAGCAATAAGGGTCCGATCCAACGAGGACCCTGCCAGAAAGAACAGAAGGCAGGCAGCAGGAGAGTCCAACGGCAGTCCAAAAAAGTCACAGGAAGAAAAGCACGGAAGATCCAGGAAAATCACAGAATGTAGCAAACGATGCAGGCACAGTTCCAAGGATATATCCATAAAAACCGACCCATCCGGGCCGGCACAGGAGACGTCATCGGGCAGTGGTGATTGAGAGGGACCAGGAGAATCATGAAAGTCCGGCAAAACAAAATCCAGCTCCCGGGCCAAGGGCAGAGGAGGCAGCACAGGAGGAGAAGGCGCCATCAGGTTACGCACCTCCGGGGCGGCAGCCGGGACCGAGTCCGCCAGGAGAGTACCAGCCACACCCCGCGATATCAATGCCTCATCCGGTCGTGGGGGCCCGGGAGGCCCGCAGTGAGGAACCGTCTCCAGAGCCAGGAGTGGCGCGGCCACCGAGAGCCGCCAGGATAGCAGGATGTTTAAGATCCCCTTAAGTGCAGGAAAACCTTCACAGTATCCGACACCCGGGCCTTGCGGCGGGCCCCCAGTGCTCGTCCGGGCCCGGCCCAAACAAATGGGGTTGGTCGCCATCTTGAGAGCCCGAACAGGCCGCGCGGCCAACAACCTCCGCCGGGGCGGCAGTCAAGCAGATGAAGTCCCGCCGACAGGCAGAAGAACACCCCGGACAGGAAGGGGGGCCACCAGAAGAAGGGGATTCGCCGGCCCCCCAATGTCGCCAGTCCCGATCTCCGAGTCCGGGCGGCAAAGAACAAAATGGCCGGACCGGAGAACAAAGGGGGAGGAAGCTGAACACACGAGGAACCCCAATAATGAAGGGCAGCGTCACCATCCAAGGCTGCCGCCACACAGGAGTCTCTCAGCCAGGAACCTCCGGCTCACACGAACAGCGGCCCTCCAATCACCTCCAGTGCGCCCCGAAGGGCAAGCCCGCAGGCTGCATCCGGCCCAGGAGCCGGGACGAAGAACCAGGCCAGTCCGCTCTCGAGTCCCGGGAATGGTCGGGGGCACTGCACCGGACCCACAGCAGCCAGGACAACCGGAACAAGCGGTAAGTGCCTGCAGTGCGTCGTAGTAGTACCACACAGCAAGGAGGGCTTCCCGGGGCAGGATAAATGCAGGATAAATGTGAAAAACACAGGCGGGCGAACGGAGCCGAGCTAAAGCGCGGCCATCTCGGTCGCGAGCTAGGCTCCTCCCCCCGCCCTCAAAGATATTGATGTAAATGCAGTAGAGATAACAAGTAGATATAACAGCTTAATGAAATTTTGTTTAAATATGACCAATTTTGTGAGTGATTGTTCTTGTGTTCATCACAGAGTTGCAATTTGGTAATTGGTTGTTCTTTTGTCCATCATAGATTTGCCGTTGCGTATTATTTATTGCCCCTCCCCATTGTCCTCGTGTGAAAGACCTGATGAAGGTGCGGCAGTAGATCTGGCCGGGCACCGAAATGCGCGTTGGCGTTATTATCTTTTGTCCTGCCTCGACAAACTGGGGTCTCCAGTGTTGTGCTGAGAAGACTCTGCAGGACCGGTTCTATCTGCCACTCTGGAACTACATAGAGGATAATGGATATTTGTTTAGTTTGATGTTGGAGTGACTGTGTTTTTTGACTGAATGAGTGAATTTGAATGTGTGAGGAGCGTGGGACTAGGGGATAGTTTAGAGATTTTATGAAACCTTACTGTGTACTATGAACTACCTTTTAACTATGTTTTTGTGAAGCAAAAAATAATAATAATGACTCGCAATTTAAATACAAAAAATAAATAAAATTAAAATTAAAATATGTTGTGTCTATGACTGCCGCTCGGCTGATTCTGTGGTTTGGTCCTAGAATATGGTGAGCTCAACTTTGCTAAATATATCCTAATGGACTCTTCGTGAGCCAGCTTTATTAATCCTGCTGGGCAGACATCTTTTGTTTGGTTTGCTTATTTTCCCCTGCCTGTCTGCCCAATATCAGTACCGGGGGCCCCTTTTTGTATTGGATACTTTACCCAGCCCTGTGCTGTGGGGTGTGTGTGTGGGTGTTGCCTTGTGTCAGGAACCCACGACTATACCTGTGAGCTGAGTGTGGTGAGTGTGTTGTTATCATTTGTTTTTGATTGTGTCCTGGTAAGACTGGTTTTCTTTGACTGATCTGAGTAGAATTTCTTATTTTGTTAACGATCCTGCAAGATGGAGAGTATTAAAACTTTTGGGCTCACGGATGAAGATTTTGCCCGCATGATCGGTGCTACTGAAGGTGCGGGCAGCCATTTCACCCTCTCGAAAGGCATTGAGGGCGAATGGAACAAACTGTTGAACCTTAGGAAGAAATCTCTTCGCACTGAGGCACATGCTAAATTCATGCTTGATTACCTCAAAGCAGGGACTATCCTGATCGGCCTCAGAGTGAGAAACATCCCTGGGCTATTTGTAGAGTTGCGCCATTTCTTAGAGAAATGGGCACTTATATCTAACAGGTGCTCTCGCGACTATATGATGTTGATTATAGAGACTGCCCGCGAGGTCCTGGCCACTCTAGCCAAAGAAATTGAGGAGCTAGAGGAGAAGCTTAAGAAAGAGAATCAGGTAGATCTAGGCAAGCAAAAACTAGAGGAGATTAGTCTCGAGATTGACTTGTTCGCGGAATATTTCTTTAAACGGAAGATGGAAAAATTCAGAAAAGATGTCAGGTTATTTTCTCAAGAAAAGGCATACTCCTATCTAGCACCACAGTTCTACACCAATGCTGATAGTGGAGACCGTTATCAGGGGAACCCTCGAGGTGGTAATAGGAGAGTCCAAACTTTTTCCGATGTGACGGACTCTGATGGTGAAGGCAGTATAAACAGTGATCCTAACTACAATGGAGGATTCCATCAACGTCTAGATTCATTTGATAGATCCAATGGTCAGGACCATTTTTTATCCAACCGCAGGGGCAACCCCAGATCACGGAACCGGACATCTCAAGCACCGAACTTTCATCAAGGCCAAGGCCAGGGCCGTCCTCAGAGGTATATCCAGACCCGGAACACGCAGTATTGGAGAAGGTGAGTGATATCCCTGTATTTAATCTGTCTGAGAACCACATATCGGTAGAATCCATGGCTCTTCTATCTCACGGCCTCTCTTTTGTTCCCTCAGTGAGTCTCAACTGATTTGAACTTATGAAGGACATCCATGCATTTTTTAGGAAAATCCGTCTAAAAAAATTCTTTTTCTCGAGACCGGCACTTGAGGAATCTGACAATGCCTCTGGCCTGAAACCCCCTTCTAACTTCACTCCCAGCTTAGATGTTCTTGGGCCCGAAGTGGGAGTGTTTGAAAGGGCAGTTGTGAATAAACTTGGCAAATAGTTGCATTTTGTCCCTCATCCAGTTCACAATCTCCCCAGGGATGAGAGTATGGCCCTGGAGGAACTAGGCGGAAACCGCAAACTTACCATTAAGCCCTGCGACAAAGGCGGGGGTATTGCAGTCTTTAAAACCAGCACATATGTTAACAAAATGAATGCCCCTCTTTCCTCTGATATGCACTACCATCGCATTATGAGGTGCCCTGAACAGGCCCTGAAACGGCGAATCCTTGACGTGGTTACTTCTGCAGTGAATGATGGGCTAATCTGGACCAATGAAGCAGAGTATCTTACCCCCACCTTCACCAGGATGCCGATTATTTACGGCCTCCCCAAGGTACATAGGGATTGTGCTGATCCACCGATGCGCCCCATTGTGTCGACAATTGGGTCAGCCACAGAACCTTTGTCTAAATATATCGACATCTTTTTAAAGCCTCTGGTATGTAAGCTTAGGTCATACATCAGAGATACCGGTCACTTCATCTCTAAAATTGAGGAATTGTCTTTTGATCCCAAATCCGAGCTTTTGGTCACTATGGATTTAGAATCCTTGTATTCTAATATACTTCAAGAGGGGGCCTTGACCGTTCTTGAGGACATCTTGAATAGACAGACTGACCTTCCCAATGCTACGGTCATTCTAAACTTCCTGAGGATTGTATTGGAAGAAAACTATTTTGAGTTTGACCAACAATACTTCCATCAAGTGAAGGGGTGAGCATGGGGGCCGCGTGTGCCTCTAGCATTGTGTTAGACGGGGACCCTGAGGGTCGGCCGGATACTGAGGGAGAGATCCCCGAGTGGGACCGTCTCCTGCGATCGTACAGACAAGTTACCTCCCTCCCCACAAACAGGCACCACACCAAGTTGAGTTCAATGCTTTATATAAGGTTCTTAAGGCAAGGATATCAGCGATACAGGATATCTCGGACCCGGGGGTCCTCTCACTTCTAGTCTCTGTAGGGAAAAAGGGGGTAGCGGGACAGTCTTGGTACCGGATCGGTACAGGTAGTGGTAAGAGGCGAGCTCACAATCCTCGAGCTGGAGTGTCTGTGGATCGGGCCGCGGCCGCGCCAGCAGGCCAAGATAATGATCTCCCTAGGTAGGGGGCCGCGGCAGCGCCAGCAGGCCAAGTCGATGGTTTCACGAGGCAGAGGGCCGCGGCAGCGCCAGCAGGCCAAGTCGATGGTTTCACGAGGCAGAGGGCCGCGGCAGCGCCAGCAGGCCAAGACGATGGTTTCACGAGGCAGAGGGCCGCGGCAGCGCCAGCAGGCCAAGACGATGGTTTCACGAGGCAGAGGGCCGCGGCAGCGCCAGCAGGCCAAGACGATGGTTTCACGAGGCAGAGGGCCGCGGCAGCGCCAGCAGGCCGGTCACAGATGAGTTCTTCTCGGGTCTCTCGACTCCAGGATACAACTCCTTTCCTGGTCTGGTCCTGCCCCAGTTATAGGTCTGGTCCCCTTTGATGTCCGGACCCTCGCGCCTGGGGGGCCGGGAGGTCCGGGATGAGGGAGTCCAGACACCCAGCAGGGGGGTGGAGCCAGCGCCCAGGCGGCCGGGGGTGATCGACACCTGGCGGAGGAGAGCCGTTGACGATTCCTTTCTCCCATTGACTCGCCAAGTGGTCACTCTGCCTCCCGGGGGGAGGTTGGTGCCTCGATGTCGGGCCCGGCCGGGCCCAGGGTGAGGGTCGAGTTGAGGCCACGCGGCCTCGTGCTGTAGTGGCCCAAGATGGCGGCTGGGCCGAGGCCGTGGTGTGGATGGTGACCCGGGCCAGCTGGGTTCGGAGCTGGTGTCTTGTGGGTGAGGAATTGCAGTGTACTTCGGGTGGTCGTCGGGGACTCTGGCTGGGGATGCAGGGGGAGCCAGGGTCCAGGTCCCATTGCGGGGAGGGGGCAGCCCGACCATGCGGCCTGTCCAACATGCGTCCCCCCCAGCTGAAGGCGGGGAGAGTCAGCCATCTTCCTGGGGACTCTCCTCGCTGAGGCGGAAAAAGCGTGACAGGCCGTCGGCGTTGGCGTGGTCCTGGCCTGGACGATGTTCCACCGTGAAGTCCATCCCCTGCAGGGAGATGGACCAGCGTAGCAGCTTCGGGTTCTCCCCCCGCATTTGCATCAGCCATTGCAGGGGTCGGTGGTCTGTTTGCACCCGGAAGTGGGTGCCGAAGAGGTATGGCCGGAGCTTCTTGAGTGCCCAGACTACGGCGAAGGCCTCCCTCTCAATGGTGCTCCAGCGCTGTTCTCGGGGCAATAGGCGTCTGCTGATGAAGACCACTGGCTGGTCGATCCCTTCGGCGTTGAGTTGGGAGAGGACGGCCCCCACACCATGATCGGAGGCGTCCGTCTGCACAATGAATTCCCGGCTGTAGTCGGGAGCCTGGAGCACGGGGGCCGGGCACATGGCGGTCTTTAGCTTTTCGAAGGCCGATTGGCAGTCCGGGGTCCAGTTGATGGTTTTGGGGCTCTTTTTGGAGGTGAGCTCCGTGAGGGGCCCCACGATGCTGCCATAGTCCTTCATGAACCGCCGGTAGTATCCGGTGAGCCCCAGGAAGGCCCGGACCTCCGTTTGGGTCGTAGGGGGTCGCCAGGCCTGGATGGCAGCAATCTTGAGTTGGAGAGGGGCCACCAGCCCGCTTCCCACTTGGTGTCCTAGGTAGGTCACGGACCCTTGGCCCACCTGGCACTTGCTGGCTTTGATGGTGAGCCCGGCTTGCTGGAGGGCGTGTAGAACCTCCCGCAGGTGGCGGAGGTGGTCGGTCCACTGGTGGCTGTACACAGCAATGTCGTCCAGGTAGGCGGCGCTGAAGCCTTCCAGGCCCGCCAGTACCTGGTTTACCAGCCGTTGGAACGTTGCCGGGGCGTTTTTCATGCCGAAGGGCATGACTTTAAAGTGGTAGTGCCCGTCTGGGGTAGAGAAGGCGGATCGTTCTTGGGCCCTAGGGGTGAGGCCGATCTGCCAGTAGCCCGCTGTTAGGTCGAAGATGCTCAGGTAGCGGGCGGCCCCCATCCGGTCAATTAGCTCGTCTGCCCGGGGGAGGGGATGAGCGTCGGTCCGGGTAACTGCATTCAGCCCCCGATAGTCCACGCAGAACCGGAGCTCAGGGGCAACGCCCGGGGCAGCTGCCTTGGGAACTAGGACGACTGGGCTCGCCCAGGGACTGTCTGAGGGTTCGATCACTCCTAGGGTCAGCATTTTGGACACCTCGGTCTGGATGCAGGCTCGTACCCGGTCTGGTACGCGGTACGCTCGGTGTCGAATAGGAGGGCTGTCCCCGGTGTCCACATCGTGGAGGCACCAGGGGGTGACTCCGGGGGTGAGGGAGAACAGGGAGGCGAACTGCCTCAGGAGCGTTTGGCAGTCTTGGTGTTGCTCCGGGGACAGGGCCTCGGAGAGCTGGACCCCTTCCACTGAGCCATCCTGCTCGAGGGCCCTCAGTAAGTCCGGAAGGGGTTCAGAGTCTTCTTCTGTCCCATTATCGGTAGCCATCAGGAGGCTGAGTTCGGATCGCACGAAATGGGGTTTGAGCCTGTTGGCATGGAGGACCCGTAGGGGGTTCCGGGCAGTCTCCATGTCGATTAAATAGGTGACGGGCCCCTTGCGTTCGATTACCTTGAAGGGCCCGGACCATCTGTCTTGGAGTGCACAGGGCTCAACCGGGGACATCACCCAGACCTGTTGTCCAGGTTCGAACTCAATGGAGGACGTGTGCTGATCGTACCACCTCTTCATGTCCTCCTGACTGGCCTCGAGGTTGGCTTTGGCGGCGTCTCGGAACCGCCGGGTCTGGTTGCGGAGAGCCAGGAGATACCTGTAGATGTCCGGGGGAGTTTTCTGGGGAGGCTGCTCCCAACCTTCCTTGACTAGGCTGAGGGGGCCCCGGACGGGGTGCCCGTACAGGAGTTCAAAGGGGCTGAAGCCGAGGGACTTCTGCGGGACCTCCCGATAGGCAAACAGGAGGCAGGGAAGTAGCACGTCCCACTGGCGTCGAAGGGGTTCTTCTAGACCCATAATCATCCCCTTGAGGGTGCGGTTGAATCTCTCGACCAGTCCGTTTCCTTGCGGGTGATAGGGGGTCGTGAATTTGTAGGTGACCCCGCATTGTTGCCAGAGGGACTTCATATATCTGGAGATAAAGTTCGTGCCCCTGTCACTGACGACCTCCCGGGGGAACCCCACCCGGGAGAAGATCCCCATCAGGGCCCGGCCCACCACGGGGGCCGTCACGGTCCGAAGAGGGATGGCCTCGGGATAGCGGGTGGCGTGGTCTACAAGGACCAGGATGAACCGGTGTCCTTGGGCTGTTCGAGGGTCGAGGGGCCCCACAATGTCTATTCCCACTCGTTCAAACGGGGTGGTGACGACAGGGAAGGGTTGTAACGGTGCTTTGATTTTTCGGCCACTTTTTCCGCTGGCCTGGCAGGTGGGGCAGGCCTTGCAGTGGTTGGTGACATCCTTCCGCATGTGGGGCCAGAAAAAATGGGTCACCAGGCGGTCGTAGGTTTTATCCTGCCCCAGGTGTCCGGCAAGGGGGACATCGTGGGCTAAGTTCAGGAGGAAGCCTCGGAAGCGAAGGGGCACCACCAGCACCCGACTGGCCCCTAGTTCTGCAACTTTCTGCTCGCTGTAGAGCAGGTCTTGGTCCCAGTAGATCCAGTGGGCCCCCGAGGTATCCCCGGTGCTCTGGGCCAGGGCTTGCTGCCGGAGTCCTTCGAGAGAGGGACAGGTGTTCTGTTCGGCCCGGAATTGTTCCTGCGTGGGGCCTCCCTCCTGCTGCCATTGTGCCAGGTCAGGGACGTCCCGAAGCTGGTCGGATCCTTCTTCGGTTTGGGTCAATGGACTGGCTTCTGGGGCGGCCTCCTCGGGGATGAGCGCGGGAGGAGGTTCTGGCCACTCGGGCTCTTCTGGGCCGGGGACCGCGCGGGCGGTCATGGACCTGGTCGTGACGCAGACCCATTCGGGGAGGCCGAGCATCCCCAGGTGCTCCCTCCGTTCGACAGCTGCCCAGGGAGAGCTTTCAAGGTCGTTTCCTAGGAGGCAGTCCACGGGGGCATCATCGCGGACAGTTACTTTTAACATCCCTGTTACTCCTCCCCACTCGAAGGGGACGCAGGCCATGTGGCATAGGCTTTCGGAATTGTCGGCTGATCGGACAGGGCAAAGAATGTTCGGCAAGATTTGGTCTGGAGTGACGAGGTGGCGTCGGACCGCCGTTACACTGGCCCCGGTGTCGCGGAGGGCTTCCGCCCGGCGGCCATTAATGTTGACCCATTGACCGTACTTCTGGGTGTTGGCGGGAAGGGGGGCCCGCGGAATCATGTCTCTCTCCCCTAAGCAGACCAGTGCCATGGCGGCGGGTGCCCATTCAGAGGGATCGGTCTCGTACTCTTCCTGGTCTTCCGGGATTAGTTCTTCCCCTAGGGCCGCCGCTGCAACTTGGCGGGGGGTAGTGTTCGGATTCTTTGGGCAATTGGGATCACTGGCGTAGTGGCCGGGTCGCTGGCACCTGTGGCACGTAATGTTGGCCCGGAAACCGGCCCGGACGGCAGGGCTTCCTCGGCCGACCGGGGTCGAGGGGTTTCTGGGGGGTGACGAGGGGCCGGGGTCTCTCCCCCGACCCTGACTTCCTCCTCCCCCTCGGGGGCGATACGGTCTGGATAATTCGCTGGGTGCGTTCCTGCCAACTCGGGTGCTTTCCCACCGGTCGGCTTCGACGGCTAGTTGTCGAGGGTCGGTTAGCTTACTGTCCAGGAGGTGTTGCCGGAGCTCCACGAAGCAGTTGTTCGACAGGTGCTCCCATATGATAAGGTCAAAGAGTTGTTCGTAGGTGGTTACTTTGTTGCCCTTGATCCACCCCTCGAAGGCTCGGCTAAAAAAGTTCACGTACTCCACCCAAGTTGTACCCGGAATCCGTTTGCAGTCGCGGAACCGTTGGCGGTACATCTCCGGTGTGAGCCCGTATCGAGTGAGGAGGGCGGCCTTCATGTGGTCGTAGGAGGTCATCAGCTGGTCCGGGAGTTGTAGCAGGGCGTCCCGCCCTTCGTTGACAAACCTCCCCCATAATCCGGCTCCCCAATCGCTTCGGGGAATCCGGTGGGAGGTCATTGCCACCTCATAGGCTTTAAACCACTGCTGTATATCATCGTTCTTGTGGTATTCCCGGATGACATCTTTGGGGATGTGAACCTTGGGTTCGGTCGAGGCAGACGGGGTCGGTCGTTCGGGGAGCCCGAGGTCTTTATTCTGTTTCTGGACCTCCAGTGTTTTGAGATTGTGCTCATGTTCGTACTCTAGTTTCTTTTCCTCTAGCTCTCTCTGTCTTTGCTTGTCTTCTCGCTCTTCCCTGAGCCGTAAGTGTTCCAGGGTTATTTTTTGTTCTGCCAGCTTGAGTTCTCCATCCAAGCGAAGTCGGGCTAGTTCTACTTCGTGGAGTCTGGTTTTTTCTCTTTCTCGGATCTCTTCCAGGGAGAGACCCGCTCTTTCTTTAGTTGGTGCGGGGCTCGTCTCGGTTGTTTGTGTTCGGGGTACGGCCGTACCCGTTTCCGCCCAGGCTTCTAGGGCTCGTTTGAAGTCTTCCTTCGTACTCAGACCCGTGGTTGGGAGACCAAGTTCCATGCAATATTGCTTCAGTTCTCGGTGGTTGTAATCTTCCAATTTTTCCATCTGGAATTTCTCCGTTGTTCCGCTCTCTGTTGTCATGGTGGTCGTGTGTCGTGGGTCGGGTGACTTTCTGTACGATTATGCGTAGGTTCGGATCCCGTCGCTGGCCACCAATGTTAGACGGGGACCCTGAGGGTCGGCCGGATACTGAGGGAGAGATCCCCGAGTGGGACCGTCTCCTGCGATCGTACAGACAAGTTACCTCCCTCCCCACAAACAGGCACCACACCAAGTTGAGTTCAATGCTTTATATAAGGTTCTTAAGGCAAGGATATCAGCGATACAGGATATCTCGGACCCGGGGGTCCTCTCACTTCTAGTCTCTGTAGGGAAAAAGGGGGTAGCGGGACAGTCTTGGTACCGGATCGGTACAGGTAGTGGTAAGAGGCGAGCTCACAATCCTCGAGCTGGAGTGTCTGTGGATCGGGCCGCGGCCGCGCCAGCAGGCCAAGATAATGATCTCCCTAGGTAGGGGGCCGCGGCAGCGCCAGCAGGCCAAGTCGATGGTTTCACGAGGCAGAGGGCCGCGGCAGCGCCAGCAGGCCAAGTCGATGGTTTCACGAGGCAGAGGGCCGCGGCAGCGCCAGCAGGCCAAGACGATGGTTTCACGAGGCAGAGGGCCGCGGCAGCGCCAGCAGGCCAAGACGATGGTTTCACGAGGCAGAGGGCCGCGGCAGCGCCAGCAGGCCAAGACGATGGTTTCACGAGGCAGAGGGCCGCGGCAGCGCCAGCAGGCCGGTCACAGATGAGTTCTTCTCGGGTCTCTCGACTCCAGGATACAACTCCTTTCCTGGTCTGGTCCTGCCCCAGTTATAGGTCTGGTCCCCTTTGATGTCCGGACCCTCGCGCCTGGGGGGCCGGGAGGTCCGGGATGAGGGAGTCCAGACACCCAGCAGGGGGGTGGAGCCAGCGCCCAGGCGGCCGGGGGTGATCGACACCTGGCGGAGGAGAGCCGTTGACGATTCCTTTCTCCCATTGACTCGCCAAGTGGTCACTCTGCCTCCCGGGGGGAGGTTGGTGCCTCGATGTCGGGCCCGGCCGGGCCCAGGGTGAGGGTCGAGTTGAGGCCACGCGGCCTCGTGCTGTAGTGGCCCAAGATGGCGGCTGGGCCGAGGCCGTGGTGTGGATGGTGACCCGGGCCAGCTGGGTTCGGAGCTGGTGTCTTGTGGGTGAGGAATTGCAGTGTACTTCGGGTGGTCGTCGGGGACTCTGGCTGGGGATGCAGGGGGAGCCAGGGTCCAGGTCCCATTGCGGGGAGGGGGCAGCCCGACCATGCGGCCTGTCCAACACATTGCATGTCTCTATATGGGTCATTTCGAAGAAATGAACATATATAATGAGATGGCCCCATTCTTTGAGAATGTGCGAGCCAGGTACCGCTTCATTGATGATATTTTTTTCATCTGGAGCGGTGACCAGGCTCTACTGGACAAATTTGTCGCCTGGATAAATGCTGCTGACTTCAATCTGCGCTTTACGGCCAATGTCAGCAGAGAGAAAGTTGAGTTTTTGGATGTGTTGGTAAGGCATGAAGAAGGACAACTTTTTGTGTCACTATACACAAAACCCACTACCAAAAATACTTTGCTTGAGTGCAGTAGTTTTCACCCCCGCTGCCAGAAAGACTCAATCCCCTTTAGTCAGTTCCTTAGATTAAAGAGGAATTGTTCGAGGGTGAGCGATTTTCTCCAGCAATCGGATGTCCTTAAGTTAAAACTACTGAAATGAGGATATCCCCGTCGCCTTATCAGGGATTCATTCAAAAGGGTCAGGTACTTTAACAGAGACAGTATGTTTCAAGACCGGAATCGAGCTAATCAACAGCGATTGGTATGTATTACTAAACACTCCAGTGCCAATAACAAACTCAGGCAAGCTGTGAATTCGGCCTGGCATATCTTGAACATTGACGAACAAGACAACTCCATGGCTAAACCTATTTTTGCGTTTAGACGCAACAAGAATCTCCGTAACCATTTGGTGTGCGGGAGAGTGACGATCCATGGAGAACTCAAGCAGACTGGAATCTTTGGTTTACCTCCGGTGGAGGGCAACCATCGCTGTGGGAACCGTCACGCCTGTGCCCACGCTTTGACAGGGAGCAAATTCACCATTGGGAACCGCAGCATCAAACTTAACAACTTGAG
Source organism: Lissotriton helveticus (assembly GCF_964261635.1). Taxonomy (NCBI): domain Eukaryota; kingdom Metazoa; phylum Chordata; class Amphibia; order Caudata; family Salamandridae; genus Lissotriton; species Lissotriton helveticus. The sequence goes on along the minus strand of NC_136059.1, from coordinate 1,732,505,243 downwards.
CAATTGCCGCTCAGCTAATGTAATTTATGTCATTGTATGTCCCTGCAGGCTTCCATATGTGGGAGAGACAGGGCGAGAGTGCCGCACCAGGATGGGCGAGCACAAATCCAACATCCGCAATTCCTAAAGTGGGGCTCCACTTGTATCACACTGGACTGCGGCTGAGCACTCCGAAATGGACCTCAAATGGTCCATCCTTGTGAAAGTCCGAGATGTGTCCGGTAAGGATGTCACCTCTGTCAGGAAGAAAAGAGAGGTTTTTTGGATCTTTTTTCTTGACTCCGTTAAATCAGGCCTTAATGATCAATGCCCTTGGGAGAACGCTATTATTATTCTCCCTAGAAGTACTTGTCGCTGAGACTGTTGTTTTGAGGCCTTTTGCTGCTCAGGCCTCGGTGATCGATATCGTATCCTTTTTTCACTGTATGTTTGATTTAACTATGGTTTCTGTGATGAGCTGGGTTTATTTCCCTGACTCATATTACGAATACACTATCATTCTGAGGGTGAGAAACTAGCTGCTATTGTCCTAATGGTATGCTTTTGCCTAGATTACTCTTATAATGAAGTTATGTCACTCCCTTCTGCCTTTCTGGTTATCTTTGCTCTTATCATTTTTCCCTTATCTCGATTACATTTTTATTGCTCGCAGTCGGGAAGTAGGAAAAATACGTCACTTTCAGATGCTTGTTCTCCTAATTTTGCATATTTCGCTTTTTATTACGTTTTCCTATTTTTAGGCCCTCTGCCCACGCACGGTAGGTAGTATAAAACAATGTAACTGTATGTGAGGCATTTTTTGAGGAATTTGGCTAATCGTAACCTTTGAGTGATAGAAACTTCGTGCGCTTATAAAATATTCTGCTAGCTGCAGCTGTTGTTGCTTTGAGGAGGAACTGCCCCTTGACCTTCTTGCTGTATATGGGCTGACTCGGTCGTCCATGACGAAGGAACGCCTGTTGATAGGATTACCCGTCCTGTCAAAACTAATTCCTACCAGAGTTTATTACTAACCCCCGAGGTCCAGGCACACGTGATTGCTGACAGCCAGCTGGACTTCTACTGAAGGCGGGATATGGCCTATTTAAACCTGGCCGTTAGCGGTGTTGTTTGTGTTGAGAAAATTCTTGCTGAAATAGGAGTTTGTCTCCAGCCGCGCCCGTAGAGGTCAGCTTTCACTCGGAGGTAAGACTTGGACGAAGGGGACCTTAATCATTCTGTGCCCTGAGCCGTTTAGTATGGGTGCTCCGAGCAGTTTTTCTATGAAGGGAGGTGCCACTTTAATATCTAACATTTAATGTTTTCTATTTCGACATCGGGCGCTCCTGTCAGGCGCCTCTTATTCCATATTTGTTGAAATTATATACCTTTCCGTGTAAGTATTGTTTTTCTATGGGCAGCGTTTTTAAGTTAAAAGAAGAGCACTTTCTTCGCGCCCATTTCTTCTCCCCGTATGAGCTGGCGTAACTATTTGGGTCCCCCTGCACTCGATAATATTTTACTTTCGTAAGACACTGATGGTGTTTCTCTATGTTGAAGACGCCCCTGGACTTAAATAATTTTGAGCTTGAGTTTGCTCCTTTCTTTTTAAAGTGGGAACCTTGGAGTGTGCGGGCTTTGAAACTCAGTCCCCCAAACGCATGATGAAATCTTTTGAAAGGACATGAACTATGCATCTGGAAGTTGGACTTCGTGCACATTTATTATCCGGTATGTGTTCCTATGTCTTGTATCTTACTGATTGCAAGCTATTTGTTAGTGCGTACTGTTGTCTGGCCGCACCTTCAGGTGATCAATTCCGACCAAGAACTAGCAGAGCGTTACACCTTGGGAGAGCTTGGGTCGTGCTGACCGGTCATTATATCTCGAAATCAGCTCCTCCCCTGAAAGTAATGTTATGTGTCTCCTGGGTTAACTATTCGATCGATTCCTTAACCCTACCCCTTCTGAGACCGACATTGGTTGTTGTTCTCGCATGGGCGACCCATGTTTTAATAGGCTTTAGGAATATCCATCCTGATATATGCATTCAATTTCCTTCTTACAGATTGCTGGACAGACCGCCCGCCGTATGAGGCCCCTTTTCCATACGAGCTTCACTTTATGTGTAAAGCTGATTTCACTGTTATTACTCTAAGAAAACATCAGTGGATCCAAGTAAGTTTTGGGCTTGACTTAAAATAGACTAATGACCATTAAGGGTGGCCTGCATTATTCGCCTGGGCGGTTTGGATATAATATTTGGTATCTGTTGGTTGTTTTCAGGCACCTTGCTTCTATGAACTGAGAGAAGCTAAAGAAACCACCTCCCCCTTTTGATGTGGTGATCGATATCGGGAGTTTGAAAGAAACCTCTTGCTGTTGAGATAACTATACTGTTGGTTGGTCTCGAATGAGGTAATCTATGATGTATGCTTTCGGAGGAGGATGAATGATGAATGTGAGTGAGTGCTCTATTAGTTAGATCCACTGAACTCTTAAGGAACCCGGAGATGGTCTCATCCCTTCCTAATTTATGCAGGTAATGGGCCGCAAAAGAATGAATGGTGCGGGTGTTAGTTGTGTGTTCCTGAGTTTGACCTTTGGGCGATATTTGTATGGTTTATTTATCTTTATCATTTTGAGCTCACTTCATATATGACCAAATGGACATACAGGGATTGTCATAATAATAAGAATGATGAACAATACGTTGTTGTATCCTGCCCTCAAAGATATTGATGTAAATGCAGTAGAGATAACAAGTAGATATAACAGTTTAATGAAATTTTGTTTAAATATGACCAATTTTGTGAGTGATTGTTCTTGTGTTCATCACAGAGTTGCAATTTGGTAATTGGTTGTTCTTTTGTCCATCACAGATTCGCCGTTGCGTATTATTTATTGCCCCTCCCCATTGTCCTTGTGTGAATGCCCTGATGAAAGTGCGGCAGTAGATCTGGCCGGGCACCGAAACGCGTGTTGGCGTGATTATCTCCTGTCCTGCCTCGACAAACTGGGGGTCTCCAGTGTTGTGCTGAGAAGACTCTGCAGGACCGGTTCCATCTGCCACTCTGGAACTACATAGAGGATCATGGATATTTGTTTAGTTTGATGTTGGAGTGACTGTGTTTTTTTTGACTGAATGAGTGAATTTGAATGTGTGAGGAGCGTGGGACTAGGCGATAGTTTAGAGATTTTATGAAACCTTACTGTGTACTATGAACTACCTTTTAACTGTTTTTGTGAAGCAAAAAATAATAATAATGACTCGCAATTTAAATCCAAAAAAATAAATAAAATAAAAATATGATGTGTCTATGATTGCCGCCCGGCTGATCTGTGGTTTGGTCCTAGAATATGGTGAGCTCAACTCTGCTAAATATATCTTAATGGACTCTTCGTGAGCCAGCTTTATTAATCCTGCTGGGCAGACATCTTTTGTTTGGTTTGCTTATTTACCCGCTGCATAGCAGCCAAGGTTTCAGATTCCTATGGGTGCCATTTTCATAATTTTAGTCAATTTAGTGTAATTGAGTGGCATTGCAACAACTATGAATGACACTTTCTGGCGAGCAAAATCTAGCAATGAAGTTAAGAGAAACATACAAGTATCAGACATTGCACATAGAGCACTGGAATTGTCCCTTTTCAATGCATTAGTGATCTTAGCTAATTTATTCCAAAATTGTTCTTTAAGTGCACTATTAATTTCATCTTTTTGAAAATTTTCACAGGCCAGGGGAACCTCCTATCAAAACTTTACTATGAGGAAGGCTCCCTTGCTGAAATTCATCTGACTTTTTGCAGTGCCTCTGAGGATGTGGGTGGAGCTAATAGAGGAAGTGGGTGGAGCCAGTGGAGAAGTGGGTAGAGCCAGAAAAAAAGTAGGTGTGGACTCCGACAAAGATTTGATCACCTGCACTTTATATTTTACAAATTAAGCACTGACTGGGACACATTCAGCATCGCCTGCACGTTGTCTGCTTTCCATCTGCAACAACGTGCAGGCGGGGACGGGACTTTCTTATTTAAGACTCCTTCTGGGACCACTTTTGTGAGTCTCTTGGCTGGGAGCAGTCGGGAGCCTTAAACCTAGATGCAAATGAAGCGGAGAGGGAACAAAGGTTAGCCCTTCACACAACCTTAAGAAAGGCAGCTTTCCGCTTTGTTTTCACTTTGTTCAGTCCCTGTTTAGGAGCTATGCATACACTCTAAGAACGTCAAATGTGTTGGCCTTTCTCAGTATTTACACACAGCAAATTGCATTTATATGGAGCTTACTACACCTGAGGAAGTGTTGAAATAATTTAAGTACCACTATTTTTTCTTGTATAGCCCTACTCATTCCCATGCAGGGTGTCAAAGTGCTTTACAGCCACACGCGCGTATTACATGTACAATACATTATATAAGTATGTAAATATATGTACAGAATGTGTTACTTAAAACTGGGGGATTGCAAAGTGTAGAAGTCACATCATCTTCCATAGCCCACTCTGCTATTACCCTCAGAAGGCACTCAAACGTACACATGATAGAAACGCTAAATATATATGTGAGGGCTTTAGATCTGATGTCACTTCTTGTGATGCCACTATTTGTAAAGTCGTGGCTTGTGATGCCACTTTCTATGGTGTCAATTCCTGTGACGCCATGTGTGATGTTGTGCGCTGTGATGTCACTTGCATATTGCCTAACTAGGTTAGTCCCCCAACTTCTTTTTTTAGGACTTGTTCCCTGACTTTAATGCAGTTGTGTACTCCACCTTTCGGGGTGAACAGTAAGTACTGATTTGAGTGGCACTGCGGGCCCAGATACCAGTTATGAACGAAAGAGAAAGGTTGAGCAGCAAAAGTATACGTATGTGAAATAAACATATGAAACAGAACACAATGATGCAAATCCCACTTTTAAACCTACTTATATCGAGACCCCAAAATGTTGTAAAACCACGAAAGAGCTCGGAAAATCTACTCCGAGATAGTGGGGCGTATAAATGACTAATCAATCCTTCTGCATTGGATTCTAATAAGGAGACGCTACAGTCTACTACACCATGCAGGTGAGCTCTATAGCAGGTAGAAGCTAAATTAGAGATCTGTGAGGGAAGACGCTATAGTGGCACATTTTTTTAAAGTATTTCTGAAAAAGCTAATATTTAAAAAAACAAACCTTAAAGAAACTTGCATTTTCGTCAATGATTTGTACGTGCTTCAACATGCAGATTCGCTCTATTCTAAAGCTTTAAATGTTCCCCTAAATATGTATGAAAAGCGCCTCTTCAAGGGATTCAAGTGTGAAAACTTATAGTTATGTAATTTTAGGTAAACATGCAGCCGTACACTAAAAAAAAGACCAATTTTTTTTATGGCTCTGAGGGGAAGAAGCTCGTCATCAATCGCAAAGATGATGAGCAAATAGCTGCACGAGACAGAGGGGACAGTCACAGGCCGTCGGAGCACAGGAGAGTACCACGTACAACCACAGGCGCCACGTCTCCAGAAGCACAAGGGTTAATTGTGGCCGCCATTATCACGGCGTAGGGTCCTGTTGTAACATATAACATGCATTATATGTTTGAGGGTTGGCGTTCCAGCTTTACCTTGTGTTCTCCCTCTTCTCCCTTCTCATTGGTCATAGGTTGCCTACGTCATATTATTCATTAGGCTCCGTTGTTGTTGGGCGATTCGAGCCCCAGCTGTTTGCCTTACCGGTCCTGCACTTGCGGGTCTTTATATCTCAATAAATTACTTATATATTTCAACTGACTTTGTGTACTACATTCGATGACACTTCAGATGGCGACGAGGACGGGATGCTAAGAGTTGTTCAAGAACCGCCGGTGTGTGACAGAGGATCGTCTTTTCTCTTCAAAGTATTTTTCTTCAAGGCAAGTTATTCAGATTTTCTTTTTTCGGGGAGAATTATTCAGTGCTAATTTACTTTTCCATGTGAGGTCGAGTTAGGAAGCAAAAGAGTGTTCCTTTGACTCAAGACTCAGCGACCTTCTAAACTTTAATTTCAGGCAAGTTACGATATTTCGATTTTTGCCAAAGGAGTTTTCTAGCGCTAATTCATTATTTCGTCTATTTTCTTTCATGTGCTCATGCGCTGAATTTCACATGTTCGACAGCGTTTTCGAGGTAGCAGTAGCATTCTCCTCAGCTGTAAACTGTCAACGGTCACGTCTATTTCAACGTCGGCCGTTGTAATTTTCAGTTCTGAGTCTTGCATCCAGGCATTCCTGTCAGCTGAAACTGACATCGCTGATGTGGTTGCTGATGTCATCGCGTAGCCTACGATCCGGAGCGTGACTCCATTTTGTTTTCTGAAAATCGTATTTCTCTCAGAACAGTGTTATTCATGAGAGGAATTTGATGTTACACGATAAAAAAAAAAGGAGAAAAAGGGTTTTTACCTGTTTTCCATGTTTATATTTTCTCACATCAATGAGCTATTTCTTTTATAAAACTAAATTTGATATTTAGAATATTTAGCAGTAGTTTGTGAGAAATTATTGAATTGTAAAAAAAAAATTTGTTTTCAATTTTAATAAGTTTTAAAAATAGCGTTGTTTTGTTAAGAAAGTGGTACAAGGAAAAGTTGCCCAAATGGCTACAAATACAAATATATGTGCTCCAGCTCCTTTCTTGAATGATCCAGGGAAACCAAGCATGAAGTGGAAAAACTGGTTGAGGGCTTTTGAAAGTTATTTAATCGCAATAGATAGGGAAGAATTATGATCCAGAGAGAAAGGTGGCAATTTTGTTTGGATTATTGGGAGCAAATGGTCAGGAAATTTTCGATAGTTTGCCTGAGTATGAGCCACCCCCGGGACAGTTTATACCATTAGATGAATACCAAGAGGCGCTCAAACGTTTGGAAAGACAGTTTGGAGAGGAGCCTAATATAATGATTGGGCGTCATCATTTCACTATGCGTAAACAACAAGAAAATGAAACTGTTGAGGAGTATATTGGTGCTTTGCGTGTTTTAGCAACTAAGTGCGAATATAATGACATGGTGGATGTATATATTAGGGATCAGTTTGTTTTTCACTGCCATGAAAAGAAAATACAAGAGGCTTTTGTCATGTAAAAATCCTCCTTTACAAGAGGCGATAGATATTGCCAAAGGGATTGAGAGATCTCTTCAGACATCAAAAGTTTTATCTGCTTCCTCAAATTCAAGGGCTGATGTGTATGTTAATGATTTAAAACAAAAGTACCCTGCTTATGAGAAAAGAAATAGAGATGGCAGGGGCACAGATTCAAGTGTTATTATATGTTATAGATGTGGGTCAAAGAACCATAAAGCAGACTTTCAAGGTTGTCCAGCACAGGGTAGGAAGTGCACAAAATGTATGAAAATTGGTCATTTCGCTACGAGTTGTAATAATTCCAGATCACAAAGATTCCAGAAGGTGAAAGTAAGTTATGTAAATGATTTCGAGGAAGATATGTGTGCCAACATTGTTCTGTCTATTGATGACCAAACTGGAAATATTAAGGGTCCATTAGGCATTGCACACATTGGTGATGTAGAGGTAAAGATTATGGCAGATTCAGGATCTCCGATTACTATCATTTCAGATGTTAAATACATGAAATATTGGCCTAATACAGACTTGTTTGCTACAGATATATATGCCAAAGCATTTGGAGAGTCTGACATTAATGCATATGGGTATTTTTATGACTTGTTAAATATAAAAGGTAGGATAATTTCCACCAAAATCTATGTGGCTGAAAAGGGAAAAGACATTGTAGGTTGGAAGGATTTAGCTAAGCTGGGCATCATACTTAAACCAGGTGCGGACGACCCAATTGTTTTGGACGAAAATTTTGTACAAGCTTATGTTTCTTTGGTAAGTCCAGTTTTAAATGATGATTTGGAAAATATTTTTAACAAATATGAGTCTTTGTTCGACAATAGAATTGGTTGTGTTAAAGGTTTCGAACACGAAATTAAGCTGAAGAAAGGTGCAATACCGGTTAAACATAAGGTAAGGGCAGTTCCTTTATCAGTAAAATCTGATTTGCAAGAACTCTTAAACAAGCTAGTAGAGGAAGAAGTAATTGAGCCAACAAATTCTTCAGAGTGGATTTCGGCTATTGTTTTAATTAAAAAGAGAAATGGCGAAATCCGTTTATGTGCAGATTTGAGGTCGTTAAATAAAAATATTGTTGTTGATTGTTTCCCTCTGCCAAATATACAGGAGATTTTGGCTGCCACCAGTGGATCAAAATATTTTTCTATTATTGACCTCCAATCTGCATATCATCAAGTGCAGTTATCAGAAGCGTCAAAGGAGTTGACCACATTCATCACTCCTTTAGGGGCTTTCAGATTTAAAAGACTTCCATTTGGGCTGGCTTCTTCAGCAAGTGTATTTCAGAAATTAATGGAAGCTATTTTGAGTTGAGTTGACGGAGTACAAAAATTCCAAGATGACATTCTTATACATGCTAAAACAGTAGAAGAACATAATGAAATATTGGATACTGTTCTGAGTAAATTGTTTAATAGAGGGATGACTGTATCAAAAACCAAGTGCAAATGTTTAAAAGATGAGGTTGAATATTTAGGGCACGTGTTAAGCTGTGAAGGTATTAGGCCCAAACTTGATTTAGTTAAAGCCATTACTGATGCCCCAAGGCCATGTGATAAGGATGCTCTTAGATCATTTCTCGGTCTTAGCGAATGTTATTCGCGGTTCGTAGAGAATTACTCTTGTAAAGTCGAACCCCTACGAGTATTGTTGCGCAAAGGAGAGAAATTTTTGTGGACTGAGGAACAAGATAAGTCTTTTAAAATGATTAAAAGTGCAATACTTAATGCTCCAACTTTGAAGCCATACAATCCTGAAGGGCATAATGTTGTAACTGTGGATGCGAGTTCTGTGGGTATCGGAGCTGTTTTTACACAAAGGGTTAGCAATGAAAGTCATACTATTGCATTTATTTCTAGGAGGTTACAGGAATCTGAAAGACACTACAGCACCATAGAAAGAGAAGCATTGGCTTGTGTCTGGGCGGTTGAGAAACTGAGAATGTATTTATGGGGCAAAAGTTTTTGACTTATTTACAGATCATAAGCCACTCACTTTTCTTATGGATGGTTGTGGTAGAGGGAATGGAAAAATTTCGTCTAGATTAATCTGGATTCTGTCAAAATTACAAGAGTATAACTTCACTATCAAACATATTTCTGGAAAATGCAATGTGAGAGCTGATTGTCTATCACGCCTTCCACTTGAATGTGATGATTTTAAGGAATATGATGACACTGAATGTGTAGTTTCTTTTGTAAACAGTAGCAATCAATTTACCAGTATTTGTGAGGAATCTGATTGGGTTTCACAGCTTAATGATGACCCTGTATTAAGTAAAGTCAAATTATTTATTTCCAGTAGCTGGCCCCCAGTAAGAAATTTGAGTACAGATCTAAGAACGTATGCACAAGTGGCAGATGATTTAAGCATCGAGGACGGGTTCATAATGAGAGGTGAATTGTTGGTAACCCCGCCTAAGGTAAGACGAATTCTTTTACAAAAAGCTCACAGAACTCACCTTGGATCTACATTAACCAAGAAAGCCCTTAAACAATATTATTGGTGGCCAGGTTTGGACTCAGAAGTGAATTCATATGTAGAATCTTGTGCCACCTGTTTGAATTCTGACAAACGTTGGAAGTCCAGAGTTCAGGAGTTGCAATTAGTGGAAATACCATCTTCCTCTTGGAATAAAATTGCCATAGATTTCTCTGGCCCTTTTCATGCGTTAGAAAGTTCATGTAAGTTTAATGGTGGTTTGTGACTATTACAGCAAATGGGTCTATTTCAAGTTTGTTCCTAATATAGATTCTAAAAGTGTTATTCAATTTTTAGAACAACTTTTTACTATTGAAGGGTTACCTCAAATCTTAGTGTCAGATAATGGTAAACAGCTGACATCGGAAATGATGACGACCTTTTTAAAGAAAAATCGAATTTCACAAGAAAAGACTCCATTGTACTCCCCCCAGATCCAACGGGCAAGTGGAGCGGGTCAACAGGTTTATTAAAGATGGAATTCAAATGGCCCTGGCAAACAATTTATCAGTTGTAGAATTCACTCAAGATAGAGTGGATATGTATAACAGAACTGTCAATAACGTTACCAATTTTTCCCCTTTCTTTCTTATGAGAGGTAGACAAGCCGTCACAAGTATATCACCCAAGCTTTCTGTGCATCAAAAAGGGAAAAGTGACTTTACAGTTGTGGATGATGATAGCCTAAAAGTCAAGAGTTCTATCTGCAAGCAACAACTAAAATCCAAGAAATACTATGATGACATGCATAAAGCTGTTCACAAAGACATTGTTGTAGGGGATTGGGTGTTAGTGAAAAAACCATTTGTAAAACAGAAAGGAGATTCTAAATTATTTGATCCAAGCGAAGTTGTAGAGGTATCAGGAGGTGCAATTCGTGTGTCAGAATTGGGTTGGAGGAACAAAAGTGATGTAATCAAAATCAAGGACTTTCAAAAGAAATTGATGTCTGATTATAAAGATCAGAATACTGTGTCACTTTCAGATAGCTTTTGGTATGAGGTGACATCTAGTAATGAGAATATGGTTAATGATAAGGAGTCTGAAATGTGTTCCTCTTCAAATCCCAATGGTGAAATTCGCCAGCCAAAAGACACTGTTGATGTTGCACTGAGATCAAATAGAGAATTGTGTTTAGAAGATGCCTTTGCTAACATCCAAGAGTTGAATTCCCAAAGTTCTGCCGCAAATGAGTACAATGAATGTGGTAGTTTGCAGAATGAGCAGGAGTTGTTATTTTATCCTAATACTGTCGAATCTGCTAGTACGAGTTCAGGAAGAGTGGTACAGGTTCCTTGTAAGTTTAGAGATTTTATAATGTATTAATTTCAATCTGCTCTTTTGAAAGAAAGGGAGATGTTGTAACATATAACATGCATTATATGTTTGAGGGTTGGCGTTCCAGCTTTACCTTGTGTTCTCCCTCTTCTCCCTTCTCATTGGTCATAGGTTGCCTACGTCATATTATTCATTAGGCTCCGTTGTTGGGCGATTCGAGCCCCAGCTGTTTGCCTTACCGGTCCTGCACTTGCGGGTCTTTATATCTCAATAAATTACTTATATATTTCAACTGACTTTGTGTACTACATTCGATGACACTTCAGGTCCCAACGACATGCTAACCAAGGCAGACTTAGAGACTTCACCTCGTCTTTCAGATGGATTATTTAAGAAGTTTGATAACGTATTATTAGATTTCCCAAAATCTAGACTCCATCTATATTTGTACTTCCTGAAAGGAGTCCGGGGGTTACTTACTGGGCATTATTAGAGGAAATAACGCGGGCAGATGTCGAGACAGGGTTGTGACCCCTTGAGAACACTTTCGTAAATAAATCGAAGGAGCTCTTTGAAAACAAGTTGTGAGATGAAGGTCGACAGAGACAAACGGAAAGCAACAGAAGCAGGACCCTGGGCAATAAACACCTAGGAGGCCTTGGAGAGGGGAGGCATTCACTGCAGCAGACAGAAAATGCGGTACCAAAGTTAGGGATGTTATGTCTGGCAGCATGGGGTCTTCTTTTCAGGTTTATGGACAGATCATTTGCTCGACAATAGTTTGATTCCGTCAAGAATTCGGATCTTTGCCTTGCCGGGCCTGCACTGATCTCCCTGGAAACATGGCAAACGTGGTATCTCCCACAGTGGTGATGTATGATCACATGCTGTAATGGCCACATTATGACGTTCTCTTAGTATACAAGTCTGGTAACCAGGGCGCAGCAGCATTTCAGACAAGGACACCGGCCCGGGAGGATCAGTGCTGCCGACTGGGGCCGGGTGAATTGAAGGCGGCAAGTACTAAGCAGGCTCCTAGAAATGAGGAGAAATGGTGGATGCAAAGGAACAAGGTGCGTAATGAAACAAATGAGAACTGAAATGGAAAGCAAACTAAAACTGACTTTAAATCCCCATTTCCTTAATCCATATATTCTTCTCTCCCATTCTTCCAAATTACATCCCTTCCAACCCAATCCATCCTTTCGCAACCTAATTTTTCATTTTTCCCAATGCTTTCCGTCCTTTCTATGCCGTCCCTTCCCTTCTCTTCTCTCCCCTCCCCGTCCTTCCCCTCTCCTTTTCCCTCTTGCCAAGCTGCCACCCTACTCGTTTTCAGGTCTCCCCTTCCAGTACCTTCTCTTACCTCTCAACCCCACGCTTTCCTCTACTTCCCTCCCATGTCTTTCTCCTTTTTCTTTCCCCTTTCTGGATTCCACACACCTTTCCTTCTCTTCAATTTCCATCCGTTACCCTTCACTTGCCGTTCAGTCATTTCCCTTTCTTCCCTTCTTCCTCATTCCCTTCCCATCTTTTTTCCTTGCCCTATTTTCTCATCTCCCTTTATTTCACCTTAACATACTCCCCCTCCCCTCTCAAGTTAGTTTGCTTCTACTTTCCTCCTTTCTTTCAAAGTTGATGCCTTTTATTGTCTTCCCTAACGCCCTTCACCTGCTTTACTGTCATTTTGTCTCCAAGCTTTCAATATCCAGCTTGTCTAGTCCTCCCCCTTCTCCACTTCTTGTTCTTCCCTTTCATATTCAACACCTCCAATACCCTCCACTATTTCTTCCTTGCCCCTCACTTACCCTTACCTACTCATTCAACCTGCTCCACTACATTTTCCCTTCACCCCTTCCTTTCACATTCCATCTTTCTTTAACCCCACTCCTTCCCCCTTCTCCACTTCTTGTTCTTCCCTTTCATATTCAACACCTCCAATACCCTCCACTATTTCTTCCTTGCCCCTCACTTACCCTTACCTACTCATTCAACCTGCTCCACTACATTTTCCCTTCACCCCTTCCTTTCACATTCCATCTTTCTTTAACCCCACTCCTTCCATTCTATTCTCTCCTCTGCTACATAACTTGAGAGTACTTTCCCACTCCATCCTTCCATGCTTAACCAGGCCCACCCCTTCCCTACAAAACCATTCCCTTACATACTCTTTCCCATCCATTCTTTGCCCTCTCCACTTCCATTACCCCTGAGTATCCATTTCTTCTTGTCTCTCGCATTGCTATGTATTCCCCTCCTTTCACTTCCATATGCTGCCTTCACCTTCACCATCTCCTCTCTACTCTCATTGTGTAATCTCTCCTTTCTTCTCTCTATTAACTTTCTCTTCTTTCCTAACCCTTCCCAGTTCCTCACCTACCCTTTAGCTCTCTTCCTTGTCTATCCTACCATTCCTCCCCTTGCCTTCCCCTCATATCTCCCTTTCCCTTACCTAATACTTCCTTTCATCCGCCTTCCTTTCTATACCCTGTCCACCATATTTTCTCCCTCCTTCCCTACCCTCACACACTGTCCCTCACTACTCTATTTTAAGAAATCTGCTCTCAACTCCATCCTATACATTCCCTTCCAAACCAGCTATCATTTCCCCTCCACTTTCTTCTTTTTTAAAACCACTTTCTCTTCTCTTACCTTTCACTCTCCTCCCCTTATCTCCTCTCCTCTCCCCTCATCTTCTCTCCTCTTTTTTCCTGACCCACCATGCCCCCTCCTCTCCTCCACTGTTTCCTTCATTTGCCCTTCTTTCCCTTCATTTCTATTTCCATTCCCTTCCAAACCCATTCTCATTTTACTTCTTCCTACCCTATAATTCGTTTCGCTGCCCTTCCCCTAACTGATCAATTTCTTTATCTTCTATCTTTTTACCTCTCTCCCTATACTCTTGCTTTACTGTCCAGTCCAATGCACTTACTCTACTCTTTGAGTTCCTTCCTCTCCCCTCCCTTTCCCTTCCCCTTCCCAAACCACTTTCTCTTCCCTTACATTACCTACTCCATGCATTTCTCTTCCTTTTCCTTACCGAAATCCACCTCCTCTACTCCCCTCCTCTCCAAACTTTCCCTTACCTTTTCCTCCATGTTTACCATAACCTAGCCCATCCCCTACATATCCCTCCTTTCTGTTCCCTTCCCAACCCAATTTGCCTTCCACCCAACTTTCCCTTACTCTCCACTTTCTCAATTTCTCAAACCACTTTATCTTCCATTTACTTAACCTCTCCTCCCTGTGCCACAGCCTCTCCATGTTCAATTTTTTTTAACTTTTCTTCTCTTTATTTCCTTTCCCTTCCTAAACCCATGTTCACGTCCATTCTCCTGCCTCCTCTTGCCAGACTACTTTCCTGTCTGTAATCTTACCCTACCCCATCCATTTCTTTACCTTCTAACTCCTCCACTTTTCTCACCTCTTCCTTACCTCCTCCTCCCTACCATCTCATCTCCTCCCCCCAACTTACCTCCCTGCATCTCGCCTCTCATCTATCATGTCCTAAACCATTATCTATTATGCCCAAAACTATCACCACTCTTTTCCTTCCAAACCAACTTTCCCTTTGCAAACCACTCTCTTCCCTTACAGTACCCTAACTCATCCATGTCTCTTTATTTATTCTATATCTCCTCTCCTCCTTTCTCTCTCTCTCCTCCCTACGCACTTCCTCTTTTATTCCCCTCCGTTTCTACTGTATCCTTACCCATCGCCTTCACACCTCACCCCTCACCCTCTTGTTCTCTTCCCAACTTACACTTCCTTCTCTACCACCCGATTTTCCCTTCCTCTCCAGTTTCTGCCCTACCTAAACCACTTTATCATCCCTTTCCTTAACCTATTGCAACCTTTTTTCCTCTCCTCCCCGTGATATAGTTAACCCCTATACACTCCATGTTTCTTTTATATCCCATTCCTTCTCTTCATTTCCTTTCCTAACCCATGTCCACATTCCTCTGCCTTCCCTTGCCAGACTACTATCCCATCTGGAATCTTACCCTAACTCCTCCATTTCTTTACCTTCTGTTCTCCTTTCCTCTCCTTGTGCCATTCTCTCCTCACTTCCTCTATTCTTCACCCCCTCCGCTCTCTGACCCTCCCGTTTCTTCTCTACTCTTCCCATTGCTCCCCTACTTTTCCTTCCCCTTCCTTTCTATCCTCTACCCATTCTCTCCTCGCCCCCTCGTCTCCCTGTCCCTCTACTTTGCTGCTCTCCAAAGAGGTCATGGGTCGATCTCTCTTCAGATTAGAAATACTCTTTCCTTTACTTTGTCTAGTGGATGAATCCTTGTCTGTGGGGATGGTCTAGAGTACCAGGGCCTTGAATGATTGTGATTGCAACAGACAACAAGGCCTGGCTAAACTTCCCAAGGCTGCCTCGGGTAAGCGGGATGCATGGTGGGGTGATCTTGAGTTTGGGCTGGGGAGAGTCGACGGGCTGCCACAATCCCTTTTTAAATTTACTAGCAAGCGGCCATCCCACCTGTATAATGTCCCTTGCTTCCATTTGTCTCCATGGGTGGGGGGGATTTACCAGGAACATCGGCTTCTCCTTGTTCCAGGTTAATTCTGGGTCCCAGTATTGAAACATATCTTACCCAATCCAAAATGGCCGCCATGCCTTCTTTACTTCCCTGAAATCTCTCAATCCAATATGGCGGCCCCCTGTTTCTTGATTTCCTGTTTGCAAGGTATATAAAGAAGGTAGTACTTTCTTCCCTGCATCACAATGCTTCCTAGTGCTATAGGTGTGTTTCCCTACTCCCAATTCCTTTCCAGGATGTTTTTCCAGTTAAGGAGTTCTTGTTTGCCTTTGGCGGCTTCCATTCCTTCTCCCTGCTTTCATGAACTGTGCTGTCATTTTCCCTGGTCATCCTCCTACCGGTCTTGTTGTCATCAGGACATTTTTTGCCCTTTGGATTTTTTCTACATTTGGGGCTCTTTCCTGATGGTACTATGTGCTAGGGGCTACCTAGTGTTGGCGGCATTGTGGCTTCTAGAAGGGGTCACACTTTGCTCTGGCAGACAAGGACAGTCAAAACTGGGACCCTCCAGTCTACCCATAGCCTGATGTAGCTTGAGTCCTATGACACAGTGAGCATGGAATCCACAACTGGGCATACCCATCGCACTAAAGGTGTCAATTGCAACAAACAACGTGATGGATGGAATCCTTGAATTAATCTCAGTCACTGGTGATCGTTTGGGGTCTCATTCCAGTTAATAATTTTTTGCCTACAATGTCACTCTAGACAAAGGCCTACCTTAAGTAAATTAGTACCAACCCTCCAACCCTTCTCGTCATGAGAATAGTCTTTCTCAAACTTCCATGCAGTGATCCCTCCAGAAAAGACCACAAGCAACTCCAGACTAGGTTTGCCCTAGTTGGAGCTTGTAGCAAAATGGGTTCCAGTAATTTGGTCCACCCAGATTTTTCGCTTTTTGTTCACCTGGTTTTTGGACCTTTACTATAGGTGAGTCTCATTCCTCAAGTCTCACCCATGCTGATCACATGGTAAGTGAACTGTACATGTTCACTGCCAGAGCCTGTCTTTTAAGATAAGGCTGCTAGAATGCAGCTAGGGTAAGGGACACTGGGCTGGTTACACTTGAACATGTGTGCATACGTGTGCACATTGGCTGCACGGGTGAGACTACCATCATGCGCTGCCTGGTAATTGCACACAGGTAGCCTGATGCAGCGGGGGCTCTGTCAGGATAGATGTTGACCTGGGGTAGGTCTCATATTTTTAGTTGGCACTAAGATCAGTAGGGTCTACTGGATTATTTAGTATCACTGTATTATACACATAGGGGAAATCTGACTTAAATTGCTATTTTGCCACACTTAGGACTGCCAACTCCAGTGAGGTGTCATACTGGTATGGAACATGCATGCTGAGTTTGAATTCACAGATCCCAAGAACATACATGTATACCTTATGGGTCATCCAAAATTATTTTTCTCTGGATCAGCTCAGAATCAGATTCCAGGCCTTTTGTCGCCCTGAGGCGTAAAGTTAATTACTCTGTTCCCTAGCAGAGGGATCAAAGGCCTCCCCACAAAAGGAGTAATATTCAGTGCTTCACCTAGCTCCTTCCAAGGAAGGGGTGGGGTTGAAAATCTGCATCTGGTAATTAGCTGTCACACTGAACCTGTTTTGGTACAGCCCATGCCCCTGAAGACCCGCAGAAAAGAGCTCTGCATATAAACACCTTGAAGTCAAAATATTGGATTGTCCCAGCATGTTGTGCAATAAGGTTTGGAAAGGAGTAGAGGGGTGATATGGCATTCTAGTATTGACCAGGAGTGCCTGACATATAGAACTTTCCACCCACACTTATGAACTCTTACACAAGGGAGAGACTGGAAGCTAACACCTGGAATGTGATGGCATAGGCGGAAACACCATGGAAAGCTGGTAGGGCAATCCTCCTGATACCCTGATGGACTGAGAAAGTTAACTGCAGCTGCCCCCAGGACTGTTGGGTCTCTCCACAGCCAGTGAGGCTGCCCCCTTACACACCCTAAGGACCATTTGGGAGAAGAACTGAACTTCTGTGACCTAGCAGGAGAGGAGCTGTGGAGACAGGACAAAGGAGAAAACCTGACTATGGGAGCCAGGGAAGGCAGCTCCCTGTACAGTGTACCCTTTGTGAGGCCAGGAGGACTGGTGCAACTGACTGTTCCAGGTGGTTAGACCTAACCGACAGGAGCAAAATTAGGCCAGGATCATCAAAACTGGCCCAACAGAGCTTGAGATATGCACTTGGAAAGGATTTTAACTATGACCCTGGCTCAAGTGACTCAACTAGTGGGGCTCTGTCACAAGTTTCATACAAACCCCCAGGGTGAGCAATGCTCGAGCTCAGCTAAATATTCATAAATAATTAATGTCCAGGAGAGGGTATGTGTTTTGCTTTTGCCCCAGAGTTCTACCAAGCCTGGGCTGGCATATGAATGAATGGGGCGTGGGACTCCATCTGCCAGGCCTCAAAGAACAAAGGAAGAGATGACCAGTGTATTCAGGAATGTGGACTGGTACATCATCATGTGGCCCTGACATGAGGAGGGAGTGAGAGAGCACATCTGTGCCTCACCCCAGTGGCAGTGTGCTCACCCCCTCTCCCAGTGGATATGTCTGGGAATAGCAAGGCAGCAGCCAAATACACACACCCTGCTGATACGGAGATGACAGGGAGAATGAGGATGCCAGCTTCTATGCTGGCAACCAGTGGGGAGCAAGCTGGAGCAGCTTGAGCTTCCCGCACTGCCCCTAACCTGGGGCAGTTCTTCCTCTGGAGCAGAGGGGGCGTTGTCCCCCTACTGTGTGCAGCCAAGAGCATATGTTTTAAAATTCTCCAAGTCCGGACTCTGTAAAGGGCTGGGCTCTGCATGGCTGATGTGTTTGTTCATCAGGAGTGCAGACGGTGTGGGCCAATTCTGATGATTGGCAACGACCTCAGACTAACCCTGGGCAATAAAATCCGCTCCGCTTGCGAAGTTTGCGGATTTTTGGTAACTCTGAGTTCCACGTAGAATTCAGAGTTACGAAAACTCAGCGAATTGCGGCGTTGCAGAGTTTTTCCTTGTTTGCGCTTTCAAAATGCGTTTTCACACGCACATTAGCAACTTCCGTGATCCTTGCATTCGCCAATGAGTTTTCCTATCCATTCGCATGCGCCACGAGATTTTGTTAGCCGGCTGCGCGATCCCGCGAGAATGTGCGATCGCGACCGCGTCATTCGGCCACACCATATAACATCCGGTGGAAGTTTGGTGAAGCTCACGATGCCGAATACGCAAAAGTTGTGATCTGGAGAAGAATACCTCTCGGGCAGCATAAAACCTTCTCGAAAATGATGATTTTGATGAAAAAACTCCTCAGATTGACATTTGGCTATACTTTTTTGTGCAAGGTGTCCTTTTTCTTTTTTTTACCTTTTTTTGGAGAGGAAGAAAGTAACCCAGAGTCTCCAACTTCCTGTTCCTGTCCAGCAGGCTCCTCCATGTTCTTTGTTCTTGCCCTGTTAACGTTTCATTTGGATGTGGAGCTGGAAGGATCACTCTTTGTGTTTGCTACATCACCAATCATTGTATTTGAGGACTTTTGGATTTCAGATTTTACAAGTAAGTTGGTGCTGTTTGTTTGATTGGGACATTGCAGTTGCTGCAACTACAATTTTTGTAATTTTCATCATTTAAACAAAATGTATTATGGTAGCCAGTAGGTCCATGGGTGCATGAAACAACTGTTTCTGTGGTGTGTGTTGAATTTATTGTAAACATCATTTAGAGCATGGATGGTGTTGGATTGAATTGCAAAATGTGTATTTTTTGCGGTATTTCACTTTTTTGGTGTGTGCTAAATAAATGCCTTTGTTGTGTGTGTGTGTGTGTGTGTGTGGTGTTTTTGTGTAACTTGCATTTTATTGCATTAAAGCTGTGCTGTTTAGCATGCCTCCTTTGCCTGGCTATTATAGGCCTGTTTCAGTTCATTGTTTTCCAGGCCTACTGTTTGTTGTGACTGTGAGTGACCATGTGGCTGGTGGCCATTTTGTAGTCGTAGTTTAGAAGTGTGATGCTTTTGCCATTCAGGCCTGCATATGTTTCCTTTGTTCCTTTTGGCCTAGGCTTCTTGTTGTGGGCACGGCCATGTGGCTGGTGTCTATTTTGAGGCAAGGCAGTGTGCTTTTGCCATAGGCCTGCATTGTCTGTCTTCCCTTTCTTGTTGTTGTGGGCCTGGCCATCTGGCTGGTGGCCATTTTGAAGACAGGCAGTGTCCTTTTTCCATAGGCCTGCATTGTATGTCTTCCCTTTCTTGTTGTTGTTGGCCTGGCCATGTGGCTGGTGGCCATTTTGAAGCCCGGCAGTGTGCTTTTGCCATAGACCTGCATTGTCTGTTTTCCCTTTCTTGTTGTTGTGGGGCTGGCCATGTGGCTGGTGGCCATTTTTAAGCCAGGCAGTATGCTTTTGCCAAAGACCTGCATTGTCTGTTTTCCCTTTCTTGTTGTGGGCCTGGCTATGTGGCTGGTGGCCATTTTGTGAAGCTAGCCAGTGTGCTTTTGCCATAGGCCTGCAAACTTGTGGCCTAGTCTCCCAATAGGCCTTTCATCCAGTAGGCCCATATCTACCCATGGGTGCATGAAACAACTGTTTCTGTGGTGTCTGTTAAATTTAAACATCATTTAGGGCATCGATGGCTTTGGATTGAATTGCAAAATGTGTATTTTTGGGGATATTTTCATTTTTTGGTGTGTGTTAAATAAATGCCTTGGGTGTGTGTGTGTTTAGTGTGGTTGTTGTTTAACTTGCACACCTTGTTTAGCCCTATGGATTTTCATTTTTGCATGTTATTGCATTAAAGCTGTGTTGTTTAGCATGCCTTCTTTGTCTGGCCATATAGGCCTCCTTGAGTTAATTATTTTTCAGGCCTCCTGCTTGTTGTGACTGTGAGTTACCATGTGGCTGGTGGCCATTTTGTGGTGGTAGTTTAGTAGTGTGCTGCTTTTGCCACTTAGGCCTGCATGTCTTTCCTATGTTCCTCTTGGCCTAGGCTTGTTGTTGTTGTGGGCGTGGCTATGCGGCTGGTGGCCATTTTGAAGCCAGGCAGTAGGCCTGAATTGTCTGTCTTCCCTTTCTTGGTGTTGTGGACCTGGCCATGTGGCTGGCGGGCATTTTGAAGCCAGGCAGTGTACCTTTGCCATCGGCCTGCATTGTCTGTCTTCCCTTTCGTGTTGTTGTGGGTGGCCTGGCCATGTGGTTGGCGGCCATTTTGTGGAGTCAGCCAGTGTGCTTTTGCCATGGGCCTGCAATCCTGTGGCTAGTCTGCCAATAGGCCTTTTTTCCAGTAGGCCCAGAGCTACTCATGGGTGCATGAAACAACTGTCTCTGTGGTGTCTGTTGAATTTAAACATTATTTAGGGCATGGATGGCATTGGATTGAATTGTAAAATGTGTTTTTTGGGGGGTATTTTATTTTTTTGGTGTGCGTTAAATAAATGCCTTTGTTGGATGTGTTTGTGTGTTGTGTGGTTGTTGCGTAACTTTCCAACTTTTTTTTAGCCCTGTGGGTTTTCGTTTTTCCATTTTTGCATTAAAGCTGTGTTGTTTAGCATGGCTCCTTTGTCTGGCCATATAGGCCTGCTCAAGTTCATTGTTTTCCTGGCCTCCTTCTTGTTGTTGTGGGCCTGGCCATGTGGCTGGTGGCCATTTTGAAGCCAGGCAGTGTGCTTTTGCCATAGGCTTGCATTGTCTGTCTTCCCTTTCTTGTTGTGGGCCTGGCCATGTGGCTGGCGGCCATTTTGAAGCCAGGCAGTGTACTTTTGCCATAGGCCTGCATTGTCTGTCTTCCCTTTCTTGTTGTTGTGGGCCTGGCCATGTGGCTGGCGGCTATTTTGAAGCCAGGCAGTGTGCTTTTGCCATAGGCCTGCATTGTCTGTCTTCCCTTTCTTGTTGTTGTGGGCCTGGCCATCTGACTGGTGGCCATTTTGAAGCCAGGCAGTGTGCTTTTGCCATAGGCCTGCATTGTATGTCTTCCCTTTCTTGTTGTTGTGGGCCTGGCCATCTGACTGGTGGCCATTTTGAAGCCAGGCAGTGTGCTTTTGCCATAGGCCTGCATTGTATGTCTTCCCTTTCTTGTTGTTGTTGGCATGGCCATGTGGCTGGTGGCCATTTTGAAGCCCGGCAGTGTGCTTTTGCCATAGACCTGCATTGTCTGTTTTCCCTTTCTTGTTGTTGTGGGGCTGGCCATGTGGCTGGTGGCCATTGTTAAGCCAGGCAGTATGCTTTTGCCATAGACCTGCATTGTCTGTTTTCCCTTTCTTGTTGTGGGCCTGGCTATGTGGCTGGTGGCCATTTTGTGAAGCTAGCCAGTGTGCTTTTGCCATAGGCCTGCATTGTCTGTCTTCCCTTTCTTGTTGTTGTGGGCCTGGCTATGTGGCTGGTGGCCATTTTGAAGCCAGGCAGTGTGCTTTTGCCATAGGCCTCCATTGTCTGTCTTTCCTTTCTTGTTTTTGTGGGCCTAGCCATGTGGCTGGCGGCTATTTTGTGGAGCCAGCCAGTGTGCTGTTGCCATAGGCCTGCAAGCTTGTGGCCTAGTCTGCCACTAGGCCTTTCATTCAGTGGGCTCAGACCTACTCATGGGTGCATGAAACAACTGTTTCTGTGGTGTCTGTTGAATGTAAACATCATTTAGGGCATGGATGGCATTCGATTGAATTGCCAAATGTGTATTTTATTGGGGTATTTCCATATTTTGGTGTGTGTTAAATAAATGCCTTTGGCGGTGTGTGTGTGTGTGTGTGTTGTGTGGTTGTTGTGTAACTTGCATACCTTGTTCAGCCCTGTGGATTTTCATTTTTGCATTTTATCGCATGAAAGCTGTGTTGTTTAGCATGCCTCCTTTGTCTAGCCATTTAGGCCTACTTGAGTTCATTGTTTTCCAAGCCTCCTGCTTGTTGTGACTGTGAGTTACCATGTGGCTGGTGGCCATTTTGTGGTGGTAGTTTAGTAGTGTGTTGCTTTTGCCATATAGGCCTGCATGTCTTTTCATTGTTCCTCTTGGCCTAGGCTTCTTGTTGTTGTGGGCCTGGCCTTGTAGCTGGTGGCCATTTTGAAGCCAAGCAGTGTGCTTTTGCCTAGGCCTGCATTGTCTTTCTTTCCTTTCTTGTGGTTGTGGGCCTGGCCATGTGGCTGGTGGCCAGTTTGAAGCCAGGCAGTGTGTTTTTGCCATAGGCCTGCATTGTCTGCCTTTCCTTTCTTGTTGTTGTGGGTGGCCTGGCCATGTGGCTGGCGGACATTTTGTGGAGCCAACCAGTGTGCTTTTGCCATAGGCCTGCAAGCTTGTGGTTAGTCTGCCAATGGGCCTTTCATCCAGTATGCCCAGAGCTACTCATGGGTGCATGAAACAACTGGAGCTGTGGTGTCTGTTGAATTTAAACATTACCTAGAGCATGGATGGTATCGGATTGAATTGCAAAATGTATTTTTTGGGGGTTATTTCACTTTTTTGGTGTGTTTTAAATGCCTTTGTTGAATGTGTATGTGTGTGTGGTGTGGTTGTTGTGTAACTTCCCAACTTTTTTTTATCTCTGCGGGTTTTCGTTTGTGCATTTTTTCATTACAGCTAAGTTATTTAGCATGGCTCCTTTGTCTGGCCATATAGGCCTGCTTGAGTTCATTGTTTCCAGGCCTCCTGCTTGTTGTGACTGTGAGTGACCATGTGACTGGTGGCCATTTTGTGGTGGTAGTTTCATAGTGTGCTGCTTTTGCCATATAAACCTGCATGTCTTTCATTTATTCCTCTTGGCTTACTGCTTCCATCCCCTTTACCTGATGCAGCTCCCTGAAGGACGTGATGCGCACATTAATGCCAAGCAGGTTCCACTTCTATTACATTTGCATTTTTTGTTTTTATTCTTCTTCTTTCCTATCCTTCGTGAGTGTACACAGTATACCATGAAAGTCCTTATCGGCAAAGTCTCACAAATGGCTACACTGTTATTTTTTTAAATAATATAAACTGAGTCAATAACATGTAATAACATAACACTAGCGAGTGTGACCAACACACACACAGTTATATATTATATTTGTTTGTTTGTACTAGTGGTAATTGAACCACAACAACAAATGCAACATTTTACTGATGTTCTTTTGGCTTCTTTGGTTTTAGGTACACAAAAAACTGAGGAGGAGGTGTCTTCATCATCACCCATTGTACTGCCAGACAGAAGTCGTGCTGCGCGCAATGTCACGTGACATGTGACCACAGACATCTCTGCAACTTGTGCACCTGCGTCCTGCTGACATCGAAAAAAGATGGCCCCAAAGAAAGCTCCAGTACCAAGAAAGATGCCAGTGAGAAAAAGGAACAGAAAAAGGAAGTGGCACTGCCACTTACCAAGACTGGTGTGACACCCAATATGTTTTGTGGGAAACAAAATATTACGCCTGCATCAGCGGTGTCCGGGGACCAAGCTGGGAGCAGCACCTCCGCATCAGCGGGCCCACCCCACCAACCTAAGCCCATGCCATGAGTGCCGCAGAGGTAGCACTCTACTTGTGTAAACACCAACGAGCAGTGATGTTGAAATGTCATTATCGCAAAGTAGTACCCAATCAACGCAGGCGGAAACTCAGCAGATAAGTGGGCAACAACAGCCAGAACAACAGCCGAAACAGCAGCAGGAACAATAGCCGCAACAACAGCCGCAACAACAGCTGCAACAACAGCTCACAATAGTAGGTGTTCCTTCCAAAGAAGGGGCAGTTCAGGAAATCGAGCCTCCTGCAGACGAAGAAGAGCAAGCGACTCTTTCAGAAGATGCATTGTCTTCCAGATCCCCAGCAATTAAAAGGAGGGTTAGTCCATCAACTTCTTCAAGCGCCGCTTCTTATTATCTAGATACCACTTGGAACCCACTAGCTCAGCCTGAGAGTGAGGCACGCCACGCGACAAGGCTAAGGAAAAGGAAGGTTCCTGAAAGCCTTAGAGTCATGGAGGAAGATGTCGAAGAGGAGAATGATGACAAGCCAGTCATCATGAAGATCACTCCCGCCCCAGTGGAGATGGAGACCAGCAT
This sequence comes from Lissotriton helveticus, assembly GCF_964261635.1. Classification (NCBI taxonomy): domain Eukaryota; kingdom Metazoa; phylum Chordata; class Amphibia; order Caudata; family Salamandridae; genus Lissotriton; species Lissotriton helveticus. Next base: position 1,732,480,798 of record NC_136059.1, on the reverse strand, counting down.
TATTATTACCCCATCCCAAACTGCTGTGATGGATGTGGCACGGATACTACCAACACAGGTAATACCAACACGACCTCCAGCTTCCATATTTGCATTTGCAAAGGCCTGGCAGGGACCTACATCCAGCTCAACCACCACCTCAGTAGGTAGTGGTACTGTAACTTGACAGAGCCAAATTCCAGGCACACCCTCCAGTTCATCTGGCATTGCTACAAGTGGCACCTCCAGCTGCACAAGAAAGTTCACCTCCCCAGTTTGGGACTTTTTTCGGTCAGCAGTAAGGAGGAGAACGTTGCTATATGCTTAATTTGTCGACATGGAGTTAGTCAGGGTAAGCTTGGTACAAACGATGGTACCCGTGGCCAAACAACCCATCTGAAAAAACATCACATGATCCAGTGGGAGGCGCACCTACTTAGCGTACAAAAAAGTAAAACTGCACCCAATGCTGTTGGTGGGGATGAAGAAGTAGAAGAAGATATGAGCGCGGTGGAAGGTGAACAAGAGGGAGACATTTTCTCTGGTACACAAAGTAGCCATGTCCCTAGTAGTGTAGTGGTACCGCCCACATCCTCAGGAACATCCCAGTGACACCGTAGTAAGAGTCAGGCTGCGACACCAAGGCAAAGTACTACAATGAAAAAAAAAGTGTGTCGTTGAGCCTAACTGGTTTCAAGAAGTCACCTGCATCAGCTGCACCAGAAAGGAAAAAAAATCAAATCTACCATTGTCAGCATGCTTAGGTCGGAGGGGCAGTACGAACGTAACCACCCAACAGCACATTTGTACAATGCGAAGCTAGCTAAAATGTTAGCACTGGACCTTTTCCATTACTCTTTTGTGGAGGGGGTGGGTTTCCTTGAATTTGTGACAGCCATCTGCCCAAAATGGAAGGTTCCTAAGCTGGTCCTACCTCGCAATGTGCTGGAATTGCTTGGACAAGCTTTGCAGCAGAGTGCTGTTCACAATATCCACCTGACAAAAGACATGTGGACCAGGTTCCAAGCCACTGATTACATGTACATCACTGCACACTGGATCTCTTTTGTGGGAGTTAGAGAAAAGATATCTGAAGCAGGTGTTGACACTGCTGAGATTTGTAATGCTCCTGGGAAACATGCAACTGTAGCCATGTTCCACATGGAGAAATCTCATACTGCTGCAAACATTTTGAAAGAGTTTAACAGCAAGGTCTTATGAATGGCTGCGCCCAAGAGGGCTTAACATTGGTTTTGTTGCCACGGATAATGGCAGTAATATAGTGAAAGCAATGCAGTATGGTGAGTATTTTCGGGTCCTGTGTTTGGCGCACTGCATTAACATTATTGTTCATGACTTTCGGAAAAAAGAAGCCTGAGTCAACAACTTACTCACCACCTGCAGAAGAATATGCACACACTTCATCCATTCTTTTAAAGCCCGGAAACAGCTGAGGATCATTCAACGTGAGCATAGAATGCCAGCCAAACCACTCATCCAGGAGGTGCCAACACGTTGGAACTCAACTTATTACATGCTTGATTATCTGTTTGATCAGTACAGACCAATCAATGAGTATGTCATGCAAAGAATAAGGGATGCGACTGTGAAAGGCATGACTGTTGGATTTGGCCCTTTTGGCAGGTTCACCCCCAAACATTTTGCTTTTAAATGTGACCTGATGGTAGTTGTTTTTGGCTTCTGCGCACTTTAACATTGTGTCCCAGTGTAAAGTGCATGCACAATCTGAGTGCGTGTGGTGAGATTCACCTGCCCTCCCACAGGAATGCATGGGGGATATGTGTGTCCATGGTAGTTCCTGATGTGAGAGGAGTGCAGGGGCAAGTTTGGTATGTGCGAACTCGTGAGAATAAATGCTGTGCCATGGTGTGTGCAGATTTATTGTGTCTAATGGAGAAGTGCCACTTCTAGAAGTTGACATGTCTGTGTGCAGTGAATGTGAATTGCCTGTCTGACTTGTGAGTGACAGGGGCTGGCTGGTGTGTCTGGTTCCAAGAGCCAGGATGGGTGTGCCCGGTGGTGAATAGGGAGATCTGCATGTAGATGGGAGGGAGGAGTTGCACCTGGGACCTGAATAGGTCTGTGCCTTCCCTCCACAATGCTGGTTCCACCCCCTGTGGTGCGTCTGATGTCCCTAGCCTGTCCTGTGAATAGGGAGAGGGGCTGAGCAAAACAAAGTGCTCCAGAACCAGTTGTAACTGGTTCTCCCCTTACCCTACAGTTTGTAACAAAGGAAATTGGTGTATAAAAAGGGGCTGTGACCCCATGTAAAATGTTCTGTTGTTCCTGACTTGAGGGGAGACTGCTGCTGGGCGCCAGGAGGAACCGCCACTGGGGTCTGCCTCCCTGCTGGAGGGCCCTGTGAGCTGCTCCCTGGGCCCAGCCTTTGCCCCCCCTTCATTCTAAGACTTGCCATGGAGACTTTGGGCTGTAGCCCCTTGAAGTGCTTTATTTTTCCTCCTGGGGAGCGCTTTATTTTTCTGAGCAGCGCTTCTATTTTGAACTGCAGCACGGAGCTGCGATCACTTTCCAGAGGGAGTCCCAGGCGTGGGGGAGATCCCCCTGCCTTTGTGCCTTGATCGAGCGGGTGCCTACCCCGCATTCTGCCTCATTTTCGGTGCGGGTGCCCACCCCGCATATTTGCCGTTTCTGATATCCCTAGCGGGTGCCCACCCCGCCAGGGACTTTGTGCTGATTGTTAAACCCATAGCGGGTGCCTACTCCGCCAGGGACTTTGTATCTGAATGGGAGCCTGCCCCATATTGTGCCCCTCAGCAATCACCACTGCGCTTCCTGTGGTGACCCGGAAGTACAGGAAAGCCAAACTGGAAGCCGACGGGAGCCCCACCCCACGCCCCGGAGCAACAAGGAAAAGGCTGGCTGGAAGAAGAGTCCAGGCAGGAGCCCACCCCACCCCGCACTGGACTGTGCCCAAGGAAGTCTGCAAAGTATGCGGGGCTCCCATGGGGAGAGGAGAGCCAAGTTGCCGCAGAGAAAGCTGGAGCTGTGCGTGCTCCCTTACAGCTGTCCCCAGTGCCTGCCAGGGAGACCCGGAGGAGTGTCCTGGGCGGCCAGGGTGTCGAAGGATCCAAGGCACTGACCGAGAGGACCAAAGGAGGGGTCTGGAGATTGAAGCGGAGGGGGCTTGAGGCACGTTGCCTGTGCCTGCCCCTGCTGCCCACCAGCCCCATGCAGCCCGCAACCCCGGAGACAAGAGAAGCACAGGAGTCCCGGTGAGTGGGGCTCCGATCTGGCATTGTTGGGGGCATTATTCTTAAAAGTGAAGCCCCTGTGAAGGAGAGGCTCCCCAATCCCTTTGTGACACCAGCTATTCCCCCTGCAGTCCGTTCGCTGCACTGTGAAGTGCACCCTGGGGACAAGCTGATACCTGGCGGTCCCGGAGTGAGACTTGCATACTTTGGGGCACATTTGTTTATTCTTAGAGCCTTGCGTGGCTCTATTGGGGGTATTTTGTTTGGAGAAGGGGGGTGAGTTGCACTCCCCCAAGCCCCAGAGCATTAACGGTCAGTAAAGTGCCACCAAGGTAGACGGAGGGCCAGCTGAGAGGTCCTAAGTTTTACAGTCCCTGAGAGGACCCCTGACGGCCCCTGGAAGGCCAGTGCCATTTTTCACCAGCTGCCCCACCTGACAAAGGGCAGCTGCTACATTGCGTTTAGAGTCCCAGAGAGGAGCTCAGAGGGCACAGTGGTGCCAGGGCTAATTTGACAGTTGCCCAGCAATTAGTGGGCAGCTGCCACGTTTAGGCCGAACTCTTGCGCATGTTTGCTTTGGCCGCCTAGGCAGCGCGCCCTGACCATTTTTGACAAAGGGCCTTTGAGCCCCATGGAAGGCCAGTTGGCCTGGAGTCAGTAACTTCTGGGATTCTTGCGCAAGGTGATTGCCTACTGTGTTTATGATGATAATTGCCCAATGTGATTTAGGCGTAATGTGCAATGCCTTTATGCCTGTGATACCTCTAACTGTGTTTTTATGCTTAGGAGGTTGTTTTGCCTAGTATGGTTTATGCTTGTCAGTTTATGTTTTCACTGCTTGACCTATGCCTATGGGGATTAGTAATGCGTAGTGTGTTCTTACCTTTTACCGGTGGTTACTGGTTGTGTTCTACAATTGTTATTTTGTGCTACAGTTATTCTATGTGCTAAATCTACTATTTCTACTAAGTGCTGATTCTGACAGTGGTCTAGGCGGCCCTGTCATGTGTAAATAACCCCCTGTAAATACTGGCCAGTGCCAGTTGGCACAGTGTAATATGTGTGATTATGATCTGATGTGTTTATGGTAATACAAAGGCTATTTTTATATATATATATAACCTTGTGTGCAGTTCCTTTTTGTGGTGTGCCTAGTGTGTTGCTGCTGTGTGTGTGTGTGTTGCGCAAACGCTTTACACATTGCCTACGGGATAAGCCTTACTGCTCGTGCCAAGCTACCAAGGGGGTGAGCAGGAGTTATCTTGGCGTGTAACTCCCTTGCCCTGACTAGAGTGGTGGTTTCTGCCTTGCTTTGGCTTTTGAGCTCTTCACATGTGAAATCAGCAAGGAGGACTGTACTATGGGCCAAACTGTCCCACTGTTGCACATGTTAGAGCAACAGCTGAAGGAGGTATCTGAAACGTACACAGGTGTGGAGGAAAAAAATGAAGCATATGAGTTGTTGGAGAGCTTATATTGTCGCTTAGCTGAAAATACAAGGGGGCCAACTCGCATTGTTTCAGAAAAACATTACATGTGTGCCACAATTCTGGATCCACGGTACAAATCAGCACTGAACACTAAGACATTAATTCCTTTTTCGGAAGTGGATGTTGCCCAGTACACAACTTGGATAGCTGAGGCAGCCAGTGACTTGGAAAATAAATGGCTGTAAATTAAAGGCGTGCTACTCAAACTCACAACAAGTACTGCAGCAGAGCATCCTGTGTCAAGCTCAACTTCAGAGCCTGAGAGCAGTGCGTTTGGCTCAGAGGTGTCACCATCACTATCGACAACAGCAAGAACCGGATCATCAGCCCCAGTAAAATCGGCACAGGATTGGTATTTACAGCAAGGGCTTGCTATGTTCAATGGTAATGCAAAGACAAAAGAGGCCCAGCAAAGTGGAGCACCAATGAACATTGAGCGGATGTCCCAACAGAGGTCTACATTGATCAAAACCCATTGCTGTATTGGTATGGGAAAAGGGGCCAATGGCTAGTGCTCAGCAGGCTGACGATAAACTATCTGGCTAGCCCTGTCGCAAGTGTCTCTTCAGAGTGTGTTTTCAGTGCTGCTGGTGCCATTGTAACAGTGAAAAGGACCAGTCTCTTGCCCCAAAATGTGGAGAGGTTAACCATGATAAAAATGAATCAGCACGTTATACGACCGAATTACAAAATACGTGAATCAATGCAGGAAGATGAGGACAGCGACTTAGGTGATGGAAGTAGTGTCTTAGATGATTACCTACTTCCGATTGAACCACCAGAGTTTGAGGATGAGCTATACTTCCCTGAAAACTAGGCTTTGAACTTCTTACTTTCTTTCTTCCTTATTTTACTTTTATTTGTGTATGTCTCTGTCTTTCTGGTTCGAAACTTTGAATCACAACAAATCCATCACCACCGTCTTCTAGTCCTTTTTTATTTCCATATTGGAGTTGCAGCTCTGTGCGTTTAACTTGGGTCCACTCCTGGAGTCCTGCTACATCCTCTTGACTCACCCTAAATCCATTTCCCTCAAGCCAGATGATGATTGGATGGAGAAAACGTACAAAAAAAGTTGCCTCGTCGGTTCCCTCTAAAAGAAGTGGAACATGATGACTACTATAGCTAACCTCCTTTCAAAGCCGAGAGAGACTGCCCCTTAACTTAAGATGAGAACAAGGATAATGATGGCATGCATTGGACGCTGACTCTGAGTGATTGGTGTTTGTGTTGTTGTTGTTTGTTGTGAATGAAGTGAATTTATTGTGTACTATTATTTAATCTACACACTAAAAGTGACTCAAGCCAATGTTTCCCTTCTTGTTGTTTAGTAACAAAATTGTACTTCTACTGCAGCCCAATCCATTGTATTTTTGAATACGGAATCTGGACTCACTCTGTACACTACAGACTGAGTTGGACAACACCATGATGATGACCACAGTGACATAATATCTTCGCAGTCAGTCCGTATGATCGGAGATGATTGATGGAACAACTCAGGGCATATCATGAGTGGCATAAAAGGTAAACAAGTCAGCAACAACCACAGCAGCCCTACATATCTGTGTAGTGGTGGAGGAGAATCACAAGTGTAGTAGTGGTGGTATGACTGACAGCTGTGCATGCCATTGACTTAGTTACTTTGGAAAATGCTATGTTGCTGTATATGTGACATGTGTGCTCTTTCTGGCTCAGTCAAAATCTAGGCTAAGTGGAGGTTGGGTGGGTGCCGTGGGCCTGGTCTGTCCTGTTGCTGTTATAGGTTAATGCTGGAAACAGCCATCAGAGTAAACATGATTTAGCCATTGCGCTCTGAAAGTGTTTGCACTCCTCCGTAATTTATTTTAAATATCCGTTTTGTTTTTTCATCTACACTTACAGGCCAGCCTTTACCCTGTGCTAAACAAAGAAAAACATCTCACACTCACCTACCAATCCGCATCCGCCAGGCAGGCAGTGACACCCAAGATTGACGGACGCAGCGTCCAAGGAAGGGAGGACCAAGAGAAATGCCGAAATGCAACTCCCCAATTTGACCAGGATAACATACAGTAATACCTTAGTATCAACATTCATCATCTTTTAAATAACTTGATTAATTTGCTCTCTTGAATTGTTACGACTGTGTGTTGTTGTTGTTTGCTCTCTGCTTATAATTGATCCCTACAGCTATTTTTTAATTTTGTTTGCTAGCTTTGAAAAGTAAGCCCGGTGCAACAGAAGTAAAAATGCATGTCATTTAGGTCTCTCTGAGGGCAGACAGGCGTGGCAAATTGCATAACAATTAATAATATACTGCTGCCCTGTACTGTCTACTAGTCTAGCTAGTGAGTAATACTTATCATTAACCATCAAGTCATCATCATCATGCATGCATTTCCTTTTCCTCCCTTAACAGATTTATGGATATGATGGTCGTCTGCCAAGATTGTGTTTGGTTGTTTGTCCATGCGTAGTGTTTTTCTTTGTCAAACCTTTCCCCAAACCCCCCTTCTCAACCATTCATCAAATCCTAACCCTCTTCCCCCGGGCTGTGTGATTTATATTGAGGTGTAATTAAATTAAATGTTCACCAATATTTGATCACACGCTTGCTGGGGTGGATGTGGTGAAAGCAACACTAATTCAATTTCAAGGCAGGGCGAGGATCTTTTTCTGCTTGCCCACCCATGCTCAGTATATTTACAAGTCAATTTTTTGCCAAAGGAACCTAATCATGCTGTTGTACTAGGCTATCCCCGCCACCATTATATTTTATTTTACTTTAGCATTGCTAATCAGCAGTATTATGGTTTATTGTTTGGCAGTATTCTTGTGTACTGTACTCTACTACTCCTTCCAGAGTCTCTTTCTGGCAATTGACTGTCTCATTTTTTTTTGCAAATGCTACTGTCAGTGTCTACTACTACCACCACAACCATGGCATCTTGTGAAACCAAACCATCATCACCATGCATCCATTGCTGTGCCTAAGTTTAAACATCAATCACAGGTAAGATAATAGGTTTGTGGAGGAATAATTAATAATGGAAATAAATTCATTAATTCACACACCCACACCCTTGAGTTCAGTTGCAGAATGCATAGACTAGGAAGAGAGACTGGCAGTACTAGTAGGACTAGTCACTCAGTGAGGGTACCACATCTATCTGTTTGTATGTTACAGAAAATTGGCAGATTATTTAAATAAAACACTGGCTACGGCCCTGCAGCAGCAAAGGAAACCATGTGACGTAAAAGAGTAACCCCCGCACAAAACATTTAGATCATATGTAAAGATTAAGTATAAATATAATGTAATCCCCTAACAAAAATATACTATGTAAAAAATAATCCCACATCACCTGACCCACCCCTCTCCCTAACCCCAACCAATGTCCAAAAAGAAAAGTCCAAGCAATGTCCGTTCAAAAAATAAAATTGTCCATATAATTTATAACACCAACTTTTCCCCAATGTGTGCCCAATGCCCACCCACCACAAAAAGAAATAAAAAAGGGCCAATCCAATGGGATCTCTCTATCGGCGTGCTAGCAGTTGCCAGTAAACTGCTAGGACCTCTTGCTTCAGTTCTTTTACCTGCTCCTTTAGGCGCACCATTCTCAGGACCAAGCGGCACTTAAAAGCCCGGCAATTGCATCCACAGGGTGGGGGCAGCAGTGCTTGATGTAGTGCAGGGGCATCTGCCAGACCGCAGTGCCGTACCACTCGAGGGGCCTGGCTGGGGCCTGGGCCATTAGAGAACTGCAGATGCTGCCGCCACCCCTCTGCCAGAGCCACCAGCCGCCAATGATTATTTTGGATGGCCTCCAGCTTCCGGGGCTGGGCCATGACTGCCAACTCCTTCCAGTCCCGTTTAGAAGATTCTGTTGGTTTGGAAGGAGTAGCTATATCAAGAAGAAAAATGAATATTGTTGTAACCTATATACTCTTAACAAAACAGTAAGACAAATTAATACTAAACATAGTGGCACAGTAGCACTAGCAAGCACAATATATAACATTTGTGGTATCTATCCTTCCACTTCCTTGACCTCTAACATTTGTAGGAGTTTCAGGCATTATACTAGCACTATGGGCTCACTTGAGTAGTACACCAGTCTTCTTCTTCTCTCTTGTTTAGCTAAATTAAGTAACCTTGTTGTAGCCGGCATGCCAGCTCAGTCAGTTTGCGCCCAAGACACATACTCGTCTCGTGACACAACCCACGTTTGTTTTATTTACTGCTGTCTGCATGTGGGGAAGCGGACTACTACACAATCATCTTATTTTTCTATTATGGGTTGAACTAGCCAAACTCTGTTACATCAAGGGCAACTGCTCAATTTTTCTTTCACCCTGCCCTGACTACTATACTACAACAAGGCAGATGATATCTGATCCAAATGATCATTGCTTATATATGGGACAACATTAGGTACTTTGTTTTGATTAATTGTGTAACCATGCAGCCGATGGCCCACCCATGGCAGGCTGACACAGTCAAAAATAAATTACCATAGGTAGGGAGTGGGCCTCGAAGTCGGAGGAAGGTGCTTGATAACAACATACATGAACAATATATATGCTGTGCTTGCAAACTACTGTGAGTCAAGGGAGTATTCTGAAAATACAACTTCTATTTTCCTTCGCTTTGCTACTCTGGCGCAGTTTCTTTTTATTTTACATTGTCTTCAAAGACTCTTCATCCAGTGACAGTTTCCACCTATGCTATCAATGATGAATAACACCCAGGCATCCATCCATTCAAAGTAAACATGTTGTAGGAGAGTGGGGTCTGCAATCCCATGGCCACCCCAGATTTTTGCTTTTTGCTTCACTGATTTACGACTTTCCCTGGCTGTGGGCCTGCTAATCAGACCCACAGCCTAGCTGTTCTCTCTCTAAATTACAACCATGTACCTTAGGTGCATTTTACCAATTGGTACTGGGCCACCTTATCAGTCCCTGTACAGCATACCTTAGGTATCCAGGGCATAGGTGTACCCAGGGCCTACCAGGGGCTGAAGCATGTATTATGCCACCCCTGGCTGGCCACCCAAACAGACACAACTGGCTGCACGACAGCTGGGGCAAGGTGGTGTAAACACCCTTTGCTTTAATTATAGTATTCCTATATCTAACCCTAAAATGGGCACATATATTCCTATCTGTCACTCCTATGGCAGGCCTTATCAATCCTGAAGGCAGAGTGCTTGGAATTATGTGAGATGGTGCTCTGGCATGAGCTGAGCCCGTTTGCAGCTTGCGGAACCAAGTCCAAATAGCTGTTCCATGATAACGCTATACCATATACTCTTAAGTGCATTATAATCCTCGCGGTTAATTGCTAACTTTGGTATAGCTTTATCAAAACATGTCGAGTAAGGTGTCATACGATTTGGAATACTAACCCCTCGCTAATTCTGGCGACGGGGTTAGCATTCCACCCTTCTAGAGGGACACGGCATGTATGTAACTGTGAACCCCAGTTAAAGTCAGACATAGCCTCAGCTCCACAAAATGGATGCTGCCACCGAGACACAAGTCTGCCCTCCTGCTGTTGGGAGTCCTTCCAGCAACGGAGGCATGGACAAATGGTTTCCTGTCAGGGGCGGTGCCAGCACCATCCCAGACAGGATTTTGTGTATCCCAGGTAGGCAGGGCTGAAAGGAAGGTGACTGCAAGTGGCACCCCGGTGCTCACTGTGCATATGCCGGCTCAAACCAGTTCCTGGGGCACACCAGCCCCTGAGCTGGGGAGAGACCGGACAAAGGAGAGGGGTGTAACCACCCCCCTCCTAGTCCCACCCATAGGGCAGAACTTAGTCGCGTGCCAGCCCCTTTCCTTAGTATAAAGATAGGAGCAGGCCCCCTTCCCAAATTAGATCATTCTGAATCTTGAAACTACTTTCCACGAAAGGAACTCTTGACTCTTCTGAAGACTCTCCCTTGTGGCTAAGGAGTAGCCACCCTGCACAAGCAGGCACCATCGAAGCTCTTGCGGTTTGCTGTAAGTCCATCCTCCGGATCAAGACTGCCCAGCTCGACGAGACCCGGATTCCCTGCCATCTCTGACCTCTACCTACATCATCCAGCACAGCTGAGATTCGTGGGTGCGATGAGACCCGTGGGACCGACCATCTTCAAGACCTGCACGACGCTTCTCCAGCACGACCCCCGAGAGACCCTCGAGTAAGTGCACTGGGGTTTGAGAAGCCCTAACCCTAAGCAGCTCCAGCACCGAAGTCCAGCCTCCCAGCATCCACAAGATCTGCGTGGGGCCCTTCTGCTTCTTTGCTGCTTGCCACGTTGTCCGGTCACTTGCCCGTTGGCTAGTGACCCTCTTGACGACGTACCACGAGGATTTCACTGCTGGTCTGGTTGCTCCAGACTGGCCCTTGCTCCCCTCCAACAGAGGAGCACCCTGGACCCTCCTGGTCCACTCCAGAGGCCATCTTGAGTCCGCCGCGTGGGCTTGCCTTTACCAAGGCTTGTTGCTCCAATCCTGGTTTCAGCAGCGCCGACAGCAGACACCCTCGAGGGACAGCTCGCCCCTCCATCCTGGTCACCGACAACGCCTCCTGGTCCGAGAGACTGCAGAGCCAAGCGTCGCCCACTCACCTGGTCGAGGTGTCCTTATCCGGTGCCATCCTGGTGCCCATCTGATCACTGGCTAGTGATCAAGAACTGAGTCCCCTCTGCTTTCAGGTCATCTTCAACTCCGATCCAGGCTTGGATCCCATCGAACTTCATCACTGGTCGCCTGCCAGCAACTTCTTCTTTCAGGCTCCATAGACTGTAACGAGGATTCCCGACGTCTTTTGAACCCTATGCAGCCGCAGCCCCAGCCCCTGGGCTAGGTAACTCGAGCATTTCGGTGCTCCAACGTAGGGTCACTATCTAAGTGTCCAGATCCTTTTTCGTTTTCAGCCTAACTAGTCGGATTCGTCCGATAACCCTAACTTTACGAAATCTAGCAGCCATAGACTTTGTTCCGCATCCCGCGTGAGAGTGCACACTCTGCACCCGATCTCCCTAGGCCTCCTGCTCCTAACCTTAGGGTTCAGTAGTGTAGTCCTAGCGATCCTGAAGCCTCTGGATCTTGTTACTTACCTGCTAGTATTTCGCATTCCACTTTTGTAGTATATGTTTTTTCGTGCCCCTCGGGCATTTGTGTAAATTGTGCAACTTGAAGTATTTTCATAAGAGTTTTGTATTGTGCTTAGCTCCCTGACTCATAAAGAGTTCAGGGTAGAACTGTTATTAATAAATATCCTATATTTTTATAACAACTTGTGTGGTGTCCTTTCACTTGGTGTTCAAGGGGTATATGTGATGGTAAAACAGCTGGCTTAACACGCCCTCTAGAGATTAGCCTGAAGACTGCTCGTGTCCATGCTACTAGGATAGCTGGTCTGAAAGGTTGACTTACAACCAATCATCAATAAGGGTTGTTTGGTATGATACAAAGTGATCACTAGAATAGTGAGCACTATATATCAGGCCAACTTCTCACATTGGTGTGCAGCGGTTGGGATTTGAGCTTGCTGTTGTTTTACCTCGCACGTATCCTAAGAATATCAATTGAAAGATCACATAAGTACCCAGGTACATATAACTTAACTTAGAATACTCTGAGTTCTACTGAACCAGCTGTTGTAGTGCAACAAGGCTTAGCACACCTTGACTACAACTCTTAGCAAGGGATCAGTAGGTAAACCCATAGTGTAGGTAGGTGCATCACTTACACCACACTAGAAGCATGTCTACCCATGGAGAGTCTTCAGAGACTCCCCTTGTGCCTGTTGACCCTCCACAGGTCACTTCCAGATATGCAGGCCTTAGCTTCCAGGAGATGAGACAATTGTGTACCTCCAGGAAACTAAAACAGGGTTCTAACCCTACCACTCCTTTTCTGTTAGGTCTCTTAGAGACTTTTGATGCTAGGAAAGCTTCTCAGACAGATGGGAGCATGCCCCCCTTAGAAGGTACCCTTGGTGATCCTGACCTCCCTGAAACTGAGGAAGTAGAAGAGGAGGTGGAGGAAGAGGAAATCTCTGGGGATGAGGCAGACAATGGTCCTGAGCTAGTCAGGCTTACTAGGGCCAACTTAGACCTACATAGGGAAGGATCTGGGGGACCCCCAGTAATGACCCTAAGCAGGCCTGACTTTGGAGTTAGAAGAGATAGATCTCATTCTAGGGACTCCAACATCTCTGTGCACTCTCATGCCTCTGCTCAGAGGAGAATGATCTCTTCCCAGAGGAGACTGACTTCCCCTCAGAGAAGAGAACATGAAGCAAGGATAAAGCAGGCTAATCTGAGGATTCAGAGGGAAGAACTTGCCCTTGCCAAAGAGAAGCTTGCCTTTGCTAGAGAGCAACAGTTGAGTGGGGTAGTCCCCACTGGTGGCAGCAATATCCCTAAGGATAAAGACAGGAGTTTTGACACTAGACACCTGAGTAAAATAGTGCCCCCCTTTAAACAAGGGGATGACATCCACAAGTGGATGACTGCTTTGGAGAGGGCCTGCACTGTCCAGTGCATCCCCCAGAGTCAGTGGGCAGCTATTTTGTGGCTCTCCTTTGAAGGCAAAGGTAGAGATAAGCTCCTCACTACTAGAGCTGAGGATGCTAACAATTACCAAGTCTTGAAGAATACACTGATTGATGGGTTTGGCTTAACCACTGAACAGTACAGGTTGCTGTTCAGAGACACCCAGAAAATTCAGTCTCAAGATTGGACTGACTTTGTAGATTGTGCCACTAAGGCTTTTGAAGGCTGGTTACTGGGAAGTAAAGTTACTGATTACACAGGACTGTATAATCTAATTATGAGAGAGCAATTCTTAAGTAATTGTCAGAATCAGTTGTTGCATCAGCACCTTATTGACTCAGATCTGACCTCTCCCCAAGAATTGGGAAAGAAGGCAGACAGATGGGTCAGGACAAGGGTCAAGCAGCAGAACCAGAACCAGGGTGATGGCCAGAAGAAAGCAGATCCCAAGGGTAATGAGAACAAGCAAAATGGCCAGAAGTCTTCAACAGGGCCCCAACAATCTAAAGAGGGTGGGTCCCAGAATTCCCAGAATTCCCAAAAGAAGAAGAATGGTCAGAAGAAACCATGGTGCCAGTACTGCAAAAGTAATACTCACTGGTTTAGTGAGTGCACCAAGAAAGGCCCAACTCCTACCACTACTGCCCCTAAGGCACCTGCACCCCCTAGTACAGTTAGTAGTGGTAGTAATCCTCCTAAGGCTATAGTGGGGTTAACCCTGGGAACTGAGGCGGGCTCTGACTTAGTCAGAACACCTACTCAGGCTGTTCTTGTTTGTACTGGGGACATGGATATGACCCCTACAATAAGTCCCAGTACTCTGGGCAAGTACAGGCAGACGCCTTTGATTAATGGAAAAATGGCTCAGGCCTACAGGGACACTTGTGCCAGTGTCACCATGGTGACACCTAACTTTGTGGACCCTGACCAGGTAATACTGGGAGCAGACTACCTGGTGACCAATGCTAGCAATGCCACTACCTCCCATAGTATGGCACTTGTTAACTTCTCCTGGGGAGGGGTAAATGGCCTCAAAAGGGTTGTTGTTAGTTCAGACCTCCCTGTGGACTGTCTTTTGGGCAATGATTTGGAATCCTCCTTATGGTCAGATGTGGAGTATAGGACTCATGTGGAAATGTTAGGTTTGTCAGCACATGTCCTTGCTGTGACTAGGTCACAGGCCAAGAAATGCCCAGCTGAACTTGTGCTGGATCCTGGAACAATGGACCAGACACTAACCAAGAGAAAGAGCAGTAGGGGTAAGGTTGACCCTTCCCCTCTGCCTCAGGAACAGGATCAGCTCTCTAAGGAGACTGACCCCAAGACCCCAGAAGGAACTGTCCTAGAAGAGCTTGAACCTGAACAGGTTGAGTTTCTTGGGACAGGGGGCCCTTCCAGGGCAGACTTGAGGCAGGCACAGTTAGACTGTTCCTCTCTTGGACCCCTCAGACAGCAGGCTGCTGCTGAGGCTGCAGGGAATGCCACAGGTGCCCATAAAGTGTACTGGGACGATGGACTCCTTTACTCTGAGGCAAGAGACCCCAAGCCTGGTGCTACCAGGAGGCTGGTCATCCCCTTGACTCTGAGAGGTTTCCTTCTCACCTTGGCCCATGAAATTCCCCTTGCAGGTCACTTAGGCCAGAATAAGACTTGGGGCAGGCTTGCCCCACACTTTCACTGGCCCCATATGTCTGAGGACACTAAGAACTTTTGTCGTTCATGTATCACCTGCCAAGCCAGTGGCAAATCAGGGGGCACAACAAAGGCCCCCCTTATACCACTACCTGTGGTGGGGGTTCCCTTTGAAAGAGTGGGGATTGACATTGTTGGACCAATGGACCCCCCAACAGCATCTGGGCACAGATTTATACTGGTGGTAGTGGATCATGCCACCAGGTATCCAGAAGCTATTCCCCTTAGGACCACTACAGCTCCTGTTGGGGCCCTGGTTGGAGTTTTCTCCAGAGTGGGGTTCCCTAAGGAGGTGATCTCTGACAGAGGTGCAAACTTTATGTCAGGATACTTGACTGCTATGTGGAAGGAATGTGGTGTCAATTACAAATTCACCACACCCTATCACCCACAATGCAATGGGCTTGTTGAAAGATTCAACAAGACCCTCAAAGGGATGATAAAAGGATTACCAGAAAAGCTTAGGCGAAGATGGGATATCCTTTTACCCTGCCTTCTGTTTGCTTACAGAGAGGTCCCACAGAAGGTGGTTGGTTACAGCCCTTTTGAGCTTTTGTTTGGGCATCCTGTAAGAGGACCCCTATGTCTGGTGAAGGAAGGATGGGAGTTACTTCTCAAAAAGCCTAAGCTAGACATAGTGGACTATGTACTTGGTCTCCGCTCCAGGATGGCAGAGTACATGGAGAAGGCATCTAAAAACCTTGAGGCCAGCCAGGAACTTCAAAAAGCTTGGCATGACCAAAAGGCTGTCCTAACTGTTTACCATGCAGGACAGAAGGTGTGGGTGTTGGAGCCAGTGGCCCCAGCAGCTCTCCAAGACAAATGGTATGGACCCCACATCATCATTGAACAGAAGGGAGAAGTCACCTACTTGGTTGACATGGGAACTCCCAGGAGCCCTCACAGAGTACTTCATGTGAATAGGCTCAAAGCATTTGTTGACAGGGAGGACATGGGCTTGCTCATGGCCACAGATGAGGGACAGGAGGAAGAGAGTGACCCTCTCCCAGACCTGCTCACTCAGAACCCTGATGATGGGTCAGTAGATGGTGTAGTCTTTTCTGACAGCCTCTCTGAGCCTCAGCAACAGGATTGTAGGCAGGTCCTGCAATCCTTCAGACAAATGTTTTCTCTGACCCCCAGTCAGACAAACTGGTGCACACATGAGGTGGACACTGGAGACAGTCTGCCTATAAAGAGTAAAATCTACAGGCAACCTGACCACGTCAGGGACTGCATAAAAACTGAAGTACAAAAGATGTTGGAATTGGGAGTCATTGAACCCTCAGAGAGCCCTTGGGCTAGTCCTGTAGTTCTAGTGCCTAAACCTCACACCCAGGATGGTAAGAGAGAGATGAGGTTTTGCGTAGACTACAGGGGTCTCAATGCTGTCACTAAGACAGATGCCCATCCAATACCAAGAGCAGATGAACTCATTGACAGATTGGCTTCTGCCAAGTTCTTGAGTACATTTGACCTGACAGCTGGTTATTGGCAAATCAGGTTAGCTGAGGATGCCAAGGCCAAGACAGCAGTTTCTACCCCAGGAGGTCATTACCAATTTGTGGTGATGCCCTTTGGTTTGAAAAATGCCCCTGCCACTTTTCAAAGGTTGGTGAACCAAGTTCTCACTGGGTTGGATGACTTTTGTGCAGCATATCTAGATGATATTGCTGTCTTTAGCTCCACCTGGGAGGATCACCTGATCCACCTGAGGAAAGTTTTAGAGGCCCCGCAAAAGGCAGGCCTCACTATCAAGGCTACTAAGTGCCAGATAGGGCAGAGTCAAGTTGTATACTTGGGCCACCTTGTAGGTGGAGGCCAAGTTCAACCTCTGGAGAGCAAGATAAAGGTCATAAAGGACTGGGCTCCTCCAACCACCCAGACACAGGTCAGAGCTTTCTTGGACCTGTCTGGTTATTACAGGAAATTTGTCAGAAATTATGGGACCATTGTGACCCCACTTAATGACCTGACAAGTAAGAAAATGTCAAAGAAAGTTCAGTGGACAGTTAGCTGTCAGAAGGCATTCGATGACCTAAAGCAGGCCATGTGCACTGCACCTATTCTCAAGAGTCCAGACTACTCCAAGCCATTCATTGTCCAAACAGATGCTTCTGAGTTGGGTGTGGGAGCTGTTCTATCTCAGCTGAATATTGATGGTCATGACCAGCCCATTGCTTTTATAAGCAGAAGGCTGACCCCTAGAGAGAAACGTTGGTCAGCTATTGAGAGGGAGGCCTTTGCTGTGGTTTGGGCCCTGAAGAAGTTGAGGCCATACTTGTTTGGTACTCACTTCAAAGTTCAGACCGACCATAAGCCCCTCTTATGGCTAAATCAAATGAAGGGTGAAAACCCCAAACTTATTAGGTGGTCCATTTCCCTACAGGGGATGGACTTTACAGTGGAGCACCGCCCAGGGACTGACCATGGTAATGCAGATGGTCTCTCAAGGTACTTCCACTTAGAGCAAGAAGACTCACCTGGTCAAGGTTAGTTTAATGTCCCTAAGTTTGGGGGGGGGGTTATGTAGGAGAGTGGGGTCTGCAATCCCATGGCCACCCCAGATTTTTGCTTTTTGCTTCACTGATTTACGACTTTCCCTGGCTCTGGGCCTGCTAATCACACCCACAGCCTAGCTGTTCTCTCTCTAAATTACAACCATGTACCTTAGGTGCATTTTACCAATTGGTACTGGGCCACCTTATCAGTCCCTGTACAGCATACCTTAGGTATCCAGGGCATAGGTGTACCCAGGGCCTACCAGGGGCTGAAGCATGTATTATGCCACCCCTGGCTGGCCACCCAAACAGACACAACTGGCTGCACGACAGCTGGGGCAAGGTGGTGTAAACACCCTTTGCTTTAATTATAGTATTCCTATATCTAACCCTAAAATGGACACATATATTCCTATCAGTCACTCCTATGGCAGGCCTTATCAATCCTGAAGGCAGAGTGCTTGGAATTATGTGAGATGGTGCTCTGGCATGAGCTGAGCCCGTTTGCAGCTTGCGGAACCAAGTCCAAATAGCTGTTCCATGATAACGCTATACCATATACTCTTAAGTGCATTATAATCCTCGCGGTTAAATGCTAACTTTGGTATAGCTTTATCAAAACATGTCGAGTAAGGTGTCATACGATTTGGAATACTAACCCCTCGCCAATTCTGGCGACGGGGTTAGCATTCCACCCTTCTAGAGGGACACGACATGTATGTAACTGTGAACCCCGGTTAAAGTCAGACATAGCCTCAGCTCCACAAATGGATGCTGCCACCGAGACACAAGTCTGCCCTCCTGCTGCTGGGAGTCCTTCCAGCAACGGAGGCATGGACAAAGGGTTTCCTGTCAGGGGCGGTGCCAGCACCATCCCAGACAGGATTTTGTGTATCCCAGGTAGGCAGGGCTGAAAGGAAAGTGACTGCAAGTGGCACCCCGGTGCTCACTGTGCATATGCCGGCTCAAACCAGTTCCTGGGGGCACACCAGCCCCTGAGCTGGGGAGAGACCGGACTAAGGAGAGGGGTGTAACCACCCCCCTCCTAGTCCCACCCATAGGGCAGGACTTAGTCGCGTGCCAGCCCCTTTCCTTAGTATAAAGATAGGAGCAGGCCCCCTTCCCAAATTAGATCATTCTGAATCTTGAAACTACTTTCCACGAAAGGAACTCTTGACTCTTCTGAAGACTCTCCCTTGTGGCTAAGGAGTAGCCACCCTGCACCAGCAGGCACCATCGAAGCTCTTGCGGTTTGCTGTAAGTCCATCCTCCGGATCAAGACTGCCCAGCTCAACGAGACCCGGATTCCCTGCCATCTCTGACCTCTACCTACATCATCCAGCACAGCTGAGATTCGTGGGTGCGATGAGACCCGTGGGACCGACCATCTTCAAGACCTGCACGACGCTTCTCCAGCACGACCCCCGAGAGACCCTCGAGTAAGTGCACTGGGGTTTGAGAAGCCCTAACCCTAAGCAGCTCCAGCACCGAAGTCCAGCCTCCCAGCATCCACAAGATCTGCGTGGGGCCCTTCTGCTTCTTTGCTGCTTGCCACTTTGTCCGGTCACTTGCCCGTTGGCTAGTGACCCTCTTGACGACGTACCACGAGGATTTCACCGCTGGTCTGGTTGCTCCAGACTGGCCCTTGCTCCCCTCCAACAGAGGAGCACCCTGGGCCCTCCTGGTCCACTCCAGATGCCATCTTGAGTCCGCCGCGTGGGCTTGCCTTTGCCAAGGCTTGTTGCTCCAATCCTGGTTTCAGCAGCGCCGACAGCAGACACCCTCGTGGGACAGCTCGCCCCTCCATCCTGGTCGCCGACAACGCCTCCTGGTCCGAGAGACTGCAGAGCCAAGCGTCGCCCACTCACCTGGTCGAGGTGTCCTTATCCAGTGCCATCCTGGTGCCCATCTGATCACTGGCTAGTGATCAAGAACTGAGTCCCACCTGCTTTCAGGTCATCTTCAACTCCGATCCAGGCTTGGATCCCATCGAACTTCATCACTGGTCGCCTGCCAGCAACTTCTTCTTTCAGGCTCCATAGACTGTAATGAGGATTCCCGACGTCTTTTGAACCCTATGCAGCCGCAGCCCCTGGGCTAGGTAACTCGAGCATTTCGGTGCTCCAACGTAGGGTCACTATCTAAGTGTCCAGATCCTTTTTCGTTTTCAGCCTAACTAGTCGGATTCGTCCGATAACCCTAACTTTACGAAATCTAGCAGCCATAGACTTTGTTCCGCATCCCGCGTGAGAGTGCACACTCTGCACCCGATCTCCCTAGGCCTCCTGCTCCTAACCTTAGGGTTCAGTAGTGTAGTCCTAGCGATCCTGAAGCCCCTGGATCTTGTTACTTACCTGCTAGTATTTCGCATTCCACTTTTGTAGTATATGGTTTTTCGTGCCCCTCGGGCATTTGTGTAAATTGTGCAACTTGAAGTATTTTCATAAGAGTTTTGTATTGTGCTTAGCTCCCTGACTCATAAAGAGTTCAGGGTAGAACTATTATTAATAAATATCCTATATTTTTATAACAACTTGTGTGGTGTCCTTTCACTTGGTGTTCAAGGGGTATATGTGATGGTAAAACAGCTGGCTTAACACGCCCTCTAGAGATTAGCCTGAAGACTGCTCGTGTCCATGCTACTAGGATAGCTGGTCTGAAAGGTTGACTTACAACCAATCATCAATAAGGGTTGTTTGGTATGATACAAAGTGATCACTAGAATAGTGAGCACTATATATCAGGCCAACTTCTCACACATGTCTATAATTTTTCTTAATCTCTCAACAAACCTTAGTTTGTTTCAACAACAAACATTTTTTTTAAACCACATCCATGCGTACTACCTTCTTTACTTGCCTTTGAGTTTGACCCATGAAACACCTCAGAGGATTCTTGCTATCCACCCATACAGTTTCACACACCCAGGCAGGCCTCTTTTCTTTCACCTTCTACCCATCCTTCAACCACCCATGCATCTGATTCCTATCAGCCACCTATGCATGCATCCCACGCATCCTTTTCTGCCAGTCATATATTACATCTCGCCCGTCCTTCTGATGAAGCAAAGCTTCGCATATTTTGCGGCTTGCCGAAGTCAAGAACCTCGTTTATGTGTAATAAGGTAACAAAGCGTATGTTTTACTAACATTTATTTTTGTTTTGGCAAAGTTCCCGAAGCTTGCCTATGTGTATTTCTAATGAATTTAATCCGTGTCCTTTAATATGGCCGCCGCTTGTATTTTAGTTACTGCGCATGCGTCAGCCACACTCACGTGTCCTGACGCGTCTGCAGAAGTGGAGGGAAAGTTATGCGCATGCGTAATTCATAGCTGTGCTTATCATGTGGTACTGCTCGTGCCACTGCTCTTGTGACTGTGTCAATGTAGCTAACATTTAATGCAATAGTTTTATTTCTTGATGATGAGTCAAAAGTACAAATCCTGTGATGTATTTCCATAATGACATTATTATGTATTAATTTGTTTTCGCTTACTTTTCATGTACCGCGGGGAATGGGGGTCCAAACTGATTGGGAGCCATATTGACGGTCTCTTCTGCGCATGACCAGGGAGCATTGAAAGGTGGCCACTTTGGACAGTGGAACTCAGCCAGCTGGCAGCCACAGTCAAGATGCGCCTGGGAAAGCCACCTCTGCGCTACGAGAACGGCGAATGTTGCTCCTCATATGTTACAATGTTAATTTTCACTCGTATTTCTGCACAGTTCTCATGAGAAACCCAAACCTGCTAGGCGGTACCCAAGTATGCTAATGAAGGCTTAAAATCTTGTATTGTGATTGGTGTGTTACCCAAATCCTACCTTAGGACCAATCGAAATTGAGGGATTCTGACACTTTGCAACATTGGGGGGTGGTACACTGACCCCAAACTGTATATCTACCCTGGGTTCACCTAGTGAACCGTCCGACTTGTCTGGTTTAGCTGACCTGTCACTGACCCAACGCACTCAATAGGTGACTGAAGATACAGAGCGCTGCGAAGCACTCTGTCCGAATTTGACCATAGACTGAGGTTCTACTGAGCCTTAAAGTGCTGGGCAAGCACTTAGCTGGGAGTTCGCTGACCCAATCGGGGTCTTGATCGATAGCTGCAGAGCGGGTGGAGCGCAGGCGTTGCTTCCGAACTGTGGGTTCCGGTCCTGTCCTGAAGAGGGTCCTGTCCTGAGGGTTTGCTGTCCTGTCCCGAGGGTCCTGTCCTGATTCCTATTCCGAGGGTATCCTGTCCTGTCCTGGGTGACCATTCTGCACCTGCTGTCCTTTGAGGGGTATCCTTCCTTGAGGGTTTCCTGTCCTTAACTGACCCGTGGCCAGGGTTTGGTTTCCACACCTTTCTAGGTAAATATTGCTCTGAAAACTCTTTAAATCTTGCACCTTCTAAATTTCTGACTTTTGCTTTAATAAAGTTCATCATTGCATATGTTATATTTTCCATGCCTTTCTGCAACTATTGAAAGTTAATTACATATTTTTCCGTGAGGTTTTGTTCCTATGTCTTCTCACTGGTTAGAAATTATATTTTGCATTGCAGTCTGTAATTTTATGATATGGTCTAGAACTTCATTACCTAGATTGTTCAAAGGCCCATTCACCTTAAGTGAAGCGTGCTACTCTTTATAGGCCCTCCCATAGTTATTCATGCATAAAATGTCCATGCTTAAACATTTCTGAGATTTTATAATATTTCCCATCTGCATTTCATATTACATTTGAATGATTACCCTGTCATTATTTCTTTATGCCTATATGATTTATGTTATCTTGGTTATTGATTGCCTTATTTTACTGTACCTCATGCAAGAAAATATTGAATTTAGATAAACATTTTAAAACTTCCAGTTGTCCGTGGTCATTTAAACAGTATTTGAATGTTATTGGTTGGGTTTGTATTTTGCTGCCTTTCTTTTACAGCTAGCTCCCTGATTCATTGTGGTCATTAGGTACCCGCATCGGTGGATGGTAAGTCGGGTGCACTGAAAATTATTAGCAGGGAACACACACACACAACTTGGTAGAGCTCGTGAAGTCACCTGATCGATGTATATGGTGATTTGAAAAGTATATGGGCCCTGAAGCCGGAAACGGCGAAAACTATTGGTCGGGTGGCCTCGCGCGCTCTATCAGTTTTCTGGTAGCTAGAGGATGGTTAGGGACTAGTTGAGAGTAAGGCAGGGATTAGTTGGACTAGTTGAGTCGGAAGCTGCTATTATATTGATGCTGCTAGAAGAGCGGCTGTTCTAAGAGACCTGATCATTCTCTTGTGAATACGCTGCTGAAACTCATGAATTTTTGCATTGTTTTTATTCTTGTTCTTATATTGCTATATGTACTAATCCATGCATTTGTAAACCGTATCGTTTCGTGTTGTCCGAACTCCCCGGGGAATTGAAAGGGCAAGTGGTGAATAGAATCCATTGTCCTGAGGTCACAGGTTCGAGGAAAGTTAGGTGCAGGTTAGGATAACCGGGAAGCACTAACTAGGGTTTTCTGAATACATGTGTGAATAAATGACAGTAACGGGGTTCATTGGCAAAATTCCCATAGTGGCGTAACCTAGTAAGGGTCACATCGGAAGAGTAGCAGGTTCCTCGGAGCTAGCGTGAAAGCAGAGGGGTCCGCTGAGAAACCTTAAACTCGGAATATATCCCGGAAAGAAGTGGATGAGTTTAGGGGAATAACAGGTTCACCGATGCTAGAGTGAAGGGTAGGCGGAAGAGATCTGCCCGCAGCGAGTGAAAAGTAAATGGAAGTAGTTTACTTGCAGTAAAACAATTCTTTCTCTGTCTAGACACTTGAGCACTGTGGCGAATGTGTATTTGTTGTAAAATAACCAAGCACTGAACACTTTAAAAGAAAGAAAGTTTCCGTTACCTTGTGAAGGGAGGGAGTCAGTCGCGAAGCGCCTCTGACGTCACTCTGTGCCGCGCTGGGATTGGTAGAAGCAGCGGGCGGGTAGCGGAGCTGGAATTGTAAAGGAGGGGTGAGCGCCGGAGCGTGGGAACTGTCTCACGAAGGGGCCGCGCACCCATTGGCGGAGCTTATTTGGTGTCGCACACCCATTGGTTGCACGAATTTCTGAAGCGCGTTCTGATTGGAGGTAGTTTGTAAACAAAGTTTAGCGCAGAAGTTGTATGTGGCACTCGCAGACTACAGGAACTCGACCTGATCCAAGGCACCTAGGGTTTGAAAGGGATCAGTGGAAGACTAATAGATACGATATTATGTACGGAACAAAGAGAAAAATGTCACTTATAAGTAAGGTGAAAAATTATTTTAAAACGGACAAACCGATTAAATCTAGGGAAGGTGTTCTTGTCCCACCACCTAATACTCCTGCCTCATTCATGATGTTTGACCGAGGATACAATACCTGTGTGTGGCTGGAGAATTGGGTGAAATACACGAAAGATGACGGAGTATTGGCTTTTCCGTTAGATGGTACTTTCAATGGTAGGATCCTATTTAATTTAAGGACTCGGATGAACGAATTGCATCCCAGACCAAGACTAACGCAGTATGAGGCATTAGAGGAATGGGAGATTGAGGCTTTTGAAAGAGAAAGACCCCGAATGGACAAGGGTTTGACCAAGTGGTACCCCAGGCAGAAACAGGAGTCCAGGGATAAAAGGATGAAACAGTGGAGGCAGAGCATGATTGTTGAGGGTCTGTTTCCCATGATGCCGGCATGTCATAACATTGGAGCGGGTGAGAAAAGTACTGAAAAATGTAAACATTGGGGGGCCCTGGGGAATCAGATGATGAACTAATAGATGACATCTGTACCAGAAGTCCGCCACCTTACAATGAGGGAACCCGACCTTCCAGTGTAGGAGATGTTCCCCGACGCCACTTCCTAAAGGAAGAAGACAGGTCCCTGGGACTGGGAGGGGGTGGTCAAGTATTGCCCTATCCTGAAAAACCCGAACCGACGGAAACAAGGGATATATATCCCAAAGTGCCCGCGAGCCAGGAAGAAAAATACTCACGTACGAAAATCTTTTTTCCCAGACCCTTGTATGAAAGCGAAGAAAAACCATCAAATTCAGGACTGCCTTTTGTTCAACCTCCATATGGGGAAGAGCGCAGGTCCTTTAATACTGGAACTTTATTCCCGAAACCAAATTATGGGGGAGGACCCAGTGAAACGCATCCTACTGCCCCGAGTTTTACTCCTCCATTGACCCCACAGATATTGCATGACACAACTTTAAGAAGGGTACTAGTGGAAAAGGAGCAAGAGGCTCTAGCTAGACAAAGGACAGAAATAATTCAGAAAATTTCCCAGTTAAATACCAGTCCTGAGGCATTGACTATTCCAGTAACTATTGGACCGGTGGTCCCGTTATACGGAAATGGTCAGGGAAATCCGATTACTCCAGTTATGACCCCGGGCATGGCAACCCCGAGACAGGAACCGATCATCATAGATGATCAGTCCAGTGAGTGCGAGTCTGAAGTTGCGTTCTTGGAATTGCCAAACAAACAGACTGGAAAGGGAATACAGCAGAGGCATAACCCTTTTAATACAAAAGAAATTAAATTAGAGACAGCAACAGGTACTAGGAATGTCTCTCTGGTAACTCCGGATGAAATTGAGAGTTGGAGTCGTGAATTAGAGAAGCAGACTCCGCAAACAAAACCTTTAGACCTCTACAAACTGAGGGTCGAAATAGAAGAATTAATGGCAGGAAATGTGGGGTTGGATCGATTGAATACCTACTCTGAAGAAGAATTGTCGTTCATATGTAAAAGCTTTACAAGGAACACCAGAGTGCTCCACGAAAAACTGACCGAAACAGCAGTTAGTATGGGGGTAGATATCTCAAAATCCAAGCCCTTACAGAAACCGTATAGAGCAGACTTCTCAGACAAGGATATAGAACACCTGAATGTGGCAGGGAAGAAATTGCAGATTAAAGAATTAATGGGGGTACTGCAGAAATGGGGAGATGTGGAAAGATGGAGAAGCAGGTGGGCGAAAAAGAGAGAAGAGGTTCGCTCCCGACAAGTGACTCCTGAATTTGCTTTAAGGGAGGTAGAAAAACCTGAGCAGTTATGCCCCATGCGCGAAGTGCCAGGAGGGAAATATGTGCATGTCCCCTGGTCTAGGCAGGATATTGTGTCCTTCACGAACGATTTTCCAAAATTACGAGAGAAACCAGTTGACTGGTTCAGGCAGGTGGAAAGGTTCGTGAAGGTACAGAAATGTCTGTGGAAAGACCTGGATGGGTTTTTCGACATTGTGGTTCCAGTAGATTTATGGACCCAGTGTAAAATAAACATAGACTGGCCGAGTGAGGAGTACCCAAGAAATAAAGAAACAGGGGAGCCATCAAAGGATGTCATGCGAAAATATGAGCAAGTAATTCAGCACTTGAAAGAAAAGGTGCCCGCAAAGGAAACTGATTGGACAAAAATAGATAGAACAACACAGGAAAGGGACGAGACAGTGCACTCCTTCTATGAGAGGTTATTGCAGGTATTTAAAACATACAGTGGTATTGATAACATTGACCTGAAGGATATGACGCACTTTATTTACAGGTTTGTAAATGGTTTAAGACCTGAAATTTGTCAGTGGATAAAAGATAATAAAATCTGTTGGCATACTAAGAAAATGGATGAGGTCCTGCGGTACGCTAAGTACTGCGAGGACGAGATGGCAGAAAAGAAAAAGGCCCTTAAGGAAAAGGTGATGTGGGCTCAGGTGAAGCTCGCAGAACAGCAGGAAAAACAATTGAGTAACATGGTTAAGAATGCTGAGAACAAAAGTCCTGGGGGAGGGGGTGGAGGAAAGCCCCGGCCCAAATTTAGCAGGGAAGAGGCTATGAAGAAATTTCCCTGCCATCAGTGCGGCGAAATTGGACACTGGCGGAATGAGTGTCCCCAATTAGTAGATATTAATGAAAAAACTCCTGATTTAACTCCACAGACGCAGAAAGAAAGACCAAGAAAGACTCAACCCCAGGTAAAAACAGTTCAAGTGCCTCGAGCACCCAAGCAGGTATACAGGGGAAGACAGGCAGAAGATGAAGAGATAGAGGTTTGGGAAAGCGGGGAGAACAGAAATACAGCAACTTCGCAGTATCTGCTAAATGATACCTTCCTTTGTAATGATCAGGACTGACGGGGCCTGAGAGGGGAGGACGAGGAGTGCGTACTTGGCGCTTCCTTGCCGGTAGACCAGTCTGGACCATATATTGAAGGAAAGGTTGACGGAAATGATGTCACCTTTCTGTTGGACACTGGCGCTACCCGTTCTACTGTAAGAACAGTGGACGTTCCAAACCTACCCCTCTCGGGAGAAAATATCCAAGTAGTGGGTGTATCTAATCAATTGATTAGTACTCCTGTTACCGAACTAATGGAGATTTCAATTGGAAATTTTAAACAGATGCATAGATTTGTCGTCTGTGACACCAGTCCAGTGAATCTACTGGGTCGTGATTTGCTGTGCAAAATGAACTGTACCATCTTTTGCACACCAAAAGGTGTTGAGATACAGACCCCAGATGAAGATGGCATTTATAAATTATTGTTACTCAGACCTGACTCAGAAATTAAAAGATTGACCCTGCAGGACTTGCCCCAAGAACTCCAGGAAGCCGTAAAGCCAGAGGTGTGGGATTTCACTGGAAAAGATGTGGGTTTGATGAAAGATGTGGACCCCATACAGATAGCCATCAAGGACAATGCAGTATATCCTAACACTAGGCCCTACCGAATGAATGCTGAAGTGAAAGCAGGTGTCACTCTAGAAATACAAAAATTATTAGAAGGAGACATCATACAGGAAGTGATGAGCAGCCCATGCAACTCACCGATTATGGGCATCAAAAAGCCTAGTGGCAAGTATAGGGTAGTGCAGGACCTGAGAAAGGTTAACAAAATTGTAGTTCCTTGCTGCCCTATTGTCCCAAACCCTGCAGTGATATTGTACCAGATTCCTTGGGATGCTGAATGGTTCACTGTGATTGATTTATGTCATGCATTCTTTTCGATACCCCTGCACCCCGACAGCAAATTTCTTTTCTCATTTGCCTTCGAAGGTCACGTGTATTGTTGGAACCGGGTCCCTCAAGGGTATACAGAGAGCCCCTCTATCTTTAATCAGATCTTGAAAAAATGTCTAGAGACTTTGACCTTACCTGGGAACTCTGTGTTAGTGCAGTACATAGACGACCTTCTACTGGCGTCTAAAAGTCACAGGGACTGTGTAATTGACACCATTGCCCTCCTAAATCATCTGTGTGAGAAAGGGCATAAAGTGGCCCCTGACAAACTACAGTTCTGTGCGAAATCAGTGAAATATCTAGGACACCAGATAGAAAAGGGTGTCAGAAAAGTCACATCAGAAAGAGTGAGAATAATTCAAAAGATGCAGTTGCCCCGTACTCAAAAAGATGTCAGAATGTTCCTGGGTGTATTAGGGTACTGCAGGCAGTGGATTCTGGGATTTGCAGCCTTAGCCAGGCCCTTGATAAAAATGACCACGAGAGGAATGCCAGATGTTGTAGAGTGGGACGATGAAAGTCTAATGGCTTTCACAAGACTGAAAAACTGTCTGTGTACGGCCCCTGCGTTGGGAATGCCAGATTATTCCAAAGAGTTTGCCCTATTCTGTGACACTCGCGATAATTGCGCATTGTCAGTCCTGACTCAAGAACATGGCACGACCAGAAGGCCTGTGGCCTATTTCTCTGCCACTTTGGACCCAGTAGCTGCTGGGTTACCAGGCTGTCTGAAAGCAGTAGCTGCTACCTGTGCAAGTTTGGAACAGAGTGAGTCCATTGTCATGGGACATCCTGTGACCGTGTATGTTTCACATGGAGTGGTAATTCTATTGACCAGAACTAAAACACAGTATCTCACCCCTAGTCGGCTGACTAAATACGAGAGGATTCTTGTGGGTGCAGCAAATGTAAGCATTGTTAGGTGCGGTATTCTGAACCCTGCCACCTTACTCCCCGACCCCTTGGAAATAGAAGGTGGGGATGATGATGAACATGATTGTATTGACCTGACAGAGTTCAGTACTAAACCACGCCCAGACATAAAAGAAACGCCATTGCCTGAACATGATAATGAACTATTTGTGGATGGTTCCTGTCTAAGACATGAACTAGGAGGCTTGAGTGCTGCTTATGCAGTAGTCTCTTTTACAAAAATTGAAGAAGCAGGTTACTTATATAACATCAAGTCTGCACAAGTAGCCGAATTGATAGCTATGATAAAAGCTTGCAAAATTGGGAAGGACTTACGCATAACAGTGTATACTGACAGTCAGTACTGTTATGGAGTTGTGCATGACTTTGGCCAATTATGGCTACAGAGGGAATTCATGACTTCCTCAGGTACTCCCATTCGGAATGCAAAGGTTGTTCATGACCTTTTAGAGGCCATCCAGTTGCCCAAAGAACTGGCAGTGGTAAAATGTGCTGCTCATCAAAGGAGCATGGACAAAGTATCACTGGGAAACGATTATGCTGATCGAGTGGCCCAATGGTGTGCCAAAGATCGGTATATTGTAAATCCAAAACGAGGGGGGCCAGGAACCAGCTGCCAGCTTCAGGTGTTTGAAGAAGTGCCTACGTGGGATGAAGTAAGAGAGTGGCAGGAATCGGCTCCTTGGCAAGAAAGAGAGAAATGGAAGGAGGATGGGTGTAGACCGAGACGTGTGGATGGTGTGATTTTGGGCCCAACTGGTATGCCTGTGTTACCCCGACACTTGCTTGGTACAATGGCAAGATTAATACATGAAGGATCACACATTGGTAGGGATGCCATGATTCTGGTATTTCAACAGACTTGGTACAGTAAGAAGTTCAGGAAGGTAGCAGAGTCCCTCTGCCAGAGGTGCCTGTCATGTCAACAGATGAACCCAGGCAAGAGGACAATGGTTGAACTGAGCAAAATTGGGAGATCAGGGGGTCCCTTTGTAAGGATACAGATTGATTTCATCACCATGCCCCGTTGTGAAGAGAAGCGATATGTCCTTGTCATTGTTTGCGTATTTTCAAAATGGGTAGAAGCTTACCCTACTTCCCAAAGTGACGCACTGACAGTAGCGAAGTGTTTACTAAAAGAACTGATACCTAGATTCGGGGTGCCATTCATTATTGAATCAGATAAGGGTGGACATTTCCAGAATGACATACTGGCTGAACTCTGTAAGGCCTTTGGAATAAGGCAGAAACTTCATTGTGCATACCACCCAGAGGCTTCTGGAATAGTGGAACAAGTAAATGGAACTATCAAAAACAGACTAGCAAAGCTGACAGATGCTACTGGCATGACCTGGGTGAAGGCCCTGCCCCTGGTCCTGATGGGACTGAGAAGTGTTCCTGACCGCAAGACAGGCCTAAGTCCCCATGAAATCATTATGGGAAGAGTGATGAGACAAGCATGGGTGCCAGGAAGCAAACTGTTGAGTATTACTGATGATTTAGTGCTTGAATACTGCAGAAGATTGGGTGACCAAGTGCGTTCTATCTCTCGCCAGATTGGAGACGACGGCATCCTCAATCCAACGACTCCTCTCCACAACTTGGTTCCAGGAGACTGGGTCAAAATAAAGAAGCACACTCTATCTAATTGTCTGGCACCAAGGTGGGGAAAGAAACGCCAAGTAATCCTGGTAACAACAACTGCAGTGAAGGTCGCAGGTGTTCCCCAGTGGATCCACGCTGGACACACTCAGAAGGTATTACCAGACAAAGAATTTGCAGAAGAAGGGCAACCAGCAGAGGACCCTGCAGGAGCCGGGCCAGAAGCAGCTGACAACGAGCAGCCCAGCACCAGTCAGGTTGCAGGAACAGCAGACGTTGGCCCAGGAGTAGTTGACTACGAACTGCCAAGAATCCAGCCTGCTGAAGAGGTCCAGGAAACTGAGCCAGGAGTAGCTGAAGACGAGCTGCCAAGCATATGGCCAGAAGAATGGATACCGATGATTGATCTGACCGAAGATCCTATCAGAACAAGAGAGCGACTTAGTGAAGGTAGAGAGTGGACTAGTCAGGAAAAGCAAGGCACAGGCGAAGAACCTCAGCCGCTTGAGATTCACATCAAAACTGAGGAAGGAGAAGGTCAGACAGGGACAGAGCAGGTATTCGATACACCACCGCTAACACCTGATGCAGATAAGGGAGAGACTAGAAATAGAGTGATAGTTCGAGCAGAAGAAAATCAAGAGATCGAAGTGCTTGAACAGGATCAGAGAGGGTTAAAAGAACGGGTTCAGGAAACAGAAACAGAAACAGAGACAATCGAAAGCCAAAAACAAAATATTCCTGAACAAGGCCAGATTAGCAACCAGGCAGAAGAATTTGATGCTAGCCCTGGAACTAGCCAGATAGGGGAAGTAGGAGAAGAAAGTGGAGAAGAATTACCACAAGATAAAGAGAACAAGAGAATAAGAAAAGAAAGTGAAGTCCAAGTACCGACTAAGAGACTAAAGAAAAGAAACAACCTTGAGCCTAGGTTTGTAAAAAGATTGAGACTAAGGATAAAGACAGTGGAAGAAAAACGTGCAGAAGCAAGAAGAAGTGCTCGGATAGCAGAGCAAGAAGAAGACTCTTCCAAAAGAAGGAGTGAACGAATAAAAAGACAAAACAAAAGGTACAAGTCTCCTGAATGGACACTGGTTTTGGAAGAACTTGAAGATCTTGATATAACTGACGTGAGCGACGGAGAACCCGTCCCAGAGTACTCAGCTGAAGAAGAAGACGAACCACCGTGAATTTGCACAAAGTAAGCTAATTGTGTAAAGCCAAAAAGAGGGGTTCGAGAGACTCCTTCTGAACCAAAATGTCTGATTCAACAGTGAATGGTAGACCTAGTTGCAGCCGTTTTAAGACGTGTTGCAAGGTGTGTATATGTAGTGTAGTAGTACTGATAGTTATCTGGATAGGATTAACAATTTTCATTCCCTTTGCTGTAAGTAAAGATACTAACATTGTCCCTACTGAAGTTGTAAATACTGACAATGAGGAGCTAACAACACAGAGTGTAGCACGACATGAAAGAGCTTTGAGACAAACAAAACAGAACTTAGAAGCATCAGATGAGGGAGGACTACATTATCATGGAGTTAAGAACAAGACACTTAAATGTTTTCGCAAACTTATTAATACACTATGTAGAGACTATGGAAATTGAAGATTGCTATGTCTGCATGAAGCTACCTACTTCTGTGGCTGAAGGCGTGACATACCATCACCTGCCATTGACATATGGAATCTCCTGTAGCATTTTAGCTAGTTTATTTTACAAAAGGGGACCGTTACAGTATTATTATTCTAACAATGACGTGATCTTTTCTGAACTTCCTATACGTGGGAACTTGAATCCTGTACATACCAAAACTGACACCATAAGATATATGGGAGACTACTTTCTGACTATAGGTAACATTGACATAGCAGACGCACACAGAGATAACTTGACTTGTTCCTTGCGTGAGCAGGAAAAGATGTTCCTGAACATGGCAGAGAAAAGGAGAATTAAAATTCAAAAGAAGGCTAATGACGAAAGTCAGAAAAAGCCAAAGTGGGCAGAGAACATGGAAGGCACCTCATCTGGTGGAGCGGGTCCTGCTCTGTTGCTGGATTTTGAAAAGAAAGGCAAGCTATGTCTTCACCGCGAGAAGACTAGCTATTATAATAATGTTTTCATTGGTTCCAGTGAATGCGAACATAATTACAAGGTAATTGGAGGTTGGGGTTTCAAAAATGGGTCAGAGCCTGTGTTTCCTGGAATTTATTATATTTGTGGGGACAAGGCTTATTTCAAATTGCCGGATCACTGGTATGGAAGCTGCTACTTTGGCATTGTCTTCCCGAAAATATACCATGTGAATGGGAAAGCTGGAAGCAATGAAGATACTAATGGCTTAGTGCGTAGTAAAAGAGAAAGTATAGGTGAAATTATGGGTAGTATTTTCAGTGCACTGATACCTGGAGTGGGAGTGGTTCTGAACACTCACAGAATTTGCAAATTGTCTACTATAGTAGATGTGCTGTCTACTGAAACAGCTCATGGATTTCTGCTGGTCAACACTGAAATGGTTGCGATCAGATCAATGGTTTTGCAGAATCGACTTGCTCTTGACACCTTATTAGCGAAAGAGGGCGGAGTCTGCCGGATGTTGAAGGCGCAACATTGTTGCACTTATATTCCGGATAAAAGTATACAGATCAAAAGATATGTGAAAAACATTACTAATTTGGCAAAGGAACTCAAACCACTCGAGGTTGATAGTGCCTGGAAGAGACTGGTAGATGGTCTCTCAAATGTAGGTCATTGGCTTGCTAGCATAGGTAAAAGCTTATTATTCAAAATTCTGATGCCAATTGGTATTATAGGTCTTATTATACTTTCCATTTTCTTATGCTGTAAATGCCGCAAGCGCACCAAAAAGCACGAGGTAAATGCAAGAGGAGTGAAACGAAGTGTGGATGAGATTGAATTAGAGGAAGTGAATGATCAGATATACAAAAAGGTGAAAACTTCTCACCCTGCTAAAACTGAGAGAGAAAAGTTAGAACGGTTGCTGGAAGAAATAGAACTTTATAAAGTGTGAAAGAAAGTTGGCATCTGGTTCCATTATAATTTGTGATGATAGTAAATATCATCAAAGAGGGGATTGATGAAGCAAAGCTTCGCATATTTTGCGGCTTGCCGAAGTCAAGAACCTCGTTTATGTGTAATAAGGTAACAAAGCGTATGTTTTACTAACATTTATTTTTGTTTTGGCAAAGTTCCCGAAGCTTGCCTATGTGTATTTCTAATGAATTTAATCCGTGTCCTTTAATATGGCCGCCGCTTGTATTTTAGTTACTGCGCATGCGTCAGCCACACTCACGTGTCCTGACGCGTCTGCAGAAGTGGAGGGAAAGTTATGCGCATGCGTAATTCATAGCTGTGCTTATCATGTGGTACTGCTCGTGCCACTGCTCTTGTGACTGTGTCAATGTAGCTAACATTTAATGCAATAGTTTTATTTCTTGATGATGAGTCAAAAGTACAAATCCTGTGATGTATTTCCATAATGACATTATTATGTATTAATTTGTTTTCGCTTACTTTTCATGTACCGCGGGGAATGGGGGTCCAAACTGATTGGGAGCCATATTGACGGTCTCTTCTGCGCATGACCAGGGAGCATTGAAAGGTGGCCACTTTGGACAGTGGAACTCAGCCAGCTGGCAGCCACAGTCAAGATGCGCCTGGGAAAGCCACCTCTGCGCTACGAGAACGGCGAATGTTGCTCCTCATATGTTACAATGTTAATTTTCACTCGTATTTCTGCACAGTTCTCATGAGAAACCTAAACCTGCTAGGCGGTACCCAAGTATGCTAATGAAGGCTTAAAATCTTGTATTGTGATTGGTGTGTTACCCAAATCCTACCTTAGGACCAATCGAAATTGAGGGATTCTGACACTTTGCAACATTGGGGGGTGGTACACTGACCCCAAACTGTATATCTACCCTGGGTTCACCTAGTGAACCGTCCGACTTGTCTGGTTTAGCTGACCTGTCACTGACCCAACGCACTCAATAGGTGACTGAAGATACAGAGCGCTGCGAAGCACTCTGTCCGAATTTGACCATAGACTGAGGTTCTACTGAGCCTTAAAGTGCTGGGCAAGCACTTAGCTGGGAGTTCGCTGACCCAATCGGGGTCTTGATCGATAGCTGCAGAGCGGGTGGAGCGCAGGCGTTGCTTCCGAACTGTGGGTTCCGGTCCTGTCCTGAAGAGGGTCCTGTCCTGAGGGTTTGCTGTCCTGTCCCGAGGGTCCTGTCCTGATTCCTATTCCGAGGGTATCCTGTCCTGTCCTGGGTGACCATTCTGCACCTGCTGTCCTTTGAGGGGTATCCTTCCTTGAGGGTTTCCTGTCCTTAACTGACCCGTGGCCAGGGTTTGGTTTCCACACCTTTCTAGGTAAATATTGCTCTGAAAACTCTTTAAATCTTGCACCTTCTAAATTTCTGACTTTTGCTTTAATAAAGTTCATCATTGCATATGTTATATTTTCCATGCCTTTCTGCAACTATTGAAAGTTAATTACATATTTTTCCGTGAGGTTTTGTTCCTATGTCTTCTCACTGGTTAGAAATTATATTTTGCATTGCAGTCTGTAATTTTATGATATGGTCTAGAACTTCATTACCTAGATTGTTCAAAGGCCCATTCACCTTAAGTGAAGCGTGCTACTCTTTATAGGCCCTCCCATAGTTATTCATGCATAAAATGTCCATGCTTAAACATTTCTGAGATTTTATAATATTTCCCATCTGCATTTCATATTACATTTGAATGATTACCCTGTCATTATTTCTTTATGCCTATATGATTTATGTTATCTTGGTTATTGATTGCCTTATTTTACTGTACCTCATGCAAGAAAATATTGAATTTAGATAAACATTTTAAAACTTCCAGTTGTCCGTGGTCATTTAAACAGTATTTGAATGTTATTGGTTGGGTTTGTATTTTGCTGCCTTTCTTTTACAGCTAGCTCCCTGATTCATTGTGGTCATTAGGTACCCGCATCGGTGGATGGTAAGTCGGGTGCACTGAAAATTATTAGCAGGGAACACACACACACAACTTGGTAGAGCTCGTGAAGTCACCTGATCGATGTATATGGTGATTTGAAAAGTATATGGGCCCTGAAGCCGGAAACGGCGAAAACTATTGGTCGGGTGGCCTCGCGCGCTCTATCACTTCCTCCTTCCATCCTTCTTTCTCTTTTCGTTCAACCCATCCATCAAGGTCATCTGATCTGACTCTTAGTCTACTCTTCGCCATAAAACTTTCACAGATGAGTTGAAGTCAGATAGAAGAGGCCATTTGTTACTCAACTACTCCCGACGCTAATGCTATTGCTCTAACGCTTAGTAAAGGGTGTCTTCCTCAACCGTTGTTCACAGTCTCTCTTAACTAAGCGTGGGCGTAAAATCTGTTCCGCTCGCGGAATTTGCGGATTTTCAGCAAATTCGCAATCCGCGAACTCTCGCGAATTTGCCGAAAATCCGCAAATTCGCACGCAGCGGATTTTTTGGCTTGGTGATACAATTTAGCGGCGCGCGGCATTGACTTACCGTTATTCAGCATTTGCAGAGTTGTTTTTTTCCATATTTTGCGTGTGCGGCGCCATTTTGGATCTTGCTGCGGGATCCCGCGGGAGTTTGGCGACCGCGATTACGTCATCGCGGCTTGCCACCTTGCACAGCACGCATCGCGAGAGTTCGCAATTGCGAACACGTAGATGCGGCGAGCAGCAACAATCTCGCGCTCGCGAAATTTCAAAATTTGCAATTTTGCACAAGAATCCACCAGCAAGCGGCATAAACCTTCTAAAAATGAAGATTTTTATCAGAATAACTCCTAAGGTTGACATTTGCCTGCACTTTTTTTGCAATGAGTCCATTTTGGGGGGGGGGGGGAAGTGCCCCACAGTCTCCAACTTCCTGTTCCTGTCCAGCAGGCTTCTCCCAGTGCTTTCTTCATGTGCTGGTCACTTTCATTTGGATCTTGACCTGGAATGATTATTTTTTGTGGATGCTGCTGGATATTTGGATTTGAGGCCTTTTTGACTTTCTTTGGATCACTTTTGGATTAGAAATCAACTTTCACAAGTAAGTTTGTTTGGGGCATTACAGTTGCTGCAACTACAATTTTGGAACTTTTTCAGAACCTTAAATAAAAGATATTGCGGGTAGCCACAGTATCCAGTAGGACCAGGGTTAGTTATGGGTGCATGATACAACTGTTTTGTTGAATTTAAACATCATTGAGGGCTGGATGGTATGGGATTGTGCTGATTTTTGTGTGTTTTTCGATTTTGTGGCTGTTGTTGGGGCCTTTTGCCCAGGGGTACTCAGTGGTGCATGGGCCTAGTCTTTCTGTGGGGTCTCTTTAATGTAAGCATCATGGAGGGCATGGATGCCATTGGATTGTGGTGATTTTTGTGTGTTTTTCCTTTTTTTGGGGTGTACTGGTGATGGGGACTGGCCATGTGGGTGGGGCCCTTTTTGAGTGCTGGTACAGGCAGGCCCTGGCCATGTGCTTGGGGTGCAAGGGGCCATTTTGAATGCAGCCAGTGTTGTCAGGCCTGCGCCCATTTTGCCTAGCTTCCATCCATTATGCCCAGGGGTAGTGAGTGGTGCATGGGCCTAGTCTTTCTGTAGGGTGTCTTCTTGAATTTAAACATCATTGATGGCATGGGATTGTGCTGATTTTTGTGTGTTTTTCGAGTTTTGGGGCTACTGTTGAGGCCTTTTGCCCAGGGGTAGTGAGTGGTGCATGGACTGAGTCTGTCTGTGGGGTCTCTTTAATGTAAGCATCACGGAGGGCATGGATACCATTGGATTGTGGTGATTTTTGTGTGTTTTTCATTTTTTTGGGGTGTACTGGTGATGGGGACTGGCCATGTGGGTGGGGGCCATTTTGAGTGCTGGTACAGGCAGGCCCTGGCCATGTGCTTGGGGTGCAAGGGGGCATTTTGAATGCAGCCAGTGTTGTCAGGCCTGCACCCATTTTGCCTAGCTTCCATCCATTATGCCCAGGGGTAGTGAGTGGTGCATGGGCCTAGTCTTTCTGTGGGGTGTCTTCTTGAATTTAAACATCATTGATGGCATGGGATTGTGCCGATTTTTGTGTGTTTTTCGATTTTTAGGGGCTGCTGTTGGGGCCTTTTGCCCAGGGGTATGGAGTGGTGCATGGACTGAGTCTGTCTGTGGGGTCTCTTTAATGTAAGCATCATGGAGGGCATGGATGCCATTGGATTGTGGTGATTTTTGTGTGTTTTTCGTTTTTTTGGGGTGTACTGTTGATGGGGACTGGCCATGTGGGTGGGGGCCATTTTGAGTGCTGGTACAGGCAGGCCCTGGCCATGTGCTTTGGGTGCAAGGGGCCCTTTTGAATGCAGCCAGTGTTGTCAGGCCTGCACCCATTTTGCCTAGCTTCCATCCATTATGCCAGGGGTAGTGAGTGGTGCATGGCCTAGTCTTTCTGTGGGGTGTCTTCTTGAATTTAAACATCATTGATGGCATGGGATTGTGCTGATTTTTGTGTGTTTTTCGACTTTTTGGGGTGTATAACTGATGTTCCTCTGTCTTCCATTGCTTTTAGGTGCACAAGAGAACCACCAGTGCCAGGAAGAAGTCCTGCAGCGGTGTGTGTGCAGCATAGCGTCACGCGACGTCACGTGTGGCCACAGACAAGACAACTCTGCAACTGCGGCCTGCTGTTCTGACCTCTGAAGAAGATGGCCCCAAAAAAAGTTCCCCGTAGCTCCTCTAGCAAGAAAGTTGCCAGTAAGGAGCAGAAGAAGCAAGTGGCACCAGTTACCAAGGAGACTGGTGTGACGACCGCCACATTTTTTGGGAAAAAAATAAGTACGCCTGCAGCAGCAGCGGGGTCTGCTGGGGACCAAGCTGCCGGGAGCAGCACCCCCGCTCCATTGGGCTCAGTGCCACCACCACCACGCCAACTTAGGTCCAAGCCCTTTAGTGCTTTAGAGGCCGCCAGTATAGTTGTTCAATCACTATCGACCAGTGATGTTGGCTCATCGCAAGAAAGTAGCAGCAATGTCCCACAATCAACACAGGTTGTTGTAACTCATCTGACGAGTGTTCAACAAACACAGCCGCAACAACAACCACCTGTGCAAGTAGTACAAGCCCAAGTACATGTGGAAGGAGAGGCAGCGCAAGCAGATGCGCAAGCAGAGGTGCATGGAGCGGCACAAGTGCCCACAATAGTTGTTCCCCCCCGAAGTAGGGGCACATCAGGAAATCAACATTCAAGCCGAGGTATCACATGAGGAAGCCACTCCTCCTGATGATTCATTGTCTTCCAGATCCCCAGCAAGGAAAAGATCAAGGATGGTGTCTACATCTTCTTCAAGCCCCCTTCCTTCTGATGATATGGATGAAACTTGGGAACCACCACTGCCGTCTGAGAGTGAGGCACACCATGATCTGACAAAGGTAGCTAAGCGTAAAAGGAAGGTCCCCGAAAGTCTCAGAGTTATGGAGTGTGATGATGACCCTGAAGAAGAAGTGGCGTATACTCCTGCTGATGAAGACTCTCCTGACGACGACGCAGTCATCATAGGCGTCACTCCAGCCTCAGTGGGCATGCACAAACAGAAATTTTTACCCTATCCCGAAATGCTGCTGAGCGTGATGATGGTGACGTGACAACGGGACCACCACAAATGCAGTTAACTAGTACACCACCTACCGCTTCCATATTTTCTCGCCAGAAGGTATCTCCATCCACCTCCACCTCAATTAGTGGTGATGCAAGTGCACAACGTAGTAAAGTTCGGCAACACACATCCTCCACTTCATCTGGCATTAGCAGCATGACCAGAAGTATCGCCTCCTCCGCCCCCACAGACATTTGAAGTCCGCAGTTTGGGACTTCTTTAGTGTTTGCCCAAAAAAGGTAAAACATAGCCATTTGTAGCATTTGTAAGCTTGCAGTTAGTCGTGGTAAGCTTGGTACCAACTATGGTACCGGAGGCCAGAGAGGTCCTCTTAAGAGACAGCACACTGTCCAATGGGTTGCGCACCTAAAGGAGATCAAGGAAGCCCGAATTGGAAGTCAACAAACTGTATCCGTTGATGTTTCATCTGATGATGACGATGAGGAAGAAGCGTCAAACATTTCTTCACCTACACCCAGTACCCCTGTCAGCAGCACACCCCATGTGCGCCACACTGAGTGTGGGAGAGAGTGAGACACCAATGCGAAAAATTTCATCATCACCGAGCGTAACTGGGTCGCAGAAGTCATCATCTTTCCGTAAAAAAATGGTCCAGCCCACCATTAGAAGCATGTTGTTTTCAGATGCGCCATTTGAACGCAACCACCCAATGGTGCGTCTGTATAACACTAAGCTGGCTAAAATGCTAGCGCTGGACCTTCTCCCTTTTTCTTTTGTGGAAGGGGTTGGTTTTCTTGAATTAGTGGCAACGCTCTACCCTAAATGGAAGGTTCCTAGCCGGTTCTATTTTGCCAGAGTTGCGGTTCCAGCACTACATGCAGATGTGCTGGAGGCGATTGGGGCAGCTTTGAAGAAGAGTGCTGTTCACACTATACATCTGACAACAGACATGTGGACCAGTGGCGCAGGCACTGATTACATGTGCATCACTGGCCACTGGGTCTCTTTTTCAGGAGTTACAGCAAAGCTAAGGGCAGGTGTTGACAAGGACAACGTTTTTAAAGCTGCTCGGAAACATGCAACACTAGCCATGTTTGGCATGGAGTCAAGTCATACAGCAGAAAACATTTTGCAGGAGTTTAACACAAAGGTCTTTCAATGGCTGTCCCCCAAAAAACGCATGATTGGTTATGTTTCCACGGATAATGGCGCCAATGTAGTTAAGGCCATGGATAAGGGTAACTATTTCAGAGTGCCGTGTTTGGCGCACTGTATAAACCTGGTTGTTAAAAAATTCTTGAGTGAAGAAAGTCCAGCGTGCGAGTTACTGACCACCTGCCGAAGAATGTGCACACATTTCAGCCATTCTTTAAAGGCCCGGAAGCATCTGAGGGGCCTGCTACATGAACATCGACTGCCAGTGAAAGCACTCATCTAGGAGGTGGCAACACGTTGGAACTCAACCTTCTACATGCTTGAGCGTCTGTATGAGCAGTTTACGGTACTCGATCAGTATTTCCTTACACTGGGTACAGCTGTGAAGGACCTGAGGTTACATGCGGAGAATTGGGAGCTAGTTAAAAGCCTGACAGACCTGCTTCGTCCTTTTGAGGTCTTCACACGTGCAGTCAGCAGGGAGGACTGTAGTTTGGGAAAAGCTATCCCATTGTTGCGCATGCTAGAGCACCAACTGAAGGCGGTGTCTTCTAAGTTTCAAAAAGATGAAGAAAAGCAAGAAGCTTTTGATTTGGCGGAGAAATTATTACAGCGCCTACTTTGCGATGAACGTCTTCAAAAGATCCACACAGAACAGCATTACATTTGTGCTACTATTCTGTATCCACGCTACAAAAAGGCACTGGCAGGCAGAGCATTGTTTGCTTTTGGTGACGCAGAAGTTTCAAAGTACAAACGTTGGCTAGCTCTGTCAGCCATGAGGTTTGAAAGAGAACGGAAGGAAATTGAAGGAAAAGGCAGCACATCAGCATCAGCAGGCCATCCGGAGTCCAAAGAATTCACTTCTGCGCCTGTGGCTGTGGCAGGAGTGACCTCTCAGTCGTTAAAGACACCAGCAACCGGATCATCTGCAGCAGACACAGCAGAAACATTGTGTGAAGAAGACGATTGGCTAACTGAGCTTGCGTTTGCTTCTGAAAAGGTCCCAGGAAAAAGTACGCAAAGTGGAGGAACCGTGCAGAACCTTGAGTCGATGCTGCAGGACTATCTGAATGACCCAACAGAGGTCTATATTCATGATGACCCATTGGCGTATTGGCATGGGAAAAGAGAATTGTGGCCAGAGATCACCAACCTGGCTATAAATTACTTGTCTTGCACACTCGCAAGTGTGTCTTCTGAACGTGTTTTCAGTGCTGCTGGTGGCATTGTAACTTGCAAAAGGACCCGCCTCTCGCCAAAAAATGTGGAGAGGTTAACAATGATAAAGATGAATCAGCACCTCATACCACCAGATTACAAAGTACGAGAATACACGCCGGAAGAAGACGAGGAGGACACCAACTTAGATGAGGGAATTTCTTCTCTGTTAGGTGACCTACTCCCGCCTGAATTCGCAGAGTATGAGGACGAACTCTGCTTCCCTGACACCGTGAAAATGAGCCAATGAATCAATAACTTTCTTTTTCGTCCTTATTCACTTTTATTCCTGTGTGTCTTTCTTTATTTTGCAAAGTCAATATAAATAAAAAATGTAATCACCCAATCACAAAACAAGCCCATCAGCAGAACTGTCTTCACTTATTTGCTTATTGATTTGAAGGTGCCGCAGTCTGCATTCCTCAGGTTCACAAGTTCACAAGAACATGCTCCTCTATCCTCCTCCTCCTCCAGACTCCTATTTCCCTCAAAGCAGAGGGCTGGATTACGCCCAATGAAGAAAGACTCTGCACTTGTGGGGGTGTTCTACTTCTTTGCGGGTGAGTTGACGGCTCTGGGGCCATTGCTGGGAAGGTCTAATACCGGAAAAAAAGTGGTTTGAACAAAATCGGAGGCAAATTTTTCTTTGCGTTTTTGCTGACTTGCTTGTCTTTGAGGTGCTGTTTGGGGGGGGTCCGGGTGTTTGTGGGTGGGTTTTGTGGTCTGAGAGCACTGCTGGCACAGTCTAATTTTGATTGCATTTGTTTTTCAGGAAATCCATGGTGGAAAATGGGAGTTATGAGTCTGACCTAGCTGCACAGCGCATTTGGACAGAAGGCCGAAAAATATTGTATGAGATTTTCCATTTTTGCTTTTTGCCTGTTTGGCGGTGTTGTGCTTTTTTGCGGGTGGGTTGGCGGGTCTTGGGGCATTGCTGGGAAGCTCTAATACCGGAGAAAACTGGTTTGGATCAAATCCATGAGGAAAAAGTTTTTGCTTTTTCTGACATTTCGGTCAATTTAGCGTTTTTGGGGGCCTGTTTGGGGGGATTCCTGGTGTTTGTGGGTGGGTTTCGGGGTCTGGGAGCACTGCTGGGTATGGATAGTTTTGATAGCAAGAGGTTTGAAGAAAATCCATGGTGGCAGAGGGGAGTTAGGGCCTAGCTGCAGAGCGCGCGGAGTGCCCATTTTTGTACTTTTGCTTTTTGGCTGTTTGGGGGTCTTCTACTTGTTTTCGCCTGGGTTGACGGTTCTGGGGCCATTGCTGGGAAGCTCTAATACCGGATAAAACTGGTTTGGACCAAATCCATGAGGAAAAGCATTTTTGCACATTAACTTAGGGCTCGTTAGGGTTAGCACTAGCAGCAGGGTTGCATGTGTTTCGGGGTGTTCTAGATTTTTGCAACTGAGTTCTGGGGTCTTAGAGCACTCGTGGGAATGTGTAATTTTGATTGCAAGTGGTTTGAAGAAAATCCATGGTGGGGAAGGGGGGATTTGGCCTAGTTAAAGAAAGCGTTTGCCACTATTCTTAACTTATGGCTCGTTAGGGTTAGTAGTATTGTATTGCATGTGTTTGGGCGGGGGGCTGTTTGTGGGGGGGTTTGCGAGTCTTAGAGCGGTGCTGGGTATGGATACTTTTGCTTGCTTGCAAGTGGTTTGAATACAATCAACGGTGGGTAAGGGGGGATTTGGGCCTACTTTACTTTCAAAGTACGTTTTGTCACCATTTTCTTCTAGGCTTCGTTTTTGGAGATCTGATTGGGGGTCTTCTTAGGGTCTTCTACATTTTTGCGACTGGGTTTAGTAAGGGTCTGGGAGCACTGCTGGGAAGGTCTAATTTTGTTCTAAAACACAGTTTACAGTACACCTAGCTTGAGGGGAAGGATCCGCTAAATTAATTCGCCCATGCTTATTTATCCTTCAAAAGGAGACTCAGACAGAGTAGGCACTTTCAAAAATATTGTACTGTCTATTAGGAAACTCAAAGTGTGACTTTTTGCACTACACAGCGTACATACCTTATATTTATTTGTCAGTGGTGTTCTAATATCACTTCCTGTTTTTCATCAATAATTACAGGCCGGGTTTCAGCCTGTGCAATGGGAAAAAAAGGATGAAGTCAGGCTTCACATTAGCGAGCCGCAATTCAGCATCCGGCAGGCAGTGGACAGGGTGTCTTCTGGTCACCAACATTGATGGACGGAGCGTCAGATGGAATGGAGGAGTCCCGCTAATAAGATGAATGGTTGGATGCATCTTACAACTTCCCAAATTCAACAGGACAACTACAACAACATACAGATACAGTATCCGTTCTTTTCTAATTATCTTTTAAGTAATGTTATTGCTGTGAACTTCTATGAGTGTGACTGCATTTCTTTGATCTCTGCTTCTAAATTCATCCCTACAGCCATTGGATAGGTTTTACTTCTGATATTTTTCAAACCTAATTTAATGTACGAAGTGTTTCTCTGAGTGGAGAGATAGGCAAGTGAAAACGCATAATTACTACTGCAGCCCTGTACTGTCGCATTCTTTCATTCACGGTTGTCGAAAGTACTAGTTACTTTTCAGTAACCATGCATGCAGTAGTGCATGCACTTCCTTTATGTCACTTAAAAGATTCATGGTTAGCTTTGTACCCAAAGATTGTTTATCTTCAATTATTGTTTGTCCATGCTGTGCTTTTTTTTTTCTTCTCTCAACAAAACTTTCCCAAAAACCCCCATTCCCATCCATTTTCCAAACCCTATCCCTCTTCCCTCGGGCTGTGTGGTTTTGATTGATGTGTGACTAAATGACAGCAATAATTCCACACACTTGCTGGGGAGGATAAGGTCATAGCAACAGGATGGTGAAGGAATCCGAGGATATATTCTTACTCAGCTTGACACCGAGTCACTATTGGCAAATGAAAGCAGATTTTAATGTGCGCCATCAACTTGATTGGTCATCAAGAACATCCTCCTCCTAGACGTGGCATATGAAATTATTACGCTGCTGTGTCCTTCACCTTCAGTACTATTTCTTGTAATAGTAGCCAATGTCAAAGAAATTCAACGCAAGTAGTAGTTATACTTTACCATTTGTTAGGCTACATTGTGGCACTGTTCTAGTGTACTGTCACCTGCTATATTCTCTATCGTACCGTTCTAATGCTACGGTAAGGACAAACAAGGTTTCATTTTCTTTTTTTCAGATGCTGCAACTGCCACTGTGTAACACCACTAGTACCACCGCAATGATGACATTTCATCCGCCCATGATTGCCAACCTTAATCTCCATTTCGCGTGCAGCCAGACCAGTGCCTATCCCTATTTCCAAACACAAATTACAGGTAAGATAAGCGTTTGGGAGGAAGGTAGTATAATGAAGAATTAGGAGAGACGAGAAACTGACACTAGTACTAGGACTATTGAATTCACTTACTCTGTGAGTAACCCACCAGCCTTAAAAGCAGTAAAAAACATGTATGCTAAGATAAAAAAAATGTATGCTAAGATAAAGTTTAAAGTATATTTATATATCCAGTAACATAAATCTCCCGCAAGACCCAACACCCCCCCCCCCCGGACCCCAACGAATGTCCCTGAAAACGAAGTCCAAAAAAGTAGAAAACCCAACTCCCAATTCCCACCCCCCAGAAGTCTTTAAAAAAAGGGCAAGGGACAGTCTCCTCCTACTGGCTGCTGTTGACTTTTCGGGCCAGGTCAGCATGCTCCTTGCGGAGGGTCTCGAGCAGGGTCTTGGTGTTGAGG
This sequence comes from Lissotriton helveticus, assembly GCF_964261635.1. Classification (NCBI taxonomy): domain Eukaryota; kingdom Metazoa; phylum Chordata; class Amphibia; order Caudata; family Salamandridae; genus Lissotriton; species Lissotriton helveticus. The sequence continues at coordinate 1,732,436,026 of NC_136059.1, read as the reverse complement.
AGCTTCTGCTCGAGGTAGGAAACCCTCAGGGAAAGGCGGTGCATCCTTTTTTTGCAACTGCTGTGGGGGGCAGCTGATTTCTTTGCTGCTCGGTGGTGGCGGGTGGCTGCGGTACCCCGGCTCCATACCGCTGGAGACCTGCGCTGACTGGCTGACCCAGGGAGCGCGGAGGAGGATGCAGGTATCGCCGTGGATGTTGTTGACGTACTCTGCGTGTCCTCCTCCTCCTGGGCCACCAGCCGCCGATATTCGGCGACAGTCGCCTCCAGCCTCCATTGCCGGGCTCTTTCAGCCGGCTCCTTCCTTGTTGGTTTGGAAGGAGCATCTATATGAAGAAAGAAAGACATAGTCTGTAACCAATGCTCTTTAAGATTAACACAAAATGATTCAGCAGAAAGTTGTGTCACAGTAGAACTAGCAACTTGGAAGCGCAGTACATAACTACTGTGGCCAGTATCTATCTAACCTCCCACTTCTTCATCCTTGCTCTAACATTAGTGGGAGTTTAAGGAATCAATTCTACGAGCACTATGGACTCACTCCATTAGAGTCGACTATGACAGTACACCAGTCATCTTCTTCTTCTTCTCTCTTGTTTAGCAAAATTGGTACGTTAACTTCTGCAAGCCGGCATAATGCCAGCGCAGTCAACTTGCACCCGAGAAAAACAGACGCCCGCCATGATGAGTGAGACAGACTTGCGTTACTGTACCAGTCCAGTACATGCAGGTGGTGATGCTCTTACTTTTCTATTACAGGTGGCACTGAGAATACTCTGTTACAAGGGCTACTGCTTAATTAATTTAACTTTCACCCTACAGTGCCAATGAATAGATACTAGAAAAGGAAAATGAAGAAGATAAATAATCTGATTATCTATCACTGCACATGGTATGTATTTGCTTACATATGGGATGACTTTAGGTGCTTTGCTTTTTATTGAGGGAACAGTGATACATCCACACAAGAATGACCGAGTTCTAATAAACTTATTAACAGATTTAGTGAGCGGCCATCGTAATAGCCGGATATATGCTGTGCTTGCAATACAAACTACTACTTCTATTCATGGTAGTATTCGGACAAAATTACAACTTCTTTTTGTTGCCTTTCCTACACTGGGACGGACGTGCGGGTGCGGTGTTACATGCTCTTCAAAGTAACACTTAGTTCATCCAGTGACCGTCTACTCTCTCGAGATACACATATGCTATCTAAGAGTCAGATAGTACCATGATCCAGGCATCCATCCATTCAAACTATATGTCACTCATTCTTCTTCATGTCTCTCATCTGGACAAACCTTACGTTTTCTCACGGGGAGCACACTATGCAGTCTGCAATCTCAATAAGTAAGGAATATAAGAGCTTACCACTGCCTGCCACTACCGTGGCAACCCGCACAGCAGTTTGGTCCGACACTTGCACAGCCTCCTCCCCAGAACGTCCCTCCTCCACCTCCGCGCTGGGCCCAGCACCAGATGTTCCACCTACAAAGTACATTTAAGAATGTTAGATGTCATAGACATACACCAATCACTAGTATTTTGTCTAGGAATGAAGAAATGTGAATACCGAAAACAAGCTAATAATTTGCGACTGTCTACTCTAAAGTAAAAATGTCCCTTTTTCCAGGGAAGGGTGTTGTCTTGCTGCACTTTTTGGCACAACTGATGAATGCTTGCTTTTTAACACGCACCATTTGTCTCATAACAGACAGAATCTTCACTTCTAAGAACAAATCATCATCATCACTAGGACGGAGGGACCAACGATTCAGCACCAAAAAGAAAAATTAAAGTTCAAACCAGGTGAGGGCTCGGCTCGCCCACAATAAATGTGTGAAATAAATCACTATAAGCACTTTTCCATTTTTAATCAACTGTTTATGTTTTATGACAAGCTTGATTTCAATAAATATTTTTACTTTTAATAAAGCTTTAAAACTTAAATAGACTCCGTGGTTTTTGGTCATGAGTGAATGAGCAAAAGGTTTTGCAATTTGCAATGCATGAGCCCGTGCCTCTGACACTTCTGGACTCTGACTCCGTACTCTTGTCCTGCGTTGGATAATCATCATTGGGGATCAATCATCGATGAATTCGGGAGCTAAATGACTCTGCCACACTATCTAGTCAGTAAGGAGATTGGGGGTTCTTCAAAGTCTGATATCACTGAGGTATGTGGAAAGTCGTCCTGTGCCTATTATAATTGATAAACAATGCACTTTAGTGTCCATAGTTCTGTTTGTACAGATTTGTCCCTGCAACAGTAGTAGTATGGATTGTCTTCCTATCCAAACCAAAAGTAAAGTAGTATCTTATTCTTTCTTGGTGGTCATTCACCTTTTTATTGTTGGTAATTGTCAAAGCATTAACATTTAGAAGACTTGAAAAGACATTATGGACAATCCCAGAGGACTGCACTCAGAGCATAGAGCTATTGCTGACTAGAATGGGAGTTTCGTTTTACACCTTTTGCCAAATGTTCAATCTTAGTTAGCTTCACAGACAGACAAATAATAATAATCTAGTAATACCACAGGTAGTCATAGTCGAGGCAGGATAAGAATTTAGATACAGTGTACAAGAAGATCAAAGACGATTTAGAAAAAATCGAATGAGGAACTCTAGGAAAAAATAGGTACTCTATATTAAAATTAAAACTTACCGGGGCCAGCAAAGGAGCCCTCGCCTGACCGATCCTGGCCTGGTTCAGCAGCAGCAGCCTCCTCCAATGTCCTCTTGCCCCTGGGGGGGGAGCTGATGTACAGCATGAAAGAAAGAAAGACACAAAAACATGGATGATTGTTGTCAACCAAATCAAACATTTCAAAAGAACAATAACAAAATCTTTTGGCGAAATAGCAAATAGACTACTATTGAACGGGATATATTGACCTATCTCATGTGGTCTACTACGATATTAGTATTGCTTGATTTGCGGACCGTCAACTTGGAAAGTTATGCAACTCATTAAACAAACTACTAAAAAGGTTCGCCTAGGATTGGCAGGCAGCAGTCCGCAGCACGCGAAGTGACAGACAAACTCCATCGTGATTGCAGATCAGCGACAACACTAAAAAGTTTCCTACTACATTAACCAGTCATTAAAATACTCAAACTATCAATCCACCACCACTATTTCTTCTTATTGCCAGGTGTACAAAGGAAGGACTGGACTGGAGTCTGTAGGGGCAGATATACAAGCCCCTTGCGGCTCTTTTGCTCCATTGTTGCGTGACTTTTGTGACGCAGAGGCATAACAAAAGAGGCGCCATGGTGCGGCGTATATTAACAACGTGACGCATACGGGAGCTGCATCACGTTGTAAAGCCCTGCGTCATCAGGGGGCGTTCCGGCGCAAGGGAGGGCGTTCCTGCGCAGGAACGCATCCTAAAAGTGGCTGAGGGAAATCTACAAGATGTCAATCAGTCACTTTCAGGACAATGATGCGTGACTCAAACCCTGCGCCTGCTTGAAGCAGACGTACGGCTTGACACAGCATTGGGGAGATAGGGCACCCCAGAGCATTGCTGGAGCTGGGCCATCGTTGTCACGCAACTCCAGCAATGCGCCGCCTTTACGGCACAGATGCGTAAGGCTTCAGTGATGTTTTGGGCCCATGGTGCGCCGCATTGTAAATACGGCGCACCATGGGTGGTGGTGGCGTGGCGCACAATTACTGGCGCATCCCTGCTACTTTGCAGGGATGCGCCGGTAATTGAAAATCTAACCCTTAGTGTCTAGCATTACGCAGTTCTTTACACTACACTCATACATAATTTCTCAGGTCAATGAAATGAACACAAAATAGAAAACAAATAAGCATAGTAGCAAGGCTACCGAGAAGGAGAGCAGTGCACCTGAAATGCACAGAAGATTTTGAAATATAATTTACCTACAATGTAATCGGCAGCATTATTGCTCTTGGTAAAAAACAAAAATTTGCAATATAATAACACACAGAGCGGGAGAAAACAGAGTAGTGATGAAATAGCTAGAAATAGCTACTACTACTCACCAAGCCCGGGGATCTCGATGCCGAGCACGTCCAGCAAGTCGCGTTCCCGGTCCATGAGATCCGTCCAGTGGTGGGTGGCCTGGTTGTAGGTGCGCCGGACCCCAGAGTGTTCAAACATGGCCCGGCACACCTTCTCCCACCGCTTCCGGCGCTCCCGGATCCTGTAGCGATCTTGCCGCCTCCCATGATGGTCTTGGGGAGGCGGCGCTGGACATGAAAGACTAGTGCGGCCACCTCCTCCGCACTAAAAATCTCCTGAGCTATAACTTGCTCCCCCCTCAAACGCCCGCACGGGAGCCGGGCACGGGTTGCGGGACCCTTCCCCTTCGCGGGCTGCTTCCCGGCTCCCTTTACCATGGTCTGGGCAGAAAGGAAGGTAAATAATAAAGAAGAAATAGAATAGGGAAAAAGAAAGGAAAAGAGTTTAAAAAAGTAGTTTAAAATCAACCCAAAGTAGCAGAAAACACAAAAATATAGAGCTAGAAAAATAGAGGGATAGATAATTAGTAAAATAGAACAAAAAAAACTTCAAACAAGCAAAGGATGGCAGAGATTGACAGAGGATACAGAAAGCATGCCCAGAACCATAGCAATGAATGAAAAACAAGATGGCCGCGCCCGTTGACGACCGCGTGGGTAAGTTCGTGCGAGATTTTCCCCGCGATCGCACGCGAACATGTACTAGCGAGCCGCACACTTTGCGAGATTACACATAGCGCCCGGAAATGGAATTACGTCACGCAAACAAGATGGCCGCGCCCATGTACGACTGCTAGGGTAACTTCGCAAACGTTGCGCTACAAGCTGCTTGCGAACACGCAAAATATCACGCGAACAAACACGCCGCAAAAAAAACAAATCGTGTATTCGCGGCTTCCGAAATCGATCTCGCACGAATTCGCGCCCCACGAATCGCGCGAAATAGCAGAAAAACGATTTTTGCAAAACTGAAAGCACTCAGCAGGTGCAAAAGTTCAATCTTAACATTAGTAACCATTCCCTCTAGTGCTTCCTGAGGGGCCCCTCCAGAGTTCAGTTGCCTACTTGCAACTATTCTATGACCCTGCTCTGACCCTCACAGCAGGCTCAGAGAATAGCTACAAGTATGCCAAAGGTCCTGCTAAAAAAAATTAGACTGCAACAGAAAGCAATCACAGATAAGGAAGCAGGTGCCAGACTGGAAGTTCAAATTCAGTGACACATTAATCAATCAGCCCCTAATTCATTCATGTCAGTTGAGGCAGGGCAGGTGTGCTTTTCCCCCCATAATCTACAGTGATGAAAAACAGGGTGGCATGGGTGAGCCAGAGGGTGGCAGTGGTGAAACAGAGGGTGGCAGTGGTGAAAAAGAGGGTGCTGTGATGAACCAGACGTAGAAACAACATGGTCGCAACCGTTGCTACCCGACAAGTAAGTTCGCGTTTGCGAACTGGTAAAAAACCCTCGTGAAACGCCAGAAACACTTGCGAAACCACAAAAAAAAAATCCGCTAAATTCGCGAGAGTTCGCGGATTTTGCGGATTGCGAATCCGTAAATACGCAAGTTCGCGGATTGCCAATTCGCAAAATCCGCCCATGCTTACTCTTAACTTACACAACACCCTTGCAGCGAGTGTATAACTATTGTAAATAAGTAAGGAATGTAAGTATAACTTACCACCGCCCGCCACTGCTGCTGGCTCACCCACCCCTGTGGCAGCTGCCGCATCCACTGCTCCCTCCTGGTTGGCATTGCCTGCCATGCAGCTGGCCCCGGCACTGGTGGTCGTGGTCGGTATGCCTAGAAAAAGAATTACACATTTTTTTGGATGCTATATACAGCTCCCCCTATTTTTCACTCACAAGATGGAAAAAAAAGTTAAAAATACATATACCACATACATCACTACAAATCATGTACTAGAGTAGAGTTGACACTACTAGTAGTAGTATGTTCTATCCTATCAAAAATAGTTAAATATCTGGTTGGGCATTTTGTTGGTGAGAATTGTCAAAGCCTCTCAAGATTAAGAAGAGTAAAAGAGGCCATCCGAATGGACTGGCCTCAGTGGCTAGAGCTATTGGTGAATCTGAGTTTTATTAAAACATTTTAAATAAAGAGTGGCCAACTGGGCAAGCTTAGCTACAGACAGACTAATAATGATATAATAATAATAACTTTATTTGATTTGATAAACAAACCATAAAAGCATATAAATAACAAGTCATTCATAAAATATTTCCCAGGGATACATTTAGCTAAAACAGGCTCAGAGAAAGTTGCCACTTACATGATTCCACCACTCAAACTAGGTATTGCGGGGGGTAACAAAGATACCTCATAATTTCAATCCCCACTTGTTGTTCGTAGCTTTTGAGCAGCTCTTAAAAAGTTGACCACTATTAATAGTAGTTTTACAGAGAGTCATATCAGAGGCAGTTAGAGGCAGGGATAACAATAATTTATAAACAGATAGTCTTGATCAAAGAAGATTTGGTAAAAAATAGAATTAGGAAACGGAAATGATAGTTTGGAAAAAATAATGTGCAGTAAAAGTTAGGGAAATATAATTAATTATATTAACAACAGGAAGACTTACTGGGGCGGGCAGCAGAGCTCTTGATGGAGGAGCGGTCCTGGTCCTGGCGTTCTCCAGCTGTTCCTGCCGACTCCGACCCTGTCTTCTTGCCCCTGGGTGCTGATCATGTAAGATATAATAAAGAAAGAGACAAACATTAATGATTGGTGTGAAACAAATAAACTATTTTTAAAAACGCGCCCAAAAACATTTTTGGAAACAACAATTGCAATACAATTGACCTATTCAATCTGATCAACTGGTAGTATTGTTGAATTTGCGGACCGTCTAGTTATTATATTTATGAAGACTAATCCAGTGTTCCATTCTGATTCCAGAATAGTATGCCTAAGTACCACCTGACCTAGACCACCTATTCAGACGGGCCAAGCATGTTTCACTAAGTCTGCATTTCCATTTATTTTAGTCCTCAAAAATGCATAGATGGAGGACACATGCATGCATATTTGCATACATCAAATTGTTGGTTGGTTGGTTGCTGCTGATGTTCTGCTAAGCCTATTACTCCCTCACTAAACAAACTACAGAAAAGATTCTACAAAGGACTGGAGTAAGCAGCACTCAACAGCACATGACGTGACGAAGGATGTGTCACACAGACTGCTTAAATTACCAACTAATACTGAGTAACTAAACTATCTATCCACCACTATCTTAGTGACAGGAGGACAAAGCAAGGGCTAGAGTCTCTCTAGCATTACCTAACTTAAGTTTTCTAAAGTAAACTCTTGCATAATCAGCCCAAGCGAGCGCAAAGTTGCAAACAACAAGTAAGATTAGTAGCTGTGTCTAGAAGAATAACGATCGTAGAGGATTTTTAAACTTAATTTACCTGCAATGTAAGCAGCAGCATTCTTGCTATTAGGAAGCAAATTATATTCCCAATAACACTAAAACAGTCTAGAGAATACACACTACTACTAGTATTAGCTACTCACCAAGCTCCATGACCTCGACACCTAGCAGGTCCAGCAGTTCCTGCTCCCGGTCCAATATGTCTGACAATCTGTGGGTCGGCTGGTTATGGGTACGGCAGACCCCACAGCAGAGAAACACTGCCTGGCGCACCTTCGCCCACCGGCGGTGACCCTCCTGGGTAGCGTACCCAAAGCCAAGCCTCGGTCCTGCTGCCAAGGTCAAGGGGAGGTGGCGCTGCACAAAAAAAACAAGGGAGGCCTCCTCCACCTCGCTGAAAAGGGACCGGGCCTGCACCTCTGGCGCAGGCGCCATGCCCTTGGAGCCAGTACCCTTTCCCTTAGGCATGGTTCTGGGGTGTACGGGGTGGAATAAGAAAATTTTGTAGGAAAAAATAAAGTTAGGGGAAAAGTAGGAGAGTAAAGAAGGAAGTAATATAAAACAGTAGAAAAGTAAAAGTAGAAATAAAATGCAAAATACAGGCTTAGGGACAGAGAGGGATAGATAATAAAAAAGTTCAGAAAAACAGTGTAAAAAACAAAGGATTGAAAAGATTGGAGAGGGATTGAAAAACAGGCCCCAGAACCATGCAAGAGATAGGAAAACAAGATGGCCGCGCCCTTTGGCGACAGCGTGGTGAAGGTCACGCGATATTTCCCCCGTTGGCAAAAGTCAAAAACATCTCACGAGCATACACGTAGCTACACGAGCATCCGTAAACAGGCAACTCCACATGCTCGCATAGCGTCACAGAATTTTTGTGCATCTTCGCGTAGCCTCGCGTAGGGTTACCTCAGACTGAGGTCTACTCTGCATGTGGGGTTGGACAGGGTTCTGACTGTATCTAACCCGACATGCGCACCTTGCTCTTCTAAAATCCACTCTGTTTCCTTGTTACTCATAAAATGCATTTACTGATCTATTAATGTGGTGACCCTGACAAAGCCAATAGACTTGCCATAAATTTTGGTGTGGTGACCCCTTACAAACTCAATAGGAAATTACACCCCCTTATATTGGTATGTTCTATCTGGTATGGGAGTGGTATTGTGATTTTGAGGATTGTGACCCTACTAGGTGTCAAATTTGCTTTCGAAATGTCACCAGAGGTGTTCCCACCTACCCTATATATATGATATATATTTATGAATTGGTGCATAGTATTTCGTTGTGTGCGTATATTGTACTTTTACTGTTTCAAAGTAAAAGCACTAACTGGAAGATCATTTATTGAGTGTTAATATTTTGTGCCAGCGAGCAGTGATTATCAACCCCACACAACCTTCCTTGAGGAGGCTTCTGAGTGCTCTGCTTCGCTTCTCTGAGAGGGTCAAGTGCTAAAAAGGGGTTCTTGTTTCCTAGTTAAGAGATCATTGTGGACCCATTACTTTTTGCAGGCCTCACATCATGCACAACTGATAACCCAGTTTCTTACGAGCCTCATCAATATGGTGTAGCTTTAGTCCTACGGCACAGTGAGCAAAGGACCCGTGTCTGATTGATTGATTGTGGAGCCACTGAGAATTATATTTGCTAGATGTTTCACAAGTTTCTGGAGATGCCTCAGCTCCTAAAATATCTTATGGAACTTGTTAGAAATGGCCTTTTTTGAAGGGTTATCCCCAAATGATTTGCTTCTTCCTCCTAGTTTTCCTGACCTGTTTTTGTTTGCTATAGGACTTTGGGCACTTTACCACTGCTAATCAGTGCTACAGTAGAAAATGTTGTTGTAGTTGGTTATCCATGATTGGTATATTTGATTTACTGGTAAGTCCCTATAAAGTGCACTGACCGTGTCTGGGCTTGTAAATCAAATGCTACTAGTGGGGTAAAGGTATCTCAAACCTGCCACTTTAGTATCTGCGTTTGCAGTTTTTTAACTGCCATGTCGACCTGGTAAGTGAACCCTCTTGCTAGGCCCTAACCTTCCATTTTCTTACATGTAAGGCACCCCTCAGGTAGGACCAAGGTACCCCGTGGCAGGGTGCAGTGTATGTGAAAGGTAGGACATGTACTGGAGTGTGTTTTACATGTCCTGATAGTGAAATACTGCAATTTCATTTTTCACTATTGAAAGACTATCTGTCCTGTAGGCTAACATGGGAGTTACTTTGTAACATCTTACAAGTATAACTTTCCATTGGGACTAGAGAGAGAAATGGAAGTTAGTCTCTCTGATCTCAGAATTTACTAACACATCTTTTTAGGGAGATGGTTTTTAATTTGTGTGTTTGAAAATGCCACCTTTTCTGAATCATTTTGTCCACCATAAGCGTGGAAGGGTATACTCAGATGTGAGTCCCTTGCTCATTGCACCATCAGGATTCAAGCAAGCCGGGCCGACGACGCCTGAAATGGCAGAAACCGGTCCCCGGAAGCTTGTTTCCTTCCCAGTATAAGAATTGGCTTGGTAGTTTGGTTTGCCCTGTTCCCATCATGCACTGGGACAGGAACAGACTAATTTGCATATAGCCAAGTTCTGAGCTGGGATGGTGCAGTGAGCTAAAAAACGGTGATGGATCAAACCCTGATCTTTGGACTGGGTAAGAGTGGTCTGCTTAATTCAGGCACTCTGTTCATCACCACCCCCTTTTCTGAATCATTTTGTCCACCATAAGCGTGGAAGGGTATACTCAGATGTGAGTCCCTTGCTCATTGCACCATCAGGATTCAAGCAAGCCGGGCCGACGACGCCTGAAATGGCAGAAACCGGTCCCCGGAAGCTTGTTTCCTTCCCAGTATAAGAATTGGCTTGGTAGTTTGGTTTGCCCTGTTCCCATCATGCACTGGGACAGGAACAGACTAATTTGCATATAGCCAAGTTCTGAGCTGGGATGGTGCAGTGAGCTAAAAAACGGTGATGGATCAAGCCCTGATCTTTGGACTGGGTAAGAGTGGTCTGCTTAATTCAGGCACTCTGTTCATCACCACCCCCTTTTCTGAATCACTTTTAGAAAGCAGGCATTTTCTTATTTAACCATTCTGTGTGCCTCTGCTTATTTGTGTATTGACTGCCTGGTTTTGGAGTGACAGGGATGGGGATGTGCATTCACTTTAGACAGCCACAAGGGGGGTTGATGTTTGTCCTGCCTTTCCTGGGTGAATCATAGCTGGACTGAATAGACCTTGGCTGCCTTTAGAGTGGTCGGAGGAGTTTCACTTGCACCTGAATAGGCAGCGTCTCTTCTGCACAATGCTGTCTCCACTTCCTGCAGAGATGCTGCAACAGAGAGGCCAGAACTTGTTTGGGCTGGGCTCAGAGACCCTTGCCACAAAGAGAACAAAAGGAAAATGTGGTATAAGTATTGGACCTTAAACCCAAAGATTTCGATCACTTCTGTACTCAAGAGGAACCTCTGCTAAGAAAAAGAGCTGGAGAGCTGTAAGGAGAAGTACTGCCCCTTTGCTGTTTGTACTTTGCTAGGTTGGCCTGCAGTTGCTGCTTCTGCCAAGGAGAAGACAAAACCTGGAACTTTGCTGTGAACCTGCTTGAAGAAGAATCTCCAAGGGCTTGTGTGTGCTGGCCTCCTGTTCTGAAGTCTCAGGGACACAAAGACTTCACCTGCAATCCACTGACCAGCACCCTGACTCCCGTGTGGACTCCTGCTGTCAAAAGGGCACCGATTACAGTTCCTGGGCCCTGAGAAATGTGTGTTTGGTGCTGCAACACAAGAAAACCATCTCCTATGCTGTCAGTGACACTGCCGTGAGGCCGTGACCTGAACCGAGGCCGGGGGCACGGCTCGTGAAGTGTACGATGCACTACCCTGCCAGCACCACAGATCCGACAACCTTCGACGCCTGCTGGCACCTGCAGTTATCGGCCTTCTTAATGCCAGCGCTCACATTGAAGCTGTCACCGCAAGCTCCTGCATCCCGTTATCGTGTAGCAGAAAAACCAACGAGAGTGACATCACGAAGTCATCGACTTTGCGTTGACTCACCGGAACTGACGTCTCACCCCTCTCTTGGACTCGACACGTCGCCTCCTCATGGACATGACGCCTCGTCCCCCATGGCAACCAAGGAACCGGCCTTGACCTCGGTACCGTCGCCTCATCTCCATGATGCTGTGCATCATCCATAGACTTTGTTTTCCAAGATACTGTTGTTTGGGTTTCCATGTGACTCAATGCCTGACGCCGCACACCTCGCGGTCGGTCGCTGTACTTTGGATTTATGTCTGCCACGTCATAATAGCCACAGGGGGGGCTAATTGTTTTCTACAAGCTTTCTTTTGGAAATAACAGTTTTTAACCCCTTCCACGCTCATGACGAGCTGGGCTCGTCATGAGGTAGCCTCCTCGCATGCTCATGACGAGCCCAGCTCGTCATGTAAAGTGCGGTTTTGAAAATCTCAGCGTGCGAGCGGAATTCCGTCCGCACGCATGCGGTTAAGTGCTATTTTGATATATGTATGATGAGTTTGTGTTGTTTAGGTCTTGTTTGGTTTACATAAAGATATTTTATTTTTCTAAACTGGTGTGTGGTCCATTTGTGGTGTTTTCACTGTATTACTGTGTGTTTTGAGTACAAATACATTGCCTTTAGGATAAGCCTGTCTGATTTTATCAAGCTACTAAGGGGGTGAGAAGGGGTTAACTTAAGTGTGTAACACTTTTACCCCGAATAGAAGGAAAGGTACCTACTTGGACAAAGGTACATACCTCTACAAATTATAGACCCCATTTCTAACAGCATGTCACTGGTGTTGGTACCTATAACACATAATTCTGTACCTGTATGTATGTATGTATGTATGTATGTATTTACATTTATAAAGTGCGCTGTAACCCTACGGGCATCCTGGTGCTAGTATACCTGTCATACACAACAGGAAAACATATCTTTTGATATCATCCTCTCCATGCTTTTTAAAAAAACATTTTCTTTATTGGTTTTTTGGTATGATCAGAGCACAGGATATGTTTTAACATTTTTATACCAAACAGTAAGTTATGGCTTTCACAGTCTGTGTAACGGTGTGCATCGCAGGACATTCATTGATTTGACAGTCAGTGCCGTCTTTGCTTCTTGTGTTATGTTGGTGCCATCTATCGTCATATTACACTCAGTATCCACAGCTGCAGTTTAACAAATGGTTCTCGCTCATAACTTATGTTTTTCATAAAAGAAAGTAACAGGTAGTCCTAAACTAAAAACGTATTAAACTTCTTAGTTTCAGTTTCGTTAGAAGCCTGTGTGGTGAACATGCGCATAGTGTGTATGTAGGTCCTGTGCATGTGCCATTTTCGGGGTGAGGTTGTGGTGAGAGGAATCTCCATCCGAGTCCATTGAATCAGTCTGCTCAGCAGAATGCTAGTGGTTGTTGCTTGTGTGGTTGTCAGGGTAGCACCCCTTTATTATTCTTCATATTTTTGTCTTGTCTCTTCTGTTTAGGAAAGTATATTTTACTACTCTTTTCATCATATTTTTCATTATGTTCTTGTGTCGAGCTCTCACACAAAGTAGCTCTTAGGAATCTTGGTGGCAAACAGACAATGCGGAAAAAAGGGAAGGTGAAATTGACAGAGTGAGACAAAGTAAAACAGGTGGTTTTTGGTGCTCTTCTAAACCTGTGGCAGATGATTTTAAAGACAAGGGAAGTGAAAAGGAATCTTAGAGTCAGTCACTTGGAAGTGTAGGTATCTTTTCCTAAATGGTTTGATTTTACTAGCCAATGAACACCAACTCTTTGCAGGTCATTCATAGGTATCTAGAACCAGTGCCTGTATTTCTCATTGCTGCTGAATGGTCATTAATTAATAAAATCAAAGCAACAGGGGTTAGCTCCATGGAGTGAGATTAACCTCACTGCACATTTGGGCCTGTGGACACGGTTCAAGTAAGCCATGCCGGTCATTACTCTTGAGATGTCAAGCGACTTAAAATACTTGGAAGATGAAGAGAAAAGAAGACAACGCTTTCTCTGGGTTGCTGATCTTGTGATGTCAGTCCAGTGATATTACAGGAACAACAACAGAAGCAAACCCCACTCTCACAATGGGAGGCTGAGGCCTTCTCACATAGGAGACTCTCATAGATTTATGATTTATCGTAAAAAAGAAGAAGAAATGTAAGAACTCACAAAAAGGTCATGAAATACATCTTTGAAAGATAAAAGACAGGGTCAAGAATATATTTGAAACTTGAAATTATTCTAAAGCAGTCCTTTTAGAATATTCAGTGGAAAGGTTAGTTTATTTACCTTAGCCCCGCTCTTCTTTCGAGTAACTTCAGGACACGTAGCTGCAGCTTATCCACCTCAGATAAAGTGGACACCTGGCTCTTAACTTCCACATCCAGGATACCATCGCTAACCATAGATTGCTTTTGGGAATACACAGAAACTCTGATATCATTCTAAAGAGACATACAACATGATCAATTTTTCCTTCACAGAAGGAAATAACAATAAGAAACAGGGATGAAAAGGGGATATGGCCTCTGAGAATGGATATCTGAAAAATGTTCGAAAGGTTTTTATTGAACGCGACATATTTCACATATGTATTTTCTTTGCATCTCATAAAAGGGCCAGATAAAAGTTTCCCTCTGTTGTGTTCTACACCAGTGATTTCAAAACACTTGAGAACCACAACCCAATTTTTAAAGCGATAAGCTTTCACAACCCACATAGCTTTAATGGACATGAGGTAACGAAACTTGAGGGGGCTCCTTGCAAAGCACTTGGAGGGGCCCCTCTACGGCCCCAGGAGCGATCAGGCGAAGGTACCAAGGTACTGTGCTTAGGGGGCGCCCTATAGCTCGGGGGCCTTGTTCGCACCACTGTGAGGTGGGCGATTTTGTAATGTAACTAAAACATCTTGTGGTAGTGCACTGCCATTTATATCAGCACATTTTCAATTCAAATGGACACTACATTTGCACAGACATGCCACTTTAATGATAAAACTGCATTGCACACAAACGATAATAAGTGGAAATGGGAATTTACTGAATATTTATCCTTTGTGCATCACCAAGTAAAGTGTCTTGAATTGTTTTAATCGTATAAAAGTGTTTGTTTCCACCACATTTCAGAATTACAAAAAAATTGCTTAATTTTTGCTTTACTAACTGCTGAATATGTACAGTTCATTTTCAAGTATTTAAATTGTTTTGTGTTACAAAAATAGACATCCTACAGCATTACCTTTTATACTCTCTGTAACCCAGCAAGATTGTCACATAGGTTCCTTTATTTTTTCTTTCTCCAACTACAATGAGAGTGGAGTTTATAAACTGTCCTTGAAGCACAGTAAATGTTGCAAGATAAATACAGAATTTATAATCATCTTTATTTATTGCTTGGAGTTTTGTGACCTAGCTGGATGGATCTGAAGTTACCCATAATTTCTCATACTTCCATTCCGGATGTTATTCAGCCACATTCAGGGATCTACACAAATACCAAGGCTCACAGAGAAACAAATACCTGATAAAACCAAAAGGCAGTAAGAACTTTCTGTTTACTAATATCAAAAATATTTCTGAGCTCTGCTTTTCATAACACCCCCTTGCTTAAAGCTTGCTATAAAATGTTGCTACACCTGGGCCCTGATTCCAAGTTCGTTAGAATGAAGGTTCCGTTTGTTGCAGTGATTGTTAGTTCTAGCCCTTTTGGCAGGGTTAGCCCCAAACATTTTGCCTTTTGCCTCCTATTTTTCTGGCCCTCTTTTAGTTGGCTATAGGACTCTGGGCACTTTACCACTGCTGATCAGTCCTAAAGTGCTTATGCTGTCTGTGTAAATTGTGATTATGATTGGTTATCCATGACTGGCCTATTTGATTTATTGGTTATCCCCTAGTAAAGTGCACTGTGTGTACCCAGGGCCTTTAAATCAAATGCTGCTAGTGGGCCAGCAGCACTGATTGTGCAACCTACACAAGAAGCCTTTCAAATGTGTCTCATGCCTGTCACCACAGTGTCTGCACGCACAGTTTGTAACTGCCATGGCGATCTGGCAAGTGTACTCAATTGTCAAGCTCTAACCTTCTCTTCTTACCCCTAAGGTAGGCCCAAGGTACCCCGATGGGGAGGGCGCTTTGTATTTTAAAGGTACGACATGTACTGGAGTGTTTTTACATGTCCTGATAGTGAAATACTGCCAATTTCGTTTTTCACTATTGCAAAGAATAGCTCTCCAATAGGTTATCATTGGTGCAGCCTTGTAACATTTTACAAATGTAACTTTCAATTGGGAACAGCTAGAGATTTGGAGTTTAGGCTCTCTGAACTCAGAATTTAATAACACACCTTTTAGTAAAGGTGGATTTTAAATTGTGTGTTTCAAATGCCACTTTTAGAAAGTGGGTATTTTCTTGTTTACAAAACATATGGAGTGTCATGCCGCTCCAATACAAGTCGCACACCTAAACTATGTAATACTCCAGAGACTCAATCATTTATCAACAGTACTCCATTTTAATCACGTTTACATCAGTTAATTTTCGCCAAAATTCATCTGTTTCCATTCACATCAAAGGCTCAACAATTCCTATTTTTTTTTAAATGCAAAAGACCCTGTCAAGAGGAAGAGCTGAAGGAAGAGCTGGCAGGAAGTGTGCTGCCCCCTTTGTTGTGTGTTGCTTTGCTGGGTGGACCTGAAGTTTGTCTGTGGGCAGTGGAAAGGGCTGAACTTTTGACCTGCTCTGGTATCTTACTTAAGAAGAACTGCAAGGGCTGGATGCAGGGCTTGCCTCCTGTTAAGAAGTCTCAGGGTCACAAAGACTTCCCCTGCTGGGAGTTCTGACCTTCCTTGTGGTGCCAAATCCAGTTCTGGGCCCCTGGACGTTATTCCTGCTACAGAGAGCTGTGAACCACTAAAGAAACCAACAAAATCTACGCTTCTCTCTTCTTGTGGCTGAATTTTCCAATGCGATACAAAAGGGGATGATGGACAGAGCGTTTGAACAAATCAAACACTCACCCCCAGTCAACTGATCTGGGTTTAATCCATCACCATTCTTTAGTTCACTCAGCCACCCCAGTTCAGACATGGCTATTTGCAAATCAGTCTGACCCTGTGCCTTATGGGAACAGTCCACCCCGAACTGCCAAGCCATGTCTTCCCTGGACCGGAAACAAGCATCCTGGGACCGGTTTCGGATTCATAATCCTCATCAGCCAGGCTATCTTGAATCCAGTGGCCAAGTGAACAAGGGACTCACGTCTGAGCATACCCTGCTCAGACGTGAGTCCCAGGCTCTCCACACCACTGGAGTCAAGCTATCCAGGCTGAATGAAGGCTGATAGCCAGAAACCGGTCCTTGGATGCTTGATTCCGGTCTGGGAAAGACATGCCTTGGTAGTTCGGACTGGACTGTTCCCATGAGGCACAGGGTCAGAGCTGATTTGCATATAGCCAGTGTCTAACCCAGGGTGGTGTGGAGTGCAATAAAACGATGGATTTAGGCCCAGATCCTTGTACTGGGGTGAATGTATGACATTGTTCTACATTCTGTCCATCAACTGTGTTTTTTGCAATTTTCACCCCGAGTGGGCTGGGTATGCTCAGACGTGAGTCCCAGGCTCTCCACACCACTGGAGTCAAGCTATCCAGGCTGAATGAAGGCTGATAGCCAGAAACCGGTCCTTGGATGCTTGATTCCGGTCTGGGAAAGACATGGCTTGGTAGTTCGGACTGGACTGTTCCCATGAGGCACAGGGTCAGAGCTGATTTGCATATAGCCAGTGTCTAACCCAGGGTGGTGTGGAGTGCAAAAAACGATGGATTTAGGCCCAGATCCTTGTACTGGGGTGAATGTATGACATTGTTCTACATTCTGTCCATCAACTGTGTTTTTTGCAATTTTCACCCCGAGTGGGCTGGGTATGCTCAGACGTGAGTCCCAGGCTCTCCGCACCACTGGAGTCAAGCTATCCAGGCTGAATGAAGGCTGATAGCCAGAAACCGGTCCTTGGATGCTTGATTCCGGTCTGGGAAAGACATGGCTTGGTAGTTCGGACTGGACTGTTCCCATGAGGCACAGGGTCAGAGCTGATTTGCATATAGCCAGTGTCTAACCCAGGGTGGTGTGGAGTGCAAAAAAAGATGGATTTAGGCCCAGATCCTTGTACTGGGGTGAATGTATGACATTGTTCTACATTCTGTCCATCAACTGTGTTTTTTGTGAATTTTCCAATGCATCATCGCTGTATGGTAAAAAGTCCTGACACACAGACCTGTGTGGCTACAGAAATCCATGCAGCGCCTTTCAGCAGCCTGAAAATCACTGCATGCCGAGTACAGTGCACCAACCTCCAAAGTCCGAAATCATCGCACTGACTCCGGCACAAGCCCTGCTGTGCTGCTGAAAGAAACGATGCATTGTCGGACCGCAGTGGAAGAAATTGACGCAGCGCCCATTTGCCGCATCGACCTCCAACACATCCTGGATTTTCACACATCGTACCTGTGCCGCAAGTATTTCCGATGCAACACCCGCAAATCAGAACCGTTTTGGAATCAAAGCATCACTTCCCCATACAGTCCGGATTCGATGCATCACTTCTCCTGCGTGCAGAAGTACTGTTGCATCGCCTCCCCAAAGGACTCAAGAACTGATGCATTGCTGTGTATTTCCGATGCTTCCCTTCTCTGCAGCTGTTTTACTTTGTAGATTTTGATGCATTTGAGGTACTTCAACATTTATGGGTGAATAAGGGAAATCAAGCACACAGGGGCATTGTAACCAACATATACTGAATCACAACAGTCAGCGGTGATCCAAGAGTAGGGGGTGTCAACCCTTCATCCCCAGAATACACAAAGAGAAATGATGCTCTGAGCACATGCAATATTCAAGTCTGAAGAAAGAAGTACTCCAGTCGCCTTCCACTTTTCCTCAAATCTTCTTTTTATTCGAATATTATACATCAGCCTCGCACCAGCCTACACGTGTTTTGTCCTCAGTTTAGTCACCCTATGACTTCTTCAGGGCTGGAATCATCAATTGATACAATATTGTCTGAGATTGCAGTATCCAATATTGCTTATGCACAACACCATACCCAGGTGCTCCTGTGTTACATCCACAGCGGTGCTTACCACATTCAGATTTGCGTAGAGGCTGTTTTTTTACGAATAGTGTTACAATACTTATTAGTGAATAAATCTCAAAAAGGCTCTCCATGTGAGTCATAATTGACAGAGTAGTGCATAATTCATGTATTTTGTTTTTTAATTATTCATTTTTTTATTCTTAGTATTTAAAATTGCCACGGCCACCGGAGAAAGTGTGCACAGTTTGAATATATCCCCATGCAATGTGGAGATCAGCAGATAATGTGCTCCATAATCCTATAATACTGTAACTAAAATTGTATATCTGAAGTATCTCGCCGTGTTCTAAGAAGAAAATATTACAAGAAAAAATTAATGACGTAGTGTTGTGTCATGACCAATAATATGGAGTGCCAGTAAGGGTTGTTAATGGCCATACTAAAGTGCTCAATCTGAACACGTACCTTAAAAATGTGCTGCTGTACCAAAGCTGTCAAATTCTTTGCCAATTAAATCAATGAGGAAATAAGCATAACAGTATATAGAATCCAGCTGTCCAAAAGTTGAGTACCACCTCCTACAATGCAAAGTGACACACTGTCTGAAAAGCATCATACTTTGAGCGCCACACAATACGGTATACATGTCGCAATGCAGCAGCTATAACAATGCTACAATATAGCTAAATCTCTTTTACGAGCCAATATTTAAATTGTCATTGGGTTATTGCCAAAGTAATACCTAAAAAAACAAAAAACAACAGAATAAATCCTCACCCGAGTGTGGCCAGGCGCCCCTCGGCACAGCGTCTCCATCTTCTTTGCTTCAGCTCACACGCCATGTTTACGGCAGCGTGCAGCAATATACGCTCGGAGAGCGTAGGGCCAATTATCTCTGCTATCTTGGAATGGGACTAAGATACGTGAATGTAATGTGAGGATATTGACCTCATAATCGTATCGTATCATCAGTTAATATCCACTGATCATAGCTCCACAGAAGAATATCATGATCTAAAATGTAATACCTCTCTGAAAATTGGTGCATAACGTAGTAAGGAGTCCGTAATAAGTCTCGCACACTCCTGAAGTCACTACGCATGCATCTTAAATCTTTTGTGCTGAACCCACCGTCTTGAAGATAGCGATCCCCAATGGTGTATTACAAAAAATGGCCCTCTGCTCCATATTACCGAGCAGATTTGGTGATGGAATATATCAACACAGTATAGAAGCAAAGAGTAAAAATATTTGCTGAATTGTGTAAATAATGAAAATAAAGTAACTGAACATAAAAACCAGTGTGTATCGAAACAAAGAGTGAAAGAACTCTCTGTGTTGTGTAAATAATGATAATAAAATGACCTTGACATAGAAACCTAAGATTTGCACAAATGTCCTAAGTAAGCAGTAACAATTAAAAACACCACAATTTACTTAGGAGGCAAAATTATAATAGAAACATATACAGTGTACACTGGTATGCGGTGAGAATCAACTCTGGTTTAGATGCATGAATCAATTTCACATATAAAAGAACATCTAGAAAAAAATGTAAAGAAACACATCAAAACCATATAGGAAAGAGTGAAAAACGTGCCCAACGTCTCAAATGCGCAACCCTATAATACACTCTATTGGGCACAGTTGTATATCTATATCTGTAATTTCCATAATAAATCATTCTCAGAGACCCTATTCATAACATGAAAATCCCATAGGTCATTTACCTATCTCTCAAAAAATAGTGAAGTTTGTGATCCGTGTTAAATCCAGTTACAGGTGACTGTAAGCGCAAAATCCATTTTGCCTCACAGATCCTAAGGGTTAATTCTCTATTTCCTCCCCTTGGGTCATGTGGTATATGAATTATGCCAAAAAAATCAAAGTTCTTGTGTGGTCCCTGTGTTTTACACTCTCTTATGTGTACCACTACTGGGTATTTGGGGTCCAGCATTTTTAATGCTCTCATGTGTTCATATATCTTGTCTTTGAGAGCCCTGATCGTGCTCCCAAAATACATGAGTCCACATTTACACAATATGAGATAAACCACAAATTTAGTGTGACGTGATGATATGGCGTATGGTATAGTTTCTCCTCTCATATCTATAAAGTCTTCGGTGTTGTCCCTGGCCCATCTGCACATCGTGCAATGCCGACATTTAAAGAAACGCAACGTGTGTATCATTAACCAATTCTCTTGTGGTCCATGATTAGGATACGGTAGGTGTCTGAGGGGTAATCCATCAAGACCTCATCCAACAATTGTTTGCTCTTCAACAGATGCCAATGTTTATTCAAGCACTTACATATTTAGTGGACATAATGTTGTAATCCATAATGTAGTGTACTCTTTTGGAATCACTTTTTTCGTCAATACGACCCTCCATTGTTGTTTGTCAATCTATGATATTTATTATGCCCTATGCTTATCTCACCACATGTGCACTATATCCCCTATCTAAAAAACACTTCTCTCTATCCTGTAGTCATGACTGATATTCTGCATCATCACTACAATTCCTTCTTGCTCTCAACATCTCACCGAAAGGTATTGAATTGATTTGACTTTTGGGATGTGAGCTAGATGTGTGTAGGGTAACAGTGCCTGAAGTTGGTTTACGAAAGAGTTTACTCTCCAGTTTATTATCCTTGACGTAAAGTTCCAAATTCAGAAATTCTATACCAGAATTGAACCAACGCGATCCGCTGGAAGACGGTGTGCAGAACTTCAATAATTGCACTTGCCGGACACGTACCCGTGTTCTCACCCGTGGCAGCTTATGAACACAGAAACATACACATAGATTTGAATACAGATTTGCACAATAACTTACCTTGCAGTTTGACCTTCCGGGTTGGAATTATCACCGGCATCTTGAACACATTGCTCCATTACTAAGAATACAGGTGTCCCTGTATCTGATCATGCCTGATTAATGTAACTGCACTCTACTTTCCAGCCGGGTTGGAATTCTCACCGGCTTTGGGATTTACGAGTCTGTGCACCATTCCACACAGCCCTGAAGAAGTTGTGGGAGTATTTTCCTAGACAAAACAAGTGTTGGCTGGCTGCTTTGGCTGGTTGCTTTTCAACGCGATAAGAATAAAGGAATCAAGAAACAACTCTTCTGTGAACTTTAATGTGATAGTTATCAAATGGACTTATGTTTATTAAATTTCATTTGTACACTTATATACGTGTGCCCTGTATTCAGGTTTACATTTTTGTTATAGGAGTTCTCCTATACACATATAGGGGTTACAGGGGTCTCCCCTACCTTGTTAGCACTGTATCTACTCTATTTTTTCTATTACATACGTAAATATAGCAGAACACCACAACTTCCTATTTACTAATGACCCTCCTGTTAGATAACTCACTAAATTTGTGGTTTATGTCATATTGTGCAAAGGTAGACTCATATATGTTGGGAGCACAATCAGGGCGCTCAAGAATAGGATATATGAACACATGAGAGCATTAAAAATTCTGGACCCCAAATACTTGGTAGCGGTACGTATAAGAGAGTGTAAAACACAGTGACCACACAAGAACTTTGAGTTCTTTAGCATAGATCATATACTGTGATGAAGAAATAGAGAATTAACCCTTAGGAGATATGAGGCAAAATGGATTTTGCACTTACAGACAGCTGTAACTGGATTTAACACAGATCACAAACTTCATTATTTTTTGGGAGATATGTAAATGACCTGTAGGATTTTCATGTTATGAATAGGGTCTCTGATCTCAGAATGCATCTAATGAATGATTTATTATGGAAATTACAGATATAGATATACAACTGTACCCAATAGAGTGTTTTATAGGGTTGTGCACATGAGAGATTGGACACGGCTTTCACTCTTCCCTATATGGTTTTAAAATGTTTCTTTACATTTTTTTCTGGATGTTCTTTTTTATATAATATTGATTCATGCATTGAAACCAGAGTTGATTCTCACTGCATACCAGTACACACTGGATATGGTTCCGTTTTAATTTTTCCTCTTAAGTAAATTGTGGTGTTTTAAATGGCTACTGCTTACCCGGGACATTTGTGCATATCTTTTGGAATATAGGTTTCTATGACAAGGTCATTTGATTATAATTATTTACACAATACAGCAAGTTATTTCACTCTCTGCTTCGATACACACTGGTTTTTATGTTCAGATTACTTTATTTTAATTATTTACACAATACGGCAAGCCTTTTTACTCTTCGCTTCAATACTGTGTAGATATATTCCTTCACAAAATCTGCTCGGTAATATGGAGCAGATGGCTATTTTCTTGTAATACACTATTGGGGATTGCTATCTTCAAGATGGCGGGTTCAACAAAAAAGATTTAAGAAATACATGCGTAGTGACTTCAGGAGTGTGCAAGACTTATTACGGACTCCTTACTACGTTTTGCACCAATATTCAGACAGGTATTACATTTTAGAACATGAAATTGTTCTGTGAATGTTAGCTGATGATACGATTATGAGGTCAATAGCGTTACATTACATACACGTATCTTAGTGCCATTGCAAGATGGCGGAGATAACTGGATGTACGCTCTTCAAGTGTATATTGCTTCAGGCTGCCGTAAACATGGCGTGTGAGCTGAAGCAACGGACACAGAGACGCTGTGCCGAGGGATGCCTGACCGCACTCGGTGAGGATTTACTTTGTTGGTTTTGGGTTTTTTAGGTATTACTTTGGCAATAACCCAATGCCAATTTAAATATTGGCTCCTAACTGAGAATAAGCTATATAGTAGCATTGTAATAGCGGCTGTGTTGCGACGTGTATACCGAATTACGTTGCACTCAAAGTATGATGCTTCTCAGACAGTGTATCACTTTGCATTGTAGGAGGTGGTACTTTACTATTAGACAGCTGGATTCTATATACTTTTATGCTTATTTCCTCATCAATTTAATTCACAAGAATTGGATAGCGTTGGTACAGCAGCACATTTTTTAAGGTACGTGTTTATATTGAGCACTTTAGTATGGCCATTACCAACCCTTACTGGCACTCCATATAATTGGTCATGACACAACACAATGTCATACATTTTTTCTTTTTCCCTTCTTTATTTTTCTGCATAGAACACGGTGAGATACTACAGGTATACAATTATGGTTACAGTATTATAAGATTATGGAGCACGTTATCTGCTGACCTCCACATTGCATGGGGATATATTCAGACTATGTACACTTTTCTCTGATGGCAGTGGCAATTGTATATACTAAGAATTAAAAAACGAATAATTAAAAAATAAAATTCACGAAGTATGGACTATTCTGTCAATTATGTCTCAGATAGAGAACCTTTTTGAGATGTATTCACTAATAAGTTTGGTAAAAAACACAGCCTCTGGGCAAATCTGAATGTGGCAAGCACCTCTGTGGGTGTAACACAGGAGCACCTAGGTATGGTGTTGTGAATAAGCAATATTGGATACTGTAATCTCAGAAAAAGTTGTATCAATTGATAATTCCATCCCTGAAGAAGGCACTTGTAGGGTGACAAAACCTGAGGATGAAACACATGTTGGCTGGTGCGAGGCTGATGTATAATATTTGATTAAAAAGAGGATTTGACGAAAAGTGGAAGACGAATAGAGTACTTCTTTCTTCGGACTTAAATATTGCATGTGCTCCGAGCATCAGTTCCTATTTGAGGTACTGTGTAGAGAAATCACACATCCATATTTTCCCATGGACAGAATTGCCTAAAACCTTTTAAAAGACATATCTTGAGTTATGTATGTTGGATTTTTGTCATTTTTGTCTTGTTTAGTTTAGATAAAGATACTTTCTTTTTCTAAACTGGTGTGGGGTCCATTTTGTAGTGTTTTCACTGTTTTATGTATGTTGGATTTTTGTTGTTTTGGTCTTGTTTAGTTTAGATAGAGATACTTTATTTTTCTAAACTGGTGTGGTGTCCATTTTGTAGTTTTTCACTGTGTGGGCCAGATGTATCAAGCCATTTTCCGTTAGCAAACAGGCCGATTTGCAGAATGGGCCCGTTTGCAAACGGAAAAAGGCCTTTTCTAATTTATCAAAGGCTTGGCATTTGCAGTTTAGGTAAAAGCATTTTTTTTGCGATTACCTAAATTGCGAATGCAAATAGGGAATCACAATTTGCGGTTCCCTAAGGCACATGCAGGAATCCTTTCCTAAATGCGAAATGTGCATTTAGGAAACGCTAATTACCATCAACTTCAAGTTGATGGTAAACATGTGCACACTTTGAAAAATACACAAAAATGCGTTTTTGAAAGTGCCCTGTATCGCACACATGCCCCTAGGGCATGTGTGTGCTTTAAATGTGCACACTTTCTTTTTTGTGGTTGATTCAGGGGGGGCCTTAGGTCCCCAGGCACCCTTGGCTTTGCATTCGCTAATTGCAATTATCAATTTGGTAATCACAAATTAGCAAATGCAAAACCATTCATTCCTATGGGCCTTTAGGCCCATAGGAATGAATGGAGTCATAGGAATGAATGGAATCATATTACCTAATAGCGATTTATTACTTACTGAATCACTATTATGTAATGTTAAGGAATCGCAAAATATTTTGCAATTCCTACATGCATTGCATTTTGCTATTCCAAAATATCGATTCAGAAAAAATTGCTATTTTAGAATCGCAAAATGTATGCTTGAAGCATGTGCCCGGTGTGTTTATGTACAAATGGTTTAAACATTGCCTTTGAGTTAATCCAGTCTACTCGTGCCAAGCTACCAAGGGTGTGAGCAGGGGTTAACTAGATGTGTAACTCCCTTAGCCTGACTAGAATGAAGGGTCCCTACTTGGACAAGGTGCATACCACTGCCAACTAGAGACCCCCATTTCTAACACTGATGGTCAGCTGTGAGGATTTGCACTTATGTTTGTACTTGACATACAGTGATTGGTGTACACTACTGCTGAGTGCAGACCATTACGCAACCATACTCTTTTTTTCCTTTTTATTTTCTCTGTTTTGCCTTCTGATTGTTGTTGATACTTGGAACTCTAGTTGGTTGTTGCACCTGTGAGGCCTTGACAAAATGGTTATCAACTTCTGGGTCCTTTACATCTACACTATTAAGGAGCTAAAAGTATTTTGCAGGGAGAGGGGGTTGCCTGTGAAGAGAAGATCCACAAGGTGGGATCTTGAGGCAGCCCTGTATTGCTATAAGGAAACCATTTTTTCAGCAACACTACCAAATTACTCTGAGGAGGAGGGCCTCTCTGAAAGTGAGGGCAGTGGACCTGAGAAGGAAACAGAGAAGGAGGGATAGCTTCTAGCTTGTGAGCAGAGGCTGAGGCAGCTAGACTGCGAGCTCAAGAGGGCTGAGGCCAAGGGTGCTTTAGCCCAGGAAAAAGAAATGTGTGTAGCGCATGAACTGATCTTGGGAGAGCTGGATTTGAAAGCCATGACGATGGAGTCCAGCTCAGATGGTGGTAACAAAAGCGTTATATCCAGTACTGAGGAAGAAGTGCACGCACCCAGAGACTTGGTACCTGACTTGAAGTAGTGGGTTGAAATACACCAGGGGGTTCAGATTTATGAGGTAGCTCGAATGGCGCACAGAGTCCCTGCGGTGTATTGGGGAACTGGCATGGGGAGTCATATTCCTAGTGGTGGGAGGGACACATTGAGAGGTGTTCCACCATGGTTAGAAGCCCTGGAAGTGAGGTATGGAGACATCCCTGAAGAGTGTGGGTTGAGTGACAGGGTACTGTCTCACCAGTGTCAGGAGGATGATGTGTAGGTCTTTTTCAAGGCACTAGATGGTGAGGTGGAGGGTAGTTTGCTTAACACATGTGAGGGGCTGTGTGATTTGGTTGCTGGTGAGCATATGTCCAGTCTCTGTTTTTCAGAGCTATGCCAACACCCTGTGGAGTATGAGTTCCATTACCCCAGGGAACTTGCACTGGAGACAGACCTTTTGGTGGATTCCAAAGGAGCTGAAGAGGCTTTTGAGAGTGATCCTGGAGGGGTTGGCTCGGGCTTTCTCCAACCAGGGGAGGTAGGGCAGGTGTGTAGTAGCCCAGATAGGTCCAAGTGTAGCGGGATGGGTGGGGGTGGGAAGTGTCCCAGGTTGTCCAACACCCAGTCCAAGGGCCTGGTTCCTCCCAAGAGTGAGCACCAGAAGGGTGGCCTAGTCTATATGGGGTTGCCATCCCCTGAAAGGGATCTCATAGTGTCAGGAGAGCCAGGGGCAGCTGTTGAAAGTGTCCCACCAGTTCTGGTGTCTGACAGCACCACTTCAGGTGGGAGGGTGCAGAAGTCCTGGGAAAAGAGTAAGAGGGGGAGACAGTCCCCATTGGGAGGACCAGTGGGTCAGAGGTTGCCAGCTCTGAGGTCGGAGCACCCTAGTACTGAACCTCTTTGGTTTTGCAAAGTAGGGGGCAGTAGCTCCATTTATCTTTCACCCTTTTGTCCATCTGACAGGTCATGAAGACCCCCCCTGCCTGGGTGGATCTTCATGCCCTGTCATATGGACAGAGGGCTGGAGACCTGTGCCAGGCAGACTCTCTCATAACTCATGAGGAGTGTGTTTCTCTTGGTGGGGGGATTATGCTCCCCAGAAGTCCTGGCTTGCCAGGCAGAGGCCCAGCCTAAGGGTACAGACCCTGGTTTGGGAGAGCAGTTTCAGGATAGCACTCCTGAACTGGTGAGGGAATTGTGCAGGACACTTGCCACAAGTGCCCTGACAGTTTTGGAGTCTAGGGGTACCTCTCCACAGTGGAAGGTACAGGACCCCAGAAGAGAGGACAGGGTGTGGGAGAGCCCACCCCTGTCTCCTGGTCAGGTTCAGGTTGTCTCCCCCTGACCTGAAGGGAGGGGCGGCCTCCAGGTGGGAGGGAGTGGAACCCCAGAGAGGAGAGCAGGGAGGAAGGCCTCGTCCCTGACTCCTGTCCATCCTGAGGGTACAGGCCCTAGGCTGGAGTATTAGGCTCAGGATGCCATCCCTGAGCTGGTGGGAGGCAGTGTGGAAAAAGGGTGAAAGACACTTGGAACTACCGCCCACTACTCTGCAAAACCAAAGAGGTTAGAGAGCCCTGAAAGGCATGAGGCCTGTCTCTCAACACTGAGAGCTGTCAGTGGCCACTGTGGGTTGACCTGGGGGGACAGGAGTCACACCCCAGGTGTGGAATGGGCCACATCACTGTGTTGGCCATGGTGATACTGTCTACCTGATGGGACACATCTGTGAGCACAGAAAGATTAGGCACTGCATAGATGGGGTCCGCTGGTGAGGAGAAGGGTTCCCCATGGGTTAGCTTAGTGGGCCCTGAGAGTATGGACAGTGGGATCCAACTGGGTTCAGAGTGGTGTAAACCTGGAGCGTGCCCCTGCTGTTGTGGGCCAGGGTCCATGTTCTATAGCCCCAATCAGGGAAGTCCATCAAGGTATTGATTGGTCTCCCTTGGCTTTAGGCTGGTAGATGGTTGTGTTGGACCTGGTTATTTTGGTAGGTTTATCCACAAACGTTTTGTCTTTTGCCTCCTATTTTTCTTACCCTCTTTATGTTGACTATAGGACTCTGGGCACTTTACCACTGCTTAATTATGACAACTAACCTCCCACAAGCCTCCCACTGATCTCCCATTCCCCCTTCCCCTAACTCCCACTCTCCTTATCCCCCTCCTTGATCTCTTCTTGTTCACCTCCCCTCACCCACCCGTACCTAATTACTCTCTACCCATGTGAGCTTATTATTTGACTTTTGTAAATAACATTTGTATTTATCTGCTTTCCTTATATTTGCTCTTACTGCAATGTTTTTGACCACATGTATTGATTACTGTACCTCCTCACACTCCTGTTAAGCGCTCTGATACCCCTGGGTCTAGCCAGCGCTATATAAAACCTTTAAAATAAATAAATGAATGGTTGGTGCTAAAGTGCATCTGCTCTCTGTGTAAATTGTGATTATCATTGGTTATCCATGATTGGCCTATTTTATTTATTGGTAAGTCCCCAGTAAAGTGCACAGTGTGTGCCCAGGGTCTGTAAATCAAATGCTACTAGTGGGCCTGCAGCACTGATTGTGCCACCCACACAAGTAGCCTTTCAAATGTGTCTTAGGCCTGCCACTGCAGTGCCTGCAAGCTCAGTTTTTAACAGCCATATCGATCTGGGTAGTGCACGCACTTGCCAAGCCCTAACCTTCTTTTTTCTTATATGTAAGTCACGGATCACTGACATAATATCGAGGGACATAATATCGACTATCAAAAATATCGCCAACAAAATATCGACAGACAGAATATCGACTTTGTATCTACAAACAGGTAAGTACAAAAATATCGAGTAAAAAATATCGTTTACAAAAATATAGTTTATAAAAATATTGACTTTATTAAAAACAATGTTAAATTAAATTAATTACTAAAATATACTTTAAAATACTTAAATTACCTTATAATAATTAAATAATTAATGAAAGTTATAAAAAAAGTTTACAATCATATTTGTTAAAACATAAACATAAATATATAGTAACATAATATAATTAAATAATATCCAATATTATTACCGTAGGATAGAGGAAGTGTAAAAATTACTATTCCTACTCCAGAGAGTGCAACAGTAGGGAAAGCGTTGGATAGCGTACGGGTAAAAATTACTATTCCCACTCCAGTGGGTGCAACAGTAGGGAAAGCGTTGGATAGCGTAGGGGTAAAAATTACTATTCCCGCTCCAAAGAGTGCAACAGTAGGGAAAGCGTTGGATAGCGTAGAGGTAAAAATTACTATTCCCACTCCAGTGGGTGCAACAGTAGGGAAAGCGTTGGATAGCGTAGGGGTAAAAATTACTATTCCCACTCCAGAGAGTGCAACAGTAGGGAAAGCATTGGATAGCGTAGGGGTAACAAATACTATTCCCACTCCAGTGAGTGCAACAGTAGAGAAAGTGTTGGATAGCGTAGGGGTAAAAATTACTATTCCCACTCCAGTGGGTGCAACAGTAGGGAAAGCATTGGATAGCGTAGGGGTAAAAATTACTATTCCAACTCCAAACAGTGCAACAGTAGGGAAAGCGTTGGATAGCGTAGGGGTAAAAATTACTATTCCCATTCCAGTGGGTGCAACAGTAGGGAAAGAGTTGGATAGCGTAGGGGTAAAAATTACTATTCCCACTCCAAAGAGTGCAACAGTAGGGAAAGAGTTGGATAGCGTAGGGGTAAAAATTACTATTCCCACTCCAAAGAGTGCAACAGTAGGGAAAGCGTTGGATAGCGTAGGGGTTAAAATTACTATTCCCACTTCAGTGAGTGCAACAGTAGGGAAAGCGTTGGATAGCGTAGGGGTAAAAATTACTATTCCCACTCCAGTGGGTGCAACAGTAGGGAAAGCGTTGGATAGCGTAGGGGTAAAAATTACTATTCCCACTCCAGTGAGTGCAACAGTAGGGAAAGCGTTGGATAGCGTAGGGATAAAAATTACTATTCCCACTCCAGTGGGTGCAACAGAAGGGAAAGCGTTGGATAGCGTAGGGGTTAAAATTACTATTCCCACTTCAGTGAGTGCAACAGTAGGGAAAGCGTTGGATAGCGTAGAGGTAAAAATTACTATTCCCACTCCAGTGGGTGCAACAGTAGGGAAAGCGTTGGATAGCGTAGGGGTAAAAATTACTATTCCCACTCCAGAGGGGGTACCAGTAGGGAAAGTAAATACTTCTTATATTATTTAAAAACAGTATCAATTAATATCTATAACAAATTAATTACAAGTAATTACCAATTTAATATAATTTAATAATTCATCAATTAAAATTACAAATTACAATTATTTTTTACTATTAGTTACCTAATCCAATTAATTACAAATTAGCAATTATTTAATTAGAAAATAAAAAGTAACTAACAATTAATTCAAATTAAAAACAATTAAATAAATTGAATTATTTAATTAATTATGAATAAGTTACTTCCCACCCTTTCCCCTATAAACTCACAACCCGCTACAGAAAATAAATTAGTAAAATTAACATAATTAGCAATTAATCCATTAAAATAAATTAATTGGCAATTAAAATGTAATTAATTACCCATAAATAATTAATTAACAATTAATTCTAAAAAAATAGCAATAAATATTTTTACATATTTAATTAATTTTAAATTAATTACTTCCCACCCAGTTCCCCTATATACCCACAACCCGCTACAGAAAATAAATTAGTAAAATTAACATAATTAGCAATTAATCCATTAATTAAAATTAATTGCCAATTAAAATTTAATTAATTACCAAATATAAATAAATTAACAATTAATTAAAAATGAATACCAATAAATACATTTACATATTTCATTAATTATAATTAAATTACTTCCCACCCTATTCCCCTATAAACCCACAACCCGCTACAGAATTAAATTACGTAAAAATTAAAAAAACATAATTCATTAATTAAAATTAATTATTACATAAATACACACTTTTCACACATATAATAACATAACAAACACTAAATAAATTTCGATATTATTAAAAATTAGATCATTTTAATAACCTATATTATATACTTCGATATTTTACCTTTCTATATTTTTAACATTCGATATTACATTACTTACCTTCAAAACAATTTTTTTGATGTCTATATTCTGTCCATTCGATATTTTGTCCAGCCTATATTTTGAACTCAATATTATGTCCATTCGATATTTTGTAGTCGATATTATGTCTGTTTACCGTAAGTCACCTCTAAGGTAGGCCCAAGGTACCCCCATGGGCAGGGTGCGTTGTATGTTAAAGGTAGGACATGTACTAGAGTGTTTTATATGTCCTGATAGTGAAATAAGGCCAATTTCAATTTTCACTATTGCAAGGACTAGCTCTTCAATAGGCTATCATTGGAGTGACCTTGTAACATTTTACAAGTGTAACTTTCAATTGGGAACAGCTCGAGATTTGGAGTTTAGGCTCTCTGAACTCAGAATGTAATAACACACCTTTAAGTAAAGGTGGTTTTTAAATTGTGCGCTTGAAAATGCCACTTTTAGAAAGCGGGCATTTTCTTGTTTTACCATCCTGCATGCCTCTGCCTGCTTGTGTATTCACCATCTGGTTTTAGAGTGACAGGGGCTGTTTGGGTATTCACTCCAAACACTCACACAAAGAGAGCAGAGGTGTGCCCTGCCTATTCTGATGGGCCACCATTGACTCAGAGTAATGGGAGGAGTTGTCACTGACACCTGAATAGGCTGTGGCAACTCTGCACAATGCTGTCTCCACCTCCTGTAGTGAAACTGGGAGGACAGAACTGATCTTATTGAGCTAGAGAGACTTTCTGAAAAAAAGACTACAAAGGGAAAACGGGTTATAAGTATGAGATCTAAAACTCCAGAACTTCAGATTGTTTCTGGACTAAGAAGACCCTGCCAAGAAGAGTAGCTGAGGAGCTGCCAGGAAATGTGCTGGCCCCTTTGCTGTGTGTTGCTTTGTTGGGTGGACCTGCAGTTGCTGTTTCTGTCTGTGGGCAGTGGAAAGGACTGAACATTTGCTCTGCTGTGGTATCCTGCTTAAGAACGTCTCCTAGGGCCTGATACATAGCTTGCCTCTTGTTAAGAAGTCTCAGGGACACAAAGACGTCACCTGCAGGTTCCTTAAACTCCACTGCTGGTAGTTCTGACTTGTCTTGTGGTACCAAATCCAGTTCTGGGTCCCTGGAGGTTGTTCGTGCTACAGGAAGCTGTGAAGAACTAAAGAAACCTACAAAATTGATGCTTCTTATTTCTTGTGACTGAATTTTCTGACGTAGCAACGCTGTGCAGGAGAAATTGCTGACTCACAGCTCTGTGCGGCTAAAGAAATCCACAAAGAGTATAATTGGCACACGTCGAGTCTAGTGCACCAACATCCAAAGTATGAGATCACCGCACCGACTCTGACACAGGCCCTGCTGTGCGGCTAAAAAAGGACGCATCATGGGACCGCAGCTGTATGCCACCACTGCATCGACCTCCACCGCCCAGATTTCCATGCGTCGCACTTGTGCGGCAAGTATTTCTAACGCCACACCCACAGACCTGAACAGTCTTGGAATCGACGCATCACTTCCCCAATTAGTCCGGATTCGACGCATCACTTCTCCCGCATGCAGCAGAACTGTTGCATTGCCTCCACCAAGAACTCAAGAAGTGACGCATTGTTGTGTATTTCCAATGCTTCCCTTCTCTGCGGCTGTTTTATCTTGTGGATTTTGATGCATCTGAGGTACTTTGTAGAGAAATACCACATCCATAGTTTCCCATGGACCAAATTGCTTAAAAAACGTTTAAAAGTCATATTTTGAGTTATGTATGTTGGATTTTTGTTGTTTTGTTCTTGTTATGTTTAGATAAAGATACTTTATTTTTCTAAACTGGTGTGGTGTCCATTTTGTAGTGTTTTTACTGTGTTACTGTGTGGTTATGTGCAAATGCTTTCCACATTGCCTCTGAGATAAGCCTGTCTGCTCATGCAAAGCTACCAAGCGCATGAGCAGGTGTTATCCTGACTAGAAGAAAGGGTTCCTACTTGGACAGGGTGCATACCACTACCAACTAGAGACCCCCATTTCTAACATTGATACATAAATCTACAGCAGTGTATGTTTTTTGTCAGGTGTGATAAATAGCACCTATCACGTAGGGCACAACATGCGGATTTTACTTTTCCCGCATCAAAATCTACATGGTATGGTAAATACCGTACACTTTACCCCTTTTAAGTTCTGACATGTTTGACCTGCTCAAATGTAACAAAAGGTGGGATATCAATCGCACCCAATGGTTACTGGGTGCATTAAATAACACGCAGCTCATAATTTTGACACCCAGACAAACAGGAGTTTGTGCAGTAGTGTGAAAAAACAGACCCACTCAAAATCAGGGTATTAGAGTCTACCCCTGATATTACACTGGCTTACTCAGAGCCCTGAATTAAAAAAAAACCTGAAGATCATTTAAAGATCTTTATAATAACACTGATACACAAATAGAACCCTGCTCCTTAAAATACACATGGCCACTCACAGTTCTGCTCCTAATTATACCTAAATTTTCTTTTTTTAAATTGTTTTCATTGGCATTTGAACATGCAGAGGGTATCCTCAATACATATATTGAAACATTTGAACAGTAATTATACATTTCTAGTCTCTTTTGGGAGTATCCTCAGACCATAAGCGATTATTTTGCCTATTCCCACAGAGTATACAACATAACATTCTTGGAAGATACCTTCATGTCAACAGAATCTCTTAGCTCTCCTATATGCCCTCCTCCCTCCCTCCCTCTGTTGTGTAGTCCCTATATGACCTATACAGGATGTGCACGTTTAGACAACATACACTGTAGGATTGGTGTCAGATGAACTCTGATCAACCCCACCTCCCCCCCATCGAGTATGCTGGCTTTCTTGTCCCCACTAGCTCACTGTGCCACTAGATTCTCCCCTTACCAAGGAGAGAATAGTTCTTGGCAACCATCGAACATGACAACCCTGATCCCTCAGAACTGTGTAAACAATATACTACTTTTCGCTCAGTCACTTGTGCTTTCTGAGTTTGTCTCAGAGAGATACACTGAATAAAACAAGCTGGGCAACTTAAATAATCAGTTATTGAACTGTTGTTATTTTGGTGTAGAATAGATGTGCTGCAACAACCGTTAGACAGTATACGATATAAATGATTAACAGTACTATAAAGGTGAAAGGATGGTATAGTTCTACCATCTTACTAAAATCATGAATATATTAGAGTATATAAAACACATGATAAAAGATGCGTACTCCTACGATGCCTTCCCTAACTAGATGCACCTATGTGTACCTAGCATGGGTGTAGGTTTTAAGCCAAGAATCCCTCTAGGATCTAGTCAACCCCATTACCTTAAATGAGACTGTGGGACCCCATCCTGGTTTCATGCTGGACACCCCTCGAGGGATGTTAGACCACTGTGAGCTGGAGCAGCTGCATGCAGGAACCTCAGCGTCTCTGGACAGTGTGTCGGCCGGGAAGTCTCAGTCTCCCATAACTATCTTAGCAAGATGTGATGTATATATACCCATAGGTCTCCCCAGGGATCCTACCTTGCTGTATTACTGTGTCGGCCTAAGAATGACATCAGGCATGAACTTTGCACATAGATTTTATACAGGAGATGGTAGTCCTGCTGTGCTTCCAAGAAGCCTCATGCATAATGTATGAGATTTTGAACTAGGGAAACCCCCACGTTCTGAATGCAGTGTAATATCTAGGTAAAAGGTCAGTCCCTGTAAACCGTGACAAGTGTAATGTAGGGAGAGAATATAGGTGAAGGGTAATGATTTTACCGAAGCCTATATTATGGTACGTATATGGAATATAGCTAAGGCTCCCTGTTTTCTGTTTTTACTGATTTTTAAAGATAACTACAGACAGAAAACATTTACTTTCTTGTCTGTATTTATTTTTAAATGTGGATAAAAATGGAAATTGGGTTGTTTTTTGAGTGATTCTAAATACGGTCTGTCATGATTGCCAGGCCAATAGCTGTGTGGATTGACAGGTAAGAGGGCTAAAAAAGAAAGGAATTTTAGTAAAGAGGCTTTAGCAGCAGTAGATTTGCACTAGGTTGATACTGAAATGTGCATATTTTCATCTACATGCATTGTTTAATCTTCTGCGGATGTTCACAGCATTGAAACCTGGCAGGCACTAAAGCATAAGTGCATCTTTATTGGTTAAATAAATGTGGAAATATACTAATCTCAGCTTCATTTTCCACAAAACCCAAAATAAATATGGATAAATACAGATAAAATTGGCAAAAAATAAATATGGATAAATACAGACTGGAATGTCAAAAAAATAAATACCATAAAACCGGGAGCCCTAAATATAACACCCTAACGCCCTTGCCAAAGTTTGTGAGAAGGCGGCATTCCGGCAACTTGAGAGATTCGTGGAATCCTCTGAAGCTCTTCATCCAGCCCAATCAGGGTTCCGCACCACTTTCAGTACAGAAACTGCATTGGTGGAAATGGCTGAGGCTATTAGGGAATGCCTTGACGGAGGCGGCAGAGCGGCCCTTATTCTTTTGGACCTCTCTGCCGCGTTCGACACGGTGCCCCACCTCCAGCTCTTAGCTAGACTGGAGGACATTGGCATCTCAGGCTCGGTTTTAGATTGGATTGGGTCTTTCCTATCTGACCGTTCCCAACAGATTTGGCTACCCCCTTATCACTCCTCCAGTAGAAGGGTAGAAACTGGAGTACCCCAGGGGTCGACCTTTTTTTTTTTATTTTTTTTTTAGTTTCATATATTTTTATTTATACCAATGCACAATTCACACAATTCATTATATATTCTTCAACCATACATTGTATTCAATTATCGTATTACATCATACACAAAAAGAAAACAGTTAAGATTTCATTAAACAACATACCAACATCTACTCAGGTTATTTGATTATTTCATTTGCCATAACATGACCTGTTCAAATCTCACAAATCTCACAAATCCAGTCCTTCTTTCCATCTTATAATGGGGTCCCATATCCTTAATCCCAGTCTCAGCCCTTCCCTACCTTTCCGGGCATATATGTTTTTTTCCAAATTATAGGTTGATAAAAGGTTAGACAGCCAGACTTGCATTCCTGGGGGTTTTTTGTCTAACCAAGCCCTAGCTAAACATAACCTAAAAACTGCCATTGCGACAAAGATGAACTCCCTCTGAGTAACATTGATGTCTGTAACTATCCCAAGGAGTATTTCTGGGGGTTTTAAAGTAATCTGAATATTAAGAGTGGCATCCAAAAACTGCTCTATATCCTTTATCACTGTCTGTATCTGCGGGCATACGGCGAATAAATGTATTAGATCTGCGTCGGGGGCACTACATCTTGGGCATGGTGCCTGTGGTGCCCCCCCATTTTGCTATTTTTGCAGGGGTAAAGTAGAGCGAGTAAAGTGTTTTATACTGCTGCGCTTGCAACGGTGCTGAGCACAGGAGAGTACGCCCTAAGTCCAGTGACTCCCCTTCCAGCCTGTCTGCCCACTTTTCACCATGTTTATCTATGTCATCTGGTTTCCCTGCTAACAACTCTGCATAGAAGCACTGTATTGAGCAATCACCCCCCAATCTTATTTTCTCAAGGATTTCTACTTTAGCAAACCCTATACTTCCACCCTGCTTATTCCCCAGAAAACTTCTTAGCTGAAAAAATTTGAAAAGGTCCCTCCTATCTAACCCAAATTTGATCATTAGATCTGTGAATTGGAACATCCCCTCCATATTCCTCACATCTCCAAGCTGTACTATCCCCTTCTCCACCCAGCCCGCCATTGTATTGTCACCAAAGATCTGCCTTGGGAGGGAGATATTTTTATATATTCTCGTATACCAGTTGTATCGGCCCAACCCAAGTTTTTTCATCACTACAATCCAAATCTTGATTGCAGCTTGGACTGTCTTTAACCTGGTTCTTTTAAAATAAGCAAAATCAATACATTTGAGGAAGGAATTCTCTACCTCCGGTCCCAGCACAATGGAGTATATCCTAGATGAGTCATTCATTGTTCTAACGTCTACACCCCCCCCCCTATCAGTCCCCGCATATATTGGAGTGCAGATGCCCAATAATATAATCTAAAATCGGGGACCCCCCACCCCCCTTTTCTCTGGGAAGAGACATAAAGCGGTATGCCCTTCGAGTCTTGCCATGGGCCCAAATAAATCTGTTCAGAATTTTTTCCAAATCATTAAACCATTTTAACTCAAAAAATAATGGTATTGTTCTAAAAAAATACAGACATTTCGGTAATATTAACATTTTTATAACATTAGTGCAGCCTACTAATGACAGGTGCAAATTGTTCATACGTACTAGATCGGACTTGACTTTTAGCATGAGTGGCGCAAGATTCTTCTGTACCAACACGTCTAAGTTAGCTGTGATTGCAACCCCCAAGTATACAGCAGAATCCACAACTCTTTGATCACTAAACATCATATGTTGATTGCATACTATTTGGGTTTTGGAGCTGTTCAGGCTGTACCCAGATATTTGCCCGAATCTTTGTGCTTCAGTCTCAATTTCCACTATAGCCATACTAGGATTAGGAGTCAGGATGGCAATATCGTCTGCGTAGGCTAGTGTCTTTATTACACATCCATTCAACCTTACTGGAGGAATTCTTACATTGCTTTCAATTTTCCTTATCAAGGGGTCTAGATAAAGAGCGAATAGTAGTGGTGATGCTAGGCAACCCTGTCTAGTCCCTCTCCCAATCCTAACTGCTAATGATTTGCCTCTGTTTACTCTAATCCTTGCTGTTGGGTTTTTATAGAGTGTCTGCATTGCTGTTACAAAACTATTTCCAAATCCATTCCATTTTAGTGTTTGCCATAGATATTCCCAGAAGACTCTATCGAACGCCTTTTCGGCTTCTAAGAATAGCGCCGCGAGAGAGTCCCCCAGGATATTCGCTGCATCAAACGTTGTAATAACTTGTCTGGTATGTTGCGTTGTGCCTTTGCCAGGAATAAAGCCATGCTGTGTGTGACTTACCAATCCCTCTATTACTCCTGCCAGTCTTGACGCTATGATCTTAGAGTATACCTTCGCGTCCGCATTCAACAGTGTAATAAGCCTATATGATCCTGGGAGTGTCGAATTTTTCCCTTTTTTTAAAATAACAATAATGTCTGCTTCCCCCCATGTCTCAGGTACTTTATCCCCTTTCTGTGCCTCCATCATGACATTGAACATTTCCAAGCCCACTGTTTGGTAAAATACCTTATAAAACTCCACCGGGATCTGATCCGGTCCGGCAGCTTTCCATCCCGGAAGCGTGCTTAAAGCCATGATGAATTCCTCTAGAACAAAAGGGGAGTCCAAACTATCTTTCTCTTCTTCCGTCAGACCTGGCGAGATACCCTCCCTTAAATAACTTTCCATCTCCCCCACCGTTCCCATACTATCCCTAGTATATAGTTTTTCATAAAACTGCCTAAATACATCTCTCACTCCGTCTACTTCGGTTAGCAAAATTCCATTCTCGTTCATAATCTCAACAATATCCGATGCAGCTAGTCTCTGTCTGGTGCGTACTGCTAATAGATGGCCTACCTTCTCACTCAATTCATAGGCATCCTCTCTCTTAGACAGATAGTTTTCTGCTGCTTTTTTAGAGATACTTTCCGTCACCTCCACCCTGAGTGCCACTATTTTTACTAGATGATCCTCTATTGGTGCCCTATTTCTTAAAGCCTGCGCCAACTCCTCCTCCATCCTTATCAGTTTTTGTACCGTTTCGCTAATTTTGAGTCTTGTTCTTTTCTGTGCTGAGAACACATAGGTCATTGTTTCTCCCCGTACTCCTGCCTTAAAAGCATCCCACACTACTCCCACTGGGGCTGTATCTTTATTAATTTCCCAATAGGATCTGATCCATCCTGTCATGTGACACCTATAGCCTTCATCTTTCAACAGAGCTCTATCGAATGTCCACTGCCTATCTTTCGTTTGCGCCTGACCCAGTTTAATCGTTAAAATCAACGGACTGTGATCTGAAACAATTCGAGGCTGTTTCTCTATCTGTACCTCTGGTATCAAGGAGTGTGAAATCAAAAAATAATCCAACCTAACAAGTAGTTTATGTGGAGCCGAGTAAAATGTACTACCATCGATACCTGGATTGATTTTTATCCACGGGTCAACTAAAGAGTTATTTGCTACCATATCTGATAGTGCCCTGTGGGTTCTCTTTTTTCTCCCTGTATATATACCCCCCATTTGACCAAATGAACTAGTAGGATCGTGAATGTTAAGATCTCCACAACATACGATTGGCTCAGGCCATAATGCCAACTCTGTATCTTAGTATTGAAAAAGGTCTGGGTCGTCTTCTGTGGACCCATACACAGAAACTATGGTACATTTTTCTCCCTTAAATTTTATTTCTATTATTACCCACCTTCCCCACTTATCCTCTGCTTTCCTTATTACTTCTACGTCAGTGGGTCTTCCTAGTACCGCCACTCCTCTGTGTTTCGTTTCTTGCATAGTATTTGCCAGTACCGAAAACCCTAGATGATTCATTATATAACTCTTGGAAGCTTCGACATGCGTTTCTTGAAGGCAGACCAAATCCAGCTTAAGTATCCTAAGCAGTGCCGCTACTTTTAATCTTTTCCCCAGATCATTCAGTCCGCAGATATTGATAGTAGCTATCCTACAGGTCATTTGACTGAATCATTTGTTTTACCCAACTCAGTGAACCATTCAAGGTCTAACATTTTGTTCGCATAATAAACCTGATATGTATCATGAGACCTCATCATTTCGGTTGTTAAATACCAATAAAAATTCCTTACTTGTGCTCTGAATTGTGCTTTCTTGTGCTGATTCTTCCATACTTTCACCCTTTTTTTTGTTTTTTTAACCCTTGCTACACCCCCCTCTCCCCCTGCTCCCGCCCTACCCCGACTCAGGTCCCCGCCCCCCCTTCCTGACCCTCCCCCCCCACCCCCCTTACAGGCAAATAGGTCCGGTAGACCTATGTGTGGTTGCTACAGTGTGTGGAAGTCGCTAACCTCCCCCTCTACACCCCCCCAAAAAAAGGAACTTTTAAATCCCTGTGCTCTCCCTGTAGGATTAATACTCGTATCCTAACATCCTGTTTCCTTTCCCCTTGGCCCTTAGGTGCTATGGCCAGATAGGTATCTCATTTTTAACCCCCTTTCTGTGACTTGAGTTGCTCCAGAAACTTTTGAGCTTTAATTTCTGACCAGAACATTTCTACCTTCCCCCTTGTCACCACCTTTAATCTTGCTGGGAATAGGAGGTAAGCCTCAGAACCTATCTCTTGAAGCGGCTTTATAAGCTGCCTGAGCCTCCACCTCCTCTCCACGGTAGCATGACAAAAGTCCGGCCTGGCAAAAAAAGTGGTGCCCTCAAATGATCGTCTGTTCTCTGGCCTTGCCTTTTCCATAATCTCTTCTCTGAGAAGACAGTTTCCAACATATATTAGAATTGCTCTCGGGAGAGGTGGTTTACCTGTTTGCCCACCTCCCCTCTGCCCTTTCCTAAGATTGAAGGGAAACCTATGCGCCCGCTGTATCTCCCTTTCCCATTGCCAGTCTGATTCTGGGAAGGCCCCGCGAAGCAAATGTACGACAAATTTTAAAGTGTTCTGGCCTTCTGTCCCTTCCTCCACTCCCAAAAGGCGAATGTTATTCCGCCGCTGGCGGTTTTCAAACTCCTCCATCTTCCAAAGCATATCATCAGACATTTTTTCCTGGTTAACTTTAAACTCTTGCCATGCTCCCATATCATCCTCCAGTCTTCCTGTTCTCTCTTCAACTTCAGTGACCCTATTTGCCATACCCTCATACATTTTATTTACTTTCTTCAGCGTATTATGGAGCTTTTTCGTGGCATGTCTGGCTCTCCGGCTTTCGGCCCTGGCCTCCCCTTGAATCTGTTTTAGCGTATTAGCTATTGCATCCAGAGGGGCCTGTAGTTGAGGTGGAACAGGCTCCTCGTAGGTCTGTGATGTGGCCGAGTAGTCCCAGGCCAGTTTTTTACCCCCAATAATAGGAGATCCTAAACCCGAGTTCTGATTTTTCCCTTTAGTCCATCTTTTCTTCTGCGTACTTTCTTTCCCAGAGAGACTAGAGTCCGATATTGAGCCAACCTCCTCCTCTGTCCCAGACTCACTTGAGGCTGTAGCTGATACATCCGTGTCCTCATCTACAGAGTAGAGGCAATCACCCTCTGCTGAGCCTCCCTCTGCACCATCCGCCGCTTCCCCAAACCTGGGGATCAGAGGCTCCTTACTATTCAAACTAGTTTTGCTGCCCCATGAGCCCCCCGCCTTCAGCTCAGCTTCAACCTGCATGAGGGCATCCAACATGTCCGTATTCCCTGATTTGCTTGCCCCCGCCTCCTCACTTGCATTATTCACAGGTACTTCTTCACTGCATAAGCCATTGGTCTTACCGGAGTTTCTAACAGTCTCAGATGTTTCAGGAAGCAGCACAGTCATATTTGAGCTCAGTGGTATGCCTGGGAGCTCTTCAGCCCCGCCAACGCTGCAGCCGCCGCCGCCATCGCTGCCTCCCTCGCCTCCAAGCAATTCTGGAGCCGGGTCCGTGTGTATGCGTTGCCTAGCAACATCCAGAGCTGTGCTTGCGTCAGGTTCCACAACAGCGTCCTAGAGGGCGCCCTCCGTACGGGAGAGACTCTGCCCGCTTTTCGATGTAAATGCCTCAGTGAGAGTGGGCTGACGGAGGCTGGCGAGGGCGGCTACATCCTTGCCTCGCAGCTGCGCCCCCGCCTTCTGTCTTACCGCGGCCGATGCCGCTGCTGGTGCTTTGTCCGCGGGCAGCTCGCTCTTTGCCAATGCCTTGCCTCGGGCTTCTACCTTCTTCCCTTTCATCACAAGGACCGGAGCCGTAGTTTTCCGCATTGAACCCGCTTTCGAGGCCGCTGGTGTAGCCTCCTTCCTTGCGGCTTCTAAGTGCTGCTTGCTGGGACTGCCAGTGATGTTAACGGCGTTACTAACCGGCGGGGGCTTCGCCTTCTCATTTTCCTTCTCTGATCGCTGAGGACGCGGAGGCATACTCTTCTCAGCTTTCACAAAAAGAAGCCTGAAATTAAATCTTTCAATAATGACTTTCTTCAGGGTCCCATAGAAGCGAAGGCTCTCTGTAACCAGATGTTCAAACATCGGTGGGGGATTCAGAATCTCAGGTAAGAGCCATCAATAAATCTGGAGGGTACAGATGGGAGAGGTTGAATAGCGACTGTTCACCACAGCCTGTCGGCAGCCATCTTGCCCAGGGGTCGACCTTAAGTCCCCTTTTATTTAACATTTATTTAACTCCTCTGATCCGGCTGGCTGAGAGCTGGGGTGCTAAGATAATGGCTTATGCCGACGACACCCAGCTTCTCTTCACCTGGAAAAAAGAGAATTTGTGCACCTCAGGAGTACGCCAATGCCTATCCTCCGTATTTGCCTGGCTAGCCAAATCATGCCTCAAATGCAACGAGGAAAAAACAGAAATTCTGCTTTACGGCCAATTCCCTACTGACTTTAAGGAGTCTATTTGGCCCAGCGATTCGACATGCCCAACGGAAGAGAGTGGGATAGCCAAGAACCTGGGTATATGGTTCGGAGCCGACTTGGGCTTCCACGACCAGATCTCGCGCTTGGCAGGGATGTGTTTTGGAACCCTGACCACCTTGCGCAAATTCTTTCCCCTCCTCCCACAAACGGCCAAAGAAACGGTAGCCAGAGCTCTGGTTCTCTCCCGTCAGGACTACGCTAACGCCCTTCATATAGGGGCTCCTGACTATATGATCAGAAAGTTACAGGTAGTCCAAAATGCCACGGTGAGACTCATTTTCAACATCCCCAGGAGACTCAGCGTTCGCAACCAGCTGAAGGAGCTTCACTGGCTTCCTGTGGCACAAAGAGTGCGTTTTAAATCTTTGGTCATTGTCTATAAAGCCCTCCATGGTCCGTGCCCTCCCTATCTAGCCAAAAGATTCACTCTCTACCTCCCGACCCGTCAGTTGCGATCTACCTCCAGAAAGCAGGTGGTCGTCCCCAGATTTAGAAGAGTTCGCCTGGGTGGACAATCTCTAACGGTAAAGGGAGCTCAAATGTGGAACGCCCTGCCAGATGCTCTTAGACACGCTCCCAATCTGACCAATTTTAAAAAACTGCTTAAAACTCACCTCTTTCAAGTTCATGAATAGTAGACTCCTTTCCCACTCTGATCCGGTTTCTTCCCCGCGCCAGGACAGTCTTGACTAGCGGAGCGCGTTATAAAACCGCATATAACATAACATAATACCTCCTCCGTGTCTGAAGGTCTACTTTTACTCTTGTTTTAATTCTTGTTTGCGGCTCCTCTTATGTCCAATTTATGACTCATCAGGCTGTTGTAAGTCACTACTCTATTCTCTTTGGAGTGTACCCAGTACCATGATTTGAAGGCAAAGGAGCTCCAGGTAGTTGCATTTCTCTTATGTCTTTGATAATTGCCTCCCAATCCTGTGTATCATTTTCCATTTTCTCGTCGTGTCTTATTTGTTTCAATCGGACTGCCTCCGCTGTTGCCTATTCATAAACATCCTTCGCCCACATCGCTACTCTTGGCGGGGCATGACTCATCCAGGAAATGGCTACATGGCGCTTTGCAGTACAAGCCCTTACATCACAAATTTCCTACTAAGGTTTTTGTGCTTAGGATTAGGAAGTAACCTCAACAAGATACTAAAGATCTCCCTAGGGACCACCCAGCCACGGCCCGTGGAGGGAGTTACGGTGGGGCAGGGAGGCGGGGAGGGGCAGGGTGGAGGGTGTTAAAAACCGGCATATGGATAATTGCAGGTAAGTAAACAATTTAATTAATAAAACGAATTTGGTAGTGCGCCTTGCATCGCAAAATGTGATGCAGTGCGCGCTACGAAATTCGTTTTATTAAATAAATTGCTTACTTACGTGCAATTATTTATATGCCAGTTTTTAGCACCCTCCACCCCGCCCCTCCCCCTTTCCGCCTCCCTGCCCCACCGTGACTCCCTCCACGGGCCGCGGCTGGGACCACCCATCCCGTGGCTTCCTTTAGTTTGACTAAACTTTTGGTCCAATAAGTATCTAAAGTTGTGCACGCCCACGTCATATGTATAAAATCTGTGTCCCTTTCACCACAGCGGGGACATTGGCCTGACTTATGTGGCGATATTCTATTTAGCGTTTCGGGGATAAGGTAGGTTTGATGCACAAAGTTGTATTGGATCAGTTTAAACCATGTATTCAAATGCCCTGGTTTAACCCCCTCGTTTATTTTAATCCAATCTTTTTCTGTTAAAGAAGCTTCCATTACTGTTGCCCATTTTGTCTGAATGGGGTT
Source organism: Lissotriton helveticus (assembly GCF_964261635.1). NCBI lineage: Eukaryota > Metazoa > Chordata > Amphibia > Caudata > Salamandridae > Lissotriton > Lissotriton helveticus. Next base: position 1,732,391,578 of record NC_136059.1, on the reverse strand, counting down.
ACCCGGATCATCATACACTCCTGATTGCCCGGTATAGGTGTGAGATCGGACAACGTCCCTGGACCATACATAACATTACTTGCAGTACATTTGTGACAGGGGGTCCTTCCGGGAATGAACGTCATAGCTCCCGGGCTACTTGGGATATCTTTCTATATTGCAGAAACTGTCCCTCCCCAGGTCAAAAGCAGCCTCTGCACTTTCTCACATGATGAATTGTAATTTACAAGGAGGTCCCACATTCTTAGGCATCCACCCTCCTTCCATCTACGGACAGACATAGAAGCTGCAATTTTACAGAAGGGTTGTATCACTCAAAGCGACATATCTGGGTCATATGGGGCATAACCCAGCACCTTCCTAACCGCATGTTTCCATATCTCTGCGACATGCCGTATTATGTAGGAGCAGGCAGGGGGGCACTCCCTCCCCAACATCAAGAGCTCAGGAAGTGAGCCTCCCGGGAAGGTACCCACTAACAGTCTCTTCTCCCAATTCTCGGCTTCATTTAGCTAATGAACTGCATGCAGTAATTGAGAGGCCAGATAATAACATTCGGAACACTGTGTCATGTCTTCTAGTATAGTCCCATCATGTATACCCCATTTCTATATACATTGTCCCATCCACACGACAATTACGATTCTAAACAGGTGACCTTTTACCTAGCAGCTTGCTCCTGTCTTTTCGACACGAGGCTCTAAGTATACTATCATACTCCCTGTACTTGATTTACATAAACATATCCCCAGGCACGGCAGAATTATTCTGTACAAGGGTCACCACATTTTTTATCATCCTTGGCCAACAGCCAGCTGTGCATGATCACACTTGTTTAGAAAAGCATAGGTGATAGCTTTCAAAACATTTATGATTGTTTTCAAAAGATCCATGGTTGTTTTAAAATCATATTGATTCTAGTAAATCAGAGGAGAATTCCTTCCAAGCTGAGACTTTCTGCAAGTCGAATCGCTGACAAGCAGTGATCTGACATCCCTTGCAGGTTTTCATCCTCAGCGCAGAGACAGAGTCCTTCATTCCCAACCATCAGGTGAGGGGTCAGGTTCTACCCTGGGGTTTTCTTGGCTACAGATACACAGAGCTATACGCACACACACCTACACATCCAGGTTAGGCTAGATACATTTTGCGCATTATAGGAATATGCAAGTGCTACTGTTTTATCTGAACGGTTTCTGTTCATCTTCTCAGCACTATGGTAGAAATTATCTACTATTTACTATATTGATACTGGCAAACTAGCAATCTCTTTCGTATGCTTCTGTCTCCTAATTGGCGCAGCACATATGTTTTACAGAAAGCTGACCCTGGACCAGTAGTAGTGGCAAAGCTTTATTCGATTTCACAGTTTTATAAAATCATAAAAGCAACAGTTAATTCAGTAATTAATACAGTTGAAAGAAATTACAGGTCCTGTCAATTATACATCAGTAAAAATTTTAAAACCAATTAAACTTTTCCTTTTCTTCAAGATGCTTTTTAAAAAAAACGGTCATTATACTAACACAGTACATATCATTTAGTAATTGTAGGAATGCTAAAGCCGGGCGGCATTGACACCATAGACCCTGCTTTAAAAAGGGTTTAATCCATCTAGCCCTTTCTGAAGAATAACATTTACAGAAAAAAATCACATGCAGTGTAGATTGATCAGATTGGTTATCATACGGACATTTGCAAAGCTTTCTGGACCAGTCATTTGTTTTGGGAAAAGTAATCAAACGAAAGAAATAATCGAATCTAAATCTGGTCAAGATGTATTTGTCAAACCCCTCCTGACACCAGACTAGGTAAGGTTGGATTGAGGTTGAGACCAGGGTTAGTTGATGTTGAACTGCAGTTTTCTTATTTAACTCCACTCCAAGTCTTAAGGTATCAAAGTGATACCAACACAGTGCCTTTAACTCTTTCCTAGATATAGTAATTAAGGAATCTGGATTTCTATAAAACTCGGGTGTCCCCATATCTTTAGTGAGTTTGCAAATGTAGTTAAACCATGGGATCTTTGTAACCTGATCTAAGCCCATAGAATCTTTAATTATTTCACGGTTTAAAAGTAAATCGGGAGAGGGCCAGGCTCTATGCCACAACAGTAAGGGTTGCATGTTAATTATGTCGCTAATATAGCGAATCCCTAATTCGCTGTGACAGCTAAAAACCGATGTACTTTGAGGAGTTGCTAGAATGAATCTTAAAAACGCATTCTCTACCCTTTGAATAGGTGATGCATCATGGACCCCCCAGACGCCTGCTCCATATGTAGCTATACTGATGCACTTAGCCTGATATATTTTTAATAGGATTTCCGGGGGCCTTTTACCCATCTTTTTGGCGAAAATCATTACTGCCGCCGTTGATCTTTTTAACAGCAGTGACGATTTTTTATAGCAGGTCCCAAGGTTCCTGATTCCTCTAGAAGGATACCTAGGTAGGAGAATATTTTAGCGGGTGCGATTTTCTCACTCCCAGCACCCAGGGGACAAGATCTATTTTTGCCTCCACCGCAGGACATAACAAAGGTTTTTTAACGTTAAGTTTCAGTCCCCGGGTGTCCATAAAGTTTATATAGGTATTTAGTGCCGTCTGGAGACCATGTTGGGTTCTCGCCATTAAGACGGCATCATAAGCGTATAAGAGCGAGACAATCTGATTATTATTAACCTGCGGGGAGTCTCTTACTCTGGCCACCAGTTCCTTTTCCAAGTCATTAGTATATAAAGTGAAGAGGAACGGGGCAAGGACACAGCCTTGTCTAACTCCTCCTCTTACATGGAAGGGCTTGGTGCATTCTCCTTTCAAACCTCACCTCACCTTAGCAGTGGACCCTGCATACAATTGTTTTAAAAATGATATAAGTGCTTGCTCTACCTTTAAATCTGCTAAAATCTGCCATAACCGGCTGTGAACTACGCAGTCAAATGCCGCAGTTAAATCGACGAAAACTGCAAACAATTTACTTCGCTTGGCCTGGATATATTTCCCATGTAAAATGGAGAAATTTAGCACCTGCTCTACAGTGCCCTGCCCCTCCCTGAACCCATATTGCACTGGGTTTAGGACGTTATTGTCTTCCGCCCATTGTTGTAGGTGATTTAGAATAACCCTGCCTGTGACTTTCATAAATGAATCGAGCAAGGAGATGAAGCGGTAGCATGCAGGATTTGGACCAATAAATACTTATGGAAACGTCTTAATCACCATTCTGTGTATTTTCTACAAGAAAGCAAGCACAAGTGTCTGAGCGAAATGTACTGTACTGTTTTCCACGATCCATGAGGAATCAGGGTTTTCATGTTCAGTGGTTGCCAGAGACTACCTACACCACTGTAGAATACAGGGGGTGGTAGTGACACTGTAGAGCTAGCTGGTCTAACAGCTGACATATCCTGTTGGGGTGTCCGGAGGCAATTGGGACACCAAGCCCTCAGTTTAGGTCATCCAAAACGCCCAGTTCCTGGGGGACTCCTAGGAACTACACGACATGGCGCCGCCAACATTGGTTTGGTTTGTATATTAACAATTAAAATCTGAGTAGTTCAGTCGTGCTTTCCCAGAAAGCCCTACTCACACGTTTTCAGAGACGTCTGAATTGGAGAGGGAAATCAGCCTCAGCTGATAAGATATACTCTGTGTTTTAGCTGAAGCTTTAACAAGCTTGTAAGGATGAAAGGTTATCTACGTTGTGCAAAACCCTACCTCTTAACTTTCTTCTCTTCTAAAATGACTGACCCCAAGAGTAGTTCGGGGGAAGACGAATTAGCTAAAGCTCTTAACATCAGTGAGAACTGCAGACATGCAGTAACAATAAGAACACGGCATAGCTGCAACAGGTGGCTGTGCTACCTTTGTGATTGAGGCACACGAGGTGTTCTGATTAGAGGTATTCTATTCTTGGATTCAGTTCTAACCTGCAGATCCACAGACTAAATTGTTCCACACATACATTGCCATTGAACCTCTAGATGAATACATTCCATATGAAGACATTGAAATCCCGTTAACTTACCAGCAGCATAAAAACTGGTTTAAAGGTGCTCTCTCACACACAACATCTATCCTGAGACTTGGTCCGCTCAGCATAGAAGGAGCAACCTGGCCGGTCTTAGTGACATACACTCGACATCCAGAGATAGATACACTACCAGTGAATGAAGTCTGCACAATATACAAAGACATAGTCAGGCTATACAGACACATTGTCCAGTTCGTCATGTGAACATTAACAGTCCAACCTGCGAGACATACTCCAGCCGGTCCACATCAGTTGTTCCTGATGTATTGAAACAAATACAGAACAGATCTGCCCCGGACATGGGAATGAAACTGATGGGTAAATTTGCCCAAGTCTTCACAATCATGCTGAGCACCATAAAGGGGGAGGCAGCAGCAGTGGCCATACATAGCTGTCTAAGGGAAACAGCTCCCATCAAAAGGGAGCGAGAATTACCAAAAATGATCAAATAAACGAATGCTGCTTTAGGTAGAGCTAATTTAGGAACAAAAGCCGGAAAGCTACAAATGGCGGGTAGTCTCTCCGTTCAGTTCAGGCTGACATGATAGCATCTAAACATTTACACACGTGTGAATACCACTAACTTGGTGATCCGGATTGTCCCGGGTTTATCAGAGTATACTTACATCACTTTCAATGAAGGTGAGACAGACTAAAATAGCATACAAATCACATTTGTACACAAATGCTGAAATACGGTTTGCATCAACAGAAAAAATATGACCACAGTACAGACTGCTGTATTAATTGAAAGAGTACTAGCACAGGGAAAACGCATAATCCTTGTTACCCCGGTACCAACTTTCGAAGCTGTTACCAAAGCAAGCTTTCTAAATGCAAAAGCACTACATCCGCAGTGGATGCAATGGATTAATTCTCTCACTGCAACAGATGTAAATTACAAATACAATTCTACATTAAAAACACAAGCGTTCCTGCTTTACGGCCAAGAATACTCTCTTCCGAATTAAATCTTGCCTCTAGAGAAATATGAATACATCATTTACACTGATGGATCTGCTCAGCCTGCCATAGGAAGTAAACAGCAATATAGCACTGTATGTGCTATAGTGAAGGACGTTTGCGGGTTGGTCAGTTTCATCCCAGCAATACGATTACACAATCTCTAGTAGATTGTACAGCTCAGTTGGCAGAGCTGATAGCCCTGATATTGGCCCTACAGTATACGGATCGGGGATTTCACACACTGAAAGGGTGTGATTCGTTCTACAATGTGCAGTGTTACATTGCATATCTTCATTACTGGGGTCAGAATGGGTTTAGAGATTCCAAGGATTGCACAATTAAGCATAAATTACTATGGGAACAAGTGGCAAAGCTGAAAGCATGCCTGCCACGGGCTCAAGTTATTCACACCTTGAGGCACCAGCGTGTTGGCACACATGTTAAAGGGAATTCACTGGCTGATCAAGCCGCCAAGGCGACAGTGCGAACTGCTGCCGTTGCTGCAATCACTTGTTCTAGCACTAGGATAGAAGGAGACATACTGATAGCTATAAATGCCTCAAAGAACGGCTCTGCCATTCTGAAAGGCTTTCTGCTCAAATATTCCTATAAATTAGATGCGCAAAACACACTGTATTCTCAAATTCCAGGAGTGGGGATAGAGTTCTACCAAACAGAGATCCCAGATTAGATTTAATTCTAGCTGCACATGAGGGTCTGGGCTCGGCACACACAGGAGTTACTGATACGGTCTTGTTACTGAAGCAGCGATTCTGGTGGCCAAGTTTGTCTAAACAAACAAAGGCTTTTGTATTAAAGTGCAACATCTGTCTGCAGATGAAAGGTTCCACCGTTACACGGCCACCACAAACAGCATTACTCATTTCAGACAGACCTCTCGCATGTGTCTATTTGGATCAATGTGGCTCCTTAAAATCAGATGGGGCTTACAAGAACATCTTGGTGACAGAGGATTCATGTTCTAGATTACTATGGGTTTTGCCTTAGCGCTCAGCTGATGCTCAAACTGTTATAAAGGATTTATTAGGACATATGCAATTGGCACGTTGCATTCCGACCGTGGCCCTGCGTTTAACTCTCGGGATTACAACAAAGCCATGGAAAGTATGGGCATGGCCTTGCGGTACTACTCCCCCTACCACCAACAGGGAAATTTGGTGGTGGAGAGAAAAAAACGGGAGCTAAAGTAATCCTTAACAGCACGGGTGTTAGGTACGGGTGGTCAATCACCTATATGGGGTCCTGAGGGCACTGAATAATATGGCAAGAAAATCCTTGGGATGTCCCTGTTTGGGACTAGAATGTGGGTACCTAACCTCGATTGTGCTAGCATAGTGGCGGATGTAATACCATTTGAATTGAATAATCGTTTGGATTTTTACTGGAACTCAATGAATCCGGGCATTACAAAGCAACGTCCAAGTAAAACGCACCGCCACCGGGAAGTGAAACCAGTTCCGGCAAAACCTGTCTGGGTCCCAAAGATTGGGGACCTGGTCAGAGAAAAGATCGTGGTCAAAAAGGAGTTTGGGCCATCCTACAGAACACCTGTACCTGTCCTGGCAGTTCATGGACGAAGAACAGTACTTTTTCCACCTCTTGCCGGCAAAAAGAAAAAAGGTTCATCTCCATTGATCTGACCAAACCACACTATGTGGCTGATTCTCAGCAGCAGACCACGTGGAATCCTGAGTAGCTGCAGATCTCCTCTCGCTACTATACAGGAAGTTCAGATGGAAAACAAATAACTTTTCAAGACTCCACCGAACAAAATGAAGGAGTATCAAATAACAGAGTACGAATTATACCTGTTGAAATTGAACAACATCCAAATGAAACTGAAACGCAAATTGCAATTCGGCCCAATAATGATCTTTACATCAACGTACCTTCACAAGAAGCAACTGCCAGTTCTACAAACCCCGCTGAGCTCCCAAAGACAGTTCGAACTGCATCTGGCTACTTCATCCACTTTCATTACTTTTCTTCAGATCCAAGTGAACCTGAGAAAATGCCACCCATCTCTAAAAAAGAACAACTTCGACAATTTTATCTCTGGCTGAAAAAGACTTACTTAGCATCACCTTGGCTGCATCTTTGGTTTGCATTGGGGATCCTGTCCCTGTTAATTCGAATTGGTATAGTATCTGTCTTTTTCCTACTACTGAATGGACATTACCTCCCACAATGCTCTGCAGTACAACCTGTGAACTTGGTCCTGAAACCACATATGTCATCACACAGTGAACATTTAAGCAATTCCAGTATTGTATGGTATAGGTTGGAATAGAGTTTTATATGACGTTTTTCGTCCTACTGAACATTTTAAAATTCAATATGTGTTCAAAATTTCAATGAATTACTTCATTACCCCGAGTACACACTCTGATGATTGAGGCATTGAGGCTGTAAATACTATGCTTACAGATTTAGAACAATCTGCTGCATTTTCTTACATGGAATTGTATGAAGATAAACCCTGACAATGATAGCATGTTTTGTTACTAGCATTATGGTCATCACTTTTTACACAGAGCTAGTGTTCCACACATTGTAAACACTTACCAACAATGGGAATATTGCCCACACCACCAAAAGGTAGTTCTGCCACATTCGCACAGACATTTGCATACTTTTCAGGGTTCAATACATCAGACCCAATGTCATACTATTATAAGTTTGTACAGACTAATGCAACTAAAAAGAAAATGATGCTGACAAACGCCAAGCTCACTTATTCAGAAACTTTCATCTCCCAACTGTCTATACAAGGTTTTGACTATTGGAGGGACACGATAGACACAAAATCCATCTGGGGAGGAACGATTGTCAGGTTCAGGGAACAGAAGCTTTATTTAGAGCTTGCCTCATACCGCTACGTATAATATTCCTGAACAGAACAGTGCAACAAACTAACTGCTACAGGTTTTCAAAAATTAAATTCCTAAAAACACCACGCATCCCCTTACCCATACCTATTGAAGGCATATTAAATGACACAATGATAAGTGAGGAGATTTTGGGTGACATGGTACAGAATGGTACATACAATTCCTCAACTCTCAATTGGAAAGGATGGTTGGTTTGGCCTTTCAACTAAAATAAGTGTGAAGCAAGATTCAATGTTACCACCAGAGGGTAATGTATCAATAGGCCCGACCCACGCTATGTACACACAGATGACCCAGGGGTAGTGTCTTCTTATAGTGTTGGGAAGTTGCCTGGAATGGCTAAACCGCTAATACTACAACAAGTGAAACAATACTTGTCCCTTTTAGCAGACAACATGGATTTTAGGGATTTCTTGCTAGGTCCCTAGAAACTGTGTAAGAAATGCTTCTTATATGCCATCTACAGTGAACTGTGGAAAGTCTCCTAACAGGATGCTGCTGAGAGATTATAAACAAAGAGGGAGGAACCCTACTTCTTGTGAAAATAGGGACAGGGTATGTGAAGTGAAAAGTCCCTAGTACTCCAATATTATGGGTTTTAGTGAAAGGCAAGGGCACACAATTTAGATTATTAGGCTCAGTAAATCAAGTATATATACACAAGACAATTAAGTCAACAACTGATAGTAATGTAAACAGATTTAGTCATCAAGAAAAAAGATTAAAAAAAATGTTTTGTTTAAAATTTTTAGAAATTCATTTTATTACATCATTTCATCATAAAAACAATACAAAATATCAAGAGTGGAAAGGTAATTAATAAAAAAAATTCAATATATTAAAAACTTGTACATATAGCAAGAGCACTTTAAATTATACAGCGGCCTCCCTGCACCCACCCGGCTTCTTCTCTTTTCGAGCAGGGAGGCCGCTGTATAATTTAAAGTGCGCTGAAAAATCCCAGTGAGGGAGACCAGGCCAATCCGCCATCTTCCAACAAAGCATCAACAGACTAAAAATTACATAGTCGTGATCTCGTCCTATTATCAGAATTGAATTTCTATATTTCGGTGGCACCCACAGACGGCACTCATATTAATACGACTTGTTATAATTCTGTGCAGATACAGGTATTATCCATGGACCCAATTTCTTTTAGAATCATATTTTTGATATCGATATTATCCTGGTGCGAATGTACATCAACACCAAGCAAGGATACCCTGTGTGGCCATTTAGCCAAACATAGAAAACAGTCCTTAAGAAGGTGAACAATACTTAGAAATCACCGAAACGCTGCGTCGACCGATGTTTTCTTTAAAAAAAAACTGAGAACTTCAATGATATCAACCTGTGAATTTGCTATATGTACAAGTTTTTAATATATTGAAATTTGTTTTATTGTTAATTACCTTTCCACTCTTGATATTTTGTATTGTTTTTATGATGAAATGATGTAATAAAATGTATTTTTACAAATTTTAAACAAAACATTTTTTTAAATCTTTTTTCATGATGACTAAATCTGTTTACATTACTATCAGTTGTTGACTTAATTGTGTTGTGTATATATACTTGATTTACTGAGCCTTATAATCTAAATTGTGTGCCCTTGCCTTTCACTAAAACCCATAATATTGGAGTACTAGGGACTTTGTTTACTTTTTTCACTGCTGCTGAGAGATGACGTGAAATTGATAAGATTAACCTAGAAAATGCCCTGGCTGTGGTAGACAATGGTATGACCACACTTTCTTCATGCATGTATTCACTGGGCAACATTGTGTCTTCGGCAATTGACATAATGGAACAAGATTTGTCTATTCCACAACATGGGAAATCTCAATTGCGCTCCATTATGCTTTTATGCTGGATGCTGCAATCATTGCATTCAGGCCACATGCCATGGAAATACATTAACAGCACAAGTTTGTTTTCAATTTACAATCTGACCGACAGACAGTTGACTATGGCACACATAGATGCAAGGTACATCATGCTGCTCAGTGAAAAATGAGAGAAATTACCTTTCACTGCAGCAGAGTCACCGTCTACAGAATGGTTAATTCATGGCTATATCACACTGCCAAGCACGACATTTCAGTTCCAATACTGCCTTAGATACATCCAAGCAGGCAGGTATGAAGTGTTGGGTGAAGGGTTCATACAGGAAACCTGGGAGTTACCATATAGATATAGGTGCAGAAATAAGGACACTGAAGTTTCCTTAAGTGGTAAAGACTGCGGGAAGTCTTTAAGTGGGTCTATAGTGTGCAAAGAAGTGTCGCTTTATGGAATGTGTAATACGTCAAAGGCAAACTTTTCTTGCTACTTGAAAGGATACCCACCTGCCGTGATTCATCCAGTTTTTGAATTGCTTTAGAATGGAAGTTATTTAGTGCTGAATGATCAAGGCTGTTGTGGAATGGTGCCAAGCATTGCATATCTAGTCACAGTAAACGTCAGGGTTGTTTGCTGTAAGCAAGCATTGTTTACCCCTGCTCGCACAGTTAGGCAGGCACCACTGTGGCCTTCATTGAATGTTTCCAGTATTAGGTTTGATTCGCTGAGCAGACTGAAAACCATGATGTTTCAACAAAATGTGGCCTTAACTACAGCCCAAGAGACTTTTGATCTCCAGGTTACAAGGTCTTCAGCAGCATTACAGGCCCTGGTTCATACGAACTTCCCGATCATTTCGGAGAAATGGTTCATCGTATCTTTAACATGTCTGATATGAGTGGGATCGTACACGTATTTAAGCGACTTGGATCAGGTCTCTTAACCATTTTCCAGACGATCTTCAGATTAATTCCAGCCTTCATACACTCCGTACTTGGAAGCGTTTTTAGAGGGCTTCCGTTGGTCCTGCTTTCGGTAGCAGGCATCCTGATTTTAATACTCTTGCTTCGTAATGGACGTTGCAATCCCTCACGAAATGGAGAGAACACTGCAGGAAGTATGTTGTGATTGAATGGTGTTCTTCCTGAAACGCCTCGGCTTCGTGAGCTGAGTGAGCGTTCGTTCCTGTCTTTCAGAACGGTCTGGCTAAACTGTGTCCTGCCTGTGTTCCATTGCCTCTTCTGCGGATTCGGCTGTGTGTTGGACCTGTGTCTGACACTTTCATTGGTTGCGCCGCCGGACTTTGAAGTGCTACTAGTGCCTTTGCAGGCCCACACGTGCAGTTGTCTACATCGTATTCCCAGGTTGATGACGCCATTTCTAGAGCCATCAAGGGATGCTTCTGCTCCTGTTGGAAGGGATATCGGCTCTGCTTCAGAGGTTCAGGCATCGGTATCAGGCATGCAGGCATCTAACTCTTCCTCGGCGGCTGCCGTGGGAACTAGAGATGACCATCTTTGCTCATTGGACATGATACTGGAAGTTCTTGAGGGATGTTCAGTGATGTTTAGTCTTCAGTGCAGGATTCTTTAAACAATCTGGCCTCTCCTGTGCTAGGAACCCTTTGGCAACTTTTTAAACATTTACCATAAATTGGCAGTCAAAACTGACTTTTGGTTTTTTTCTTCTCTGCTCTAACTGAGCTTCATGGCTTTCAAGGTGCTCAGTGCAATAATCACAATATATAAATGTTTAGAGGACCTTTTGAATGTATTATTTTTAGGGAAATATGACTTTCTTTTATGGATATTTTTTCAGGCCTTTCAAGTGCTTTTTAGTATATTTTATCATAAATGATTTGTATGCCTTTTCATAGCATTAGCTTTATCATTACCTAGCTGACCTTGTTGGCCTTTTGCTGAGGACTGGGTGTCATGTCTTATTGGATAGTCCCATCATGTATACCTCATTTCTACATACATTGTCTCATCCACACGACAATAACTATTCTAAACAGGTGACCTTTGACCTAGTATCCTGCTCCTGTCCCTTTGACACCAGGCTCTAAGTATTCTATCATACTTCCTGTAACTAACAAACATAAACATGTCCCCAGGCACAGCAGAATTATTCTGTGTAAGGGTCACCACTTTTTTTTCATCCTTGGCCAACAGCCAGCTGTGGATGATCACACTTGTTTAAAAAAGCATCGGTGATGGTTTTCAAAACATTTATGATTGTTTTCAAAACATCCATGGTTGTTTGAAAAACATGTTGATTCTAGAGAAAACCCTGGAGTGATCACTTTAGTGTAAAAACACCCTCACTCCCCCTACAAATTAGAGGAGAATTCTTTCCAAGCTGAGACATGTGTCCTGCATGCTGAATCTCTTACAAGCAGTGGTCTGACATCCCTTGCAGGTTGTCATCCTCGGCGCAGAGACAGGGTCCTTCATTCCCAACCATCAGGTGAGCGGGCTGGTTCTTCCCTGGGGGTTTATTGGCTACAGATACAGGTAGCTATACGCATACACACCTACACATCCAGGTTAGGCTAGGTACATTTTAGCAAAATTACTCAGGGTGCCATATTAGGAATATCTTAACTGTTTCTGTTCATCATCTTCGCACTGTGGTAGAAATGTATCTACTATTTACTATATTGGTACTTGCAATCTCTTTTGTATGCTTCTGTCTCCTAATTGTAGCAACATATATGTTTTACACAAGGCTGTTGCTGGACCAATAAATACTTATTGAAACGTCCTAATTGCCATCCTGTTTATTTTCTGAGGGAAAGCAAGCACAAGTATCTGAGCAAAACGTACTGTACTGTTTTCCACTATCCCTCAGGAATCCGGGTTGTCATGTTCAGTGGTTGACAGAGACTCACTACACCACTGTAGAATACAGGGGGTGATAGTGGCCCTGTAGAGCTAGCTGATCTAATAGCTGGCATATCCTGTGGGGTTGTCCGGAAGCGATAGGGACACCAAGCCCTCAGTTTAGGTAATCCAAAATGCGCAGGTCCTGGGGGACTCCAGGAACTACATGACCACGGCACCGCCAAACCCCCATTCTGCCATGTTCTCTGAAGAGTGGTTAGGCTATCCCTCTTACGTTTAATGCCCCATAGCAGGTCTATGAGCACAGTGGCGGTTCGTCCATTGGGGGCGTTGGGGCGTTGCCCCACTAGCCATGGACGACCGTCACTCACTGTCACTGCGCATTTGTGCACGCACCAAAATTACGAGCGCACCAGCGCACAATACCGAGTCCGACATTGCCAGTCATAATAATTTGAGGGAGGTCGGACCGTCGGAGTCACTATTGTGACGTCATCGTAGCAATTGCGGAAGGGTGTGGGGGCGGGCCTGCGGCAGTGAGTGGCAGGCTTAGGCTGGCAGATAGCAGCGTGGCAGGGAGGGCAGCAGCAGTGTGCGCATTTAGGACAAGTCATTTTTATGACTTGCCCACGCATGCGCACACACGCTGCAGTACCTTCCCTCCTCCTCCCCCCCTAGCAGTCACAAAGGCAGAGACCCGGGGGAGCCGGGTCTCATTATGGGCAGTATTAGCCCTGCTCTTGGGCCAATCCTGGCGCAGTGGCGATGTTAATGCTGCGCCAGGATTGGCTGAGTTACAGCACACGAGGATGGTGGTGCCGCCGCGCGTGGGTGGGTGGCTGTGCTCAGCCTGCCGCACTGTATGGCCAATCACATGTGGCCATTGGCAACCTTCATGTAGTGGTGATTGGCCGGCGTTGGCCGCTATCACTTCTGATGAAACCACGTTTCGCATTTGAAAACGTTAAGCAGCAGTCGCTTTGGAGGGGGCCCGGCCTCATCTCGTTTGCGTTTCCTAACTTTCATGTATAATAGAGCAGAGGCCCGAAAGAAGGAAGTGAGTCGAGTGTGAACACAGTCACCAGTATAACAAATGTTGGGGCAGCGTAGAGAGAAACAGATGAGACAGCCATACCCGACTGACTGACTGACCTCGTGGCCTAAGCCTCCAAGCCTGATGCGAGGCATCGTACAGTCGCAAGCACTGGTGGAATTAAAAAGTGCTCTCTCTCTCTGACTCTATTCTTTGGATTGTCTTCGTGACCACGGTGGCGTCTGGTGAGTACTACAAAATGTTAAGATTGAATATACACAAGTTACTGTGTTATTTAGGTCACTGCTGTTTAGGTGTGTACTGTTTGGTAGTGCCCGGCGACCCGGCCCCAGCAGCGTGCTGGTACTTTATTGGCATGTGATGTGACTATTTCAAAATACTGTATTTCGGTAATTCTAATTCTTTTGATTCTATGGCACGCTCAGCACTGTCCAAGTTTCAAAAGTTAACGACTGTGCCACCAGCGCACCAGTAACCCTGGCCTCACCTCAGGATGCTACCATTTGCCGCTAGGCTGCATTTATTGATAACTGTAATCACATTACACGTTTTCACCGCTTCTGTCTTATATTGCCCTTTCACATCAGGTACATTCCATTTTGCCTGTGCGCTGTGAGGCTTTTCGACTATCTGCCTTTCTATTCTCTTTTTTGTCTCACTCTTCTCACTTTCTTTTTCGCTATGTATTTTGTTTCTTCTTCTTCCTTCTCTCTTCAGTCTGTCTGTCTTCTCTCCCTCTAACCCCCTCCGAGCTTTCCACACTTTCTGCCTCTCTTTGCTCCTGTGTTTGTCTAGTCTTGCTATTCACCTGTTGATCTCTTTAAAAGGCGCCATCCAACACGGAACTCATTTTGGATTTCAAATTCAAACCTTTACAAATATTCCCTTTTTGTGTGTTTTCTCGAGAGGGACGTTACCTCACTCGTGACTTTTATTACAAAGGGATATTTGTAAAGGTTTGAGTTCGGTGGTCACATACACGGGCTTTGCAGACATAAATGTGATGTGTCACAGAAACACAGTTTGTATTTGAAGGGCCATTTATCTCTCTGAGATGGGGTGGAAAGCACGGGGCATTACAAATGTTAATTGTTGCCAACTTTCTGTGCACTGACTTTGGTAGATTGTTATCATGAATGTCGGTGTTGGCCCTCCCATCCCTGGTTCAGTCGCAGTTAATGGAAAATTGTCCAGGGCGTGTTTTGTAAAGCAAGGGGGAAATTCTGCTCCATCATGAAAGGACTCGGCAAAAGATGGGGTGATGGGGCACAGGAGAGAGTGGACGACGGGGTGTGTTCACTAAGAAGGAACACAACCCATGCACATTCTATTGAAGTGCAGCATTTGTATAGCGCTTACTATGCACGTGTGAGGTGCTGACACGCTTTCGTTTTTCAATCATTTTCGATTTTCTCCTAAACCGCACTATGCTTTCTTTGTTGATGTTAGTGATCTGAGCCCCTGCTGCTCGCACATGTATTAAACCAGTAAATGCAAATTTCCCAATGGACTCAGGCTGTGACTGACAGTCAGGCCTGTGCATCAAGGACTTCCTCCTCCAGCAGTTTACAGCCTGCCCTGAGACATGTGTGTTTTGTGTTAGCATATGAAGTATTTTTATTGATGACATAACTACAGTATCACAATTGCTTTATTAACCTTCTTGTGCTCTAAAATTTGCTTGAAAATGCACCATTTGCCTATTTGTTTTTCCAAATATTCCCAGGGGATAACTCCTGCCCTCCCCCGACACTCCTTATGACAGTCAGGCTCACTCGCTACCCTTGCTTGTCACAGGGCACTCATCACAAACTTTTCGCCCCACCACTTTCAAATGTCACCAGCCGCCACTGTATGAGCATATAGACATCGGGGTAGGATGATTATTTTTGTTCTAGTAATTCTTCCCATAGGAGAAAGAGGCGATTCCCGCCAAAAGCGCCCCAAGCCCCGTATTCTTTCTATTATCTTCACTATGTTAAGCTTCAGGTACCTCTCAGGTGTAGCCGCCAATCTAATTCCCAAATATCTGAGCTCGGTCTCCGCCCATGGGAGTTCAACCTCTGGTAGCGTCTCTTCAGGCTCCGAAGCCAGCTGTCCAATCAGGAGAAGTTTCAATTTGCCCGGATTTTCTTTTAATCCGGATATATCGCCAATTCCCCAAAGTGTATCTAGGACTATAGGTATCGCTTGAGCAGGCTATCGGATGTACATCAGCGTGTCATTCGCGTACATTGAGGCAACATGTTTGGTGTCTCGTGAGGAGATCCCCATGCACTCAGCTTCATCCTCAGGGCCGCTGCCAGCGGTTCTATTCCCGCTGCTAATAGGAGTAGCGATATCGGACATCCCTATCTGGTGCCTCACTGTAGTACAAAGGCCCTCGAAACCAGCCTGCACATTCGCACTCTAGCATGGGGGGGCCGCGTAAAGCAATTGTGCCCATTTAAGGAACTCCTGTCCTACTCCCATTATTCGCAGGACCTCCCAGATATAGGACCAGTTTACTGAATCAAAAGCCTGCTGTATGTCTAACAGCTCCAGAGCATGGTTCTCCCGGTCTGGAGCAGGGGAATGCCATATAAGAGCCAGAATTCACAGGTTATGAGTGGTATTATGTTTGGGGATAAACCCCACCTGGTAGGGATGTATCAGGTGCTGTTTATGAGTAACCCTGGGCGTAGTTTGCGTAGTAGCGCTACACGTAGCTACGCAAAGTGCACTTCGCACTACGCGAGCTACCCGAACTGCGTAGTGTGATAGGAAAAGTGCTGTTTGCACTGTTTGCACAGTGCCGGATGCTTGTCCGCACTGTGAAATCATTGCAAACGGCATCCTGCACAGTGCAAGCGGTCGTTTTCTGCCGCTTGAGTAGATTTGTACTCGAGTGGCAGCTTTCTCAACGAGGACTGGTAGCATACAGGACCAGTAGCAATGAGAAACCTGGCCTCCCAGCGTTGAGAATCTCGCCGGGAGGTATATTTTCCACGCTCGCGGTCGCCAACCTGATTGCAAACGAGGAAAAAGTGTCACCGGGATGTTGATTTTGCCCGCTCGCAGTCGCCAACTTGACATTGAGTACCGCGAGCAAACAAAAAATGCCTGCTACGCGTTCCTGCACAGTGCTATGTGCAATTCGTTTAGCGTGTAGTACTGCAAACTATGCACGCTCAGCGAGCGTAGCGTAGTCCTACGCCCAGGGTTATTTATCAGGCAGCAGCCGAGCCGCCAATATTCTGCTCAAGATTTTTATATCTATGTTTAACAAGGAGATTGGCCGATATGAACTCGGTACTTGAAGGTCTCTGTCTGCTGTGGGGATCATGATCACTAGAGCCTCTCTCATAGAGACTGGAAGGGTTTGATTCTTGAAGGCTTCATTATATACCTCCAAGAGGCGGTCCACCAGCAACGGTGCAAACCTCTTATAGAACTCAGATGGGAGCCCTTCACTTCCAGGGCTTCAGCTGGCCTTAAAGCTCATATGGCCTCCAGTAATTCCTCTTTAGAGATCAGGTTATCTAACATTTCACTCGCTGCATCTTCTAGTCAGGGCAGGCCTAGGGTGGCCAGAGAATCAGCAACCATCTCCAGAGGCGGAGAGAGGGCTGTTCCATGTACACTTTGGCCAGATGATCCAATAGGACCTCCATGATCACCTCTTGGTTATAGATTGTGGTACCCTCCCTGGACTGCATTTGGACTATGGGGGCCACAGGAGGTTCCCCCTTAATTAACTTGGCGAGCAAGGCCCCGTACCTGTCTCCCTCCATGTACAGACGCTGCTGGTATGCTGTATATTTAAACTTTTCTTAGCGAGGCAAAGACTCCAACCGCGATTCCCGAGCTGAGTGCCATTTGTCTAGGAGCTGTGGGGCAGTCAGGAGTGATGCCTCTATATCCCCCAGTTTTCCTTCCTGCACCTTAATATGCCGCTCCAGCTGCTGACACACTCCATATGTCATCTTAAACACATCAATCGCTACCTTCAATGCCTCCTATTCCACTGGTCTTGAGGATGCCGAAACCCAGTTGGTTTTAAAGTATCTGGATATTTCTTCTCCCATTGTCGTTGTGAAAGGTGGGTCAGTGACTGCCTCAGCCCGCAGCCTCCACATGGGGATCCTTGGTCTGGGCTTTGTGGTAACCAGGGATAGCAGCACTGGAGAGCGATCTGAAATATATCTAGGTAAGTATGCTATGTCTCCTACCATAGGGACCAGATCTACTGATAAAAATCATTGGTTCAGCCTACTGAACGTATTTGTTGCTGGGGTATGACAGGAAAAGACTTTACGATCCGGGTTCCTCACCCTCCACACATCTCACAACCTCTCCAGGGTGTCTCTAAGGGCCTCTGTCATCCCTGGTTTTGTGTTCTGTTGGGGGAGCCAGGACCAATATCCCATCCAGCACACAATTAACATCCCCTATCGTAATCACCCCCACCTAGATATGGGGTCACTGCAGCCACCACATCGGGGAAGAAGCCCAGGTTTTCTGAGTTAGGTGCGTTTACATTAATAAGGCATGTCTGTTGGCCATCGAGTCTGCCGTGTAGAATCACATACTGTCCCTTTGGGTCCATCACATGATGAAAAATATTGAAAGGGGACCCCCCCGGGGTCATCTAAATGAAAACCCTGTGTGCGAACCCTGAGTAGGAAGTGGTGTATATCTTCCCCCGCCATCTACGCCTTATAGAAGGCAGGGTATCACCCCAAACATGAGTTTCTTGGAGGCATGCAATTGATATTCTATACCTCTTTAGGTAAGCAAACACCTGTCTCCACTGTTCGAGCCTTGCCATACCTCGGACTTTCCCGGTAAACAATTTCATCATCATAGGGAAAACCATAGTAACTCACGGTTGGTGTTGCCTTTTTGTCCCCATCTTCCCTCCCTCCATAGAGATGATCTTTGCATAAATAGACTGTACCTCAGACACTGAACCCCTGAACACCACGTAAACCTTTGCAGAACATACATAACTGGCTTACCTCCAACATCCTCTGCCTTCCCTTTGGGTAGTGGTACAGATCTGTCCCTCTCATTATCCTGGAGAGCTAGCATCCGAATACCCCACCCTATTCCCTTCTCCACAAATTCCAAAAGAATAACTCTCCACTGCATCATTAGCCATAATCTTATGCTGAATGTTCTCAGCTCTCTCAGTGTGCGGTGGTCATGCTCCCTTAAGTAAATGCCTTGCCAGTGGCCAGGCAATTGCCAGGATACGAGACAAAGGCCTCTAGCTCCCAGCACGAGACTCAGCCTCTAAAGGGGGCGTGGTTCCTCCCTGGTCACAGGGGGTCGATACTCTGCTAGTCCCCCACTCAAATCACATTCTGGGAGTCAGCCCCCATAAGTATTTAACTGTGCTTTCTGATAGGTGTCCATACATTCCTCTCAACCAGAAATGTCTCAGGAAACATTAGAATCAGGTACTGTCTCCTGCGAGGCCAGATCAGAGTCCAATAACACCTCTGCCAGCTGAAGGGTACCATCTACACACCCGGACACATCAGAATTGTCTGCGTCTTTTTGCTGCGTCCCTCTAGAAGGTCGGTTTTGTTGTGTGGTCAGATCCAGCGAGCCTGGTGCCTTGGTTGATCCAGAATGTGCGTTCCAGCAGGCACAGTTCTCCCTCTGGCATACTTCCAGTCAGATGCCTCCACTGTGGAGAAGAATAATATAGATTTGCCTTTATTTCAGTTCTCAGTTTAGCCAGAAAAAGAAGGCTGTACTTTATCCCAGCATTGCGTAATCATCTCTTGCTCGTCATAAAGGTCCTCCGTTGATCTTGCACCTGTTGTGTGTAATCGGGGTAGATTACAATCGGGTGACCATCAAAGAGCAAACGATCCCTTGTGCGAGTAGCCTGCAGCATCATGTCCCGATCCAGTTAAATAATAAAACAGGCAATGATGTCTCTGGGTGGGGCCCCAGGTCATGGCGGAGGGACCAGCGCACTGTGGGCCCTTTCAATGTTAAAGAATTTAGATATCCTACCAGGAGCAAGGACCTTCATAATCCAGTCTTCCAGAAACAGCTCCACTGAGGGGCCCTTTGCCTGCTCTGGGAACCCCACGAATCGCCGGTTGTTCCTTTGTGATCGGCCTTCCTGATCTTCGGCTCGGTCGTCAAGTTTGGTCGTCTTTCTCTGCAGGTCCATGATCGTTTCTCGAAGTGACTTCACTTCGGATTGGAGGGCCTCTACATTCTGTTCAGTCGTAGTGACTCTGTCTGCGACCTTACGCAGTTCACAGCGTAGATGGTTGACGTCGATGGCTACTGCATCTATTTATTAACCATGTCATCCCTGGTAGATTGAATCGCTGCCAAAATATCTGTCAACAAGGGGTCTCCCTGGGCAACGTTCAGAGACCTCTCATCATTGTCCTCCACATTGAGTTGTTGTTGGTCTGGTCCCTGGGGTAAGGGTTACGCATAGTTCAGTATCTTGTTGGACTGTGCTCGGTTGCATTTTTCTTTCAACATGTTTGTTCAGTCCTTTCGATGTACCTCTAAGCGCTGGCGGTCCCAACAGTGGATCGAATTCCTAGCTCCTGTTTTCACTCTGTGGGCCTCAACTAGTGGGGAGCCACCTCGGTGAGTTCGGACCCCTGCACGCTCCCATCTACGGGCACAAACCTCCTCCCCTCAGATGTAATATTGTCTCTTGAGGATCCTAGTCAGATCCGGTAGGCTCCTCTTTGACTTTCCCCCAGAGTTTCTATGCTTGCCCGAGTACCTCCTGGGGCAATCTCTCCTCTGTGTGCCAACTGGGTCATTCACTGGCTGATGAATCAGGGGTCCAACAGCAGCAATCCCTGATGAATCAGGAGGTGATGGTAAATGGCAGTGAGTTTCCAGTTAAGGGATAGATCCACCAGCAATCAGGCATAGGCCACTGTGGCGTTCCCCCAGTTCCTGGCACTCACAACAACAGCTCCGAGGAAACCGGTGTGTTGGGCCTCAATAGGTAGTCTCTCTTCTCTGCCCAGCAGGCCTGATCCCAATAATTCCTCAAACCCACACCGGGCTTCCATCAGCTCGATCTCAGCCCTCCAGTAGAACTCCTGGGCTCAGAGTGTCACATGAATCGGCCGTCTGCTGCATCAGGATTCTACAGCTACCAGAGTCCCCAGGCCACCAGACCACTATTAGAGGAGGAGCTGATCCAGGCTGCCGGGAAGTCCGCTCCTGCGTTCTGACTCACCCCCTGTTGTTGCTAGTAGTCCTTGTGTGGTTGACCCGTCCTGGTCTCCACAGTGTCTTACCGTCGCCGATTCAATGCTCAGTCCGGTCTCAAGGCAGCCTGATGATAGCTCCGAGACGCACTTCAGCCCAGGTTCGTAGGAGGGTGGGTCTCAGACCAAGGACACACACAGGCTGGGCCAGGGGCAGCGGCCCGCCGTCTCTCAGTCGGTCATCACCACACCCCCAGGCTGGATTCCCAGTAGACTAATCTCCGCTCCTGATCCGTGTACAGAGCCCTCCACGCCCCCCGAAGATGGCATTCCCGTCTCCTTGCACACAGTGCGATACCGATCATTCTGCGGTATCAACGGGGCTGGTCCGCTCTTATATTAATGCCAGAAAGTGTCACCAGGTCATGCCGATGTTCTTGGTGTCAATGCCAGCTCAGCATCGCAGGATGTTAGCGGATCTCCCTGTTTCCATTGGGAGCTCCGAAAAGCGCGTCTTATTCGGGAATCTTGTCGGCCACGCACCCCTACTTATACCTAAACTCACTCAAATTATGCTGGTGCTAATGTGTAAAGGTTCACTCAGAACTCTTTAAGAAGCCAAGCCTTACTCACAGTTCACTCTAGATTACATCCAAAGCACACAGAAACCTCTTGAGAAAACATAACTTAAACATCCATTTGCTTTGCACTCTTCCCTTTCAAATACTGTGTTAATTGCAAGCATTGATATTGATATACACTGACTCAGGAAAATATATATTCTTAATAATACTTGGAGTCTCTAAGAGATGCACTTTTGATGAAAACCCAGAATCTCTCAGACCTATGCTGCTCATATTACCCAGATTTTTCGTCACTCAAAGCCCTGATTTCGTTATGTAGTGAGTCGCTCCATAAGGTGGTTTTGATATTAGCAGTTTTTATTCCTTACATAGGTGAAACCTACTGATGCGGATGGAAGATTGAGGGTTTCACTGTGGTTGATGAGTGTTAGCCAGTTCTTGCCCTCAATTCCGTTCCTCCTAAAGCTGGGCCGTAGAGAATTAAGCATTCCAGCGCCTACTGACACCCACGTAGCTGCATTCCAGTCAGACATGTACTCTCATTTATCAAGTTGTCTTTTGGTTCTGTTTTCTAACAACATTCTTGAGGGAACTCAGGGCTATTTTTTCTTTACTTGTTAATGGATTCTTGCCCTTGTGCTACACTAGTTTCTACTGTGAAAATTAATGGGGAATATAGGTAGGCAATCAGTCAAGATTCAAGTGACAGACTCAGGCTCTTTGTAAGCAGTTAAGTGACATTTTCTTGTGTCCTAATTCAACACAACCTTTAACAAGCATTTGCAATGTAATAGGCCTTGCATTACTGAAAGTTTGAGCTATTGGCGTTGCATTATTATTTGCAATGCCAATAGCTCAGCCTTTCAGTAAAGCGAGTCCTATTGCATTGCAAATTTTTATTTTTTTATTGGCATCGACAAATCGATATAGAGCAAAATATAGGCTACACAGCAACACGTATCGCAAGAATAATTTACGAGTACTAAAAGCACTAGAAACTCTGTACTCTGGTACATGTCTTCAAGCCATTTTATTTATATCCTAACATTAACGTAACGAAACGTGTAGAACTGGTAGGTCTCATATAAGTTACTCCATTGGTGGTTTAGCAGTGCTCCGATTGTTAGTGTTTGTGATCCTCCTGGGAGGACTTGGATTCACCTAGTGAACCCAATGATTTCCATCAACAGCATTTGATGTATATGATACTCTCCTGCATGTATTCAGGGAAAATTGAATTTTACATTCCCTGTGTTTTTCAAAATGTGTGGGTTTACAATGTTTTTCACATAATCTGCCATCTGCTTCATAATGTGCAGATTTCAACAAATGGTTCAAAAGTTACTAAAAGTTCACAAACTATGAAGTCGTACAGGCATAGAGCCTTTGTTAAAGATAACTGGGTCACATTTAAGTTTTTAAGATAAGACCTGTTCCCAGACAGTAATAATACACATTAAAATGACAAAATAGTGAATGATACTGTTTCAGAATGTACTACATTATGCCACATAATTGTCCTTTTTACATTCTTTTATAAACCCACAAAAATAATTAGGCCCCACCTTAATGCATAATTCTACTAGCCCTGCATGTAGGCAAAACCACAGAGTACACCATATCAACCAATAAAAATACAGGGACATATTACCAACAACTAGCGATAATTATCGCTATGTTGGTTTAGCAGCGATATTTTTATCGCTTAGGAGCCTTGATATTATCAAGGTTTATCTCCTAAGCGATAAAAATCGGCCGAAATGCATGAATATCGCTGTAAATTCAGCGATATTCATGCATTACCGAGCTAATGATCTTAGCCATGTTATCCACCTACCATTGGATAACATGGCTAAGAACTGCTCAGGGGCAGGTGTTAGCTTTTGGAGATATTCGCGCTTAGCGCGAATATCTTCAAAAGTTGGTAATAGGAGATAGCGATGTTAGCAACTGTTTCCAGTCGCTAACATCTTGGCACACCCACTTTGCATGTCATTAGTGATAAATATCACTGACATGCAAAGCGGGGCCCAAGATGGTCGCTATCTCCTACTAGCTGTCACTAACTGGTGTTAGCGACAGCTAGGTAATAGAGAGATAATTTTATCTCCGCTTTCTTGGCTTTTAAAGTAAAAAAAGCGGAGATGAAACCCCTTGATAATATGCCCCACAATGCATAAATATCTACTTACTGTCTGAAAATTTAAAGTAGTGAATATTTTCGGCTGTAAGCAAATCTGTGTTTAAAAAGTGGTGCACTGATTTAAAAACATACTATCATATTACCATTTGCACATTATGGAGGGTAGATATTGCTTAAGAATCTGTGCACTATTAATGTTATCAATTTTAACTCATGAACTATACATCAGGGATGAAATGAAAGGCGATTAGTGGATTAAATATGAGACATTGCAAATTGTGATCATGTTATGTTTAACTTCACTAGTGGTTTCCTCACTGCACAATTGCCTTAAAAATTAGCAAATAAACATGATCACGCATAGAAATGTGAAAAGAAAATTTTTATTTCAATACTACCTTTTTAGAATGATTCAACATTTAGAACTAATATGCCAAGCAGGAACTTAAGTCAAAGCAGTCTATACAGAAAGAACGAAAGCAGACGTTGTCAGGAAGTGGCACACATGGCATGACTATGGCACGTGCTTCCTGCCATAAATCTCTGAGGCTCTCTGAAGGGAAGGAGATTGAAGCTGACAATACTGTTCATTTTGGAAAGGCTTGGACATGCTGTAGCGAAGAACGTAGACTCCGCTCTCAAGGTGGCCGTGAATCACAATCGGAAAAGGGGAGAAAGCAGAGAAAGAACGAGAGCAGTTTCGAGAGACCCATTAAAGCTGCAATGAGATATGGATAGAAGGGTTCATAAGTTTAACATTAAGGGCACTTGGTCAAAGAGACACAGATGAGAGCAAAGCATTGATGAGGTGAAGAAAGAATGTTTCTTTATTAACTTAAGAGTGAAGAAAGAATGTTTCTTTATTAACTTAAGAGTGAAGCAACCGGTTGTGGATTCAGGAAATCTGTTGGAGTTTCAGAAAGAGGACAGAAAAGGTCCATCTACAACAAAGGTTTTTTAACTTGTATGGAATGAGCTGCCCTGATGTAAAATGTTTTGAAGCTGGGCCACCTCCAAAACGTCGCTTATGGCGACTTTGGGCCACAGGAGTGGTCGAGGCTAAGAGCGGGGGTACTTTTCTGTAGCCCAAAATATCCAATAAACTTGAGACCTATGAAAGAGCAAACATGACTAATTGACAACAGAAATTAAACACAAAACACCACAACATAACCGGGGAGTTTAGCCCCTCATGCTCTTGGTTCCTAATGCAACTGAACCTGCTGCACTAGTGATAGTTCCAGCCCCAAGTAGCAGGCTTTGTTCTGCCTTTTACGTCCTTTTGAAATACTGAGGTACTTGAAAGAAAGATTGATTCAAGTACTGATGTAGAGGTGTTGAAACAAACATATGTGCCCTAGTCATGTTCACCAGCAGTGGCGGCTGCCAGCTATCGGGAGTGGTGGGCGGACAAACCACTGCTGGGGAAACAAAACAACAGACTTAGCCAATCCTGGTGCTGTTCTCATATTGTGGAGCATCCAGCCAGCCACTGCTCCTGTCCTCTGTTGCCAATCTGCCGCAGAGGACACACCCTGTACCTCTCTGGGATCGGGGCAGGCTGGCTGCTGCAGGGCACACAACAGAAAAAAAAAGTCAAAGAGAACTTTTCATTGGCATTTTTATTTCTCTGGCGCAGTTCGAAGCAGGCTGGGGTGGGTGAGCGATGCTCCATGTCAAAGTGAAAAAACCACAGGTGTTCGCAGACACTGTTATGCTTCTTCTGAAAATAGAAAGCAATCAATACCAGATTCAATTTACAAAACCATTGTGGAGGCAGCCATGTCGGGCCTGAACTCTACTTGCAATATTCATACTTTTAAAATAGTTTAAGAAACAACCATACTGACCAGAAATTTAAATTGGAGCTTACAACCAAGTGCTAGGAAAAGGGCAACTGATCTTATTATTGGGAGAGTTGATCAGGTCTAAATAAAAGCTGCGAGCACAGTGTTTTATAAGTGCAATTTGCCATCACCCATTTATACAGTTTGATCCCCTCACCTGGAACTACAGATTTCAAAATTAAATCCCAACTCAACGCCTTGCCAGATTTGCATGCTATTTGTAGTGCAAACTGAGCACAAACTCTTAATAAGTTATTACCCTCGCTCTTTTGCAGACTGCTGTTAAGCGTGATGGAGTCCTTGTGCATTAATATGATAAAAGTTCACATATGCAAATATTTTTAAACGCTGTATTTAATGTATTTTCATAGTCCTAGATTAAATGAATGTTAATTTGAACATTTGTAATCTCTTACCTAATACTTCATCAACCTTCTCCTCATCATGGACAGCGGTTCTAGCACAAGCCTTTGTTACGTCTTTTGCGGATGCAAGTTCTTGCGTAGAAAAAAGTATTTCTCCGACACCATTCAGATGAAAACCTGTACTGTCCCGAGCTGCCTTAGCTTCCTCCAAGAGTTTGTGCAATTCTCTTTGGCAGAAGAACAGCTCTGAACCGTGAAGGATCATTTAAACCCTTCACAAACTGCTGCATATCAGTCTGGAAAATAACACAACTATTAACTATTTGGCATTATGTTAGGTTACATAGTAAAGAAATAAAAATAAAAATATTAGAATTAATGGTTTTTGGATGTTAATTTGGCGTTCATGGCTAATAATCTAAGATTTGCTGTGTTAGCTCCATAAGTATAAAGCAGCCATATAAAAAAAACATTACATGCAGAAAGATTTGAATGTCTCAACATGCAGTAAATCTACAAGGTGTGTCCTATATAAACCTTTAATTGTGCAGAAAGGTTACAAATGACAACACAATTAGTATGCCAAAACAGTGGGAAAGAAAACAAGTACTTTTTGTACCATGAATGACTGACTACATATTTTAGAGACCACTGTATATGATAAGTTCCTTGAACTTGTCAAAGCAGGCAGCACAGCTTGCAAATGCAGTATAGCACATAACACAAGCATAGTATTTGGCGATACATGTGTTTTGGGTGGGAAAAAAAGGATTGTTAATGGAAATTTGTTGGAGTTTACGGGGTTAGGTAGAATATCAATCACTTATCTTTTAAGAGTTTGTTTGCGGCTTGTAAAGCATTCACTACTTCTTGTAACCGTACACACTCCTCATTCAGACAGAAACCAGGGCCAACAGAATACCTTTCATTTTGGTTAATAATGGGCAATGAGTTATAAACCATTTCCTTAGAGAGAAAGCAAATCATAATTAGACCATACAAGTGGAAATGCAATTTCCTATTCATCTTAAAAAAAATAAAACATTACTCTAGTGTGAAATGATGGACTTTCCTCAGTTGTCAAATGAAAGGATTCTTTATTGTCCTGAGGACAAAAATAAACAAAAAAAAGAAGACAAAGCAACCATTAGGTCATCATTTACACTGTACAGTTCAAATAGTTGTCAATTTATTTCTTCACATTTTAAAAGATATTTATATGTGCTTTGTTGTTGACTAAATTGCACCATATTCTGTGTTGTAAAAAGGATCAAGTCTGTTTGCATTGATAACAGGCAGATGTTATGTAGTTATTATTAAAAATAGGTTTTGATAGCAAAAGGCATGTTACAGTTGCCAAGAAAAAAAGTTCTGCATGTAGGCCTAACAATATGCAATTATGGATAAAAGGCAGACCTCATCTAGCTCTACTTACATCTTGGTCAACCCTTTTGTTGCTTGAAAATGGGTCTGGCAGGGGGTATGGTTCATATCAACATCTGTGACTATTGCTGCAGATGGACATTCACTGTAGGCCAGGCTGTGTGACTGTGAGCCAAAACAACTTGTGGTGTCAAAACATTTGGTGCCAAGTGTACCATCATGTTGTGATCTCAGCTGCAGGGTCTGGTAGGTGTTACTCCATTTCTAGAAACTAGAAACACTAACCGTCCCTGTTGATAGTGCCAGGTTTTCAAGTTTCTGCATGTTAATCAGTGAACCTGCAGCACCAGTTTCATCTATATTTTTTACCATCCACTTCCAAAACTTTCACTTGGATTGTTCAAAAGCAGAAATTCTCCATATTTTCTAAAATAAACCGAACGACCGCAAGCAAAAAATAGGGCGTTAAATGAAGCCATTATTATATCCAGCTAGATATAAAAATCGGAAATTAGTTTGCGACTGGTTTAAGTTTTAGAGGTATGTTACAAAGCATATAACAAACTGATTCACATATTATTTAATTGGAGAAAAGTATCACGAGGTGGACAGATACAAACAACCTATCTATGTGCCCGATTCACAGAACTAGCTTAAGACAAAATCCTTCACTTACTACCATTTTGGTATTCACAGAAGGCACTTACTCATTTTGGTATTCACGGAAGGCACTTACTCATTTCGATATTCACAGAAGTTAGGAGTCCTAACTTCAGAACTCCTAAATACCTTCTGTGAATACCGAAAGTCTTAAAATTAGGATTGTTCTCAGTTTAGGAGTCCTAAAGTTAGGAGTCCCAACTTTACTACTCCTAAACTGAGATAAATCCTAACTTTAAGACTTTCTGTATTCACAGAAGGCATTTAGGAGTCCTAAAGTTAGGAGTCCTAACTTTACTACTCCTAAACTGAGAAAACAATTGTTTTTCTACCAGTCTCACTTGACCGATCCTCTTGAAACTTGGAGGGACACAAATCCCGCCTTTTACCAACATTCTTACGAAGCTGCACCCCGTTCCCATCACTGGAATGGGTACAACTTTTACACCAAACACCCCACCGGTGCCAATTCAAAAAGAACCCACATTTAGCCGAAAAAGCACGAAAACACACCAAATCGCAGCCAATCCATGCCAACCCCAATATGCACGAAACAAACACGTGCCCTAAACCCTAAACTCCAGGAACCCTAGCCCACACCAACCTTTTGCTTAGTACATCTGCCCTCGATATTAAAAAAAAACCTTGCAGCTAATCTTTTGCAGTAACATTTTACAGTATATTTAGAATTCCAGGCAATTCGAATTTTGAACACTGATTCCCACAAGTGTATTTATTTTGATTACATTTCAGTGGGTTGGTACCTCTGAGCTGGGCATCTTTTAGCAAGCAAGTCATACACTCAGTCCTATTAAATATAATTTGTTATGAAGTCCCTTTTTGTTTAGATGTGTTCTTTTTGTTGAGCAGCCAATTGTTTCTTTTACTAAAATGAAAATAGTTGGGTGTAAATAGAGCAGTGACTAAGCATGGCTTAAAAACCTCCATAATTCAGTGTACAAAATCGAAAACCTATATTGCATTCCCTCAGCAAACACAGAAATCAAAATAAAAACCAGATGTGAATATTTATCTTAATTCTTAGAGTTCAGGAGTTTATCGTGTTTAGAAAACAATTACAATGTTTAATTTTCTAATGGTTAAAACAAAAATACGTTATCCCTGTGTTGTTGGTAGATATAATATTATATTTAGTTGCAGAAAAATGTGATCAGGGTTTGGAGATGGGGGTATCATTATGACCAATCAAATCCAAACTCATCAGTTAAACAATATTTGCTGAGAACACTTGAATGCTGAAAAAAAAAAAAAAGGTGATGATGGACGGAGCGTTGACAATACAAACACTCACCCCCAGTCAACTGATCTGGCTTTAATCCATCACGTGTTCTTTAACTCACTCCACCACCCCAGTTCAGACATGGCCATATGCAAATCAGTCTGACCCTGTGCCTCATGGGAACAGTCCAGCCTGAACTGCCAAGCCATGTCTTCCCTAGACCGGAATCAAGCTTCCCAGGACCGGTTTCTTGCATTACAGCCTTCTTCAGCCGGGCTTGCTTGACTCCAGTGGCAAAGTGAGCAAGGGACTCACGTCTGAGCATACCCTGCCAACTTAGGGCGAACAAAGAAAAACCAAAGGTGAAGATGGATGGAGCGTTGACAATACAAACACTCACCCCCAGTCAACTGATCTGGGTTTAATCCATCACCGTTCTTTAGCTCACTCCGCCACCCCAGTTCAGACATGGCCGTATGCAAATCAGTCTGACCCTGTGCCTCATGGGAACAGTCCAGCCCGAACTGCCAAGCCATGTCTTCCCTGGACCGGAAT
The DNA here is from genome assembly GCF_964261635.1 of Lissotriton helveticus. NCBI lineage: Eukaryota > Metazoa > Chordata > Amphibia > Caudata > Salamandridae > Lissotriton > Lissotriton helveticus. Next base: position 1,732,361,955 of record NC_136059.1, on the reverse strand, counting down.
CAAGCTTCCCAGGACCGGTTTCTGGCATTACAGCTGTCTTCAGCCGGGCTTGCTTGACTCCAGTGGCAAAGTGAGCAAGGGACTCACGTCTGAGCATACCCTGCCAACTTAGGGCGAACAAAGAAAAACCAAAGGTGAAGATGGATGGAGCGTTGACAATACAAACACTCACCCCCAGTCAACTGATCTGGGTTTAATCCATCACCGTTCTTTAGCTCACTCCGCCACCCCAGTTCAGACATGGCCGTATGCAAATCAGTCTGACCCTGTGCCTCATGGGAACAGTCCAGCCCGAACTGCCAAGCCATGTCTTCTCTGGACCGGAATCAAGCTTCCCAGGACCGGTTTCTGGCATTACAGCCGTCTTCAGCCGGGCTTGCTTGACTCCAGTGGCAAAGTGAGCAAGGGACTCACGTCTGAGCATACCCTGCCAACTTAGGGCGAACAAAGAAAAACCAAAGGTGATGATGGACGGAGCGTTGACAATACAAACACTCACCCCCAGTCAACTGATCTGGGTTTATTCCATCACCGTTCTTTAGCTCACTCCGCCACCCCAGTTCAGACATGGCCATATGCAAATCAGTCTGACCCTTTGCCTCATGGGAACAGTCCAGCCCGAACTGCCAAGCCATGTCTTCCCTGGACCGGAATCAAGCTTCCCAGGACCGGTTTCTGGCATTACAGCCGTCTTCAGCCGGGCTTGCCTGACTCCAGTGGCAAAGTGAGCAAGGGACTCACGTCTGAGCATACCCTGCCAACTTAGGGCGAACAAAGAAAAACCAAAGGTGATGATGGACGGAGCGTTGACAATACAAACACTCACCCCCAGTCAACTGATCTGGGTTTAATCCATCACCGTTCTTTAGCTCACTCCGCCACCCCAGTTCAGACATGGCCATATGCAAATCAGTCGGTATGCAACGGTTACCACGCATTTTTTACAACGCGGTACCGTTACCACGCTACTTTTACCACGCAAGTCGTTACCACGACTTGCGCTGGGGGGTGCTCCAGGATAGTAAATTGTTTAATTTACTATCCAACTCCTTCCCTAGAGTCCACGGGAACTGGAGTTGGAATAGTAAATTAAAAAATTTACTATCCAGCGCCCCTCCACGCAAGTCGTGGTAACGACTTGCGTGGTAAAAGTAGCGTTGTAACGGTACGCGTTGTAAAAGAACGCGTGGTACCGTCATACATCCAAATCAGTCTGACCCTGTGCCTCATGGGAACAGTCCAGCCTGAACTGCCAAGCCATGTCTTCCATGGACCGGAAACGAACATCCTGGGAACGGTTTCGGATTCATAATCCTCATCAGCCAGGCTATCTTGAATCCAGTGGCCAAGTGAGCAAGGGACTCTCGTCTGAGCATACCCTGCCAACGTAGGGCGAACAAAGAAAAACCAAAGGTGATGATGGATTTAGCGTTGACAATACAAACACTCACCCCCAGTCAACTGATCTGGGTTTAATCCATCACCGTTCTTTAGCTCACTCCGCCACCCCAGTTCAGACATGGCCCTATGCAAATCAGTCTGACCCTGTGCCTCATGGGAACAGTCCAGCCCGAACTGCCAAGCCATGTCTTCCCTGGACCGGAATCAAGCTTCCCAGGACCGGTTTCTGGCATTACAGCCGTCTTCAGCCGGGCTTGCTTGACTCCAGTGGCAAAGTGAGCAAGGGACTCACGTCTGAGCATACCCTGCCAACTTAGGGCGAACAAAGAAAAACCAAAGGTGATGATGGACGGAGCGTTGACAATACAAACACTCACCCCCAGTCAACTGATCTGGGTTTATTCCATCACCGTTCTTTAGCTCACTCCGCCACCCCAGTTCAGACATGGCCATATGCAAATCAGTCTGACCCTTTGCCTCATGGGAACAGTCCAGCCCGAACTGCCAAGCCATGTCTTCCCTGGACCAGAATCAAGCTTCCCAGGACCGGTTTCTGGCATTACAGCCGTCTTCAGCCGGGCTTGCTTGACTCCAGTGGCAAAGTGAGCAAGGGACTCACCTCTGAGCATACCCTGCCAACTTAGGGCGAACAAAGAAAAACCAAAAGTGATGATGGACGGAGCGTTGACAATACAAACACTCACCCCCAGTCAACTGATCTGGGTTTAATCCATCACCGTTCTTTAGCTCACTCCGCCACCCCAGTTCAGACATGGCCATATGCAAATCAGTCTGACCCTGTGCCTCATGGGAACAGTCCAGCCCGAACTGCCCTAAGTGTGGCAGGGTATGCTCAGACGTGAGTCCCTTGCTCACTTGGCCACTGGATTCAAGATAGCCTGGCTGAGGAGGATTATGAATCCGAAACCGGTCCCAGGATGCTTGTTTCCGGTCCATGGAAGACATGGCTTGGCAGTTCGGGCTGGACTGTTCCCATGAGGCACAGGGTCAGACTGATTTGCATATAGCCATGTCTGAAATGGGGTGGCTGAGTGGGCTAAAGAACGGTGATGGATTAAACCCAGATCAGTTGACTGGGGGTGAGTGTTTGATTTGCTCAAACGATCCGTCCATCATCCCCTTTTGTATCGCTTTGTTCCCCCTAAGTGTGGCAGGGTATGCTCAGACGTGAGTCCCTTGCTCACTTGGCCACTGGATTCAAGATAGCCTGGCTGATGAGGATTATGAATCCGAAACAATTCCCAGGATGTTCGTTTCCGGTCCATGGAAGACATGGCTTGGCAGTTCGGGCTGGACTGTTCCCATGAGGCACAGGGTCAGACTGATTTGCATATAGCCATGTCTGAAATGGGGTGGCTGAGTGGGCTAAAGAATGGTGATGGATTAAACCCAGATCAGTTGACTGGGGGTGAGTGTTTGATTTGCTCAAACGCTCCGTCCATCATCCCCTTTTGTATCGCTTTGTTCGCCCTAAGTGTGGCAGGGTATGCTCAGACGTGAGTCCCTTGCTCACTGGATTCAAGATAGCCTGGCTGATGAGGATTATGAATCCAAAACCGGTCCCAGGATGCTTGTTTCCGGTCCATGGAAGACGTGGCTTGGCAGTTCGGGCTGGACTGTTCCCATGAGGCACAGGGTCAGACTGATTTGCATATAGCCATGTCTGAAATGGGGTGGCTGAGTGGGCTAAAGAATGGTGATGGATTAAACCCAGATCAGTTGACTGGGGGTGAGTGTTTGATTTGCTCCAACGCTCCGTCCATCATCCCCTTTTGTAACACTTGAATGCTGCCATGGGTTTCACTAGGTATCTTCTCCCAGAACTAAAGCACAATAACTACAATATAAGTTCTGAACTTGGAGCTGCAGCACTTTAATTATTCAGCTTTAGTGTCGGCGCTGTGGCGTGGGTCGGACATTCTGTATAGTAACTTTTATAACGCATGCACAGTATAAAATGACTTGACAACCCTTTTAGGAACTGTTAAAGCAACTATGCGCACCCTTCGTGTCCTATCCAGAAGGAAAGCAAGCACAGGGACACTGTTAATCATCAGGAGGTGCTGTGTGGTAGTCTCCGTGCCCAGGTTAGCCCACGGCCCAGGCTCCAAGTCAGCAGAGCGCAAGGGTTTGCGTCACCATCTTGCCGCACTGACCTGGTCGATTCTTGAGCCCCTGGGAGCGCAGCGATGCTCCATCAGTGGGTAACCACGTGTGCTGCAGCAGCTATACCCCCTTCCAGGCGCTAGCTAGCATCTGCAGGGCCACTAATGTCAGTGGGCCCAGTTGGAGCATAGAGATCTGCTCAAAAGTGCATCTTGACTCCTTCCCACAATTTTCAATATTTAGCACAGAGATGAGAAAAAAAACAGGCGAGTGAGCACATAAATTATCTAGAATCCAATTCGCTCTAATACGGTCCCGCAGGCCTTTCCTTACCTGAAATGCCGGAATCAATAATTTTCCTGCTTGATGTACGTGCGCAAAGTCTGGTAAATAAAAGAGCGAAGCTGCACCATACCATTGCACCCTCGCGGTTTTCCTTGGTGCTTTCAGTAACGCCACTTCGGCTCCACCGGATGTGCGTAGGGCTTGTGCAAGTCCACTTGTGAGATTAGGTTGTGTGTTACATTTTTCTCCAATTACCCATCTGCACTAGAAGTATAATCATTCTCAAAACATCAGGAGTAATTTCATAATGTTAAAAAGAAATGATGCTTGTGGAGATTTGGATGTTTATTTTCAAATCATCAAGCACAATTGGTTCTTATGAAGTAATCACATACTCATTCTTAAATCCTCCTGAAGTCATCAGGAATAGTCACACCTTGTAAAGTCATCAGATGCTCAGTTTCAAGTAATCTGCAAGTCATCAAGCTCAAGTTTCTAAAGTCTGCTGATGACTTCAAGTGCTTGATGATGTCTAATGATGTGAAAATGACTTCTAGAGTAGTTGGATGATCCTCAAATAACTCTGGGATGGCTTCTAAAGTAATCCTGTTTAGGGCAGTATTTAATTAAAACAATTTTCCAGCTTCATTGTCACCTCCTTAACTGGGGAAGGCGTAGGGAGGAGGAGGCAGATGCAGCTCTCAGTGGAAACGAGAGCAGCTGTTTAAGAATACAAAGAAGCTGCGAGGGGTGGAGGTGGTGTTCTGGGAAGACAGGGTGATTAAGTGAACTGGGAGCAGCAGCAAGGAGAGAGCAAAAAACAAAGTAGTGCACCGAAGGAAAACATATGGCCCATAGTGAAATGATTTGTGTAGCAGAGTCAGTCTCCAGGGCAGAACAAAAGGAGGGACTACTAAGTGTCTTTACCAATGATAAGCCAGCATTTTGAATGGGCAGTAAGAGAAACCAATGAAAAAGTGTGTGTGTTTTTTGAAGCCCATACCTAGATACTACATTTCTCTTTGAGACAGCGCATGCAGCGAATATGCTGCCTAGGCAAGACTTAATAAAAACTTCAAACGGAAGTACCAAGTCACTGATTCACTGAAGTAGATGCTCTAATTTATTTCACCTTTTTGTAGCTTCTAAATGTGTGCTTGCTTAGCTTCCTAAGCACTATACTCCTGATTTCATAGGTCTGTGAACTCAGACCATCTAAACCGTATTAGAGATATTTCTATTGCATGCGTCGCATACATGTAGTTAGTTAGTCCAACAGTCAGAATGAGAAAATCAGGTCTGGTTTCCCAGCTTACAATTTAGTGGCAAAAACGCTTTTGGCAGTTCACTGTAGTCATGCGTCTGCTGCACCGGTTCCTCAATATCTGAATGAGATAAAGACAATTACCACAGATACAAGTCTGCTGTAGTAACATAACATGAGACAGCATGGGTGAACTGGCATGATACAACAAGGCACATGGTAGCAAAGCATATCATAGCATGAGACAGTATATCACAGTAAGGCATTGAACAACATAAGATAATGTTATATGACACAAGTTGGCAAAGTATTCACAAAGAAATGTTACGGATAGTATCTTTATGACAGTCTTTTGGTTATGTACGGAGTCTACGACACGAGACTCCGCAGTTGTAATGATACTATTCCTAAAATTCCTTTGTGAATTGCAAAAAATTGCAAACTTACACACAATTGTAAGTTTACCCTTGTGAATAAGGCCCATTTTCATGCACAAATACATATTTCCATATTTGGTCTTTATGAATAGGTAAGAGGCTACATTCAGTACACTGTTTGCCTCATGACAGCCAGGTGTGCAAACTAGGTTTAAGGTTGCAAACTCCCCGCTTCAGAGTTTGCGACTGCAAAAATACTTTTTGCACCGTCCTAACCCCATTTTAGAAGTCAGTAACGTCTTTGCCGAATTCTAAAATGGATTTAGAAATTGATTAATAATCTCAGTTTGAAAGAGGAGTATATGAGGCATCCTTTCAAAATATCAATTCCTATCCATATGTAGGAATTGTTTAGGACTGAAATATTGTCAATGTTGTACACCACCCACATCAGGCCAAGGCTGGGTACATCAATAAGTCTGAGGCAATAACAGATCGTAGTTAACAGGTATGAGAACCGAGCCCATGAAGCTATCTAACATGTCATAGAGAAGGTGCAAACCATTAGGTTATGATGATGACTTGTTTTTATATATAATGCTTCACAGCTCATTCTGCTCCATTTCTAAAGATTGATAAAATACAGGCCTTACTATTTCAACGCCATGACTCTCAATGCATCAACATGGAAAGATGAAAGGTTGAATTGGCTTTGCCTTATTCAAAGTTGTGGTTTTTAAATCACACTAGACACCATCGGACGCAATTGAACGATCCATCTTGCTGACTTACCCAGCAACTACATGGATAGGTTACTGAAAGCATACAAGCATTGGCAAAGTCAAAAGGTCCCGCCCCTGAGAGTTATTGGCTTTGGCATTGTTCTGTAGCTATGTTACACTGCAGCGCAAGCAGATGGACAATGGAGGGTGGATGGGTGAAGGCTGAGGCAAGCAGGCAGACAATGCAGAGTCAGTAAGAGGGGCTGGGGCAAGCACACATACAACGGGTGGCAGGTGGGATGAGCTGGGAGCAAGCATATGGACAATCTGGGTGGCAGGAGCTCCTGAAGCAAGCACCCGGAAAGCGGTGAGTTCGGCAAGGTGCTGGGGCAAGTCACAGACAACAAAGGGATGCTGGACAGAAGGGTTTTGGGAAGGAACACAGGGGTAGAAGTCGTCCAAAGGGACAGCTGAAAAACACATATACTCTTGTAGAGTATTAAACAAACAGAACTTGTAGTGCCTTAAAAAATGAATTCGTCCATGCTCCAGAGCAGGGTCACACACATGAAAAGGAAGGAAGAATATGGAAGCTGAAGAATAAGAAGTAGCAAATGAGAGTGAGAATGAAGCCCAAAGATGGTAAGTAATAGGTGGCATGTTAGCAACCTCTAAGGTACAGAAAGATCAATCAATCAATCAATCAATCAAGGACATTTATAGAGCGCACTACTTACCCGGAGGGTCTCAAGGCGCTTGGGGGGGGGGGGGTGCTGCTACTGCTCGAACAGCCAGGTCTTGAGCTTCTTCCTGAAGGAGAGGTGGTCTTGGGTCAGGCGCAGGTCGGTCGGGAGGGAGTTCCAGGTCTTGGCGGCCAGGTGGGAGAAGGACCTTCCTCCTGTTGTTGTTCTTCGGATGCGGGGGACGGCGGCAAGGGCGTGACTGGCTGATCGGAGGTGGCGTTTGGAAGCGTAGAAATTGATGCGGTTGTTGAGGTATCTCGGGCCTTGATCGTGTAGGGCTTTGTGTGCGTGGGTGAGGTGACAGCTCATTCTCTGTCTCAGGCAAGACCTAAAACTGTTCACACAAATCATGCATTTCTGTATGTCACTATGTTTAATAAACTAATGCTTTAACAAGTTTCAAAGTGTTGTGCTTTAACCCAGTGGCGTAGCAAGAGTGGGGCGGTCCGCCCTGGGCGACACGAGTTTTGGGGCGGCAGGCTCCCCTGCGACTGCAGTGGGGCAGCAAACTTTGGAATCGCCAGCAATCCACCCTCCTACATGCGGCCGCCGTGGGGTGGCAAACACATGGGTGCCACGGGTGGCCAAATGTCTAGCTATGCCACTGCTTTAACCACAAAACATGTCAAGTCAAGTCAAGTCAAGTCAAAGAATTTATATAGCGCACTACATACCCAGAGGGTCTCAAGGCGCTTAGGGAGGGGAGGAGGATTACTTGTCAAATATCCAGGTTTTAAGTTGCTTTCTGAATGCTAGGTGGTTCTGGGTAAGGCGAAGGTAAGTGGGGAGTGAGTTCCATGTTTTAGCAGCCAGGTATGAGAAGGATCTGCCTCCCATGGTGGTTTTGTTGATGCGAGGTACAGTGGCGAGGGCTTGGCTGGAAGAACGTAGTTGGCGGGAGGGGGTGTAGAAGGACAGTCGTGAGTTGAGGCATTCTGGTCCGATGTCGTAGAGTGATTTGTGTGCGTGGGTTTTAAACATACCCAGTTTAAAACCTAGCTACTCAGAGTGTGGGGTAGACACTTGGGAAATCATAGGTGTGGATCTATAAAACCTTATACAAATCAGTCAATGATCACAATTATAATTTCATAAGTCTGATAAAACTCTACAGTTATGCCAATCGTACAAATAGTTTTTCTAAGTTTTCCAGCTCATATATTTTTGTCTCCAGTGCTCTCAGTTGGCCAGTAGGAAGCATGTAAACTGTGAAATAAAAAGTGAAAGAATCAGAATGATTGACAGCTAACCTTCACAAACAAAGCTGGTTTCTGCTGGATTTTCAGCCCCACAAGAAATTCCTCAAATGCAATTTGAGCTTCTGGAAACTCCTACAGCAACTTAGACAAGTTGTCAGGTTGCATAATAACGAGCGTGTAGGGCTCTAAAGCAAGCAAGGAAAATAGGCTCAGGGCCCCACCTCTGGTTTTACAATAAAAGATAGCCAGAATAGGGTATAGTGAGCCACTCGGATGTATGGGTCCCCATGCCACTAACTGCACCACCAATAGATACACCCCGACATAGATGAAGATGTCTTAGTAAAAGTCTTCATAAAGGCTAAAGTTCCCTTTGAGAAATGTCTTGTCTCTTCTGTCATGGAAAGTATATTTTACTATTTGCTTTGTCATGTTTTTCATTATGTTCTTGTGTAGAGTTCTCACACAAAGTAGTTCTTAGGAATCTTGGTGGCAAACAGACAATATGGAAAAAGTGGGAAGGAGAAATTGTCAGAGCGCGATAAAGTAGAACAAGTGTTTTTTGTTGCTCGTCTGAACCTGTGTCATTAGATTTCAAAGACAAGGGGAAGCGAAAGGGAATTCAAGAGTCAGAGCACTCGGAAGTGTAGGAAACGTTCTCTAAATTGTTTGCTTTGACTAGCAAATAAACACCAACTCTTTGCAGGCCATTCATAGGTATCTAGAATCAGGGCCTGTTATATCTCCATATCTTGCTTAATGGTTATTAATTCATGTAACCAAAACAGAAGGGGTTAACTCAATGGAGTAAGATTGCCCTCACTACACTTTTGAGCATGTGGCCATGATTAAAGTAAGCCAATCCTGCCATTACTCTTGGGTTCTCAGACAACATAAAATACTTTGAAGATGAAGAGAAAAGAAAAAAAGCTTTCTCCGGGTTGCTGATCTTGTGATGTCAGCTCAGCGATACTGCTGGAACAACAACAGGTGCAGACCCCACCTTCACAATGGGTACCTGAGGCCTTCTTACATAGGCAACCTTAAAGGATTTAGCAGCAGATTTACAAGGAACTGATACATCTGCATAGATGCGTCCTCACCAAATGTCCTTGCGCCACTATGGATTCACTGTATTTACAATACCGTTCTCCATGGCGCAAGGATTAACAGATGCGTCAGAAATTCTGACGCATCTGTTGGCACAAAAGTGACGCATTGCTGGAGTTGCTCATGAAAGTGAGAACCTCCAGCAATGCACCACAATAGAGGTGTGGAAAATGATTATTATTCGTAGTTTATGTCCCTTCATACACCCTTTCAGTCACGACCCCGAACCCATCATGCCAGAAAACGAGTACACGAGCAAAAACGATCACGCGCACACAAAGTTAAACACACGCTCTACTTCCCCTAAAATTCACAGGTACATCCTTAGGGTCAGGGCAATTCCGAGAACCAGCTTCCTCACTCAAACCATACATTCCTGTGGTCAAGCCGATGTCGAGAACAAGACCCCCCATTTGTAACCATTTCCCTATAATGAGGCCGATTCCGAGAAATAGGCCCCGTTCTGCTAAACCACGACAATCAATTCCGAGAAAAAGAACCCCCGAATGCTGAAACACGACAAACAGACATCCTGTCACGACCACCTCTCCCTTATCTAAGGAACCAGCCTAGTGTTACTTCTCCACATTTCTGCTTCTCCTGTGCTTCCTCATTCTAATCATGACGCAGCCTCATCTCCTCTGCCATGTTTCCCCTTTTCATGACGCAGCCTCTTTTCCTAGTCATGACTTCTGTTTTATTGCAACATATGACACGTGCCTGCATTAAAGGGAAGCTCCTTCCTCTATTCTGTGTATAAATACAATGTGTACCGATAATAAAGTTAGAGATTCTTCCGATCCTCCTCAGGTGACGGAGCTCTCCCTTAACTCGAGTTACTGAATAAAGACCCTGAATTCGAACCACCACGGACTCTGCTCTTCATACTTGACCTTATTGATATAGAAATTCCGATCAAGGTAAATTACTAAAATATTTACCACAGCAAATTGGTGCCCGAACAGGAACTTCCCTTTCTCCCCACATGCCGGTGATGCGGACCTAAACCGGTCTCTTCAAGACATCGACGGACTTCTACGTGCACACTGCAGGGTGTTCCTGCATGAACTCCTTCGTGTCCGAGAGAGGCTGTACCAAGATCTGAGCATCCATACGAGGCGGTGAGGACGACAGCGGAAGTCTCGACCCAGAGCCCGAAACCTGTGAAGATTGCAGAGTCCGAGGTCGTCTGAAACCCGACCAGTCCCTGTCCACGAGTGCTGCGTAATCAAGTGTCCAGATCTTCAAGGTCTTCAAGTTCTCTGCACCTCGGTGAGTACAACTGGGGGTGTATCAAGACGGGTTCTGATTTTCAGAGCACGGTCAAGACGGGCTCTGATCTCTCAGAGCACGGTCAAGACGGGTTCTAGGTTTCTAGAAAACGGTATGTTTGTACTCTGATACTCAGAGTATATCAAGTTTTTTCAAGTGTAAATTTTATTTGTATCTAATACAATGCCTTTGTTTTCTAAACTATGTAAACTGGGTACCCGGAAGGGGTTACTGGAACAATCTGTACCAGTCCCCCCAAAGGATACTCCTGGTTACTTCATGTATACGAAGTATGGTATTGGTGCCATCTTGTATTTGGATCTTTGGGAAGGTTACACTAAAGATTTAGACATTGCGATCAGATGGCCAAAGAGTGGCACATGGGATTTGAATTGTATAATGGCTATGGAGAGAAAATGTTGGGAAAAGAAAGCAAGATCCTCAATGTTAGAAAGTGTAGAACTATGGCGAAAAGAAGCACATCGAAAGGAACAGAAAGAGCAAGGGAAAGTTGAGAAAGCGCAGAGAATGTCAGAAGAAAGTAAGATGAAAAAGTTACAGGATCAGAATGATGATATTTGTTTTGAACAAAAGAAAAGGGAGGTCTCTGCCTCCATAACGGCTATGTAGCCTGTCCTCTCACCAAAAATAGGGTCTGAGGTTAGCTCAGACTCTAGTACCCCTACGGCACCTCCACGTCCTAAGGTTCTGTCTGTACCCGACGATTTTATTACTACCTATTTAATGGAACCTCCTCCTGCTTATACTAATCAGATAACAGCCAGACGAGTAGTTACTCAGACGGAACCCATCCCTGACACTTCGGGTGGTGTTCTACCTATGTTAGAATGTGAATATGACCCAACCCCAGGGGAAGGTTCACAAGCAGATATCTCCCTCCGCCTACGAGAGGCTTTAGAAAGTATACGGGAGGTACCGAATGTCACAAATTGCCTAAACAAAATTTACGAGGCCCTTCGAACAGGAGAACATTTAGAAGCCCTACAGGAAGCTATTAAAAATAGACCCATGGCACATAGAAAATGCCTCTCACGGTTCATGATCACTTGTTTTATCAGAATGATAGCTAGCGCAAAAAAGAGTTCCTGATGATTTACTACAACTAGATCAAGCAGTGGTCGCAGGAAATTACAATAAAATAAAAGAAATAGATCTTTTTATTCCACTCTTCACGAGCAAGGTTTCTGATTCACATCGGAAAAATGCCCCTACCCAGGAGACCGAGAATGAGGGTACAGACGGGGACAGGGAAGAAGGAACTGCTTTCCAAGGAGCAGTATGTTCTCGTACCCCTCGCTCCCTAGGTTGTGAGCAACCCAGGAATAAAACTAAGAAATTGTCAGCCTCTACATATAAGTTGTTCCAACCAACACAAGAAGCTCTAGATGATTGGATGGACGACGAGCCTCCACTCATCACACAAGAAAAAGAACTCGCTAGATCAAGCACCCATTGGGTATCTCAATACTCTATATATGGCATTGATATAGTTGCTCAAATGTTTTTATCAATCCCTATGGCATCTCAAAGCCTACCTAGCATCTATATGGTTCAACACCTCATTACAATGTACGAAGATACTGGTTGCCCACCCAAAAGGTTATATCTTCTCATACAAGACTGTTTAGAAGGGAGGTGGGTGGCCAGGGGACAAGAATTCCTTAATATCTTCCTTGAACTACGACAGCGATATATTCAATACTTTACAGACAGTTATGATACAAATCCACATCACTATGACCAAGGACAGTTCCCGCTCCGAGAAGTACACCCCGTTGTAGATTTCACAGGAAAGTTGCAACAGACGTTTGTGTACACTCCCTTGAAAAAATTAGAAATACTAGAGATGAAGAAAATGGTCCCTTCCCATGAAAAAGACCCTTCTGGTTTCCATAGGGAACTCAAGGATATTCTTCAAATGGGTTCCTTTACTTATAAGGACCTCAGTATTCTCCTCAAAGTCCTGCTACCCCAAGGAACGTATGACAAGCTAAAGGGAAAGGATTGGGAGGTTGAAGATAAAAAGGTGGCATGGGCAGATTTAGAGAAAGAAGACACTACTCGTGATCCTGGACAAGGCTTGGGACCTCTAGTTCAGGAACTCCCTCGCCTTCTCCCTAAAATACTATCCCAGTTACTGACCACTAAGAAAGAAGATTGGGATGCTTTCTCTGCATGCAAACAGAAACCAGATGAGGATATAGGGGACTATTATACAAGGTTAGAGAAATGTTTTCTCATCAACAGCGGCCTCTCCTCAGGTGGAGATGCCTATAGTCGATTATTTGTCTCCACATTTGTAGAAAATGCCTTGCCCACGATCAGAAATAGAGTACTGAAGGTAGAGAGTACTTGGCAAGCAAGCTCCCCTTCACAAGCGCTTCAGATGCTCCAATATCACCAAAATAGAATTAGGGACGAACAAGAACAAGAAAAGAAAAGGACAAAAGATACAAAAATGAAGGTATTGGTAGCACAAACTAATACGATCCAACAGACCCCTAAACAACCCCAATTGTCACAGGAAAAAGTTACTTGTAAGTATTGTAAAAAGCCAGATCATTTTGTGCGTGACTGTCCAGTATTACAACATAATATTGCCACTGGGAAGACACAACCTCGTAACTATCCTCCTCGACCTTCTGTTCCCACATCAGCTCCTCCAACTGATGCTAAACCTGCCACCCAACTCTATCAGTACCCAGTGTCATCCTATCCTGAATTCCCCACAATTTCATGAGACAGCTGGGAGGAACACGATAGTCGTCCACTGATCCCGGTCCCAGTTGACCAAGAGGGTCCCTATGTACATGCTAAACTCCTAGGTAAAGAAGCAAAAATTCTGATCGACACCGGGGCTAGTAGGACGACAGTGCAGCACAATGAAGTTCCCAAGGTACCCCTCTCTGGCTCAAATAGTATTTCCTTGGGTTTTTCAGGTACACCTGTCATCAACAAAGTTTCTGAACCAATATCACTTCAAGTTGGACCTCTCACAACTTCCACCGATTTGGTACTTACAAAGCCCTGTCCCGAAAATCTCCTTGACATCCAGACACTAAAAGAACTAGGTGCTATAATATGTTGTTCCCCGGAAGGAGTCCGACTATTCCTCCGAGATTTTAAAGGTCATTTTACCACACGAGAACTAGATGTCAGACTAAGAGACATTCCTGTTACACTATGGGCTACTGATCCAACAGATGTAGGATTCATGGATATTACACCACACCTAGTGACACTGAAGGAAGGCGTTGTCCTACCTCGTGTCCTTCAATACAAATTACCTCCAGATGCAGAACAAGCCCTTATTTAGATTATCGATGATTTAATAACAAAAGGAGTATTCAGAGAAGTACCTTCCAACATATGTAACTCGCCAGTTCTACCAGTCCGAAAGAAAACTGATGATGGTGCGCCACCAGTCTACAGACTCGTGGTTGACTTACGTGAACTCAATAAATGTGTAGTACCATAATACCCCGTGGTCTCAGACATTAGTACTCTGTTAACAGCTATAGATCCTGAGGCAACACACTTTACAGTAATTGACCTAAAAAACGCATTTTTCAGTATACCCATTCACCCAGACAGTCAGTACCTATTCGGAGTCTCCCAACAAGGTCGCAGTTTCTGTTTCACAAGAGCTCCCCAAGGATATACAGAAAGTCCCAGTATCTACAGTCAGGCACTCAAAAGACAGTTAGATGACATTGTTCTGCCCTCCAATACGACATTGTTACAATATGTCGATGACATACTGATCACCGCACGCTCCGAACCAGAATGTGAGCAAGCATCACGAATTGTCCTAATGTTCCTTGCACAACATGGCCACAAGGTGTCACCCTCGAAATTACAATTATGTTTACAGCAGGTGGCCTACCTAGGACATCTACTGTCAAAGGAGGGTAGGGCACTCACACCTGAAAGTATTCAACTCATTTTTAACATTCCTGTCCCCAAGACACAGAAAGAAGTCCGTGCTTTTATTGGCCTCACGTCCTACTGTAGACAATGGATTCCTCAGTTTGCATAATTGGCCAAACCCCTGATACAGCTAACGACCACAACCTCTTCCCCATTGCCATGGACACCTGATCATACTTTTGCTTTTGACACTCTCAAACAAGCACCTGTCCTAGCTACACCTGATAATGCCAAACCTTTTGTCCTCTTTGTCATAGAACGGGAAGGTACAGCCTTGTCAGTACTCACACAAACACAAGCCAACAAACATCGTCCCTGTGCTTATTTTTCTAGCACTCCTGTTGCACAAGGTTTGCCTGCCTGTTTGAAATCTGTTGCAGCTACAGCTCTAGCAATACGACAAAGTGATTCCATAGTACTAGGACACTCTCTTGAAGTGCAAGTTCCACATGCAGTGGAACTACTCTTGAACAGGACACAGACACAACACTTGACCATAGCTCGCCTCACAGGATATGAAGTCACTCTGTTCCAACCCCACATCATCATCAAAAGATGCAATATCCTCAACCCAGCTACGCTACTGCCTACTGTTCCAGTTGACAATCAGATTTATAACTGCTTAGAGGTAGTCGAACTAGTCACAAAACCTCGGTCTGACCTTACAGATGTTCCTCTAAGTACACCAGAACACACACTGTTTGTAGACGGTTCCTGTATGCGCCTCCAATCAGGCGAACTTTCAGCAGCCTATGCTGTCACTACAGAAAACACAGTCCTTTTAGCAGCCAGAATATCTGTACATTCAGCACAAGCAGCAGAACTGATAGCTCTTACCCAAGCATGTGAATGGTCCAAAGGAAAGCGAGTCAACATCTACACCGATTCGCAGTACGCATTCGGGGTAGTCCACAACTTCGGCATCCTTTGGAGAGAGAGAGGTTTTCTAACCTCTCATGGAACCAAGATCCAACATGGAGATCTTATCCTCCAGCTACTAGAATCAATACACAGACCCACAGAAGTAGCCATACTGAAATGTAAAGCACACACCAAGGTCATAGACTCTATCATTAGAGGTAATGCTCTGGCAGACGCCACAGCTAAACATGCTGCTAAGACAAAAACACTAAACACCGAAACCACCATTAGAACTATCTGTCCAGTTATCGATCCCACCAAAGATGTAGTAGACATCCAAAACCAAGCCACAGAGACCGAAAAGAGAAAATGGGAGGAGGAGGGAGGTTCACACACAGATCAAGGTTGGGTAACAAAGGACAAGTCCAAATGGTTTCTCCCTGACCTAATGGTTCCCGTAATGATAGAAACTGCCCATGGTCCCGCACATCTAGGAGAGAAAGGAATGTTAGACAGTCTGAATTTGATATGGCACAACAAGCCTCTGCGTGCAGCAGCCAAACAAAAAGTACGAACCTGTATGATTTGCTGTCAGTTCAATCCAGGGAAAAGTGTACCAGTTGAACAAGGAGGGTTCCATCCTCCGGATCACCCCTTCGAAGTCCTCCAAATGGACTAGATACAGATGGAGAGATGTCGGGGACATAAGTATGTCCTCGTAGTAGTCTGTACCTTAACTCGATGGACTGAAGCATACCCCGTTCCAGACTATGGTGCCCAGATGACTGCCAAGCAATTGGTAAGGGAATTTTTCCCTCGATATGGGTTGCCAAGAGTCATATACTGTGACAACGGACAACCATTCTCCTCTAAATTGATGGAGGCTGTCTCTTTACTGTTAGGATACACCTGGAAATTTCACTGTGTCCGACACCCCCAAGCCGCAGGTCTAGTCGAACGACATAATCAGACCCTAAAGACCAAATTAGCCAAGATTTGCGCTGACAAACAAATAGACTGGGTTACAGCCCTTTCGGTTGCCCTGTTCTACATGAGAATGGTGGCACATTCCCGGACGGGTCTGTCCCCTTATGAGATCACATTTGGGAGGCCTCCGAATATCTGGGGTGTCCCATCTCCTAAAAAGCTAACTGACATTGATGCAAATGTACTGACAGATTACTTGGCTTCTTTGATGTCTGCACTATGTTCTTGCCGTTCACAGGTGGCTGCAGCTTTTCCAGACAAGACCACGCCCGACGAGCACTCCCTTCAGCCTGGCCAATGGGTGCTCATCAGAAATTTTGACCGAACCAGCCCTCTGGAAAGAAGGTGGACATCTCCCAAGCTGGTACTGCTCACGACAAGGACCGCCGTCAAAGTCGAGGGACGGAAAGAGTGGCTCCACGTGAGCCACTGCAAGCCCTTCTACGGACCAACTCCTTCGGACGCTGTTGCTGATCCCGAGACCAGAGACACTAAAACATCAGACTCTAAAGACACTGAAACGACAGACTTTATTTCACCCCTTCCAGAACTTTTGCCCAAAGAAGAGTACAAATCGCGGCTGCGATCCTATCGAAAACAGACTTGAGACATTGCACCTGACCTCGGCCTGCCAGTGGCTATTTAAGCCCAAGACGGTCGCTTGGTAAAGCGGTTTCTGGGAAGTGTCTGGTCACTGGTGCATATTTTACTCAGCCTAAGCAGCCGAAATCATGAAGATAAAGACTTATTGTGCGAAATTGTTACAGAACAAAGTTTCCTTTTCCCTTTCTATCATGATTCTTATTTTCTGCATCATGGCTTGTCTAGGTTGGTTCCTTCATCTAGCTTTCCCACCATCTTCCCCCACGCCTTTGAACAACACTGCTATGCATTCACACGTAGATCTTCCTCCACATCTCAAGAACAGAAGAAAAGAGTTCTTCAATAACACGTTCACCTCCACACTCCACCAACATCAAATGGTGATTAACAAGACCAATTGTTGGGTCTGTGGCTTAATGCCACACTCCGTACACGGAGGAATGCCTTTTATTCCTCTCCCTTTTGGCTATGCTGGATCTACCTATGCACTCTCTATGATATTTTCCGCTTCTGTTAAAAACATTCCTGAGACCCAGATCAAGAACGCTAGTACCTGGAACGAGATAAAAACAAGAACAGTACGAGCCGTAGAAAGAATGGTAACTTTTACAGCAACATGGGGACGAGCAGACAATAGTGAAAACACCAGTTATTCCCTCTTTAATGACACTACCTCCTTTAGGGAGACGTTTTCAGTCCAGAAGAGACAGACAGAACAGGGAGGATGGGCCGTGCCCCATGAGGGCCTATTCTGCGTAAGAGGAAAGGGCAAGGGTCAGAAAATGGGAGATATTGAATGTAACAAAACATACACCCTACCTGATCCAAATTTCCCAACGATGACCACTGCCCCAACACCTACTTTATCTGTGGACCTCACGCACGCACTTCGCTACCTCAAGGCTAGTCCGGAAAATGCTACATTGGATTTCTCCTTCCCCCTACCTACACCGCCCCAGCAGACTACCATCTCAGTGACCCTCCGACCGTAATTAATAGACGGCGAAGGGGGGCCATAGACGCTGAAGATACAGCAGACCAAGAGGCCGGCGATTTCTTTAAGGGAGTCATCCCATTCTGGGGGCCTATGATCAACAGCGGCCACATAAGACAACTGACTCGTGTAGTCCAGAAAGCCATAAACGAAACAGCTGGTGCATTAAGTAATATCACCGCTGAGATGGCTGCCGACAGACTCATGACGTATGGTCCTAGACATCATATTGGCTGACCGTGGTGGTGTATGTGAACTGATCGGGTCCAGCTGCTGTATATTTATCCCAGATAATGCACCCTCAGTGTATTTCGCTATTTCCCGCCTTCATATACTCTCCCGAAAACTAGGTGCAGACACTGGTGCCTGGTCCCTGACAGGTTGGCTCTGGGGCCTCCTGTCCTCATGGAGATGGAAGGCGCTTACAGTTATAGGTCTTGCTCTAGCCTTCCTCTTCACCTGCTGCCTCTGTATTCAGTGCGGTCCAGCACTCTGTAGTTTCTGTATCACTACCTGCATTCCCAAAACCCAGTCCAGAAAGAAAGAAAAGGAAAGTATCATGTTACAGGAACAAGTGAACGACCTAATGAGTATAGAAGTGGATTAGAAAAGAAAAAGAATTTTAAAAGGGTATATTATGGGACAAGGAGGGAATGTGGAAAATGATTATTATTCGTAGTTTATGTCCCTTCATACACCCTTTCAGTCACGTCCTCGAACCCATCATGCCAGAAACGAGCACACGAGCAAAAACCGATCACGCGCACACAAAGTTACACAAGCGCTCTCCTTCCCCTAAAATTCACAGGTACATCCTTAGGGTCAGGGCGATTCCGAGAACCAGCTTCCTCACTCAAACCATAAATTCCTGTGGTCAAGCCGATGTCGAGAACAAGACCCCCCCATTTGTAACCATTTCCCTATAATGAGGCAGATTCCGAGAAATTGCCCCGTTCTGCTAAACCATGACAACCAATTCCGAGAAGAAGAACCCCCGAATGCTGAAACACGACAAACAGACATCCTGTCACGACCACCTCTCCCTTATCTAAGGAACCAGCCTAGTGTTACTTCTCCACATTTCTGCTTCTCCTGTGCTTCCTCATTCTAATCATGACGCAGCCTCATCTCCTCTGCCATGTTTCCCCTTTTTATGACGCAGCCTCTTTCCCTAGTCATGACTTCTGTTTTATTGCAACATATGACACATGCCTGCATTAAAGGGAAGCTCCTTCCTCTATTCTGTGTATAAATACAATGTGTTTCGATAATAAAGTTAGAGATTCTTCCGATCCTCCTCAGGTGACGGAGCTCTCCCTTAACTCGAGTTACTGAATAAAGACCCTGAATTCGAACCACCACAGACTCTGCTCTTCATACTTGACCTTATTGATATAGAAATTCCGATCAAGGTAAATTACTAAAATATTTACCACAGAGGGGTGATTCCCATTCAAAAAGCACTGCATCATTCCTTACGCCTGGTCTGAGCAGACGTAGGGATTTTGACATCGTGAAATGTTGTAGATTTTACTGCGTCAGTTCTTCATGGCTTTTTGCGTGGGAATGCCCACCCTGCATATATTATACCTGACGCAGGTACAATGTGACCTAGGGCTTTACAACGTGACACATCTCCCTAGATGTGTCACGTAAATGGGCTGCAACATTTATGCCGCGGTTGTGTGGAAAAGTAAATTTTGCCATGTTCTGTGTCCCTACGCGTCCTCCATCATATGTTATGTGTGCATGATTAATATGCATATGTTATTCCCCATGTTCGATTAAAGACGCAATTACAGTTGTGTCCATCTCTAGTATGTCAGTTACCAGTCTTCGTGAATACAACGAATGTTAGGCCTATGTAAAGTTATGTTGCCACGTTTCTCAGTGTGCACGTTAATGCATTGTAAAGTCCCCGTTTCTAGGCCTCAAAAGGGCCCGGACACCAGATTCAGCTCCTGTCTCCTGAAGCCCTCGCTGAGGAGCGACACGGCCCCCACCTATATCCTCGACCCTTCACTTACTTCCTGCCTCGCAGTGCCCGGCCCGGCCTGGCTCTGCCTCTGAGCCTGCCAAGAGTATGTTATGATTCTAGCTATCAGTCTAGCCCTCCTTCTCTGCATTCCTAAAGCTACTGAATCGCATCAATAGTTTCCGTCATTGTCTAGCCTCTACGTCTCCATGTAGGAGAAATACTGCATTTAATGGTCATTTAATATTCTTCATCACGCACTACATGTAGAATAATGCATGCACCAGTCTTGGAGTCTGTTAGCCTTTCCCCTCCTGATCCTTAGTTTATATCAACATGTTCCCTAAACATCAGATACTAGATAGGGTTTAGGTACATGTCGCCCTGACTCTCCAGACTTCAGTCTCTGCTCCTAGCACAGAGTTCATAGCCCCCAGCTTCTCCTAGTAACACGTCATTGCCAGTTTGCGCGCACCATTAGGTTAGAGGTCCCGGCTCCTTAGGTAGCCCCCTCCATGGTTTCCGCCCCATTCATGACATATTCTGTTACGTTTGCATCACATGTCTATGTATACGCCCTGTTACACCCATTTTCACCCTTATCTTTCGCGACTGCTACGCGTCACACCCTATTGCTCCACCCACTGCTACGCCTATTGCAATGTAATGCTATGTGTTTGTGTTATGTATATATGCTCATGTTCTGTTATTGAAAAGTTATCCAGTTATCCTGAGCCATTCCAGATCCTGCCCCCGGCAGCTGCCATTCTGTTCCCGTGCAGGTTGTCCTGTTCCTGTCCTTATGCTGTATTAAACCTGCAAAACTCCCACTACCTCGAATCTTGACTCTTATTTATTGAGCTATCTGTTATTCATTCATGCATTCAAAAAGAGAGGTATTATTTATTTATTTACCACATAATGGCGCCCGAATAGGGACTTGCCCTTTCCCCACGCGTCGGTGAAGCCACGCCGACCCCCTGACCCTCTGCAGTCGTGACGGAACTCTTCTGCGCACCGGCAGATATTTCTGCTTCAAGTATCCCTCAGGCCCACGGAGGAGACGGAGGAGGCGGTCCAGCATCCAGACGAGACGGTGGAGGAACGCGGCGAGTCCCGACCAGAGCCCAAGCCGAGAGTCCAAGGTCCGAGGTATCCGGAGGTCCACCCGTAACTGAAGTCCGAAGTTCGTCGTCAGTCGTCGTAGCAGTCCAGTCCAGTCCGAGGCCTTCCGTCCTTGCTGCCCGGTGAGTACCGTTGCTGGGGTGGTATCTAGACAGGGTCAATCTAATTGTCTCTGGTCTGTGGGTTGGTGGTACACAGACTCACAAACGAAGTGTCCACTTCGGTGGATGCGGGTCCTGACGTGTCTCTTCACGAGACCGGTAAGTTTCGTACTGTTTCAGCAGTGCATCTAGTTTCTGTTCTAGTCAGTTCTGTTCTCGAGAAAATTCATGTGTTCTGTTCTCAGTATTCCAGGTAGTATTCTGTTCGAACTGTTATTTTAAATGTTCTTCATGTATTTTAATGTCGTGGTATGAATGGGGAATAAGTATCGTGTTCATTGTGTATTGTATTGTGTCTAGATTACAGTTCAGCCATGCCCTTGTTTTCTAAGTTACGTCAGTTAAAAACTAGAAAGGGTCTGCTGGAAGCAGCAGTTCCCGTCCCGCCCAGGGACAGTCCAGGTCATTTCATGTATCAGAAGCATGGCATAAGTGCCATATTATATCTAGATTTATGGGTAGAGTACACCAAAGAGTTGGAAGAAAAGTATAGATGGCCCGTATCAGGTACGTGGGATGCCGAGTGCATCATGAGAGTAGAAGAGGCATTATGGAAAAAGAAAGCCAGACAGTCACAGAAAGATGCCATCGAGTTATGGCGCAAAGAATCTCATAAAAGAACCGAAAAAGAAATCAGAAAGTCAGAATTAAGTAGAGAATCCCAAGAGCGAGCCCAAGAAAAAGAATTAATCGAGATAGGTGAACAAGTCAAAACCGAACAGTCAGACAGACGGAGGAATGCCCTCATTAAGGGTATGTATCCTCTCCTTGCCGAGGGCTTGCCAAAAGCGACCCCGGAGGCATCCAGTAATTTCCCGCCACCATTAGTTCCGACCAAGCTACGTCACAAACCGACCGCAGCTGATATTTTCATTTCGTCCTATTTGGACGACACAGTCCCGGAATATGCAAATCCTGTTCGCGCTCCGCCAGTCCCTGTAAATCAGGCACTTCCCGTTCCTCCAGACACCGGGGCACCCCTTGCAGTACCTGCTACGGCCCCCCTGGGTCAGCCCGCCATACCAGTTCAGCCCGCATTTCAATTTCCCGCCGCACAAGTACGAAGAGTATCAGTCGACGATTCTGGTTTAGGGGCCGCAGGAGGAGGTCCTCCTCAGACCCCGCCGCCACACAAGCGTTTAACGTCAGCCGAATTACATGCACAAGCGTCACAGCGTACGCCCAGACATCAGTCTGTAGCAGAAATAAGAAAAGCCCTTAATGAATGCGGCTATGATCCAGTCCCAGGCGAGGATAATATGGTTTTATATTCATTACGCATAAGAAAGGTGGCCGAGTATCTAGTCACCCTACCGAATATGAAAGAAGATCTAGACAGAATATATCGTTTCATCCGTACAGGGGATGATCCAGAAAGCATTGGCGAAGCCATGTCTCAAAGGAAAGCTGAGATCCAGCTTATGGTATTGAAGTTTCTGATCAATTGTCTAATAAGAGAACAAGATTACCCGTCTAAAGATCAAGCCGAAATGAAAATCCTGACAAAGTGGAGTGATAATATAGCCGAGGGTAAGCACAAGACCATCAGTGCTATGGAGAGTATGTACAAGAGAATCCGTAAAGAAATAATAAAGTTACACGAACAGCGTAAAGCAGCACAAGTAAGCGAGAAAGAAAGTAACTCTGATACTGAAGAGGTAGACGACGAGAATCCCGCCAGAATAGCGTATGTAGGAAAATCTAGATTTCCAGATCGCCATTTACGCCTAGAACACAAGTCTACTTTCCATCATCCAGCACCAGAACAAGGTTCTCTAGAACAAGTGTTTCAAGCTACCGATCACATTCTGAAATCACGAATCGGTTATAGTGAATTAAGTACCATGCATGAACAAGAACTAGCCCGATCAGCGGTCCGATGGATTACTGATTCTACCACTTTTCCAGACGAAATAGTGGCACAAATGTTCCTGAAACTGCCCCCAGCCGAGCAACGACTGGTGGGTATGTATATGATCCAGCACCTCATTACATTGTATGAGGGTCAGCACTCTGATCCAGGTCCGTTACATGATATCCTGAACGAGTTACTCCAGTATAGATGGAAAGGTCTAGGTACCGATTTAATTAGTGTCATTCTAGAACAGCGCCACAAATATAGAACGTTTCTGAACCCACATTTTGTTCATGTCTCACCCCCAGAAAGTAAACCCTTTTACATAGACAGACAGAATCCGTTACGAGAAGTACACCCAGTCAGGACAACAGATGGTGAAATGCAACGAGTGTTTGTTTACACCCCGATTACAAAGATGGAACTGTTAGAGATGAAAAATTAATTCCCTGTCATGATAAAGATCCAGCAGGGTTCCATAGAGAATTAAAAGACATGCTCCGTATGGGAGAATACACGTATCCAGATATAATTAAAATGTTAAAAGTTCTGTTGCCTGCGGGCATATATGAAAAGCTCAAGGAAAAAGAATGGGAGGTGGGAGAGAAAAAGATCGATTGGGCAGTTCTAGAAGCTGAAGATAAGATACGAGTACCAGGTACCGGTCTCGGAGATAAATGTAAAGAATTGCCAGAATTATTGATTCAAGTTCTACCCAGATTGTTAACAACGAAAAAGGAAGACTGGGATGCAATCTCAGGCTGTAAACAGAAACAAGATGAAGACATCAGTGATTTTTATTCTAGATTTGAGAAATGTTTTAGCATCAACAGTGGCCTCAAGACAAGTAGTGAGTCATACCCTCATCTTTTTGTTACTAAATTAGTCGAGAATTCAAGTCCACAAATTAAAAATCGAGTTTTGAAAGTCGAAAGTACCTGGCAAGCTAATACCCCGTCCCAGATGTTGCAGATGCTCCAATACCACCAGAATAGAATCAGGGAAGAACAAGACCACGAGAGAAAGCGTATGAAAGACACGAAAATGAAAGTACTAGTTGCACAATCTGTTCCTCAAGACAGCCAGAAGAGGGGTCCGAATCAAGCCAGTCATCCTGCAGCTCCCGTTAAAGGGAACTGCAATTATTGTAAACAGCCAGGTCATTATATAAATGAGTGTGCAGTTCTGAAACACAACATAGCTACCGGTAAAACAAAAGAAAGACCACGTCCGCCTAGACAAGAACAAGTTTCACAGATTCCTCAGCCACAGAATGCACCACAGACAGTTACAGTACCGCAGCCTATTGCTGCAACACAGCATGTTACACAGCAGATGTACCAGTATGCACAGTCTGAGTATCCAGAGTATCAGCCATATTCATGAAACAGCCTAGAGAGGGAGGTAGGCTTGCCTCTCATCGAGATACCTGTAGATCAAGAAGGTCCCTATGTTCACAGTCAAGTATTAGGGAAAGACAGAAAGTTTTTGATTGATACAGGGGCAAGTAGGACCACAATTAGCCACGCCGAAGTTCCAGGGGCTCCGCTCTCAGGCTCTAGAAATGTTTCCCTTGGATTTTCAGGAAAACCCATTGTAAATGAAATATCAAAGCCAGTTACTCTAGAAGTAGGTCCATTGTCCCGTACTACTGATCTGTTACTTACTAAGTCATGTCCAGAAAATCTATTAGGCATTAAAACACTGAAAGAGTTAGGTGCAGTTATATGTTGTTCCCCAGAGGGAATACGTCTATTCCTACGTGACTTTAAGGGTCACTATGTATTACGAGATTTTGATCCCAGATTGTCTAATGTTCCGCAGCATTTATGGGCGCAAGGTCCAACTGATGTAGGGTACATGCAAATCACACCCCATCGTGTGACTCTCAAGCCAGGTGTAGTGTTACCACGAATCAGACAGTACAGATTGCCACCTGAGGCTGTAGCAGCCTTATTCAAAATTATTGATGAGCTCATCGCTCAAGGAGTAGTTGTAGAAACTGACTCCAATGTATGCAATTCTCCGATCATTCCAGTCATGAAACGTACTGATCCAAATGCACCCCCAGTATATCGATTAGTGATTGACCTACGAGAACTTAATAAATGTATTATTCCTCAGTACCCAGTTGTTCCAGATATCTCTTCCCTATTGACAGCCATTGATTCCGAAGCCACGTTCTTTACAGTAATAGATCTCAAGAACGCATTTTTCAGTGTTCCCATTCATCCAGACAGTCAGTTTCTTTTCGGATTCTGTTTAAATGGAAGGAGCTACCAGTTCACACGAGCTCCTCAAGGTTTCACAGAAAGTCCTAGCATTTACAGTCAAGCACTTAAGAGACAACTTGATAATGTTCACATGCCAACTGACACTGCCCTGCTCCAGTATGTCGATGATCTACTGATTACAGCCCGTTCTGAACGTGACTGCGAGCGAGCGTCACTGACGGTTCTGTATTTCCTTGCCGAGATGGGGCACAAGGTGTCCCCTTCGAAGCTTCAATTCTGTGTCCAGCAAGTGGTCTACTTAGGACACTTACTGTCCAAGAGGGGTAGGCAGTTGACACCAGACCGTATCCAGTTAATAGCGAGTCTTCCTCAGCCCAAGACCCAGAAGGAGGTACGTGCTTTTATCGGCCTTACTTCTTATTGTAGACAATGGATTCCTCAGTATGCATTTCTAGCCAAGCCACTGATACAGTTAACAACACAGGAGGCAGCCGCACCGACTGTTCTCCCTTGGACATCTGAACATACACTTAGTTTCAATGAGTTAAAGAAAGCTTTATGCCAAGCGCCAGTTCTAGCTACACCGAGCTACAGTAAGCCTTTTACACTTTTCGTCACAGAACGTGAAGGTACAGCATTATCTGTTCTCACACAAGATCAAGCAGGACAATACAAGCCATGTGCTTATTTTTCGAGCACATTAGATCCCATAGCCCAGGCTCTGCCTGCGTGCCTCAAGTCAGTTGCAGCCACAGCACTAGCTATCAGACAAAGTGATTCCATAGTATTAGGACACTCCCTGACAGTACAAGTTCCACACTCTGTGGAAGTTCTTCTAAATCGAACACAAACTCAGCACTTGACAATTGCACGTTTAACAGGTTATGAATTGACACTGTTTCAGCCACACATAGAAATCAGACGCTGCAACATCCTGAACCCTGCTACACTGTTACCATCAGCTAATTCAAATTCTGCCACACATGACTGTGTGGAAGTAGTTAACATTACGACAAAGCCAAGACAAGATCTGACAGATATTCCATTACCAGACCCTGACCTGACACTTTATGTGGATGGTTCATGCATGAGAACTAGTACAGGAGAACTAGTCGCCGCATATGCAGTGACTACTGACACCGAAGTTATTGAAACACACCGTATTGACACTCTGTCCGCTCAAGCAGCAGAGCTAGTTGCTCTGACACAAGCCTGCATACACGCCAAGAACCTGAAAGTTAATGTTTACATAGATTCACGTTACGCATTTGGAGTCGTACACGACTTTGGAGTGCTCTGGCAGGAGAGAGGTTTCATGACTTCTCATGGAACCAAGATTCAGCACGGTCTCCTCATTCAAGCTCTGTTAGATGCAATACATTTACCGACATCCATTGCTATCATGAAGTGCAAGGCACACACGAAAGTCACTGACATTATTTCCCAAGGTAACGATCTAGCAGATCGCACAGCCAAGCTCACAGCTCAGACTCCAGACATTCCAGTTAACATGACACACACTCCAGACCCGACTACATGCATGACAGTTAGGGACCCTACTCAAGATGTCATAGATATCCAGTTACATGCTACTCCCGATGAAATCAAGAAATGGTCCGAACAAGGAGGGGTCCAGACAGATCAGGGATGGTTAACGAAGGGTAGAACCACATGGTTTCTCCCTGACTCTATGGTTCAAGTCATTATCAATACCGCACATAGTCCAGCACATTTAGGAGAAAAAGCTATGTTAGACAGTATCCAGAACATTTGGTTCAACAAGCATTTACGAGCTGCAGCCAAGCAGAAAGTCCGTACCTGTATGATATGTTGTCAGTTTAATCCAGGTAAAAGTGTCCCGGTGGAACAAGGTGGATTCCAGCCTCCTGACCACCCTTTTGAAGTCCTCCAGATGGATTACATTCAGATGGAGCGATGTCGAGGTTTCAAGTATGTTCTTGTTGTTGTATGCGCTTTGTCCAGGTGGACAGAAGCATATCCAGTCCCAGATTACACCGCCGCGACCACTGCCAAGCAGCTGGTTCGTGAGTTCTTCCCCCGTTACGGACTCCCTAGGGTCGTATATTCTGATAACGGCCAGCCATTCTCCTCAGAGTTAATGAAGCACGTTTCCCTTTTGTTAGGATACCAGTGGAAGTTCCATTGTGTACGCCATCCTGAAGCAGCTGGTCTCGTAGAGAGACATAATCAGACCCTGAAAATTCGCATCGCCAAAGTATGTAAAGAGAAAGGTGTGGACTGGCTAGTAGCTCTGCCAGTCGCTCTATTCTATATGCGCATGGTCGCACATTCCAGATCAGGTCTGTCCCCGTATGAGGTCGTATTCGGCCGCCCCCCTAACATGTGGGGTACACCTAGACCCCGAAGTATTACCGATGTTTCAAGTAATATGCTGACAGATTACCTAGCTTCCTTGATGTCTGCCCTCAACTCTTGTCGTTCACAGGTTGCCGCCGCATTTCCAGACAATACCGAGGTGGCACCGCATGAAATCGTTCCCGGATCCATGGTTCTAGTTCGCAATTTTGACCGCTCAAGTCCGCTGGAGCCACGCTGGAAGGAGCCCCGACAGGTCCTCCTCGCCACCCGTACAGCCGTGAAGTTGGAGGGTCGCAAAGGCTGGGTGCACCTTTCGCACGTGAAGAAATTTTATGGACTGAAACCCGTCTCAAAGAACATTTCCCAGGATTTGAAGGAATGCCAAAGTACTATTCTCAAGGACTGTCCCGCAAAGAACAATGATACTGAACCCCCCCTGTTAGAGAAAACTCCGCAACAGGAGTATAAACTGAAACTCCGGTCTAGTAAAATAAGTCAGCCAGTTTGATTGTCTAAGTCCTCCCCTAGGTGAAACGGTTAGACTGTTTCTGACATGTATAAAATAGACCCCCATAGTGAGAGAGTTAGTCAAAACTCAATCCGATGTATCGTTTTTCTAAGTTTCATATTATTTCTCAGCATTATGGTTTCCTGCACCAGTTATGCATTTTATCTGTATTTTCCAGTTTCTCATGTAAATAAGTCTTCTAATGTTACAGCAGAGCACACGTTTAGTGATCTGCCTCCTCATGAACTCTCTTACCGCCTCGCTATGCGAAATAATTCTTTTATCCGCATGTTACATTATTCACACCAGACCAGCAATGCCACTAATTGTTGGGTATGTGGTCGACTCCCCCCTTTCCAGACACCGAAGGGAGTTCTGCCACTCTTTCCTTATCCTTTTTCACATAATGGTTCGTGTGGAGCATGGTCCACGTTAACGTCATCCTCAACAGATATGTCTTTTCTTAACAGTACATGTTTCCCAGACAAGCAAGGTCTTCCCCACAGAACCGGGTTAGATCTAGAGAATGAAGTTTATAATTTAGGTAATTATTCTTCGAATTTCATGGTCCTGAATGTTCAGTCTGATACTACTCCAGACTTACCTGCTATTTCAGTACTACCAGTCAAAGGCGAATTATGTGTCCGAAATAATGGTTCCGTACATGTAGGACATAGCGATTGTACTACTATTGTCAAGTATAGTGACAGTGGGAAATCTATTTTCAAAGCTTCACGTCATTCATATTTTATTTGTGGTCAGACCGCATATGTTCGTCTGCCCCTCAATTGGGAGGGAACCTGTTACATTGCCTTCCTACTGCCACCAGTTTTTCTAGCCCCATCTGATTATCATAGAAACACACATCTAGTACACATTAGACATAGAAGGGAGATCGAGTCCCCAATTGTCGATTATACTGAAACTGCTCTAGAACAGTATACAGACTTCAATAAAGGTTTCTTCTTCTTTTTAGGCCCCGTCCAGAATAGTAAGTTAATCCGTAGGTTAACCAGAACCCTTGAAGCCGTAGTAAATGAGACTGCCTCTGCCCTAGGTAACTTAACCGAAGAGCAATCTGCTATGAGATTTGTAGTTTTGCAAAATCGTCTCGTCCTTGACGTCATACTGGCCGATAGGGGCGGGGCATGTAGAGTCATCGGATCTAGTTGCTGCATTTTCATTCCAAATAACGCGCCGTCTGTTTATTCAGCTATAACCAGACTTCATAAAATTGCCCATCTGTTACATCAAAATCCAGGCACCTGGACATGGTCCGGTTGGTTCTGGAATATAATTTCTGCTTGGGGATGGAAAGTGTTGTCCTTTCTAGGTATTGCAGTAGCGATCATATTCAGCTGCTGCCTCTGTATACAATGTGGCCCTGCGATTTGCGGCATTTGTGCTACCTCTTGTATTCCTAGTCCCAAGCCCCGTTCTAAATCCCGTTCCAAGAAAATTCGAGACGAACAAATGATACTGTATGAAATGATAGATGGTATCATGAATATTGATGTTTCCTGATGGAAATGTAGTGACAAGGAGGGAATGTGGAAAAGTAAATTTTGCCATGTTCTGTGTCCCTACGCGTCCTCCATCATATGTTATGTGTGCATGATTAATATGCATATGTTATTCCCCATGTTCGATTAAAGACGCAATTACAGTTGTGTCCATCTCTAGTATGTCAGTTACCAGTCTTCGTGAATACAACGAATGTTAGGCCTATGTAAAGTTATGTTGCCACGTTTCTCAGTGTGCACGTTAATGCATTGTAAAGTCCCCGTTTCTAGGCCTCAAAAGGGCCCGGACACCAGATTCAGCTCCTGTCTCCTGAAGCCCTCGCTGAGGAGCGACACGGCCCCCACCTGTATCCTCGACCCTTCACTTACTTCCTGCCTCGCAGTGCCCGGCCCGGCCTGGCTCTGCCTCTGAGCCTGCCAAGAGTATGTTATGATTCTAGCTATCAGTCTAGCCCTCCTTCTCTGCATTCCTAAAGCTACTGAATCGCATCAATAGTTTCCGTCATTGTCTAGCCTCTACGTCTCCATGTAGGAGAAATACTGCATTTAATGGTCATTTAATATTCTTCATCACGCACTACATGTAGAATAATGCATGCACCAGTCTTGGAGTCTGTTAGCCTTTCCCCTCCTGATCCTTAGTTTATATCAACATGTTCCCTAAACATCAGATACTAGATAGGGTTTAGGTACATGTCGCCCTGACTCTCCAGACTTCAGTCTCTGCTCCTAGCACAGAGTTCATAGCCCCCAGCTTCTCCTAGTAACACGTCATTGCCAGTTTGCGCGCACCATTAGGTTAGAGGTCCCGGCTCCTTAGGTAGCCCCCTCCATGGTTTCCGCCCCATTCATGACATATTCTGTTACGTTTGCATCACATGTCTATGTATACGCCCTGTTACACCCATTTTCACCCTTATCTTTCGCGACTGCTACGCGTCACACCCTATTGCTCCACCCACTGCTACGCCTATTGCAATGTAATGCTATGTGTTTGTGTTATGTATATATGCTCATGTTCTGTTATTGAAAAGTTATCCAGTTATCCTGAGCCATTCCAGATCCTGCCCCCGGCAGCTGCCATTCTGTTCCCGTGCAGGTTGTCCTGTTCCTGTCCTTATGCTGTATTAAACCTGCAAAACTCCCACTACCCCGAATCTTGACTCTTATTTATTGAGCTATCTGTTATTCATTCATGCATTCAAAAAGAGAGGTATTATTTATTTATTTACCACAGTTGTGTCACAAAAGTGACGCAACAGCAGCACAAAAGTCACACAAGGGGCTTGTAAATCTGCCCCTTATAATTTATCATTATAAAAAACGAGATTTTTTTTTTCAATACTCACAAAAAGTTTGAAAGGTAAAAAACAGGCTCATGGTTATATTTGAAAATGGGAATTATTCAAAATCAGCCCTTTTAAAATATTCAGGAGAAGGTTAGTTTATTGACCTTCGCTCTGTCCCTTCTTTCAAGTAACTTCAGGCCACATTGCTGCAGCTTCTTGACCTCAGGTAAAGAGAACACTATGGGCCTGATTCACAGAACTAACTTAAGACAAAATCCTAAACTTACTACTATTTTGGTATTCAGAGAAGGCAATTACTCATATAGGTATTCACCTAAGGCACTTACTCATTTCGGTATTCACAGAAGTTAGGAGTCCTAACTTTAGGACTCCTAAATGCCTTCTGTGAATACCAAAAGTCTTAAAGGTAGGATTGTTCTCGGTTTAGGAGTAGTAAAGTTAGGACTCCTAACTTTAGGACTCCTAAACTGAGAAAAATCCTAACTTTAAGACTTTCGGTATTCATAGAAGGCATTTAGGAGTCCTTGTGTTCAAATATTTTATTGTTATTTAAGAGAGATAACAAATTGATAATATAATTCAATTCAACATAACATTAGGTAATAATAACACAGAGATTACAGATCAAAAACAGATTATATAGTGCCAATTAGTGAGCTGGGGTAGAAAAAGTAAGAACTTATCTCTTTAAAATGAAGAAAATCCACAATACAAAGAGAGATGACAAAAGTGATATGTTATAATATAGAACAGATAGTATCATAAAACCCAGGTATACGGGGTAAGTAGAAGTACCATCATAAAAAGATATGAAATTCATACATCAGTCGAATTGCTGGTAACAAAGAGCAGAGAATGAAAGAGAAGAAAGCAGAAAGAAAAAAGAAAAGTCGGACAAAGTAAAGAAGAGAAGTGGGAAAGAAAGGGAAAAGAAAGAAAGAAAGAAGTGGGAACATCTGCTTCGATTGTAAAAACAAGCTAAGGAGGAGAGTCAAAAGGATATTGAGTTATTAATCCCTGAGAAGACACATTTATAGAAGTATCAAGTGAACGCCATACCTTACTAGAAATCGTAGGGGAATAATGTTTCTCCTCAGCCAAAGTTTGAGCACTACGAAGATAAGATACCCATGCTCACCAAGTTTGATAGGATAAGAGATGAAAAGAATTCCATTCTGTTAAGATTACTTTAACAGCAATGTATATGAGTAAATCCAATAGCTGAATATCCTTATGGTCAAGGGGTAAAGGTGAAGTTGAAGCCCAAGGACCCAATAAGAACAAAGGTAAAGAAAGTTCCAATGATATATTAAAGATGAGTGATAAATGTTTTCATATTAAATCCCAATATTGCAATAAAGTACATTCAAAAACATATGTTGATGAGAACCTGATTGCAAATTACAGTTCCAACAAAGATCACTATCCCTTAGTTTCAATTTATGTAAATGAGCAGGGGTCCAAAGTAGGAGATTTAGAGTAAAGAATTTAGATTGAATAAGAGAAGGGGCAATTTTATTATGTGAGGATAACTTTCCAATGACTAGCCAGGTCTCTTGTGAAATATGTTTAATAACGTCAGGTTCAAAATGATGAGACCATTTATCATAAGTAATTGTAGTCTGTGAAGGAAGTGGAGCAGAGAGAAATGTATATATTCGCGAAGCAGTATGGCCTGAACGTATCGTTCAGGCCATACTGCTTCGCAAATATATAAATTTCTCTCTGCTCCACTTCCTTCACAGACTACAATTACTTATGATAAATGGTCTCATCACACTGAAAGAAGTGGGATAGTAGCCGAATCTATAGAGAAGGATACTTTGGAGAGAGCAACCTTCAACTTCAAAAAGGAATAAAAATCCATATTAGTACGGTTACATTTCGTGGCCAGAAAAGAGAAAGGGAGCGGGTCATTATTGGAGTCATAAAAATCCTTGACCAAACTTATACCATGGGAAGCCCAAGAAGAAACCGTAGCAGGATCAATGTCAGTAGGAATTTTAGGATTGTGCCATAAAGAAGACCATCTCGATTAATGGATAGGTGTAGATTTTTTTTTGTCTATATATTTTAATGCATTCATTGTGTCAAAGATAATGCGTTGGGAATGATCAAGAACAATTTTAGAAGCAGTAATTAAAGAAGAGGTAGAAAAAGGTGAACACAAGTCTCGTTTGATACACATCCACTGAGGTGTATGCGGAGAATCTGGCAGGAACCAAAGAATACCCTGCAAAGCCAAGAATTTACTTTGATATAACTTCCAATCCGGCAAATTACAGCCACCAAAACAGAGGACTTCCTAAGATGTTTATAAGCGATTCTAGCACACTTACCACTCCACAGAAATTTGGAAGTAATTAAATCAATCTCATGAAAGAAGGAAGAAGACAGCTTCACAGGTAACATAGAAGATAAAAAATGTATAATCAGTGTTATTATCATTTTAAGAGTTTGAATTCTTCCCCACCAGGAGATGTATTTAGGGGACCAGGAGGACAAACGATCTTTAATTTTAGATATTGTATGAGATTAATTATAAGAAATAGTATTTGGAAGGTCTTTACAAAACCAAATTCCTAAATATTTGATGCATGCCATTTAAAGCCTGCATCACCCATATGAAAGGGGAAACATTTCCGTTTTCTCTTTACTCAGAGAATAACCAGAAACAAGTGAAAAATCATTTATGGTATTAGAAATAACCGGAATCGCTCTAGCAATAGCCTCTCAAAAGACAAGGACGTCATCCGCATAAGCGGCCGTTTTAAGTGTATGTGAACCAAATTGAAAACCTTTGATACTTTGATTCAGGTTATGTAAATGAAGAAGTGGGTCAATAGATAATAAAAAAAGAAGAGGTGATAAAGGGCACCCTTGCCTAGTGCCCTGACGAAGATTAAAAAAGGAAGACGTTGCATCATTTACACGGATATTGGCTTTTGACTGAGCATAAAGAGACATTACCATATTTATAAAAGAGTCCAGAGGTTATGAGATTGTAGAACTGCTTGTAAAAAAGGCCAGGAGACTTTATCAAAAGCCTTTTCGGCGTCAAGCGCGATCGCTGCCGATGGAACTCATGAAAGTTTGGCTTTCTCTAAAATATGACAAAAAGTTTGAATATTATCTCTGGCTTGTCTCCCTTTAACAAAACCAGTTTGATAGGTGTGGATAAGACTTTCTAAACGTTTAGCCAGAATTTTGGCAAAAATCTTAGCTTCCATATTCAATAAAGAAATTGGACGATAATTCTTAGGATCAGAATGATCCTTGCCCTCTTTTGGGATTACAACAATAGTAGCCTCTGCCATGGAGCCAGAAACTTTACCTGAAAGAACAAAAGTAACAAAACAGTCTTCAGATATTGAATGATTGAGGGAGAGAAAGTTTTATAAAAGGCTATAGGGAATCCATCTGGCCCTGGGGCTTTCCCTGACCGAGTAGACTTAATAACCTGGATTATCTCATCAGTCTCAATCTTTTTTCCGAAATCAAGCATATCGGAATGAGAGACAGTATTTGTCGGAATTGACTTTAGGAATTGTTGACATGCGGAGATATTACATGGATCTTTAGGAGTATATCATTTTCCATAAAAGTCATGGAAAATTTCAAGAATATCATGAGTATGACATTTTTAGAGCCATTTTTTATCAGTAATAGAAGAAATTTAAGTGTTTTTAATATTATTATTCTGAAATTTTAAAGTACCACCTAGCAACTTACCAACTTTATTTTGTAATTACAAACAGCGTGATTTATGAGCATGCACACTAAGATAAGCTTGTTTAGTAACTATAGAATTGAAAGAATATTCGAAGTTCTTGATGTCCTGTAGAAGAGACTTATCATTAGAGCATCTATAAAAGATCTCCTTACTTTTGATCTCATCTCCCAGAGACTGCAACGATTTCCTAATATCACCATTATGTTTAGACATGTGTTTGATAATATTACCCCGAACGGTACACTTAAATGCATCCCACAGGACAAAGTTCATTTTCTTGGAAGAAAGTATTAATTTCATCATTAAGCTTCTTGACTTCATCTTTGTCATCCAAAATCTCTGTATTTAGGCACCAAGTGCGAGGGCCTCGCGTATCCGTAAGATTAAGAATAGTCAAAGAGACTGCAGCATGATCAAAGACGACTATTGGATGGATCATAACATTTATGGTATGTTTTAAAAGAGTAGCATCAACTACAAGATAATAAATATGATAAAAACTAGAATGTGGAGATGAGAAAAGGGTAAAATCTCTACCCGTAGGATTATGCAATCTCCATGCATCAATCAGATGATGGGAAGAGCACATGTTGAGCAGTTACTTATGCGCCCTAGAGGGACGAAACTGAACAGCAGAATGTCTTTCTAAAATAGGATTTTAGGGCAAATTAAAATCACCACCAACAATTGTTCTAGCCTTCTGTGGGATATCAGAAAGTTTTTTATCGATAGAATGCCAAAAAAGAGGGTCATCGATATTGGGGGCGTATAAATTCATGACAAATAAATCCTCTGAACCATTGGAAAAGCGCGTTAGTAACCATCTGCCAATTGCATCATGCTCTGCAGTAACAATAGATAAACTAGAGTGTTTAGAAATCAAGGTCACAACTCCATTCCTTTTACCAGAGGCTTCAGAGCAAGAGACATCAAGTACCCAATCCTTTCGTAAAAGCAAAGCTTCTTTAAAAGCTATCTTAGTCTCCTGCAATTAAACATCATCTCATGACAAACTTTTACAATAATCTAGGATCTTGGTCCGTTTAACAGGATGATTCAGTCCAGGAACATTAAGTGAGACAATATTTAGACCTGCAATAGGAAATCATAAAACAATACAGATGAAAGCATCCAAATAGAAAACAAGAGAGAGATAGACAAAATAAACACAAGGTTAGGAGAAGAAAGACAACAAACAAAATGCAAGAAAAAATATGCCGAAGCAGATGTCCCCAGAGGAAGAGAGAAATCTAGAAAAAAGAAAAGAAAGAGCAAAAGCATTCCAAAGAAAAAAGGAGCATAAAAAAAGAAGAACCCCACCAGGGGATGTCTGTAAGAGACAATTTGCATGGGGGAAAAAACTTGGAAGAGCAACCACAGAGGCCAACAAGCACAATGCATAACGCTCAACAATAAAAATTCCATTAAGCGACAAAACAAATGTAAAAAGTTAGTTGTTACATATTAATTAATAATACACCAATAAAAATAATTAATATAAGTTCCAAAAAATAGAACATAGTTAACATCAGTGAGCAACATAACATCTATGCTAGCTAAAAAGTGAGACAGATAATATCAAAAGAAGACCTAATAAATATTATTAATAAGAAAGTAGATACCAAACTGAGACAGAATAAATATATGATATATCAAATTGGAATATAGGTAATATAAATAACAATATTGAACAGCATGAATTGCATATTGTAACAAGCAAAACACTATCGATTTGATAACAATAGGAATAAATACTATGTGATAAAAATCAAACAACAAATGCTACATAAGAGACAATTCATGAGCAAAATACAAATAGAATGGATGGAGAAAGGCGAAGTAGTCAGAACAAAGAATGACTCAAAGAATGTAATAAATAATCGTAAGCACACAGAAAAGAAAAACATTTATCACTAGCAAAAGATAGAGGAAGGGAGGTGAAACGAGAAATAAAAAGTAAGATATGTGAAGAAGTAGCATGAATAGAAAAAGAAAGCAAAGAAAGAAAAGAAAAATGGAAAAAGGAAAAGAAAGACCAGAATCGAGGATGGCAAAAGTCAGAAAATATAAGAGGATAAAAGGAAGAAAAAGAAAGAAAGGAAAAGAGAAATAGATATACAACTGATAGTTAACAGAATAGCACTAAAATAGCACCAACATATTGAATTGAAAATCTCAAGGGCCCATCATAAAAATATGGTAGGCCGTAAAAATCTGTAAAGGAAGATGTTAGTGAAAAGAGAATAGTCAAACTAAAACTATTAACCTTTACATTGCATAGTTATCATATAACAGGAAATCAGTGGAACAATATTAACTGCATACTAGTGGTAAGACACCAAAAGCGTGGGACCAATGTATCAAGCAAATACAAAAACTTTAAGGATGAGAAGTATCAGAAAAAGACTCGGAGTTCATCTGTGATTCAGACACATGTACAATCGAAAAATTACAGGATAGTACCAAAGTAGTACCAACCTATTGAAGGGAAATGCGCTACGGGCCATCATAAAAATACGATAGACCATAAAACCTATAAAGGTAAAAGTTAGTAAAAAGCATAATCAGCAACAAGCTAATAGCCATGACAATTTATAAGTATCAGACAACAACAAAATAAATAAAAAAATAAAAAAACAGTGGAACAACTTCAAGCACATATTAGTGGTAAGGCACAGAAAGCATGGAACCAACTAATAGGGCAACCAAAGACGTTACGGATGAGAGGTACCACGAAGAGATTTAGAGTCCATCTGTGATTCCGAATGATTATGCAAAAAAGTTAGGAGTTCCGAGGGTTCATAAAAAATCTGTGAACGCCCTCTGAAAGTTATTCTGAATCTTGAGGGACCTGCAAAGGAAAATGGAATATTCATATCTATAAGCCGTTTACATAGATCTAAAAAACCTTTACGATGAATGACGGTATCTTTGGCAAAGTCCTGTGAAATTGATAGTCTGTGACCTTCCCGTTGTAGAGTTTTAATTTTCCTCATTTGGGCCAGGATTTGTTCAGTGTGTTGGTGGCGCAGAGGTTTAAAAATCACCGGTCTCGGAGAAGATAGAGACTTAGGCTTAAATGCGGGAACTCTATGAGCACGTTCTTTTTCAAAGTCTTTTTGAAAGGAAATCTGCAAAGTAGTAAGGATCCAGGTAAGTAGAAAATACAGTATAGAAGAAGCAGAGTTTTCACAATCGTCCTGTAGACCAAAAATACGAAGGTTACTTCTATGATTCCTGTCTCCCTGCTCAGTTAGGTCTTGCCTCAAGGAAGCCAAAGAGCTCTCTAAACCATGAACATGTTTAGCTTGTTTGTTGGTACAATCTTCAACAGTACTTATTCGAGTTTCTGCATTGGAAACACATAGTGAGAGGTTTTTGAGCTCATTACGGATTGCTGCCACCTCAACTTGAAGTAAGTCAGTATTCGTTTTAGTACTATATCAAGGACTGAATTGAGTTTAAGTAATATTGTGTCTAACGTTGAAGCAGAATCTGAACTACACTTAGGCGAAGGTTCCGGGGTGGGTGACCTTTGCTTAGACCATTTCAGATGACCTTTCGAATCTCTGTCTCTGGAGGGAGTGCCTATAACTTCCGCCATTGGAAGCAAGTACGATAGATGCACCAAGCTGACTGAAAAAGTGTGGAGAAGAAAATATTCTAAGAAAACAGAATCACGCTATAAAAATAAGTCAAAGGTGCAAGTCACCTTGAAAAATAGTAGGCACCTTCCAACTACAGGAGATAAAGCAGAGTAATGTCTGTATAGACAATAGTGGTCAGAATGAAATACAAGGTATTACGGTAACATGCAAAATGTGGGCAGAAGATAAGTGACTCCCACTGAAGAAAAAAGAGCGATGGAGTCAAGACATTAAATGGAATGTAACAGTTGCGAACATTTTTTTGGGGTCAGCAGTCATCATATATAACAGAGCCAACACAATACATATTGTCTCCTCACCAATACATGTTGCAGATATGCTAACATACATTCTTTGAAGAGCAGTCAGCTGAGAATAAAACAATAACTTTATATTGCGACTGCCAGAAAAAAACCTGTCAGGGGCAGCCATTTTAGAAATATGAGTGAGGACTTCTCAGAAAAGCATGTTGCACCCATGTGACACGACATCCATTGAAGTACAATCAACCTAGAGGAAAGCAGCAAACACAGGATGCAATCTCCAGAAGAAGCCTGTCTGCGGCCGCCATTTTAAAAAGATGATAACACAAAGCCAAGTGACCTTCAGAAGTGCCAAAAATGAAAAGAAAGGGAGGTAAAGAAAAGGGCAAGACATTACCTCAAGCAGCTTGGAGGACATGAGGTCTGAGCAGACGAGCGAATCGAGTTGATTACGTCAGGCTCTAAAATAAAGGAACCTCTGTAATGACCGCCATTTTGCAGTCCCGTCGTGAAGAAAACTCAAGCACCTCCTCTCAGCACAGGAAGGCTCACCAATCACTCACACGCACATCCAAATGCTCCCGGGGTGTTCTGCCGCCTAAATCAATGGCCTGGTGACCGAAAATCACCCGAATCACATATCAAAACTGAGCGTCTGCACCAAATGACTGACGGAGCTCATGAAAACGCGGCCATCCTGGTTGCATGTTAAGCGACGCCCCGGCATTTAGGAGTCTTAAAGTTAGGACTCCTAACTTCTGTGAATACCGCAATTAGTAAGTGCCTTCTGTGAATACCAAAATGAGTAAGTGCCTTCTGTGAATACCAAAATGGTAGTAAGTTTAGGATTTTGTCTTAAGTTAGTTCTGTGAATCGGGCTCCTGGTTCTTAACTGGTTCTTAACTAGCCGTACATCGTTTTTGGAAACCTGCATCAACTCGGATATCATTCTAAAGAGACGTAAATCATTATCCATTCTTCCTTGACAGCAGGAAATTACAATTAAAAAACAGGGTTGAATAGGTGAAAGCGGCGCTTTGAGAATTATATCTGAAAAATCTTTGTAAACAGCTTAGATTTTTCAATAAAATACATTTTTTTACTTTTTTTATTGAAACTGTCATATTACTTAAAGATGTTAAAGGTATTTTATGTGCATGTATCCTTTTTGCTCAGAACAGAGCCAGATAAGTGTCCCTCTCTAATATTCTACACCAGAGCTTCCCAATCATTTGAGAACCACAACCCAATTTTTGGAATGATAAACTTTTGCGACCCACCTACTTTAAAGGACATGAGGTGGACAAATCTTTAATGTTACTAAAGCATCATGTGGTAGCACACTGCTATTGACAGCCTCACATTTTCCATTGAAATGGCCACTAAATTTGCCAAGACAAGCAACTTTACTGATAAAACGGTATTGCACACATACGATATTAAGTGGAAATGGGGTTTCACTGAATATTTATCATTTCTGAATCACCAAGTAAAATGTATTGATTTGTTGTAATCCTATTAAAGTGTTTGTTTCCATTACATTTTCAGAAATACAAAAAATGTGCTTCATTTTTGCTTTCCTAACTGTTGAATATGTACATTTT
This sequence comes from Lissotriton helveticus, assembly GCF_964261635.1. Classification (NCBI taxonomy): domain Eukaryota; kingdom Metazoa; phylum Chordata; class Amphibia; order Caudata; family Salamandridae; genus Lissotriton; species Lissotriton helveticus. The sequence goes on along the minus strand of NC_136059.1, from coordinate 1,732,321,781 downwards.
GTTGTGTGTTACATAAAATGACATCCTACAGCAGCTCTTTTCACACTCCCTATACCTCTGCAAGATTGTCACATAATTCACTTTAATTATTTGTACTGTGATTGCAAAGTGAGTGCAGTTTGTAAACACCAATGTTATAAAATAAGCAGCTAATTTGTTGGTAGACCCAGCCTGACATTTCACTGCTGTATTTAAAGCGCAGTAAATGTTGCAAGACGAATACAGAATTTTAAAGAATCTTTATTTATTGCCTGGAATTTTGTGCCCCACCTGGCTAGATCAGAAATTTTTCAGAGTTACTCCTACTTCTGTTGTGGATGATATTTAGGCACACTCGTATCTTCGCAAATACCAAGGCTCACAGAGAACCAGCACCTGTTAAAACCAAAAGTCAGTAAGAACTTTAGGGCAGATTTATGTCGGACTTGCGCCACGTTTATGCTGCCGTTGCATCACGCAACGGCGGCGTAAACGTGGCGCATCCCTGCAACCCATTTACTACATGACGCATCTAGGCAGATGCGTCACGTTGTAAAACCCTGCGCCACATGTGGGCGATCCGGCGCAGGGTGGGCGTTCCGGGGCAGGTGCGCCTCGCAAAAGTGCCTGCGTGAAATCTACAAGATTTCACGCAGGCACTTGTGCGACGCTGCTACGTCAATTCCTTACACCTGCTTGAAGCAGGCGTAAGGACTGACGCAGCACGTTAAGTATAGGGCACACCCGAGCATTGCTGGAAGCGCGACGCGACTCCAGCGATGCGCCGCCCTTACGTCACGAGATGCGTCACGCATCTGCCTACCCTTGCGCCACAGAGCGCCGCATTGTAAATGTGGCGCATCCGCCGTGACGCAAGGGTAGTTTTGCGCGACGCATTTGTTCTGGCGCATCCCTGCTGATTAGCAGAGATGTGCCAGAACTCATAAATATGCCCCTTTCTGTTTACTAATATCAAAAAGAATTCAGAGCCCTGCTCTTCATAACGTTCCCTCACTTAAAGCTTGTTATAAATTGTCTCCAAACTTGGGCACTGATTGCGAGTTCGCCAGAATCCAGGTGCTATTTGTTGCACCTGATAAATAGATCGACCGCAGTGGGCATTTTTTTATCAGGTAGGGTAAATAACATGTAACTCCAGCTTTTAGGGCACAACTTGTGTATGTTAGTGCTTCTCGCACCAAAATCTGCACGGTATGGTAGATCCCATACACATTTCCCAATATAAGATCTGACAGGATTGATTTTAACAAAGAGTGGGATATTTAACGTAGCCAATGGTGAGTGGGTGCATTAAGTAACACCCAGCTCGAAATTTCAACCCCGACACAAACAGGAGTTTAAGTAATTTCTGAAAACATTAACTCACTCACAATCAGGGCCTTCCAGTCTACCCCTGCTAATACACTGGCTCACTCAGAGCCCTGAATTTGATAATAGAGAAGCTCACTTAAAGATCTTTATAGCACTGATACATTAACAGACCTCTGCTCCTTAAAATGCACCAGGCCGCTCACAGGGGCATATTACCAACAACTAGCGAAATTTATCGCTGAATGCGCTTAGCGACTTTTTTTTATCACTGCCTATCGCTAAATATTTTAGCGGAGAAACCATGCTATTAGCAACGTTTTTCTCCATTGCGCTAAAATATCCAGCGATAGCGGCGCAATGCGAGAATATCGCTGAGAATATAGCGATATTCTCGCATTAGCGACGAAATGCTCTTAGCCATGTTATCCACCTCCCATTGGATAACATGGCTAAGAACTGGTCAGAGCAGGCGTTAGTTTTTGGCGATAGCGGGAATATTTCCATCGCTACGCCAGCCTTGTGAATAGGCGATAGTGACGTTTTCAACTGCTTTCAGTCGCTAACGGTTTGGGTACGCCCACTTTGCATGTCATTAGCGATAAACATCGCTGACATGCAAAGCGGTCCCCAAACCGCTCGCTATTGCCTTCAAGCTGTCGCTAACTGCTGTTAGCGACAGCTTGATAATAGGGCAATAGAATTTTCGCCGCTTAGCGGCCGAAAACGGCCGAAAAACCGGCGAAAAGTGCCTATCGCCACCCTTGATAATATGCCCCACAGTTCTGCTCCTAATCATACCTAAACTTACTCAAATTAGCTGGTGGTAATGCAAAGGCTCATTCCGGGCTCTCTATGAAGCCAAGCCTTACTCACCGTTCACTCTAGATTATATCCAAAGCGCACACATGCCCCTGGTGAGAACATAACTTAAACCCCAACACTCATTTGCCTTGCACTCTTTCCATTCAAATACTCTACTAATTGCAAGCTTTGATATTACACTGACTCAGGAAAATATACATTCTTAATAACACCTGGAGTCTCTAAGAGATGCGCTTTTGATGAAAAGATAGAATCTCTCAGAGCTATGCTGCTGGTACGTCCCAGATTTTTGTCACCCTAAACTCTGGTTTGAAAATGTAGTCAGTCGGTAGTTATGGTATTTTATCAGTTTTTATTCCTTACTTAAGTGATACCTACAAGGCCAGGATGGAAGATTGAGGGTTTCACTGTGGTTGATGAGTGTTAGCCAGTTCTTGCCCTCAGTCCCATTCCTCCCAGTGCTGGGCCCCAAAGAGTGAAGCATTCCAGCGCCTACTGACACCCACCCAGCTGCATTCCAGTCAGACATGTACTTTAGTTTATGAAGTTGTCTTTTGAGTCCTGTTTTCTAACAACATTCTTGAGGGTATTCAGGGCTATTTTTTCTTTACGCATTGATGGGTTCTGGCCTTTGTGCTACACCAGTTTCTACTGTGAGAGTCAATAGGGAATATAGGTAGGCAATCAGTCAAGATTCAAGTGACAGATGCAGGCTCCTTTTGAGCAGGTAAGTGGCATTCAATTGTGTTGTAGTTCGACACAAACTTAAAAACTTCAAAGGGAACTACCAACTCATTCATTCACTATGGTTGATGCTCTAATTTATTTCACCTTTTGGAGCTCCTAAATGTGTGCTTGCTTAGCTTGCTAAGCACTATACTCCTGATTTCATAGGTCTTTTAACTCAGACCATCTAAACCGCGCTGGAGATATTTTTATTGCATGCGTTGCATACATGTAGTTAGTTAGCCCAATGGTCAGAATGAGAGAATCAGGTCTGGTTTCCCAGCTTACAATTTAGTGGCAAAAAATGTTTTTTGCAGTTCACTGTAGTCATGCGTCTGCTGCACCAGATCCTCAATATCTGAATGAGATAAAGACAATTACCACAGATACAAGTCTGCTGTAGTGAGATAACATGACAAGGCATGAATGAACTGGCATGATACAACAAGGCACATGATAACAAAGCATATCATAGCATGAGACAGTATATCACAGTAAGGCATTGAACAACATAAGATAATGTTATATGACACAAGTTGTCAAAGTATTCACAAAGGAATTTTACGGATAGTATCTTTATGACAGCCTATTTTTTATGTACGGAGACTTCGACACGAGACTCCTCAGTCGTAATGATACTATTCCTAAAATTCCTTTGTGAATGGCAAAAAATGGCAAATTTACAGACAATTGTAAGTTTACCCTTGTGAATAAGGCTCATTTTCATGCACAAATAAATATTTCCATATTTGGTCTTTATGCATAGGTAAGAGGCTACATTCAGTACACTGTATTGCCCGATGACAGCCAGGTGTACAAAACAGGTCTAAGGTTGCACACTCCCCGCTCCAGAGTTTGCGACTGCAAAAATACTTTTTGCACCGTCCTAAACCCATTTTAGGAGTCAGCAAATTCTTTGCCGAACTCCAAAATGGATTTAGAAATTGATTAATAATCTCAGTTTGAAAGTGGAGTATATGAGGCATCCTTTCAAAAAAGCAATTCCTATCCATATGTAGGAATTGTTTAGGACTTAAATATTGTCAATGTTGTATACCACGCCCATCAGACCAAGGCTAGGTACATCAAGCTAACTCTGAGGCAATAACAGATCGTAGTTAACAGGTATGAGAACCGAGCCTATGACGCTGTTTAACATGTCCTGGAGAAGGTGCAAAGAATTAGGTTATGATGATGACTTGTTTTTATATATAATGGTTCAAAGCTCATTCTGCTCCATTTCAAAAGATTGATAAAATACAGGCCTTACTATTTCAACTCCATGACTCTCAATGCATCAACATGGAAAGATGAACGGTTTTGTCTTATTTATTCCAAGTCGTGGTTTGTAGATCACACTAGACATCATCAGACTCAACTAAATGATCCATCTTGCTAGCTTACCCAGCAACTACATGGATAGGTTACAGAAAACATACAAGCATTGGCAACGTCAAAAGGTCCCGCCCCTGAGAGCTATTGGCTTTGGCATTGTTCTGTAGCTATGTTACACTGCAGCGCAAGCAGATGGACAATGGAGGGTGGGCAGCAAGGCTGAAAGCAAGCAGATGGGCAATTGAGGGTGGACGGGAGAGAGCTGAGGCAAGCATGCAGACAATGCAGAGTCGGTAAGAGGGACTGGAGCAAGCACACAAACAACAGGTGGTGGGCGCGGTTGGCTGGGAGCAGGCTTGCAGACAATTGGGGATGGGCAGGAGTTCATGAAGCAAGCACATGGACAGCGGAGAGTTGGGCAAGCGCACAGACAACAGAGAGAGGGTGGGCAGGAGTGTTTGGGGAAGGAATGCCAGGGGGTAGAAGTACACAGGAGAGATAGTTGAAAGGCACTCATACTCTTGTGAAGTGCTTAAACAAACAGAGCATGGTAGAGCCTGAAAAATCATCCATGCTCCAGGGGAGGGACAAACACTCGAAAAGGGAGGAAGAATATGGAAGCTAAAGAATATGAATTAGGCAAATGAGAGTGAGAATGAAGCCAAATGATGGTAAGCAATGGGCGGCCTCTTAGCACCCTCTAAGTTACCGAAAGGTCTCGCAAGTGACACCTCATGCTCTAACTTAAGCGAGACACAAAAATGTTCACACAATTCATGCCTTTCTGCATGTCACTATATTGAGTAAAATAATGCTATAACATGTTTCAAGTATTGTGCCTCAACCACAAAACGTAGCCAATTTAAAACCCACCTACTCAGAGTGTGGGGTAGACATTTGGGAAATCATATGTGTGGATCTATAAATCCTTATACAAATCAGTCCATGGTCACAATTACAATTTCATAAGTCTGATAGACTCTACAGCTTTGACAATCGTATATATTAATGTTCCTTAGTCTTCCAGCTCAAATATTTCTGTCTCCAGTGGTCAGCAGGAAGCATGCAAACTGTGAAATTAAAAGTGAAAGAAACAGAATGATTGACAGCTAACCTTCACAAGCTGGTTTCTGCTAAATTTGCAGGCCCACAAGAAATTCCTCAAGTGCAATTTGATCTTCTGAAAACTGGTACAGCAACTTAGACAAGTTTTCAGGTTTGCATAATAATGAGCGCCTAGGGCTCTAACGCAAGCAAGGAAAATAGGTTCAGGGCCCCACCTCTGGTTTGATAATGAAAGACAGTCAGAATAGGGTATAGTGAGTCCCTCAGACAACTGTTCCCCGTGCTACTATCTGCACCACCAATAGATACACCCCTGAATCCAACACAGATTAGGATGTCTTAATAAAAGTCTTCATAAATGTTAAAGTTCCCTTTTTCAAATGTGTCTTGTCTCTTCTGTCCAGGAAAATATATTTTACTATTGGGTTTGTAATATTTTTCACTATGTTCTTGTGTAGAGCTCCCATACAAAGTAGGTCTTAGAAATCTTGGTGGCAAAGGGATAATATGGAAAAAGTGGGGAGCAGAAATTGACCGAGTGCGACCAAAGAGATAAGGTGGTTTTGGTGCTCTTCTGAACCGGTGTCTTTCGATTTCAAAGACAAGGGTAAGCAAAAGGGAATACAGGAGTCGGAGCACTAGGGAGTGTAAGAATCTTTCTCTAACTTGTTTGCTCTGACTAGCAAATAAACACCAACTCTTTGCAGGCCATTCATAGGTATCTAGAATCAGGGCCTGTTATATCCCCATATTGCTGCTTAATGTTCATCAATTCGTAAAATCAAAACAGAAGGGGTTAACTCAATGGAGTAAGATTAGCCTCACTACACACTTGAGCCTGTGAGCATGGTTAAAATAAGCCAATCTTTTCATTACTCTTGGGTTGTCTGATGACATAAAATGCTTTGAAGATGAAGAGAAAAGAAAAAAAGATTTCTCTGGGTTGCTGATCTTGTGATGCCAGTCCAGCGATACTGCAGGAACAACAACAGGTGCAGACCTCACCCTCACAATGGGTACCTGAGGCCTTCTCGGATAGGCGACCTTAGAGGATTCATCATTTATCGTTAGAAAAACAAGAAAACAAAGGGGCATATTATCAAGGGATTTATCTCCGCTTTTTTGCCTTTAAAAGCCAAGAAAGCGGAGATACAATTATCTCCCTATCAGCAACAGGGTGCTAACACGCAAATTCGCATGTTAGCACCCTTTTTCTGTATGCTTCCCCTTGCATCTCTAATGAGATGCAAAGGGGGCGTTCCAGAGAAAAATAATAGGAGAAATGTTGTTAAGCGACATTTCTCCTATTATCAAGGATATCGCTAACCCTGTTAGTGATAAAAAAAAGCAGTATTTTCCTTACTTAGCCATGATATCCTATGGAAGGTGGATATCATGGCTAAGTTTGTGAGCCCCTATCATCAAGCTAACGCCAAACTTCGAGAGATTATCGTTGGTTTTCCAGCGATAATCTCACATTTGGCAGTTAGTGCAAGGATTTTTATCACTTCTGAGATAAGCTTTGCTGATAGCACGCTATCTCAGTAATAAAAATCCATGCTACCCGGCGAAAATTATCCTAGCGCTTAGTGCGCTTAGCGATAATTATCGCTGGGGCTTGATAATATGCCCCAAAATTTTTAAGAACTGACAAAAGGTTTTGAACTACCTCTTTGAAAGATAAATAAACAACAGGCTCATGGTTACATTTGAAAATGGGAATTATTCTAAATCAGTCCTTTTAAAATATTCAGTAGAAGGTTAGTTTATTGACCTTTGCTCTGCCCCTTCGTTCAAGTAACTTCAGACCACATTGCTGCAGCTTCTTGACCTCAGGTAAAGTGAACACCTGGCTCTTGGCTTCCACATCCAGGATACCCTCACTAGCTGTACATTGCTTTTGGAAACGAGCATCAGCTCCGATATCATTCTTAAGAGACGTACATCATCATCCATTATTCCTTGACAGCAGGAAATAATAAGAAACAGGCTTGAAAAAGTGAAAGCAGCACTTTGAGAATGATATCTGAAAAATCTTTGTAAGCAGATTTAATTTTTCAATAAAAGACAATAATTTTTCTTACTTTTTTTAAGCTGTCATATTCCATAAAGATGTTAAATGCATTTTCTCTGCATTTGGCCTTTTTGTTTAAAACAGGGCCAGATAAAAGTGTCCCTCTCTAATATTCTCTACTAGAGCTTCCCAATCATTTGAGCACCGCGACCTCATTATTGGTACGATAAACTTTCGCGACTCACCTAGCTTTAAAGGACATGAGGCGGGTGATTTTTTATGGTAACTAAAGCATCATGTGGTAGAGCACTGCCATTGACAGCCTCACATTTTCCATTGACACAGACACTAAATTTGCCAAGACAAGCAACTTTCCTGATAAAACGGTATTGCACACATACGATAATACGTGGAAATGGGGTTTCACTGAATATTTATCACTTGTGCATCACCAAGTAAAGTGTCTTGATTTGTTGTAATCCTTCTAAAGTGTTTGTTGCCATTACATTTCGAAATTACAACAACAATGTGCTTCATTTTTGCTTTCCTAACTGTTGAATATGTACAGTTCATTTACAAGTCTTTACATTTTGTTGTGTGTTATATAAAATGACATCCTAAAGCATTTCTTTTGACACTCCCTATACCCCTGCAAGATTGTCACATAGTTCACTTTAATTATTTGTTCTGTGATTGCAAAGTGAATGGACATTGTAAACACCAATCCCTATGTTATGCAGCCAATTTGTTGGTAGACCCAACCTGACATTTTACTGCTGTATTTAAAGCGCAGTAAATGTTGCAAGATAAATACAGAATTTGAAAGAATCTTTATTTATTGCTTGGAATTTTGCGACCCACCTGGGTGGATCAGAATTTTCCCAGAGTTACTCCTACTTCTGTTGTGGATGATACAGGCGCACTCAGGGATCTAGGAAAATACCACGTCGCACAGAGAACCAGCACCTGATGAAACCAAGAGTCAGTAAGAACTTTCTGTTTACTAATAACAAAAATAATTCAGAGCTCTGCCTTTCATAACACCCCCCACGCTTAAAACCCCTTATAAAGTGTCTCCACACTTGTGCCCTGATTCCGAGTTTGCCGGAATGAAGGTGCTATTTTTTTGCACCTGATTAGTAAATCTTCCACAGTGTGCGTTTTTTATCAGGTGTGTTGAATAACACCTATCTCCAGTTTTCGTGCACAACCTCTATATTTTAGTGCTACTCGCACCAGAATCTGCAAGGTACGGTAAATACCGTAAACTTTCCCCCATTCAAGTTCTGACAGGATTGACCTGCTCAAATTTAACAAAGGATGAGTAATTGAATGCACCCAATGGTGACTGGGTGCAATAAATAATACCCAGCTTATAATTTCGACTTTGGCACAAACAGGAGTTTACACAGTGGTCTGAAAACACAGCCCCTTTCACAATCAGGGCCTTAGAGTCTATCCCTGATAATACACTGGCTCACTCAGTGCCCTGACTTTGATAATAGCGAAGATCATTTAAAGATCTTTAAAATAACACTGATACACACATAGAACTCTGGGGCATATTATCAAGGACCAGTGATAAAATTATCGCCGTTTTATCGGCAGGAAACTGCCGATAAAACGGCGATAATGGGCTTGATAATACGCCCTTGTTAATTCCCATAGAAGCCCATCATGGGCTTCTATGGGAATTAACAATAAGGAATAGGGAATGTAGGTAGGCAATCAGTCAAGATTCAAGTGACAGACCAGACGTGGGCTCCATGGGCTTCTATGGGAATTAACAATAAGGAATAGGGAATGTAGGTAGGCAATCAGTCAAGATTCAAGTGACAGACCAGACGTGGGCTCCATGGGCTTCTATGGGAATTAACAATAAGGAATAGGGAATGTAGGTAGGCAATCAGTCAAGATTCAAGTGACAGACCAGACGTGGGCTCCATGGGCTTCTATGGGAATTAACAAGGGCGTATTATCAAGCCCATTATCGCCGTTTTATCTGCAGTTTCCAGCTGATAAAACGGCGATAATTTTATCACTGGTCCTTGATAATATGCCCCTCTGCTTCTTAAAATACACATAGCCACTCACAGGTCTGTTCCTAACCATACCTAAACTTACGCATTGTAAGCTGGTGGTAATGCAAAGGCTCACTCGGGGTTCTTTATGCAGCTAAGCCTTACTCACCGTTCACCCTAGATTACATCCAAAGCTCACACAAATCTCTTGAGAGAACATAACTTAAGCACCAACATTCATTTGCTTTGCACTCTTTCCTTTCAAATACTGTATTAATTGAAAGCTTTGATACTGATATTACACTGACTCAGGAAAGTACATATTCTTAATAATACCTGGAGTCTCTAAGAGATGCGCCTTTGATGAAAAGATAGAATCTCTCAGAGCTATGCTGCTGGTACGACCCAGATTTTTTTCCCCCTAAACTCTGGTTTGCTAATGTAGTGAGTCGCTCCATATGGAGATTATGGTATTTGCAGTTTTTATTCCTTACTTAAGTGATACCTACAAGGCCAGGATAGAAGATTGAGGGTTTCACTGTGGTTGATGAGTGTTAGCCAGTTCTAGCCTCCAATTCCATTCCTCCTAAAGCTGGGCCCCAGTGATTGAAGCATTCCAGCGCCTACTGACGCCCACGTAGCTGCAAACCAGTCAGACATGTACTCTCCTTTATGAAGTTGTTTTTTGGGCCTGGTTTTCTAAAAGTACTCAGGGCACATTTTTTCCACTTGTTGATGTATTCTTGCCTTTGTGCTACCGCAGTTTCCACTGTAAGAGTCAATAAGGAATGTAGGTAGGCAATCAGTCAAGATTCAAGTGACAGACCAGACGCGGGCTCCTTAGGAGCAGGCAAGTGCCATTTCATTGTGTCGTAGTTCAACACAAGTTGAAAAGCCTCGAAGGTAACTACCAAGTCACTGATTCACTAAAGTAGATGCACTAATTTATTTCACATTTCTGTAGCTCCCAAATGTGTGCTTAGCTTGCTAATCACCATACTCTTGAATTCATAGGTCTATTAACTCAGGTCATTTAAACCGTGTTAGAGATGGCTTTTATAGCATGTATTGTATACATGTAGTCATTCAGTCCAACAGTCTGAGTGAGTGAATCAGGGGTGGTCTCCAGTGGCGGCTCGCAGAGGTAATGCGGTGAGGCGGGGAGGGGCTGGGCTGGGGTAGTGGAGTCCGACATATGACGGCAGCTATTTATTTACATTCACCTTTGCCGTCATATGTCGGACTCCACTACCAACCCCCCCCCCCCCCCCCCCCCCACCCAGCTCCTCCCCGCCTCATCGCCCCACAGAGGTCCCTCTGCGAGCCGCCACTGTTGGTCCCCTAGCTTGCAATTTAGTGGCAAAAATGCTATTGGCAGTTCAGTGGATTCAGGTGCCTGCTGCATTCATGTGAAATACCAAAAGTGTATAAGTGCTATTTCTTGGTTTGTATTTGCTGTTTACCAGCTTTGCACCTGCTGAGTTCTCCGTACTGGGTGATCCAGAGTCATCTGTGGCACTCATACTGTGGCATGCATTGGTGTTCCAGGTACCCATGCTGTTTTGAGGAGCAGCCCCTCCCTGAGAGTCTCTTATTTCTGCAGTAGGACCATCAATTGGGTCAACTTACAAGAGCCCCAACAACTTGGCAAAGTGCTGGGCCCCAAAGAGTGAACATTCCAACGTCTACTGAAACCCACCCAGCTGCATTCCAGTCAGATATGTACTTTAGTTTATGAAGTTGTCTTTTGGGTCCTGTTTTCTAACAACATTCTGTGAGAGTCAATAGCGAATATAGGTAGGCAGTCAGTCAAGATTCAGTGACAGACGCAGGCTCCTTTTGAGCAGATAAGTGGCATTCAATTGTGTTGTAGTTCAACACAAACTTAACAACTTCAAAGGGAACTACCAACTCATTCATTCACTATGGTTGATGCTCTAATTTATTTCACCTTTTGTAGCTCCTAATTGTGTGCTTGCTTAGCTTGCTAAGCACTATACTCCTGATTTCATAGGTCTTTTAACTCAGACCATCTAAACCGCGTTGGAGATATTTTTATTGCATGCGTTGCATACATGGAGTTAGTTAGCCCATCAGTCAGAATGAGAGAATCAGGTCTGGTTTCCCAGCTTACAATTTAGTGGCAAAAAATGTTTTGGCAGTTCACTGTAGTCATGCGTCTGCTGCACCAGATCCTCAATATCTGAATGAGATAAAGACAATTACCACAAGGCATGAATGGACTGGCATGATACAACAAGGTCACAACGGGGACGCTCTCCTTGTACTTGCCGGAACACTGCCTGACCAAATTGCTGCTGCTTTCCAGAACTGCCACACCTTGCCGGACCCGCTGCGCGGGTCCTGCGTCGCTGCTTGTCTCTGCCCGGACCAACTGAAGAAGGCAGGAACTGCCGTGGGGTAATCAAAGCACTTGCAGGGCTGCGAGCGGTGTATTGAGGGACCCCATTTCCCAGGAGTCCCTGCTACCTGAGCCTTAACACCTGGCCCGCTCTCCCTGAGTGCTCCGCCCCCACCTGCGGTATAAATCACCGAGCACCACAAGCATTTCTGGGACGCTCTCCTTGTACTTGCCGGAACACTGCCTGACCGAATTGCTGCTGCTTCCAGAACTGCCACACCTTGCCGGACGCGCTGCGCGGGTCCCGCGTCGCTGCTTGTCTCTGCCCGGACCAACTGAAGAAGGCAGGGACTGCCGTGGGGTAATCAAAGCACTTGCAGGGCTGCGAGCGGTGTATTGAGGGACTCCATTTCCCAGGAGTCCCTGCTACCTGAGCCTTAACACCTGGCCCGCTCTCCCTGAGTGCTCCGCCCCCACCTGCGGTATAAATCACCGAGCACCACAAGCATTTTTGGGACGCTCTCCTTGTACTTGCCGGAACACTGCCTGACCGAATTGCTGCTGCTTCCAGATCTGCCACACCTTGCCGGACCCGCAGCGCGGGTCCCACGTTGCTGCTTGTCTCTGCCCGGACCAACTGAAGAAGGCAGGGACTGCCGTGGGGTAATCAAAGCACTTGCAGGGCTGCGAGCGGTGTATTGAGGGACTCCATTTCCCAGGAGTCCCTGCTACCTGAGCCTTAACACCTGGCCCGCTCTCCCTGAGTGCTCCGCCCCCACTTCCCCCTCCTACTTAATTGGTTCCGATTCCCGCCGCGCGGGACTGAGCCCGGGGCTAAGCCCGGGCAAAGGGCGGGCCGTTTGAGGCCGTTAGAGAACGGAAGAGACCGGACCGGGCAACCCCCTTTGGCTCTAACTTTGCTATCCCATTCCTTGCCTTGTTCCCATTAGCCCTTTGTCGAACCCAAGGAACAATGTCCATGCGCGAATGCAGAAGCAGGGCGGCTAAAGGGAAGCAGCTAAATGGGACCCTCGATGACTTCATTACCAGGACTAACACTGCCATAGATGTGGAGATCAACAAAATGCAGCAGAGAGTCTCCATGGAACTCGATGCAGCTAGAAGAATATCACAGGAGCTGACTATGGCTAAGAAATCATCCTTAGGTCATTTTGCCTCTGCCAAAACCCCTGAGCGACGGGTAGGCCCTGTTTCAATCTTGACGCAGGCAGTTGTCCATCAGACATCGGACTCACCCGTCCCAGCCCCTATTGCGGGGCTACCCCTTTCATCCTCTTCCAATTTCAGTCTATCCCTGGGTGGGGTGGTTCTGGCAAAGGGGGCCCCAACGGAGATATCCCCTAATGTTAAGGGGGTGAGTGGGAGGATTCCTTTTACCATCCATGAGGGTGCTATCCAAAAACGAAAGCGCAACACTACATCTGCCTTCTCTAGGAAGAAGGCGAAGGTAGCAAAGGCCCAGATTTTTACGGGTGCTAAGCCTACTGAAGGGGGGGTGGGCGGCATACCCCCTCATTTACTCCCTCATGCACCCCCACCTACTGAAAATAACAGCTCTATTGCTGTAGAAACTAACCTGGCAGCATCGGCGGGGGAGCCTGATTTAGTAATAGAAGGTGAGAATGATGGGGTACCAGTCTGTGTGATAGAGGGAAGAGATGTGGAATTTTTGACGATTGTCTGGGAAACGTTAAAAAAACTTCTAACCCCTCTGGAAGTTAGACTATCGCACATAGAAAATCAGCTGCTTGAGACAGAAAAGAGTATCTTAACCCTAGCAACCCTTAGTATAGCTGAAAATAAACCGAATAGCACCCTTGGCGCAAACCATACTATACCAGCACCCGCAGTTACCCCATCCATAATTCCTGTGACCAAACCCATACCTAAACCCCGGTCTAAGGCGGTCACAAGCAATACCATCAACGCAGTAGCGGAGGTACCAAATCAATTGCCTGTACAATCTGTTTCAGCCCCGAAAGTCACGGCAGCCCCGAGGGTTAAAGAACCTAAGATTCATCATCCCAATTCACAGGGGGTAAAATTTAACGAGAAACAGCGTGGGGGCTACATTGATCTCCCCCCGGATGTAAGGCCCTACGTAGTGGTGCTAACAGGAGTTCCGGAAATTGCATATCACCAGCAGGAAAATTTCGGGTCACTGAGAAACAAGGTAACACATTGGCTAAATGAAAACAGGCCGTTACCCAATCACCTGAGAAGTAAAATTCTTATGGTGCGACGGGTACCATGGATAGGTACCTCGCACAAATCTATCTCAGGCGATTGTATTATTGTCTCCTTTGAAGACCCCAATACAGTTCACCATATATGCTCATGGAACAATTATGGGGGGAACTCGCCCATAGTAGCTAGACCCCTAAACTATTTCTATCCCCCGCTTCCACGTTCCTACAACGGGGGGAATTGGACTTCGGCTAGAAATTATGTATGGGGTGGGTCAGTCGATTGTTGGCAGGGTACTCAAGGCAGGTGGAATGGGGCACCCACCTATAATAGATTTGGCTGTCTTGAGGAAGTTGATTGACTTATCCATACGGTACCTTGCACATCTTGTTCTGACGACTCATCTTCCCCGTTATTCCGCCCTGTCTCTGTGCTACCCCCATGCATCTCTGAAAATTGCAACTTATCGGTAAATAGGGCTTTGCACACAGAGGGTGGAGTTGTTGAATTCCGAGTTATTGAAATAGTCCCTGAGCCCTTCAACGATAAATTAGGCCAGGTAGGTTGAATTCAACGCTAAGGGTAATCCCTTTCCTAGGGAGCCGTTTGGAACATGCATGCTGCCGACAGAAGGATTGACTTTCCCAGAGCTACCTGCATCAGAAGTAGCCATCCGAGGTGAGGGACTTCCGGACAGCAGCCATATTTCGCTGCCGCCGTTGTCCATGGGGGGGGGAGCTTGCCTGGCCCCCCGTGGTGGTTTCTCGGAGGGAAGCCCTATCTTTGACCCCGGCTGAGGCCTCTAGTATTGTCTCTGCCCCTCTTACAAATGACCGTGTGTTGGGTCCAGAGGGAGTTGGTGGCGAAGGACTGAAGGTGCTTAGCTGGAACATAGCAGGCCTTGCACGGAACACAGACATACCCGATTGGAACTCATTTGTTGAATCCTTCGGGTTGTGCCTATTCCAGGAAACCTGGTGCTTGGAACCATATCACAAGGTGGGCTTCACCACCTACTTTGTTTCTGCGATACAATCACCCGGAGGGAAGGGCCGCCCTTCAGGCGGCCTACTAATTTGGGCCAGTATTTAGCTGGGTCTCTCTATTAGGCCTATTGCTAACAAATCGCCTGACTTACAGAGAATCTCAGTTAGAGGGCCACGTGGGGGGAGGAGGCTTGAAATTTTTAACATTTATGTCAGAGGAACAAGGGGCGGGTCCTCCACACTTTCTCTTACGGGCATTGAGGAGGGTCTTAGTTCTTGTGCGTCCGACTCCCTTGTTATACTAGCCGGGGACTTCAATTGCATATTTGAACCCCTGGCTAGGGAGGATATACTAGGCATCAGGGAGGACGACGCCAGGAGAGGTATTCCCTCCCTCTCATTGGCCCCTATCAGAAGCTGGTCCCAAAATGCCATCGACCTCAATGCCCTCTGTCTGGAACATGGCCTTAGGGCCACTAATGGTAGATCGGTTTCAGATCCGTCAGGAGCTCATACGTTCAATAGAGTTGGTCATTCTTCGCGAATCGACTTCATTCTATTGAACTACTGCCTCTGGGCCCACCTAATAGACATGGAGGTCCTCCAGTCTTCTGTTAGTGATCACAACCCTCTATTCCTGCCCCTGTCCTCCCTCTGGACGGGTGCCTCCCCAGCCCAAACCCCTCATGTCTGGAAATCAACGCATGAAGTAATCCCTACTAATTGCGGTAGACGCCTAAAATGGAATACCTTTGCGGCTAATGAAGATAAGATCCGGGGTGTCAAATCTATAATGTCTAATACCGCGACCCGGTTAGACTCACTGGGAGCCACCAATCTCGAGGTTCCTAACTTGTTCTCTGAAACAACAAAAGGGTTAGGTGAACTGTTTGTGGCTCACTCCTCAGGTTCAAGAGGCAATGCAAAGGGTAGACTCATGCCCAACGCGGGTTGGTTCTCCCATGCCTGCAGTGTTGCCAAAAGGGAGCTGATCAGGGCGGTGAAAGCTAAGGATGGGGCCCAGATTAGCTTCGCTAGGCGCAACTATAGAAAAACCTTAGCAAAGGCGAGGCTCGAGCATGAGAACCAGTTTTGGCAAGATTTAATGGCAGCTAGCTCAAGGAAGGACTCCAAGGGTTTTTGGGACCTAATAAGAACTAGGGACAAATCCACAGACTCCCTCATAGCATGTAACATAACCGAGGGAGTATGGTTCGATCATTTTTCCAAGCTTTATGCAGTGGCCGTGGCCCCCGAGATTATCAAGGTGGGACAGTATCCCTCAGGCAACATAGAGCCCAGTAAGGATTTCCTATTCACTTGCAAAGAAGTAGAAGGGGCAATTGAGTGCCTGGTCCCCAATAAGGCGGCGGGCCCTGACGGCCTCCCGGGGGATTTGCTCCGTGTTAACCTAGTCGAGTGGGGGAGACTTATTGCCTCCGTAATGAATGCTGGCTTGGCTGGTGCGGCCCTACCAGATTCATGGAGGAGAGCAGAGGTCGTCCCTATCTTTAAGAAAGGGAGTCGGGACGACCCTGCCAACTACCGTCCTATAAGCCTCCTGGATTCCACGCAGAAGGTGGCAGGCAAAGTGGTCCTAGAAGGGTTTTGCAGTGGGTCGAAGAGAACAATATTCTATCAGACTTCCAAGCCGGCTTTAGAACTGGCATGGGGACGATCGAGCAAGCATTCCGGTTGATGATGCTTTTTTGGAAAGTGGTTGTACTGGGCAAAGGCAGTCTGTACCTTGCATTTATAGACCTAAGGACTGCCTTTGACCTGGTCCCATGCAACCACCTCTGGAGTGTTCTCGATGCGTTAGGCATTCCTCCATATCTACTGGACATGCTGATAAGATTCCACGCAGACAACTTTGCACAGATCAGGTGGGGTAATCAGGGACAAAAAATATCACAGATACCTGTAAATAGAGGTGTCCGCCAGGGTTGTGTTCTAGCCCCCACTCTGTTTTCTTTATATGTCAACGGAGTGGTGGAGCATCTGCTACAACATCCAGCAGATCTACCATCCCTGGCGGGCAAGAGAATACCTACCCTCCTATTTGCAGATGATACCCTCCCGATCTCTAAGTCACCAGTGGGCCTGCAGAGTCTCTTAAACAGCTTTAAGACCTTCTGCGACTCAAGGGGACTAGTCATAAACACGGGGAAGACGAAGTTCCTGGTCTTAAACCCCCCGAAGAAATCAGTCAAACCACCTACCCTTGATTCAGTCTCACTCGAGAGGGTTAAGGAGTTTGATTATCTTGGCATTCGTCTCTGTGACTCCATGAGTTGGAAATCCCATCACCAAAAGATGCTGCTGACCCATAAGAGGGTGACGGGGGCCCTTCTTAAGGAACAACGGGCCTCTTCCCACAAACCAATTGCACCGGTCCTTGATATCTATAGGGCATGAGGTGTCAGTGCAGCTCTCTATGGGGCAGAACTATGGGGTGTGCAGAACGTGGATCAGCTGACCCGTTCCGAAAATATATTCCTTAAAGATCTAATGGCCCTCCCTCACAGCACCCCAACTCTCTCGCTTCTTCTAGATATGGGTACCCGCCCTATCAGTGACCAGGCGAGGCTGCGCCCACTCCTTTTATGGGCTCGTATCTGGAGAGTTCCCGAATTGTCCAGCTACGCAGATGGTCTAAAAGAGATCCTCCTAATGCCTGGCTGGGCCAAGATTCAGTGGCTAAGGGAAGTTAAGCGCCTTCTAATAGATCTGGGCCTTGAGGACGCCCGGATTACTAGATCTGCCCCGCCCAAGTCAATCCTGAAAAAACTATTCTGGTCCTGGGTGATCGAGGGCAGAAAGAGTAATGCCAATTTGTGCAGGTCAACGGCAGAATTTCTTTTGGTAAAGGAGGGGCCTTTCCGTGAGCCGTATCTGGATTTTATCCTAGCTCCCTGGGACAGGGCCCTTTATTTCAAATTTAGGGTAGGTGTTCTTCCAGTGGGAACCATGACTGCTAGTTGGAAGGTCCTGGTGCAGACAACCCCTTTTTGTCCCTGTTGTTCGGATAGATTAGAGACAGTTCCACACTTACTGTTTGAATGCCCGGCCTACGCAGTCCCCCGTAGCAGATGGCTGAAGCCACTCTGTAGAGATTTCGGGACTAGATCCCACAAGGAGGCCCTAAGAATCCTAAAAACGGACCCTCGGCTCCTGTTTGCTAGTGGACTGGCTACATTTTTAGGCTGGGCATGGCGTATTAGATTTAACAGACTCTCCCACCTTGCCTGAGAGTATTTTAGTCTGTTTACTTGCAGTTCTGTATGTAAATTGTCGCTTAAAGTATATGTTATTATTAATGTATTGTTTTTACTGTTTTTAATGTACATGTATTGCTTTTTATGATATGAATTTTATCGAAATAAAGCTACTTACTTACTTACAAGGTCACAACAACCAGTGGAGAGAGGGTCAAAGGGATATAAAGTTTAAAGACCCTAACCTGGTTGGAATCCACAGCTACACTATATGATCAACAACAAAGAACACAGGGGGTCTAAATACCAGTTAATGTGGCTCGGCTGTCCTTGAAGACTGAGAAGTCAGGTAGAGAGGTGCCCAAGTCACCACAGACCAGCCTAGAACAGGGAACAACTACCAATTTGGAAATACATGAAACACTCAACTAACTCAAAATAAATTCAAAGGTGATGAACAAAATCCATACCATCAAATCATGGATTACCATCAAAAAGACTTAGTGACCAGTCATATCATCTGGCTATCCACCTTGTGAATAGGCTAGTCCCTTGATCATCGAGACTGATAGCCACACAATCAGTTGATAGTATTGGATCAGGTTCATGAATATCTATGAACCACCTTATGATAGCTAATCTATGATGGTTGTGACGATAGTGAAAAGCTTAGTGCGACATAAACAAATGTGGTGAATTATAATAGGATGATGTGTCCTCAATCAAACTTTATTCTATAGCAGGGCACATCCCCTAGTTAAAAACCAGAACAGTGCAAAAAGACAGTATTAGCAAATATCTGTCAGAAAAAGGGCCAACATGTTTCTGCCTAGCGGACAATCAATCCCTTGGCTTTCATCAAGGCCTCTGCTCTCAAAATGTTGCAACTGCTATCAATTGATAATGTGAACAAATCAAAATCACAAACAATAACAGAAAAAGTGGTTGGAAACGATACAACCTGTACCAACCAAAATACACTATTCCTCCGTGTCAATGGAAATTCATGAATCTAAGGAGACAATATAATCATTGTAGTTAATATAGTGTACCTATGTTCATTAATTGCCAAATATAAGTGCTCCCAAAAATAATTTATTAAATAATTTACTCAATTTTGCTCACCCGATATGACAGGGGAAAAGACCTCTCCTCACCTGGACCGTGCTCAGGTCTACGAGGCCCCGCTCAATGGATTGGAAAAATGCAAACAGAAAGCAGAGACATCATACGGCTACTATATCAGTAGTTCCTAGTAGTGTCAACAGATCCCCTCTGTTAATTATGTCATCCTCCTCATTAATAAATACTGTCACAAAAACAACCCCTTAGTCTCAAAGTGTCCCCCTGGGTATGTTTCTCTGAGTGTAATGTCCAATCATTAAAAAACAAACATTTAAACTTATCTCATTGTGCCTGTAAATGATGTGCTTGGCGAGCTCATCCTATTGTCTACCTTCCATGGTCCTGCTTTTACATTACCCTACAGATCTCAAAAGTAGGTCTGCTCTCTGAAATCAATATCGCTCTCTGATTCCTTAATAGCTTTTGCTCAGCCTTACCTCTCCGTCGGTACCTCAAGCTCACTCCTGAGACTTGGGGGAGGCACCGATCGGAGAGGGGTCGGCGTATTTATCCTCAATTGGTGTCAGGAACTATTTTTCAACCAACACGCACGTAATGTTTCTATGCATACACCCACTCTAGATACATAGTAATACCTCCATACATTCCCGTCGCTGATTCAAATATCAGGGGCATGGGTGTTTTTATGTACCTTTCAACAAAATGAATCTTCCTTCGTGAGAACCGCCGCCATTCAGGGAAACGCCACTGGATCGCGGGGCTGCACTCTATCACGAGAACTACAAAATTACGTCAGAACGTCTGTGTTTGTAGTTCCGTGAGGGTCCTGGTTGTCAGATGGTAATGCGGGGGCAATAACTGTGCTAATTTTGGCCACCCCTAAGAAGTAATTGTAATCAAGGGCGCCAACACTAGTTTAATAGATGCTATTCTTTGTTTTAATCGGACTGTCGCCGCCATTCACAACCGCGCTGCTGAGTCGTGGGGCTATACTCGGTAGTGGAACTACAGAATGATGTCATAACGTCTCCATCTGTAGTTCCACGAAGGTCCGTATTATGAACACGAAAAAAATATATATATGAACAAAACCTCATCATGTAGCTGTCCATAAAGTATTTTTGTAACCTGGTGCACCAGCATAAGGATGGGTACTGTCTATTCTCAATAAGGTGCTGTTTCCTCCTAACCTACTTCTTTTGAGCTGTGTTCAGATGTCAATAAAGATATACTACTGATCTCAGTTAATGATGAACTGTACCATGTTCGTTATATACACAGCAAGTATGGAGGGAATTGAATACCCAGAATAATGAATGAATTAGTCAAGTGCAAATTACATCGTCCCTAAAGCTATAGTGCTGTTAAATTTGGATTGTAAAGCCTAAAATGTATTAGGCCCTTGTTATTATTCTATGTCAGAGTGGCTAGTAGTATATTGTAAATGCTTGATACATGTGTCTGCTGAATGTATGGTGTCAAGATGCAGGTACCAGGAGGATTGATAGATTATTATGTACATAGTCATATATGCCCTCATTTGTATCCTACTCTTGTCATGATTAGTCAATAATGGATCTTAGAGTGAGGTCCAAGGAATGTCATTGTTTAATCCCTCAGTATCTGTATGCAGTTTATAAATCCATTTTTGTTCTTTTAGGAATTTATTTTGAGTTAGTTGAGTGTTTCATGTATTTCCAAATTGGTAGTTGTTCCCTGTTCTAGGCTGGTCTGTGGTGACTTGGGCACCTCTCTACCTGACTTCTCAGTCTTCAAGGACAGCCGAGCCAGATTAACTGGCATTTAGACCCCCTGTGTTCTTTGTTGTTGATCATGATACAACAAGGCACATGATAACAAAGCATATCATAGCATGATACAGTATATCACAGTAAGGCATTGAACAACATAAGATAATGTTATATGACACAAGTTGTCAAAGTATTCACAAAGGAATTTTACGGATAGTATCTTTATGCCTATTTTTTATGTACGGAATCTTCGACACGAGACTCCTCAGTCGTAATGATACTATTTTTAAAATTCCTTTGTGAATGGCAAAAAATGGCAATTTTACACAAAATTGTAAGTTTACCCTTGTGAATAAGGCCCATTTTCAAGCACAGATACATATTTCCATATTTGGTCTTTATGCATAGGTAAGAGGCCACATTCAGTACACTGTATTGCCTCATGACAGCCAGGTGTTCAAACCAGGTCTAAGGTTGCAAACTCCCCGCTCCAGAGTTCGGGACTGCAAAAATACGTTTTGCACTGTCCTAAACCCATTTTAGGAGTCAGCAAATTATTTGCCGAACTCTAAAACGGATTTAGAAATTGATAAAGAATCTCAGTTTTAAAGACGAATATTTGAGTCATCCTTTCAAAATAACAATTTCTATCCATATGTGGGAATTGTTTGGACTTAAATATTGTCAATGTTGTATACCACGCCCATCAGACCAAGGCTAGGGACATCAAACTAACTCTGAGGCAATAACAGATCGTAGTTAACAGGTATGAGAACCGAGCCTATGCCGCTGTTTAACATGTCCTGGAGAAGGTGCAAAGAATTAGGTAATGATGATGACTTGTTTTTGTATATAATGCTTCACAGCTCATTCTGCTCCATTTCAAAAGATTGATAAAATACAGGCCTTACTATTTCAACTCCAAGACTCTCAATGCATTAACATGGAAAGATGAAAGGTTGAATTGGCTTTGTCTTATTTATTCAAGGTCGTGGTTTGTGGATCAGACTAGACATCATCAGACTCAACTTAACGATCCATCTTGCTGGCTTACCCAGCAACTACATGGATAGGTTACAGAAAACATACAAGCATTGGCAAAGTCAAAAGGTCCCGCCCCTGAGAGCTATTGGCTTTGGCATTGTTCTGTAGCTATGTTACACTGCAGCGCAAGCAGATGGACAGTGGAGGGTGGGCAGCGAGGCTCAAAGCAAGTGGATTAACAATTGAGGGTGGACGGGAGAGAGCTGAGGCAAGCGCACAGACAACGCAGAGTCGGTAAGAGGGACTGGAGCGAGCTCACAGACAATACAGAGTTGGTGAGAGGGACTGGGGCAAGCACACAAACAACAGGTGGTGGGCATAGTTGGCTGGCAGCAGGCTTGCAGACAATTGGGGATGGGCAGGAGTTCATGAAGCAAGCACATGGACAGCGGAGAGTTGGGCAAGCACACACACAACAGAGAGAGGGTGGGCAGGAGTGTTTGGGGAAGGAATGCCAGGGGGTAGAAGTACACAAAAGAGATAGCTGAAAGGCACTCATACTCTTGTGAAGTGCTTAAACAAACAGAGCATGGTAGAGCCTGAAAAATCATCCATGCTCCAGGGGAGGGACAAACACTCGAAAAGGGAGGAAGAATATGGAAGCTAAAGAATAAGAGTTAGGCAAATAAGAGTGAGAATGAAGCCAAATAATGGTTAGCAATGGGCGGCCTCTTAGCACCCTCTAAGTTACTGAAAGGTCTCGCAAGTGACACCTCATGCTCTATCTTAAGCGAGACCCAAACATTTTCACACAAATCATGCCTTTCTACATGTCACTATATCGAGTAAAATCATTCTTTAACATGTTTCAAGTATTGTGCCTCAACCACAAAACGTAGCCAATTTAAAACCCACCTACTCAGAGTGTGGGGTAGACATTTGGGAAATCATAGGTGTGGATGTATAAATCCTTATACAAATCAGTCCAAGGTCACAATTACAATTTCATAAGTCTGATACGGATCACTGAAAGAATATCGACGGACAGAATATCGACCATCAAAAATGTCGTTGAGAAAATATCGACAGTCAAAATATCGAGTTTCTATCTACAAACAGGTAAGTACAAAAATATCGAGTAAAAAATATCGTTTACAAAAATATAGTTGTAAAAAATATCGTATTTACTAAAAACAGTGTTAAATTAAATTAATATTAATAATTAATTACTAAAATATACTTAAAATTACTTAAATTAACTTATAATAATTAAATAATTAATGAAAGTTAAATAAATATTTTTTATTTCATATTTATTAAACATATATATATAGTAATAAAATATAATAAAATAATACCCAAAAACTGAAAACTGACCCTGAACCCTAAAAATACCCCTTTACCCAAAAACTGAAAACTGACCCTGAACCCTAAAAATACCCCTTTACCCAAAAACTGAAAACTGACCCTGAACCCTAAAAATACCCCTTTACCCAAAAACTGAAAACTGACCCTGAACCCTAAAAATACCCCTTTGCCCAAAAACTGAAAACTGACCCTGAACCCTAAAAATACCCCTTTGCCCAAAAACTGAAAACTGACCCTGAACCCTAAAAATACCCCTTTACCCAAAAACCCAAAACTGACCCTGAACCCTAAAAATACCCCTTTACCCAAAAACCCAAAACTGACCCTGAACCCTAAAAATAAAAACGATATTACTTCACTTACCTTAAAAACGATATTACTTCACTTACCTTAAAAACGATATTTTGGCTGTCTATATTCTGTCCTGTCGATATTTTCTCCAAACGATATTTTGGAGTCGATATTATGTCCAAACGATATTTTGTAGTCGATATTATGTCTGTGCACCGTCTGATACATCTACAGCTTTGCCAATCGTATATATTAATTTTCCTTAGTCTTCCAGCTCAAATATTTCTGTCCCCAGTGGCCAGCAGGAAGCATGCAAACTCTGAAATAAAAAGTGAAAGAAACGGAATGATTGGCAGCTTACCTTCACAAGCTGGTTTCTGCTATATTTGCAGGCCCACAAGAAATTCCTCAAATGCAATTTGATCTTCTGAAAACTGGTACAGCAACTTAGACAAGTTTTCAGGTTTGCATAATAATGCATGATAATGAGCGCCTAGGGCTCTAAAGCAAGGAGGGAAAATAGGTTCAGGGCCCCACCTCTGGTTTGATAATAAAAGACAGCCAGAATAGGGTATAGTGAGCCGCTCAGACAACTGAACCCCATGCTACAATCTGCTCCACCAATTGATACACCCCTGAATCCGACACAGATTAAGATGTTTTAATAAAAGTCTTCATAAAGGTTAAAGTCCCCTTTTTCAAATGTGTCTTGTCTCTTCTGTCCAGAAAAATATATTTTACTATTGGGTTTGTAATATTTTTCATTATGTTCTTGTGTTGGGCTCTCATACAAAGTAGCTCTTAGAAATCTTGGTGGCAAGGTGTAGTGTAGTTCCTATATTCCCAATTGGCTCTGCACATTGGAATAATATATCCTATAGTTTAGACGTAGGACTGAGGTCGACTAGGTCTCTATCGAATACATTAAACTTAATAGTGAGTGCCAGCTAGCTCAAAGGTCACTAGAAACGTTGTCGAATTCACAAGAAGGGATTAGTTTCTGACAACCGCATAAACATGACATCTTTGTTTCCCAAGAATAAGAATTGTATCTCTAGAGTCACAGAAACAATAGATAAATATTTCACTCAGTCAATCGTGCATGCTTCGTTTCAACAGAGGTGCAGAGAGAATAGAGAAACGGGCGTTTTCAATAAAAGGATTTATTGAACAGTCTTCTTTCTCATGCAGGTAAAGTGAACTGCTTACAATCCAAATGCAGACTTTAAAGTATAATGCGTACAGCAAGAACAATATTATAAAATAATACTGTAAGAGCATTGTATGATTTCTAAACCATATATAAATACATACATAAATATTAATGACTACAAGTACTCAACTGGTGCTTCTAAAATACGCCTACCCCAATGTACCTAACCTAAGTCTAGTGCGAGGGAAGAAGTAAGTGTGGTGTAGCATAGGTTTAGTTTTCTTTGCCAAGAATCTATCAAAGATTTCTCCTAGGTTCTAATCAGCTCCATACCTTTAGTTTAGAATGAGGGCGGTCTAGTATCTCTTGTCTCGGGGCTCGATTTTCCAACACCCCGCAACGGGAGCTTGGAAACACTGGAGCTGGATTCTCGCCGAGAGAAATGCAGCCTCTCGATCAGTGCGTCAGCTGGAGGGTCGGCTTCCTTCGGCACTTGCTGTAGCGAGCTGCGTCGGGCAAGTAGATAGTCGAACTGCTCCGAACCACCATGTCTTGCTAGAGCAAGTGAAGGCATATTTATACCTTGAAGGTGCCTAGTTTGATGCAAAGTCGGGCATAATAACGTCAGTAAGAACCCCAAGGGAATAGTAGTTATTAGTAAAGTACATGAGTTCTTGGACAAATCAATATTCAAGCAAGGGGAGGTCACTGACTAACCTTATTTATTTATTTATTTATTATTTATTTATTATTACAATTTATAGAGCACAACGAATGCCCGTGGGCGTCTTGGCGCTATGAGTTCAGTTTATATCTCAGCCGAAGAAGATGGAACAGCTGTCAGGAGTGGTAAGGGGCAGACAAGTTACTGGTCAAACAACCATGTCTTCAACAATTTCCTGAATTGGAGCAAAGATTGACTTGATCTGATCGTTAATGGAAGCGAGTTCCAAAGTCTTGCTGCAGTAACCGTGAAACGTCTGTCTCCCCAAGCGACAGTCCTAGTACGCTGTACCACAAGTTGAAGCCGTGTCAAAGATCTTAATTGTCTGGTTGGATGGTAGGCACTGAGCTGCTCTCTAAGAAACTCTGGCCCTTGTTTGTGAAACGCTTTAAAAGTCAGGCATAGAGTTTTAAATGTAATCCGATTTCTGATTGTCAACCAGTGGTAGTTCCTGATTGTTTGCCTGATCGGTTTAAATTTAGGAGTCCCAGAGAGCAGTCTTGCCGCCGCATTCTGAATTGTTTGTAATTTGGCAACCACCCGAGCTTAGGCATTGGCAAATAGGCCGTTACAATAATCCAATGAGGAGAGCACCAATGAGCTCACCACAGTTTTTCCAGCACTATCTGGAAGAAACTGGACTATTTTTCTTATAAGCCTAAGTTTGTGGAATGCAGAGGATACTGTTTGGTTTGCATGGGTGACAAAATTGAGCTTTTCATCGAAAATGACTCCCAAGTTCCTGACCTTTCGGACGGGACTTGGTAAAGCTCCCAGTGACGGAGGCCACCAGACTGACGACCATGAAGGGGAAATTTTCCCAATGATGACCACCTCCGTCTTCTCAGTATTAAGCCTGAGGCAATTATTGGTCATCCAATCTTTGATCGCTAACATGCCTTCTTGAAAGCGTGCAGCTACCTCTGTTCCATCGTTATTTATGGCGAGCACCAGTTGGGTGTCGTCAGCATAGGAGGTAAGGCTCATCCGGTAGGTTTTAATTACTCTTGCTAAGTCCGACACATAGATGTTAAAAAGTGTCGGACTTAGGGATGAGCCTTGGGGGACCCCACAGGGTAGCGCCAGATCGGCCGATTTAAATGGTCCTAGCGTTACCGCCTGTGTCCTATCAGACAGAAAGGAAGCAAGCAGGTCCTTCGCTTTGGAATGGATGCCCAAAGTTCCGACACGGTCAATCAAAGTGGAGTGATTGACCGTGTCGAAAGCCGCAGATAAGTTCAGCAGTATCAACACTGCTGTCCCCCCTGGTCTTTGAAGATTCTAATATCATCAGCGGCTTTAATAAGGGCAGTCTCTGTACCATGAAGTTTGCGAAACCCAAACTGTGAATCATCCAGCAAGTTGTTTTGTTCGATATATTCGGAAAGTTGACGGTTCATTGCCCTCTCAACCACCTTAGCTAGGAACGGCAGGCTGGCTATTGGTCGGTAGTTCTTCAACACATCTTTGTCCAGACAAGGTGTTTTGAGTAGTGGTTTCAAAAGGGTGTTCTTCAACATGCCCGGATAAATCCCTGATCTAAACATCACATTACAAATTTGTGTAATGACTTCACTTATAGAGCCCATTACCGGAGAAAAAACTTTAGGCGGACAAGAGTCAAGCGCCGACCCTGTTTTTATGAGTTTCATAATGTACGTTATCTGTTCCTCCTTCATTTCTTTAAATTGGATTAGTGAGCAATCAGGGGGAGTGAAGTTAGTTGTGGAAATAGCAGAGAACGCTGAGTAGACGTCTTGTACTTTATCAAAAAAGAAATTGGCTAAGGAATCACAGAAGGCCTGAGAGGGCACCGGAACTAAATCGAGAGATTTCCCGGCCAGTTGTTTCACAACATCATACAATTGTTTACTGGAGTTCTTTGCATTGTCAATTTGTTCACCGAAGAACTTCTTTTTCGCCTCGATAATCATCTTTTTATAGCTGACCAATGTCTCCCTAAATCGCAGTTTACTGTCCAGGTCATAAGACCTACTACGCCAGTGTCGTTCGTGTTTCCTGCAAACTTGCTTTTGTATTCTTAGCTCTTCCGTGAACCAGGGTGCTGACGGCAGCGTCCTGTTTCTCGATATGGTCTTGGATGGCACCAATAAGTCCATCGCACTGCCTATCCAAACTGAAAATTGTTTTGCAGCTATGTTTGCGTCTGCAGAGATAATTGGGTGGGTTCTGGCCAGTAGAGTTCTAAAATGCTACGTTATCTATATCCTTCCAAACTTTGAAAGGCTCTTGACTTAAGGGAATCTGTTTAGGAATGGGAACGTCTGTGATCAAGATGGTACTAAAGATAGCAGCATGATCAGACCATATAAGGGGAAGGATGTCTTGTACAGTTATCTCTTTTATGTTCGAAAAAATGCCATCCAGGGTATGTCCGGCTTCATGTGTGGGTGCTTTTATTAATTGAACGAGCCCTAGAGTTTCCAGGTCAGCCATTAGGGCTTGAGTTTCAGTATCATCCGTTTTTTCTAGATGAAAATTCAGATCACCCAGGACCATGAAGGAGTCTTCTATTGCCAGGGATTCAAGCAATGAATTAAGATTGGATAAGAATTCAGAGCGGGGGCCAGGTGGTCTGTATATAAGTGCTCCTTTTAAATTATACGAGGGGGTCAACATGATAGCAAATTGGAGAGCTTCGCATGCGGTAGAAGGTATAGGGAAAATTCTTACCGAGAAGCTATTTCGGGTGATTATTGCCAAACCGCCTCCTTTCTTTCCCTGTCTGTCCAGTCGATGTATCTTATACCCCTGCGGAACTGCGACCACTAAATCTGGATCTGACGCGTCGTCCATCCAGGTCTCTGTAATTAATAGTATATCTATATTCCAATCTTGGATTAGATCTACTATATCCTGCCTATGCCTGGCCAAAGAACGGGCATTAATAAGTGTCATTATAATTTTCTTGGTTTTGTTGTTCGTGCGTTGTAAGACACTAGCTTTGTTATTAATGAGGGGTAGGACGGATTTGCAGCTGGGACATCTAAGGATTCTGGTGCACAGAAAGGTCTCCGGCTCATACTGAGGGCAGGTGCCACAGTAGGCAGACCTCAGCTGGATGAGGTCGAGGTGAGAATAAGTCGTCTTGTTCGTCGTATTGCCTGGACCAGGTGTCGTGGCCCTGGGCCCGGCCACGGCGCGGACGGGCGCAGACGGGCTTGCCTTTGGCGTGCCTTAGGCGCGCCGCCGGTGCACCCGGTGCGCCCGCCCGCTGCGCGGGCTAGATGACATCATCCTTATATCCGGTGTAGAGGAGGGTGGGAGGCGGACAGCAGCTGGACCGCTACCCTTTCCTCCCCCTAATATGGCGGCTGAACTAAACTCTCTCCCACAGCGTCAGCATGTAATCTGCAGCGCTGGGAGCACGATTGAGTTGCGGCGTGATCAGAAGGTGAGGCTTTCCATTATTTTAAAAATTCCACATAAAACAAATCAAATGCGACCAAAACAATTTTTAAATGCACTCTTTTAAAATGCTAGCGAGCTGAGCCCCCGGCTTTCCGCCTCAGGGGTGCGACCAAACGGAAGTTGTCGCGTTCGCGCTGAGATGTTCCTTAAGTAACCTTGGAGGGCGGGAGGCGGCCAGCAGCTGGACCGCTACCCTTTCCTCCCCCTAATATGGCGGCTGAACTAAACTCTCTCCCACAGCGTCAGCATGTAATCTGCAGCGATGGGAGCACGATTGAATTGCGGCGTGATCAGAAGGTGAGGCTTTCCATTATTTTAAAAATTCCACATAAAACAAATCAAATGCGACCAAAACAATTTTTAAATGCACTCTTTTAAAATGCTAGCGAGCTGAGCCCCCAGCTTTCCGCCTCAAGGGTGAGACCAAACTAAAGTCGGCGCGTTCGCGCTGAGATGTTCCTTAAGTAACCTCAGAGGGCGGGAGGCGGCCAGCAGCTGGACCGCTATCCTTTCCTCCCCCTAATATGGCGGCTGAACTGAACTCTATCCCACAGCGTCAGCATTTAATCTGCAGCGCTGGGAGCACCATTGAGTTGTGGCGTGATCAGAAGGTGAGGCTTTCCATTATTTTAAAAATTCCACATAAAACAAATCAAATGCGACCAAAACAATTTTTAAATGCACTCTTTTAAAATGCTAGCGAGCCGAGCCCCCGGCTTTTCGCCTCAGGGGTGAGACCAAACTGAAGTCGGCGCGTTCGCGCTGAGATGTTCCTTAAGTAACCTCGGAGGGCAGGAGGCGGCCAGCAGCTGGACCGCTACCCTTTCCTCCCCCTATTATGGCGGCTGAACTAAACTCTCTCCCACAGCGTCAGCATGTAATCTGCAGCGCTGGGAGCACAATTGAGTTGCGGCGTGATCAGAAGGTGAGGCTTTCCATTATTTTAAAATTCCACATAAAACAAATCAAATGCGACCAAAACAATTTTTAAATGCACTCTTTTAAAATGCTAGCGAGCTGAGCCCCCGGCTTTCCACCTCAGGGGTGAGACCAAACTGAAGTCGGCGCGTTCGCGCTGAGATGTTCCTTAAGTAACCTCGGAGGGCGGGAGGCGGCCAGCAGCTGGACCTCTACCCTTTCCTCCCCCTAATATGGCGGCTCAACTAAACTCTCTCCCACAGCGTCAGCATGTTATCTGCAGCGCTGGGAGCACGATTGAGTTGCGGCGTGATCAGAAGGTGAGGCTTTCCATTATTTTAAAATTCCACATAAAACAAATCAAATGCGACCAAAACAATTTTTAAATGCACTCTTTTAAAATGCTAGCGAGCTGAGCCCCCGGCTTTACACCTCAGGGGTGAGACCAAACTGAAGTTGGCGCGTTCGCGCTGAGATGTTCCTTAAGTAACCTCGGAGGGCGGGAGGCGGCCAGCAGCTGGACCGCTACCCTTTCCTCCCCCTAATATGGCGGCTCAACTAAACTCTCTTCCACAGCGTCAGCATGTAATCTGCAGCGCTGGGAGCACGATTGAGTTGCGGCGTGATCAGAAGGTGAGGCTTTCCATTATTTCAAAAATTCCACATAAAACAAATCAAATGCGACCAAAACAATTTTTAAACTGCACTCTTTTAAAATGCTAGCGAGCTGAGCCCCCGTCTTTCCGCCTCAGGGGTGAGACCAAACCTTGCTTGAAGGGAATGATTTCCATCCCTATATTAGGGAAATGTGAATTGTACCTATATAAGGACATGAGTTGGGAAAATTCACTCGGACCCTAAAACGCCATACAACAAAGGGACAATATGGAAAAAGTGGGGAGCAGAAATTGACCGAGTGCGACCAAAGAGAAAAGGTAGTTTTGGTGCTCTTCTGAACCGGTGTCATTCGATTTCAAAGGCAAGGGTAAGCAAAAGGGATTTCAGGAGTCAGAGCACTAGGGAGTATTAGAATCTTTCTCTAACTTGTTTGTTTTGACTAGCAAATAAACACCAACTCTTTGCAGGCCATTCATAGGTATCTAAAATCAGGGCCTGTTATAGCCCCATATTGCGGCTTAATGTTAATTAATTCATAAAATCAAAACAGAAGGGGTTAACTCAATGGTGTAATATTACCCTCACTACACATTTGAGCCTGTGGTCATGGTTAAAATAAGCCAATCCCGTCATTACTCTTGGGTTGTCTGACGACATAAAATACTTTGAAGATGAAGAGAAAAGAAAAAAAGCTTTCTCTGGTTTGCTGATCTTGTGATGCCAGTCCAGCGATGCTGCAGGAACAACAACAGGCGCAGACCTCACCCTCTCACTGGGTACCTGAGGTCTTCTCACGTAGGCGACCTTAAAAGATTTATCATTTAT
This sequence comes from Lissotriton helveticus, assembly GCF_964261635.1. NCBI lineage: Eukaryota > Metazoa > Chordata > Amphibia > Caudata > Salamandridae > Lissotriton > Lissotriton helveticus. The sequence continues at coordinate 1,732,290,563 of NC_136059.1, read as the reverse complement.
CATTAGAGAAACAAGAAAACAATGTTTTTAAGAACTCACAAAAGGTTGTGAACTACGTCTTTGAAAGATAAAAAACAGGTTCATGGTTACATTTGAAAATGGGAATTATTCTAAATCAGTCCTTTTAAAATATTCAGGAGAAGGTTAGTTTATTGACCTTAGCTCTGCCCCTTCTTTCAAGTAACTTCAGACCACATTGCTGCTCCTTCTTGACCTCAGGTAAAGTGAACACCTGGCTCTAGGCTTCCACATCCAGGATACCCTCACTAGCTGTACATTGCTTTTGGAAACGAGCATACACTCCGATATCATTCTAAAGAGACGTACATCATCATCCATTATTCCTTGACAGCAGGAAATAACAATAAGAAACAGGCTTCAAAAAGTGAAAGCACCGCTTTGAGAATGATATCTGAAAAATCTTTGTAAGCAGGTTTAATTTTTCAATAAAAGACAATTATTTTTTTAACTTTTTTTAGCTGTGATATTCCATAAAGATGTTAAATGCATTTTCTATGCATGTGGCCTTTTTGTTTACAACAGGGCCAGATAAAAGTGTCCCTCTCTAATATTCTCTACCACAGCTTCCCAATCATTTGAGCACCTCAACCTAATTTTTGGTACGATAAACTTTCGCGACTCACCTAGCTTTAAAAGATATGAGGCGGGCGATTTTTATGGTAACTAAAGCATCATGTGGTAGAGCAATGGTATTTATAGTCAGCACATTTTCCATTGACACAGCCACAAAATTTGCCAAGACAAGCAACTTTCCTGATAAAACGGTATTGCACACATACGATAATACGTGGAAATGGGGTTTCACTGAATATTTATCAGTTGTGCATCACCAAATAAAGTGTCTTGATTTGTTGTAATCCTTCTAAAGTGCTTGTTGCTATTACATTTCAAAGTTACAACAATGTGCTACAATTTTGCTTTCCTAACTGTTGAATATGTACAGTTCATTTACAAGTTTTTACATTTTATTGTGTGTTACACAAAATGACATCCTACATCATTTCTTTTCACACTCCCTATACCCTGCAAGATTGTCACATAGTTCACTTTAATTATTTGTTCTGTGACGGCAAAGTGAGTGGCGTTTGTAAACAGCAATCCCCATGTTATAAAATAAGCAGCCAATTTGTTGGTAGACACAGGCTGACATTTAACAGCTGTATTTTAAGTGCAGTAAATGTTGCAAGATAAATACAGAATTTAAAAGAATCTTTATTTATTGCTTGGAATTTTGCAACCCACCTCGCTAGTTCAGAAGTTTTCCAGAGTTACTCGTACTTCTGTTGTGGATGATATTCAGGCACACTCAGGGATTTACGCAAATATCACATCTCACAGAGAACCAAGCACCTGATAAAACCAAGGGGGATATTCTCAAGAATGTGCGGTAATCATCGCCAAAATAGGTTAACACAATGTTTCATATCACCGTCTAGCACGGGAAAATAACTCTGTGTTAACGTCCTATTCACAACTCGGCGGTAACATGCAATAGTTTACCAATAACACCTTAAATGCCTGCGATAAAGTCACCAGGACGGCGATATAAATGTAAACCCCAACTTGAAAAAAGTTGCGATGGGCCCGACCACGATAAAAAAATCAGCGATAATCTTCGCCAGGCCTGCAATTCACACATGTCAGGCGGGAAATATCTCTATAAAAGTAGAAAAAATACAAACAAAATCAAAACAACTGCGAAGCACAATGGAGGTAGCCGGAGCAAGTATAGAGGACAACCAGAACCCCACAAGCCCCAAGGAGGACCAGGCTGGAACCTCGGGGTCAAGGAAGGGCAAGGACAAGAAGAAGAGGAAGATGTGTTCAGTCTGCAGGAAAACAGGGTGCTGATAACTGAGGTGATAGAACACCAATCAACTACTGTTCGTCACCTCCACTGTGTCATTGGCAAGAAAAAATGGAATATGGCAGTCCATCGTGGGCAAGGTGAATGGAGTCAGAGTGCTGAGGAGGACAGTGGAAGAGGTCAAGAGGCGCTGGAATGATGTGAAGCGCAAAGCCAAGCAGAAACTCGCCAACAACCAGAAGACAGCAATGTAGACTGGAGGTAGGAGTCCAGCGCCACAGGAGGAGCGGGATGAGATGGAGGAAATGGTGTCCACAGTCATCAGTGTGGAGACGGTGGCAGGAGTTGGGGGACCGGACACTGTTCAACATGACCTGACACAACAGCAACAGGATGAGTAACGACCAGGGACTGGGGGGACGGGGGGAGATGGGCACAATGGCACACATGCACAATTAAGTATAGCACAGTGCACACCCAAAATGACTCTGGAGCATGTCTCTGATCCTCTTGGCATACTGCATCACACCTAGAAACAGCAAGTAGGCCCCTGCCGACTATGTGCCCAGAGGGGGGCCCTCCCCACACACCACTAATCTCACAACAAACCCATGTACATGTGTTAAACACAGCAAAGCGGTGTGTCTGTGAGCAACATTGACAATGCAAGTGACACTGCATGAAGAATAGGATATCAATATATCATGAAATGTTGCATGCCACAACACTGAGGTGGCTGAGTGTGGACCACATCTGTAAAGGAGCAGGCCACACTCTGACACATCCACGTGCACAAACAACCCCTGACGTCAACAACACATCTGCGGACAAACCATGCCCCAGACTCCCAACTCCCACCAAGAGCCCAATGTACCCAAGTCTGCAACATCTCAGCACTGTATAAGAACAGAAGCCAAAGGCACACTGCATGAAAGGGATAAGTGCCAGCAAAATCAGAGTTGCAGGGGCGATTCTCCCAAAATGCAGCACACACACATAACATGCAGAGCACATCAACATTGACAACAATGTGGTACAAACCGCAGCACATTCACAACAAAACAGAGGACACAACTGGTGCCGCTTGTGTGTAGAAACTGGCCAATCACATTTGGCATAGCAGGGAAATGTGAGTTGATAATGTACATGTACAAACACGCATCTGTGATGCTGTCGAAATGTCCACTGTCCAGCATCAAATAGCCAGCTCCTCCCAAACAGTCACAATGTACCATGTCATGCAGTCTGTATGTAAACATGTACAATGCGTCAACATACATGTGAACACAATGTTAAACTGCATCTCCCCTTCACATTGCAGAGGGAAAACCAACACCTCCTGCAGAGCAGACCGAACCTCTCTTCACTGATGATGAAGAGGACAGCCACACCTTTGACACTGACGCCCTCCAAAAGTTCATTGATAGCTACGTCAACCCACCTCCAGGGGCAGGGCAGACATTCAACCTCTGGCCCCTGAGATGTCACCGCCACACAGTACTGGAGACAGAACACAATGACCCACATGTGAGGCACATGAAACAGCTGAGGACGAAGATGTGGATGAATCTGCCTTACTGGTAAGAAGGAAGCAGTAGCATTCATCTCCGCCATGTGGCCTGTTTCTGCTGGTTCGGCCCTCTGCATCATCACCTTCCGTTGTCCCTCGATACACTCTGAAACATTCACCTTGGACCTTGACATGGACTGCCATATTCTGTTTGGTTACCAATGACACAGCAATAAGACTGCGGACTGAACTCTTCCTCTTCCGATGAACTTGTACTTCCCTGAAGGACTCTGGCTGGCCCTCCATGGGCCAGCAATGTAAAGTGGGTTTTGCATGGCCCTGTACTGCTCCAGACTCAACACTCCACAGAATGTTTATTAAACAGTCATATTTACACAGATGTCTATGATCATTCAAGTGTAGAAGTATTGATGAATGTAGGGTCAGTGATTCCCCCTTACGTCCATGTTGCTCATGTTGTGGGACTTGAGTCACAGGGTGCAACATTACCGATTGCGTTCTGGGTGGCGCCGACACTACAACAGAGACACACGCATTAGTTACTTCCTTGTCCAGCCCGGACGGAACCACGCCCAGGGCCCCATGGTCATTGATCAAACCCCTACGCTGGACTGGCACACGCCAGGCCAGCCCACTCAGCTTATGCTTACAGGGGGGGATGACAACGCTACATGTCCCAGGTCTTCCCTGTAGTGATCTGTTGATCACAGGTCTAGTTGTCAGCAAGCCACAGACACTCCCTCATGGCTGATTTACACACACACCACACCCATTCGGCACACTTGTCACAGGACATGTGACCCTGTCAATAAAAAGGGCTGGGCGCACATGCTCAACAACATTTCCACTCTCTATTTGGGTGTATCCGTGTGGTTATTATTTATGCATGAGGGCCTAGGGCCCTACCACATCACATTCCCCACTGCCGGAGGTGACATGATGCAAAAACAACAGTTGATGGACAGAATGCAGAACAATGTCATACATTCACCCCAGTGCAGCGATCTGGGCCTAAATCCATCGTTGTTTTGCCCTCCACACCACCCCAGTTCAGACATGGCCATATGCAAATCAGCCTTGACCCTGTGCCTCATGGGAACAGTCCAGCCCGAACTGCCAAGCCATGTCTTCCCTGGACCAGAATCAAGCATCCTAGGACCGGTTTCTGGCTATCAGCCGTCATCAGCCAGGATAGCTTGACTCCAGTGGTGTGGAGAGCACGAGACTCACGTCTGAGCATACCCGTCCCACTCGGGCTGACAAATGCAAAAACAACAGTTGATGAACAGAATACAGAACAATGTCATACATTCACCCGAGTACAGAGATCTGGGTCTAAATCCATCATTTTTTTGGACTCCACACCACCCCAGTTCAGACATGGCCATATGCAAATCAGCCTTGACCCTGTGCCTCATGGGAACAGTTCAGCCCGAACTGCCAAGCCATGTCTTCCCTGGACCGGAATCAAGCATCCTAGGACCGTTTTTTGGCTATCAGCCGTCATCAGCCAGGATAGCTTGACTCTAGTGGTGCGGAGAGCACGGGACTCACGTCTGAGCATACTCGTCCCACTCGGGGTGACAAATGCAAAAACAACAGTTGATGGACAGAATGCAGAACAATGTCATACATTCACCCCAGTACAAAGATCTGGGCCTAAATCCATAATTTTTTTGCACCCCACACCACCCCAATTCAGACATGGCCATATGCAAATCAGCCTTGACCCTGTGCCTCATGGGAACAGTCCAGCCGGAACTGCCAAGCCATGTCTTCCCTGGACCGGAATCAAGCATCCAAATTCAAAAACAACAGTTGATGGACAGAATGCAGAACAATGTCATACATTCACCCCAGTACAGAGATCTGGGCCTAAATCCATAGTTTTTTGCACTCCACACAACCCCAGTTCAGACATGGCCATATGCAAATCAGCCTTGAGCCTGTGCCTCATGGGAACAGTCCAGCCCGATCTGCCAAGCCATGTCTTCCCTGGACCGGAATCAAGCATCCTAGGACCGGTTTCTGGCTATCAGCCGTCATCAGCCAGGATAGCTTGACTCCAGTGGTGTAGAGAGCACGGGACTCACGTCTGAGCATACCCGTCCCACTCGGGGTGACAAATGCAAAAACAACATGCAAATCAGTCTGACCCTGTGCCTCATGGGAACAGTCCAGCCCGAACTGCCAAGCCATGTCTTCCCTGGACCGGAAACAAGCTTCCGAGGACCGGTTTCTGGCATCCCAGCCGTCTTCAGCCCGGCTTGCTTGAATCCAGTGGCAAAGTGAGCAAGGGACTCACGTCTGAGCATACCCTGCCACACTTATGGCGGCCAAAAGTGGTACAAAAGGGGGTGGTGATGGACAGAGCATCTGAATCAATCAAACACTCACACTCAGTCAAAAGATCTGGGTTTAATCCATCACCGTTCTTTAGCCCACTCTGCCACCCCAGTTCAGACATGGCTATATGCAAATCAGTCTGACCCTGTGCCTCATGGGAACAGTCCTGCCCGAACTGCCAAGCCATGTCTTCCCTGGACCAGAAACAAGCTTCCGAGGACCGGTTTCTGGCATTCCAGCCGTCTTCAGCCCGGCTTGCTTGAATCCAGTGGCAAAGTTAGCAAGGGACTCACATCTGAGCATACCCTGCCACACTTATGGTGGCCAAAAGCGGTACAAAAGGGGGTGGTGATGGACGGAGCATCTGAATCAATCAAACACTCACACCCAGTCAAAAGATCTGGGTTTAATCCATCACCGTTCTTTAGCCCACTCTGCCACCCCAGTTCAGACATGGCTATATGCAAATCAGTCTGACCCTGTGCCTCATGGGAGGCGGAAGGTGAGCAGTGAGGCCTGGGTGCGCAGGGTCGGGCAATCATTGCTGTGCAGCGGCAGGGGCTGGGGTGCAGCAGCCTGTGTGCACAGGGGCGGGCAAGCGATGATGGCGTGTGCAATTATATGAACTCTGCCATTCATAAATCTGGACTCTGTTTCAGATAAGAGACCTGATGGACTGCACTGTATACCGGCACGTGGTTGGAGACGCACTAGTGGCAGCTGGTGAGCAGTGAGGCCTGGGTCAGCAGTGTCTGCACTCTCTCTCCCTCTCCCTCTCTTCCTTTCACTGTCTCTCTCTCTCCCTCTCTTTCTCTCTCTCTCTCTCTCTCTCTCTGTCCTTTGATGAGCGCATGACACATCTTCTTATCTAGAATTTAGTCTTGCAGGCTGTGACTTACAGTTTGTCCAGCGAAGACCGGCCATGACTCTTCCAAATAGTTGTTTTGAGCTGAATTTGAATAAAAAGATTTGTTTGGAAATTCAAAGATGAATGAATTATTCTACTTTTTCTGACCACATTTGAATGTTAATTGTTGTAATTGTGCGACATCAGGCGAATAGTTTTGTTAATGATTTCGTAAAGTTGATGTAACATATTTATGTCCAGGTGGGGGTCCGGGGGGGTGGGGTCGGGCATGGGGGTGGTGGCAGTGGGTGTTGTGGCTCTCTTGGGTGTCCGAGCTGCATGATCAGTAGCTCCATGGCATCTGTTGTTCTTCAGGTGTGGCTCTGGGCTGGGCTCCCTTTTATGTTGCAGGTTGTCGTCTAACTTTACACCAGGTAAGAGCAGGTGTTAAATCCCTACTGCTAACGCACCTTATCACATGTTTTGGGATCTTATCGCTGATCTGGATGGTAGTTGAGAATGTTGTGAAGTGGTGTTGTCACGGCTTTTTGCACGGGAACGCCCACTCTGCATATCATTAGTGTTAGTTGCCGGTGTCATCTGTGGCGATGTTTTTTGCGCCTGCTATCGCAGGAAAACTGGTGATATCGGCTGTTAGCACCAGCTTGTAAATAGGGCGATATATTTATCGCCACTTTGGCTGCGATAAAGTGCCGCTAACTCAGCAATAATTCCATGAGAATATGCCCCCAAGAGTCAGTAAGAACTTTCTGTTTACTAATATCAAAAATAATTTAGAGCTCTGCCTTTCATAAAAACCCACTCTCTTAAAGCTCGTTATAAAGTGTCTCCACACTTGTGCCCTGATTCCGAGTTTGCCGGAATTAAGGTGCTATTTTTTACACCTGATTAGTAAATCTTCCACAGTGTGCGTTTTTTATCAGGTGTACTAGATAACACTTATCTCCAGTTTTTGGTGCACAACCTGTGGATTTTAGTGCTTCTCGCACCAAAATCTGCATGGTAAGGTAAATTCCATAAACGTTACTTCATTTAAGCTCTGACAGGATTGACCTGCTCAAATTTAACAAAGGATGGGTTATTCAATGTACCCAATGGTGACTGGGTGCAATAAATAACACCCAGCTCGTAATTTCGAACCCGACACAAACAGGAGTTTGTGTAGTGGTCTGAAAACGCAGACCCACTCACAATCAGTGCCTTAGAGTCTACCCCTGATTATACACTGGCTCACTCAGAGCGCTGAATGTAATAATACTGAAGATGATTTAAAGATCTTTATAATAACACTGATACACACATAGAACTCTGGGGCATATTATCAAGGGGGTTTATCTCCGCTTTTTTGGCTTTAAAAGCCAAGAATGCGGAGATAAAATGATCTCCCTATTACCTAGCTGTCGCTAACACCACTTAGCGACAGCTAGTAGGAGATAGCGATCATCTTGGGCCCCGCTTTGCATGTCAGTGAAATTTATCACTAATGACATGCAAAGTGGGCGTGCCAAGATGTTAGCGACTGGAAACAGTCGCTAACATCGCTATCTCCTATTACCAACTTTTGGAGATATTCGCGCTAAGCGCGATAATCTCCAAAAGCTAACACCTGCCCCTGAACAGTTCTTAGCCATGTTATCCAATGGTAGGTGGATAACATGGCTAAGAGCATTAGCTCGGTAATGCATGAATATCGCTGACTTTTCAGCGATATTCATGCATTTCGGCCGATTTTTATCGCTTAGGAGATAAACCTTGATAATAGCACGGTTCCTAAGCGATAAAAATCGCCGCAGCTCGGCGATAAAAATATTGCCGCTAAGCCTACATAGCGATAATTATCCCTAGTTGTTGGTAATATGCCCCTCTGCTTCTTGAAATACACTTGGCCACTCACAGTTCTGCACCTAATCATACTTAAACTTACTCAAATTAGCTGGTGGTGATGCAAAGGCTCACTCAAATCTCTTTATGCAGCCAAGCCTTACTCACCGTTCACTCTAGATTATATCCAAAGCTCACACAAGCCCCTGGTGAGAACATAACTTAAACACCAACATTCAGTTGCTTTGCACTGTTTCATTTCAAATGTTCTATTAATTGCAAGCTTTGATATTACACTGACTCAGGAAAATATACATTCTTAATAACACCTGGAGTCTCTAAGAGATGCGCTTTTGATGAAAAGATAGAATCTCTCAGAGCTATGCTGCTGGTACGTCCCAGATTTTTGTCACCCTAAACTCTGGTTTGAAAATGTAGTGAGTCGCTCCATCCGGTGGTTATGGTATTCGCACTTTTTATTCCTTACATAAGTGATACCGAAAAGGCCAGGATGGAAGATTGAGGGTTTCACTGTGGTTGATGAGTTTTAGCCAGTTCTTGCCCTCAATTCCATTCCTCCTAGTCCTGGGCCTCAGAGAGTGAAGCATACCTGCGCCTACTGACACCCACCCAGCTGCATTCCAGTCAGACATGTACTTTCGTTTATGAAGTTGTTTTTTTGGTCCGGTTTTCTAAAAGTACTCAGGGCTCATTTTTAACATTTGTTGATGGATTCTTGCTGTTGTTCTACACCAGTTTCCACTGTAAGAGTCAATAAGAAATGTAGGTAGGCAATCAATCAAGATTCAAGTGACAGATGCAGGCTCCTTGTGAGCAGGTAAGTGCCATTTCATTGTGTCATAGTTCAACACACTTTGAAAAGCCTCCAAGGGAACTACCAAGTCATTGATTCATTAAAGTAGATGCACTAATTTACTTCACATTTTTGTAGCTCCTAAATGTGTGCTTAGCTTGCTAATCACCATACTCTTGAATTCATAGGTCTATTAACTCAGGTAATTTAAACCGTGCTAGAGATGAATGGTTTTACAGCATGCATTGTATACATGTAGTCAGTCAATCCAACATTCTGAGTGAGCGAATCAGGGGTGGTCTCCAGTGGCGGCTCGCAGAGGTAATGCTGTGGGACGGCTGAGGTGGGGCCGGGGAGGGACTGGCCGGGGCGTAGTGGAGTCTGACATACAACAGCAAATATTTATTTACATTCACCTTTGCCGTTGTATGTCGGACTCCACTACCTCCCCCACACAGGCCCTCCCCGCCTCACCGTCCCAGAGCGGTACCGCTGCGAGCCGCCACTGGTGGCCTCCTAGCTTGCAATTTAGTGGCAATAAATGCTATTGGCAGTTCAGTGGATTCATGTCCCCGAACATCTATGTAAAATACCCAAAGTGTATCATTTCTATTTCTTGGTTTGTATTTGCTGTTTACCAGCTTTGCACATGCTGAGTTCTTCATACTAGGTGATCCAAAGTCATCGGTGGCATGCATTGGTGTTCTGGGGACCCATGCTGTTTAGAGGAGCAACCCTTACCTTGAGAGTCTCATATTTCTGCAGTAAGACCATCCAGTGCCTCAACACATCAAGAGCCCCAACAACTTGGCAAAGTTAGCGTACACTTCCAAAAGCCATACAAAGACACAACATGCCACCACAAAAGTGGGTACATCATCTTCCCTGTGTACCTGAAATGAATCTTAGGTTTTCCTGTAGGCATTTCTAGATCTGTGTTAAATATATTTTGACTTTTCATTTTGTAACAAGAACAGATGGCCGTCTGACGGAAGACATAGTGACCTGGAAGTAATGCTACAAAATATATCTGCCCATCCTGTTTGCTAGACCTCCCTAAAGGAAGTAATCTTTTTTTCTAAACAGAGAAACATAAGACAACAGACATGATACAGGGCAATGTTGCGAGCATAAGAACAAGAGCAATGTGAATGACACCTAAGTTGAACACGTATGGAATAACGGCAACATGATAAGGGCACCTAAAATATGTGCAATCAGCACAGAATCGGAGAGAGAAATATTCGACTTTATAAGGAATATGACCGCAGTGGACACTGAATGGACAGTGCTGTGGTTATGCAAATAGTTTCAGACTGAATTAAATCATTGTCGTCAAACATATAGACTGACGCTCATCACTAAGTTACATTTAAATTTTCAAATTAAAATTAATATTAAAAAACGTTTGCTAATATTCATTTTGCCTCACATAAAAGGATAGATGTGATGAATAAATAAAGATAAAGCTGTTAAAGTAATTTCAGCTCTCTGTTTAATGTTTTCTTATTATTAACGTATCAAATGACTTGAGAGACTAAGAACTGCGGGGCATATTATCAATGACCGGTGTTAAAATTATCACTGTTTTATCGGCAGGAAACTGCCGATAAAACGGCGATAATGGGCTTGATAATACGCCCTTGTTAATTCCCATAGAAGCCCATGTTAACATCAGAACATGGGCTTCTATGGGAATTAACAAGGGCGTATTATCAAGCCTATTATCGCCGTTTTATCGGCATTTTCCTGCCGATAAAACTGCGATAATGTTAACACCGGTCCTTGATAATATGCCCCTGCATTTCTTTATGCCAGTTTACTTCTTTATCAGTTTCAAGAGGGGGTTTTGCGTTCTTCACAGCCGCGTATTGTTCAACCATCACTTTATAAATTCCATATTTCCACAGTGGCATGAATTCCAACCAACCTACTGGCCTATGTTCTGATAGAGTACGTTTCTCAGAACTTCCCTTCATAATTGCAGGTTCAGGTTTCACCTCTAGCTTTTTCCATTTTCTATACCCAGTGTGAGTAATTTTAATGAACTGGTGCATTCCAGGCGTTACATTCCTTTCAGGCTTTCATTCAGGGTACCCACTCTGTAGGGCGCACACCCAAAAGAGCAGAACAGGTCTAAATCACTACAGGAGTGCATGTGTTACAAAAGCTAGGATACATAAAATGTTAAAAGCAAAATTACATGTCCCAGATTTGAGGTGACCAGATTTTGAAAAACCAAAAAACTGGGACATTCCGCAAACAGAAGTAACACTAAATATTTGCATTGTTTGAGGGACAAAGAAGGACTTCTTAGACAGCACTCACCACTCTGACATCACTAACAATGATGCACTAATGAGAGATGAATGCAACTTGCAGGAACTGGCCATTTATGCAGGATCATCCAAAAATGTTTGCCTTCCTCCTCCCATTTTTGTTGAATTTGTTTTTGTTGGCTATAGGACTGTCGGCACTTTACCTCTGCTAACCTGTGCTAAAGTGCATGTGCTCCCTGCTTAAAACATGGTAACATAGGCTTATCCACAGCTGCCGTATTAAATTGACTTATAAATCCCTAGTAAATGTCACTACTTGTGCCTAGGACCTGTAAATTAAATGCTACTAGTGGGCCTGCAAACTTTTTTTAGAGACAATGGTCCCTTCAACAAACTAATATATAAAGTAGTGTTACACAGAACTACATTGTGACCTGTGTGCGTTTTCTCCAAATGGACAAATATGTTCATTAAACAAATAATCTGAAAGAAAAACAAGGTATAAATAAAGTGCAGTGGGGAAAAACGGTGGTGGAAATCACCAGATTTCCATACCTCTGGCATTTACATCCATAGTGACTTCACATACAGGCCATGGCACAGAAACGGCCCTCATCAAAGCAGCAGATGAAATCAGAACAATTCTAGACCAAGGTGGGGCCGCAGTGTTAGTGCTGCTGGACTTATCAGCGGCCTTCGACATGGTTGATCACGCTACCCTAATCGATCGTGTCTCAAATATGGGCATCAAACGAAAGGCCAAAGAATTACTAGCCTCGTTTCTGTCCAGCCGCACACAACTTGTGAGTCTCGGCGACTACAAGTCCTCTCCTTTCACCCTCCCATGTGGTGTGCCACAAGGATCATCCTTGAGTCCGACACTGTTTAATATCTATGTGTCGGACCTGGCCAAGTTCATTATTGCCCATGGGATGGAACTTGCATCATACGCCGATGACACACAGCTGGTGCTCGCAATTAACAACGATGAAGGAGCAATTGCGGCTAGCTTCCAAGATGGAATGCTCGCCATCAGCTCCTGGATGGCTAATAGCTACTTGAAGTTAAACTTCGACAAAACTGAGGTTCTGATTTTTGGCAAATTACACCCAGCATGGTCCCTTACTTGGTGGCCCATTAATCTGGGACCACCGCCTTCCCAGTATCGAAAGTAAGAAACCTAGGGGTCATATTCGATGACAAACTGGCCTTCGCAGCACACGCCAACACCATCGTCTCGTCATCCTTCTACACTCTCATGATTAAAAAACTCCTACGCTTTCTCCCGTCAAGTGCAGGAAAAACCCTGGTCAGCACCCTAGTAATGTCTAGAGTTGACTCCTGCAACGGCCTGTTCATTAACGCTCAGAAAAAAGATCACCAACAAACTACAGATGGTGCAGATTGCTGCAGCTAGATTAATAACAGGTACCCCAAGTATAAATCAATCTCACTGGTGGTGCAGAAACTGCACTGGCTACCTATAACAAGCCACATTAAATTCAAAGCCCTCTGTATTGCCTTCAAGGCCATCCACAATACCGGACCTGACTTCCTGAAGAAAGCCTTCTGTGTTCACGCGCCTAAATAGAACCTTACGTTCTTCAACGGCCAACCTCCTGACAGTTCCCCGTACAAAATATTCACTGTCGCCACCGCCAAACTATGGAACCCCCTCCCTCAGCAAATCAAATCCTGCTCAACCCTTCCTGCTTTTAGGAAACTAACAAAAACCTGGCTCTTCAATCAATAAGCACTTTACAATTTGACTTCATCCTCTTCACAGTCCTCAGCGCCGAGACACCCAAGGGTATTTGCGCGCTCTACAAATCGCTTAAATAATAAATAAAAAATAAATAAGTTTACAACAGCCGCAACTGTAAAAAACATCTTATGCTCCACATGAATCCTCACAAACAAATCTGAGTCAAGATGTGGTTGTCAACGACGTTTTGATCCTGTCTAGAATAGGGGGATCATCATCAGGACAGCAAGATATATGGATGAAAGTTAGCCTGTATAAGGCCAGACATTAATAAGGAAGGGAGGGGAAGGGGGAAGGGGAAAGGACAAGAACGATGAGAGGAGAAAAAGGAAAAGAAGAGGTTAGGAAGGGTTCAGCGATGAACATTTCGCATATGTCAAGTTAATCTACAAAACCAAAATTTGACGTGGTGGTTGGACGAGGTGATGATGACATTGAATTTCACTGTGTGAGAACTGAAAAGCATCAGTGAGCGTATGCCGAATTGCTGATAGAGTAGATTGAAGATTGATCGTTATAAACTTATCAAAAGTAAGGGTGGAACATGACAGTGCTTGGAGCCATGTGGTCTAAAAACCAAGTGAGCAAAATAATTGACCTAAGGACAACCGACTTTACGCGAGTGAGTGATGGTGATCCGAGTAGAGAAGATAAGGGCAGAATTGTGAATGAAGTGTAATCACAGCACACTTACAAGGACTAGCTGTCGCGCCTGCCTGAATACGTCACTTTAAGCAAGCCCCAAGCAAAATATAAGGGAACCCTGGAAGAATACAACCGCTATTAGCTACCGTCAAGCGCACCCATCCTGAAACCTCTATCTCAGACCCCTACTTCTCCTTCAAAAAAGGTGTCACCATAAATGATCTCATCTTCTACACTAAACGTCATGCTAAATGGTGGAAGGCCATGTACGCTCTGTTCCAGATCTCCACTTCCCTGAAGACTCCTCATGGTCTTAGATTGTTGGTCACGCCCTCCTCTGCCTACAGTGCAGAAGCCACCATCTTCCTCTACAAAAACGGAACCATCCTTGTCCAAGCCTCTATCACAACCTAATGTTTTTTGACAATTTCTTCCCCACCATCCTGTACAGAGTGGCTAACATCAAATACACCTCCTCCGGTGGTGTCGTCCTCTCTTTGGTCCCCTAGTCTCCCCAAAATCTATCCAATACCCCCTTAGCACCCTCTGCAGTCCCTACCTTAGCTCCGAAGGGCCCCCCTTTATGTACCTATACCCATAAGCACAATTCTCCTTCAATGCCTGATGGGAATGAGCTGCAACAATATAGTCAGATGACTACTAGGCTTGCTAACCCCCTTCTAGGATAGTCAGCTCTATCTCCCCTAGCTCCTCAGCTCACAGCATTGCCCCGATTCTCCCCATAATGCCTTCCCCCAGCCCTGCCCGTATTCCCAGCCTGCTCCCACTGGCGTCTTGGGGTCATGATCTATCACACCCTCCCTCCCCTAGCTTACCCAACCCTCCGAACACTTAGCTCCAATTCCTGGAATCTCTCACCTCTAAGCTCATACATTCGCCCCCTGCCCTACTGTCCCCCGCTGTTACTAGCTCTCTGAAACTTAACTGAGGTATGTAGCCTACTGCATATCTCCACAGAACTGGCGGCCAACTCCAGGCTTAGCTGTGCCACTATGACCAATCACCATCTCTGCTAGCTCTCATCTAAAGTGTGTACCTTGCACCCTACTTCCTCCACAAATCATCGGGCACTGGCCTTCATCATACACTCAGCCCATCATGGGCTTCCTCTTCTCTTCCTAACAACACTTCCCGGCCATCCAGATGTAGACCCTCCCTGTCCGATAGGGATATCCATTCTTTCCTAATTTCCTATGATCCTGCACATTCCTCCATCATATCCAACTTTAACAAATTGAATCCATCACCTCGGATCCCTTCAGGGAACCTAGGCTAAACACTAGAGTATTAAATGAGAATAACCTCACGAAAGTCACCACTACACTATCAGCCCCAATTGATGCCAGCCCAAAGCTTAAATGTGTGCTCCTAAATTGTAGATCGACTGTGAAGCATGCTGTCGACATTGCCGACCTCATCCTTGCACAGAACCTGGACCTTGTAATGCTGACTGAAATATGGTTAAATGACTCTGCTGCTCCCATCTTGGTCATTTTAGTGCCTCCCAACTATGATATCCTTCGGTTGGACAGAGCAAGTGGTCAGGGAGGAGGCAACCTAACAGTGAAAGCACTACAATTGGTACCTTTGCATTGAAGTGGCTGGTAGCAACAATCATCCATGCAAACTGCACATGTTCTACAACCTGTGTCGAGGCAACCTTCCCTTCACTGAACAGATCATGGACATTATCTCGGCAAACGCTGATTTCCATGGCGCTCAGATCTTCCTGGGTGATTTCAAGCTGCATTGGAACGATGTGAATGATGAAGTGGTCAATCGCCTCAAAACCTTCCTGCTGGACTTCAATCTGACCCAAATCTGTGATAGCTCTACTCATATTAAAGGAGCTACCTTACATCTTGTCATTGGTAAGCCCAACTCCATCCATCTAGATTTGATCCTCCCATCTGATTGGACAAACCACTACTGCATCACCTTCCTCATCCCGGAGTCAGTAAGAGCTAGTAGAGCCCAGCCAAAGAACCCCAAACAACTGAAAAGATGCCTACGGAACATCAACTCGCACAATCTGAATGTGCTCTGCGATGACATCTTGCCCCCTCCCATGAACATGTCGATGTACATGACCTTCTGTGAATACGGAAAGTCTTATAGTTAGGATTTTTCTCAGTTTAGGAGTTGTAAAGTTAGAACTTCTAACTCTAGGACTTCTAAATGCCTTCTGTGAATGCTGAGAGTCTTAAAGTTAGGAGTCCTAAAGTGAGGAGTCCCAACTTTACTACACCTAAACTGAGAAAAATCCTAACTTTAAGACTTTTATTATTCACAGAAGGCATTTAGGAGTCCTAAAGTTAGGAGTCCTAACTTTACTACTCCTAAACTGAGAAAAATCCTTACTTTAAGACTTTCGCTATTCACAGAAGGCATTAGGAGTCCTAAAGTTAGGACTTCTAATTTCTGTGAATACCGAAATGAGTAAGTGCCTTCTGTGAATACCAAAATGAGTAAGTGCCTTCTGTGAATACCAAAATGGTAGTAAGTTTAGGATTTTGTCTTAAGTTAGTTCTGTGAATCAGGTCCTTAGACTTGCGGAAAGACTGTGGTGAGCATATCCCTCCCTGGAACATCTCTACCATCTGAGATCCCTAAGAAGCATCTACAACAAATGCATCTGATGCTCAAAGGCCACCTTCTTCCGAAATCAACTAGAGCAAGCAAAAAACCGTCCCAGAAAACTGTACAAACTCATCAAGTCCCAAGCGAACAGTCAGCCTAATACATCGCCTCAGGGTCGAGTACCACTACCGAACTGTGATGAATTTGCTGACTTCTTCACTGATACGACCACTAAGATCGAAACTGAACTACGCTCTGCACTGAAACAACTGTAGTTCTGGCTGCTGAACACCCCCCCAACCACTGGGTTGCCTGTCACGTCCCCAGTGCAGCCCTACCTTCCCCAAAACAACGCATCCTGGGGTCTGTTCCAAGTCTTGGATAAAAGCACCATATGCAAAACGCTGGCTACCCTGAAACCATCTAATCACTACAACGACCCCCTTCCTTTGAACCTCTTCTCTGAAGTTAGAACCTCCTTACTCCCACTCTGGACTAAGATGGTCAATGCATCACTTCGGCAAGGTGCTATTCTGGATTTCCTAAAAGCGGGTCAAGTCAACCCGATCCTAAAGAAATCAATTGCAGAACACACTGACCTTCAAAACTTTCGCCCAATCTCTAACATCCAAAGTTGGCAAAGCTCCTGGAGAAATGTCTTCTCGACGAATTCTGCAACCACTTTGATCACTTCCAACTTATGGACTAGTGCCAATCTGGTTTTCGCCCGGGTCGTAATACAGAATCTGTGCTAACTCACATTGTCGATGATGCGCTAAGAATGTTGGATCAAAATGAATCTTGCCTTCTGATCCTTCTCGACCTTTTGT
Source organism: Lissotriton helveticus (assembly GCF_964261635.1). Classification (NCBI taxonomy): domain Eukaryota; kingdom Metazoa; phylum Chordata; class Amphibia; order Caudata; family Salamandridae; genus Lissotriton; species Lissotriton helveticus. The sequence continues at coordinate 1,732,273,235 of NC_136059.1, read as the reverse complement.
CAGCATTTGACACCGCTAAACACGATAACCTAATTGACTTCCAGGAACATAGAATTGGGCTGGCTAAGCCTGTACTAAACTGGTTCTCCTAATTCCTTCATGACAGATCCCAAAGCTTCAAGGTGAAACCAGTCCCTCTCTCATCCTTCGCAGGTCACGTTGAGGGTCCCCCAGGGTTCAGCGCTCTCACCCGCGCTCTTCAACCTGTGCATGGAGCCATTGACAGAAATTTTGAAATCATCCAGCATTCACTATCACATGTACGTAGATGACACCCAACTTTACCTGAAGATATCCTTCCTTGAGGACATCTGGTCCCTCAATTCAGTCCTTCTGGAGACTCAAAGCTGGCCGACAGGCAACCACTTGAAGTTAAACGCTCTAAAAACAGAATTCCTGCTTATCGCACCACACAAGCAATCACCGGTCATCGAACAATGGGTGAACCATCTCACTGATCTTAACTGTAGACCGCACCTTGTTGATTCTGCAACCTCTCAGGGAATTATATTAGACAAAAGTCTCAACATGCAGAAGACATCGGTTCCCTCGCAAAAGGATCGAACTTCCAACTCAGCATTCTAAGGAAACTCAAACCTTACCTCCCTGCTCATGACCTAAAGGTGGCAGTGCAAGCCTTAGTGATATCAAAGCTTGACTATGGTAGCGCAACCCTGCTACCTGCTACCTGCTTGCGGTCTACCTAGAGTGAGGCTGCTCCTCTTAGGGCTGCACTTAACTCAGTTGCTGGGCTCTTAACAGGCACCACAAATTACAACCATATCCCCCCGGACCTTTTTCCTTGAACTGGCTGCCGTATGAAGCTCAAATACATTTAGAAATTGCTTGCATGGCACATACAGCCATTCACTTCAATATCCCTTTGTACCTCGCTCTGAAATTGGAGCTCTCATGTGGTGAGAGAGCCTCCAGAAGCGCCAGCACCCTATTGCTCAAACCACAAAAATTCAAGAAGAAAAACTTATAATCAAGCCTTCTCTGGTATAGCACCAAGGATTTGGAACTCCCTCCCCCCTGAAGTCAGGGTGAACCCTTCCATTGTCCTTTTCAAAAATGAAGTCAAAGTGCTCTTGATGAAGAAATTTCGCCACTGACTGGCTTTTCAAGTGGATAATGAGGTCACTGTCGCAGTTCTGTTGCCCAGCTGATATGGTCACGAGATTATCTTTGCTCTACATGACTTCTATCATCTGCTTTGTTGGTTCTGCTTTGTTTGCATGTATCTGTATGCAGCTTGCTGTATAAATTGTAAAGCCCTCTGTCTGGCTTTTCAACTGGATACTGAGATCACAGTTGCAGTTTTGTGGCCCAGCTGTTATGGACACGAGATGACCTTTGCTCCACATGACTTTATCCTCAACTTTGTTGATTATGTTTTGATTGCATGTAACTGTATTCCCCTTGATGTATAAATTGTAAAGCGCTCTGATACCCCTGGTGGTAATGTTAGCGCTATAGAAAACTTTCAAAATAAAATAAATTTATAAGAACTGTGTCTGATAGCGCTTAACTCTTGTCACGCGATAAGGGAATACTCCGATAGTGTCGGGCTGTGCCTTCTGTCGCCGAAGTACGGGAGTGCCACACTGATGAATCGGAGCACGGTATAAAATGGCTAGCGGCCATGTGTGACGCGCATGTGTGTAAAATACAATGTGAGCAGGAGTTAGAAGGGAGTGTAAGTGACATCTTGAAAAACCAACAGTGCGTATGAGGAATAGAGTTAATGGGGCTAACAGGGTACAGAGGAAGAATTAAGAGAGAGGATCTGCCCTGTTCCCATGATGCACTGGGCCAGGGACAGACTAATTTGCATATAGCCAGGTTCTGAGCTGGGATGGGGCAGTGAGCTAAATAACTGTGATGGATCAAGCCCTGATCTTTGGACTGGGTAAGAGTGGTCTGCTTAATTCAGACACTCTGTTCATCACCACCCCCTTTTCTGCATCGTTTTTGGCCACTATAGGTGTGGCAGGGTATACTCAGACATGAGTCCCTTGCTCATTGCTCCATCAGGATTCAAGCAAGCCGGGCCGACGACGGCTGAAATGCCAGAAACCGGTCCCCGGAAGCTTGTCTCCTTTCTGGTGAAGAATTGGCTTGGTAGTTTGGTCTGCCCTGTTCCCATGATGCACTGGGCCAGGGACAGACTAATTTGCATATAGCCAGGTTCTGAGCTGGGATGGGGCAGTGAGCTAAATAACGGTGATGGATCAAGCCCTGATCTTTGGACTGGGTAAGATTGGTCTGCTTAACTCAGACACTCTGTTCATCACCACCCCCTTTTCTGAATCGTTTTTGGCCACTATAGGTGTGGCAGGGTATACTCAGACATGAGTCCCTTGCTCACTGCTCCATCAGGATTCAAGCAAGCCGGGCCGACGACGGCTGAAATGCCAGAAACCGGTCCCCGGAAGCTTGTCTCCTTTCTGGTGAAGAATTGGCTTCGTAGTTTGGTCTGCCCTGTTCCCATGATGCACTGGGCCAGGGACAGACTAATTTGCATATAGCCAGGTTCTGAGCTGGGATGGGGCAGTGAGCTAAATAACGGTGATGGATCAAGCCCTGATCTTTGGACTGCGTAAGAGTGGTCTGCTTAATTCAGACACTCTGTTCATCACCACCCCTTTTCTGAATCGTTTTTGGCCACTATAGGTGTGGCAGGGTATACTCAGACATGAGTCCCTTGCTCACTGTTCCATCAGGATTCAAGCAAGCCGGGCCGACGACGGCTGAAATGCCAGAAACCGGTCCCCGGAAGCTTGTCTCCTTTCTGGTGAAAAATTGGCTTGGTAGTTTGGTCTGCCCTGTTCCCATGATGCACTGGGCCAGGGACAGACTAATTTGCATATAGCCAGGTTCTGAGCTGGGATGGGGCAGTGAGCTAAATAACGGTGATGGATCAAGCCCTGATCTTTGGACTGGGTAAGAGTGGTCTGCTTAATTCAGACACTCTGTTCATCACCACCCCCTTTTCTGAATCGTTTTTGGCCACTATAGGTGTGGCAGGGTATACTCAGACATGAGTCCCTTGCTCACTGCTCCATCAGGATTCAAGCAAGCCGGGCCGACGACGGCTGAAATGCCAGACACCGGTCCCCGGAAGCTTGTCTCCTTTCTGGTGAAGAATTGGCTTGGTAGTTTGGTCTGCCCTGTTCCAATGATGCACTGGGCCAGGGACAGACTAATTTGCATATAGCCAGGTTCTGAGCTGGGATGGGGCAGTGAGCTAAATAACGGTGATGGATCAAGCCCTGATCTTTGGACTGGGTTAGAGTGGTCTGCTTAATTCAGACACTCTGTTCATCACCACCCCCTTTTCTGAATCTTTTTTGGCCACTATAGGTGTGGCAGGGTATACTCAGACATGAGTCCCTTGCTCACTGCTCCATCAGGATTCAAGCAAGCCGGGCCGTCGACGGCTGAAATGCCAGAAACCGGTCCCCGGAAGCTTGTCTCCTTTCTGGTGAAGAATTGGCTTGGTAGTTTGGTCAGCCCTGTTCCCATGATGCACTGGGCCAGGGACAGACTAATTTGCATATAGCCAGGTTCTGAGCTGGGATGGGGCAGTGAGCTAAATAACGGTGATGGATCAAGCCCTGATCTTTGGACTGGGTTAGAGTGATCTGCTTAATTCAGACACTCTGTTCATCACCACCCCCTTTTCTGAATCGTTTTTGGCCACTATAGGTGTGGCAGGGTATACTCAGACATGAGTCCCTTGCTCACTGCTCCATCAGGATTCAAGCAAGCCGGGCCGACAATGGCTGAAATGCCAGAAACCGGTCCCCGGAAGCTTGTCTCCTTTCTGGTGAAGAATTGGCTTCGTAGTTTGGTCTGCCCTGTTCCCATGATGCACTGGGCCAGGGACAGACTAATTTGCATATAGCCAGGTTCTGAGCTGGGATGGGGCAGTGAGCTAAATAACGGTGATGGATCAAGCCCTGATCTTTGGACTGCGTAAGAGTGGTCTGCTTAATTCAGACACTCTGTTCATCACCACCCCTTTTCTGAATCGTTTTTGGCCACTATAGGTGTGGCAGGGTATACTCAGACATGAGTCCCTTGCTCACTGCTCCATCAGGATTCAAGCAAGCCGGGCCGACGACGGCTGAAATGCCAGAAACCGGTCCCCGGAAGCTTGTCTCCTTTCTGGTGAAAAATTGGCTTGGTAGTTTGGTCTGCCCTGTTCCCATGATGCACTGGGCCAGGGACAGACTAATTTGCATATAGCCAGGTTCTGAGCTGGGATGGGGCAGTGAGCTAAATAACGGTGATGGATCAAGCCCTGATCTTTGGACTGGGTAAGAGTGGTCTGCTTAATTCAGACACTCTGTTCATCACCACCCCCTTTTCTGAATCGTTTTTGGCCACTATAGGTGTGGCAGGGTATACTCAGACATGAGTCCCTTGCTCACTGCTCCATCAGGATTCAAGCAAGCCGGGCCGACGACGGCTGAAATGCCAGACACCGGTCCCCGGAAGCTTGTCTCCTTTCTGGTGAAGAATTGGCTTGGTAGTTTGGTCTGCCCTGTTCCAATGATGCACTGGGCCAGGGACAGACTAATTTGCATATAGCCAGGTTCTGAGCTGGGATGGGGCAGTGAGCTAAATAACGGTGATGGATCAAGCCCTGATCTTTGGACTGGGTTAGAGTGGTCTGCTTAATTCAGACACTCTGTTCATCACCACCCCCTTTTCTGAATCTTTTTTGGCCACTATAGGTGTGGCAGGGTATACTCAGACATGAGTCCCTTGCTCACTGCTCCATCAGGATTCAAGCAAGCCGGGCCGACGACGGCTGAAATGCCAGAAACCGGTCCCCGGAAGCTTGTCTCCTTTCTGGTGAAGAATTGGCTTGGTAGTTTGGTCAGCCCTGTTCCCATGATGCACTGGGCCAGGGACAGACTAATTTGCATATAGCCAGGTTCTGAGCTGGGATGGGGCAGTGAGCTAAATAACGGTGATGGATCAAGCCCTGATCTTTGGACTGGGTTAGAGTGATCTGCTTAATTCAGACACTCTGAAAATCACCACCCCCTTTTCTGAATCGTTTTTGGCCACTATAGGTGTGGCAGGGTATACTCAGACATGAGTCCCTTGCTCACTGCTCCATCAGGATTCAAGCAAGCCGGGCCGACAATGGCTGAAATGCCAGAAACCGGTCCCCGGAAGCTTGTCTCCTTTCTGGTGAAGAATTGGCTTGGTAGTTTGGTCTGCCCTGTTCCCATGATGCACTGGGCCAGGGACAGACTAATTTGCATATAGCCAGGTTCTGAGCTGGGATGGGGCAGTGAGCTAAATAACGGTGATGGATCAAGCCCTGATCTTTGGACTGGGTAAGAGTGGTCTGCTTTATTCAGACACTCTGTTCATCACCACCCCCTTTTCTGAATCTTTTTTGGCCACTATAGGTGTGGCAGGGTATACTCAGACATGAGTCTCTTGCTCACTGCTCCATCAGGATTCAAGCAAGCCGGGCCGACGACGGCTGAAATGCCAGAAACCGGTCCCCGGAAGCTTGTCTCCTTTCTGGTGAAGAATTGGCTTGGTAGTTTGGTCTGCCCTGTTCCCATGATGCACTGGGCCAGGGACAGACTAATTTGCATATAGCCAGGTTCTGAGCTGGGATGGGGCAGTGAGCTAAATAACGGTGATAGATCAAGCCCTGATCTTTGGACTGAGTAAGAGTGGTCTGCTTAATTCAGACACTCTGTTCATCACCACCCCCTTTTCTGAATCGTTTTTGGCCACTATAGGTGTGGCAGGGTATACTCAGACATGAGTCCCTTGCTCACTGCTCCATCAGGATTCAAGCAAGCCGGGCCGACGACGGCTGAAATGCCAGAAACCGGTGCCCGGAAGCTTGTCGCCTTTCTGGTGAAGAATTGGCTTGGTAGTTTGGTCTGCCCTGTTCCCATGATGCACTGGGCCAGGGACAGACTAATTTGCATATAGCCAGGTTCTGAGCTGGGATGGGGCAGTGAGCTAAATAACGGTGATGGATCAAGCCCTGATCTTTGGACTGGGTAAGAGTGGTCTGCTTAATTCAGACACTCTGTTCATCACCACCCCCTTTTCTGAATCCTCTATAGTAGGAAGAGCAAGAATTTCCTGCAGTTCCTGCCTATAGTTGGCTAACTCAGGAGTGGACCATAATCTTCGCCAGAAAGTTAAGGGCTTTACACCCAGTACTTCGTCCAGAGGTTTCAAACCCAGATCCAACCTAAGGGGCAAAAGGGGGGTGCTAGCTGGTAACTTTAGGAGTTGTCTAAGAAACTTATTTTCAGCAGTGACTAGATCTTTTTTGCATACATGGCCCCAGAGTTCACTACCATATAGAATCGCACCTCTGGCCTGGAGTCTATAGATCTCCAGTGGGGGGCCTATCGGTCTAACAGATGATTTATTAGAATTAACTAGCCTGATTATTCCCCCTGCTATTTGAGCTAGTTTGAGCTGGGACTTAGCTTGATGATCACCCCATTCAAATTTGTCATTCATGGTCACACCCAGATACTCAAACGTGTAGACTCTTTCTAACCTGTTCAGGCCTATAGAGGGGTTAGGGTGTGTTTTTTTGGGGGGGTTAAAAATCATATACTTGGTTTTGAGAGCATTAATTTCGAGACCATGCTCTCCACAGAATGCCTCAAAACCCTCCAAGATACGCTGAATCCCCATTGGGGATTTCGACAGCAGCAGGGTGTCATCCACAAACATAATTGCGGGCACCCTGCTGCCGCCGAGCCTTGGTGCATCTGTGTTGGGGACCTTATTTAGATGATCGATTACCCCGTTGACAAAGAGGCAAAACAGGGTGGATGCTAGGACACATCCCTGCCTAACCCCTCTGCCAACGGGAAATCTTTTTGAGAGGCTGCCCATCCTCCCGCACCTAACCTGTGCATAGTTGTGAGTGTGCAAGCGAACAATGATATCTAAAAGATCGGGGGGGGATACCCAGGTTGGAGAGCACCGTCCATAGTTTACTCCGCGGAACCAAATTGAAGGCTGCGCGGAGGTCAACAAAGACGGTGTAGAGCGTACCGTCCTGCACCCGCACCGTCTTCCAGAAAAGGAGGGCCAAACGAAAAATGTGGTCCGTAGTTGAAACTTTACTCCTGAACCCAGCCTGGAATGTACTTAGGATTGAATGATCTATCATCCATTCCTGCAGGCGGTCAAGTATCAGCCTCGCGAAGACTTTTTGTGAAACGTCGATGAGGCTGATCGGCCTGTAATTGGCTGGGAGCAGAGGAGAGCCCTTCTTGAAGATAGGGACAATCTCTGCCCCCAGCCAAGTACTAGGGACCGCCATTCCCCCAAGGATTGCATTGAAAACTTCCAGTAAGTAGGGGGCCCAAACCCTGGGTTGATGCTTAAATAGATCTCCCGGGATTTTGTCTAACCCGGGAGCTTTACCCGATGGCAGCTTAGATATTACATTAAGAACATCCCCCAGCAAAAATTGCATTGCCTCGACACCCTCCAAAGTGTTAGAGTGCGCGGTTGGCCCACCAGAAAATGGAAGGTAATCAATCGGTAGCCCAACATGGAGCCTAGCCAAACCGGGGATAACCTCTTCATAAAGACTGCTAAAATGGTCCTCCCACACCCCAGCCGCTATATTGGCCTCCATGGCTGGAGTCCGCTCGGCAGACCCTGTTCTCACTATCTGCCAGAATTTACGAGCGTCTCTGGTCTGGAGAGAGGCCAGCATGTTTTCCCAGTTGGAATGGTCCCATTCCACCTTTGCATGGTGTCCACCTTTGCATGGTGTATATATATATGCTATACCTCAAAAGTCTCACGAAGCGGATGCGCTCCAATTTCATCTAACACGAAACAATTCAAGCATGGCTCGGAGCCCCGAGGAAGGAAATCAATTTACTTCGGAAAAAGTCAGTGATAAAATCCACAGATTGGAGTATGCCAAAATGTGCTGGAAAGGAAAAGAAACAACAACCACAAACGTTGTAAAGATGATGCAAAGAACAACGCATGAAGTAGCGTGTAAAGTGATATTGACACGATCAGTGTTATGCCCGAGGCATGCCAGTAAATTCTCAACATATTACGATACTGCTCTTGTCAAACAGTCACCGATATGTACTTAGAGGTAACAACAAGTATATAATCAAAAAGCACACCTAATGGCTAACAACATCTTACCTGAAGTTAAATAACAACACCGAAGTATAGACATTGCTGTGTCGATGGCTATGATAAACTCATAATTCTTGTTTTTCTAAGTGGCTAAAGTGGTAACAAGAAACACAAAGAAACACACCATCAGCGTCTGATGTAATTCCTTGCTCACCCTATTCATACCCTCAAACATGTATAAAGTTTAGAACTAAAGCTTACCAGCACAGTCCTGAGTCCCGTCAGAATGGACACCTGCGTAATGTGGTCATAGGATTGGCTCTCTAAATTGGAACAATGTTAGTAGACAGTAAAGGCGGTCCAACTTCACTATCCCAACGTGTAGAAAATGGGCACCATATTGGTCGTGTCAGTGTAACCAAATCTTTGACTTACAACAATAGTACCAATATATACACATCCAACGAAAACAGTCCATAACTGAAGGTGCAAGAGATGAACCCTTGTACATCATGTTCTCTGACATTAAAGTATACTGTGCTTGAGGAAAAGAAAGGACTGGAAATCGTGATCCCATGAAAAATTTTAAAAAATGGGAGAACATTTACTAACACATAGTAAATGAGAAATGTAAACATTGGACCTTAATAAGCATATATTAAACATTAAGAAAGAGAGTAAAAACTATTGGTTCAGTTGAATAATATAGGAACCAAGCTTATTCCCAGCAGTAAAGATGGTCCAACTTTAATATTCCATCATGTAGAAAATGGGTCCCACATTGGTCGTGTCAGTATAACCAAATCTACGAACTGCATGACACAAAAAAACGCTAGTTACAATGCATACACATCCAACGAAAACAGTTAATAACTGAAGGTGCAAGGCCGTACCCTTGTGCATCACGTGCTGTGAAATATACTGGGCTTGAGGAAAAGAAAAGACTGGAAATAGTGATCCCAGAACAATTTTAAAAAACGAAGAAGATTTACTAACATAGTCAATGAGAAATGTAAACACTGCACCTTAATAAGCGCAATGATCATAGATTAAAAATTATAAAAGAGATTAAAATTTTTAGGTCCAGTTGAAAAATATAAAAACCAAGCTTAATCCCAGCAAAAATGTGACAGCAATTTTTTTTGCGACAATATCAAAATATTCATTATACGATTTATAGTTATTACATTATAAGACATAATTTTTCCATTTGGTTTTGGTGTCAACACCAATAAGTAGCCATACATATGAACTATGCACCTAAGTATACAGGATACTAGAAATATATCCCAGTATCGCTGGCAACATACGTGACTCTCCCTTATAAACTAGCATACAAGGAATAGAAATATCTTCCATACAAAATGTATGCCAGAGCATCCAGACATAATCTAGAATGAGCAAAGGCCAACAATTAATCATTAAAAAAAATGCATACCATTCCCTGTCTATGTTCAAACTGAAATCCACCGCCCTAAGTTTGGTTATTCCTCCTGCCTCTAGTTTTCTTAACATTTGTTTCCTATCCCCTCCTGTGGGATGATCCTGAGCCACCCGCACACCGTGGAATCTTACTAGAGCCAGCTTGGCACACCCATGGCAAGTGTTAAAGTGCACAGCTAAAGGGTAGTTTTTGTTATCATTCCTGATAGCATGGATGTGCTCCTGAATCCTATCTTTAAGGGCCAGATGGTGCTGCCATTGTAAACGCATTTGCACACACACAGAACACAGTAAACCACAAATGTTGTTTTGCAATTTATAAAGGCCCTTATCTTATATTCAACTGAGGTATTATATCGAAAGCTTTTGATCTTATCTAAAGTGTATTGACACGCGCTGCAATGTCCACATTTGAAAAATCCAATTGGTTGAGGAGGCAACCAACCGAGATTTGTATTATCCTTCTTGGGATTGTAAAAACTGGGACACATTATGTCGCAAAAACTTGTACCTCTCTTATAAATGATAACAGGTTTATCTGAAATATATTCATTAGGCATGACTATCCAGATTCGTCAAGCCGAAATCGGCTCGCAAAGGGCCAGATTCTGAGAATCTGGCCCTTTGCGAGCGCTATTTTTGCATTTGGGATTCATCATCCCAAATGCAAAAATTGCAATTTTAGAAATCGCTAAATTGCTAATTATTGCATTTAAGGAATCTCAATTTGAGATTCCTTAAATGCAATTCATGAACCATTTTAAAATTGCGAATTCGCAATCTGGGGCCGCTATTTACCGTGAAGTCTAACTACGTGGTAAATAGCGAAAACTTAGAAAAATGCACTTCAGTGCATTTTTCTAAATTGTATGTTACACACACACATGTCCTTACCATTTCAGGGGTGCTACAGGGTGTCCTTTGGACACCCTGGCACCCTTGAAATCGCTTCCTTATTTGCGATTCGCTAATTGCGAATCGCAAATAAGGAATGACTCTCCATTCATTCCTATGGGCCTTATTTGCGATTAGCAATTACCGAATCGCAAATAAGGAAGCAGTAGAAATCGCAAAAAATATTGCGATTTATACATGCATCCCGATTTGCGAGTCTTTAATAGCGATTCCTTAAAAATCGCTATTAAGGACTCGCAAAACGGTACTTTGATGAATCTGGGGGTAAGAGTGCAATCAACCCTGAGTATGTGCCAGTGTTTGCGCATAATATTGTAAAACATGTAACTCAGAGTATGATAGGGTGTAATCACCAATTTTTGTTTTTTGCCAATCTCATATTGTCCTTGAGTAGCTTGTTACGATCAGTTTTCAATATTCGTTGTTTAGCGGCAGAAATGATATTTCATGGATATCCTCTTGCTAGAAATCTTTTTTCAGCCAAGTCGATCTCAGAACTGAACACCTCATCTTCACTGCAATTACATCTTATCCCAGTCATCTCTCCGAATGGTATAGAAAATACCTGTGACCTAGGATGTGAGGAGTGAGCTAGTAAAATTGAATGACATGCCATGGATTTTCTATACAGGCATGACTTTCTGATTCTTTGGGGCAAAAGTACAACGAAGTGGCGGAGCTCAGGGTTACCCTCTTTGTCTCCGCCACTTCTGAAACGCAGGGCTGCACCATATTCACAAAAATATGCTGCAGCCCTGCATTCCCCCTGCACTGGCGCTAACTTTAGCAGCCTAGCCCCAGAGCAGGCATCCTTGCACCATAGTGCAAGGGTGTCTGCATTGAGGGGAAGATTGTTTATGTGCAGGAAGGTCTCCCTTCCTGCACATAAACAATCTTTAAATGGTTTTTTGCAACTTCTTTGTGTGCTGTTCAATGCAGCACACAGAGAAGTTGCAAAACGTATTTTTTTTAATATATTGTTTATGTGCAGGAAGGGAGATCTTCCAGCACATAAACAATCAATGGCCTTTTTCTTTTTCTATATGTGCTGAACAACACAGCACACATAGAAACAGCAGACACTAGGAGAAATGTTTCATTTCTCCCCGTTGCATCTGTTTAAGACCAGATTTTCCCTGGTCTTTGATGTTGGTGCTGCCTCATATTCAGGCTGCCCTTGTAAATATGGGCTAGCATCAAAATCAATCGGTGTTGCGCTGGGACGCCCACCGCAACACCCATTGCCCACTCCTTTCACGCTAAGTATAGCATGAAAGGGGCCGTATTCACAAGGTGGGTTAAGTGCACCCGATCTCCCCCCTTCAGTCAGGATTATCGTAATCAATGTTTGTTTTGAAGACTTCTGTATGTCTATGGACCTGGAATTTAACATCAACCATGGTCAAACACCAAGCTGTACTGTATTTCTGTTTAATTGTTTATTGTGAAAATCAATAAATATATATTTTTTTAAATGTATATTTTGTGGCCATGCACCTTACCTGAGTAATGGCTACAGTAATTATAAGGTCTGTGTATCATTGGAGCTATTAGACTGCCATTTTCTGAGGGCATTCTGGGACTTGTGAAGTGTTCTAAACACAACTGGGCAAATTACCCTTACAGTGGCATTTTAATGAATAAATACACTTGCATCATCGTGACTGTTGAACTAATTGCCTTATAACTGGTGTATGCAATGGTGAGGGAATGGCTTGGACAATGTCTAGTCTTGGTATAAGAGGGATTTTGGTTTTGAATGCTGTATCATGCATGCTTTTTGTGCTCATTTTCTTTCCAGGTAAAATATTATATTTCTGTATCATGAAGTAAAGGCTGACTTTGTTTTCCTTGTCTCACTCAAAATGTTACAAACATATCCAAGGGGGATGAAATACACACGTCTCAACAGTGGCACATTTGCCATTTCTAATATCTAGGTAGCTGTACTAAGTATACAGATGCGATTACCAGTGTACAGCACAAGGAAAGTAGTCTTGACATGCTGAATGTAGCACTTGCCATATAGAGAGTCTGATGTTGTTAATGAGATATTCCAATATTTAGAACAACATGTTTGCAAAGGTCATATCCAAGGCCTTGTTTGTATGTGTACATCCAATTTTGTATTATATTGGGTTTCACTATGCTAGACAACAGATGACATTTCATAGTAAGTGTAAGACTGTTAGATTGCACATTACAGGATAATTCTGGAACTACTTTTAGGTGTGAATATATCCATCCAGACTGTGTCCCATGTCGACTTGTAGACTTACATTGGAAGACAACTATGCTTCACTGTCAGGAAACTCACATTGCACTAATGCTAAAGGTTAGTAAATACTGCAGAGTGTACCGACCTAAATTGAGAACATTTATATTGTGTGAGTCATTTCTGGACATTACAGTGATAGTTCACATGCTTTTGGGACCAAGAAACATGTTATTCATTAGCGAGATCAAAAAAGTACGAAGTCAAAGTTCCTAACATCTCATAGGAGTGAGTGAACACTTTCTAGCCCACTTACACTGGGCCTCCTAATTTCTGCAAATTGGTGCACTGCCAAGAACCATTAGGTGGCCTCTCACATTTAACATTCAACTGCAAGCCAATTCAACCCCTTTGGTCTGCAGTCTCATGGGTAATGAATGAGCCATTTCAGGATGTCATTGGCTAGAACTCCTCTTCTATCTGTGAGGTCATGCAATCCAAGGCCTACTAAAAACGGATTGGGCACAAAACCCTCTTCCCTAAACTTGATGTTTTAGCATGCTTGCCATAGCTGTTCTGCACTATTTGCTTGACTCCATTAAGTTGGTGGTGGTGCTGTTGTGTAGACATCGATTTGCTACAAGTGGAAGTTATAGGCATCCACAACAATCCTAAAGAGCTAAACATCAAAATGACCAATGCAAAAAGCAGAATCAGTTCAGTTAATAAACGTACTACTGTTTATGCAGAACTGCTTCTGAAATCAGAATCCTCTACTGGTTCTCTCAGAGGTGATATCACAGATCTGGAGGATCAAAACAGAAGGAGCAACCTTACAATCTTTAGCCTTCCAAAGGAAGTCGAGATGGAAGCTCTCTAGACAATTGTCTTCCTTGAATCCTGGCTAATCTCAACATTACCTTCCCTAAAGATTTTGAATTGGAATGTGCAGGCAGGGTTCCTACCTTCAAAATCAAAAACGTAACTTCTCAGAGACCATTGATCTTTAAACCGCTACATCATCAGCACACTGAACTGATTCTAGTACAGATGAGGAAAGTTAAATCTATCACCTGGTGATGGAAGAGGATTTCTATCTCTTAGAACTCTGTGTGAGACATGGTCAGCCGGAGAATAGGCTTTTTAGCCCTTAAGAGAAGACTTATTGATAAATCTATTAAATATGCATTTGTGGGGCCTTACAAATTCAAGATTGATTTTCAAGGATAGACTCTTATTTTCACTGAACCTTCTGACTTAGAAAACTTTCTGAAGAACAAATCCGAAATACGTATCAGTGAAGAGAATAGTGTCACCTAACCAGGTAATACTACACCATAATTTCATTAGCTTGCAATGTTTGACAGTTAGGCTGTCTTTGCTTTTAGGATCTAAATGATGCATCCTTTCTTAATAGCCTAGTGTCACTGGGCTCCTTTCAGACCCCCCTCGACTTTGATGCTCAATAGCACTACTTTAATGTATGCTCTACTTTATGCTGGAAATACATCACAACATTTCTAATGCATTTGTAATTTTTTTCTAACAGTAGTTCTCAGTAAATGTACCACAGTTGTTGTTTCAAGGAGTCAGGCCTTATATTTGATCTCATCACATATTTTTCTTCAAATTTGTTATACCAGTACGAAACATATTGTCTGCTCTCTGAGATCATGTATTGTATTTCAGGCATGTTGTTTGATACCTATCCATCATGTTCTCTCTTAGTTTGCCAAATCTGATTAATCGCTCACTGCTATAAACAATTGTATTGGACCTTCTGGGTTTACTTGGTTCTTTCTCTTGTTACAGTGTGGGCGGGCTACGCATGCTTGGTTTCTGCCACACTCCCATAAGGTGACTTTGTCTCTGTGGGACTTTCTTGCTTTTGATATCAAGGTGGGCTTTGCGCTTTTTCTATTTCCTTTTATTTCTCTTTACCTTTCTATTTTCTGTAGTTTGGTTGCTGTTTCTTCTCCGTTCATATTCTTGGCATCTCATCTTTTTCCCTTCCCTTTTCTCTTATTGTGTTTCCTGGAAGTCATGTGGCCTAACTCTATCCTTTCTTCTATCTGTAATTTTTAATGTGATCTCTACTTATTACACTTTACCTGTGATGATATCTGTTTGAGTTACCATGCCTTTCCATCTATGTTGAAAGTAATTTCTCAACAAAGACCTGAAACACAGGAAGATCTCAGATTATTGTAACAACCTCATAGGTGACAAGAAACGAAAATTGCCTAAATGGCGTCCTTTTGGATTGGTGTTGATCCAGCGGGCTATAGAAAATATATCATAAACAATGCTACCCAACTTCATAACCTATAAACAAAATTCTATACTAAATATGGACCCATTTATGAACCTGATATATTTTGGGCCTACTGAATCAGGTGGTCAGAATAAATCTATATACACATTATCTACAATCTATATACATATTTATACATTTGCAGAAAGAATATTGTCATTAGAATAAAACCCAACCATTTAAACGACCACCATAGGTGACGTGATCTAGCTAATGGTAACCTATACTTCTAAATAATCAAGACCAGCTTGTTTGTCAAAAGTAAGATTTTATTTTCTAAATTATGGTATATATGTTGTAAGTTTTATAAATGAAATTTATTTGCAATAAAGCAAGCATGATGGTAAGAAATATGGAAAAATACAATTTAAGCAATTGAATCAATTTTAAAGAAATTATATAAAGTTTAGCATTTCTAAAACCTATTTCCCTAACTGAGCTAAATAGACAGAAATTAAAGTAAAGATCTTTGAGGATTCTTACGTGCTCCACGCAAAGTCCAGCAGCACATCACCCTCATCGGAAAGTCAGAAAGCAGCAGCCAGCCCAACCCTAAGGGCATGACTTTTTATACCTTTCTACGCTAACTAAACTAGCAAAGGAAAGTTTTCAGAAATACTCGACGTCCCATTGGCTGAGAGTGACAAGTGACATGTCACCCGATTCTTAAAAAGTTCCACAAAATCATGTCTTACAAAGACCATTGTCTCTTCCACGTGAAGCCAGAAGCTTCCTGCGATTGCAACTTTGTATTAAGTCATCCTCGCAGCTTCCATAGTCTTTCAGTACAATTTCCGCGGATGCCAAGTTAAGGACTGACAAAAAGTTCACTTTCGACCTTGGCCATGTCCGACAGAATGATGTCAGCTCATCAGTTTTTGCTTTGTGAATGCAGCTTCAATAAACGTTTTAATTCAGAATGGGCGTCTCGTGACTTTCTGCAGAATTATAGATCAGCTCTTTTTCTGCGGCTCAAATAACTAGGCCCAAAACCAGGCAACTTATGTTTTCTAGTATAAAACAAACACAAGAAAAGTATTAATGTAAGAAATAAAGTATATTCTGTATCCACCCCATGGTTTACTAATTAATTAACCCACCCGATTAATCAAAATGTTACCTAGCTAATGCAAACAAATAAAGCAGCGTTTATATTTACCAGTCTCCGTTTTTCTATGAGACCCATATGCACCTATAATAGTAGAAATGACATCACACAGACAAGGAAAAGCAAAACAAGCACATGCTTCGTTTAAGTTTGCAGCAGTTAGTAATGACAAAAACGAAAACAATAAATTATTTTATTATTTTGCACAAACAAAAAGATGCAACATTTATGCACGTTTATGAGCACACATGTTAGTCCCCCCACGTGTAAAGTTTAATCTAAGTTGTATTAGCACGACATATCACAAATCATTAATAATTTTATTCATGTTATGGAAATGTGACTTCGCGAGTTTAAACAAAATTTTGTTTTCTATCTCGCTCCATCAACTCCCTCATCTGGTGATTAACAAATCACCACACCAGCACTCAAAATTTTGGTAAATTAAATTTTTAAGAAATCGATTCAAATTCATTTGTATTAGTAAACCTAAAAGTCTGTTTCAGCATAATCTTTGCAATTAACATGACGCTCTCTATGTAACTCCTGTAACTCGATCTCCCTTTCCTCTTCTTTTCTGAGTTTATAGATTCTCTTCTTTTCCTTCAAATGTTTCTTTCTTTTATGTAACAAACAACCTACTTTAGTCAAAATAAAAATGAATACTATTATAATCAAAGGTGCCAAAATCTTGCCAAGAATTGAACTTCCGATATTATGAAACCAGTTTTTAATTGCTTGAAACCTTTTTGAAAGTTTCCCTGTAAAATCTTCTTCTTCTAAAGGAATTATTTCTGAATGCATTTGTGTAATATTCTTAATATACATTTCAATATTCTTACTTTCATCCGGTATATATGTACAGCAATGTTGGACATGTAAAATGCCACAGACTCCTCCCTCTTTTGCTAGGAGTATGTCTAAAGCAAGGCGATCTTGTATTACCATAGATCTAATTGCGATAACCTCAACATTTACTAATTGAAACCCATCAGCAGTGTCAGTTGATAATCTATCAACTATAGTGGACAATTTTCTAATTCTCCCTGCATTTAGGGTTATACCAACAAAAGGTATTACAGCTTGGAAAATATCTCCCAGAACTTCGGTAAAAGTTTCTCTTTTAGCTCTATTTACATAATTATGAATTTTAAACAATCCTTCTGAATCTCTGTCAACATGAAACACTTTAGGGAAAACAATTCCCACATAACAAGTTCCATACCAATGGTCTGGAAGGTTATAGTAAGCTTTGTCACCACAAACAAAATAAATTCCAGGAAAGATAGGATCTTTTCCACCTTTAAATCCCCAACCTCCCATAATCTGATAAGTATCTTCACAGTTGCTTGCACCTACAAAATAATTATCAAAAAGTGTATTATCTCTCCTAATGCAAAGCTTTCCACTAACAGGTTTGTCTATGTGAATTGCAATATTTTCAAGCATTTTGCCATTTAATTTCTCATCCTCTTTTTGCCAGAAGGATGACTTAGTCTGCTTGACTAATTCATTTCTCTTATAAATTGCTCTTCTCTCCTCAACCATATTCAAAAATTTCTTTCCTTCAGCACTTAATTTACATGTTAGATTATTCTTATAAGCATACTCATAAGTGAGTTCGTTAGTAACAAGGAAATATTCTCTCAATTGCTTAGCTTTCTTATGCTTATTTAAAGCATTATCAATTTTAACATTAGCAAAAATCTCATCATAATTTGAATAGTAATATTCTAAACGACCAGTTTGATAAAATAAACTAGTTAATACACTACATGTAACAGCATATGTGAGAGGAAGCATATTATATGTTACTCCCTCAGAAACAGAAGCAGGTAACTTAACACAGACGTAACAGTCCTTAGCATCCATTACCTTTACATATTCACTCAAAAGCTTTGTGAATGTATTGCTTGAAAAATCACCTATTGATTTATCTTGATGAATGTTAGGCTGATGATCAATTACTTTTGCAGATGTACTATGTTTAGTTTGGCTAACCAGAGCTTTGCTTGTTATGTTAACTTTGTGTAATTCTCCATTCATTTCTAAAGGTATAATCACAGCTAGTACTAACCAGAGCAGAACCAAAATGAGCAGACACACCAGAGTCATCTTACAGCATCTTTTAAAAACAGAACATTTTGAAGTGCTCTCCTTAACGTAAGGCATTTTTAGGTTAGTTTTAGCCTCAAAAAATAAAAATAAATTTTAAAATTTATATACACCCCCCTTTTAAAATATATTTTTCTTTTATAACCCTAAACAAGATTTCTTCGACCTTATGTCATACATAAGTTTTCTTCTACTAAACAGTTTTTCTTCGACCTTGTGTCAACTAACAGGATTTCTTCAGCCTTTTGCCAATTTAATAATTTTGTACTTCAATCATTGTCACTAATTTCTTGGATTTCGTTTTCTTCTTCACTACTATCATATATGTCAATAACAGGTGGAATTACTAAGTAAGTCCACTCAGGAGACTTGTATTTCTGGTTTGGTCTAATTATTCTCTTCCCTTTTCTCGATATCACTTCTATTTTTCTTCCAACTCCAACTTCTTTTCCAGGACTCTTTTGACTACTTATTTCTTCAACTTGTTCTATTGGCTTTTTGATCAATCTTACTCTCAATCTTCCACCAGGCCAGTAGTCTGCTTTTCTCACGTACTTCTTCTTTGGTTCAGAATTATTTGATTCTGACTTCCAAGTCCTTTTCTTTCCGTTTTCACTTCCACCTTCCACGTCACTTTCTTCAGTTTCGTAGTCTGAAATTTCAATTGACTCAGGAACTTCTCTATTCGGCAATTTCACTCCTTCAGGAACTTCACTTTGTCTTCCATCACTGGTACTCGGTAATTCGTTCTCCTCCTCTTCTTCAATTACCTCTAGCTTCCCAGATTTCGGATTTCTGTTCCTTACTTCAGAGCTTGTTCTCTGCCTTTCGGTACTCTCCTGGTCTGAAACTTCTTTTGGTTCAGCTTCTTTGTCTTCAATATAGACAACTGAATCTTCAGTTATCTTTCCTTTTAACAGATTCTCTTCACCTTCAGAATCTATTTCAATTATTTCTAAGTCTTTTCTTGTCAGATTTCCATTCACTGGCACAGTTTCCAGATGTCGACTTTCTTGTCGATCTTCAGAATCTGGAATTACTTCACCTTCTGTTCTGTCTTCTGCTTCAGAATCAGAATCATCTGTAGTATCACTTTCAACATCAGAATTCTCAGGAGTTGGTATTGGAATAGTATGACTTGGATGAATCCAACGCTTCAATCCTCTGCACTTTACAGCATTAGTAGTGATCAAGATTACCTGCCTAGGTTTCTGCCATCTAGGAGATAGACAATTCCTCCTCCGATGTACTTTCGTTCTGACCCAATCGCCAGGTCTCAGATCATGAGTCAAAACTTTTTCATTTGATTGAGCTTCAGTTCCCACCTGATTAGACACAGAAGTTACCATATCAGATAACCTTTTACAGTAATCCAAAATTGCACTGTCATTTATGCTCAACAGTTTACCTACAGGTACAAAAGCTTGCCTCATAACTCTTCCCATTAAAATTTCATGAGGACTCAGACCTGTCTTTTTATCTGGTGTACTTCTTATTGACATCAAAACAAGTGGAAGAGCATCAGTCCACTTAACTCCTGTCTCTAGACACATTTTTCCAATTCTGTTTTTGATAGTTCCATTTATTTGTTCAACTACACCTGATGCCTCTGGTCTGTATGGACAGTGTATTTTCTGCTCAATGCTCAAAGCTTCACAAATTAACTTCAACAGTTTGTTATCAAAATGGCTTCCTCCATCACTCTCAATAGTGACTGGAAAACCGTACCTTGGGATGATTTCTCTGAGCATTAGTTTTGCTACTGTAATTGAATCACAATGTCGTGTAGGGAAAGCCTCTACCCATCTTGAGAATAAGCATACAATTACAAGTACATATTTCAAACAGTTGTGTAAGGGCATTTCAATGAAATCTATTTGTAACCTGGTAAAGGGACCACCCTCTCGTCCAATTATTCCTGTCCCCACCACTGATTTTCTGTTTGGATTCATTTGTTGGCATGATAAACACCTTTGACAAAAAGATTCTGCAATGGTTCTAAATTTGGTATTGAACCATGTTTCTCTAAAAAGCCTGACCATAGAATCTCTTCCTAGATGTGCAGGACCATGATATAATCTGGCCATGTCAGCAATCAAGCAATTTGGTAAGGCTATTCTGCCATCTTTGTAAACCCACACTCCATCTTCTTCACGTGGTCTACAATCTGATCTTAACCATAGGTCCTTTTCTTCATCATCTGCTTCGTTTTGTAAATCTCTAATCTCATGCCATGTTTCTACAACAGTTGTTAGCATTAATGAATTTGAATCAGTTTCTTTACTCCTCTCCCGATTGTATGAATAATTTTTCCTTGCGCAGTACTTTGCTGTTTCGTCTGCGAAGGCATTTCCTTTGGAAATATAATCAGTTCCTCTAGTGTGCGCTGCACACTTGACTATGGCAATTTCTTTTGGCAATTGTATTGCTTCAATTAATCTTCTAATGAAAACTGCATTTTTAATTGGTGATCCTGTTGATGTCATGTATCCTCTCTGTGACCAGAGTTGTCCATAATCATGCACAACTCCGTACCCATACTGACTATCAGTAATGATTGTAACTCTTATATCTTTTGATATTTCACATGCACGAATTAAAGCAATCAATTCAGCCACTTGTGCTGAACGAACTCCTTCAAGACATGATGCTTCTTCAACATCTACAACTGTACAAACTGAGTATGAAGCTTTTAAGACACCTCCTTCGGATCTTAAGCATGAGCCATCTACAAAGTAGACAAAATCCGATTCAGACAAAGGTCTGTCTTTGATGTCTTTTCTTGGTTTTGTGCAGAATTCCATGACATCTAAACATTCATGTTCTGTCTCAATGTCATCAACAATTTCAGAATCAGGCAGTAATGTAGAAGGATTCAGATTCAAACATCTTGAAATCGAAACATTATCTGCTCCCAGTATGATTTTCTCATACTTTGTCAATCTGCTACTTGTTAAATGTTGAGTCTTACCTCTTGTCAGTAATATTTCAACTGAATGAGGCACAAAAACTTTCACAGGAAATCCCATAATGATTCCTTCACTTTGTTCAAGGCTGATACTTGTAGCTGCAACTGCTTTCAAACAACCTGGTAATGCTTTTGCAATTGGATCAAGAACTGCAGAGAAGTATGCAATAGGTTTCTTTAAATTTCCATGTCTCTGTATTAATACAGATAATGCACATCCTTCTCTCTCACTGCAATACAATTCAAAATCTTTCTCATAATTTGGCATACCCAAAGCAGGAGCTTGACATAAGCTCTTTTTCAGGTTCTCAAAAGATTCCATCTCAGCATCATTGAGAATAATTGGATCTTTTACATCTGATTTGGTCAGTCTTTGTAGTGGTTTTGCAATTACTGAAAATCCACTTATCCATTGTCGACAGTAACCTACCATTCCCAGGAACATTCTGACCTGTCTTTGTGTTCTTGGCGGTAACATTGCTTGAATCATTTTTATTCTCTCTATTGTTACTTGTCTTTTTCCCTTTGCAATTCTGTGACCAAGATATTTTACTTCTTGTTTGCAAAACTGTAGTTTTGCTGGGGACACTTTATGTCCTTCTTCTGCAAGGCGATTTAACAGAATTATTGTGTCTGTTACACAATTTTCTCTTGTCTTTGCAGCTATTAACAAATCATCAATATACTGCACCATCGTAGACCTACCTGGTAAGTCTAAATCTTCTAATGATCTTTTTAACAATTCATTAAAGATTGAAGGACTTTCTGTATAGCCCTGAGTGATTCTTGTCCATCCAAGGGTCTTACCTTGGAATCTGAAAGCAAAGATTTCATAACTGTCTGGGTGTAAGGGAACAGTAAAGAATGCATTGCAAAGGTCAATAACTGTGTACCATTCAGCATCGTGTGGAATCTGAAATAGAATTACTGCTGGATTTGGAACTACAGGACAACATGGAATGACAATTTGATTAACCTTTCTCAAATCTTGTACGATCCTAAATGTTCCGTTAGACTTTTTAACTCCCATAATTGGTGAATTACAAGAGCTACTTTTCATTTCCTTTAATACACCTTGTTTGATTAATTTTTCAATTATAGGTGTAATACCTTCAATTATCTCTGTTTTCATTTTATACTGTGGAGTGTTTGGAAATTCTATTCCTTGTTTCAATGCAATTTTTACAGGATCTACATTTTTCATTAGACCCATCTCATTTCCAGTAAAATCCCATATTTCAGATTTCACTGTTTCTTTTAGCTCTTCAGGTAAATCCTTTTCTTCAAATGCAGGAAACAATTTTGTTTCTTCTGCTTCCATCATCATCATTGTCATTCTATACAAACCATCTTCCTCCATTGTTTGTAATTCAACTCCTTCAGGAGAACAATATATTCTGCAATTCATTTTACATAGGATGTCTCTGCCTAATAGATTTACTGGACTACTGTTACAAACCACAAATCTGTGTTTGTCTCTGTAATTTCCAATTTCAACTGGTACTGGATCAGTTAAGTCTGTTTTAATTTGCTGATTACTTACTCCCACAACTTGGATGGTATCCCCAGAGAGAGGTAGGTTTTCAATTTCCACTGATCTAACAGTAGAACGGGTAGCACCAGTGTCCACTAGAAAAGTGATGTCTACATCATTAACTTTCCCGTTTACATAAGGACCAGACTGGTCAACCTCAAGAGTGGCTCCAACAACACACTCTTCCTCCTCTCTCGGGCACCGTCAGTAATAATCATCAGAATCACTGTCTTGACTTTCTGTTAATAAAAATTGTTGTGAAGCATTTTGCATTTGAACCTTTTGCTGCTTTTGCTGTTTTTGTGGTTTTATTACCTGTTCACATCCCTGAAATCCCACGTTTGGATTATATTTTTGAACTCCCCCACAATTCGGAAAAGGCGGTTGTGGCAATTGGTCTTGACGATTATTCACCTGTTGTTGTTGCTGTTGTTGTAACTGTCGCTGAATATTAAATTCATTTAACCCCTGTTGCATCTGTAGCTGTTGCTGCAGGTTAACACCATTCTGCATCTGTGGATTCAATAAGGGATTCTTTGAGTTTCTAGGAGGATGAGGACACTCGTCCCTCCAATGTCCAATTTCGCCACAATTAAAACAAGGTAATCTTTGTTTCAGCTCTTCTATCTTTGGGCTAAATTTCTTTGGGAAATTATTACCTTTAAACTTTCCTTGTATCTGGTTTGTATTTCCAGTTTGAACAAAATTAGTGTTCTTGTTTCCCATGCTGGCAATCTGTTGCTCAGCCACCTTTACCTGAGCCCACATGGCTTTCTCCTTCAGCTTCTTCTGTTTTACTTCTAATTCATCGCTACAATATTTTGCTTTTCTTAGAATATCATCTACAGATAGTGCTTGCCATCCGACAATACTAGTTCTGATCATTTCTCCAATTTCAGGTTTTAGTCCATAAACAAATCTATAGATAAAATGACTCATGTCTTTTTCATCTAATTTTTCATAACCACTGTATTGTTTAAAGATTAACAATAGTCTTTCATAAAAAGAATGAACTGATTCTTTTGTTTCCTGTTCTGTTCTTTCTATTTTAACCCAATCAACTTCTTTGGGTGGAATTTTGTTTTTCATCCAAACAATTACTTTCTCGTAAAAATCCATTACAAGTGGATTTGGGGCACCTGTTTCTTTGATTCGTTCAGGTTCTGCTTTTGGCCAACTAATAGTTATTTTACATTCTGTCCAAAGATCAGATGGAACTACAATGTCAAAAAATCCATCTAAATCAATCCACAGAACTTTTGACACTTTGATAAATCTATCGACTTGCCTGTACCACTCAACTGGTTTCTCCCTCAATTTTGGAAAGTCATTTGTGAATAATAGAATGTCCTGTCTTGACCATGGGACATGAACATATCCTCCACCTGCAACTTCCCTCATTGGAAATTGTTTTGACAATTTTTCCAATCTTTCATCTTCCTTCCTTTTGGTCCATTTCACTCTCCATTTGTTCAGTTCTCCTAGCTTTTTGATATAGACAATCAAATCTTTAATGTGAACTATTCTTCCCATTGAGTTCAAACTCTCAATGTCACTTTCTGAAAAGTCTAATCTGTAATGCTTTGCAAAATTCTTTTGTTTACTTACATCGATTTCAAGTTCTGCAGCTAGATCCTCTAATTGATCATATTTATTTTTCGTTTTCCACTGAATACTTTTGCAAATGAATAGTAGTTCATCGTCCCGATAGTAATTTAAACTATCTGGGCCAATTGTTCCAATTATTAATTCTTCAATATTAGCTTTTAATTTGGCCACATCAAGTTTTGGTGTGGTTACCCTAACTTCAGGACTTCCTACATCTGACATAGCACCCATTGGTGTTTTTGGAGATAAATCCTCATTAAAGGTTAAATCAGGCATTCTCGATCTAGAAGTGTTTAATTCAGTCAAGTCTGAATAAAATTTTTCAGTAGCTTTTTGAGTTTCAGTATTTAAAGGAATAGTTAATCCAGTTTTGTTTGTATCTCTTTGATCAAATACAGGCTGAATAGGACCTATTGTTACTGGAACTGTGACAGCTTCCATGCCTTTTGTCATTCTTTTAATCAATTCTTCTTTAGACCTTAAATATTCATTATAATCAACATCCTCAACATTTGTTGTCTCTCTTGCATAATCTTTTGGAGGTTCCCTTGCTCTTGGAGTCATTGAAAAATGTCTACCTTCATTTCGAGCATTCTCGAATTCTGATCTTCTAGGAGTTTCAGTGATTTCACAATTATTTGGATAAAGTTTAGGAGCTTCACTAATTGGAGGTGCACTCGGTGAAGTTTCAGTAGAAACCACCGGAGTAGACCAAGATCTAGGAGGTCTCAAAGGCTGATTAGGCTGTTTCTTTCTAGCAGTTGTATATATTTCTTCCATAACTGCATCCTCAGATTCACTTTCCATAGATTTCCCTGTAGGAGAACCCATTACCATTTCATGAATTAAATACGATCCTTCACTCATGTTTCCCTGTCTCCACATTCGTAATCTATCTTCATGAGTTTCTCTTTTCCATGATGGATTTTTAGAAGGTCTTTTAATTCCACTAGCTTCTCTTTGTAACTGATACATCTCGTCTTCCCACTCAACTAAAGCTTCAAATTGAGTTGGTCTCGGTTTTGGAACAAGAGCATTCATTTTCTCTCGTAAGTTTCTTAAAACTCTTACATTAAATGAACCATCATCAGGCCAAGCTAAAACACCATCGTTTTTAGTATAACGTTTCCAACTGTCGAACCATAAGACAGTATGATATCCGTATTCACCTTCCATGTACGCTGCAGGTGTTTTATACTTATGAAGTAGTTTACCACCTCGCGTTTCGATTTTCTTGTCAGGTGAAAATAAATTCTTAAATTTCTGAAATAATGTTGTCTTTTTCTCAACATGTTTAAAATGATAACTCATTTTTAAAAGTTAAATTTAATTCACAAAATCGTTCGTAAAATATTTCCGGGATGTTCCGCAAAACAACCAATCCGTGCGCGAAACACACCAACAGGCCAATGGCAGTTGAGCTGCGTCACTTTTCAGCTCGACCAATAAATTTGGAGATTTTCCGAAGGACCAATCAGCTCACAGGCTGTCAGAGACTCAAGAGCCAATCAGAATACAGCTTGTGACGTAAGTCACCCAATCCCAGTGCGGCTCTGTGACGTACACAGCAGCTGCGGTTTCTCGCTTCTCACTCTTGGCGCTTACCCCTCCTTCACAAAGTCTTTTCACAGCGCCATTTTAAGAACACTTTTCAGTGTAAATTAATTCTTAACAATGACTATAAAGACAACATCTGTTCGTTTCACTATTTAGGATAGTTTACATACATTCAAGTATCCACACTTCGGAATAGACGGCGCTATTCACACTAAGGATAATATTCAATTGTCAGTAGAGTAACCTTACCCCACCCTTCTAACACGTATAATTATGAACTCGCTTTACTCTGAACCCACCGCGAAGTGAAAGTTCTAAGAGTTCCACTTGAACATAAAATACAATTCAAACTCGCACTTTTACACGGAAAATTCCCTAAATTCAAACACACATGAAATCCGTACAGGACTCTCACCTGTTTATAGAAATCATGCACCGTTAGCAAAACAACGACGTTATCCTTACAGGGCTCTCACCTGTTTATAGATATGAAACATGTACCCGTACAGGACTCTAACCTGTTTATAGATAATCATGTACCGACGTTAATTTTACCCTTCACTCAAGTTCGGATATAACTAATACTCTTATCACAGTGAGTTTTATGGAAGGCGCTTTGTCCCTATTCTCATGCTGCTCTAATTTCTTAGAAAATTCTCACTATACAAGATTCAGACCTAGCCCTAAAACTGTGCTGCTCGGCGACAACACTATGGTACACGGCGATACCTCTTGTGATACTCGGCGATATCACTACAAACAGAACAGATGGCTTGCGTGACTAATTTCTCGCCACACAATCTATACCGGTATAGCTTACAGATAGGCACGAAAAACGAACTTAACATGTGTTAAAACATCGATCCTATTTCCATACCATGACGCAACCCTTAGCAACCAACATATTACCTTGGTTACCTCTTAGCAACCATCAATTTCTGCTACCAGAGAATTGATCCAGCGGGCAATAGAAAATATATCATAAACAATGCTACCCAACTTCATAACCTATAAACAAAATTCTATACTAAATATGGACCCATTTATGAACCTGATATATTTTGGGCCTACTGAATCAGGTGGTCAGAATAAATCTATATACACATTATCTACAATCTATATACATATTTATACATTTGCAGAAAGAATATTGTCATTAGAATAAAACCCAACCATTTAAACGACCACCATAGGTGACGTGATCTAGCTAATGGTAACCTATACTTCTAAATAATCAAGACCAGCTTGTTTGTCAAAAGTAAGATTTTATTTTCTAAATTATGGTATATATGTTGTAAGTTTTATAAATGAAATTTATTTGCAATAAAGCAAGCATGATGGTAAGAAATATGGAAAAATACAATTTAAGCAATTGAATCAATTTTAAAGAAATTATATAAAGTTTAGCATTTCTAAAACCTATTTCCCTAACTGAGCTAAATAGACAGAAATTAAAGTAAAGATCTTTGAGGATTCTTACGTGCTCCACGCAAAGTCCAGCAGCACATCACCCTCATCGGAAAGTCAGAAAGCAGCAGCCAGCCCAACCCTAAGGGCATGACTTTTTATACCTTTCTACGCTAACTAAACTAGCAAAGGAAAGTTTTCAGAAATACTCGACGTCCCATTGGCTGAGAGTGACAAGTGACATGTCACCCGATTCTTAAAAAGTTCCACAAAATCATGTCTTACAAAGACCATTGTCTCTTCCACGTGAAGCCAGAAGCTTCCTGCGATTGCAACTTTGTATTAAGTCATCCTCGCAGCTTCCATAGTCTTTCAGTACAATTTCCGCGGATGCCAAGTTAAGGACTGACAAAAAGTTCACTTTCGACCTTGGCCATGTCCGACAGAATGATGTCAGCTCATCAGTTTTTGCTTTGTGAATGCAGCTTCAATAAACGTTTTAATTCAGAATGGGCGTCTCGTGACTTTCTGCAGAATTATAGATCAGCTCTTTTTCTGCGGCTCAAATAACTAGGCCCAAAACCAGGCAACTTATGTTTTCTAGTATAAAACAAACACAAGAAAAGTATTAATGTAAGAAATAAAGTATATTCTGTATCCACCCCATGGTTTACTAATTAATTAACCCACCCGATTAATCAAAATGTTACCTAGCTAATGCAAACAAATAAAGCAGCGTTTATATTTACCAGTCTCCGTTTTTCTATGAGACCCATATGCACCTATAATAGTAGAAATGACATCACACAGACAAGGAAAAGCAAAACAAGCACATGCTTCGTTTAAGTTTGCAGCAGTTAGTAATGACAAAAACGAAAACAATAAATTATTTTATTATTTTGCACAAACAAAAAGATGCAACATTTATGCACGTTTATGAGCACACATGTTAGTCCCCCCACGTGTAAAGTTTAATCTAAGTTGTATTAGCACGACATATCACAAATCATTAATAATTTTATTCATGTTATGGAAATGTGACTTCGCGAGTTTAAACAAAATTTTGTTTTCTATCTCGCTCCATCAGTGTCACTACAACGCATGCTTTTACATCGCATGCCTTTACAACGCGGTTTTTACATCGCATACCATTACAACGCATAATGCTTTTAGGCGCTGGATAGTGAATTATTTAATTTACTATTCCAACTCCAGTCCCCGTGGATAGCAGGGAAGGTGTTGGATAGTATATTAAATACATTCCCTATCCTAGAGCGCCCCCCAGCGCATTGCGTTGTAATGGTTTGCGTTGTAATGGTTGCGATGTAATGGTAGTGCGTTGTAAAAAATTCGTTGTAAGTGATGTTCCCCGTCCTTTTCTATGCAAACTGGCTGGCTCCAAGATCTGGCTTGCTTTTTAGCCTTAAAGAAAAATAGTGTAATCACCTTAAATTCATATAATTCTGGCCTGTTCATTATTGCATCGGAGCAAGACCATGAGGGCAGATGGTTGGATATGCAAATACAGTGTGGTGAGGCAGTACTATACACCGTTATTATTTATGCTCCCATTAGTGATACTCCTCAATTTTGATTTGCACTGAAATCCAAATTTGTTTCCATATTCGCTGCAGCCGGAGACGTCAACCCCCAAATGCATCCCATCCTTTATAGGCAATCAGCCTGTAAATTTAGTGCCGATAAAAGTTTGCATGCCCTATGCACCTCTCATGGCCTGAAAGACGCAAAGAGGCTACATAACCTTACAGGTAGTGCTTTCACTGTTTTATCATCCCCACATAATACCTTTTCAAGAATTGATTACAGTCTGGTAGACTCTTCCTTGATTCAAAAAGCATTATATTCCTCGATCGAACCAATTTTGGATTGTGCTACTATTACCATCACTGTACAAATTGCCCCACTACACCTGAAAGGATGCTCCTATGTATGAATCCTGAAATATTGGAGCAGGTCTCTGTTGTTCAGGAACATGACAAGGAACTAAAATGGTGTATGCTAAATAATATGTGTCTGTCTAAACAACAGAAGAGAAAGGGCGAAGTGAAATACTCTCACACCCCTTAAATAATCAATTGAAACAACTAGAGAGTATTGCAATCTATAAAATACTTAATTTTGATAGGAGAAACGGAGTGATTAATCACCTACACCCCTAGGTGCCACATGCAAATCTAAACCAGTGTGTCAACAGAAAGGTAGTGAGTAACCCAGAAGGGAAAAATGGGGACCCTCAGGCACCCACACTAGGTAGGTCGCCGTTTGTCTTCATCGGGTACCCATCGTTAGTATATGTAAAATTACTACAGAAAGTGCAAATTTAAAATGAGTATTGATCACTCCCTCAACCAACAATTTTAATGGAGAGGTGATTCGAACTCAATTAAAACCAATGTGCTTAAACGGACAGTGCAGAGTTTAGTAAATTTGAAACCCCGTGTCCTAGAAAACGGTCGACATGTTTCAGCTTTTATGGTCTATTTCGACCCAGCATTCCTCAGGACCAACAAAAGAAAGACAAAGAAACTCACCCAGCGAGGCAGTACACCCCCTAAAGTGCCCACTCACGTTAGGTGGATGTTCAAAAAACGCGTTTTTACCAACTTATGTCTGTTGTTTAGGTAAAAAAAACTCAAATGCGTTACCTCTGTTTTCTGAGGATTATGGAATTCTTTTCGTATTCCAGTCTTATCCTACGTTTAGTGAAAGACAGATTTTCTCAATAGGATATTGTTAATCCTACAGGAAAAACCCCATAAGTCCGTGGTGGAGGACTTCTTCACGTAAGCATTAGATTGCTGACGACTCCCCGCACTTCCACCTAATTCTGGCACAACCACGGTCTCTGTTGTTCAGGAACATGACAAGGAACTAAAATGGTGTATGCTAAATAATATGAACTCAGTATCCTCCACGATTAGTTTCTGGGATGCCCTGAAATGTTCAGTTAGGGGTCAGATTATAAGCCACACGGCTCAGAAAAAAAAAAAAATTATGTAATCTCTGGAAACGTTAGCCCAAGAAGTTAAATCAAAGGAAACTCTTCATAGATCCTCTAGCGATCTTTTCCTTCCTGCTACTCTCAAGCACCAAAAATTAAAAAACAACATGATTATCAGTAAATGTGTGCATCTATGGGCACATGCACAGAAAGGGGTAACACTCTTTTATTAACCTCAATAAAGCATGGAAATCATTAGCATATTATTTGGAATTCAAACAAAATAATATCCTTGAGGTTCAACAATAGTGAAATCGGTGAAATTTTAGCTGTTTTTAAGAACTTTTATGCTTCCCTTTATACTCTGTCAACACAAACTTAAAAAAATTCCTACCCTGAACTTCTAAACTCTTTGCTGTTAACGCCTCTTTCAGAGGCGGATAAACTCAGATCGACTAAACTGATAGAGAAAAGCAAGATCTTCAAGGCTTTCAAAGTAATTCTGGGCACAAACGCTCCTGGACCAGATGGTTTTTGCATTACTTTTTGCAAAACTTTCACTTCATCTAGTATCACTCTTCTAACAAAGTTCTGGTACGGCAGCTGAGGCTTTCTCATCCCAAAAGAAGGTAAACATCATTTTGCTCCAAAGAATTTTAGACTATTGTGTTGATTATTATAGAAGCACAGATATATAGACCAAGATCCTAGCTAAATGTTTGAAACTTTCATTTC
This sequence comes from Lissotriton helveticus, assembly GCF_964261635.1. Lineage (NCBI taxonomy): Eukaryota > Metazoa > Chordata > Amphibia > Caudata > Salamandridae > Lissotriton > Lissotriton helveticus. The sequence continues at coordinate 1,732,242,224 of NC_136059.1, read as the reverse complement.
TGAATTAATCCATGTCTCACATTTTGATTTTATGAATGGTCAATTAGCCAGTGACAATATCTGCATGTTATTCCACATTATTGAAAAGGTTTCTCTGTCTCAGTCTCCTACAGCAGTCGCTATGGCTCTGGATGCCGAGAAGACTTTTGAAGGCTTTTGACAAGGTCACTTGGCCTTATCTTGAAGAGGTCCTATTCCGATACAATCTTGGTGGTTGTTTTACGAAGATCGTTATGGCTCTTTATGCTAACCCTTCTGCCAATGATTAAAATTAAAGGCACAACATCTGCTTACTTCGTGTTGCAAGGGACTCATCTTGGATGTCCTTTATCTCCCTTTTTATTTTTCATTGCTATAGACCGCTGCTCCATATGTTAAATAACTCTCCTGACATCAAAGGCTTTCATCTTAATAATCCCTGGTTTAAAATTCCCGCTTATGAGGACAACATATTGATGGTTCTGCTATACCTCTCAGGTTACTCGTTGAATAGAAATACAACTGAAGTTCTAATACTCAACATACTTTGCCACTATTTTTGTGTTGGCAGCACAGGTTTATTATGGCAGCCAAACTAGATTAAATATTTGGCCATCTGGTTTGGCTGTTATTTCACAAACTGTGTTTTGTACAATGTACAAAAAACAGTGGATAAAATCAGGGATCTTTTTAACACAAATAATGGTGGGGAACGTCTCGAAACCATGAAAATGATGGTCACTCCTTCAGTTAATTACCTGTCATGCATGCTTTCTGTAAGTCTTTCTCCCTCCTTTTTACCAGAGATAAAATGATCTTCACTCTTATGTGGAATAAACAGAAACCTGGAATTGGTTATGGTAACTCTTCCTAAATTATAATGTAGTTAGTTGTAAATTTCCTACCTGGTTTGATTACCAAACTGCACTCTTGACAACACAAGGTGCTTGCTGGTTTTACCGGGATCCTGATAAATACCCACCTTGTTTGCTGATTGAACAATCTTTCTGCCCTACCTTAACCATTACCTACTCGAACCTTATTTCTGCTCGTCAAATCATCTGGACACTATGAAAGCCCTACAATTGGTGGATAAGCAGAAAAGGTTTCCCTGATGAACTATAGTTCTCTCTAAAAGTGTTGATTTATGGCCAAGAAGGCCCCATGTCTTCCCCCAAACCAGATCTTTCCACAGATGCCTCTGTAAACAAGAACCCTTACTTAAATACAATGAAATGCTGCACAGTATTGGATTCACTGGAAGCAAGCACCAGTTGAATTTCCTCTGTCCATAATTAATTAGCATGTGCAATGAGAAGGCTGTTTGTTTAATTTGCTAGACCAATAAAATGCAGCCCTCCCTCTTAACTCTGATTGGCTGTTGTCTATCAATACGTGTGGCAGGGCGTTTCAAACATTGAAAGTGTGTTGGCATGACTAGGGGATAAGGAATAAGCAGTAGAAATGATGAATGATGGGTGAGGAGTCGGGATGATGGATGAGAAGTAGGTATAAGAAGTGAGAATGTTTGCTGAGAGGTAGCGATGATGGATGGGAAGCAGGGATTATAGAAGAGGAGTAGGGGTGATGGATAATAAGTAAGGATATGAAGTAGGGAAAATGGATGAGAAGTAGTGAAGATGGATGAGAAGTAGGGATGAGAAGCAGGTATGGCGGAGGCGGAGTAGGGATGTTGGATAAGAAGCAGGGAGTAGAAGTAGGGACAATGGATGGGAAGTAGGGATGAGAAGTAGGAATGGTGGAAGAAAACTAGGGAAGAGAAGTAGGGGTGATGGATGAGAAATAGGGAGGACAAGTAGGAATGAGGAATGAGGAATGAGGATATTCTGAAATGAATGCTGTACTAAAAGGAGGTGCCAAACCCTATAGAATAAGCAGTAACAATGTCAAAAATTACAAGAAATACACTTCAGCAACAGAAATAAAATGTGAAATATATTTGAGATGTCTTTATTATACAAAACAATGTAATTATTATAAATGTTGTTAGCAAACGTACAACTTGTGTTATTTTATTACTAATGAACAACAAAATGAATAAAATAACACAAAATATTTCTATTACATACAAATGAAAAAAAATAATTATAAAATTCAATAATCATACTCCAACATAAATCATTTGCTAATAATTGTTAGACATTAAAGGGGTGACATTTATTATTCCCTCTCCAATCCAATCCAATTTGAGGAAGGCGTGGACACTACAGAGGTGAAATGTACTATTGCCACTTCAATCTAAACCAATTTATTGAAGGTATTGAACTGTAAAAGGGGTGATATTTATTATTCCTACTCTTATCTAAACCAATTTCAGGATGGTGTTGGACATTAAAGGGGTTATATTGACTATTTCTACTCCAATCTAAACCAATTTGGTAAAGGTGTTGGACACTAAAGTGGTGACATTTGCTATTCCCACTCCAATCTAAACCAATTTGGGGACAGTGTTTGTCACGCAAGTGGTGACATTTGTTATTCCCACTCTAATCTAAACCAATTTGGGAAGGTGCTGGACACTAAAGGGGTGACCTTTGCTATTCCCACTCCAATCTAAACCAATTTGGGAACGGCGTTGGACACTAAAGAGGTGACATTAGCTATTCCCACTCCAATCTAAACCAATTTTGGGAAATTCTTTGGACACTCAAGGAGTGAAATTTCCTATTCCCACTCCAATTTGAACCAATTTGGGGAAGGTGTTGGACACTAAAGGGGTGACATTTACTATTACCACTCCAATGTAAACCAATTTGGGGAAGATGTTGAACACTAAACAGGTGACATTTGTCATTCCTGCTCCTATTTAAACCAGTTTGGGAAAGGAGTTGGAAACTAAAAGGGGGACATTTAATATGCCCACTCCAGCCTAAACCATTTTGGGTAAGACGTTGGAGTACTATCCCTACTCCTATCTAAACCAATTTGAGGAAAGTGTTTGACACTAAAGGGGGGGGGGCATTTACTATTCTCCCTTCAATCTAAACAAATTTAGGGAAGGCACTGGAAACTATACTGGTAACATTACTACTCCCACTCCATTCTAAACCAATTTGGGGAAAGTGTTGGGCACTAAAGGGATGGAATTTACTATTCCTACCCCAATCTAAACCAATATGGGGAAGGTGTTGGGCAATAAAGGGGTTACATTTGCCATTCCCACTCCAATCTACCCATATAGATGTTGGACACTAAAATGGTAAATTAAACAATTAAAAAAAAAACAATCAACACTCTTTATTCATACACATTTTTCAACAATATTATTAAATACAATATATATATATATATATACAAAATTATTAAAATTGTAGAAACATAACTGTATTAATATTAATAATTAAAGCTTTTATTCAATTCTTTTTCTACCTTTTCAAAACTATAAACATAAGATAACAAATAAACAATGATTTCAAAATTAACAATTGTCAAATCAAAAACATATAAAAAAGTTATATGTTTCTAATATGAAATATATAGTTAAAATAAAATTGCAATTTATTAAATATTGCAATCATTTTAAAAAACAATTACAAAATGAGTAAAATTAAAAAGATTTAATTACAAACATTCTCAATAACAAATTAAATATTTAAATTTGCATATATTCAGAATTATAAAACATTTTTATTTTAAAATGTACATATTTGAAAAATCTACCCACCCTTATCCCCTAAAACCCAATATCCTGCAACTAAAAAAAATATTTATTATATATACTTAAACAACTTAATATACAATGTGAAAAATCCACTATGAAAAAGTTAGCTTACTAAAAAAACGAATCTAATAAAAAATAAGCAGACACAAAAAACACAGTACAGTAAATTAAATGCTAATTGTCGTTTTCAAACAATATTACACACAACAATATTTTCTACATCAATATTTTACAACAATATTAAAAACACTAAAAATTAGATATTCTTGACACAATATTTTTGTATTGCAATATTATTTTTCCAATATTCTGCCCAAACACCAGAAAAAGTAGTTCCCTGAATGTTCACAATGGAAGAATGCAAGTCACCCAGACCAAAGGAAGTCCATAGGAGGGATATGCACACGAAGAGGAAGGAAAGTCATTACATTAGAAGCATGCAAATGAGGTTTTTAAGAAAACTAGTCAATGTTAAGCAATGTGCTGAACCAAAGCCCACTGTAAGTATTGGTACCATCCACAGTAGTTCTTCAACAACAGACAGCTAAAAGCTGTGTGTATTCAAGACCTAAAAACCATTGCCGTCTCTTTACCCTGCGTGCATGAAATAAAGACTTGGCTACATGATGATAAAGGGGCCGATTACGATGGCAGTTGGATCGCAACAGACGGCTCGTTGGTTGCCATCCAATCACCATCGGCTGCTGTGGTCCGACCGATGCATTACAATGCGTGCGGTCAGAGGCAGCAGGCGGATGGACTGTCCGATGCTTTCCGACGGGCTCAGGGAGCCTGTCAGTGCATTGGAACACACCATAATCCCCTTATGACTGCAGAGCCAGGCACAGCTCTGCAGTAGGGATTCTGATGGCAGTGTTGGACAGCCTTTCCATGTCGGCCTTACCAACATGGAAAGTCTGTCTGAAAGTGTCTTTGGGGGCCCCTATCAGGGCCCCCTTCCATACTGGCCCTCAGCAATGGGGCCTGCCCCTTCAACATCCCTGCAACTTGTGGCAGGCACCACATGGTGCCTGCCACACAGTGCAGGGATGTTTGAAAACATGAATTTTTTAATGGAAGCTTGTGCTCTCGGCCTTTCACGCCGCATGGGTAGTCACATCCAAATACTGCGGTTTCAATCGCTGAACTAAGGTCAGGTGGTTCCCAGTCTGCAACGGTGTCACCGCCAGACATCATAATTAGGCCCTAAGTGTATCTTCAGATGTAAAATTGTCCCTCCTGCATAACAATATAAGCATTCCATTGGAAGTGGAAAGATGCACAAAACAGCCAACAGCATGAGTTAAGAGAGAAATACAAATATGGGTGGAATTAAAGCCAGCTTTATGTATCTTTTAAAGATCTTCAACAATATGTCTTTCAGACAGCTGTATTGTCAACCCTGACCTAAAAGGTGCATGTGTAAGATTTCTGCAAAAACTGCAGCATCAGAAAGTATTGAAGTTTATTAGTAAACATAACAAATTGCTCAATTTCACATGCTATATTCTGGAGATTCTGCTCTCTCTCCTAATGCAATTTCATATATGTGTAAGATATGTTCAATAAATGGCCACAGGCTGCCTACTGTTGTTATCTCTATGACTACCCATGTAGGTTGCTCAGACCTGTTAGTGAAGCTGTGGACAGAATCTAGGGCTTAATCAAAAACGCAGAAAGACCATTCCCTCAAAGAAGTGTTTGATATCTCATAACCAGGGTAATTTTGATAGAGCTTGTTTCGCTGTTAAATATAATGTGGTTTCCTTTAGGTTGTATTTCTTTTACTCAATGACATACCTCTGGCCCGCAATTAAACCTAAAAGGCAAGTGACTTGTAGCAGGCATACATACCCACCCTATCAACACTAATTAGAGATTAAAGTAATGGTTGGCGCATATCTAGGCAGGTTCAGTATTCTTTTCAAAAAAGATTTTTCAATTGTAGACGAAGGATGTGGATTGCTGCAGCCTGACTCTTCCATCCCATACAAATATGGGCAAATTGTCTGAGACCTATATGCTTCTAACCTAGCAGATACAGATTACCTACAATTTTTTTTGTCGAACTGCATAAGGACAGGAATAACCAAGGGCCATATTATCAAGCCTGGGAGATGAAATTATCGCCGCTTTATCGGCAGGAAACTGCCGCTAAAGTGGCGATAATGGGCTTGATAATAGGCTCTATGGAATTCCAATCGAAGCTCATGTTAGATGTCCTTCACATCCAACATGGGCTTCAATTGGAATTCCATGGAGCCTATTATCAAGCCCATTATCGCCACTTTAGCGGCAGTTTCCTGCCGATAAAGCGGCGATAATTTTATCGCCCAGGATTGATAATATGGCCCCAAATTCCTATAGTAGCTTCATTTTCACCAATATGGGAAAGATACAGGTGCTCATATCCAGATTCCTCAGGAGCAGTACCCTCAAAATAGCCCTGTTTTGACAGCACCCACTTTGTGAGTTTTTACCAAAGGTTTGGAGTGGCCATGAGGGGAGGACAATTAGAGAGAGTATAGCAGGGAAAGGAGATCAGCAACCCTGCAAAGAGTAGAAACAAATATCTTTAAAACGTATACACATTTTTTCTCGAAGTGTTAGCTCACAATTAGTCATTTCAGAGATCACAGGAATCTTCCTTCAGATTTGAGAGATGCTGAGATCATTCTTCTCTCAATCTATTACTAACGGTCTTTGAAAATACAGTTTAAACACAATTATCTGTTCCTCGACTAGTCTATGACAGGGAACTAACAATTGTTCTCCTTTTCTGTGGGAGCACATAATTTAGTTATGACACTGTGTTTTATCTTCGTGATATAATTACCTCAAACTTCACCTTATACCCCTTTTATGTGATACTGGAATCTTTAACAATTTACTCAATTCACCTGAATTCTTCTTCTGGTGTCGTTGTTCAAGGCTTTAATTGTTTTTCTTTCGAATAAAATAAGCAGAAAGCGTTTATCTCTTACCGTGATTTAACCAAGTGAGCCTGAGAATCTTTCACCTCTTACTTGTTTTCTCTCCTGACCTCAAGAATACAGGAAAATCCTTCTCTGAATGTTGTCAAGCTGCTGTTCTTCTTGAATCAGTTAAAGGACGAACCTGGGTCTTGTTCATTGTCCTACTCACTATTTTGCCGCCGCCCTCTTCGCTGCTGAAATAATAACCGGTATCAGGAGGGCGTGATTTCTTTTATGCTTGCGTTTTTTAAAATGCCTGATACGACATGATTTTACTCTTGCAGTATTTGTTTTAATCAGGGCTTGATCAATCTGGTTTCCACAGGCAATGCAAAGGTCTTTTAATAAATATGATTCCAAACATTTTGTGCAATACAGTATTCACATTAAAAGGCAATGATTTGTCTGCAGTTTCTCTGGTCAGAAGGCAATGTTATTCTACAACATAGGAGGCCTTGAAGCAATGTCAGTTGCACACAGTGCTCCTTCCTGGTGAAAATAAATCACCAGCATGCTCTCTCAACCAATTGCTTAGAGTATGCAACTTGTTATACAGTCTTGTCGCTTGAGAACTGTGCTGGAAAGTGAACGTGATGGACTTTCAACAGACCATCTCAGACAATGGGTGGGCTGGAAATCTTTAGGTCTTCAAGGTCTACATTACCAGTTTTGAGAATGGGGGATCTGCCCTATTTTGAGACAGTCAGGTACTACTGCTTGTGACAGAGAAGCGTTGATTGCATTTATCGAATTGGGAAATAAAGATACTTATAACGATTTGGACCAAAAGTGGGCAGTAAAATGTTTAGATGGCCTGAGGTCAGCAATTCTAATTAGTACATCAGAATGTGTTATTTCTTTGAATGAGGGCCATTTTACAGTGGTTTGCATGCCAGCTGTTCAGCTTAAAGAGCATCAGTTGGGTTAAGAGAAAGCTTGATTATTTTTAATTTGTTGTTGAAGAATTTAGAGAATTGTTTGAAGGAGTCTTTGTTCTTTAGGATGTCTGGAACAACCCATGAATTGGTTAGATTTTTGACAAAATTAAAAAGCCTTATTGGGTAGTTCTTTGTTGAGTCAATTTCTGATCTGGTGAAGGCCGCTTCAGCTTCAATGTTAAGTCTTTTGCATTCTTTGTGTTTGTCGGGTAGACTCAGTGGATTCTAGTTTGAGGGTTTTTTGTTCAATAAACGCTCAGTTAATATCAGATTTTTCCATTGTTGGCAAACATTTTCCGTAGAAACCCTTTGTAGACTCTTTTTGAGTTTTTACATTTTTTTAAGGCTGACAGTTCAATAGCAACCGACTGTGGTTAACAAAGCCAACAAGAAGTTTTGGGTGGCAATGACTGGAGTCATCAGCAGTTAGAGGAAATCTAGTTTTGTAGGATAGCCAATATAATGTAATTAAAATATCTGAAACAGACCTTTAGTTGTTTTGTTTGGATCCAAGATGATGATTGAGAGAGAAGGGCTTTGAGAGGTGATCTAAACACTCAAAGGAAAGGTACAGCCAGGTTAAATTGGTGCTTTTTTGAGATTATGAGGTCAAGTATATTTCTTTTCTGCAGGGCTTAAAGAGGGTTGCTCTAGTTCATGATCAAGTATGGAGGCTGGTTGTCTTCCCATTAGAGACTGAAGTCACCCAGGAAGATGTGGGTTGCAGTGGAGTTCTTTTTTCTACATTGAATTCTATAATTTGTTGCAGAAACAAGGGTTTTTACTGATGGGCAGTAGATTATTTGTAGTACTTTGGGATTCATTTTGGACAGGTTACTTTCCCAGATAAGCAATTTTTAGTCTTTTACATTGTTTGTAAGATCTGTGAATAACTGCCCGATCTCCTAGTTTTCCTTCTCGGTCAACCGTAGAATTTTCAAAGCCTTGCAGGATGAAGAGGTCTAGAACAGGTTTGGATGAGTTGTTTAGCCACATTTTAGTTCGCGACATTAGATCCAGATAATGTTGTTCTATCACATCTGCAATCTTGAGACAGTTTTTGGCCGCTGATCTGCAGTTGTGGAGCAAGCAGTAGAGATAGGAGTTCTCAGTCTTATTGAAGGTGGTCGTTTGAGATGCAATAAAAATAAAGTTCTTGGGGTTGACAGCATTTTTGCTAAATAAGGGGCATACTGTCTATCCCTAACGCCTGTCCCTTACAGCATGCAATTAGATAATTGGTGCAATACCTTAATAAATAGATGTTCTGCTCCAACATAGTTAACTGAGTACTGAAAGCACTAGTGGCCCCTATCCTGGAGAACAGGTAAAAGCAGGCTACTCAAATAAACCAACATTTGGGATAAATTTGAATTGGGTTTCTTACATAAATGAGTGAGCTATGTAATTGACAGAAAAGGGGTCAAACTAGATTCCAAACATGTTGCAGGTGCTTATGTGTCACATATATAATTATATACTCGTTCATGTTTATCTTTGATATGCAGTTATTGTTCCAATGTTTTCAGGGTTGTCCTGCAATGTTTAATTGAACTGTATTTTCCAGTGGACCAGCTTGCTTGCATACCCGTTGTACTGTGCTGCAAGAATAAAGAAGATTTCTACATAAAACCTTGGTTTGGATATTTACACCATGCCTCATTCCCCTCGCTTATATCACAACGCACCCTAAATTCTTTAACATACAGAGCACAAGAGGCTTTCAATCACTGAGCAGCCAACAGTGCCAAAAAATGAAAATGAATGTGACATATGTTTAAAATATATAGACTCATGTGATGCATGTAGAATACATTAATACTTCTGAGGCATATCATTACATGCTATTATTACATAGCGGGCATCAGGTGTAACGATGAAGCACCTTAGAGGTGGGAATCACCCCTGACGAAAGTGTTGCCTCCGATGATCGTGACCAAAATTCCCCACAAAGTATTTTACACTCTTTTCCTTGATTCCTGCAATATCAGACAGCCACAGCCCATGCAGGTAAACGCAGTGGGGCCGGGTGGGGGGATTTCAACAGACCACGACGAGGGAAAATGAATTATATATTTAATTTTCCCTCATCATCGTCCATCGAAATTACCTTCACCGGACCCCACTGCTCTTACCTGCATGGGCTGCGGCTGATGTTAAAGGTCGATTTGGTGCAATTTTGACGTTTTACAACACTTTGATGGCTCAACGGTCATAGGAGTGCGCCCCTGCTTGAGGGATGTGACGAGGGGGTCAGCAGGGGAAATGCCGTATTCGTCATTGTCTTGGCTCTACGAAGGTTGACGAAGGTTACCTAGCAACCGTGTAGCTGGAACGTGCTGCCTGTGTGGGAGGGTGCATTATCGAAGGCCGGTGGAACCTAAGGTCTGAGGTTGACTCTGTGCTGGGTGGTTGTTGGCCGCAAGCATGTCAGGACTATGCACTGTGCAATTAACCCTATTTTTCTCTGCTTTGGTGTTTTCACTGCATAGTTCTGCACCGCATCATCAACAGGTTACTGCCTGCAGAAAACACTGAATTATTACTGGGGTGTGCTCATTTCGGTAAGCGCTGGGAAATTGGTTGCTTTGAACCACAGTACTTGGCATTTAATGATAAATTATTCTATTTATGGATAATACAAGAAGCAACATAATCCATATTAACTATCAGTGGCAGTCTTCCAGATACAGTGACGATTCTAAGTATGTGTTTGTGTATTTGTGATTTTCTCGACACTATGGAAGTCTCTGCATTATTTTTGTAAATTAGTGGAGAACAGTTATTTTAATTTGAGAACTATTTTAATTAATTGGAATTGGATTTCATTTTCCAGTGACATGCAATTTGACCCTCCATCTAAGTTCCTGCAGAGTAAAGGGGAACCTCCCATCCCGCGGGTGGAAGGAAGCTTTTGTAACATATCTTAAGGCCATAGATGAAGAAAGAACGGCTGTTGAAAGGAAGAAGAACATTCTCCTACATTGTTTGCGTTCAGAGGGTCAGGTGGTTTTCAGGACTTTACCACCTATGGAAGGCCAGGGTGACAGAAATGTATGTGAGGAGGAATTGTTGAGGATGGAGCATTGGTTCAAGCCAATGTCTAGTGTTGCGCTTAACAGGTTCAAGTTTTACAACTGGGCACAAGAGGAAGGCGAAGGTTTCAATTAATGTCTAACTATTCTACGATCTCTACTAACTGCAACTTTGGTCCCATCACTGATGAGATGATTAGAGACCAGATCATAGTGCATGTTAAGAGTAAAAAAGTTCAGAAACAGTTGTGGGTTTTGGGTGATCCTAACTTGCAATTGGCTATTAGCGCTGCTAAAGGGTTGGAGCAGTCAGAGCTGTGAAAGAAGTCATTAAACAAAGGCAGTAATAGGAAAAAGCGGGCTACGCAAAGAAACCTAAATTTGGGACAAAATTGAACCTACGTAAAAGAGCGAGCTATGCAATGGAGAGGAAAGGAAACAAGCTAGACACAAAACATGTTGCGGGTGTCCATAAGTTACATAAGTATTATATTGTGCATGTTTACCTTTGATATGTAGTTAGGGCTCCAATGTTTTCAGGAGTGTTCTGGAATGCTTCATTGGATTGTATTTTCCAGTGGGCCAGCTTGCTTGCAGACCAGTTGTACTGTGCTGCAAGAATAAAGAAGATTTCTACATGTAACCTTGGTTTGGATCTTTACACCAGGTCTCATTTCCCTCGTTTATACCACAACACACCTAAATTCTTTAACAGGCAGAGCTTTCAATCACTGAGCAGCCAACTGTGCCAGAAAACGAAAGTGAATGTGACAGAGAATGAAAGTAATTGTGCTGTAAAATGTTTAACTTTCCCACCATACTATAGTGTGCAAGGCTGGAGGCTGTAGAGCAAACCACCCATGACTCCTACTGTAAACACGGCATGAGAATGTAAACTATTAAGGCTGGATGTATTAAGAAATGCAGGTGGGGCCTCGGCACACCCTGCAACACGTCACACGTGCCACAGGGCAAACACTGACTTATCGATGTTGATGAGTCAGGTTGGGTCTTCTTGACTGGCGCTGATTATTTTGCAGCCGTAAAAGGGTGTAGACACAAAGCTACAAACACAGCACACTTTCATTCCTGGACTTTGTGGCCCAAAACACTGTCCTTAAAGTTTCTTATCAGTCAGGGTAGGGCACCGCAACCTAATTTAGAGGGATGAGATGTCTGCTGCTTTATGTGGAGATAAGCAGCTTATTTCTCCCCTCTGTCCATACCTGCTGGATGTAACTCCACAGGAAACTAAGTGGCTTTCACCATTTTAATGTGAATAGCAGTCAAGTCACCACTCCTTTGTATGCTTGTGATTTGCAGACATTTGATGGTCATTGGCTTTATCAGATAGTATTCACAATACATATTAATGCAGTGTGACTTTGTATGGTCAAACATCCCTTGCTTTGTTCATGGAACAACAACTTGTACAGCATGGGCAAACTGTCTAACTGTAATGGGAGCCCAGAAAACAGCAGTCACTTGACACTTTCAAGGTTGCAGAATGATTTGAGCTGTAAGACAATTGGCATTCTGTTATTTCAACTGAGTGATTCTTTTTATCAAAGTATGTACATACCAGTCATCCTTTACCCTCTTTTTGTTGGCATACAACATTCCAAGTGATAAGAGTAGAATAATGCTTCATACACGTACTAAACCATGTAGTATTAATTCTTAAACATACATGTCGGCTTAACATGGGGCAAATTTCAGTTTACAATAGTGCAAGGCAAAATCTATGCAATTTGTGAAAAAAAGAAAATACACAAATCATGCTAGTGGTTGTGCAGATGGACAGATACATGTGCTCAAATTCCCAATTTTCTGCATTTACACGAAAGAGGATACTTCTAGAATGATTTACCTCATGTGCATTCTATTCCTTTTTCTCAATGGCATTAGCAGCTATTACACACATCCCAAGATCTCATTCACCTGCACCTAGTCAGGTGTGGCACAATTATGGGAATTATCAACACATGGGTTATGTGTAAGATAGCAGCACTTTTACTAAACAGTATTCATGTTGATCACCTTTAAATGTATGGAAATAAATATCGAAAAGGTATTCACATTTTCAAGATTTGAGATGTGCATTTTATAAATTCAGTTCTGCTCGCATGATATCTCAACTCTCACCCAATGCTGCCACTTTGAAGAACTATTAATATGCTTGAACCTCATGTGCATGTGGATTCTGCACATTCATTAGGTGAGCACAGTACAGAGACAATTTTCACCAAAACTGGAAAGTATTTTGTGGATTAGTCTAGTCCTGTAATTTTTAGGTCTCACCTCAGACAGTGAATGAGCTGCGGCTTACAAGACATTTTGTTAACTAAAAGGGCTTGGAGCCCACGCACTACTTATGATTGGTTGGTGTTGGGACGGAAAAGTCCTCTGCATGGTAATGTATGTGTACCCTTGCCCTGAGTGCCCAAGCAGCACTGGTGTGGTGATGGCAGCATATCATGTAGTGATCAGTAGGAGTGAACAGGTCCAGTTTAACCTATGTCATTGGAATGAGGCCTATAGGCCTACTCACTTATTTTAGGTTCTGCTGCTGTGTGCTTTACTCGCCCCTTGTCCTATGTTGTTGAGATGTGAAGTGTTGTGCAGTGCAGGAGTGGTGATTCTGTGCTGCCTGTATGTGTTCCTAGGATGGGTACAGTACAGGGTTAGAGCAGTACTGTGCAGTGTGTGTATGATGAGTTCATGTACTGAGTGTATGTGTAGCTGAGGACACAGCAGTCCCTGTTTGTCCAAACGCCTTGGTGCATAGGTTCTTCCTAAAGCATTAATCTTTCCTGTATCATGTGGTCAATTTGTTGGTTTGGTCTGAAAGGTGTTAGAACTGTCAGCCTTAGGGTGGTCTTCTGGAAAACTCCACATAGCGGCACAGAGTGGGGGTTTTCCTCTTGCGGGGCTCACCAAAATTAAGTTGGTGAGCAAGGAAAATCAAATGCTAGATCACCTCCCAGCGAGATTTCTCAACGTGGGTGGTCGCAGCAGGTCACTACTGCTTGTATTGAGAAACCTGCCTCTCACGTTGAGGAAGCTGCGGCTCAGGTAAAACATCTTCTTGAGTGGCAGAAGGAAGCAGCACCCTCTTGCACTACACATGATGCCATATGCTCTGGTTTTACAGCGCAGGGAAAATTCTCAGTGCTAAACATCAGCTTGAGCCGCATGACTTATGGCACTCCACTGCTTGCAGAACTCCATGGAGCGCGCCAGAGTTTTTTTGGCACTTTGTGGTGATCTGCATAGCAGAACTCTTTGACCTCCACCCAGGCCAATTTAAAACCCCCTAGCCAAGCCTTAAACTCCTCTTTTTTCCATATAAATCACCCTTAAGGTAGGCACTAGGTAGCACAAATGCTCCCAATGGAGGCAAAGAAAACAGTCATACAGGGCATAATTCAGTCACGTCTGGACTCGAACAACGCCCTTTATCTGGGAGCCCCAGAGTACACATTGAATAGACTACAGCTGGTACAAAACTGTGCTGCCCGTACCTTACTACAAATCCCCCGCAGAACCCCAGTCAGGGAGGCACTGACTAGCCTTCACTGGCTCCCTGCACGCAAGAGAGTCTCTTTCAAAGCAATGTGTATTGCCCACCAGGCCTTCTGGGACTTGGGGCCCCAAATCACGCATAGCCTAGTTAGCCAATATCATCCAGGCAGAGACCTGCGCTCTAGCCAGGCTTTTATGGCAACAGTCCCCAGAATTAAAAGGACTAGATCAGGCGGAAGAATGTTCACCTTCAACGCCTCAAAGATCTGGAACTCCCTTCCTTTTCATTTGAGATCGAATCCTGACCTTGCCTCTTTCCGCAAACAATTAAAAACACATCTGTTTAAATCCCCGTAAATAATTCAGCCCCACCCCCCTCCTCCCAGCCTGCTATCCTCATTACTCCTCCATCTGGTTCCTCTAGCGCTTGGACGCCCCAGGGCAGCAATTCGCGCTATAAAAATCCATTTTCATTCATTCATTCATTCATTCACAAAGGGTAGATTGCTGGGTAATCAAAAGGTAGGACATATACATTTAAGGTTTGCATATCCTGGTAATGAAAAAAACAACAACTTCGTCTTTCACTACTGTTAGGCCTACCCCTCCTTTAGGTTAACTTTGGGAATTCCTCATTACACTTTTTAGCTGTAATTCCCGATTGAGAAGGAGTAGATCTATCATGTTTCATGTCAGTAAAATGATAATGATAAATACTCTTTACTGGTAAAGTCAAATTGATCATTACCCTTTTAAAAATGGCACTTTTATAAAGATGGCATTTTTCTGTTCTTAGGCCTGTGTGCCTGCAGCCTGTCTCCACAACACGTCTGGGGTGGGTGACAGCTGGACTTTGTGCATTCTCTCCAGACAGCCACACACAAAGAGAGCTCAGGTGTGACTGAGTGGTCATCCACATCCTGATGGGTCATTATGGGAAGGATCAGAAGTGCTGACACTTACACCTCAATAGACTGTGTTTTGTATCTACACAAAGGGCTGCATACCCCGCCCTGGGGTGAGTCTGGAGTGAGAGCTGGGAGGGGGGACCTCTGTGTCCTTCAAAGTCCTTCTTTGAAGCCTCCCTCACTTCAAAGGTACCACTGGAACAGGACTTCTGACCCTATCACTCCAGTACACTACTGGACCTGTGAAGAACTTTGCTCTGACTGAGGAAGAACTCGACCTATCTTATTTGAAACCTGGGTGACTCACAGAACATGCTGGCTTGCCCCTGTTCTAAGCCTCGGGGTATCAAAGATTTAAAATCATCCGCCAACAGTATCTGGACATTGCTTGTTGCAAGCCTTGCCCTGCCAAGTGGTGCCAATCTAGTCCTGGGCCCTTGGAAGTGGGTATAAAGTGCTGCTTCTACTGGAAACCTTGCATCAACGGCGTTTCACCATTCGGAACCGGCGCTTCTCCTTCTACACCGAAGTATCGTTGCTGCTTCAAGGATGGCAGACATCACATCAGCGACTGCGCAGCACATTACTTCAAGTTTCCGTCGCATCTCTCACTTTGTGCTCCTCGGCACAGACACATCAACCTCAATAGTGCAGTTCGAAGACGATGCATTGCCTCTTTGCTTCCCGCATCTGACTCTGTCGACGATGCATCTAAGATAATTTTCAGTGGGCCAAGGCTGGTCCCTGTATCTGACCCGTGCTCCATCGTGGCCAGCCTGAACTTCTTGATTTACCCAGGTCTAGCGTCACCAGAACACTCTGGTTGGTGCTTCAAGCTTTTAAGCACTACAAATTTAATTTAATCTTTAAAAATTCATAACTCTGGTTATACATATACAAGTTTTGTCATTTTGGTCTTGTTTTGTTCATAAAAATATAAGCTAGTTTTCTAAACTGGTGTGGCGTCTTTTTGTGGTGATTTTCACTGTGTTAACATTTAAAGTGTTACACAAATACTTTACACATTGCCTCTTAAGTTAAGCCTAACTGCTCTGTGCCAAGCTACTAGAGGGCGAGTACAGGTTAACTGATAGTGTGTAGCTGACTTACTTTAACTAGGATTGTGTTTCCTGCTTTGACAGAGTGCATACCTCTGCCAACCGGAAACCCAATTTCTAACAAAAGGTGTATGTGATGATACTCTCATTTGTCTTCTTCCATGCTGATAAACTAAGAAAAGGGTTCCTTCTGTTTTTCAGGTCAAGTGGATCAAAGTCTTTCCTGGCCTTGTCACCTATTTCACAACACTGTTCATCTGCCAATCAACAGTCTTGTGAAATGATTTTTGGGTTTTCTGTGGCAGTTATTTTATGTGGCTAGTTCTAGTGAGCAGTCCTTATCTTTAAATCGACGTGTGCTGGAATTGGTGTTACTACAGGGTCATGGTTGGTGCTTGACTCCCGGGTTTCTGCTTTTGAATGCTGGTTAAAGACTTGTCACTACTTTGTGTTTCCTCATAACATAACAACTGTGATGAAGAGACAACTGATAAGGACAAAGTGATCATTTATGTATTTAAGTATTTTTGTTATGTGTATGGTATTTCGATAAGGCGCACATACCCAAAAGGCAGCAGAGCATAAGGTCAACAAGTCATAGGAGATATATCTACATTGTGGACAGTTATTGCATTGTGATGTAGTGTTTTTTTACAGTGGTGAGTCTTTAACTCTTTTCTAAACTGGAGCGGCAGTGGGGTGGTCCTGAAGAATATAGGGATTTTGTTCCAGATCATGGGTGCATAGAAAGGAAAAACCTGCCAACGTGCTCTTCTTTTCTAGACTTCTTAGTCTGCTTTCTGATGGTGTTCTGGCTGCGGGGTTCCAAGGATCTCCAAAGCTAGTGACCTAATTTCCAAGGTAAGCATGGGTGCCGGCAGTGATGGCTTTTTAAATGATGCAGCTGGCTTTGAAGATGGTATGGACTGGTGGGGGAGGGAATGGAGTTCTATCAGGATGGGGGTATTGTGATCATATGTTTCCAGGTCCTAGATGTGCTGTGTCATTTAAGATACACTAAAGGGGCTCCAACGCGGAATCTGGTAGTCCGTGGAGCAGGGTGCTAACGCCATCCAAGTGTGAGATCATAATGGCTTGAACAGCTCTGAATTCGCTTTCTGGACAAACCGGTTTGACTTTCTTTAGAAGAGAGAGCTGGTATTAGGCAGTCTTTGTGTTTTTGGCAATGTGTTCCTTGAGGGTGAGGTTAGTGTTCAGGGTGAATCCAAGTGAATTGGTATCCAGTGAAAGTTGGTTCAAAGCTGTCAAGTTCATGTCATTGAGCAAGTGAGTCATTGTTAATGCTCAGATTATTTACCAGAAATCTGGCATTCTTTCTCATCACAGTCCTAAATTCCCTCCCTCCACCATTCCTTGCAAAGAGAATAGCAAACAGAAGTTCTAAATGAGATGTTGAGTGTTTATACAAGTGGAACAGCTAAAATGCTGTTAAAGGGCACGTGCAACCATCTATTTCACTGACATGGTCCTCTCTAATCAAGCAAGAACTATGTTGAGGAAAAGTAGGAAGATTAACTGTTTTAATCAGAAGATTGCACAGGTCAGATTGTGTTCCAAGAGATTTAAAAAAAAAAATCGCACTCGTGCAAACCAAAGATCAAATCAATTTGCACTACTTTGCTGATTATTTAATGTGCAATGCAGCAAACAGCACAACAGATCATGCACGGATTGCTAGTAATACATGTCTTAATTTAACTTGCAAAGACATTTGACTTGTTTCTGGGATTTAAAATAGAAATCTAAATGCATGACTAAAGGTAAAAAGAGCAAACTGGCCACATTGGTCGTTGTTATGTTATAAAAAGTGTGTGTATCTCTAAGGAGCAGCTGCCTAGAAGGGGTTTATGGGGCTCTCTTACTACCCTTCATTGCAGTGTGCTGCATTGTTGACAAATGATTTATGCATTTCATTAAGGAGGAATTGCTGTTGAAGTTATTGCCAATCTTGAGTGTGCTAATGTTTCCAGATGCAATGTTGGATGGCAAATATTTACATGGCAGGTGGTACTAAAAAAAAGGTACGTACCTTCCTGGTTTATCAGTTATTCTGCCAAGGGATTCACTTATATTTTAGCGTAGTACATTTTTTTAATTTTTTTTATTTTTAGTTGATTTGGTTGTTTTCATCTGTGTCTAGGTGCATATATCTTCTGTGTGAAAGTCTGGTGTGATTGTAATGGCAACGGTAGCTACAATAAGAATAATTTCTGCATCACACAACAATATAGTAGGCAAGGGCATGCTAATGATTTTAGGTTAATTTTAAATAAACATGTTATGCCAGCATCATTTAAATTTCAACGAGGCCTACCAGTAATCCGGCAGAATACATTAACCTGTAGATGGCTCTTATGATAGCAGGCACATCCACCGGCAAAGTGAGCCTGCAATGCAAGTTTAGAGAAGGACCGCTCTCACTGGTATAAATAATTGGACTGTGCTAGTAGTAGGCTGGTGCCTTGCAAATGTCATGAGTAATAAACTAATAAAGAGTGCTTCATCCCATGTCTCATATTTGTCTTAATAGAAAGTGATCAAATGTAGGATCTAGGGGGCAGGGATCAGTGCATACTGTGTATCTGAGATTACCCCCTATACCATAAATCCTAAAAGAATTGACAGAGATAAACGTCTCACTATTATTTCTCTGAATGTCAGTCAATGACTACTGGTGAATTTTATAAATCATACAAACTGTACACTGAATAATCCATGTGTTGCATTCACAGAATCCACTATTGACCCAAACTATGGAAGAGAAAACAAGGGATTGTGTATATGATGGGGGCCGTGTAACTAGTTAGCATGGAGGAGTCTTGTTCGTTATCGGAAATCAACCAGACAAATCGCTCCAACAACTAAGAACGGCCATGCACCACCACCCACAGAATCGAGAAAGAGCTATCAATCTGTCAATCCTTTCTGTGTCCGGGCAGGGTGAGGTTTATCGTGAGTGAGACATTTTGCTCTATAAATTCTTCTAAGATTGATGGTATAGGGGGTACTCTCATCCCATGTCTCAAGCATTTCAGGCAATGCATAATTTTCAGTCTTCAATGCATTCAGTTCTTCTGGCAAGGTTGTGTACCCAAAACACTGGCCCAGCGGAGAATAATATTCTGTGCGGGGAAAATGAAGTACTTGCACTCTGTAAAAGTTTTCTGCTATTTGCTAAAGAGATAGTAGGTTTTCTAGAGTATAAGGACAAAGGAGAGCAGTGTGTACCAGATTAAATAATCCCACGAAGCATCAGCCCAAAAAACACTCCCATCTCCACAGCAGAATGTGATGGGGTTATCAGACATATGAAGAACAAGTTAACTCCTTTTAGGAGTGCACCTCAAATCAACAGAGTAAGCAACCTGTTGTTTGTGCACCGCAATGGCGATCCCCTAACTAAGTTCAAACCAGAAAATTACTCGAGGGGCAGCATGGTGCTAATTCCATAGCTGAAAAGACACTGAAACTTAAAGTTCATTATAAGAAAAGTAATTGAGATATCCTGTATACTTCTAATTCCTTTGTGCCAGCAACATGCCTGATTTTATTTCCACCAAATTTGGTGATTTCTTTTAAGTGATGAGGTTTGTAAAATGTGGTTACTATGAGGCAAATAACATATACCAGTAGAGCTTTCATATTGCCTTTTTAATTGACATTTTATTTTGGAGCAGAGTTTATATATACTTGCAGACATTAGACGTTAGGCTGGCTGTCACTGAACGCACACCTTCTGAGTCTGCCTTACCTGTCTCGGGCCACTTGTTGCCTTGCTCCCTGGACCACCCCCTTGAACCACACCTACTCAGTTTACTTATTTTATTATTTAGTTATTGTTTTCCAATTCCAACAATGCCCTCAGCCATGGCAGAACACCCAGAAGGTACTCCAAAGATAAGGGTCACACATAGGCTTATACAGTGTTGTCAGTTCTCACAACTTGATTCCTGTCACCCCCACAGCTCTTTGGATCTTCCTGAGTAAAGTAAGATTTTGGAACTTGGCTCTCGCTTTACTTTTGTAGGGGAGTACACCCATCCTCACTGTACACTTAATGAGCAACAACCTGATGTTCGTGGAGATGCAACTGTGCACAGCACTGTGTTCACATATATTATGAAATCAAATGTATAATTTGTCATTTATCATATATGAAAGCAGCCGTGGTTCTGGAGAAGGCAGGTGAAGCTTTATGTTCACTGGCCAGAATCAAACAATATAGGGCCAGATGTACGACCCTTTTTTGCATGCACAAACGGGTTTGCAACCCATTTGCGCATGCAAAAACCTCATGGACCATGTACAAAGCCTATTCAGAAAGTCACAATTTATTTGCGACTTTCTAAATAGGTTTTGCGACTCGCTATTAGGAAGGAGCATTTCCTTCCTAATAGCGACTGCCAAGCCATGTACCAATGGTTTGCAACCTGAACAGTGGCTGCAAACCACTTGCAAATTACCACCTATCCTCTAATAGACTCGCAAAATTGGAAGGGGTCCCCAGGGGGCCCCTTCGGCATTGTGACTGCCTCTGAAAATAGTTTTTAAGGGCAGGTAGTGGACCCAGGGACCACCACTGGCCCCTAAAAAATTATACGAAAACGTTTCATTTTTTTTTTAAAAGCATCCCGTTTTTCTTTACGGAAAACGGGCTGCATTTAAAAAAACTGCTTTATTTAAAAGCAGTCCCAGACATGGTGGTCTGCTGAGCCCAGCAGGCCATCATACCTGGGAGGACCTGCCATTCCCAATGGGGTCGCGAATTACGAGTGGCTCATTAATATTCATGAGCCGTGCATTTTGCAACCCCATTGGGAATCACTAACAGTGTCTCTGACACTGTTGTACATCCCAATTTGCGACTCGCAATTTGTGTTTAGCAATTACGACACCATTTGCGAGGCGCAAATTGGGTGGCTCTACATGTGGCCCATATTGTCAAGAAGTCAAGCTGGGATTATCTCTGGCAGGCAAAGGCAGAGCAGGCGCGTTTCCTTTGGGTGAAAGCCCGGCACGTTTGAACAAGTTTTTCCAGTTTGCTTTCCTTCCAGTCACATTTGGAGCTTTCTTCCTTATTCAAATCACATTCACTGTACACCAGTCAGATGTTGCACGTGCATATTGAAATGCATATACACGGGCACACCACTGTCTCAGATCCACTTATGTGTGAAATTGTCTCCCACGTGTACAGTTTTCATTACCTTCACTTGATAGATTAAAAAAAGTTGCAGAATGTTTTTTTAAATTCAAATCATTTTTATTGAGAATAGCAAGAGGACAAACAATACAGTACAACAAAGGAAGAGAAGATGATGACAGTAAACATATTGCATATGCCATTAAAGCAGCAGCATGACGATAATAACATAAAATTATACAGGGATGATGGTAAGCAAAATAAAACTAAAATGACAAGGCAATAAAGAAACAGCAACAACAATGGTAAGATGGTGATAATGATGACATTGATGAATGGAAAGTGCTCTAGAGCTATATGCGACTACATCAGGGAGCTAGGTCATATAGGTCTGAGTGCCAGTGTAACCAATACGAAGAGTGCTAAAAAGTAAGGTGGTACTGGAGTTGCAAAGAGTAAGAGACATGCGATTTCACGGGGGGTTATAACATGTATACGAGGAGTCTAGGGAGCTCCAGAGTTTCCTGTGTGATTTTCGCCATGGGGAAGTATGAAGAGACTCGTTGTCAGCACCTCTAAGAGAGAACAACCATTCCTGCCATGTTTTAAAGGCAACTTCACTAGCATTTTTCTATTTGTTTGGAATGACTTTACATGCCAGAGTGAGCATGAGGTCCAAAAGATGTCGATCCTGAAAGTTATGAGATGAGGATCTACAGCACCTAGTAGGATGTACTAGAAATCTTTTGGAGGTTGATAGTGAAAGGTTCTGTGTATGTAGTTATAGACCTTGTCCCAGTATGTTTGTAGGGCAGTGTAGGGCAGTAAAAGACCATGTGTGCCAAATCACCTATATTAGATTTACAATGCCAGCAAGTGGGAATATCGCTGAGTTTAAGCTTTACATTTTTTGGGGGATCCAGTATGCTCTGTTTATTAACATTGTTTTGCTTTGTGAGAGTATAGGCGAGATTTTGTTTGAGAAAGGGGTCAAATGAATCTTCTCCCAATCAAATGGGATCAGACAGAAATTTATCTCATTTTCCTAAGCCGCCTCACATTTTCTATGTGATTTTTGTGAGTTAGGAGAGAGGAGTTTATATATTTTGGAGACAGTGTGTCCAGCTTTTGCGAGTTGAGCAAGCTTCCCAATAATTGAAGGGTCGTGTGGTGTGATAGATCGTGAGGAGATGAGCGATTTGAGTTTTAGAAATTTATAAAAATCCAGAGGCTGAAGCCCGTGTCTTGACTGTAAATCAGAGAAAGGTAAGGGCAAGAGCCTATAAATAGATCTTTGACTAGGTTTATCCCGTTTTTCGACCAGTGGTCCCAATAGAGAGACCTGCCATCTACTCTTAGGCTCGGGTTATACCACAGGGAGGCCAAGTTGTATTTGTTAATCTTGGTCTTGACTTTGGTTACCCGTTCTAAACTCAGCAAGGCCCTTTTGGTATTTATTAGAATGTATCTGGAGTGAGGGAAAGCAGAGACATCCGCCATTAGGAGGGTGGAGAGAGGCATATTATTGCAGATTGCTCTTTATACATCCAACCAAACAGGGGTATAGTCCATTTGTGGGAGAAGCCAGTTAGACCCCTGCTTGCATAAGTAAGCAGTCTGGCAGTTTCTAAAGTTCGGGAGCCTATACCACCTTTTTCCTTGGGTAGCTGAAGCTTATTTAAGGGGATTCTCGGTTTCTTACCCTGCCACAAAAATATATTGAAAAGTTTATAAACCCTTTTCAGGAAGTCGTTCGATAGTAACATTGGTAGCATGCATACAAGGTAATTAACCAGTGGCGTTATAATAATTTTCAAAGTTTCCGTCCTGCCCCACCATGACAGAAATTTTGGGGACCAACCGTCCAGTAATGTGGATATTTTTTTTTAAAGGGAGTTTTTATTAGTTTTTAAGGTGCTGATTAGATCTTTCTCAAATTCCAGCCCTAGATACTTGAAACATTTCGACTGCCAAAATAAGCCGGAGTCACCCATAATGTCTTTGTTACGAATGTTGTTTAAGAGTTTCACCTCCGTTTTATCTTTGTTTAATTTGTAACCAGACACACTGGAGATAGCCGCTATTGAGGACATTAGGGCGGGTATAGCAGCCTCAGCGTTTTCAGATATCACCAGGACATCGTCAGGGTAGGCGGTGATTTTAACCGCGCACTCCCCAAAGCCTATCCCTTTAATAACATCATTATGTCTAAGGTGGTAGAGGAAGGGCTCAATAGCAAGCAGGAATAGAGACGGGGTGCTTTTAAGTGCCTCCCATCGCGTGAGATCAGATGTCTCTCCTTTTTTATTAGATGTAAGGTAATTTTGTATTGCCTTTTCTATAGTTTGTTTATGAATGTCTTTCTCAAAAACTGCATTATTCAATCTCCAAAGATTCTCCTTGATCGTATGCCACAAGGCTAGTGACAAAGTGATACAGGAATGATCCAAAATTACTCTTGGTTCAATCGAGGTTTCCTCAATGTTGTTGAAGGCGTTCCCAGATAAGAGAATATAATCTATACGTGAGTAGGTGTTGTGAGGTGTCGAGAAGAAGGTATAGTCCCTCTCCGTGGGGTTTTGTAGCCTCCAAGAGTCTACTAAATTAAAACATGAACAAAGATTAAGGAGGTTTTTGTGAGAGGTGTTGGGACAGAAAGGGCAACGGGAGTCCCTATCTAGTGTTGGATCCATAGGTAAATTAAAATTGCCGGCCATTATGTGTATCGCATTATCTGGGATCGTACAGATATGGTCAGACAGCTTCTTCCAAAAAGCCAGGTCATCTTTGTTAGGGGCATATAAGTTAGTGACATTAAATTCTTTGTTGTCTTTTGATAGCTTAGTGGAAATCCATCTTCCTTTAGTTTCGGAGGAACTGCTTAGTATGTCGATATTAGACTTTTTGACTATTAAGAGCAGAACCCCATTCTTTTACCATAATGCGTCAGAGCCCACAACGTCGCTGTAAGTCCTATTCTTGAGTGAATTGAATTGTGAGGAGTCCATTTTTGTCTCTTGGAGTAAGATAATGTCTCCTTTTTGTTTATAAAGATAATCAAGTATCTTCCTCCTTTTAACCGGATGGTTAATGCCTTTTATATTTAGCGAGACGATTTTTAGGTTATCACTTTTGTGAAACATGATTCCAGGAGAAACTAATGGTGGTAAGAGAACGCTGTGTGCAAGCAATAAATGGTTCTGTTATAGTAAGGAGACGTAACTGGGATGCAGCGTATTGGGTAGCAAATTGCCTCTTCAGGGTGTGTGACCCAGCATAGAGTTAGTTTCCATGGCATCCCTGAGTGAAATATGTGTGGAGTTGAGACTTTCTAGGTCAACACACAAAGCTAGCAATACTAATTGAAGTCTGTTTGTAAAGCACATCGAGCAAAAACTTAAGGATAAATTTAGGTAGTAGAACATAGGAATAAAAAGAAAACACATTAGGGGTCCCAACCCTACCCACCCCAACCCCAAACCCTCCCACCCCATCCAAACAGTAGACAGAAGACATGTTGACAAGGGGAAAGTAGCTCCCCTCCCATGACAGCAGTTAAGTCATGTGTAACACATAGAGTCGTAAACATTTCAAGAAAATTTCAAAAACATTGGTTTTGATCGCGTAACCACAATTAATCTAAGTACGAAAAGATGGAATATTTGTTAGAAATGCTCATGAAGAACTGTAACATGTATTCAAATGTAGAGTCATGCGCACTAATTTAATTTGACCCATTTGGCGAGTTTAGAACAATGAAAAAACGAGTACTAAACGTTTCTAAACGTTAATAATAAACGTTACTATGAGAACTCCTGAGGAAATTAATCAGTAGTAGGCTGAAGACACACCATAAATCTGGTACGCAGGCTGCTAATTACATGAATGGGTCTTCCTTAAGAGTAAGGTAAGCGAACACAACTATGGGCGCAAATTGTATTTTAAATCTAGCGAGTTGCGCTCCGGCACTGAATCAAATGGACTGTGATGTGAACTACTGGAACATTAGACAACAGTGATATGTTCTACGTCAGTGTCAAACTATCAGACTATGGTCTAGCATCAGAACAACATTAGAACAGCATTAGAACGTTAGAGCAGAGGACGTTGACTTAGCTTGACACAGAGGGGATATCAGGTAATTGAACTAGAAAATCCTGGCGTTACAGTGTCCATAGAGAAATCATCCGGGCCATCAAGGAATCTTTTCAACTGTAGAGGGTCCACAAAGACCTGAGGTAACCCCTGAATCATCACACGAAATCATGCTGGACCCACAAATCCGAATTGGTAATTCAAGGAACGTAGCTTAGGCCTAAGAGCAAGGAAACCTTTCCTGATATTCACCGTCTCTTTGCTGTAGTCTTGAGAAATGTAGATCTTGTTAGTTTTCCAGAGAATGTGGTTGTTCTTGCGCATAAACATCAGGATTTGCTCGACGTGTTGGTATCGTAGGGGTTTGCACACAATTGGTCTTGGGCCTTTTTGGTTTGGTGTAATTCGTGAGGGAACTCTGTGAGCTCGATCAAATTCCAGGGGATTACCGAAGGAAAGATTAGTTGCTTGAGTGAACCATGATTCTAGGAAGGAGATACATGATCCAGCGGAATCCTCTGATCCTTCAGGTATTCCAAAGATGCGTAGATTCCCTCTTCAATTTCTGTCTTCAAGTTCCGATAGTCTTCTGTTCAGAGAGTCTGTTATGATGAACATTTGTTTGAAGGATTTACAGACTTTAGCTTCAGAGTCCTCCAGGTGGCTTATTCTGTTCTCCGTTTCCAAAAGTCTGTAATTGGTATCCCTAATGTCCTCCCTAATCGCCAACATTTCCTCCTTAGTAGTTTTCGCCAGATCATGTACCTCTGCCAACTTGTTCAGTATAGTGTCCATTGTGACGTTGATGTCTCTTTTCTCCTTGGTAGGAGAGTCCGGGTTCAGGGGGGTCCGCCTTGAGCCTCTTAAGATTCTTTGCCTCCTTCTCCCCCATGGCGCACACACAAGAGGGACGAAGTGCTTGTGTAACTGTAGTATGTGATTTGCAGGTTGTAGAAACTAAGCTGAATAGTAGAGACAGACGTTAGGTCTAGAAGGTGGTTTGTAGAACTCGTGGAAGATATTACACAACTTCTTAGTTGGCGCTCGTTGTAAGACAGCAGAGTTAGGAACAACTACTATGTAGACCTGTGGCCATCTTAAGGTCAGGCAGAGCCGTTTGAAGAGATAGGCAAGTTTAGGCGATGGCCATTTTAGAGTCAGGCATCATGAAAAACAAGAAGACATATAGCGTAGGGTAAAGTATGTCTCCAAAGTCAAACGGCCTTCACAGACATTGGATTCCTACCAGGACCATATTCGACAGCTGTGTGGCATACCAAGGGTGCCAGGGGTGTTCGAGGTACTGCACAGATGTATTTTAGCTGCAAGCCTGCATTGAACCCCAGCAACTCCAGCAGTTATGTAGACTCTCTAAAAAGTCACAAGCGTTATTCTCTCATGGCCAAAGAAAAGTCAGGAGGGGTGAAGGGAAGGCGGGTGCTTTTATAAGTGGCACTCAGAGTTCTATGCCCATTTCGAAAGCCATGAAAAACGGTAACACTGGGCTGTCTCTCTATTAAGGTCCGTTAGTCGCATCTGCATCAGGCTAAGGGCGTGTTAGCCTAAATGCCATCCAGAGGGGGAAAGTGCGCAGGGGTTAATTGAATATTTGAGTATTTGGAGCGATCATTGATGCGCAGCGGTATAGTCCGCCACGGCCACCATTTTAGGAGCTATGCGGGCGCGCAACGTTACAGGATCGCACTTGACCAAAGGGAATGGTTCTGATCCAATACAAACAGGCGCACATATGGATTTTATAATACCGCTCACTGGGGACTTCCTCCGATCATCGTAGGGCAGGTGCTCTCCAGTCGCTCCATGCTCCCGATCGCTGATGCCGCCCACGTGGTCCGACTCTGTCAGTAGTGGAGAGAGCGCGGCTACGCCTCCCGTCGCTCGAGGAGCTCAGGAGTCCAGGAACACAGGTATTTTCGCTCGGAAATGGAAGCCACTGGTGTATTCAAAGTTCCTACACCTAATGTGAGCAGTAGGAGTATGTTGCCTCAGAAATTAATACCAGCAAGATGATTATGAGCTGTGACACGGGAGGAGGTGAATGCTCACGCCACCATCTTCGCCGGCGTCCAAGCCACGCCCCCAAAGTTGCAGAGTGTTTATTTCATTAATCTGATTTTTAGGTTTCGCCTGCACAGTGCTTGTGCTGTGCTTGTGAAATCTAATATGTATTTGATATATCATAAAAGGGGGCTCTCATCAGTTCCGAAAGCCGAATTACCGTGTTCATTCGCATTTGTGTGGAATTTTTTTTGTTAACTTCCCCTGGCTGCACGCATTTACGATACTTCTACTAAAGCTGTTCACACTGTTTAAGCCCCATTCACTGTCAAGATAAGATCTCTTCCAAAGGAAAAGGCAGACAGCTTCTACAAGTATGCATGAATGCTTGTTTTTTATTACTTAGTTGTGTAAAGCAGATGCTTTAGCCTTAGAACGTTTGTGGCATTTCCTAGTCATGCCTCAGTACCTTTATATGCACTTTGAAGGCATTATCGGATTGATTTTTTTAACTTTATCTATTTGGTCATTATGATCAAATTCTAAATGTGATAAACATTCCTGATTAAAAATAAAGTTAATATACAAGATCATACTATATTTTACTACTAAACAGGCAGTTACTTTGAAGACAACAAGGTCATGATTAGAATGGTGCAGCAGGTGCAGTAGCACCGGGCCCAAAAGTTGTATGAACTCCTCAAAACACATAATGTTGCTATATTATACTCGTTGGAAAACGAGGCAGCATCTGTGAGGCCTGCACAAATAACATGACACATTTGTCCTTCACTGGGAACCAAACACCCTAGGGCAGCGCCGGACTCTCAGAGGGAAGCGTTGCAGAGCAGTTTGAGGTTTACTCAAGGGCGATGGTGTGAACTAGTAATCGCCATTTGCAGGTGCGCAAAAATAACACTCAATAATTGATTGTCCAGTCTGTACTTTGCTTTATAAAAGTAAGAGTACATTTATTAAACACACACATACCACTCAATACTATACACCAATTTACAAATATACATAAGCTGATGGAATTACTTTGTGACATTGCATAACATCTCCACACCTCCCGCAGGGGGGGTGTGGTCTAGTACCACCAATCCCATGTATGCACATCATCTTGCCCCCAATGCAGTGAATTGGTCCTAACCTGGAGCGAGGGCCCTGCGCACTGGCACCATCCCAGTGGCGACCCCCCCATTACCTCAACAAGCATTAAACAGGCTACACCTGCCTTGGTAACACCTGACCCTGACTGAGCATCTCCTACAGACCATACAGTATGCACCTCTACATCTTAAGAGCTAATAGTCTGGGTCTTCACCTAAACGCAGGAGCAAGAATACATGTTTACGCACACTTTAGAATGACAGTACTCAGCACATTTGGATATCATTAAAAATTGCATTGCAATTACAGCCCCTTAAGGCATCACAGATGATCACAGGATTAAGTATATACAGTCAGACACCCTAGCAGGAGTGTCTAGCCACTTCAATCCACTGTGCTTATGACATCACCTTACAAACTATGAAATTCAGTCCCTCCAAAAGAAATAATCATTAATGAATGCATTTCAATGTCATTACACCATTTCACCTCCAGGGATGCCCTTCTCGAGACATCTCCAACTCAGCCCTTTAATCTTTGATGCATTTCCCAATGAGCCCCCAGCTGTAGAACAAAAGTTCCAGACTAGGAGGTAATGCAATCTTCACCGAGCGTTGAGGGGTTATTCTTTTTAAAGCCTCGAGAAACTTAGGGTGGGACTTAGCTCTGTGCTGGGGGCGTGACTGCGCTTCTCCAGCAGCTCCCCCCAGCACCTATTCACACTCAAGGGTGACTCCTCTCCTCTGGGGGCCACCAAAACGGCAAAAACGATCCATTCCCCATGCCTTGCAAGGCATTATGGGGCGCTTCAGCTCCTGCTGCTGAATAATAGAGGAGCGGCTCTCCCACTGTGACGGGGAGAGCCGCGCTGGTGCTTCGCTGCTTTCAGGGCCTCGGTGGGGGGCCCGGACCCACCCGGACCTCCAGGTGAGCACATAAGGCTCGGGGAGCCCACCCCCGCTGCTCCTCCTCTTTTTTGGGGCCCGGGGATGGGGTCCCGGGCCCCGGACATCTTCGGGGGGGCGCAACGGCACTCCCCCCCATCTTGGCACTTCGGGCCCAGGGGATGGGGTCCCGGGCCCCTGGACATCTTTGGGGGGGGAGGGCGACAGCACTCTCCCGCATCCCACTTTGGCGGGGGCCAGGGTGGGCTCCTAGCACCCCTGGGGGCAATTTTCACGGGGGCGGCACGACGCGCTCCCCCAATAATGATGTGAAAACACAGTAAAACACACTGACTTTCCCTGGCATGTTCCTTTCCAGTGCATAAAACCTATTCCATGTCACCGCCCAATTCTGCATAAGTCCTGCCACACCATTTACTCTGTTGCTGCTCCTGGACTGCGCACGCTAGGAATCTCTCCTGCGCAGCCCCTACACGTGTGCACACGCATGTGCACCCGTGCCTGCATGTAACCGGCACGGTGTCCCATACTCCAGCTGCTGCGCAGCAGCCTAGTCAAGCCAGGGGTACACCAGTAAAATCTCCATGCAGTCTCCTTCATTATGAGTTCACTGTGGGTGAGGCCCAGATTATGAGGCTCCCCCACAGTAAAAACTCAACAATTAGGTGCTCAAAAAGCAAAGAATTCGGGCGGCCCATAGTGTCAGAACCACCTTCTAACAATACTAAACAGGCAGTCACAATTGCAGTTACCTTGCAGACAACAGGGTCCTGATTTCAATGGTGCAGAAGGTGCAGTGACACCAGGACCAAAAGTTCTAGGCACCCCAATAAACACCTAAAATTGCTATATTTTACTACTAAACAGGCAGTCACAAGTGTGGTTACTTTGCAGACAACAGGGTCATGATTTGAACGGTGCAGCGGGTACAGTGGCACCAGGCCCAAAAGTTGTCAAAATTCCTCTAAACACTAATATTGCTATATTTTTCTACTAAACGGGCAGTCACAATTGCAGTTAACTTGCAGTTACCTTGCAGTTAAAAGGGGCTTGATTTAAATGGTGCAGCAAGTGCAGTGGTACTGGGGCCAAAAATTGCCTTAACTCCCTTAAACACCAAATATTGCTATATTTTGCTACTAAACAGGCAGTCACAAGTGCAATTATCTTGCAGGCAAAAGTGTCATTATTTAAATGGTGCAGCAGGTGCAGTGGAACCGGGCCCAAAAGTTATCAGAACGCCTAAATACCTAATATTGGTATGTTTCACTTTTCTAGCAAGCAGGAGGGTCACAATTTCAATAATGCAGCAGGTGCAGTGACACCAGGACCAAAAGCTCCAGGCACCCCATTAACACTGATTATTGCTATATTTTACAACTAAACAGGCAGCCACAAATGCTGTTAACTTTCAGGCACTTGGGTAATGTTTTTAATGATGCATCAGATGCAGTGGCACTGGGCCAAAAAGTTGTCAGACCACCCCTTAACCTCTAATATTGCTATATTTTACTACTAAACAGGCAGTCACAATTGAAGTTATCTAGCAGGCAATAGGCTCCTGATTTGAATGATTCAGCAGGTGCAGTAGCACCAGGACCAAAAGCTCTAGGCACCCCACTAAACACCTACTATTGCTATATGTTATTCAGTTTCAGTTTTTAACGTCTTTATTTCGAATTTTCTTCATAAAAGACATACGGACATACATACATAATGATACTAACCATATAACAAAATCATGAGACAAAATCATGAAAATTATTAAACAGACAGGAAGAAATTTGTTTAAAAAACTCAATTAAATATGCATAGAAAAGACGTCTATAAAAACATTTTTAAAACATTTGAGTATAAAAAAGACAAATCATCAATACTGCCCAAGATGTAGTAAGCTAACAGACTGTTAAGATTTTTCAAGTCGAAGTGGTACAAACGAACCTAGTTCTAATTAACCAGGCCCACCCAAGGAATTTAGCCAGTCCTATGGATAACCATTCTGATGTGTTAGATCTCATGATGAATAATGCTTCTCTGCTCACCCGGGTGTTTAATCTTTTACATATTGGCTTCAGCCACTTATAGCGTGGCTCGTGGTAAGCAGTACATACAAATAGAAAATGACCTATTGTTTCTTTGCTTTCAGTACAACAGGGACAAGAAGTGGGCTCCAACTTCTGCCAACCACTAGTAAAGGCCCTTAGTGGCAGTGTACCTATACGAAACTGGTGGTATAGTTTCCTGTCTAAGCTTTTAAGAATTACATCCCAATAGGTCTCTGTGTGTGGTACTACTTTGTGGAGCAAAAACAGGCCTGTCAGGTTAGGTTTCTCCGAAAGAGCAATGTGTTCATCTTTAACCATGGACCAAAAAAGAAGTTTAAAATCTTTCTTTGAGGGAAAGATATGAGAGCCCGGCTCTGACCAAAGCAAAGGAAGGCCCATTCCAATGAGAGTTTTCCTAATTAGCTTAAACCATGGTATTTCAACTGCCCCCTGTTGCACTCTTACGTCCTGTAACTCCTGGGCAAACATGGCAAGTTCGGGGGTAGACCATATGCGTCTCCATAACGCCACCATCCTATAATGGGCTTGATGTTTAATAGAGTAAAAGCCCATATCCATCATAAGTGGTAGTGCTGGCGTAGAGAGAGGAAGACTGACTAGGTTTCGAAAGAATTTATTCTGGATCCTATCCAGAACAGCCATGTCCACACACCCCCATATGTCAGCTCCGTAAAGTATGGCTGAGCTAATTTTGGCGCTATAAATTTTAAGTGCGGGTAGGACTCTTTTGGTCAAGGAACACCGTTGCTCCTTCACTAAACAACCGGACAAACGAGCAAATTTCAAACTGAGCGCCGCTATTTGCTCTTTCCAGCGTAACCTATAGTCCATTGTAACACCAAGGTATGTCATAACTTCAACCTGTTCTAGACTAGACCCATTCATCGTTACATGGCCCCTCAGTGGTTTATTTTTTGTCAGGACCATGAACTTTGTTTTAGAGATGTTAATTTCAAGGTCATTTTCATTACAGAAGTCCACAAATTTATTAATAGCCACCTGAAGGCCCTTCTGAGTTTTAGCCAGTATTAGGGTGTCGTCAGCGAAGATTAAAAGGGGAAATTTGGTCCCACCCAATGCTGGTGCATCAGTAGGGGTAGCTGAGAGGAACTTAACCACCTGGTTGATAAAAAGTATGAATAGGGTGGGGGCCAGAACACAGCCCTGCCTCACTCCACGGGTCACAGGGAAGGAGTCTGTAACCTGACCCTGGCGGCCCCATCTGACTCTGGCGTAGTTTCCCTCATGCATCCTGATAGTAAGTTCTAGGAGTGCAGTTGGAACACCCATCCTTCTCAGAGCTTCCCACATCTTTCTTCTGGGGACCAAATCAAACACAGATTTGAGATCCACAAATGCTGCGAATATAGTGCCTCCTCTCAAAAACACAGTTTTCCAGTAGATCATAACAAATCTAAGTATCTGGTCAACTGTGCTAATATTTGCCCTAAAGCCAGCCTGCAATGGAGACAGGATGTCGACTTCTGTCATCCATGACTGGATTTTTCCTAGCAGCATTCTGGCAATTACCTTTTGAAGGGCGTCGATGAGGCTAATGGGTCGATAGTTTCCCGCCTCAGTTCTATCCCCTTTTTTGTACACGGGCAGAATCTCAGCCCCTTTCCACAAGTTTGGTATCCTAGCCCCTCTGGCTATAGCATTCGCTAAGGTGGTTATATAAGGGACCCAGTGTGCTTGGGCAAACTTGAAAAGGTCAACAGGGACACAGTCCATACCTGGGGCTTTACCATTCTGTACTTGTTTTAAGGCTATAATGGCTTCCGTTTCAGTAAAAACAATCTGGTCGAGTGAGGGCACCACAGTCAGTACACTGGTATCTTCCCTAGTAATAAGGGAGATCCGTTCCGTGTTACTAAACTGTGCCGCGTAATGCTCGACCCATTGTTCTGCAGGGACATGGTTAACAGGAACTTGCTGGTCCCCAGACCCTCCCCATTTAACAACCTCCCAGAATTTTTGTTGGTTGGTGGAGGTACTTGCAAGATATAAATCTAACCAGCGCTGTTCATCCCAGTTAGTTTTTGCTTCTTTAAGCACCTTCTTGTAGTTTACCCTTTCTAGTTTTATTTCGGTGGCTGACTTGGATTTAATAGCAGCTATCAGGGAGCTATGGGCAAGGCGGCATGTTTTATTATACCATTTTGCCCCGGTTTGAGCTGGGCCATTTTTTCTTCCTTTTATAGGTTTAATAAAAAAAGTTTTTATTTTGTTAAAAAGGGACTCGTGGATCGTCCCAATTTGATCCAATGATGTGCCTTCGTTTAATATGGGTACCATCAGATTTGTAGCTGCTAAAACCTCGACTGTAACCTTATCAATAATGGTGGGATTATCTAAGAACCTAGCCCAGCGTACCCTTCTACAGTCGTTCGCAAGAACAGCCTCGGCAGTGACAAAATTGGTTACAGTATCCATAAGAAAACCCCCATTCATTAATAGTTTTATTACCAGAGGATTGTGATCACTTCTGGTCTTGTAACTATTTCCATATCCTCCAGTAAGTTCCAAAACTCTAGCCTTATTAGGAAATAATCAATACGGCTAGAATGGAGGGAGTTATCAAATGTAACCTTTCCCAACAAATCTGATTTTGTCCTTCCATTCGCTGCTCGTAAATCCCATTCAAGACAAAGACCCAACCACTGCATAGCAGCCTCAGTTACTTTTTTAACAGGAGGGATAGATAAGTGGGGAATGTTTCAAATTTGATCGACTTCCCCATATCCCCCATTATCCAAATTGGGAAACGGTTCAAATGAACAATTAAAATCCCCTGCCAACATAACACATTTTTCTCTGCCAATATTATTCAGTAGGGAATCTAAATCATCTACCACTCTCATTGGCTTCCCACCAGGTCGCCCCCTTGCATAAATGTTAATCAGGAAAATGTCATGGTTATTTTTACTAGTTAGTTTCAAGGCTAATATGTCATTACTTGGAGTCGGGAGGTCTGTGATTTTAAATACTAAGGATTGTCTAATCCAGATAACCAGGCCTCCAGATGGGCGACCTTTCAAGCCTTTACAGGCTGGTTTGTAATAATTGAGGTAACCAACCCGGTAAATGGCATCAGTTGACCAACTTTCCTGTAATATGATTACATCGTGAGAATCCACATAAGAACCCCAATCATCCTCTGACATTTTCCCCTTTAGCCCCGCTATATTCCATGACAAGACCGTGAGGGTATATGTAGATTTCTTTTGTAGATTAACAGCTGGGTCCACAATCTCCCCAGAGATCAGGGGTCTAAGGGTGTGGTTTGAGGGTTTATCCCTTCTCTTCCCCCCCTGGATGATTTCACTAGTCCCTGAATCAGTCTCTTCCGTAATAGATGTAAAATTTTTGGGAGAGCGAATCACTACAGCTATATGTTATTACTAAACAGGCAGTCACATGTGCAGTTACCTTGCTGACAACAGGGTCATGATTTGAATGGTGCAGGAGGTGCAGTGGCTCTGGGCCCAAAAGTTGTCAGAACCCCTCTAAACACCTAATATTGCTATATTTTATTACTATAGAGGCAGACACAATTGCAGTTATCTAAAGAGGCTTGATTTAAATGGTGCAGTGACACCAGAGCTAAAAGGTATAGGGTTCCCACTGAACGCAGAATATTGCCAAATTTTACTACTGAAGAGACAGTAACAAGTGCAGTTATCTAGCAGGCACAAATACCATGATTTCAATGGCGCTGCAGGTGCAGTGGCACCGGGGCCAAAAGTTGTCAGAACTCCTCTAAACACCAAATATTGCTATATTTAGCTACTTAGTAAGCAGTCATAAGTGCAGTTACCTTGCAGGCACTAGGGTCATGATTTCAATAGTGCAGCAGGTGCATTGATACTGGGCCCATCGCGCTAGGAACCCCTCTAAACACAAACTATTGCAATGTTTTACTACTAAACAGGCAGTCACAAGTTAATTTACCTTACAGGTAATAGGGTTATGATTTAAATGGTGGACAGGTGCAGTGGCACCCGGGCCAAAAGTTGTCGTAACTCCACTAAACACCAGATATTGTAATATTTTACCACTAAACAGGCAGTTATAAATGCAGTTTTCTTGCAGGCACTAAGTGCATGTTTTGATTGGTGCAGCAGGTGCAGCAGCACCAGGCCCACAATTGTCAGAATTCCTCTAAAACATAATATTGCTATTACATTAATTAATTCTATGATTTGCCTCTTTCATTTCATTTTTCTAAATGTTGTGATTTTCTGTAACTTATATTGTACTCCTACTCAGCAAGCTACAACTTACATCAAAAAACAGCATATTATTAATCACATAGGGGAAACCTAATGCATTTACCAATGCTTGTTATATGGTGCTGGTGGCTTTGTGGGCTAAAGTTACTATTTTCCAACACAGTAATTAGCATTTGATCAACGTTTGAAAAAAGTGTATGACCATCTAGAATCTCGTATGCTGTTTTGTACCTGACATGTGCATAGCACACTCTCTGCCATTATTATCCTGTAACGATAGGCGAACCAACATATTAAAATGGTAGGCCGAGCCAAGGGTCTAGCATGGGTCTATAACCCGTGCACAATCTGAGCCATAAAAATGTTTGGTATGCATAATGATGCTTGCATCAAACATCATGTAATAATAAGATAATGTCTCTTCAAAATTGAAAAAAATTGTTTTCTTTAAGACGTGGAAGCTTTTTACCTTAGTACATCAGATTGTATCGGAGGCATTTATTGAAAGTGAACGTTTTTAAACATGAACTTAGAAACATTAATGGCCCCCACCCTGACGACTGTGCTGTTAGTGAAGTAAGAGGCAAGTCAGTTGTTAAGTGCATCTTAGGTGGGGCTACATTCTTATTATATATGAAGCAACATTATAGTCTATTTATTAAAATACAAGAGACGTTTCTCTACAACTCACATAGCGAATTCACGTATTTCAAGATGCTCTCACACAGTTATGAAGGAAAAAAGGTATGGAGAAATTTGCCCAGGATCACACAATTTGGTCAAGCGGGGAAGCCGAGATCAATCCCAGGTTTTCTGGTTTCACATTGTGCACCTCAACCACTAGAAAGCTATCTCTTTCTCTTTCAGTTTTACCAGTGGACAGCACAAGTTTGGGGGCGGCGGCAAGATTTAGGGGCAGCGGCCTGCTCTTACCTTGTAGGGTGACTGTCATGGGACTCACCAGCACCCCCTTTACACGCGGCCGCCGGGCGGCAAACGCAGTGATTGCCACTGGCAGCACATCGTCTAGCTGTGCCACTGAGTTTTACATCAAATATTAATGTTTTACTTTAATTCTTGGCACAGGAGGTTAGAGCGTGGGTGGCAGGAGAAGTCACGTGACAGCTCTCCTCGTTTTGGGCTCCTGGGTACAGGAGGACTCAGAGCTGAGCCAAAGCCAGGCACCTGCCTTGAGCCTGCAATGGCTCTCCCTCCTCTGTTACTTATTTTCCTGCTCAACTTACTTTGAGTACACCTCAAAAGAATTATTGTGAGGAAACAGTGTCTGCAGTTGTATATTATCACTTTTGCCAATTTCTTTTTCCATTGTACTGTTTTGTGCTGAATATTTATGTATACTACAGCAACCAACTCGCCTTATTAAATGTAGATGTAAAAATACTTGCCAAATTGTTAGCTAACCAGCTACCCCATGGTAGCGCTTCCTGATCAATCAGGATTTATCCCGGGCAGATCGACATCGCACAATTTACGGACAGTTTTCTCCACCCTGCACTATCTACACCCAACAGTTCACACTGCGGCAGTGTTCTTAGACGCCACAAAGGCTTTTGACACTCTTGAGTGGCCGTATTTGTTTGCTATACTGGGGTGCATGGGCTTTAGTCCGCTCTTTATTAGTAGGATTTGTCTGCTGTATACCCTACTAAGTGCCAGGATCAGAGTGAACGGTTTAATTTCTGAACCCTTTCCTATTTCAAAAGGCACAAGACAGGGCTGTCTCCTTTCCCCGCTACTATTTGCCATAGCTATGGAGCTTTTGTCTGGCCGCGTGCGGCAACACCATATGGCATGAGGAATAGGGTTTAGTTGAAGGAGCCTTCTCATATCGCTATACGCAGATGACGTGACCCTCTATCTTGTTGACCCAGAGGTTAATCTAGACACGGTGTTGCGTGAATTTTTTCGCTTTGGCGGCCAAGCTGCGGTCTCTGTTAACTTGTCGAAATCGATCATCTTTCCTTTAACTGACACCACCCCACAAGTTTTCTCCGAATACCCCCTGAAATGGGAGGCAGAGGCGGCTAAATATTTGGGCATTTGGGTAAGTCTGGATGTTCAAGAAATCTGGAATTTAAACTTTGGGAGAGCTGTCGCCTGGCTGGAGGAGGAGGTTAAAATATGGGCAAAACTGGCCCTGTCGCTGACTGTGAGATTGGCTCTGGCTAAGATGGTAATTTTGCCCAAGTTCCTGTACCTGTTTGCAAATATTCCAATCCCACTCACGTCGCATTTTGTTTAAGACTCTCAGGTCTCATCTTGTAACCCTGGCCTGGGCGGGCGGTCAAGCTAGGGTGTCCTGGGACATCTTGACTTTGCCTCTAAATCGGGGGGAAATGGGAGCCCCGGACATGGTCCTCTATGCGCTCTGTGCCCAAGCTCAATATTTGCACTTTTGGGTCCATCCGACAGCCTTCCAACCCCATGTGGCAGTGGAGCAGGATATGACCACTCCCATCCCGCTTAAGATGGCCATCTGCGCGAAGGCGAAGCTCCCCAGAGGGGATATAGATTCCGCTGGTACGTTGAGATGGGGTATCGGTAGATCTCTGAAACAGAAGCTGCACCTCTACACCTTCGCTGATGTATTCCCTGGCAACGAATTCATGCCCCCCTCCGGTGGCGGAGGATGGTGAGACTGTGCCTTTCTTGGAAAATGTTCTTATATCATAAGTTGCGCACGGCATGCCGTGCCATTAGTGAGGATTTCCTGGTGGCCCCCGGGTCTTCCCTGCACTGGAGAACTTGGTGGGATCTATGTCCCCCCGTAGGATGGTAACCAGACTCTACAGGCAAATGCAGAGCACGGCGCCGGTGGTTGAGCCGAAATCCCTGCAGTGCTGGAATGACGACCTCCTGGTGCCACTGACAGAAGATCAATGGGTATTCTGTTGCGTCAACTTTCAGAACTCTCACCTAACTACAGGCTGCGCCTGATACATGTCAAAAAGCTACATAGATTCTATAGGACCCCCATGAGTCTGCGCAGGATGGGACTCAGGGAGGGAGATGACTGCTGGAGATGTGGCTTCTCCCCCGCCTCCTTCCTACACATATTACATGTAATGGGGTAACCCTGTAACCCTCAGAACCTGGGTGGGTAATAGACGAAATAATATTGGTTCTGTCGGACAGAAATACACACTGCTTTAGTATTTCAATGTTTCCTTTTTTAAGTCTGGTTCCTAACCAGGATATCAAGATGGATGTACTAATACATTCACAAGCAAATACACTGACCACAATGAAAAAATGAAAGCAAATTTTTACTCAAATACTTTCACATGTAAAGACAAATTACTTCAATCACTGTCCCTAACGAGTATTTAAAACATACATGGCACAACAACTTTGTGCTAAAACATAATACACACTAAAAACAACAAGTAAAATGTTACTTCATATACTTTTTGGAATCAACAACTATATATATACAATAATCCTGTAGGTATATCAATTCAGTCTTGGATCCTACAGGGTTTTGAATAGTTTGTTCATGCCAAATGCGGGAATTGCGTCGACGTTTCGACCCTGGGGGGACGATGCGGTGTTTTCATGCATCAAGGGCGGGTCTTCATCAGGACTGTATATATATGTGGGACAGCCTGT
The DNA here is from genome assembly GCF_964261635.1 of Lissotriton helveticus. Classification (NCBI taxonomy): domain Eukaryota; kingdom Metazoa; phylum Chordata; class Amphibia; order Caudata; family Salamandridae; genus Lissotriton; species Lissotriton helveticus. The sequence goes on along the minus strand of NC_136059.1, from coordinate 1,732,202,897 downwards.
TAATCATAATGGACATGTGTCAGATATTGGTCAGTGGGTTTAACATTAAAGCAAATATGAGCATGAAAACATTGCTCACCTCTTGGGGACCTAGCTCCGCATGGAGTCCTGGTCTCTTTCCGAATCCTACTGTCGGTCCATCTTAATCAGGCCGGCTAGATGTTCAATGAACCTATAATTAGGTAGTAAGGGATACTCACTTCCTAGTACTGTAGTCCCTTAACCTATTAATTCCATAGTCAAGGGTTCCACATACATACCTCTGTAATGTTCTAGTTTATACAGATGATTGAAAAGTTGCTCCTTTGTATCTGTAATGAAGGAGTGATGTATACCATTACCTTCTATCACCGTTTGTCATCCAAACAAAAATTGTTGTCGTGACTCAAGTGCACATGCAGATGCTATCTATTTCAAGTGTGAGACAATTGGTGCACCAGGAATTCCTAATACCCTCACGTTAAGGTGCCTTAATATTTAGTAATGGGGTTACGGTTCACGCCGATTATTATTCTGGCCTGCGTGACCAATTGTTTCTTAAATGCTAATTATAATAGTGCCCTTCTAAGTTTCCATAATATCGTAACGCTAATTTTCGCCGTGCCCTTCTTACTTTTCTTTGGCATACCGGAGATCTCTGTGACCCGATTTAACCCGAGGCGTGATTACTCCGTTTTTTGACCCCAACTAGTCGCGAAAATATCATCCAGTAGTACAACTGGCGCGGCCCCTGCTTCTCAAGGTGACATAAAGCGGGTCTCTATGGCCCAATCTAACCCGTGGCTTTATCCGTGTTTAGACACAGACTGTTTGCGGGTATGTTGCCCAGTGTAAATATAACATTAGTGCACCCGGCGCTTAAAGTGACTAACGGTGGAGTTGTGAAGGATATCCTGGCCTAAAGCTCTTTTCACTTACTTCTAACTCTCCTGGATCGAGTCCTTCACCTTCCGTTCGTGTTAATGTCTCCCATCTGTTAGTTTCCCTTACGTATATAACGTGCAACGTATCCTTCATTCTGAACTCGACTGGTGGTACTGACGATGGCCTAACGCCCTCTAGTGGCGTATCATCATAGTGTTCGGAAACAGGCTATTTCACCATGAGGCATCGTATTCCTTCAAGACGATTCCTTTCTCACATATAGTATTTTCTAGTTTGTATTTGTCTAAGCAATCTTGTCTTTTTCCTCATACCTCCATAATAATTAGGACACAATGAACTAAATCTACTTATGTTACTCTCGGGGAATACCTATATTGGTTACTAAATTCTCTGACAACAATAGTTTATCTTACAGTCAGGGAGTACCAGCATAGTGAATATTGCAAACTTTTTTAGTAATACATATATTCCATCATGTCTAATTTACCATAGTCGGACATATCAACCATTTTCACATATCCCTGTACCTTCTCTTCATCCTCAATATTAGTTAATGGCAATTCTCTGAATATATAGAAATTATTAAAGCATTTATATATATCCATATAGTCTTTACATATCATTTTGAATACTCATATCCTCATTTAATGGCGTAGTTCGGACATAATCGTATTCTACAAATATTGATGATCATCTGTATATATCCATATAATATTTAAAATTCATTATGTCTAGGTTTGATTATATACTTCATTTTGGCACTCCAGGATATTAAAGTTTGATGATCTATCACTCTTACTGGAGTATATGGTACATTTAAACAAGTGTATATGGATGTTTTCAAATGTCAAGGAAGGGTTTACAATACTATTCCCTGCTCTGAATCTAATAGTGTCTCATTTCTATTCTATTCCCAAAGTGTTCACAAACGGGTCATTTGGATATAGGTCTCCTCCTGTTCATTCAGGCCCTGTGTCGTTGCTTCCATTATGTGTATCCATCTTCACTCTTTGTAGTTTAATTGGCTCGCAATGTCTCCACCCCTAGGGTGTATTGTGACTTTCTCTAATATTGTCCATTCTAGCTGTTCAGATGTATGTCCTAATAGTGAATAGTGTTCTACAAGTGGTGCTCCCACCACTTTGCACTTGATTCTACTTTGATGCTGAAGAATCCGGCTTTTCACTTTTTGGGTGGTAAGTAGGAAGATACCACTTGTTTTTTTTTGTTTTTTGACCTCTTCAAGGCAAACATAGGTACTTCAGGCATGCCAATCTCTGTGCCCACCAAGTCCCAATATTTTCTTATGATCTTGTTTATATCGTTACTTTTTGTGTTGAATGTGGTCACGCATATCATTCGTTCCTTTTGTGAATTTCTTTGCTGGATATCAAGGAGCGTTTCCCTGGGCCTGTACCATGCACGTTTTCTTGAACGGTTTAGGAGTCCTTTTGGATATCCCCTCTCCCTTAATTTCTTTATCAGAATATCGCTTTCATTAAAAAAGTCTTTTCTTCTGGTGCAGTTCCTGCGAATTCTTAAAAACTGACCGTAGGGGAGGTTGTCCCTTAGGTTCCTCGGATGGTGTGAGTCATCCTTAAGTAAAGTATTTCTGTCCGTTGGTTTCTTAAACAGATTGGTCACAATTCTACCTTCTTCTACTTCCAATTTCAAGTCTAAGAATGGGATAGACTCGTCATCGTGAACTGTATGTCTTGTGAGCGATCATTCAACCATTCAAAAAACTCAGTTAATGTCACATTGGATCCCGTCCAGATCATTATGACATCGTCAATATATCTATGCCATGACGTTATATTTTCTTTGTAAGGGTTGTGATCTGGGTAGAGATGTTTTTGCTCAAAACTGGCCATGAACAAATTCGCCAGGCTTGGTGCATAGCTAGCGCCCATGGCTACTCCTTTACATTGAAAATAGAAATTATTCTGGAACAAAAAATAATTCTTTGACATTGCAATTCTGAGTAGATGGATCAGGAATTCCGTGGATATCCAAGTAGGTGCTGGGCGTTCATCAAGGACTTCTTTAATTACCTCAATGACATCTTCTTGAGGGATGCTAGTGTATAAAGAACACACGTCGAGGGTTACAAATATTTGCTTGGTTTTGTCAAATGCTTCATTTTCCAAAATGTTTATTGCATGCATCGTGTCTCCTATATATGCCGGAGTTGCTACCACAAATGGTTGTAGAAAGTGATCCAGGAACTGGTTAATTGGTTCCAGAATGGACCCGCAGACCGACACTATGGGCCGTCCCGGCGGCTGTTGTAAATTCTTGTGAACTTTTGGAATTGTATATATGGTTGGAATCCTCGGTTTTTCATTATTTAGAAACTTATATTCTGCCTCACAGAGAAAGCCTTCATCTAGTCCTCTTTTTGTTAAGTCTCTGATGAGTATAGATATTTCTTGCGTTGGATCACCCACGATGCGAGTGTAGCTGTTCTGGCAGTTCAATTGACGCATAATTTCAGTGATATAATCGTCTTTATTTTGGATTACAATTGCCCCACCTTTGTCTGCATTCTTTATTATTATTTCTTTGTTGTTTCTGAGTCCTGCGAGAGCCTCTCTCTCTTCTTTGGTGATATTGTGCTTGATGTATTTCGTATTCTGTAAACTAGTCATGACCTCCGCCATGACTACCTTCTCATATGCCAGGATCCTCTCGTTCATCAGATCTCCCCCTGGGTTAAAGGTGGATGGTGGTCGGAATGCTGTTGCCGCATTTTTTCTTATGTATTCTTCTTTTGTGTGGAAAAAATATTTTAGCCTGATCTTTCTAAAAAATTGTTGGAGTTCCAATTTAATATTGAATGAATTAGGTGGTCCAGTCGGGACAAAAGATAGGCCCTTAGCCAAAATGTCTTGGTCCGCTTTACTGAGGACATAGTTAGATATATTCAATATTGGGTCATTGTTGTTTATTGTGACCAACCCGTTTCTGATGTCATCTAAAAGTAGTGCATTCTGCTGTTGCTCAATCGTCATGTAATGTTCGTCTCTCACCAGCCCAATTGTTTGGCTTTCAGTTTGTATTTCTTGTATGTCCATGTTATTTGATGTTACTCCTGTCGGGACATTGTCACCTTGACGTTCCTCAGTGGAGTTTGTATTTACCAAGGGTACGTTTGTCGTCTCGTGTTTATCTCTCCGTGATTCTGTGGGGGTTGTGGTTGAAACCGGACCCTGGTGTTGCTTTGGCGGTTGCCTCTTCCCCTGTTCCATCTTTGAGGCCGACTCCACGTTGTGTCTCTGTTGTTCCACGTGGGGTCCCCTAAAAAATTCTGCTGTGGTCCAAAGGGATCCTGATATTGTTGCGCTCCGGATTGTGCACCTGTCTGATAACCCCTTGGTTGGTGGTGAGTAGGTTGTTGTTGATTTCCTCTGGTGTCTGTGCTTGTACTCGCACCCTCTGATTCACTCTCTGCTCCACTTCCAAACGAGGAGTTGGAGAAGGTGGTATATTTCCTATTGGATTGTTTATTACGATGTGTGTAATAGCCTTGTGAATCCTGCACGTAGTAGTCGTCGCTCACGTACGGGTAGGTGACCTTCTTATCGTACGCCTTTATGTCCTTTGATAGTTTGTCTAGTTTTTTTGTGTAGGGTGATAGTGTTGAATTCTGCGGTGGCCTTTTCTGCTTTCTCCAGAGCTTCCGTGGCGTTTTTTAAGGATTTGTCTTCCAAGATCTCTTTCTTTAGATCCGACACTTCTTGCGACAATTTTTTCACGTAATCTAGGGCCGTTTCGACACCTAACACCATCCAGTGTCTGCTACAATTGTTCGCCACAAAATGAAGCCCTCACGGAATTTCGGTAGTTCTATAAAAATTCCCGGCTCATTCCGGACCTGTAGTCCCTTAGGTATGATGTTTTCTTGTAAGTATTTAGTTAAGATATGTCCATGTAGACGTGTTCGTATCAATTTCTTTTCTAGTCTCTCAAGTCGTATCAGTTTGTCATTCAGAGTAGTATCTATCGGTGTGACCCCTGAGCCCAGGAAGTCAAACTCAGCCTGTTCAACTATTAGTTTCTTAATGCATTCTTCAGTGTATGAGTGTTTCTTTTTCTGACATGTTATATATATTTTTTGTGAAACAAAAAATGATGTACAATACCTTCGCAAGTGTGCACTTGCGCTAGTAACACATTACATGTAATGGGGTAACCCTGTAACCCTCAGAACCTGGGTGGGTAATAGACGAAATATTAATGGTTCTGTCGGACAGAAATACACACTGCTTTAGTATTTCAATGTTTCCTTTTTTAAGTCTGGTTCCTAACCAGGATATCAAGATGGATGTACTAATACATTCACAAGCAAATACACTGACCACAATGAAAAAATGAAAGCAAATTTTTACTCAAATACTTTCACATGTAAAGACAAATTACTTCAATCACTGTCCCTAACGAGTATTTAAAACATACATGGCACAACAACTTTGTGCTAAAACATAATACACACTAAAAACAACAAGTAAAATGTTACTTCATATACTTTTTGGAATCAACAACTATATATATATACAATAATCCTGTAAGTATATCAATTCAGTCTTGGATCCTAAAGGGTTTTGAATAGTTTGTTCATGCCAAATGCAGGAATTGCGTCGACGTTTCGACCCTGGGGGGACGATGAGGTGTTTTCATGCATCAAGGGCGGGTCTTCATCAGGACTGTATATATATGTGGGACAGCCTGTTAATCATAATGGACATGTGTCAGATATTGGTCAGTGGGTTTAACATTAAAGCAAATATGAGCATGAAAACATTGCTCACCTCTTGGGGACCTAGCTCCGCATGGAGTCCTGGTCTCTTTCCGAATCCTACTGTCGGTCCATCTTAATCAGGCCGGCTAGATGTTCAATGAACCTATAATTAAGGAGTAAGGGTTACTCACTTACTAGTACTGTAGTCCCTTAACCTATTAATTCCATAGTCAAGAGTTCCACATACATACCTCTGTAATGTTCTAGTTTATACAGATGATTGAAAAGTTGCTCCTTTGTATCTGTAATGAAGGAGTGATGTATACCATTACCTTCTATCTCTGTTTGTCATCCAAACAAAAATTGTTGTCGTGACTCTAGTGCACATGCAGATGCTATCTATTTCAAGTATGAGACAATTGGTGCACCAGGAATTCCCAATACCCTCACGTTAAGGTGCCTTAATATTTAGTAATGGTGTTACGGTTCACGCCGCTTATTATTCTGGCCTGCGTGACCAATTGTTTCTTAAATGCTAATTATAATAGTGCCCTTCTAAGTTTCCATAATATCGTAACGCTAATTTTTGCCGTGCCCTTCTTACTTTTCTTTGGCATACCGGAGATCTCTGTGGCCCGATTTAACCCGAGGCGTGATTACTCCATTTTTTGACCCCAACTAGTCGTGGAAATATCATCCAGTAGTACAACTGGCGCGGCCCCTGCTTCTCAAGGTGACATAAAGCGGGTCTCTATGGCCCAATCTAACCCGTGGCTTTATCCGTGTTAAGACACAGACTGTTTGCGGGTATGTTGCCCAGTGTAAATATAACATTAGTGCACCCGGCGCTTAAAGTGACTAACGGTGGAGTTGTGAAGGATATCCTGGCCTAAAGCTCTTTTCACTTACTTCTAACTCTCCTGGATCGAGTCCTTCACCTTCCGTTTGTGTTAATGTCTCCCATCTGTTAGTTTCCCTTACGTATATAACGTGCAACGTATCCTTCATTCTGAACTCGACTGGTGGTACTGACGGTGGCCTAACGCCCTCTAGTGGCGTATCATCATAGTGTTCGGAAACAGGCTATTTCACCATGAGGCATCGTATTCCTTCAAGACGATTCCTTTCTCACATATAGTATTTTCTAGTTTGTATTTGTCTAAGCAATCTTGTCTTTTTCCTCATACCTCCATAATAATTAGGACACAATGAACTAAATCTACTTATGTTACTCTCGGGGAATACCTATATTGGTTACTAAATTCTCTGACAACAATAGTTTATCTTACAGTCAGGGAGTACCAGCATAGTGAATATTGCAAACTTTTTTAGTAATACATATATTCCATCATGTCTAATTTACCATAGTCGGACATATCAACCATTATCACATATCCCTGTACCTTCTCTTCATCCTCAATATTAGTTAATGGCAATTCTCTGAATACATAGAAATTATTAAAGCATTTATATATATCCATATAGTCTTTACATATCATTTTGACTACTCATATCCTCATTTAATGACGTAGTTCGGACATAATCATATTCTACAAATATTGATGGTCGTCTGTATATATCCATATAATATTTACAATTCATTATGTCTAGGTTTGATTATATACTTCATTTTGGCACTCCACGATATTAAAGTTTGATGATCTATCACTCTTATTGGAGTATATGGTACATTTAAACAAGTGTATATGGATGTTTTCAAATGTCAAGGAATGGTTTACAATACTATTCCCTGCTCTGTATCTAATAGTGTCTCATTTCTATTCTATTCCCAAAGTGTTCACAAGCGGCTCATTTGGATATAGGTCTCCTCCTGTTCATTCAGGCCCTGTGTCATTGCTTCCATTATGTGTACCCATCTACACTCTTTGTAGTTTAATTGGCTCGCAATGTCTCCACCCCTAGGGTGTATTGTGACTTTCTCTAATATTGTCCATTCTAGCTGTTCAGATGTATGTCCTAATAGTGAATAGTGTTCTACAAGTGGTGCTCCCACCACTTTGCACTTGATTCTACATTGATGCTGAAGAATCCGGCTTTTCACTTTTTGGGTGGTTTGTCATATGTATATCAATTGGCATGGGCAACGGATGGCATACACAACGTTTCGGCTATTGCAATTGGTAAACTGGTTCATGTTATAGGTCTTTCCTCGGTGTATCAACCTGGTGCCAGTTATAGAATATTTACAGGCCTTGCAGGCCCCACATCTTTGGTGTCCCGTGATCGGTTGCAGGCCAAGTTGTGTCCTGATGTCTCTTACAAGTGGAGCTTCTAAGTAGGAAGATACCACTTGGTCTTTAATGTTTTTTGACCTCTTAAAGGCAAACATAGGTACTTCAGGCATGCCAATCTCTGTGCCCACCAAGTCCCAATATTTTTTTATGATCTTGTTTATATCGTTACTTTTTGTGTTGAATGTGGTCACACATATCATACGTTCCTTTTGTGAATTTCTTTGCTGGATATCAAGGAGCGTTTCCCTGGGCCTGTACCATGCACGTTTTCTTGAACGGTTTAGGAGTCCTTTTGGATATCCCCTCTCCCTTAATTTCTTTATCAAAATATCGCTTTCATTAAAAAAGTATTTTCTTCTGGTGCAGTTCCTGCGAATTCTTAAAAACTGACCGTAGGGGAGGTTGTCCCTTAGGTTCCTCGGATGGTGTGAGTCATACTTAAGTAAAGTATTTCTGTCCGTTGGTTTCTTAAACAGAATGGTCACAATTCTACCTTCTTCTACTTCCAATTTCAAGTCTAAGAATGGGATAGACTCGTTGTCACTTGTCATCGTGAACTGTATGTCTTGTGAGCGATCATTCAACCATTCAAAAAACTCAGTTAATGTCACATTGGATCCCGTCCAGATCATTATGACATCGTCAATATATCTATGCCATGACATTATATTTTCTTTGTAAGGGTTGTGATCTGGGTAGAGATGTTTATGCTCAAAACTGGCCATGAACAAATTCGCCAGGCTTGGTGCATAGCTAGCGCCCATGGCTACTCCTTTACATTGAAAATAGAAAATATTCTGGAACAAAAAATAATTCTTTGACATTGCAATTCTGAGTAGATGGATCAGGAATTCCGTGGGTATCCAAGTAGGTGCTGGGCGTTCATCAAGGACTTCTTTAATTACCTCAATGGCATCTTCTTGAGGGATGCTGGTGTATAAAGAACACACGTCGAGGGTTACAAATATTTGCTTGGTTTTGTCAAATGCTTTATTTTCCAAAATGTTTATTGCATGCATCGTGTCTCTTATATATGCCGGAGTTGCTACCACAAATGGTTGTAGAAAGTGATCCAGGAACTGGTTAATTGGTTCCAGAATGGACCCGCAGCCCGACACTATGGGCTGTCCCGGCGGCTGTTGTAAATTCTTGTGAACTTTTGGAATTGTATATATGGTTGGAATCCTCGGTTTTTCATTATTTAGAAACTTATATTCTGCCTCACAGAGAAAGCCTTCATCTAGTCCTCTTTTTGTTAAGTCTCTGATGAGTATAGATATTTCTTGCGTTGGATCACCCACGATGCGAGTGTAGCTGTTCTGGCAGTTCAATTGACGCATTATTTCGGTGATATAATCGTCTTTATTTTGGATTACAATTGCCCCACCTTTGTCTGCATTCTTTATTATTATTTCTTTGTTGTTTCTGAGTCCTGCGAGAGCCTCTCTCTCTTCTTTGGTGATAATGTGCTTGATGTATTTCGTATTCTGTAAACTAGTCATGACCTCCGCCATGACTACCTTCTCATATGCCAGGATCCTCTCGTTCATCAGATGTCCCCCTGGGTAAAAGGTGGATGGTGGTGGGAATGCTGTTGCCGCATTTTTTCTTATGTATTCTTCTTTTGTGTGGAAAAAATATTTTAGCCTGATCTTTCTAAAAAATTGTTGGAGCTCCAATTTAATATTGAATGAATTAGGTGGTCCAGTCAGGACAAAAGATAGGCCCTTAGCCAAAATGTCTTGTTCCGCTTTACTGAGGACATAGTTAGATATATTCAATATTGGGTCATTGTTGTTTATTGTGACCAACCCGTTTCCGATGTCATCTAAAAGTAGTGCATTCTGCTGTTGCTCAATCGTCATGTAATGTTCGTCTCTCACCAGCCCAATTGTTTGGCTTTCAGTTTGTATTTCTTGTATGTCCATGTTATTTGATGTTTCTCCTGTCGGGACATTGTCACCTTGAGGTTCCTCAGTGGAGTTTGTATTTACCAACGGTACGTTTGTCGTCTCGTGTTTATCTCTCCGTGATTATGTGGGGGTTGTGGTTGAAACCGGACCCTGGTGTTGCTTTGGCGGTTGCCTCTTCCCCTGTTCCATCTTTGAGGCCGACTCCACGTTGGGTCTCTGTTGTTCCACGTGGGGTCCCCTAAAAGATTCTGCTGTGGTCCAAAGGGAACCTGATATTGTTGCGCTCCGGATTGTGCACCTGTCTGATAACCCCTTGGTTGGTGGTGAGTAGGTTGTCGTTGATTTCCTCTGGTGTCTGTGCTTGTACTCGCGTCCTCTGATTCACTCTCTGCTCCACTTCCAAACGAGGAGTTGGAGAAGGTGGTATATTTCCTATTGGATTGTTTATTACGATGTGTGTAATAGCCTTGTGAATCCTGCACGTAGTAGTCGTCGCTCACGTACGGGTAGGTGACCGTCTTATCGTACGCCTTTATGTCCTTTGATAGTTTGTCTAGTTTTTTGTGTAGGGTGATAGTGTTGAATTCTGCGGTGGCCTTTTCTGCTTTCTCCAGAGCTTCCCTGGCGTTTTTTAAGGATTTGTCTTCCAAGATCTCTTTCTTTAGATCCGCCATTTCTTGCGACAATTTTTTCACGTAATCTAGGGCGGTTTCGACACCTAACACCATCCAGTGTCTGCGACAATTGTTCGCCACAAAACTGAAGCCCTCGGGAATTTCGGTAGTTCTATAAAAATTCCCGGCTCGTTCCGGACCTGCAGTCCCTTAGGTATCATGTTTTCTTGCAAGTATTTAGTTAAGATATGGCCATGTAGACGTGTTCGTATCAATTTCTTTTCTAGTCTCTCAAGTCGTATCAGTTTGTCATTCAGAGTAGTATCTATCGGTGTGACCCCTGAGCCCAGGAAGTCAAACTCAGCCTGTTCAGCTATTAGTTTCCTAATGTATTCTTCAGTGTATGAGAGTGTTTCTTTTTCTGACATGTTATATATATTTTTCGTGAAACAAAAAATTATGTACAATACCCTCGCAAGTGTGCACTTGCGCTAGTAACACATTACATGTAATGGGGTAACCCTGTAACCCTCAGAACCTGGGTGGGTAATAGACAAAATAATAATGGTTCTGTCGGACAGAAATACACACTGCTTTAGTATTTCAATGTTTCCTTTTTTAAGTCTGGTTCCTAACCAGGATATCAAGATGGATGTACTAATACATTCACAAGCAAATACACTGACCACAATGAAAAAATGAAAGCAAATTTTTACTCAAATACTTTCACATGTAAAGACAAATTACTTCAATCACTGTCCCTAACGAGTATTTAAAACATACATGGCACAACAACTTTGTGCTAAAACATAATACACACTAAAAAACAACAAGTAAAATGTTACTTCATATACTTTTTGGAATCAACAACTATATATATACAATAATCCTGTAGGTATATCAATTCAGTCTTGGATCCTACAGGGTTTTGAATAGTTTGTTCATGCCAAATGCGGGAATTGCGTCGACGTTTCGACCCTGGAGGGACGATGCGGTGTTTTCATGCATCAAGGGCGGGTCTTCCTCAGGACTGTATATATATGTGGGACAGCCTGTTAATCATAATGGACATGTGTCAGATATTGGTCAGTGGGTTTAACATTAAAGCAAATATGAGCATGAAAACATTGCTCACCTCTTGGGAACCTAGCTCCGCATGGAGTCCTGGTCTCTGTCCGAATCCTACTGTCGGTCCATCTTAATCAGGCCGGCTAGATGTTCAATGAACCTATAATTAAGGAGTAAGGGTTACTCACTTCCTAGTACTGTAGTCCCTTAACCTATTAATTCCATAGTCAAGGGTTCCACATACATACCTCTGTAATGTTCTAGTTTATACAGATGATTGAAAAGTTGCTCCTTTGTATCTGTAATGAAGGAGTGATGTATACCATTACCTTCTATCACTGTTTGTCATCCAAACAAAAATTGTTGTCGTGACTCAAGTGCACATGCAGATGCTATCTATTTCAAGTGTGAGACAATTGGTGCACCAGGAATTCCTAATACCCTCACGTTAAGGTGCCTTAATATTTAGTAATGGGGTTACGGTTTACGCCGCTTATTATTATGGCCTGCGTGACCAATTGTTTCTTAAATGCTAATTATAATAGTGCCCTTCTAAGTTTCCATAATATCGTAACGCTAATTTTCGCCGTGCCCTTCTTACTTTTCTTTGTCATACCGGAGATCTCTGTGGCCCGATTTAACCTGAGGCGTGATTACTCTGTTTTTTGACCCCAACTAGTCGCGGAAATATCATCCAGTAGTACAACTGGCGCGGCCCCTGCTTCTCAAGGTGACATAAAGCGGGTCTCTATGGCCCAATCTAACCCGTGGCTTTATCCGTGTTTAGACACAGACTGTTTGCGGGTATGTTGCCCAGTGTAAATATAACATTAGTGCACCCGGCGCTTAAAGTGACTAATGGTGGAGTTGTGAAGGATATCCTGGCCTAAAGCTCTTTTCACTTACTTCTAACTCTCCTGGATCGAGTCCTTCACCTTCCGTTCGTGTTAATGTCTCCCATCTGTTAGTTTCCCTTACGTATATAACGTGCAACGTATCCTTCATTCTGAACTCGACTGGTGGTACTGACGGTGGCTTAACGCCCTCTAGTGGCGTATCATCATAGTGTTCGGAAACAGGCTATTTCACCATGAGGCATCGTATTCCTTCAAGACGATTCCTTTCTCACATATAGTATTTTCTAGTTTGTATTTGTCTAAGCAATCTTGTCTTTTTCCTCATACCTCCATAATAATTAGGACACAATGAACTAAATCTACTTATGTTACTCTCTGGGAACACCTATATTGGTTACTAAATTCTCTGACAACAATAGTTTATCTTACAGTCAGGGAGTTCCAGCATAGTGAATATTGCAAACTTTTTTAGTAATACATATATTCCATCATGTCTAATTTACCATAGTCGGACATATCAACCATTTTCACATATCCCTGTACCTTCTCTTCATCCTCAATATTAGTTAATGGCAATTCTCTGAATACATAGAAATTATTAAAGCATTTATATATATCCATATAGTCTTTACATATCATTTTGACTACTCATATCCTCATTTAATGGCGTAGTTCGGACAAAATCGTATTCTACAAATATTGATGGTTGTCTGTATATATCCATATAATATTTACAATTCATTATGTCTAGGTTTGATTATATACTTCATTTTGGCACTCCACGATATTAAAGTTTGATGATCTATCACTCTTATTGGAGTATATGGTACATTTAAACAAGTGTATATGGATGTTTTCAAATGTCAAGGAATGGTTTACAATACTATTCCCTGCTCTGTATCTAATAGTGTCTCATTTCTATTCTATTCCCAAAGTGTTCACAAGCGGCTCATTTGGATATAGGTCTCCTCCTGTTCATTCAGGCCCTGTGTCATTGCTTCCATTATGTGTATCCATCTACACTCTTTGTAGTTTAATTGGCTAGCAATGTCTCCACCCCTAGGGTGTATTGTGACTTTCTCTAATATTGTCCGTTCTAGCTGTTCAGATGTATGTCCTAATAGTGAATAGTGTTCTACAAGTGGTGCTCCCACCACTTTGCACTTGATTCTACTTTGATGCTAAAGAATCCGGCTTTTCACTTTTTGGGTGGTTTGTCATATGTATATCAATTGGCATGGGCAACGGATGGCATACACAACGTTTCGGCTATTGCAATTGGTAAACTGGTTCATGTTATAGGTCTTTCCTCGGTGTATCAACCTGGTGCCAGTTATAGAATATTTACAGGCCGTGCAGGCCCCACATCTTTGGTGTCCCGTGATCGGTTGCAGGCCAAGTTGTGTCCTGATGTCTCTTACAAGTGGAGCTTCTAAGTAGCAAGATACCACTTGGTGTTTAATGTTTTTTGACCTCTTAAAGGCAAACATAGGTACTTCAGGCATGCCAATCTCTGTGCCCACCAAGTCCCAATATTTTCTTATGATCTTGTTTATATCGTTACTTTTTGTGTTGAATGTGGTCACACATATCATACGTTCCTTTTGTGAATTTCTTTGCTGGATATCAAGGAGCGTTTCCCTGGGCCTGTACCATGCACGTTTTCTTGAACGGTTTAGGAGTCCTTTTGGATATCCCCTCTCCCTTAATTTCTTTATCAGAATATTGCTTTCATTAAAAAAGTCTTTTCTTCTGGTGCAGTTCCTGCGAATTCTTAAAAACTGACCGTAGGGGAGGTTGTCCGTTAGGTTCCTCGGATGGTGTGAGTCATACTTAAGTAAAGTATTTCTGTCCGTTGGTTTCTTAAACAGATTGGTCACAATTCTACCTTCTTCTACTTCCAATTTCAAGTCTAAGAATGGGATAGACTCGTTGTCACTTGTCATCGTGAACTGTATGTCTTGTGAGCGATCATTCAACCATTCAAAAAACTCAGTTAATGTCACATTGGATCCCGTCCAGATCATTATGATATCGTCAATATATCTATGCCATGACGTTATATTTTCTTTGTAAGGGTTGTGATCTGGGTAGAAATGTTTATGCTCAAAACTGGCCATGAACAAATTCGCCAGGCTTGGTGCATAGCTAGCGCCCATGGCTACTTCTTTACATTGAAAATAGAAATTATTCTGGAACAAAAAATAATTCTTTGACATTGCAATTCTGAGAAGATGGATCAGGAATTCCGTGGGTATCCAAGTAGGTGCTGGGCGTTCATCAAGGACTTCTTTAATTACCTCAATGGCATCTTCTTGAGAGATGCTGGTGTATAAAGAACACACGTCGAGGGTTACAAATATTTGCTTGGTTTTGTCAAATGCTTGATTTTCCAAAATGTTTATTGCATGCATCGCGTCTCTTATATATGCCTGAGTTGCTACCACAAATGGTTGTAGAAAGTGATCCAGGAACTGGTTAATTGGTTCCAGAATGGACCCGCAGCCTGACACTATGGGCCGTCCCGGAGGCTGTTGTAAATTCTTGTGAACTTTTGGAATTGTATATATGGTTGGAATCCTCGGTTTTTCATTATTTAGAAACTTATATTCTGCCTCACAGAGAAAGCCTTCATCTAGTCCTCTTTTTGTTAAGTCTCTGATGAGTATAGATATTTCTTGCGTTGGATCACCCACGATGCGAGTGTAGCTGTTCTGGCAGTTCAATTGACGCATTATTTCGGTGATATAATCGTCTTTATTTTGGATTACAATTGCCCCACCTTTGTCTGCATTCTTTATTATTATTTCTTTGTTGTTTCTGAGTCCTGCGAGAGCCTCTCTCTCTTCTTTGGTGATAATGTGCTAGATGTATTTCGAATTCTGTAAACTAGTCATGACCTCCACCATGACTACCTTCTCATATGCCAGGATCCTCTCGTTCATCAGATGTCCCCCTGGGTTAAAGGTGGATAGTGGTCGGAATGCTGTTGCCGCCTTTTTTTCTTATGTATTCTTCTTTTGTGTGGAAAAAATATTTTAGCCTGATCTTTCTAAAAAATTGTTGGAGCTCCAATTTAATATTGAATGAATTAGGTGGGCCAGTCGGGACAAAAGATAGGCCCTTAGCCAAAATGTCTTGTTCCGCTTTACTGAGGACATAGTTAGATATATTCAATATTGGGTCATTGTTGTTTATTGTGACCAACCCGTTTTCGATGTCATCTAAAAGTAGTGCATTCTGCTGTTGCTCAATCATCATGTAATGTTCGTCTCTCACCAGCCCAATTGTTTGGCTTTCAGATTGTATTTCTTGTATGTCCATGTTATATGATGTTACTCCTGTCGGGACATTGTCACCTTGAGGTTCCTCAGTGGAGTTTGTATTTACCAACGGTACGTTTGTCGTCTCGTGTTTATCTCTCCGTGATTCTGTGGGGGTTGTGGTTGAAACCGGACCCTGGTGTTGCTTTGGCGGTTGCCTCTTCCCCTGTTCCATCTTTGAGGCCGACTCCACGTTGGGTCTCTGTTGTTCCACGTGGGGTCCCCTAAAAAATTCTGCTGTGGTCCAAAGGGATCCTGATATTGTTGCGCTCCGGATTGTGCACCTGTCTGATAACCCCTTGGTTGGTGGTGAGTAGGTTGTTGTTGATTTCCTCTGGTGTCCGTGCTTGTACTCGCGCCCTCTGATTCACTCTCTGCTCCACTTCCAAACGAGGAGTTGGAGAATGTGGTATATTTCCTATTGGATTGTTTATTACTATGTGTGTAATAGCCTTGTGAATCCTGCACGTAGTAGTCGTCGCTCACGTACGGGTAGGTGAACTTCTTATCGTACGCCTTTATGTCCTTTGATAGTTTGTCTAGTTTTTTGTGTAGGGTGATAGTGTTGAATTCTACGGTGGCCTTTTCTGCTTTCTCCAGAGCTTCCCTGGCGTTTTTTAAGGATTTGTCTTCCAAGATCTCTTTCTTTAGATCCGCCACTTCTTGCGACAATGTTTTCACGTAATCTAGGGCCGTTTCGACACCTAACACCATCCAGTGTCTGCTACAATTGTTCGCCACAAAACTGAAGCCCTCACGGAATTTCGGTAGTTCTATAAAAATTCCCGGCTCGTTCCGGACCTGTAGTCCCTTAGATATGATGTTTTCTTGCAAGTTTTTAGTTAAGATATGTCCATGTAGACGTGTTCGTATCAATTTCTTTTCTAGTCTCTCAAGTCGTATCAGTTTGTCATTCAGAGTAGTATCTATCGGTGTGACCCCTGAGCCCAGGAAGTGAAACTCAGCCTGTTCAGCTATTAGTTTCTTAATGTATTCTTCAGTGTATGAGAGTGTTTCTTTTTCTGAAATGTTATATATATTTTTTGTGAAACAAAAAATTATGTACAATACCCTCGCAAGTGTGCACTTGCGCTAGTAACACATTACATGTAATGGGGTAACCCTGTAACCCTCACAACCTGGGTGGGTAATAGACGAAATAATAATGGTTCTGTCGGACAGAAATACACACTGCTTTAGTATTTCAATGTTTCCTTTTTTAAGTCTGGTTCCTAACCAGGATATCAAGATGGATATACTAATACATTCACAAGCAAATACACTGACCACAATGAAAAAATTAAAGCACATTTTTACTCAAATACTTTCACATGTAAAGACAAATTACTTCAATCACTGTCCCTAACGAGTATTTAAAACATACATGGCACAACAACTTTGTGCTAAAACATAATACACACTAAAAACAACAAGTAAAATGTTACTTCATATACTTTTTGGAATCAACAACTATATATATATACAATAATCCTGTAGGTATATCAATTCAGTCTTGGATCCTACAGGGTTTTGAATAGTTTGTTCATGCCAAATGCGGGAATTGCGTCGACGTTTCGACCCTGGGGGGACGATGCGGTGTTTTCACGCATCAAGGGCGGGTCTTCATCAGGACTGTATATATATGTGGGACAGCCTGTTAATCATAATGGACATGTGTCAGATATTGGTCAGTGGGTTTAACATTAAAGCAAATGTGAGCATGAAAACATTGCTCACCTCTTGGGGACCTAGCTCCGCATGGAGTCCTGGTCTCTTTCTGAATCCTACTGTCGGTCCGTCTTAATCAGGCCGGCTAGATGTTCAATGAACCTATAATAAGGAGTAAGGGTTACTCACTACCTAGTACTGTAGTCCCTTAACCTATTAATTCCATAGTCAAGGGTTCCACATACATACCTCTGTAATGTTCTAGTTTATACAGATGATTGAAAAGTTGCTCCTTTGTATCTGTAATGAAGGAGTGATGTATACCATTAGCTTCTATCACTGTTTGTCATAACATGAACCAGTTTACCAATTGCAATAGCCGAAACGTTGTGTATGCCATCTGTTGCCCATGCCAATTGATATACATAGGACAAACCACCCAAAAAGTGAAAAGCCAGATTCTTCAGCATCAAAGTAAAATAAAGTGCAAAGTGGTGCGAGCACCACTTGTAGAACACTATTCACTATTAGGACATACATCTGAACAGCTAGAATGGACAATATTAGAGAAAGTCACAATACACCCTAGGGGTGGAGACATTGTGAGCCAATTAAACTACAAAGAATGTAGATGGATACACATAATGGAAACAACGACACAGGGCCTGAATGAACAGGAGGAGACCTATATCCAAATGAGCCGCTTCTGAACACTTTGGGAATAGAATAGAAATGAGACACTATTAGATACAGAGCAGGGAATAGTATTGTAAACCATTCCTTGACATTTGAAAACATCCATATACACTTGTTTAAATGTACCATATACTCCAATAAGAGTGATAGATCATCAAACTTTAATATCGTGGAGTGCCAAAATGAAGTATATAATCAAACCTAGACATAATGAATTGTAAATATTATATGGCTATATACAGATGATTATCAATATTTGTAGAATACGATTATGCCCGAACTACGCCATTAAATGAGGATATGAGTAGTCAAAATGATATGTAAAGACTATATGGATATATATAAATGCTTTAATAATTTCTATGTATTCAGAGAATTGCCATTAACTAATATTGAGGATGAAGAGAAGGTACAGGGATATGTGAAAATGGTTGATATGTCCGACTATGGTAAATTAGACATGATGGAATGTATGTATTACTAAAAAAGTTTGCAATATTCACTATGCTGGTACTCCCTGACTGTAAGATAAACTATTGTTGTCAGAGAATTTAGTAACCAATATAGGTATTCCCCGAGAGTAACATAAGTAGATTTAGTTAATTGTGTCCTAATTATTATGGAGGTATGAGGAAAAAGACAAGATTGCTTAGACAAATACAAACTAGAAAATACTATATGTGGGAAAGGAATCGTCTTGAAGGAATACGATGCCTCATGGTGAAATAGCCTGTTTCCGAACACTATGATGATACGCCACTAGAGGGCGTTAGGCCACCGTCAGTACCACCAGTCGAGTTCAGAATGAAGGATACGTTGCACGTTATATACGTAAGGGAAACTAACAGATGAGAGACATTAACACGAAAGGAATGTGAAGGACTCGATCCAGGAGAGTTAGAAGTAAGTGAAAAGAGCTTTAGGCCAGGATATCCTTCACAACTCCACCGTTAGTCACTTTAAGCGCCGGGTGCACTAATGTTATATTTACACTGGGCAACATACCCGCAAACAGTCTGTGTCTAAACACGGATAAAGCCACGGGTTAGATTGGGCCATAGAGACCCGCTTTATGTCACCTTGAGAAGCAGGGGCCGCGCCAGTTGTACTACTGGATGATATTTCCGCGACTAGTTGGGGTAAAAAAACGGAGTAATCACGCCTCGGGTTAAATCGGGCCACAGAGATCTCCGGTATGCCAAAGAAAAGTAAGAAGGGCACGGCGAAATTTAGCGTTACGATATTATGGAATCTTAGAAGGGCACTATTATAATTAGCATTTAAGAAACAATTGGTCACGCAGGCCAGAATAATAAGCGGCGTAAACCGTAACCCCATTACTAAATATTAAGGCACCTTAACGTGAGGGTATTGGGAATTCCTGGTGCACCAATTGTCTCATACTTGAAATAGATAGCATCTACATGTGCACTTGAGTCACGACAACAATTTTTGTTTGGATGACAAACAGTGATAGAAGGTAATGGTATACATCACTCCTTCATTACAGATACTATGGTAAATTAGACATGATGGAATGTATGTATTACTAAAAAAGTTTGCAATATTCACTATGCTGGTACTCCCTGACTGTAAGATAAACTATTGTTGTCAGAGAATTTAGTAACCAATATAGGTATTCCCCGAGAGTAACATAAGTAGATTTAGTTAATTGTGTCCTAATTATTATGGAGGTATGAGGAAAAAGACAAGATTGCTTAGACAAATACAAACTAGAAAATACTATATGTGGGAAAGGAATCGTCTTGAAGGAATACGATGCCTCATGGTGAAATAGCCTGTTTCCGAACACTATGATGATACGCCACTAGAGGGCGTTAGGCCACCGTCAGTACCACCAGTCGAGTTCAGAATGAAGGATACGTTGCACGTTATATACGTAAGGGAAACTAACAGATGAGAGACATTAACACGAAAGGAATGTGAAGGACTCGATCCAGGAGAGTTAGAAGTAAGTGAAAAGAGCTTTAGGCCAGGATATCCTTCACAACTCCACCGTTAGTCACTTTAAGCGCCGGGTGCACTAATGTTATATTTACACTGGGCAACATACCCGCAAACAGTCTGTGTCTAAACACGGATAAAGCCACGGGTTAGATTGGGCCATAGAGACCCGCTTTATGTCACCTTGAGAAGCAGGGGCCGCGCCAGTTGTACTACTGGATGATATTTCCGCGACTAGTTGGGGTAAAAAAACGGAGTAATCACGCCTCGGGTTAAATCGGGCCACAGAGTCTCCGGTATGCCAAAGAAAAGTAAGAAGGGCACGGCGAAATTTAGCGTTACGATATTATGGAATCTTAGAAGGGCACTATTATAATTAGCATTTAAGAAACAATTGGTCACGCAGGCCAGAATAATAAGCGGCGTAAACCGTAACCCCATTACTAAATATTAAGGCACCTTAACGTGAGGGTATTGGGAATTCCTGGTGCACCAATTGTCTCATACTTGAAATAGATAGCATCTACATGTGCACTTGAGTCACGACAACAATTTTTGTTTGGATGACAAACAGTGATAGAAGGTAATGGTATACATCACTCCTTCATTACAGATACAAAGGAGCAACTTTTCAATCATCTGTATAAACTAGAACATTACAGAGGTATGTATGTGGAACCCTTGACTATGGAATTAATAGGTTAAGGGACTACAGTACTAGGAAGTGAGTAACCCTTACTCCTTAATTATAGGTTCATTGAACATCTAGCCGGCCTGATTAAGATGGACCGACAGTAGGATTCGGACAGAGACCAGGACTCCATGCGGAGCTAGGTCCCCAAGAGGTGAGCAATGTTTTCATGCTCATATTTGCTTTAATGTTAAACCCACTGACCAATATCTGACACATGTCCATTATGATTAACAGGCTGTCCCACATATATATACAGTCCTGAGGAAGACCCGCCCTTGATGCATGAAAACACCGCATCGTCCCTCCAGGGTCGAAACGTCGACGCAATTCCCGCATTTGGCATGAACAAACTATTCAAAACCCTGTAGGATCCAAGACTGAATTGATATACCTACAGGATTATTGTATATATATAGTTGTTGATTCCAAAAAGTATATGAAGTAACATTTTACTTGTTGTTTTTAGTGTGTATTATGTTTTAGCACAAAGTTGTTGTGCCATGTATGTTTTAAATACTCGTTAGGGACAGTGATTGAAGTAATTTGTCTTTACATGTGAAAGTATTTGAGTAAAAATTTGCTTTCATTTTTTCATTGTGGTCAGTGTATTTGCTTGTGAATGTATTAGTACGTCCATCTTGATATCCTGGTTAGGAACCAGACTTAAAAAAGGAAACATTGAAATACTAAAGCAGTGTGTATTTCTGTCCGACAGAACCATTATTATTTCGTCTATTACCCACCCAGGTTCTGAGGGTTACAGGGTTACCCCATTACATGTAATGTGTTACTAGCGCAAGTGCACACTTGCGAGGGTATTGTACATAATTTTTTGTTTCACGAAACATATATATAACATGTCAGAAAAAGAAACACTCTCATACACTGAAGAATACATTAAGAAACTAATAGCTGAACAGGCTGAGTTTGACTTCCTGGGCTCAGGGGTCACACCGATAGATACTACTCTGAATGACAAACTGATACGACTTGAGAGACTAGAAAAGAAATTGATACGAACGCGTCTACATGGACATATGTTAACTAAATACTTACAAGAAAACATCATACCTAAGGGACTACAGGTCCGGAACGAGCCGGGAATTTTTATAGAACTACCGAAATTCCGTGAGGGCTTCAGTTTTGTGGCGAACAATTGTAGCAGACACTGGATGGTGTTAGGTGTCGAAACGGCCCTAGATTACGTGAAAAAATAGTCGCAAGAAGTGGCGGATCTAAAGAAAGAGATCTTGGAAGACAAATCCTTAAAAAACGCCACAGAAGCTCTGGAGAAAGCAGAAAAGGCCACCGCAGAATTCAACACTATCACCCTACACAAAAAACTAGACAAACTATCAAAGGACATAAAGGCGTACGATAAGAAGGTCACCTACCCGTACATGAGCGACGACTACTCCGTGCAGGATTCACAAGGCTATTACACACATCGTAATAAACAATCCAATAGGAAATATACCACCTTCTCCAACTCCTCGTTTGGAAGTGGAGCAGAGAGTGAATCAGAGGGCTCGAGTACAAGCACGGACACCAGAGGAAATCAACAACAACCTACTCACCACCAACCAAGGGGTTATCAGACAGGTGCACAATCCGGAGCGCAACAATATCAGGATCCCTTTGGACCACAGCAGACTTTTTTAGGGGACCCCACGTGGAACAACAGAGACCCAACGTGGAGTCGGCCTCAAAGATGGAACAGGGGAAGAGGCAACCGCCAAAGCAACACCAGGGTCCGGTTTCAACCACAACCCCCACAGAATCACGGAGAGATAAACACGAGACGGCAAACGTACCCTTGGTAAGTACAAACTCCACTGAGGAACCTCAAGGTGACAATGTCCCGACAGGAGTAACATCAAATATCATGGACATACAAGAAATACAAACTGAAAGCCAAACAATTGGGCTGGCGAGAGACGAACATTACATGACGATTGAGCAACAGCAGAATGCACTACTTTTAGATGACATCGGAAACGGGTTGGTCACAATAAACAACAATGACCCAATATTGAATATATCTAACTATGTCCTCAGTAAAGCGGACCAAGACATTTTGGCTAAGGGCCTATCTTTTGTCCCGACTGGACCACCTAATTCATTCAATATTAAATTGGAGCTCCAACAATTTTTTAGAAAGATCAGGCTAAAATATTTTTTCCACACAAAAGAAGAATACATAAGAAAAAATGCGGCAACAGCATTCCGACCACCATCCACCTTTAACCCAGGGGGACATCTGATGAACGAGAGGATCCTGGCATATGAGAAGGTAGTCATGGCGGAGGTCATGACTAGTTTACAGAATACGAAATACATCAAGCACAATATCACCAAAGAAGAGAGAGAGGCTCTCGCAGGACTCAGAAACAACAAAGAAATAATAATAAAGAATGCAGACAAAGGTGGGGCAATTGTAATCCAAAATAAAGACGATTATATCACTGAAATTATGCGTCAATTGAACTGCCAGAACAGCTACACTCGCATCGTGGGTGATCCAACGCAAGAAATATCTATACTCATCAGAGACTTAACAAAAAGAGGACTAGATGAAGGCTTTCTCTGTGAGGCAGAATATAATTTTCTAAATAATGAAAAACCGAGGATTCCAACCATATATACAATTCCAAAAGTTCACAAGAATTTACAACAGCCGCCGGGACGGCCCATAGTGTCGGTCTGCGGGTCCATTCTGGAACCAATTAACCAGTTCCTGGATCACTTTCTACAACCATTTGTGGTAGCAACTCCGGCATATATAAGAGACACGATGCATGCAATAAACATTTTGGAAAATCAAGCATTTGACAAAACCAAGCAAATATTTGTAACCCTCGACGTGTGTTCTTTATACACCAGCATCCGTCAAGAAGATGCCATTGAGGTAATTAAAGAAGTCCTTGATGAACGCCCAGCACCTACTTGGATATCCACGGAATTCCTGATCCATCTACTCAGAATTGCAATGTCAAAGAATTATTTTTTGTTCCAGAATAATTTCTATTTTCAATGTAAAGGAGTAGCCATGGGCGCTAGCTATGCACCAAGCCTGGCGAATTTGTTCATGGCCAGTATTGAGCATAAACATCTCTACCCAGATCACAACCCTTACAAAGAAAATATAACGTCATGGCATAGATATATTGACGATGTCATAATGATCTGGACGGGATCCAATGTGACATTAACTGAGTTTTTTGAATGGTTGAATGATCGCTCACAAGACATACAGTTCACGATGACGAGTCTATCCCATTCTTAGACTTGAAATTGGAAGTAGAAGAAGGTAGAATTGTGACCAATCTGTTTAAGAAACCAACGGACAGAAATACTTTACTTAAGTATGACTCACACCATCCGAGGAACCTAAGGGACAACCTCCCCTACGGTCAGTTTTTAAGAATTCGCAGGAACTGCACCAGAAGAAAAGACTTTTTTAATGAAAGCGATATTCTGATAAAGAAATTAAGGGAGAGGGGATATCCAAAAGGACTCCTAAACCGTTCAAGAAAACGTGCATGGTACAGGCCCAGGGAAACGCTCCTTTATATCCAGCAAAGAAATTCACAAAAGGAACGTATGATATGTGTGACCACATTCAACACAAAAAGTAACGATATAAACAAGATCATAAGAAAATATTGGGACTTGGTGGGCACAGAGATTGGCATGCCTGAAGTACCTATGTTTGCCTTTAAGAGGTCAAAAAACATTAAAGACCAAGTGGTATCTTCCTACTTAGAAGCTCCACTTGTAAGAGACATCAGGACACAACTTGGCCTGCAACCGTTCACGGGACACCAAAGATGTGGGGCCTGCAAGGCCTGTAAATATTCTATAACTGGCACCAGGTTGATACACCGAGGAAAGACCTATAACATGAACCAGTTTACCAATTGCAATAGCCGAAACGTTGTGTATGCCATCCGTTGCCCATGCCAATTGATATACATATGACAAACCAACCAAAAAGTGAAAAGCCGGATTCTTCAGCATCAAAGTAGAATCAAGTGCAAAGTGGTGGGAGCACCACTTGTAGAACACTATTCACTATTAGGACATACATCTGAACAGCTAGAATGGACAATATTAGAGAAAGTCACAATACACCCTAGGGGTGGAGACATTGCGAGCCAATTAAACTACAAAGAGTGTAGATGGATACAAATAATGGAAGCAATGACACAGGGCCTGAATAAACAGGAGGAGACCTATATCCAAATGAGCTGCTTGTGAACACTTTGGGAATAGAATAGAAATGAGACACTATTAGATACAGAGCAGGGAATAGTATTGTAAACCATTCCTGAACATTTGAAAACATCCATATACACTTGTTTAAATGTACCATATACTCCAATAAGAGTGATAGATCATCAAACTTTAATATCGTGGAGTGCCAAAATGAAGTATATAATCAAACCTAGACATAATGAATTGTAAATATTATATGGATATATACAGACGACCATCATTATGTGTAGAATGCGATTATGTCCGAACTACGTCATTAAATGAGGATATGAGTAGTCAAAATGATATGTAAAGACTATATGGATATATATAAATGCTTTAATAATTTCTATGTATTCAGAGAATTGCCATTAACTAATATTGAGGATGAAGAGAAGGTACAGGGATATGTGAAAATGGTTGATATGTCCGACTATGGTAAATTAGACATGATGGAATATATGTATTACTAAAAAAGTTTGCAATATTCACTATGCTGGTACTCCCTGACTGTAAGATAAACTATTGTTGTCAGAGAATTTAGTAACCAATATAGGTATTCCCCGAGAGTAACATAAGTAGATTTAGTTCATTGTGTCCTAATTATTATGGAGGTATGAGGAAAAAGACAAGATTGCTTAGACAAATACAAACTAGAAAATATTATATGTGAGAAAGGAATCGTCTTGAAGGAATACGATGCCTCATGGTGAAATAGCCTGTTTCCGAACACTATGATGATACGCCACTAGAGGGCGTTAGGCCACCGTCAGTACCACCAGTCGAGTTCAGAATGAAGGATACGTTGCACGTTATATACGTAAGGGAAACTAACAGATGGGAGACATTAACACGAACGGAAGGTGAAGGACTCGATCCAGGAGAGTTAGAAGTAAGTGAAAAGAGCTTTAGGCCAGGATATCCTTCACAACTCCACCGTTAGTCACTTTAAGCGCCGGGTGCACTAATGTTATATTTACACTGGGCAACATACCCGCAAACAGTCTGTGTCTAAACACGGATAAAGCCACGGGTTAGATTGGGCCATAGAGACCCGCTTTATGTCACCTTGAGAAGCAGGGGCCGCGCCAGTTGTACTACTGGATGATATTTCCGCGACTAGTTGGGGTCAAAAAACTGAGTAATCACGCCTCGGGTTAAATCGGGCCACAGAGATCTCCGGTATGCCAAAGAAAAGTAAGAAGGGCACGGCAAAAATTAGCGTTACGATATTATGGAAACTTAGAAGGGCACTATTATAATTAGCATTTAAGAAACAATTGGTCACGCAGGCCAGAATAATAAGCGGCGTGAACCGTAACCCCATTACTAAATATTAAGGCACCTTAACGTGAGGGTATTGGGAATTCCTGGTGCACCAATTGTCTCATACTTGAAATAGATAGCATCTGCATGTGCACTAGAGTCATGACAACAATTTTTGTTTGGATGACAAACAGTGATAGAAGGTAATGGTATACATCACTCCTTCATTACAGATACAAAGGAGCAACTTTTCAATCATCTGTATAAACTAGAACATTACAGAGGTATGTATGTGGAACCCTTGACTATGGAATTAATAGGTTAAGGGACTACAATACTAGGAAGTGAGTAACCCTTACTCCCTAATTATAGGTTCATTGAACATCTAGCCGGCCTGATTAAGATGGACCGACAGTAGGATTCGGAAAGAGACCAGGACTCCATGCGGAGCTAGGTCCCCAAGAGGAGAGCAATGTTTTCATGCTCATATTTGCTTTAATGTTAAACCCACTGACCAATATCTGACACATGTCCATTATGATTAACAGGCTGTCCCACATATATATACAGTCCTGATGAAGACCCGCCCTTGATGCATGAAAACACCGCATCGTCCCCCCAGGGTCAAAACGTCGACGCAATTCCTGCATTTGGCATGAACAAACTATTCAAAACCCTGTAGGATCCAAGACTGAATTGATATACCTACAGGATTATTGTATATATATAGTTGTTGATTCCAAAAAGTATATGAAGTAACATTTTACTTGTTGTTTTTAGTGTGTATTATGTTTTAGCACAAAGTTGTTGTGCCATGTATGTTTTAAATACTCGTTAGGGACAGTGATTGAAGTAATTTGTCTTTACATGTGAAAGTATTTGAGTAAAAATGTGCTTTCATTTTTTCATTGTGGTCAGTGTATTTGCTTGTGAATGTAATAGTACATCCATCTTGATATCCTGGTTAGGAACCAGACTTAAAAAAGGAAACATTGAAATACTAAAGCAGTGTATATTTCTGTCCGACAGAACCATTAATATTTCGTCTATTACCCACCCAGGTGCTGAGGGTTACAGGGTTACCCCATTACATGTAATGTGTTACTAGCGCAAGTGCACACTTGCGAGGGTATTGTACATCATTTTTTGTTTCACGAAAAATATATATAACATGTCAGAAAAAGAAACACTCTCATACACCGAAGAATACATTAAGAAACTAATAGCTGAACAGGCTGAGTTTGACTTCCTGGGCTCAGGGGTCACACCGATAGATACTACTCTGAATGACAAACTGATACGACTTGAGAGACTAGAAAAGAAATTGATACGAACACGTCTACATGGACATATCTTAACTAAATACTTACAAGAAAACATCATACCTAAGAGACTACTGGTCCGGAATGAGCAGGGAATTTTTATAGAACTACCAAAATTCCGTGAGGGCTTCAGTTTTGTGGCGAACAATTGTAGCAGACACTGGATGGTGTTAGGTGTCGAAACGGCCCTAGATTACGTGAAAAAATTGTCGCAAGAAGTGGCGGATCTAAAGAAAGAGATCTTGGAAGACAAATCCTTAAAAAACGGCACGGAAGCTCTGGAGAAAGCAGAAAAGGCCACCGCAGAATTCAACACTATCACCCTACACAAAAAAATATACAAACTATCAAAGGACATAAAGGCGTACGATAAGAAGGTCACCTACCCGTACGTGAGCGACGACTACTACGTGCAGGATTCACAAGGCTATTACACACATCGTAATAAACAATCCAATAGGAAATATACCACCTTCTCCAACTCCTCGTTTGGAAGTGGAGCAGAGAGTGAATCAGAGGACGCGAGTACAAGCACAGACACCAGAGGAAATCAACGACAACCTACTCACCACCAACCAAGGGGTTATCAGACAGGTGCACAATCCGGAGCGCAACAATATCAGGATCCCTTTGGACCACAGCAGAATTTTTTAGGGGACCCCACGTGGAACAACAGAGACCCAACGTGGAGTCGGCCTCAAAGAAGGAACAGGGGAAGAGGCAACCGCCAAAGCAACACCAGGGTCCGGTTTCAACCACAACCCCCACAGAATCACGGAGAGATAAACACGAGACGACAAACGTACCCTTGGTAAATACAAACTCCACTGAGGAACCTCAAGGTGACAATGTCCCGACAGGAGTAACATCAAATAACATGGACATACAAGAAATACAAACTGAAAGCCAAACAATTGGGCTGGTGAGAGACGA
This sequence comes from Lissotriton helveticus, assembly GCF_964261635.1. Taxonomy (NCBI): domain Eukaryota; kingdom Metazoa; phylum Chordata; class Amphibia; order Caudata; family Salamandridae; genus Lissotriton; species Lissotriton helveticus. The sequence continues at coordinate 1,732,174,440 of NC_136059.1, read as the reverse complement.
ACATTACATGACGATTGAGCAACAGCAGAATGCACTACTTCTAGATGACATCGGAAACGGGTTGGTCACAATAAACAACAATGACCCAATATTGAATATATCTAACTATGTCCTCAGTAAAGGGGACCAAGACATTTTGGCTAAGGGCCTATCTTTTGTCCCGACTGGACCACCTAATTCATTCAATATTAAATTGGAACTCCAACAATTTTTTAGAAAGATCAGGCTAAAATATTTTTTCCACACAAAAGAAGAATACATAAGAAAAAATGCGGCAACAGCATTCCGGCCACCATCCACCTTTAACCGAGGGGGACATCTGATGAACGAGAGGATCCTGGCATATGAGAAGGTAGTCATGGCGGAGGTCATGACTAGTTTACAGAATACGAAATACATCAAGCACAATATCACCAAAGAAGAGAGAGAGGCTCTCGCAGGACTCAGAAACAACAAAGAAATAATAATAAAGAATGCAGACAAAGGTGGGGCAATTGTAATCCAAAATAAAGACGATTATATCACTGAAATTATGCGTCAATTGAACTGCCAGAACAGCTACACTCGCATCGTGGGTGATCCAACGCAAGAAATATCTATACTCATCAGAGACTTAACAAAAAGAGGACTAGATGAAGGCTTTCTCTGTGAGGCAGAATATAAGTTTCTAAATAATGAAAAACCGAGGATTCCAACCTTATATACAATTCCAAAAGTTCACAAGAATTTACAACAGCCGCCGGGACGGCCCATAGTGTCGGGCTGCGGGTCCATTCTGAAACCAATTAACCAGTTCCTGGATCACTTTCTACAACCATTTGTGGTAGCAACTCCGGCAAATATAAGAGACACGATGCATGCAATAAACATTTTGGAAAATCAAGCATTTGACAAAACCAAGCAAATATTTGTAACCCTCGACATGTGTTCTTTATACACCAGCATCCCTCAAGAAGATGTCATTGAGGTAATTAAAGAAGTCCTTGATGAACGCCCAGCACCTACTTGGATATCCACGGAATTCCTGATCCATCTACTCAGAATTGCAATGTCAAAGAATTATTTTTTGTTCCAGAATAATTTCTATTTTCAATGTAAAGGAGTAGCCATGGGCGCTAGCTATGCACCAAGCCTGGCGAATTTGTTCATGGCCAGTTTTGAGCATAAACATCTCTACCCAGATCACAACCCTTACAAAGAAAATATAACGTCATGGCATAGATTTATTGACGATGTCATAATGATCTGGACGGGATCCAATGTGACATTAACTGAGTTTTTTGAATGGTTGAATGATCGCTCACAAGACATACAGTTCACGATGACGAGTCTATCCCATTCTTAGACTTGAAATTGGAAGTAGAAGAAGGTAGAATTGTGACCAATCTGTTTAAGAAACCAACGGACAGAAATACTTTACTTAAGTATGACTCACACCATCCGAGGAACCTAAGGGACAACCTCCCCTACGGTCAGTTTTTAAGAATTCGCAGGAACTGCACCAGAAGAAAATACTTTTTTAATGAAAGCGATATTCTGATAAAGAAATTAAGGGAGAGGGGATATCCAAAAGGACTCCTAAACCGTTCAAGAAAACGTGCATGGTACAGGCCCAGGGAAACGCTCCTTGATATCCAGCAAAGAAATTCACAAAAGGAACGTATGATATGTGTGACCACATTCAACACAAAAAGTAACGATATAAACAAGATCATAAAAAAATATTGGGACTTGGTGGGCACAGAGATTGGCATGCCTGAAGTACCTATGTTTGCCTTTAAGAGGTCAAAAAACATTAAAGACCAAGTGGTATCTTCCTACTTAGAAGCTCCACTTGTAAGAGACATCAGGACACAACTTGGCCTGCAACCGATCACGGGACACCAAAGATGTGGGGCCTGCAAGGCCTGTAAATATTCTATAACTGGCACCAGGTTGATACACCGAGGAAAGACCTATAACATGAACCAGTTTACCAATTGCAATAGCCGAAACGTTGTGTATGCCATCCGTTGCCCATGCCAATTGATATACATATGACAAACCACCCAAAAAGTGAAAAGCCGGATTCTTCAGCATCAATGTAGAATCAAGTGCAAAGTGGTGGGAGCACCACTTGTAGAACACTATTCACTATTAGGACATACATCTGAACAGCTAGAATGGACAATATTAGAGAAAGTCACAATACACCCTAGGGGTGGAGACATTGCGAGCCAATTAAACTACAAAGAGTTTAGATGGATACACATAATGGAAGCAATGACACAGGGCCTGAATGAACAGGAGGAGACCTATATCCAAATGAGCCGCTTGTGAACACTTTGGGAATAGAATAGAAATGAGACACTATTAGATACAGAGCAGGGAATAGTATTGTAAACCATTCCTTGACATTTGAAAACATCCATATACACTTGTTTAAATGTACCATATACTCCAATAAGAGTGATAGATCATCAAACTTTAATATCGTGGAGTGCCAAAATGAAGTATATAATCAAACCTAGACATAATGAATTGTAAATATTATATGGATATATACAGACGACCATCATTATGTGTAGAATGCGATTATGTCCGAACTACGTCATTAAATGAGGATATGAGTAGTCAAAATGATATGTAAAGACTATATGGATATATATAAATGCTTTAATAATTTCTATGTATTCAGAGAATTGCCATTAACTAATATTGAGGATGAAGAGAAGGTACAGGGATATGTGAAAATGGTTGATATGTCCGACTATGGTAAATTAGACATGATGGAATATATGTATTACTAAAAAAGTTTGCAATATTCACTATGCTGGTACTCCCTGACTGTAAGATAAACTATTGTTGTCAGAGAATTTAGTAACCAATATAGGTATTCCCCGAGAGTAACATAAGTAGATTTAGTTCATTGTGTCCTAATTATTATGGAGGTATGAGGAAAAAGACAAGACTGCTTAGACAAATACAAACTAGAAAATACTATATGTGAGAAAGGAATCGTCTTGAAGGAATACGATGCCTCATGGTGAAATAGCCTGTTTCCGAACACTATGATGATACGCCACTAGAGGGCGTTAGGCCACCGTCAGTACCACCAGTTGAGTTCAGAATGAAGGATACGTTGCACGTTATATACGTAAGGGAAACTAACAGATGGGAGACATTAACACGAACGGAAGGTGAAGGACTCGATCCAGGAGAGTTAGAAGTAAGTGAAAAGAGCTTTAGGCCAGGATATCCTTCACAACTCCACCGTTAGTCACTTTAAGCGCCGGGTGCACTAATGTTATATTTACACTGGGCAACATACCCGCAAACAGTCTGTGTCTAAACACGGATAAAGCCACGGGTTAGATTGAGCCATAGAGACCCGCTTTATGTCACCTTGAGAAGCAGGTGCCGCGCCAGTTGTACTACTGGATGATATTTCCGCGACTAGTTGGGGTCAAAAAACAGAGTAATCACGCCTCAGGTTAAATCGGGCCACAGATATCTCCGGTATGCCAAAGAAAAATAAGAAGGGCACGGCAAAAATTAGCGTTACGATATTATGGAAACTTAGAAGGGAACTATTATAATTAGCATTTAAGAAACAATTGGTCACGCAGGCCCGAATAATAAGCGGCGTGAACCGTAACCCCATTACTAAATATTAAGGCACCTTAACGTGAGGGTATTGGGAATTCCTGGTGCACCAATTGTCTCATACTTGAAATAGATAGCATCTGCATGTGCACTAGAGTCACGACAACAATTTGACAAACAGTGATAGAAGGTAATGTTATACATCACTCCTTCATTACAGATACAAAGGAGCAACTTTTCAATCATCTGTATAAACTAGAACATTACAGAGGTATGTATGTGGAACTCTTGACTATGGAATTAATAGGTTAAGGGACTACAGTACTAGGAAGTGAGTAACCCTTACTCCTTAATTATAGGTTCATTGAACATCTAGCCGGCCTGATTAAGATGGACCGACAGTAGGATTCGGAAAGAGACCAGGACTCCATGCGGAGCTAGGTCCCCAAGAGGTGAGCAATGTTTTCATGCTCATATTTGCTTTAATGTTAAACCCACTGACCAATATCTGACACATGTCCATTATGATTAACAGGCTGTCCCACATATATATACAGTCCTGATGAAGACCCGCCCTTGATGCGTGAAAACACCGCATCGTCCCCCCAGGGTCGAAACGTCGACGCAATTCCCGCATTTGGCATGAACAAACTATTCAAAACCCTGTAGGATCCAAGACTGAATTGATATACCTACAGGATTATTGTATATATATAGTTGTTGATTCCAAAAAGTATATGAAGTAACATTTTACTTGTTGTTTTTAGTGTGTATTATGTTTTAGCACAAAGTTGTTGTGCCATGTAGGTTTTAAATACTCGTTAGGGACAGTGATTGAAGTAATTTGTCTTTACATGTGAAAGTATTTGAGTAAAAATTTGCTTTCATTTTTTTCATTGTGGTCAGTGTATTTGCTTGTGAATGTATTAGTACATCCATCTTGATATCCTGGTTAGGAACCAGACTTAAAAAAGGAAACATTGAAATACTAAAGCAGTGTATATTTATGTCCGACAGAACCATTATTATTTCGTCTCCTTCCTACACATAGCATGGTCTTACCCAGCACTTACAGAGTACTGGTCTGGTGTTTTCGCCTCGGTGAATCAAATTGTGGGTCGGTCGGATGCCCCATCTCCCGCACTAGGTGTACTGGGATATGTCAAAAACACTCCACCCAAAACACTTAAACAGCATGCACTGCTCCTCCTTTTTGCTAAAACAAGGGTGGCGTTACACGGGGCAGAAAACGAGTACCCACAATCAAGGGATGGCTGGCCGATGTTGCATACGGACATACACAGCTCGGAATATTCTGGGAGCTGATGCCGCCCACTTCCCGTCCACATGACATCTGGGAACCCTACGTACAATGGGCAAATACACAATCAGAAAGCACCGAGGGGGTGGGGGCTGAAGTGGTGATACCTGCGAGGTGATCGGGTGGGTATCTAGTGGTCTCAGGAACCAGGGTGGGTGACAGCATTTTTGTTTGAGTGACAGAATAAGGCGGCTGGGTGTGTCTAAATGGAATTGTATGTGCTCAGTGATGCCAAACTGATGACTTTGACTTCCATGCATAAGCCAGTCCCTTTATTGTTTCTTTCTTCTTTTATGTACTAACAAGGATCCCCCGAATTTGTATAGAAGTTAAGGATGTGTACATTGAATTGCAGCCATTTCGTGACCTGATGTTATATGCCTGTGATATTATATGACATGTGCGTGCACCGGGATTATTGATGTATGTGTCTGTAAACTGGCGAGTTTTGTGGTTCACTTGTGTTGTAACTCATGAAAATGCTAATAAAAAATAACAAAACAAAAAAACTACAGCAACCAAAATGTTTGGTCACATTTTAAAGAAGTTCCGCAAAGGTCAATAGGTCTAGCTTTTTGTTCAAGTGGAAATAGTTAGGCAATTGTGTGTGTTGCCAGGCAGGTCTCCTAGGAAGAAATCCCATAAAATCACAACATTTTGGGCAACAACCACATGGAAGCTGCTGGTCGCTCCAAGAAGACTGTTATGAAAATGAGTCAGAAGACTACATTAGGGTTCTTAGCGGTGATCTCGAGAAATACACAGCAAAATATTGCTTGGGAAATACTTTTGATAAACAGACAATAATTTTTTTTGCATCTTTAAGAAAGACTCTTTGTAGACAAGTCCTTACATTGTGAACAAAAAAGCTGTAAATTCAACACCATGTGCTCATGTAAAACAAGTTAATGCACAAGAGTGACTAGTTACTAGGACGGTGTCTTTGTCATAGGCTATGGCACCCAAACATCAAGCACTCTCTAAAGAAAAAACTATAAATCAGCAATTAAATTGCAATAGAAACTCACCAAAGAACACAAACACACAGTGGGTCTCTGTAAGAATCTATGTGCCAAGCCACATCTGCAGTCTAACAAAGTGAAAACTTGATGACTCAAAACCAGAACTTAACAGGAACACAAATGTGACAATCCAACCAGCATTGAAACACCATTGTCTTGATGAACTCCTAACCCAAACAATCACGAAGCTTAAAGAATATATTCAAGTCAACAGCTATAAAACACAGACCCAAAGCCAACTCTGTGGTTTCTTCTCATTGTACTCTTTTAAAGAATTAAAAACATCTGTAGTAGACCTAAACACATGATATGAGAGACTTCCGGTGAGAAGTGTACAGTTTTACACAAAACCTGTGTTGCACAAAGAACTTTTGCCAGGGCAGTTTTTTAAGTGCCCCATTTTGTAAAAGAGAAAGAGGGCATTCCCTTTTATAGTAGGATGTGGCCAAAGTTATGACCAGAACCACAGCTAGGATTTGTGCTGCAGGTCCTAAAGGGACTTTTATCACTCCTTACTCTATCTACCTGGGGACCCTGTGTTACCTGTAAGGCAGATTCGGTGGTCGGGCTCAGGTTAATGATGGTTAGCACTCTAATCAAAGAGACAGTTTCCTGCTCTCCTCCCTTGGCAACAATAGGGCCACATTTGCCACTTCGAAGAGCGATGCAATGGCCCCTCCTGGCCCACACGTCTAGTTTTGCTATACCTGAGAGCCTGTCTTGTTACTGGCTGAGTGGTCTAGTCTCACCACTGACTCAAACCTATTTGTACCTTTGCCTACCTTGGAGGATAGGCAATGGCCACAGTGACCCTAATGCTATATGTAAAGTATAGATTGTTGCATGTAAATCACTGTGCCAACAAAAGTTTATCTAGGCATGCATGCAATTTAAGAAGACCAAACAGGGGCATATTTTTTATAGCATGTATTGTAGTTTTATAACTGCATTACTCTAAAAATTACTTGTATGCTGAAACCGCAAAAAGATGGAATGTAAAAAGGCCTTGCAAGCCTAATAGGAAACTAATTAATTTAAACATGTAAACCGCAGTTTCCGACTCTTGGCATCTGTCTGGTATAAGTGATGAATAGATTAGCTTAGCAGAGGAGTTTGGTGTTTGTGTGAAAAGGTTGTATTTCCTCATGCATTTTGGCCCTATGATGTGCACTCAGCTCTGGTTATCCAGGATTGTGAAAAGCCAAAGGGTCCCAAGCCATGTCTGTTATATAGATCAATTGTCTTTAATGCTTGACTTTCAACCCTGATGCTATAGATCCAACTGCATATGGTAAAACTGTGAATGTCTCTGTTCATACCAGTGTATGTCTTTGTTCAAGTACTGCCCTCCAAGAGAATTAAAAGCCTTTTTGGCAACAAGTGAGATAAACGCTAAAACATAATTCAAGCTCTCTGAAGAGGCTTTAATGTTGGGTAGTAGAAAAATTTAGTCTAGACAGCTTTACAGAGAGAAATCTGCACTGATCTGTGATAATTGCCTTCTGTGTATATTTCAATTGGTTCAAAGTTTGGTTTCTTTTTAATTTCCTCAAAAAACAGAAATATTAGCCATCAAGAGGAGCACAATATCTTGTATTTGTTTACTTGGGACTTTAAAAATTCCACCTTGTTGGGTCTGTTGCACCAGGATGCTCTCCTTCATTCATTCAAGTAATAGTACTCCTTTGGGATTGTATCCCTCCAGAGCTCCTTCTTTTCCATGGGGTAAGTGACCACAGGCAGACACCCAGATGGTTTCATGTGAAAATATAGCTTTAGAAATATAAACTGTGGAAATAAAGACTCAATATTGTGGACTGCAAAGGTAAGAATAAAAGAAAAAACAGAAAAGCCGTCCTTGAAACATTAAGGGCCTGACTATGATGTTGAGCGGACGACACCGCAATTACATTGTGACCGCATATGATGCAGTCGCATACTCTCATTTCTCTATGAAAGCTTGTGCTGTGGCCATAACCTGCCCGTAGCACAAGCTCAAGGCACCTGCCACATGGTGCAGAGATTAACAGTGGGGCACCATAGGTTCCACCTCGGCCCCCAACCGGAGGCCATGGAGGAATTGGAGCCATGCTAGGGGCCTCTGAAGTCGCTTTCTGACAGGCTTTCCATGTCAGAAAGCCCGACATGGAAAGCCTGTCAGAAACCACCATTGTAATCCCGACAGCGGAAACGCCGTCCTCAGGGATTACATTGGTGCTTCCGACTAGCCGACGGGCACCTTGAGCCCGTCGGAATTCAGCCGTAATGACCGTCCAATTTCAATTCTGACCGCCTACATTTTTTATTAGGCAGGCAGAATTGAAACCAGAGATGTCGGTCACAAAGCCTCCAACCTGCAGTCAGAGGCTTTGCGACTGAAATCATAATCAGCCCCTAAACCTTCCCAAATCCAATTAAACCCACTTCCAACCTGTTGTAGAACTTGGATTAAATTACTATTCTAAATCCAGTCATAGTTTATGTAGTAGTAGGTAAGTGATGTGGAGAATTATTGCATGTTGACATGCATTTTCAGATACATATGTTCAATCTTTTTCTTTGCAGTCTACAATTTGAGTCTTTATTTTCGTAGCCCAACTTTTTGTACTTAATGGTCATTTATTAATAGGCAGAGCAGGTCATTAAGAAATAGGCAGAGCAGGAGGACCACCTTACAATTAGTAGTACTCATGCCCCATCAAACTCTCATTTCCCCGCTCTATTTGGAGTCAGAGGGAACTGATGGTGGCACTCCATTGGCTCTGCCAGCGGAAACCTCTTCCCTGATAGGGCGTTGGTTCATAATGACAGTCGCCCACTGTATGAGAGCGAGGCAACTGCCGGATTCCTCTGCCCGGCACCACCATGCAAGCGTCATTGCTTTTGTTGTTTACTAAGTCAGAATCCCCACTTTCAGAGTTTCTACTTGAAAAATAAAAAATGTCTTTGCTGAGGGACCCCATGAAGCGTGGCACCCAGCAAAGCCACACTCTCACCCCATTCAACTGAGTCACTGCAGGGGTAGCTCCATTGAAGTCAGAAATATCAGAGATGGCCATCCCTACCAAGTGTTCCCCAAATTTTAAGTTTATATATCCTGCTCTGAGGGAATTGTTTTATTCAATTAATATCCACATTTTGGAATCGGCATTTAACTGATCGGAATCTTCATGGATAGCCATCCATGCCCACTTTGAATCAATCAATCAATCAATCAGAGTACTTGTAAAGCGCACTACTTACCCATGAGGGTCTCAAGGCGCTGAGGGGAGGGGGGGTGCTGCTACTGTTCGAAGAGCCAGGTCTTGAGGAGTCTTCTGAAGGCGGGTAGGTCTTGGGTCTGCCGTATGTGGGTAGGGAGGGTGTTCCAGGTCTTGGCGGCGAGGTAGGAGAAGGATCTGCCACCGGAGGTCGTAGGTTGGATGCGGGGGATAGCGGCGAGGGCAAGGCCGGCGGAGCGGAGCTGGTGGGTGGAGGTGTGGAAGCTGAGTCTGCTGTTCAGGTAGGCTGGTCCGGTGTTGTGGAATGCTTTGTGTGCATGGGTGAGGAGCTTCAAGGTGATCCTCTTGTTGACGGGGAGCCGGTGTAGGTCTCTCAGGTGGGGGTGATGTGGCTGCGGTGGGGGCATTGACGATCAGTCGGGCGGAGGCATTTTGGATGCGTTTTAGTCGTAGTAGGTGTTTGGCTGGGATTCCTGCGTAGAGTGCGTTGCCGTAGTCCAGTCTGCTGCAGACGAGGGCCTGTGTCACCGTAATTCTTGTTTCGGTCGGGATCCACTTGTAGATCCTGCGGAGCATGCAGAGGGTGTTGTAGCAGGAGGAGGAGATGGCGTTGACCTGTTTAGACATGGAGAGGGAGGAGTCGAGGATGAATCCTAGGTTGTGTGCATGGTCGGTGGGTGTTGGTGCTGTTCCCAGTGTGGTCAGCCACCAGGAGTCATCCCAGGCTGAGGGGTTGGGTCCGAGGATGAGGACCTCCGTCTTGTCCGAGTTCAGCTTCAGACGGCTACTCCTCATCCAGTCGGCGACGGCCTTCATTCCCTTGTGGAGGTTGGTTTTGGCAGTGTGTGGGTCCTTGGTGAGGGAGAGGATGAGCTGGGTGTCGTCGGCATAGGAGATGATGTTGAGGTCGTGAAGGCTGGCCACTTGTGCGAGGGGGGCCATGTAGACGTTGAACAGCGTCGGGCTGAGGGATGAGCCCTGGGGGACGCCGCAGATGATGTCGGTGGCATCGGATCGGAAGGGTGGGAGGCGGACTCTCTGGGTTCTGCCTGAGAGGAAGGACGTGGTCCAGTCAAGGGCCTTCTCTTGGATTCCGGCTTCTCGAAGGTGTGTCTTTAGAGTGCGATGGCAGACAGTGTCGAAGGCGGCTGACAGGTCCAGGAGGATGAGGGCTGATGTTTCGCCATTGTCTAGTTGGCACCTGATGTCGTCTGTGGCGGCGATGAGGGTTGTCTCGGTGCTGTGGTTGCATCTGAATCTGGACTCGGACGGGTCCAAGATGTTGTTGACTTCCAGGTGGCGAGCCAATTTCATGTTGACGATTTTCTCGATGAACCTTGCCGGGAACGGGGGCAGGGATATGGGCTGGAAGTTCTTGAGGTCCTTGGGATCCGCTTTGGGCTTCTTGAGGAGGGGGTTGATTTCGGCGTGCTTCCAGCTTTCCGGTAATGTCGCTGTTTCGAAGGAGATGTTGATGACCTTCGGTAGTTGGGGTGCGATGGCTGCGTCTGCTTAGTTGAATACGTGGTGTGGGCACAGGTCTGACGGAGATCCTGAGTGAATGGAGTTCATGACCTTGCGTGTCTCGTCGTTGTTGACGTTGGACCAGGAGGTCAGGCGGTTGGCGCTGGTGGTGTTCACAGGGGAGGTGGAGTCTGGCGTAGTCGGGGCAGTCGTGGTGTTGAAGCTGTTGTGGATGTCAGCGATTGTGCGGTGGAAGAAGATGGCTAGTGAGTCGCACAGTTCTTGTGAGGGCGGGATGTCGTTGGCGTTGGCGCTGGGGTTGGAGAGTTCCTTTACGATGCTGAAGAGCTCTTTGCTGTCGTGTGCGTTGTTATCCAAGCGGTCTTTGAAGGAGGATCTCTTGGCTAATCTGATGAGGTGGTGATGTCTGCGTCTGGCGTCCTTGTGGGCTGCGTGGTTGTCTGGTGTGCGTTCGTGGAGCCATATCTTCTCCAGTTTCCGGCATGCACGTTTGGCGGTCTGGAGCTCGTCGGTGAACCAGGTGGCTCTCTTGCCTGCGTGGCATGGCATTCCTTTTCCTCAGCGTGCCCAGCAGTTTATCAGGGTTGTTACTTTATAATTCGGGAACCCATGTGGCATTACTTCACTAATCCAGGATAGGTGTGCGCGACAAAGGTGACATTATAATGAAATGCTTGTTAGACTCATGTTAGGAATTGTTAGAAAAAACAGCTTTGCGACATCCTTACATCTTTTTTAAATGGCTGTTTGTGCCTTATGGGTGAGAGCCCGGACCATACGTAAGTCTCTAGAGATGGGGCACATCACCAACAGGTGGAGTGGGTCGTCCCATGTGACCAAGTGGATAGAATGTGCCCAGGACAATGGAACAAAAAAACTTACCAGTTAAATCAGTTTCCTACGCCAAAGCATGTGAAATGCAGGAGCAGATAAAGCTACTTTAAACATTGGAATACATCACAACCACGCTGAGAGACTATTCGTGCTGAACAACTATTTAAAAGATACAACTTAAAACTGGTCCCATCCCTTACTGATCTGTAAATGGACAAGAATCTAGCGAAGTGAGTGCAACCCCCCCCCCCCCAAAAAAAAACAAATCCTACGAAAATGTTAGCTGACAAACCCTTGTCCCCGTGGTGGTTAAAGGGCTTGAAAACGCATAATAAAACATGATGCATTTTAATAAGAAAACCTGTCACAGCACCCCAAGTTAAAAACATTTCGCTTGAAAATGAAACAAATAATTTATTACAATGAATAGCTGCGAGAATGCAGAGCGAGAAAAGGCTGCCATCGTGTGGCTATAGTTGGTATTCCTGGTCATAATAAGGTTGCATATATAAAGACATTAAGGTTGCATATATAAAGACATAAGCCAACTGTAGCATCCTTGCCTTTCCACTGCTTGTTTTTTACTGTGATTACCATTGTGCTGGAACCTGGAATGTGTGATGCGTGCCTGCATCTTACATCCTTGGTTCCAGATTCTGTCCCAACTGTTATTATTACCTTGTACCTGTTACCTAACGGATGTGCTGTGCTTCCCTCTATTTAACTTGGAATAAATTACCTTTTTTATACAAAGAGGCTACTTACTTTTTTACACTGGCGACGACGGACCTTCATCTATTTTCTGCCACATCTCTTCGAAGCACAGGAGCAGAAATTCAAAGAATCCACGTCATCAACCTCATAAAGCTCTTCACCTACTTCAGAAGTGAAGCGGAACTCTCTTCACGGATTTTCCTTCAAATCCGGTCAAACTGCGCTAAGTATTTTACTTTTTAAAGATTTCTTCGTGTTTTCCTTGTTTCCTTCGTCAAAAAAAAAAAAAAAAACGGCATCTGATCTACGTCAGCAAAGTGCCTGCTGTCTCCTATTGGCTACTGGTAACCAGCCTTTATGCACCTATCCAATCGACTTTGTCCAACCTTTGCCATATTTCATTGGCTGCTGACAACCGGCCTTTGTGTGTCATCGCGTCATTCTGAATGATCGCGCATTGTTTCACGCAGGCTTACTGTGTTGCCTTGACAACGTCATTTCAGAGTGCGAAGGCTTTCTGCATTGGTCTCCCTAACGGCAGAGTCACTGTGTTTACATTACACGAAGGATTTCCTTGTTTTCTGTGAGAAAACGCGTGTACATCGACTGAAAACTGTACACATTAAGGTACTGTTTGATAACATAGAAGACATTAAGGTACTGTTTGAAAAACATTAAGGCACTGGTTTTTTACTCAGTGTTTTACATTAATTGCTTCAAGACTGTTTTCACGTTCTAATACATTTATATATTTGATCAAAAAGACTGTTTTCACGTTCTCACTCCTTGTGGAAATCTTCAGTGGATGTTTATTCTCCTTTATTAGACTGCCATCTACTGGATATTTTTGATAATTTTTTTTTCATTACTTTTGCTTCTTGTATTGTTCTCTGGCAATTATTTGACTATTATTTTAACATGCAATTTGATCCACCATCTAAGTTTTTACAGTCGAAGGGTGATCCACCCATCCCATGGGCAAGATGGAAGGAGGAATTTTTTACTTATCTAAAAGCCATGGATGGAGAACGCATGTCTGCAGAGAGAAAAAAGAACATATTTCTGCACTGTCTTGGCTCAGAAGGGCAATTAGTCTTCAGAACACTACCATCTGTAAGATCTGGGGGTGACATTAATGTTTATGATGAAGCTGTGGCTAGAATTGAAGGCAGATTCAAGCCTGTTACTAGTGTCGCTTTGAATAGATTTAAGTTTTATACCAGAGTCCAAGAGGAAAAAGAATGTTTTGATGATTTCCTTACAGCTCTACGTGCATTGTCATTACATTGTAATTTTGGTCTTATGACAGACGAAATGATCAGAGATCAGATCATTGTGCATGTAAAGAATAAGAAGGTTCAAGAGCAATTGTGGATATTAGGTGATCCTAGTTTGGAAATAGCAATTAGTACTGCTAAGGCTCTTGAACAGTCCGATAAGTGGATAAAAACATTAGACAAAGCTTCTACTTCCACCTCTGCAAGTAGTTCTACTTCTACTAGTGAAGTCAGTGTTGTTAAAACCCAGGAACAAAGAAATGTTGTACCTTCCAACAAAAATGATGGGAAGACCAGACAATTCTTTTGTTTTAGATGTGGAAATCCTGACCACATTGCTTCCTTTCCACAATGTCCTGCTATTTCTAGGCAATGCAATAAGTGTGGACGCTCTGGTCATTTTTCCAAGATGTGTAAAACTCCCGCAAGACCCTTCCAAGACACAAAGAAGTATTCCTTTTCTTCATCTAAACGTCCTTCTGGTAATGTGTCTTATATCAACGATGATGCATGTAATGATCCTGATATTAAGGAAAGTGGTATTGTAATTGCTATACAGGAGTCATTTGACTTATCCCTAGCTGATACTCTTTCATCCCCAAAAAGCCCAGTAACCATTTTGGGTAAAGTGTTAGAATTAATGGTGGACTCCTGTTCTCCTTGGACCATTATCACACACGAGTATTGTGTTAAGTCTTTTGGAGATCTAATTGATGTTAATGCTTTATCGAAACCTGACATACGTGGTTACAACTTTGATGGGTCCAAGATCAACATCATTGGTTTTAAGGAAGTTATGCTCACTATCAAAAATAGTTCTGCTAATATAAAGCTTTATATTGCATGGAGAGGTGTGAATGTTTTGGGGTGGAGGGACCAAGCGAGGCTTGGTGTCTCTCTAAATCCTAGACTTAAAGATCCTGTGTTAGTTTTAGCTATATCTGGTGGTGATTCCACTGAATCATCTGAGTTCACTGAAATTTCTCGTGACTCCACAGAATCGTCTGAATTCACTGAAATTTCTCATACTTTTCCAAAAGTGTTTTCTGACAAGTTAGGCAAATTGAATGGATTTAGCCATAAGATTAAAGTTAAACCTAACTCTGTCCCTGTAAAACAGAAGTTAAGAGGAGTGCCTATTAGCATTAGGAACGAACTTAGAGATATGCTGGACACCATGGTGAAAGATGGCATAATTGAGGAAGTGGAATCATCCGAATGGGTTTCCCCCATTGTTTTAGCCATTAAACCTGATAAAAGTATTAGGCTATGTATTGATCTAAGGGCACTCAACTAGCTCACCAAGGCCACATTGGCATGTCATCCATGAAACGCCTGGTTAGAGAAAACTTTTGGTGGCCTGGCATTGACAAAATGGTTGATAGGATGGTTAGGGAATGTTCTCAGTGTATCAGCAGCGACAAAATGCTTCATTTGTCTTCGGCTCCCCTTAAACCTGTGGCTTGGCCCAAATTTCCTTGGCAAAAGGTGGCTTTTGACATCTCAGGCCCCTTTAAACAGTTACCTTCCAATGCCCGCTTTGCCCTCGTTTTGGTTGATTACCATTCTAAATGGCCGGAAGTTAAGTTTGTAAATAGCATTTCTTCTCAAGTTGTTTTAATTTTTTTGAAAGAGACCTTTGCCAGGGAAGGTTTTCCAGAGACCTTTGTCACTGATAACGGTACACAACTCATCTCCTCTGAGGTTAAACAGTTTCTTGACTGCTGTGGTATTAAACATCATACTGTATCTTTGTACGAACCTAGGGAGAATGGTCAGGTGGAACGTTTTAATCGTGTCCTCAAAGATTGTATTTCTGGGATTGGTTCTTCTGATGATTCTTGGTTGGATGTTGTCAGGAAAAGACTTTGAGTCTACCGCATCACGCCTCATTCTGTCACTGGTGTGAGCCCTTTCAAACTCTTGAAGGGTAGAGAACCATCGTCTGTCATTTGCCCTTGGTGGGTCAAAAAGCTTAACAGAAATGACCCTAGGGTTGATATTGAAAGTGTGGCCAAACGTGTTGAAGATAAACAACAGTGTATGAAAGTGGCTTTTGATTCTAAAATGAATGTTAAACTTCATGATTTTGTTGTTGGGGAATGGGTGAGAGTAAAGAAACCTGTTTTTTTGGTTAAAGGCTTCTCCAAGTTTTTTCCTCCTATTAAAGTGGTCAAAGTATTAAAAAACTGTGTTGCCACACAAGATGGGAGGGTTTGGAACGTTCGTAGGGTTGCAAGATGTCCTGTTTCTTCTACCTCTCTTCCACCACCATCACAAGCGCAGATCAATATGCCTTCTCCCGCACATGCCAATGTTTCTCCTCATGTGCAAGTTAATGTACCACTCCAGAGTTTTACTCGTAATGATTTGTCTGTTGCTTCTAGGGTTAAATCTGATGTTAGACCCAAGAGAACTCCTAGCAGGTATCTGTGTTAATTTTCTTCTTTATTGGGGTAAGATGTGTAGCATCCTTGCCTTTCCACTGCTTGTTTTTTACTGTGATTACCATTGTGCTGGAACCTGGAATGTGTGATGCGTGCCTGCATCTTACATCCTTGGTTCCAGATTCTGTCCCAACTGTTATTATTACCTTGTACCTGTTACCTAACGGATGTGCTGTGCTTCCCTCTATTTAACTTGGAATAAATTACCTTTTTTATACAAAGAGGCTACTTACTTTTTTACACCAACAAAAATAAATACAAACAGACTGTATCCAACAAAACAGGAATACAATGTAAGTTTTATTTGTGCTACAGTCACAACCAGTGGTAGAAGTGAGCGGGATCGGAAGGGCATGGCGTGCCGGTACTTTAAAAAAATTATTTGGGTCCGTTCCCCTACTTCAGTCTTTCAAAAAAGCATTCCGGGATGGCAAGAATAGTTCTACTTTAAACCGATAACTTTTTCTTTCAGCTTCCAGGGGCTGCTTGCACTTCTCTTGAACTCCAGAGGCTGCAGCAGCCCCTCCCTGAGCTCTCACAAACTGTGGGCTGGCCCATTGTCATTCCGATTAAGGCTGATTAACCCCTTTCGAATGACAATGCGCCTGCCGTCTGCCTTTAGCATATCATGTGCCAGTGAGATCTTAGTTAGTGATTACAGAGGAGGTTCCCCAAACAGAGTACTGTGGGGAGCTTGCCCCCTTGTGTAATTTGTCAATGTTGTACACAGTGTGAACAGGGCAGGAGCAGTGATGGGACAGAAGAGACGATAGGAAAGGAGAGGTGATGGGGCAGGAGAGGTGACTGGGCAGGAGAGGTGACTGGGCAGGAGAAGTGACTGGGCAGGAGAGGGGACTGTGCAGGAGAGGGGACGGGGCAGGAGCGGTAACGTGTCAGGAGAGGCGACAGACAGGGAGAGGTGACGGGGCAGGAGAAGTGATGGGGAAGGAGAAGTGATGGGGCAGTAGCAGTGATTAGGCATGAGCAGGAGCGGTAACTGGGCAGGTGAAGTGAACGTATAGGGGCAGTTAACAGATAAGAGCAGTGAACGGGGCAGGAGAACTGATGGGACAGGAGCAGTGAATGGGCAGGAGCGGTGATGGGGCAGGAAAAGTGACGGGGCAGGAAAAGTGATGGGTCAGGGGCAGAAGCAGTGACGGGGCAGGAGAGGCAACAGGAAAGGAGAGGTGACTGGGCAGGAGAGGTGACTGGGCAGGAGAGGTGATTGGGCAGGAGAGGTGACCGGGCAGGAGAGGTGACCGGGCAGGAGTGGTGACCGGGCAGGAGTAGTGACGGGGCAGGAGAAGTGACGGGGCAGGAGAAGTGACGGGGCAGGAGAAGCGATGGGGCAGGAGGGGTGATGGGGCAGGAGAGGTGACTGGGCAGAAGCAGTGATATGGATTGAGCAGGAGCAGTGACCAGGCAGGAGCAGTGGACCGACAGGAGCTGTGAACGGACAGGAGCAGTGAACGGACAGGAGCGGTGAATGGACAGGAGCGGTGAACGGACAGGAGCGGTGAACAAAAAAACGATGGATTTAGGGCTAGATCTCTGTACTGGGGTGAATGTATGACATTGTTGTGCATTCTGTCCAGCAGTTGTTCTTTTTGCTTTTGTCACCCCGAGTGGGACGGGTATGCTCAGACGTGGGGCCCGTGCTCTCCATGCCACTGGAATCAAGCTATCCTGGCTGATGAGGGTTGAGAGCCCGAAACCGGTCCTAGGATGCTTGTTTCCAGTCCAGGGAGGACCTGGCCTGGCAGTTTGGGCTGGACTGTTCCCATGGGGTGCAGGGTCAAGACTGATTTGCATATGGCTGGGTCCAAACTGGAATGGCATAGTGAGCGAAAAAACGATGGATTAAGGCCCAGATCTCTGTACTGGGGTGAATGTATGACATTGTTCTGCATTATGTCCACCAGTTATTCTTTAGCTATATTATGATTGAGCAGCTAGTTGGCTGACATGAATATGAGGGAGCCTATGTGGGTTTCCATGAGTCTAGATTCTCCTGAAGAGTCCCTTTCTCTTCTGAGCCCTGCTTAACTCATGTGTACAGGAGGAGCCCTGTATTCATGTCCTCACTGTTTGAGACAAAAAATACTCATGGATTTCTGAACAATGAGAGTAAAAGCATTATTGTAACATGTTGTTCCTGCTTATATTTTGCACGCTTTACATTAACCTGTATTCCCTATGAGTGTTTGCTTTTTTCTGAATTAAACCGCAAATAAACATGTTTATCCACTGTTTGAATTAAATAACATTATAAGCTGTAACTGGTCAGTGAAATGCTAAACGTACTAAAAATTGGTATGTTTTGCTATTTCTAGCCACACCCCTGATCCAATCTTCGGTTATTCCCGCCCCCTGATTCTCCACCCACAGTTCCCCTACTTTTTTTTCCCCACTTCGACCACTGGTCACAACCTGTACCAGATGCCCTTCTTCAGATCTTCGCCAGGTTTTTAAGCAGACGGGGAGGGTGGAAGGCGGGAAAAAATAGTATCCCACTAACGCCGGGAGCAGCAGCGAGCACCAATTAACTTAAAATTAATCTTTGCTTGGTCCATGCCCCACATAAAGGATCGGAAGTGACGTATGGCCAGCGCAACACTGGGTAATTAAGGTGGCTGCAAAGAAGAGGGAGACTCATGCCAACAAATGGTAAGCAATGGGCGGGCTCCAAGCCCTTTTTATAAACAATAGTGTCTTGAAAGCAAGCGCATGTGCTTGCAGGCTCGACCCTATAAAGGTCCTGGGATCCAGATTCTGAAAAAGGTGGTACCATTAGTTTCTTTAATAAAATTGTTATAAAAGGATTTTCAAACCATCATTTGAAACTTACATTTTTCTCCCACAAAACTATGCAGCTCAGAGATTCTAGTAAGACAAGCTTGAAGCTGGGGGATAGTTATGTGCAAATTAGAATTCATTATATATTGAGATAATATTGTGATTGTTAATCAGCATTGCATCAGGCACAATCTAATATCCCTCTGAAGGAAGTGACCTGATAAGGGTCACCCGGGTAACTCGCGACCACCTCTCTGCCTTCCATACAAATGAAGAGTCGGTCAGACAGTAGAGAATACAAACCAAAGAACATTTATTGAAAGTACACTTGAGTGGAGTCCAGTCTGACTAGCCTCCTAAGATTGCGGCAGAGGGACTGGCTTCAGTCAGCATGGTAAGGCATAACGTACATTTCCAACACCTCTATAAGACACGCCCAGACTGGATTTTCCAGTTAGTAGCTGGTGAACAAAGGAGATACAGAAGGATGGGTTGCAGTCCTCAGACCAGGCACACATTATCTCACAGTCATGGGTACTCTGCCTACACCCGCCACTCAGGGCTTTGGGAGCACGCATATCTCGACAGAAAGGTATGTGATAATAAAAACGGTCTATTCATTAGCACAGCAAAACTCAACCTTGGAGAAATACGTAAACAGGAAATGCATTGGCAGCTGCTTTTCTGTGAGGCAGACACAAAATGAGACAGAAGTATGGACCCGATACACAAAACTAACTTAAGACAAAATCCTAAACGTACTACTTTTGGTATTCACAGAAGTTAGGATTTTGTCTTAAGCTTGTGTTAAGACAGAATTAAGACAGACTTAAGACAGACTTAAAACAGACTTAAGACAGACTTAAGTTAGGATTTTGTCTTAAGTCTGTCTTAAGTTTGTCTTAATACAAACTTAAGACAAAATCCTAACTTCTGTGAATACCAAAAGTAGTAACTTTAGGATTTTGTCTTAAGTTAGTTCTGTGAATCGACCCCTAAGTTTTGATCATTGCTCAAAATGGCGGCTATTACAAAATGGAGCAATGAAAGCTAACTTAAATCGTACAGTGCATATAGAATTCGGCGAAAGCATTTTTCCAGTGCAACAGACCCACCTTTTAGCATTAGTTAAGCATTTTGTTACTGCCCAAGAACAATTAACATCACAGATGGAGGAAGACATATCATCACTACAAGCTAATATAGGCTGTATCAATACTCATAAATGCCTTTGTCTATTGACATGAGGTCTTGTATATCATCATGGCTGTTGTTTTATTGTCAGGTACCAGGACCTTCGGTTTGGTCGTTAGAGACTTATCAGAATGTGCACAGCAAGCAGGGAGGCAATTTATGCACAGGCAACAGGTAACAATTATACCAGCAACTACAACTAGGAAAATGAGAATCATCCAACCCCAGGACATGAATATGCCCCAGAACCATCCAGAGAGAGACCAGGTACCATTCTCTTGGTGGATGTTAGACACGGGTCTGTGCAACTTCTGGATGGCAGAGTATACATTAGGGGTGTGGTCAGGTATCTATACGAAGCAACTACTGCCAATGGCGCAACAGGCCCCTTTCCGTTCAGCGAGGATGAAGTATAACACCATCCGGTTCTTTAAAGCAACAAACCTCAGCTGTAATATTTGTCACAATTCCAGCTGTTGTATTGATAAACCGCTTTACAACTCTTGTAAGCCAACAAATGTTAAGGCTGTTAGACATAGGCCCCTAAAAGTGTAAAATATCCTTCATGACATCTGTAAACTGCTGCAAAGTGGTGTCTGTCTGATCTATATCTTCTGTGTTAATAACTCTTCTAATTCAAGACCGGTATGTACTCCTACGCTGCAATCGATGGCCCTTATGGTAATTGCACGATGCTATATACACTGGGGGAAGAAGTGAAGAGAGGTAACATGTACCTTACCACCCACTAGGAAGGCAGACATAAGCTTGAGACCCACAAACGAAATAAACATTATGTGGTTGGAGCAAAGGCGGACTGCTGGTTGTGCTCAATATATAGGTGTAATTGCAATTGCTCTCTCCTACTTTACGCTCCCTATTCCCTGGACACGAAACCCAGCAGTTGTGTCGATTAGTGGTATTGGCATCACTTTGTCCTTAGTAATATTGCATGTTTGAAAACATTTGAAGTATTCAGTAGCATTAAACCCCTGGAAGTCTAACATTTCATTTCGAAGTCATGTTGCATTTTTTTCCTGCTCATATACATTCATGCAAGCTGCTAGGGACAATGTAGCGGGGGGCCCTTGTTCTCCTCGAGTAAACCCTTAGTGGACCCATATATATTATAAGACTGTGTAATAATCAGCAGATGTCATAGTCATAGTAGAAGAATGAAAGTGAATATATACCATAGTAAACAGTTCAAACCACCCCTCGTAGCTCCCCAGATATGATAATGGCATCGATAATAGGATATCACTTCTATGCTTAACTGAAGGGATTAAACCACAGATCCAACAATGAGTAGCATTAGACGTATCATGGGCCTGATGCAACATTTGCAAAAATACATTGTCTACATATGTTTTGTGATGTTCCCGATTGTGGGGGGCCAAAGTGAAGAACATGTGTTCAGGGGTAACAGGATTATACCAACCAGGGAATGCACTGGGTATTTCTCTTTCAAGAACAATGCTACTTCACAACGACCCCTACAAAAACTATTCTGCTCTTTATGGACCAGCCAGACTAACTAGACTCATCCCGCTGTAAACGCGGTGCTGCAAATGGCTGTTCCTCCTGAGTAATGGATCGGCCAAACGGGTACATTATAAAATCAAGGGGGAAAGAATGCAAGAAAACCAAGGGCAAAAGGAAAATGTTCCCACCATCCATTAAAGCCTCGCTGGCAGACTCCTATTGTTCATCAACGCTAGCGCTGTTAAGAACCAGCGGTGGAGCTGTCGGACCAGCTCTTGAAAAAAATCCCATGTAGTACAGGATAAAATACCCCCCTTCAGTGGAGCATGTTTGAGCTATCATGTCCAGTGTCCGAACAATGCACCAATCTCGCCTCTCCCTACTCTACTGTTGCCTTACTTATCAAGTCCATCCCTGCTAATCTGACTTTTCCTTTGGTGCATTGTTCCTCTGTCGGGGACGCAAATTGTACCTAACTGCCGTGGGCACAGAGGGGTCAGGAAAAACATGGGCGTAAAATCCGTTACGCTCGCGGATTTTTCGTATTTTCGGAGAATCCGCAATCCGCGAACTCTCACGGATGTGGCGAGAATACGCAAATCCGCGCGAAGCAGATTTTTTGTTTGTGTTCGCACTGCTCGCGGTCAATCTCGCAACAATCTCGCACTCGGGAAAGTACAAAAATTACAAGGGGAGGGGTAAAGGAAGTGGCCCAGTCTCCAACTTCCTGTTCCTGTCCAGCAAGCTCCTCCCATAGGGGTGGGGTGAAGGAAGTGCCCCAGTCTCCAACTTCCTGTTCCTGTCCAGCAAGCTCCTCCATTTCCTGGCGACTTTGATTTCGATCTTGACTGGGAAGGATTACTTTTTGTGGTTGCTGCTGGATATTTGGATTTGAGGCCTTTTGGATTACTTTTGGATTCGAAATTTGATTTCACAAACAAGTAAGTTGATGTTGTTTGTTTGTGGTGATTTTTGTGTGTGTTGCTTTTTTTTCGACTTTTTTGGGGGGAAAATCTGCAAGTTCGCGAGCTGAGGATGTTTTTGCTTGTGTTCGCACTGCTCATGTCCCGCGCAGCAACAATCTCGCACTCGCGAAATTGTAAAAATTACAATTCTGCACATGAATTGAAAACCACCAGGCTTAGTTATGGGTGCATGCATGATACAACTGTTTTCTTGAAATTTTTTTTTAACATGATTCTGGCCAGGGCATGGATGGCATTGGATTGTGGTGATCTTTGTGTGTTTTACGACTTTTTGGGGTGGTGTTGGGGGCTTGCTATGTGGGTGGGGGCCATTTTATTGCCTGGTCCCGTGTGGTTGGGGGTCTAGGGGGCATTTTTAAGCCAGTTTGTGTGCTTTGTGCCATAGGCCTGCACCCAGTGTGCTCTGATGTCATCCATTATGCCCAGGGGGCCCAGAATCGGTCTGTTCGCGGATTTTGCTGGTTTTTCGCCACGTTCGCGCCGTGAAGCAACAATCTCGCACTCGCGAAATTGTAAAAATTGCAATTTTGCACCGGAAAACCACCAGCAGGCAGCATAAGCCTTCTGAAACTTGATGGATGGCATTGGATTGTGGTGATTTGATTAGTGTTGTGTTTTTTCACTTTTTGGAGTAGGGGTTGGGGGCTGGCTATGTTGGTGGTGGCCATTTTGAGGCATGGTCCTGGCCATGTGGATGGGGGGGTCAAGCGGCCATTTTGAAGGCAGGCAGTGAGCTTTGAGACATAGGCCTGCACCCATTTTGCCTTGCTTTCACCCATTGTGCCCAGGGGGAGTCAGGGGTACATGAAAGTACAACCCTCTCTGTGTGTGCTCTCTTGGATCAATGTTAAATTCCTGTTTCCCAAAAATTTTGCAAATCCTAATATTGAAATTTCCATATTGTGTGGTGTGCACGTGTGTATTCATAAATGCCTACTTGCAAACTGTTTATTGAAGCGCTACATATACAACATATATTTACTGATGTTCCTCTGTCTTCGTTTGCTTTTAGGTGCACAAAACTCCGCATCATCGTTGAGCATCAGTGCCAGGAAGAAGTCCTGCTGCGGCCTGTTGTTCCGACATCTGAAGAAGATGGCTCCAAAAAGAGGTGCCCGTAGGTCCTCTTGCAAGAAAGATGTCTCTACTAAGGAGAAGAAGAAGCAAGTGGCACCACTTACCAAGGAGACTGGTGGCTCAACCAATACATTTTTTGGGGAAAAACAACAAAAAAAACAAAGGCCCACCATGAGTGCTGCACAGGTAGCCTGTTTAGTTGTTGAATCACCAACGACCAGTGATGTTGGTTCATCGCAAGAAAGTAGCAGCACACCATCAACACAGGTTGTAACTCATCTCACAAGTACTATTCAACAACCAAAGCCGCAACAACAACTGCATGGGCTACTAGTACAAGCAGAAGTACATGCGCAAGGAGCTGTCCGAGAAGGAGCTGTCCGAGAAGGAGCTGTCCGAGAAGGAGCTGGCTGTGAAGGAGCTGGCTGTGAAGGAGCTGGCTGTGAAGGAGCTGGCCGAGAAGGAGCTGGCCGAGAAGGAGCTGGCTGTGAAGGAGCTGGCCGAGAAGGAGCTGGCCGAGAAGGAGAAGGCCGAGAAGGAGAAGGCCAAGAAGGAGAAGGAGAAGGCCGAGAAGGAGAAGGACGAGAAGGAGATGGCCGAGAAGGAGAAGGCCGAGAAGGAGAAGACCGAGAAGGAGAGGTCCATGGAGACTTGCAAGTAGAGGTCAGTGAAGATGCCCATGTAGCGGCGCATGGAGCGGTGCAAGTGCCCACAATGGTTGTTCTTCCAGAAGTAGGGGCACAGGAGGAAATTGACTTTGGAGCCGGGGTATCATGTCAGGAAGACGAAGCCACTCCTCCTGATGATTCATTTTCTCCCAGCTCCCCAGCAAGGAAAAGATCAAGGAGGGTGTGTAGAAGTTCCTCTTCAAGCCCCGCTCCATCAGATGATGATCTGGATCTAGATTGGCAACCATCTCTGACGTCTGAGAGGGAGGCACACCATGAGCTGCGAAAGGTATCAAATGTTAAAAGGAAGGGCCCCGGAAAGCTCATACTTATGGATCCGAACGTCGGACTTGATGAAGTGGTGCATTCTGATGTTGTTGAACAGGATGACAGCAATGACCTAGTCATCACACATGTCAGTCCAGCCACACCGGCCATGCAGCAGACAGACATTTATACCCTATCCCGACGTCATGCTGAGCGTGACCCTGGCGACGTGCCACTGGTAGCACCACCAACGCAGTCAAGTAGTACAACAAGTTCAACAAAACCTACAGCTCCCATATTTTCTCCCCAGAGGGGTACTCCATCTAGCTCGACTCCCTCAAGTAAGGTTGCTGCAATAATTGCACAACCCAGTAGATGTCTGCAAGGCTCATCCACCACTGCTTCATCTGGCATTGGCAGCAGTATCACCTCGTGCGGCAAAACCAGAAGTTTCCAGTCCCCAATTTGGAACTTTTTTAGTGTCCATGAAAAGTATGATAACATAGCCGTTTGTTGCATTTGTAAGACTAGAGTTAGCCGCGGTAAGACTGGTACCAACTATGGAACCGGAGGCCAGATAGGTCATCTTGAAAGAAAGCACGCTGTCGAATGGTTTCCGCACCTAGCAAACGTCAAGGGAAAGCGATCCCAAAGGGCAAGTGGCCAAAATATACCCATACTAGGTGTTTCATCTGAAGATGACGGGGAGGTAGAAGAAGCGTCAGACATGTGTCCGGTTGCACCCAGTACCCCTGGCAGCACCACACCCTCCGGAACACATAGAAGGCACACTGAGAGTCTGGGAGACACACCAATGCGGAAAATGTCAACACTGATCAGAAGTGGGTCGAAGAAGGCATCAGCATCATCCCGTAAATTTGTCCAGCGCACCATTTCAGCCATGTTCTCCTCAGATGTGCAATTTCAACGCAACCACCCAACTGTACGCCTGTATAACACTAAGCTGGCTAAAATGCTAGCGGTGGACCTTCTCCCTTTTTCGTTTGTCGAAGGTGTGGGTTTCCTTGAACTCGTGGCAACACTGGCCCCTAAATGGAAGGTTCCTAGCCGGTTCTATTTTGCCAGGGTTGCTGTTCCAGCACTACATAAAGAGGTGCTTGAGTTGGTGGGGGCAGCTTTGCAGAAGAGTGCTGTTCACACTATACACCTGACAACAGACATGTGGACAAGTTGCCAATCCCTTGATTACATGTGCATCACTGCACACTGGGTCTCTTTTTCAGGGGTTATAAAACAGATAAATGCAGGTGGTGACTTGGTCGAGATTTTTAAGGGTGCTCGTAAACATGCAACATTAGCCATGTTTGGCATGGAGAAAAGTCATACTGCAGTCAACATTTTGGCTGACTTTAACAAAAAGGTCTCGCAATGGCTGCCCCCAAGAAATTGCAAGGTTGGTTATGTTTCTACAGATAATGGCAGCAATGTAGTTAGGGCCATGGAGGACGGTTTCTATTTCAGAGTGCCGTGTTTGGCGCACTGTATCAACCTTGTTGTGCAAAAATTTTTGAAAAAAGAACTTGCAGTCGACAAAACACTGACCATCTGCAGAAGAATATGCACACATTTCAACCATTCTTTTAAGGCCCGGAAGGAGCTGAGGCGCAAGCAAAATGAACGTAGAATGCCAGTGAAAGCACTTATCCAGGAGGTGGCAACACGTTGGAACTCAACCTTCTACATGCTTGAGCGTCTGCATGAGCTGTTTCCAGTAGTCAATGAGTATTTCTACAACCTGGGTGGTGATACGACAGAAATGATGCTAGCGGTGGAGCAATGGCAGCTAGTTAAAAGCCTGACAGACATGCTTCGTCCTTTTGAGGTCTTCACGCGTGACGTCAGCAGGGAGGACTGTTCTTTGAGCAAAGCTATCCCATTGTTGCTGAAGCTCGAGCACCAAGTCAAGGTGGTGTCTTCACAATTAAAGGACGTTGGAAAGAACGAAGCACATGAGTTGGCGCAGAGATTATTACAATGCCTAGTTAGCAATAAACGGCTTGTAAATATCAAGAAACAACAGCACTACATTTGTGCTACTATTCTGGATCCACGTTACAAAAAGCCATTGTTTGGCAAAGTAATAATTCCTTTTGAAACATCGGATGTTACAGAGTACAAAGGTTGGCTAGCTCAGTCAGCCATTCGTTTTGAAAGAGAGCGGAAGGAAACTGTAGGAGAAGACAGTACTACTAGTGAATCAGCAGGCCATCAGGCGTCCCAAAAAAGCACTTCTGCATCTGTGCCTGTGGCAGAAGTGAGTGTCTTTTCCTCTGAGCCGTTAACCACACCAGCAACCGTATCATCTGCACCAGGCCCAGGCGATATGACTGAAGCGGGTTGGCTAACTCAGCTAGGGTTTCCTTGTCCTAGAAAGGACACAGAAGTGCAAAGTACAGGAATCCGGGAGGACATTCTTTCAATGGTGCAGGCCTATCTGGATGACTCAACAGAGGTCAATATTACTGAGGACCCCTTGGCGTATTGGCATGGGAAAAGAAAAATATGGCGAGAGCTCACCAACCTGGCTATCAATTACTTGTCTTGCCCACTCGCAAGCGTGTCCTCAGAACGTGTTTTTAGTTCTGCTGGTGGCATTGTGACTTCCAAAAGGTCCCGCCTCTTGCCCGCAAATGTGGAGCGGCTCACCTTGATAAAGATGAACCAGCACTTCATACCACCAGATTACAGAGTACGAGAATCCACGCAGGAAGAAGAGGACACCGACCTACCTGAGGAAAGTTCTCCTCAGTTACTAGAAGTAACCCCGACTGATGATTTAGCAGAGTATGAGGACGAGTTCTGCTTCCCTGACAGCGAGTTCTGAAAATGAGTCAATCATTCATTAATTGTAAATTTAGTCCTCCTTATTCACTTTTATTCCTGTGTGTCTGTCTTTCTTTAGCAAGTGCTTCATCACATTCCCAACAAAACTGTAATCAACCAATAAAACAACAAGCCCATCAACAGAACTGTCTTGATTTTGATGCCGCAGCATTCCTCAGGTTCACAACAGTTAGTTGACAAGAACTCAGTCCTGGTCGTCTATCCTGAGTCCTCCTCCTCCAGACTCACCCTATCCATTACCCATAATGCTGATGCCTGGATTCTGTACAATGAAGAAACTTACGTTGACGAGTCCCCTAACGCCTTAGGACACTGTGAGTTCCAGGTGGAGCCAGCCCTCAAACACAAATTACAGGTAAGATAAGCGTTTGGATGGGAGGTAGTATAATGGAGTGTTCGGATAGGCGAGAGAGTGACAGTGGTACTAGCAGTAAAGTCCTAGGGCTCTTGAATTAACAAACTCTGTGACAGGCATTTACTTTGGAAAACATTTGGCCTATTACACGTGAACGTTTAGGCGTTATTATTGCTCGCTTGCCTGTCTCAGGGGTGCTGTCTGTGGGGCTTCTAGGTTTTTGGGTTGTGTGAGCACCGCTGCCACATTTCTAATGTTGATTGCTTTTGTTTTGCAGAAAATCCACGCCGGGAAACTCCAGTTGGGGCCCTGCTGCAGAACGCCTTAGGACACTGTGAATTCCAGGTGGAGCCAGCCCTCAAACACAAATTACAGGTAAGATAAGCGTTTGGATGGGAGGTAGTATAACGGAGTGTTCGGAGAGGCGAGAGAGTGACAGTGGTACTAGCAGTAAAGTCCTAGGGCTCTTGAATTAACAAACTCTGTGACAGGCATTTACTTTGGAAAACATTTGGCCTATTACACGTGAACGTTTAGGCGTTATTATTGCTCGCTTGCCTGTCTCAGGGGTGCTGTCTGTGGGGCTTCTAGGTTTTTGAGTTGTGTGAGCACCGCTGCCACATTTCTAATGTTGATTGCTTTTGTTTTGCAGAAATTCCACGCCGGGAAACTCCAGTTGGGGCCCTGCTGCAGAACGCCTTAGGACACTGTGAATTCCAGGTGGAGCCAGCCCTCAAACACAAATTACAGGTAAGATAAGCGTTTGGATGGGAGGTAGTATAATGGAGTGTTCGGAGAGGCGAGAGAGTGACAGTGGTACTAGCAGTAAAGTCATAGGGCTCTTGAATTAACAAACTCTATGACAGGCATTTACTTTGGAAAACATTTGGCCTATTAGTTACACGTGAACCAACACGATGACAGTGTTCAGTAAAACGAACTTACTGCAAAACCACCACCCACCAGGCTCAAAAGTAGTAAAAAACAGGTATGCTCAGATAAAGTTTGAAAAAGTATATTTATATCCCTAACAAAATAATCTCCCGCAAGACCCTCCCTAACCCCAAATAAATAGTCCATCAAAAGTCCCCAAAAAACCCAACTCCCAATTCCCACCCCCCAAAAGTCTCTAAAAAAGGGGCAAGGGACACTCTACGGATGCAGGTTGTTCACTTTGGCCTCCAGGGCATCATGCCTTAGGGCCAGGGCATCGTACTCCTCCCGGAGCATGGCGTGATCTAAGCGGAGGCCCTCCATCACCTTTTTGTACTCCTCCCATTTCTTGACCTCCGCCTCCAGGTTGGACACTCTGCGGAGTGCACGGCGCAAGCGTGCCTTTACAGTACTGTGAGGAGGTGCAGCCTTTGCTGCTCGGCGGTGGCGTCTTCCAGCACGGCTCTGGTTGGCTGGAGCACTGCGCTTACCGGCAGAACGTGGGGTCACGGAGGAGGATGCAGTAGATGTAACATTTGATGCACTTGAGTGCGTGTCGTCCCCCTCCATTTCCACCAGCCGGCGATATTGCGCAACAGTGGCATCCAGCCTCCGTTGCCGGGCCAGTACAGCCAGCATACTCCTGCTCGGTTTTGCAGTTTTAGTATTACCAACTATAGAAGAAAGAAAGACATAATCTGTAACGAATGCTCTTTAAAAATATGATTAACACAAAATGATTCAGCAGGAAGTTGTGTCACAGTACAACTAGCAACTAGCCAGCGCAGTACAAATCTATTCAGGCCAGTATCATGGGCGTCTGCATGGAGGGGCAAGGTGGGGCGCTTATGGTTTGGTGCTCTTTCATATGAAAGAGATCTGGCAGAAGTGAGTGACTTTTCCTCTGAGCTGTTAACCACACCAGCAACCGTATCATCTGCACCAGGCCCAGGCGATATGTCTGTTTCCCCCCCTCTCTCTGTCTCTCTCTGTCTCCCTCTTTCTGTCTCCCTGTGTCTCCCTCTACCTCGCTGTCTCTCTCTCTCTGTCTCCCTCCCTCACCCTCCCTCTGGCTCCCTTCCTCTCTCTCTCTCTCCTTCTGTCTTCTTCTCTCTCTGCCTCTATCTGTCTGTCGGTCCCAGCCTGCTGTAATTACCATATTGTAACTTGTCACTGGGCCAGCACTGGATACACATCATATGCTATCTAAGAGTCAGATAGTACCATGATCCAGCTTACCTGTACTCGCCACCACCACTGCCTGCTTCCTCACAGTCTGATTGTCCTCTGGCGCCGCATCCTCCACAGAGTAGTCCACAGACTCGGAGTCGATCACGATCACGTCCGAGCTGGCCCCGCCACCAGATGTTCCACCTAAAAAATATATTTAAGACTGTTAGATTACACCACTCACTAGTATTTGGTTTAGGAAGGAAGAAATTTGAAAACAACAGAAAAAATAATTGACTGTCTACTCTAGTCTAAAGTAAAAATTTCCCTCCTTCCAGGGAAGGCTGTTGTCTTGCTGCTTTTCTTTGTCACAATTGATGACTGCTTGCTTAATTTTAACACACACCATTTTTCTCTGAACAGACAGACGCTGGACTTCTACGGACAAGAGCAACATCAACTAAACCAGGTGAAAGCTCGGCTCGACCACAAGAAATGTGTTCCAACTTCCATTACTCATCAACTCAGCAGCAAGCACTTTTCCTTTTCCAGCTAACTTTATTTTAATATATGTGTTTACTTTTACTTTTAATGAAGCTTTTAAACTTGAATAGACTCTGTGGTTTTTTGGTCCTCCAGACTAGAGTGACTGAGCGAAAGGTTTTGTAATTTTTGCAAGGAGGAGTCCGTGCCGCTGACACTACCAGGTTTATACAGTGTGCCAAACACACCACTCTGAAATATTATGACTCTGGTCTTTCGTGTCCATAGTTTGGCTTGTGGAGATTTGTCCCTGCAACAGTAGTATTATTGATTTTGCTCCTATCTAAACACTGTTTCGAAAAAATTAAATTAGGAACGCTTGGACAACAATAGGTCCTCTATATTTAAATGAAAACTTACTGGGGCCAGCAAAGGAGCACTCGCCGCCCTGGCCTGCATCCTCCTCCTTTGGAGCCACTGCATCCACTGTTTCTGTCCGCTTGCCCCTGGGCGGACCTGACGTACAACATGAAAGAAAGAACAGAAAAAATTGATGATTGCTGCGTGTCGATGTCCTTGTCAACCAAATCAAACATTTAGAAAGAACAAGAACCAACTATTTCAGCCAAAAAGAGGGCTACAAAGGAAGGACTGCACCTGAGCCTCTACTCTAGGGGCAGATTTACAAGCCCCTTGCAGCTCTTTTGCTCCGTTCTTGCGTCACTTTTGTGACACAGCGCCACAACAAGAGAGGTGCCATGGTGTGGCGTATATTAACAACGTGACGCATATGGGAGATGCATCCCATTCTAAAGCCCTGCGCCATAAGGGAGCGTTCCAGCGCAAGGGAGGGCGTTCCTGCGCAGGAACGCATGCTAAAAGTGGCTATGGGGAATAGATAAAATTTCAATCAGTCATTTAGGACAATGATCCGTCACTGAAACCCTGCGCCTGCATGAAGCAGACTTACGGCTTGACGCAGCATTGCTGGAGCTGCGCCATCGTTGCAACGCAACTCCATCAATGAGCCGCATTTACGGCACCGATGCGTAACGCTTCGGTGACGTTTTGGCACCATGGCGTGCCGCATTGAAAATACGGCGCACCATGGGTGGTGCTGGCGTGCCTCACACTTTGCAGGGATGCGCAGGTAATTGCTAATCTGACACTTAGGGGCATACTTACGAGTTCTGAGCTGGACACCTCCAGATGTGCACCAGAACAAATGCGTAACGCAAAACTAACCTTGCGTCACGGCAGATGCGCCGCAATTACAATGCGGCAAACCCTGGCGCAAGGGTAGGCAGATGCGTGACGCATCTCGTGACGAAAGAGGGGTGCATCTCTAGAGTGCCGTCGCAGGCGCGATGCAACTCTAGCAATGCTCAGGGCTGCCCAATACTCAACATACCGCATCAGTCCTTACGCCTGCTTCAAGCAAGCAGGCATAAAGAATTGACGTAGCAGCGTCGCGGAAGTGCCTGCGTTAAATCTTGTAGATTTCACGCAGGCACTTTTGCGAGGCACACATCTGCCTGACCGCCACCCGCCCCCCTCCCCCTGCGTGGGAACGCTCCCATTGTGGCACAGGCCCAGGTCTTAACGTGGCGCATCTCCCTAGATGCATCACGTTGTACATGACTCGCAGGGATGCGTCACGTTTACGTCGCTGTGCGTCAGGTAAGGCAGCGTAAACGTGGCGCAAGGGGCTTGTAAATCTGCCCCTTTGTGTCTAGCATTACGCAGTTCTATAAAGTACACTCATACATTACTCAGCCCAAATAAATGAACACATAATAGAAAACAAATAAGCAGTGGCATTGCCACAGAGAAGGAGAGCAGTGCACCTGAAATGCACAGAAGATTTTGAAATATTAATTTACCTCTCCTATCAATGTAATCAGCAGCATTATTGCTCTTTGTAAAAAAGTTAAAGCAAACATTTGCAATATTATATAACACACAGAGCAGGAGAAAAAACAGAGTAGTGACGAGTGATGAAAAAATTGCTACTACTACTCACCGAGCCCGGGGACCTCCACTCCCAGCAGGTCGAGCAGGTCGTGCTCCCGGTCCAGCATATCGGTCCAGCGGTGGGTCACCTGATTATAGGTGCGCTGGACCCCCGTGATGTTAAAAAGGGCCCGGCACACCTGCCCCCACCGCTTCCGTCGCTCCTGGCTGTTGGTGTAACCGGCAGCGATCCTGCCGCCTGCCGCGATGGTCCTGGGGAGACGGCGCTGCACATAATAAACAAGTGAGCCCACCTCCTCAGGACTGAAGATCTCCCGGGGCACCACCATTTCCGCCCTCAAGCGGCCACACGGGAGCCGGGCACGGGCTGCGGAGGCCGTCATGGGCAGCTTGACTGCTGTCTTCACCATGTTCTGGGCAGGTAAGGAGATAAAATGAAAAAGAATAAGAGTAGAAAAGAAGGAAATAAAAGTTTAAAAAAGTAGTTGAAAAGTAAACAAAAGTAGACTAAAACACAAAAATATAGACCTATAAAACAAGAGGGATAGAAAAAAAGTTTAATAGATAAAAAAAAAAATAAAACAAGCAAAGGATGGCAGAGATATACAGAGGATAGAAACACCATGCCCAGACACATAGGAATGAATGAAAAACAAGATGGCCGCCCGAACACGTGCGTGTAAGTAAGTTCGCACGCGATTTCTCTCGCGAACTCGTGCGAACTTGTATTCGCAAGGCGCTCATCGTGCAAGATTACACATAGCGGGCGGAAACGGAAATACGTCACGCAAACAAAATGGCGGCGCCCATACTCAACCTTGGGGTAACTCGCACGAGTTCGCGGCTTCCACGGTTGATTTCGCACGGCGCCGCGCCTCGCGAATAGGGCGAAATTACCGAAAAACGAGTTTTGCAAAAGCAAAACCAACGAGCACGTGCAAAAGTTCGAGCTCATCATTTGTAACCATTTCCCTGTAGTGCTTCCTGAAGGGGCCCTCCAGAATCCGGTTGCCTATTTGCAACTATTGTGTGACCCTGCTCTGACAGTCACAGAATAGTTACAAGTATGCCATTGCATCCTGTTAAAAAAATGTTACATTGCAACAAAAAGGAAAGGGAGCAGACAAGCAGGGGCCAGCCTTCATTAATGTCAGTTGGGGCAGGGCAGGTGTTGTTGTTTGCAAAACTTAAAGCACTTAGCAGGTGTGCTTTGCTTTGCCTCAATAATGTACACTCACTGGTCAATCAGAGGGTGTTGTGATGACACCGAGGGTGGCATGGGTGTGCCAGCCAGAGGGTGGCATGGGTGAACCAGAGTGCCAGTGTTGACAGGATGGCAGTGCTTTGCTTTGCCCCAATAATGTACACTGGTGAACCAGAGGGTGCTGTGATGACACAGAGGGTAACATGGGTGAGCCAGAGGGTGGCATGGGTGACCAAAGAGAGTGCCAGTGGTAACAGAGGGTGGCAGTGATGAAGAAAGCCTTGCAAACAGGCTGGGCACGTAGAAACAACAAGTTCGCAAAACTGGCGACCCGACAAGTAAGTTCGCAATTTGCGAAATTGTACAAAACCCTCGCGAACTTGCAGAAACCCGTGCGAACACCCCCCCCCCAAAAATACGCAAATCCGCGAGAATTCGCGGAATTTGCGGATTTCCGCAATCCGCAAATCCGCAAATTCGCGGATTGCGAATCCGCAAAATACGCCCATGCTTGGGGCCAATGGAATGAGACTCAAGCACAGATGGGCCAGTAGGACAGGGCTCCTGTAAGGCCCTGACCTCAGGGGGCACTGCGGCGTTCAACACTGCATCATTCTCATCCTCCGTTTGGGCCCCAGTTAGCTGGGCATCGAAAAAGGGACAAAGCGGGGCACTTGCTCGCCCATCTGAATCCCCGATGCAGTCAAGGACCCACTGGTCGTAGGGCAGAGGAAGAGGTATTTTTGGCAATGCTGGCTGTGTATCCAATTCTTTTGGCCAGCATCCTTGACTTCTCTGAGGCCCCTTCCACCTCAGCTCCAAGGCTTTTATACTCTGGAAGTTGCACGTCAGGATGTAGTCTCCGGGCCAAATGTCTTGCCCGGGCCCCTCAGGTGCTGGTGGAAGTGTGTCCTGGATCTGTTGGTGAATAGAACACAGACTTTTAGTTAACTCATACAAGTAGTCCACCAATGGAGGATATTCAATACAGAGATCCTCTGAGGATGTGGGACGCCCCAAACATTTGCTGGGTATCCAAACACGACCTCGTAGGGTGACAATCCTGTCCTAGAGTGAGCTGTCATTCTTGTTTGACAAGAGGGCTACTGGTAAAGCATCTGGCTACTGCAACCCTGTGCTCTTCTGAATCTTTGATAATTTCAGTTTGAGAGTACCATTGTACTTCTCAGCCAAACCCGCTGACTGCGGGTGATTCGCAGCATGAAACTTTTGTTAGATTTGGAGCCCCGCACAAACCAACTGTGTGACTCTCTTGTTAAAGAGGCTTCCGTTATCACTCCAAATCAAACGGGGCAAGCTGAAGCGAGAAAATAACTCCTTCATGAGTACCTTTGCAGTCGCTATGGCTGTATTTTCTTCAGAGGGGCGAGCCTCAACCCATTTACTGAATACACAAACAACCACTAACACATATTTCAAATTGTTGACTCGGTCCAGCTCTATGTAATCTAATTGGGGAACCTCAAAAGGGAAAGTAGGGGGTGTGAAATTGCCTGGTGGCATAGGGGTACCCTTTTCAGGATTGTACATCATACACGCCATACAATGTTTGACTAAAAGGGCGGCTGTCCCTGGGATGTTATCATTTTGCCATAGAGGGTCTAACAAATACCCTTAGCACTGATATGAGCTGGCCCGTGCACCACGGGAAGGACATATGCATCTGGCAGCATCCATCTCTGCTTTCCTAACTTATCAGTCCAACACCCATCTTCATCCAAATGTGCTGTGCTTTCCTGCCATAATGCTAACTCCTCGATAGTTGTATCACTCTGTATCTCTTTGACACTTTCCAGTGTATTCTCAAACATGGTAACCTCAGGCACCCACCTAGCAGTACCTGCTACAAACATTCTTTTCATCTTCGTTCGGGCTGTCTTCTTAGCTGTCTGATCCACTAATGCATTCCCTTTTCCCACATTGTCAGTAATTGCCTTGTGGGCGCTTCACTATCGCTAATTTCTTGGGGAGTGTCAAAGCCGACAGAAGCCTATGCATAAGGGGGCCGTGCTGGATCTTCAACCCATGAGAAGTGAGAAACCCTCTCTCTGACCAAAGTCGTCCAAAATTATGGGCGACTCCAAATGTGTATTGGCTGTCAGTATACATATTGATGGCCAATCCCTCACTCAACTCACAGGCTTGTGTAAGGGCAACAAGTTCTGCTGCTTGGGCCGACTGATAGGGAACTTGTGAAGTCTCAACTACAGTGTGTAGTGTCGTGATTGCATATGCAGCAGTTGTAGTGACATCTGGTAACTTAAAACAATAGCCATCGACATATAGTTCCCCTTGAGGGTCAGATAAGGGAACATCAGTCAGATCTACCCGTCCTTTCATCTCTTCCTCTGTTCGGAAGATACAATCATGTATGTCAATTTTCTCACTCTCAGAAAGGGAGGGGTAGTAACGTGGCTGTGTTAGGGATGGCACATCTTTTGATCGTAACATGTGGTGCAAAAAGAGTTAGCTCATAACCGGTCAAACGTGCACCGGAAAGGTGCTGCATCTTGATCTTATTCAAAAGGCATTCACAGCATGAGGTACCATAACTGTGAGGTCAGTATCAAGTACAAGCCCATCCGATTGTCTTATTCAGACGGACAGATCCGCGACCGCTCTTAGACAGCTCAGGAGGGCTCTTGTGACGGGGTCCAAGATAGCAGAAAAATAAGCACAAAGCCGTTGATTACCTCCAAAGGCTTGTGTTAAGACAAAGAGTGCACAGCCTTCCGTTTCGTTTATGTACAGCATGAACAGCTCCATATAACCAGGCATACCAAGCACAGGAGCAGAGCAAAGCACGACTTTTAATTGCTCAAAAGACTGCTGACATTCATTCGTCCAGGGCAAGGGTTCATGCACTTCTTTATTGGTCACTGCTAGCAGAGGCTTTATTAATAACTAGTAGTTAGGAAGCCACTGAAGACAATAGGAAGTAATGCCAATGAAAGCGGGCACCACCCTCTGAGTTTTGGGGATAGGCATTTTAAGAATGATACTGATATGTTCGGGAGTCAATCGCCTACCCTCCTTCGACAGTAGGTGTCCAAAGTAGATGACCTCCTGTTGACAATATTGAAATTTGGAAAGGGACACTTTATGTCCGTGTAGAGCCAAGTGCAACAATAATTTAACCGTACTATCTTTGCAACCCTGTTCAGTGTCGGAAGCAATGAGAAGGTCATCCACGTATTAGAGTAATACTTTACCTGAGGGAAGCATAAGGGAGTCCAATTGGGCCTTTAAAGCTTGGCTATATATACTAGGACTTTCAGTATAGCCCTGAGGCCCTCAACAGAATCTAAAGCTCCTACCAGCTAGTGTAAAGGCGAACAAGTACCTGCTGTCTGAGTCTATTGGAATGCTAAAGAATGCATTTTTGAGATCAATGACAGAAAGGTATTTGGTGGTAGAAGAAATCATCATCAAGAGAGCAGTAATGTCAGGAACCACCGGAAACTGGGGAACTACTATCTTGTTAACCTTGCACAAGTCAATCACAAAACATCAACATTATCATCAGAGGAACCAAAAGGTGCCCTTTTAAGTATAAGAAGAATGGATCTATTACACACATTGACTGTCATCTCCTCAATCACTCCCGACTTAATCAAATCCTGTATTATTTGCGGCAAGGCTCGCTCCCCTGCTTGTGGTAATTTGTACTCGGGAATACGAGGAAAAACAGCATTGTCTTTAACTTTGATGGAGACAGGGAAAATCTGCAATAGTCCTACATCCGTGTCACCTGTTGCCACAACGTGTGTGGCACATCCTTAAATTCAATGGGAAGAGGCGCATCTTTGGACAAGCACTATTTAGCACTTGTTGCATTGGGGCCCATTGTCACATAAACACCTTCCAGGGAACAATAAATGGTAGCAGGCAACTTCTTTAATAAATCCAAACCCATCAAATGTTCTGCGCAATTAGATGTCAACAAAAATAGTGAATCCACAGTGAAAGGACCTATACTCAACGTAAGGTGCTTGGAGATGTGGCTTACAACCGGTACCCCAGAAAAACCTACTGAAACATTATTATGGCCAGACAGAGCTGCCCCGGCGACCAGTGAGCAGGAAATAGAGCTATTCATTGTACCTGTATATACCAAACATTTCTTAGCCGAGCCATGCAAATCCGCTGTAACATAAGGACCACGCT
This sequence comes from Lissotriton helveticus, assembly GCF_964261635.1. Lineage (NCBI taxonomy): Eukaryota > Metazoa > Chordata > Amphibia > Caudata > Salamandridae > Lissotriton > Lissotriton helveticus. Next base: position 1,732,136,889 of record NC_136059.1, on the reverse strand, counting down.
GATCTACAGGTATCTGAACTGGTCACTCACTCCGTCCCTAGCTGTCCTAGCTGTGGGATATTCCTGTCACCTCATCCATATCATAGTCACCATGATAGTACTGACCGCCCTTGTTATTATCGCAGTAGTTACTGTCTGGATGATCCTGTGAGGCTGCACCATGCTGATCTCGGCCCTGGCCACCAGCTCCATGACCCCGTCCACGAGAACCTCGTCCTCTAGGTGGCGTAACTTTCTGCAACAACACTGGACACTCGCTCCGCCAGTCCCCCTCCTCCTTACAATACGCTCACTGATTGACCCCTACAGTCGTAGCATTCTGGCTGGTCCACAGAACCTGCCAGTCCGAACCACCTCGTTCCCTACCACAACCCCTAGAAGCCTGCTGCAACAACACCTTCATCTTCAATTTCTTATGCTTTTTCTCCACCTTCTCCTTCGCCTGTTCTCCCTGTGCTCATAATACTGTGCCATACTCAATATTACAGAAGGGGAGGAAGTAGTCCAGGTACTCTCCGAAGTCTCCAATCTAGCTGCAAGCTCAGGAAGCAGGTTTGTAACAAATCTATTGACAAACAATTGGACTCCTCCATCCACCGACAAATCCTGTTTGCTAAAATCTCCAAATAGCCCTTCAAAATGAGTTAAAAAGTCAGACACACTCTCATCTTTCTTCTGACGACATGCCCTTAACTTGTCCCAATCTACCCTTCTCGGAGGAATAAGATAGTGCACATACGTGATAATACGACCAGGCAAAGCTAGTATCTCAGCCTTAGGCTTCTCACCCGGCTTCCTTTCTTGGTCCCATGCTTTAATCTGATCCCAGGTACCACCCAATTCCACAACGCGGTCCTGTGTGCGCACCTGCCTCCAGATATCAACGGACACCAATAAACCAAAGAACATTTCAACATCCGCAAGCGTCATCACTCTCGATAAAGCAGCCTAAGTTAATTCCTTATAATATGCAGTGGTATTTTTCGTAGGGTCAGGTAGCTGAGTTTTAAGGGACAAAGCCTCACTCATTTTCCATGGAGTATAAACCCATTGTTCTTGGAACCGGGCCTCTAACCTTGGTCTAGTAACAACATCATGCTGGTCCCATTGCTCTGGTATTTCAGGGTGATATATGGGGTGCACCTCCCTTGGAAACTGAAACACCATCTTCAAGCTCTTCTCAAGCAGCCTACTCCGATAAGCAAGCAACTTTGCAACATTACCAAAAATCTGACCAGGCACCATATCAGCTACGTAGACATGATCCTTAATATCGTAGATAATCTGTGGTGCTGCCTCATTGAAACACTGCTCCCGATGGAGTTCCTGTTCGGGCGCCAACTGAAGGAAGTGACCCAATTAAGGTCACCCGGGTCACTCGCGACCACCTCTCAGACTTCCATACAAATGAAGAGTCGGTCAGACAGTAGAGAATACAAACCAATGAACATTTATTAAAAGTACATTCGAGTGGAGTCTGGTCTGACCAGTCTACTTAGATTGCGGCAGAGGCACTTGCTTCAGTCAGCATGGTAAGGCATAAAGTACATTTATAACCCCCTAAAGACACGCCCAGAGTGGAATTTTCCAGTTAGTAACTGGTAAAGAAAGGAGATACAGAAGGATGGGTTGCAGCCCTGAGACCGGGCACACATTATCTTACAGCCAAGGTTACTTTGCCTACCCCCACCACTCTGAACGGTGGGAGCAGGCCTATCTAGACAGAAAGGTAAGTGATAATTAAAAACAGTCTATTCATTAGCACAGCAAAACTCAACCTTGGTGTAATGCGTAAACAGGGAACGCATTGGCAGCTGCTTTTCGGTGAGGCAGACAGAAAATGAGACAGAAGTTAGTTTCGATCAGTGCTCAAAATGGCGACTAATACAAAATGGCACAGCAAATGCTAACTTAAATCGTACAGTGCATATAGAATTCTGCAAAAGCATTTTTCCAATCCAACACCTTTCAAGCAAAACTGTTTCCAGACACAATGTGAGAAAATAGCGGCTAAAGACCAGAACATTTGCTTGCTGTTACATGATGTCTGAATTGGCATACAAGGAAAGCACGGTCACTTGGCAACTCAAGAGCACACCTTTGCTGTGATGATTAGAAACTGATTTTGTAGCTCTCACTTAGGGGCTGATAACGATGCAGGGCGGATCGCTACTGCCTGCATGGGGGTGGCAATCTGCCCTACAATTCCCTCCGCCAGCCACCCATTTCCCCCCGACATGTTAGCATGGCAAGGGGGGACCCCGGCAGACAGAAAGACCGTCCGCCGGTTTCCCGCCGGTCAACCAGTTTACTGGGCAGAAAAGGGGCTGGATATTTTGGCGGTGTCTGCTAGACACCGCCATCCATATTAGCAAGGGCAGCGGTGCAGGGCTTTCCATGGAGGAGACCCCGCCATGGAAAGCCAGGCGGACTTTGCTGTCGTGGGCCTATTGCGGGCCCCCAGGGTATGGGGGTGCACATGGGGGTACATTGTCATGGACAAGGTGGCAGGCACCGCGCGGTGCATGCTACCTTGTGCATGACAATGCACAACGTGCATTCCCAGCATGGTTGCGGGCAGTGCTGTGAGCTGGGAATAGAGGATTCCACCGCCACGGTGGCAGTGGCATCCTAATTGCGGGTGCGGGACCGCTGCATCACTGGCAGCCGGTCCCGGCACCCCTAGGGTGGCCATCCTAATCGGCCGCTAAGTTTGAGACACTTCTTACTCATGGAGTTTGCGTGCATTGTCCACATATTTGTGCAAGACCAGTTTCTGTGAATGTACAAACAAAATGCACTTCCATAAAGTCAGATTTCTTTAAGGAAGGGATGGAGGATTTCTGTGAAATAGGCAACTCTATGTTTTAAGTTTTATACACTTTGAAATGGAGGGCAGGCCCTTGCCATTGGTGTTTGTTTCTTCCTAACATTTTCTAGGCTGTTTAGGTCTGCTCTCTAATCCTCAGATGTTACCTGATGTTTCTCAGGGTTTACAACTGCTGATTCATCATCCATAGCCAGCAGAAGCAAGTTCTGAAGGTACTACACATCTTTATTTCTCCACCACCCTTCCCAGCCAACCCATTAAATATAGCTACTCCGCTAAGGCAGAGCAAAAAAGGGAAAATACAATGATAATAACACAATGATATTATCATTTTATTTCTCAGTGCTGAGGCCTGTATTGGGGTGGGCGTGGCCTGGTTGTCATCACAGCCAGCAGGGGGCGGAATGGTGGGCACTCTCTTAAGCCGGCTATACAGTCATGGGCACTTAGCATGTTCTCCACCTGGCTATATTGCGCAGACGATGTGGAGAACATGCACAGGCTCCCAGCGCCTGTCTGAGCATGACTAATCACAACTCTGCTGTCATGCTGGTGACAGCAGCATCCTATTCTGCTGTCATGCTGGTGACAGCAGCGTTGTGATTGGTTTAGGGGAGCCTGTGTGCTTCCTGCTTCCGGTACTCATCAAAAAGAGAAGCTGAGGACAGACATCATGACTGGGAGGGATGGCGTCTGCGAAAACGTAAGTGTAATCTTTTTTTTTCAATATCCCCTCCCCCATCACCCCGATCAGTATCAGCCACCACTGATTAATATATGCCTTGTAGAGCCCAAAGCTACTTGCGCCCACAGGTCAATTAAGACTACAACCTGCTTTATCAAACAGCCAGGCCTTTTTCACTTTACTTGTACAACCTTGGAGCACTTGGAGGCGCTAGGTGGCGCCAAACCGTAATGGCCGCACTGGAGTGAGGCTCCCGCCCGACCTGGCACTCTTCACAATCCTTCATCATCCTGATCGGTTAAATTGACCTGGAACCTTTACCATTGGCTCCACGAAGGTACCCCGCACACAACGGTGTGTCACTTGCCTAATTTGCGCGCCCGGCTGCCTTGGGAGAAGCCGGCGCTTACGGAGCGGGAGTGACTGTCGGAGCAGAGACTGCACGCTGCCGGACCCACGCACTGGGAAAGTCCGGGGATCAGCGGCCCACACAACGCAAATGACGGAGAGCGGCGCGGAGGCTGAGTCCCTTCCCCCCCTCTCCCCTGAGGCCGGCCCGAGAGGAGACTGAGACAGGTACCCCGGCGCTGGGCTGTACAGCGAACACAGCTTTTGAACTGACGCCGTTCCCGCCAAGGACAGCGCCATACATTGCGCTCAGCCGGGAAGGCTCTGGCGGCTCAACTGGCCGCATCGGAGGTGAGGGGGTTCGAGCGCCTGCATTTCACACCTAATTTGCTCCGCTGGGACTGCCTGGGCTGGGGAGATCTGAGACGGCCCCCTGCTTGTACTCCACAGCGCGCCTATCGCACAGCGCGACGAGACAGCGAGGAGGAGCGGCCTACATCGGCCTGATCTGCACCGCGGGCCTGCGCTGCGAGGGAGCCTCGCCTACTGCAATACTAGCTACGTCTCTGCTCCACCTCATGGTACAGGAGCCCTGGCCGGGAGACAGTGTGTGGGCCTACAACTGTGACTTGTGTGAACAGGATAGGGGGCTGATCTGCGAGGCCACGTGGTTACTGGAGGTCTGGCCTAGGCGACGCAGAAATGAGATGTTGATGGACCGTCCCCTGGGAATGGCTGCTGGGCCCCTCTAACACTGTGGTCCTGCTTGGCTCGTGGAGTGGGCTCCCTGTCTGGGTGGCGTGGATCCCTGACTCCAGAAAGATCCGAAAGACACTGTGAAGGCACCCCCTCTCCCGGGGGGAAAAATCTGACGATCTAACTGCCCCTGAGATCGGCTACACCCGCTTAGGGACTGGATGAGTGACACGAGGGAATCCAAAGCGTGACCGACGCCCGTGCACCCAGCTCAGGCGACAGGGTAAAATAGGAGACCTCACACTGCGCAGCTTGACTGCCTGTGCCCACCACTGTCGGATCTCCTTTAGTTGTGACTCTGGCGGCTTCTTCACTGGCGGCGACACGGACCCCGAGGCGCGAAATGGGACGCAACGATGCCAGACAGTCCAAGATACCGTTTGAGTCCAAGAAACCTGCCGGGAGAACGTCGGAAGTGGAGAAAAGCCCCCCTGCACAGTCCCCCCCGGACGAAGATTGGAAAACGCTCCTGCTTGGAATGCGGCAGAGCTTGTCAACCATTGACGCCAAGATTGACACCATCAACACGCGAATGGATAGGGTGGTGACGAGACTGGAACAACATGACACCCGTATCAAAGAAACCGAAGACAGGATTTCTGTGCTGGAAGATGGGGCGACGACAACCACCAAGCAAGTTACGCAAATGGATAAACTGCTCAAAATAATTGCGGATAAAAATGAAGATTTAGAAGCGAGGTCCAGGCGCAATAACATCCGCGTCCTGGGCCTTGTGGAAACAACAAACACTGGGAAAATGGAGATCTTCATGAAAAAACTGGTGGTGGAACTGTTCGGAAAAGATTCTTTCTCCCCGCATCTGATAGTGGAACGGGCACACAGATCACTTGCTGCACCTCCCCCCCTTGGGATGCCCCCGCGCCCTATCATCGCCCGCTTCCTGAACTACAGGGACAGAGACGCAGTCCTTCGTCGCGCAAGAGAGCTGGGCACAGTACCCTATGGCAACGCAACGCTGTCCTTCTTTCCTGATTTTACCCCCTCAGTACAAGATGCAAGACGCAAATTCGCCGCCGTGAAAAAGAAACTACAAACCCACGAAATCCCATATGCCATGCTTTATCCTGCAAAGTTAAAGATCACGCACCGTGGCACTCACCACTTCTTCACCAACCCACAACAGGTGGAGGATTTTCTAAAGCTGCAGAGGAAGGACAGACTCCGGGAAGAGAGGGAGGAGCGACGGTCCAGGTCACAATCTCCGTTATCCCAGCAAGACTAAGCAGGGCAGCCCGTTAATCATCGTGGTACCATCGCCGGTAACGGACATCCTCTGGTCTAGATGCGACACTTACTGGTGAGGTAACACTTCAAATTTTTTCTCTCACCGATCTACAACATTGACAAGTGCCGGATCACCCACCTCCGTCCCACGGGCGAAATCAGGGACTGGTCCCGGATGCCAGTGGGTGCAAGTAAGGAGGTGGAGGGCAGGTCTGGTGCCCCTTAGACTACGCCTCCAATGGGCGATCCCCATGACTCCTTTCCCCCTTCTGGGGTCAGGGTTATTGTAGTTATGATGTTGTTTTTGGTACTGTTTGGGGTGGGGGAGGGAGGGTGGGTGCTGAATGCCCGGCAAGTTGGGGAAGCCGGAGTGGGAGGGTGGAACGCATGCAATGCCTCAATGATTATCAGTACACTTGCTACTCTAGTAGGAGGCGGACATTTCAGTGTTGCGGGGTGGAAGTTGATCCGGTCTGTTGGGGTTGCCTGAGGGAGGAGTGGAACGAAAGGTCGGCTAGTTCCTTACACTGTTTTTGGTCACTTGGAGTTGTGTCCCAGGGGGAGGAGACCCCAGGGTGGAGGGTTGGGTATTGTCCTAATTTGTCATTCTGCTGAAACTTTTTCGATGCATGTTGCTACACCTACTTGTTCTAATTTCTTGTCATTGTGGGGATGGGGGACGTAACTGATTCGCCTCCTGGGCTCCGGCTCCAGGTGTTGTCATGGAATGTGCGAGGGCTCAATAACCCTAGAAAGAAAAGACAGATCTTGGGGTACCTAGACAGACATGGTGTGGACATAGCTCTTCTGCAGGAGACTCATCTGCTGCCGAGTGGGTCCCCTCTTTTCGCATCCAGGTGGGCCTCGTGCAGGGTCTTTTCGTCTTACTCCAGTTATGCTAGAGGGGTCACGATCCTTGTTCGTAGAGGGGTAGGGTTCACCCTAGCGGGCACTGACATGGACAGTGGGGGGAGATACTGCATGGTCTGGGGGAAATTGTACTCTCACACAGTGCTCATTGCTTGCTACTATGGCCCGAACACAGATGATCCGTCTGCACTACTCACGTTGTGGGGCAAAATTCAAACCCTGGGCATAGCTCATGTAATACTTGGGGGGGACTTCAATACAGCCGTACAGCCTGTTCTAGACAGATCGCATCCGCAATCGACGCATTACACTAACACTCAACGCTCCCTACTGGGACTTCTGGAGGATCACCATTTAGTAGACGCCTGGAGACACTCACAGCCCACCATGCGCCAGGGTACTCACTATTCAGCAGTTCACTCTACCTGGGCTCGCATAGATTACATCTTCCTAGCGGCAGGCCTCACACCCTGGGTAGTTCGCACCATTCACCTGGCTCGTACCTTTTCGGACCACTCATCGGTCCTCCTTACCCTGCGCGTCCCCCATGACGTCTCCCCTTATTTAAGCTGGCGCCTCAACCCCGCGCATCTTGCAGACTCAGCCTTTAAGTCGGAACTTGAAATGGACATACAGGACTTCTTCGACCGTAATATTAACTCAGTTGGCAGCCTTACTACTGTCTGGGAGGCTTTCAAAGTCACCGTCAGAGGCTGGTGTATTTCCAAGGGAGGTGGAGTACTCAAATCCCTGCGGGGAGAGCTGCGCAAGTTAGAGTCCGAGTTACGCGCACTTGAGAGGGAAGTCACTCGCGGTACGACGGGAAATGAGAAACGAGCTCAGCTCAGGGAGAAGATCAATGAATATTCGGAAGCGGCGGATAAAGAGAGTCAATTCCGAGGTAAACCCTACATGGCGCGCATATATGGCGAGGGAGATAGGCCGGGTAGGGCCCTTGCCACAGCTGTAAAACCCCCTCGACATTGTAATTACGTTACCTCTCTGTGCGATGAACATCAGGTGCCTCAGAGGGACCTGCCGGGGCAGCTCCGTGTACTCACGAATCATTACAAGGCGCTGTACTCCTCACAGAGGCGGGTGCCGCTGGAGCTTCATACATACCTTGAAGGCACGGCTATTGCCTGGTTGGGCCCGACGCAACAGAAATTCTTACACCTCGAACTAGAGCTGGATGAAATAAAGGACGCCATAATGTCCATGAAATCTGGCAAATCCCCGGGATCGGATGGGCTACCGATAGATTTCTATAAAACCTACATCCACATACTTGCCCCCATCCTGAAGCAGGTGTATTACTCGGCTCTTGAGGAAGGCACACTGCCCGACAGTATGAGAGAGGCTCTGATAGCGTCACTGCTTAAGCCAGGTAAACCTCCGGAGCTTTGTGATTCCTACCGTCCCCTGTCACTTTTAAATACTGATGTCAAAATACTAGCTAAAGTGCTCGCGACGCGCCTGAATCTTCTTATGGAGAGGCTGGTCCTCCCTGATCAGGCGGGGTTCGTCCCGAATCGTGCGACTTCGCACAATCTTCGTACCCTGCAGGCGGTCATGCAAGATATAGACCCCAAATGTGAAGCAGCTGCAATATTCTTAGATGCTACCAAAGCATTCGACTCCCTGGAATGGGACTACCTCTTGGAGTTACTGGAACGGATGGGTACTCCATTTAGCTTTTTGGATTGGATAAAACTTTTGTACACCAAACCTCGGGCTTCGGTACTCCTAAACGGGTCCCGATCCGCACCCTTCGAGATACACAGAGGAACCCGACAGGGTTGCCCATTATCTCCAGTATTATTTGCGATAGCAATCGAACCCCTGGCAGCCAAACTCCGCCAGCACCATAACCACAGGTCCCTGATATACCCAGAACGTCAACTGCTCGTCTCCTTATACGCGGATGACATGACTTTATACGTTCATAAACCGCGAGATAATCTCAATCCCCTACTGCGCGAGGTTACCAAATTTGGAGCGATAGCGGGGGTACAAATCAACTGGTCCAAATCAGCCCTGTTCCCCCTCACTGATAACACTCCCCAGTTCCCCCTTGACTACCCGCTAGTATGGGCACAAGACGAGATAAAGTACTTGGGAGTCGTCGTGACCAGAAACCGTGATGCTCTGTTCAGAGCGAACTATGGTACGGTCCTTGACAAATTAACGGACAGCATCACGAAATGGATTCATCTTCCGCTATCCATGGCGGGGCGCGTATCCATGATCAAAATGGTCATACTCCCTACGCTGCTGTACCTCTTCACTAATATTCCCTATAGTCCAGGCCCACATTTCTTTAAGGCGTTGGAGTCCCAACTCTCCCGACTTATATGGGGGGGGGAAACAGGCTCGGCTAAAACTGACGAAGCTCATGTTACCTTACCACCTGGGTGGATTTGAGGTGCCGAACTTCCGATTGTACTATGACTGCGCACAGGGCCACTTTGCTTCCTACTGGCTTCATCCCCCGCCGTTCATGGCGCACCTCGCTGTGGAAGACGGATATATGCGACCAGAAAAACCGTCGGGGTACCTTTATAAGGAGGTTAGTGTAACGGACCGGGACCCATCCACGGTGGATTGTACAGTACGCGCCTGGCGTAGAATCGCGGAGCGTATGGGGGTGACCCTTATGTATTCCCCAAAAATGATTCTGGCATTTGACCCTAGAGTGAGCATTGCCCGAGAGGAAATAGGCCGTAAACTACTCTCCAAACTAGCCCTTTACAAATGGGGAGACTTATACGTGAATGGCAAGTTTCGCACGAAGGCTCAATTTTTCGGGGAGCAAACTCCTTCTGTTATGGACACATTCCTATACACGCGGCTCCGACAGAATATCAAATCTGTAACACCGAAGTTCCCTGATGAGCCGGAGACCTTTGCGCCCCTGCATGCACTGCTACAACAGGACACCCCAAAACACGTTGTTTCCATGCTCTACAACCACACATATGCGTCTTCCGCTCCCCCGGAACTGCGTGCAAGACGTGACTGGGACGAGGACTTAGACCCTCCCCTTTCAGACGAACAATGGGAGGGCAGCTGCTCCCATACAGTTTCGGTGACGGGAAATGCTCGCCTCAGACTGATCCACTATAAATTCCTCCACCGCCTATATTACACTCCTGCCAAGCTGTACCGATTTGGTCTTCGAGAAGATGACCGTTGCGCCAGATGCGGACAGGCAGGAGCGGACTTTATGCACTTAGCGTGGTCATGCCCGGCAGTCGCGCTGTATTGGACGCAGGTGACGGAGGCCATGTCCACAATGGTAGGGATAGAATTAGAAGCCTGTCCCAGGGTTGCATTATTGGGGCTCCCCACCGCATCGAATAACAGATTCCGGAAGTTCACTGCAATGGGCTTCCTACTTGCAAAACGCCAAGTGGCGTGCAGATGGGGCCGGGGCCGTGCCCCCAAATTCAAAATATGGCTGGCAACAATGTCAACCTGGCAAGACCAGCTGCACAGTTACGCTGAATTACTTCCACATAAATCGCGTCCCAAGGATCTATGGGGCCCGCTCACCGCCTATCTGCTCCGCGCCCAATCTGCTGCTGAAGCTGGTAATGACTCCCAGTCGTGAGAACGAGATAGAGCACGCCTGACACCCGCCTGCTGGGACACATCTGGCTGGGATTTATTGCCTGCAATGCTCCTCTACACGCGATTCCTAGAGCCACCGAGGGGGAAGTGTGAGGTGGCACTTGGATCGCTCCTGGTGCGCACGAGAGTCGAAGTTGTGGCCCACTACCTGTGCTGCTTGGCCCAGCTAATCTCCTCCCTCCCACCCCCCCCCCCCCCCTCCCCTCGCCCTCCTTCCTCTCCCCCCCCTCCCCCCCCACCCCCTCTCCTCCCCCCCTCCTCCCTACCCTCGCGCATTGCACATGATTCGGCATTTCAGGGAAGAACAACGCCCCCATGCCAGGAGACTGGCATAGTCTATACACATAGCCCCCCCCCCTCCCCTAGTGGGAAGCACATGCCTGACTGTACACTAAGATATGCAACCATACATACATACACTCCACCGCTCAGAGTCACAACACACCGGACTTGGAATCCGGAGACCCTGACCGTCCAACACCCCCACCGGGGAACTCACAGAGGAATAGGAATGACCTTCTCCGTTCTGTACCGAGTTGTTGTTAATGTTTATAGTGCGACAAAATGTAAAAATTAGACCTCAAGGAAATACGAACTGTAATTAACTGATAGTATGCTTGCGGTAATACGCTTCATTCTACAGCTTTGTATAACAGTTAACGCGGCCGGCCCAAGTGGGTTGTAGGCGACATGCTGTGTACGACATTGGCACCGAGCCCAGAGCTGGTGAATGTGATTGATCTATGCACTGTCGCTGCCGGCCTGTCAGATTGGGTTGTAGGCACAAAGCTGTGGTTTACCTCTGTAATAACAATAAAGGTCTTCAAAAAAAAAAAAAAAAAAAAAAAAAAAACCTTGGAGCACTTGATGGACGGCTTCTGTGGTGTTACACAGCAGCTGTACCAGTAAGCCCCAGTCCCAGCATCTCATGCACAATACAACTTCAGCTTCTCTCCAAAGTCTCTTGTGTGCAAAAACTGCCAATCCGGCATCTCCTAGCACACAGGGGACAGTTACCCTGCTCTATGCCACCATGCCTGGTATTTTGGCTTGGAACATGATCTGAAAAAAGGAATTCACCTTAGGAGGAAAATGATTGCATCATGTCTTTGACAATATGAGGATGTGTATTTCACTCATGGTACTGTCTTCTAATTACTGTATTCAACCTGTTATACTTGAAATTGATCAAGACATATGGCAAAAGCTTCATTCATCCTTAGTCTTTTTAAAAGAAAATAAACCTTAAACCCAGATCCCTGCTTGAGGAAGCGTATTGTACCCCGGCACAATTTATGACACAGTCCTTGCATATTCCCTGCGTAGTCCTAAGTAGGGGCAGAAACACACTGATGTAACTTTGCAACTGGAGAAAAGGACCCTGCACTATTCACTTCTTCATCTCCACCAGGTGTAGGACTGAATACAAGGCAGAATTTAACAAGAAAATCACAGAGCTGTCATGTTCAGCTTCTTGCCATAGTGGCTATGGGAGTAAACGTCAGCATGGATGTTAACAAAGGCGCTTCTCTCGCCTATTTGCAGAGGCGCATGAAAAGGATCATGAGCTGCACTTTCACATTCAACTAGGAGAACCTAGCGCTCTGCCTATATCATCCTTACCTCTCTTAACACCTCCTTGCTCAAGGAGATAGTCATAAAACATTGCAAGCCGTATATCAAAACACCACTTAAAACCCCACCACTGGGTCACTTGACCTCTCCTACTACAGACTCCTCTACAACATGCCCTATTGGATCAATCTCCTTCAGCAACAGGATTTCAACCATCTTACAGACTCGTATCACTCTGTGACTCCTGAGCCAAGTAGCTTTCAGTCCATTGAGGGGAACAAGATCAACACTAGGCATCGTATGGGACGATTAAAAAACAATAACTGATGTCAACATAGGTACTCATCTGTCTGGACAAAATTGCAGCCCTCTGCACTGTAAACTACCATATCCTACTCAGTAGACTGAACAATTTTGGGATCTATGGACCCAGCATCCCCCTTGGCCCTGGATAGATCTCAAACAGGTCATATATCACTCGAAATTCAGCCAATCACTTTATCGATCTAATAGATTCCTTAGTTGGATGTAGATTACTGTGTCTTCAAAGCACATTGCAGACACCGGACATACATTTCAATACTACAAACAGGAAGGCGTTATTTGGTGCTGCAGGAGACTGATATCCACTACCTCCAACTAGCATAAGTGGCACAACGTATTTAAAACAGCCATAAGAATAGTTTAAGATCCACTCAAAAAGAGCAGGATTAAACTGCAGAGTTGGGCAGCTGGAGAATACAATTAATGGCCAGACAGCTAACTTGAGAAGTCTGGTTCCTCAGAACTTTCAGAAATTAACCTCGACTGTTATTGCAAATTCAACTATATCTGCTGAGATTTCCAGCAAGGGGCTGAAAACTAAAAAAAGTTGACACTTTATGGAAAACTACTGAGTATGATAATCTCAAAAGATACTAATAACTCATTTATTTAACAGTTGTATATAAAGTGGCTCCGCCAAACTGTATTAGTTAGCAAGCTTTATATCATATCAACATATTACAATTTAATACTACAACATGGGACTGACGGTTTCCACACTACAACTTCAGATGAAAGAGATGCTACAAGAGCTAGGAATCCAACTAGAGTGGGTAGAAGACGCGAAGAGCTGCTGTCAGTGCAATAACATTAAACTAGTGGGCCTACCTTAGCATGCAGAACAGTCGCGGCTGGTGACAGTACACAGACATAATATCTTTAATTTCAAGTTTTAAATAGTGTTGGGACATATTTTCGACATCAAGAATATTGGTGACCAGAATATCAACCTGAAGGTAAGAAATATCGAAGTCAGTAATATCATTTGCAAAAATATTGTTGTTAATAATATCGATGTTTATATTAGGGTTATGTACTTTAGTATGTATTTTATATGTATGTGTTCTATATTTTTTGATATGTATTGTATTTGTTTTTTAAATATATGTATTACAAGTAAATGTTGCAATTTAGTTCCGTAGCGGGTTGTGAGTTTATAGGGGAATAGGGAGGGAAGTTTTTTATTATAATTAAGTAGTTAAGTTTTATTTATTGGTATTGATAATTAATAAATTGTTAAATAATTAATAATTGGTCATTAATTTGTATTAATTGATTAATTGATAATTATATTAATTGTGTTAATTTTTTTCCGAAGTAGGTTGTGGGTTCATAGGGGAATAGGGTGGGAAGTAATGTATTAACATTAAGGGGGTCATTAGGATCACAGGCGGACTTAGTCCGCCCGCCATCCTATCGGAATTTGGGACCGCCCGCCATAAGGGCGGGGTCCCGTGGGGGGTATTAGGATGTGCCCGCCACAGTGGCGGCCGCATCCTGCATTTATAACATTGTGGCAGGCGGTGCTCTCAGCACCGCCCGCCACAATGCTAAAAATACAAGTATGCATTTGCATACACAAAGCGGCAGGCACTGCTCGGTGCCTGCCGCATTGTGTATGCAACACTGGGGGGTACCACAGGTACCCCCATTTGCCCCCCCCCATGCGGTCTTCACTTCGGGGGCCCCCTGCGGGCCCCCAAAGTGAAGACCGCATGCCTTTCCAGGGCGGCGATGCATCTGTTTCTGCCCATTGTAACATGGCTGGCGGTGTCTGATAGATACCGCCACCATATTAAACCTTGCGACCGGGGCAGAAAAGCGGCGGACGGTCTTTCCGTCCGCCGCGGTCCCTCCCACCATACTAATGCGGCAGGGAGTCATTTGGGTGAGGATGGCGGGCGGATTGACCCCGCCAGGCCGGTGGTGACTACCGCCAGCCTGGCGGGGGCAATCCGCCCGCCATCCTAATGGGTCCCATAGTAATTATACATTTTTATTTATTGGTATTGAAAATTACTTTATTGTTCATTAACTATGAATTGGTAATTACTTTTTATTAATTGATTAATTGAGAATTATATTAATTGCGTTCATTTTTATTTGGAGCGGGTTGTGGGTTCATAGGGGAATAGGGTGGGAAGCAAATTAATTATAATAATAAAATTATTAATTTTAATTTTTTGGTATTTTTAACTAATTCAAAGTTAACTCATTATTAATTGGTTATTTTATTTAAATAAATATTTAATTGATAAGCATGTTAATTTTAACCCTCTGCTATCCAACACTTTCCCTTCTGTTGCCCTCACTGGAATGGGAATAGTAATTTTTAACCCTACGCTATACAACACTTTCCCTACTGTTGCACTCTCTGGAGTGGGAATAGTAATTTTAACCCCTTCGCTATACAACACTTTCCCTACTGTTGCACTCTCTGGAGTGGGAATAGTAATTTTTATCCCTACGCTATCCAACACTTTCCCTACTGTTGCTCTCACTGGAGTGGGAACAGTGATTTTTACCCCTACGCTATCCAACACTTTCCCTACTGTTGCACTCACTGGAGTGGGAATAGTAATTTTAACCCTTACTCTATGCAACACTTTCCCTACTGTTGCACTCACTGAAATGGGAATAGCAATTTTTACCCCTTTGCTATCCAACACTTTCCCTACTGTTGTCAAGTCAAGTCAAGTCAATAGATTTATATAGCGCTCTACATACCCATAGGGTCTCAAGGCGCTTGAGGAAGGGTGGGGAATTACTTGTCGAATATCCAAGTTTTAAGTTGCTTTCTGAATGCTAGGTGGTTCTGAGTAAGGCGAAGGTGAGTGGGAAGTGAGTTCCAGGTTTTAGCTGCCAGGTAGGAGAAGGATCTGCCTCCCATGGTGGTTTTGTTGATGCGAGGTACAGTGGCAAGGGCTTGGTTGGAGGATCGTAGCTGACGGGAGGGGGTGTAGAAGGACAGTCGTGTGTTGAGGCATTCGGGTCCAAGTTCGTAAAGTGCTTTGTGTGCGTGGGTTAGGAGGCGGAAAGTAATCCTCTTATTTACGGGGAGCCAGTGGAGGTTTTTCAGGTGACCAGAGATGTGTTCTTTACGCGGGATGTCTAGTATGAGCCTGGCTGAAGCATTCTGGATGCGCTGGAGTTTTTTCTGGAGTTTTGCGGTGGTACCGGCGTATAGGGTGTTTCCGTAGTCCAGGCGGCTCGTGACCAGTGCGTGGGTGACCGTTTTTCTAGTTTCGGTGGGGATCCAGCGAAATGTTTTTTTGAGCATGCGAAGAATGTTGAAGCAAGATGATGAAACGGCGTTGACTTGTCTGGTCATCGAGAGTGAGGAGTCCAGGATGACGCCCAGGTTCCGTGCGTGGTCCGTCGGGATGGGTGCTTTTCCAAGGGCCTCTGGCCACCAAGAGTCATCCCAGGCGGAGGGGGAGGAGCCTAAGATGAGGACTTCTGTTTTGTCTGAGTTCAGTTTCAGACGGCTGTGCTTCATCCACTTGGCTACTTCTTTCATTCCTTAGTGTAAGTTGGTTTTGGCGGTGTTAGGGTCTTTGGTGAGTGAGAGGATCAGTTGAGTGTCGTCAGCGTAGGAGATGATGTTGAGGTTGTGTTGGCGTGCGATGGCCGCGAGGGGGCTCATGTATACGTTGAAGAGGGTGGGACTGAGTGAAGATCCTTGTGGTACGCCGCAGATGACTTCAGAGGCCTCTGACTTGAATGGAGGGAGGCGGACTCTCTGGGTTCTTCCGGTGAGGAACGAGGTGATCCATTCCAGTGCTTTTCCTTGGATTCCGACGTTTCTGAGGCGGTGTAGAAGGGTGTTATGACAGACTGTGTCAAAGGCAGCGGAGAGGTCAAGGAGGATGAGGGCAACTGTGTCTCCATTGTCCAGTAGAGTTCGAATGTCGTCTGTTGCTGCGATAAGTGCGGTCTCAGTGCTGTGTTTGGCTCGGAAGCCGGATTGTGAGGAGTCGAGGGATTTGTTGGTTTCAAGGAAGGTGGCGAGCTGGTTGTTGACAGCTTTCCCGATGACTTTGGCCGGGAATGGAAGAAGCGAGATGGGGCGGTAGTTTTTGAGTTCGGTGGGGTCAGCTGTGGGTTTTTTCAGAAGGGCGCTGAGTTCTGCGTGTTTCCAGTTTTCCGGGAAGGTGGCGGAGTTGAGGGAGCAGTTGATGACATCTCGGAGGTGTGGTGCTATGATGGAGTCTGCTTTGTTGAAGATGTGGTGAGGGCATGGGTCAGTCGGGGATCCTGAGTGGATGGAGTTCATCAGGCGGATGGTGTCCTCAGTGGAGATTGGGTTCCAGTCGTTAAGGATGTTCAAGGGGGGTGAAGGTCCTGCAGTAGGTTGAGTGGGTTGGTCTTCGGGTCGGTTGTCGAAGCTGTTGTGGATGTCTGCGATTTTGTTGTGGAAGAAGGAAGCTAGGGAGTCGCAGAGGGCTTGGGAGGGGGTGATGTCGTTGGAGTTGGCTGATGGGTTGGTAAATTCTTTGACGATGTTGAATAATTCCTTGCTGTTGTGGGCGTTGTTATCTAGTCGGTCTTTGAATGCGGCTTTGTTGGCAGACCGGATTAGTTGGTGGTGTATGCGGGTAGCGTTTTTGAAGGCGTCCCTGGTGCTGGTGTTTGGGTCTTTTTTCCAGGTCTTCTCGAGGGAGCGACAGAGTTTTTTCGATTTCTTAAGATCATCGTTGAACCAGGAGGCGTTTTTGCTGCCTAGTTTGATTTGACGTTTTTTCAACGGTGCTAGGATGTCGGCGCTGTTGGATAGCCATTGGGTGAGGTTAATGGCTGCTTGGTCGGGGTTTGAGGAGTGGGCGGGGGGGTTTAGAAGAAGCGATGAGGAGATCTGGTCGATGGTGATTTTGTTCCAGTTTCTTCGCAGGGTGGGTTGAGGATGGTTGTGGATTGTGGTCTTATTGTAGATAAAGTGAACGCAGCTGTGGTCCGTCCAATGAAGAGTTGTGGTGTGACTGAATGAGACATGTTTGCTGGAGGTGAAGATGGGGTCGAGTGTGTGACCTGCAATGTGGGTGGGGGTAGTGACAAGTTGTTTGAGTCCGAGGTTGGCGAGATTGTCCAGAAGGGTGGTGCTGCTGCTGTCATTACTCTTTTCCAGGTGAAAATTGAGGTCTCCCAATAGAATGTAGTCCTTGGAGGGGAGGGCGTGTGGGGTGATAAAGTCAGTGATGTCGTCACTGAATTGTGCACAGGGTCCTGGAGGCCGGTGGAGGAGGGTGCCTCTGAGTGTGGTCTTGGGGTCGGTGTGGATCTGGAAGTGGAGGTGTTCGGCGCTGGCAAGGTTGGCGTCAGAGCTGGTTGAGATGTGGATGGAATTCTTATGGACGATAGCGATGCCTCCTCCTGTTTGCTTGATGCGGTCCTTATGGATGATCTTGTATCCTTCCGGGATGGCAATGGTGATGTCTGGGGCTGAAGAGGCATTCATCCATGTTTCTGTTAGGAAGGCGACGTCCGGTGAGATGGTGTCTAGTAGATTCCAAAGGTCGATGGCGTGTCTGTGGACCGAGCGGGTGTTGAGTAGGATACATTTTAGGTGGTTGGTGTCAGGTCTCTGTATGGTGTTGGTGGATGAGGAGTTGGTTTTGGTGCCGTCGAACTTGCAGGAGTTGCAAGAGAAGGGTCCATGGGTGTGTCCAGGAGCGGCTTGGACGCAGTTGAGGGAACGGCCGGGGTTAAAGGCTAGGAGGGTGGTGGCATCGTAAGTGATGCGAGTGGGCTGGGCATTACGGGAACCAGGGGGTTTGGCGCTGGGCGCGGTCCAGGCGCGGACGGGCGTAGACGGGCTTACCTTTGGCGCACCTTCGGCGCGACCGCTGCGCATGACCGCTGCGCGGAAGTTCATCAGTCATATGAGGAGTTGGGGGGAGGGGCGAGGGCGGAGCAGCTGGGAGGCGGGGTGGATATCCGGGGAGGGGAGACTAAACAACAACAAGGTAGTATACAAAATGGCAGTCGGGGCACACACTTGCAATCACACGCTAAAAGTTACTATTAGGGCACAGGGAGACACAATAGTTAAAGCGAGGCACCTCAGATAAAGCTCAGCGTTGCAGCGCGCTGTGCTAGTATGCTAATTAGTCCGATATGGACTAGCGCTACTCTGCTCTGCTGAAATAAGGAGCGCTATGTAAATAAATGAGAGGACAAATCGGGCGCAGCACAAAGCAGCAAAGCAGCTAAATGATTAAATGTGCAATCAAATTGGGCACAGCACAGCAGATGAATGAACGATACCGCAGTGAGGTCGGGGAGGCAGCGTGATGAGGAGCGGCCGTCTCTGAGGAGTCAGGATGGTCACAGAGGTCGTGTGGACAGACCGAGCCTGATGCACTGTGGGAGGGCGGAGCAGCTGGGAGGCGGGGTGGATATCCGGGGAGGGGAGACTAAACAACAACAAGGTAGTATACAAAATGGCAGTCGGGGCACACACTTGCAATCACACGCTAAAAGTTACTATTAGGGCACAGGGAGACACAATAGTTAAAGCGAGGCACCTCAGATAAAGCTCAGCGTTGCAGCGCGCTGTGCTAGTATGCTAATTAGTCCGATATGGACTAGCGCTACTCTGCTCTGCTGAAATAAGGAGCGCTATGTAAATAAATGAGTGGACAAATCGGGCGCAGCACAAAGCAGCAAAGCAGCTAAATGATTAAATGAGCAATCAAATTGGGCACAGCACAGCAGATGAATGAACGATACCGCAGTGAGGTCGGGGAGGCAGCGTGATGAGGAGCGGCCGTCTCTGACGAGTCAGGATGTTGCACTCAGTGGAGTGGGAATAGTAGTTTTTACCCCTACGCTATCCAACATTTTCCCTACTGTTGCACTCTCTGGAGTAGGAATAGTGTTAGAAATGGGGTCTCTAGTTGGCAATGGCTGGCCACTGTCCAAGTAGGGACCCTTTCTTCCTACGTCAGATTGAGGGGGCTACACCCATTGATAATCCCTGCTCAACCCTGTGGTAACGTAGCACGAGCAGCTAGGCTTATCTCAGAGGCAGTGTGTAAAGCATTTATGATCATACACAGTAACACAGTGAGGAACACTACAAAGGGACACCACACAAGTAGTTATAAAAAATAAGTATCTTTATATGGACTTAACACAAGACCAATAATGGTAATAAGCCACAATACTGTAAAGCAAGATTATTCTTGAAATGTTGTAAAAATAGATCAGAGTGTGCAAATAGGAGTTCAGTTCAACGCAGTGGTCTCTGCGACCCTTTTACTTACAAAGTACCTGGATTTCGTAGCAAAACCAACAACAATGGCGTTGATTCCATCCGCCTCTGATATGGGTTCTGCTAAAAAGTACTGCATGCCTTTTTCTAGATACACCAATGCAATCTCAGACAAGTAAGCCTCCTGGGCCGATGGATCGGCCCCGACTTTGGTAGCGTATAAGGACTAGAAATAGTCCAAGAATTCATCACAAATTCAGTGCTGGAGGCAGGTTTTTGATTTTTGGGGTTGAGTCGTTCGGTAAAGTAAGCTCTGCTGTACGGGGGTCGGAGCATCTGCGCCATAACCCGACCGGGTTGTTCTCCCTCGCCATAATGTCGAGCTGCCTGATATTTGACAAATACAATATCTCGCAGTTCGCTGCCTGCTGGAATTCAATGAGGAGAGCTAAACGTCTATGATGACGGCAGTCAAAAGAAAACCCGCGGGGAGATTCCGCTCCTCTTCTGACGGGCTCAAAGAGCCAGTCAGAAGGGGAGCGGAATATAATCCCTTGAATGATGGAGGAGCCAGCCTCGGCTTTGCCATCAGGATTCTGATGTTGATTTCCAACAGGCTTTCCATGTTGGCCTTTCTGACATGGAAAGACTGTCGGAAAGTGACTTTGGAGGCCTCTAGCAGGGCCCACATCCCCTGGCCCTCCTTAATGTGACCTGGGTGGCCTAAACATCCCTGCGCCGTGTGGCAGGCACTGCATGGTGCATGCCACATGGTGCAGGGATGTTTTCAATGAAAGCTTGTGCTGTGGGCCTTTACCACCCGCCACACATGCTTCCATTGAAAAATGATTGTTTGCGACTGTCCTATCCTAACCCTGAGGTTGGAACTGCCGACCTAAGGTCGGGCAGTTCCAAACCGCAACGGTACATCCCCCCTACATCGTAATGAGGCCATAGCCAATTTTTCGGAAGACATAGCCTGATATTTGACCACTGTATTTAAAGCGCAGCAAATGCTGCAAGATAAATACAGAATTTAAAAGCATCTTTATGTTATTGCTTGGAATTTTGCGAACCACTTGGGTATATCAGAAAATTCCCTAAGTTACTCGTACCTCTGCTTCTTAAAATACACATGGCCACCCACAGTTCTGCTCCTAATTATTCCTAAACATACTCAAATTATGCTGGTGGTAATGCAAAGGCTCACTCCGAACTCTTTATGAAGCCAAGCCTTACTCACAGTTCACTCTAGATTATAACCAAAAGGCACACAAGCCGCTGGAGATAACATTACTTAAACACTAACATTCAATAGCTTTGCACTCATTTCATTCAAATAATGTATTAATTGCAAGCTTTGATATTGATATAACACTGTCTCAGGAAAATATATATACTTAATAATACTGGAGTCTCTGAGAGATGCACTTTGATGAAAACCCAGAATAACTCAGAGCTATTTAGCTGATACTACCCAGATTTCTGTCACCCTAAGCTCTGGTTTTCTAATGTAATGAGTCGCTCCATACGTTGGTCTTGATTATAGCAGTTTTAATTCCTTACATAAGTGACATATACTAGGTCAAGATGGAAGAGTCAGGACTTCCCTTTGGTGGATGAGCGTTGGTGAGTTCTTGCCCTCAATTCCATTCCTCCCAGCTCTGGGTCCTAGAGAGTGAAGCATTCCAATGCCTACTGACGCCCACGCAGCTGCGGTCCAGTCAGACACGTACTCTTGTTTATGAAGTTGTCTTTTGGGTCCTGTTTTCTAACAACATTTTTGAGGGTGCTCAGGGCTATTTTTTCTTCACTTGATGTATTCTGCCTTTGTGCTACACTCGTTTCTACTGCAAGAGTCAATAGGGAGTGTAAGTAGACAATCAGTCAAGATTCAAGTAAGAGACGCAGGCTCCTTGTGAGCAGGTAAGTGCCCGTTAATTGTGTGGTAGTTCAACACAAGTTGAAAAACTTCAAAAGGAACTACCAAGTCACTGATTCATTAAAGTAGATGCACGAATTTATGTCATATTTTTGTATCTCCTAAATGTTATGTTATGTAATGTTAAAAGGATTTATTTAGCGTGAACAATTAACCAAAGGTATCAAGGTGCTAGTCCAGGGAGAGATCGAGAAAAGATTTCCTTAGGGAACATCCAGGTTTTTAAATTTTTCCTAAAATGAAGATGATCTGGGATTAATCTAATGGAAAGAGTAAGTGCATTCCATTCTTTGGCAGTGGAATAAATAAAGCCATGG
This sequence comes from Lissotriton helveticus, assembly GCF_964261635.1. Lineage (NCBI taxonomy): Eukaryota > Metazoa > Chordata > Amphibia > Caudata > Salamandridae > Lissotriton > Lissotriton helveticus. Next base: position 1,732,115,151 of record NC_136059.1, on the reverse strand, counting down.
CCGCATCAGATGGTTCTCCTGAATCTTTTAGCTACAAGTTTTCGAGTGCCCAAGGATCGCAGGCCTCTTCCTGGAACATACCATTGGAAGGCATGTCTGAGAAACTTCGGACTGACTTCGTGCTGGGCTTTATGGGCAAGGAAAGAGCTTTGATTTTAATACGTTGCCTGACAGTCAGCCAATAAAGATTTTTGATTGCTAGAGACGCCAATTGATGTTTGGGAGTCCCGGTTACCGCTCTGGCTGCAGCATTTTGCAAACCCTGCAGCTTATCTGGATGTTATTGCTGCATGTTGAGATATAAAACATTGCAGTAGTCAATCTTAGAAAGAATAAGTGCAGAATTCACCATTTTCTAGACAAAATCTGGAAGATAAGGAAGGATATTTTTAAGCATACTGAGGACATAGACTGTCGAGGATGTAACCACAATGACCTGGAGTCCAATTGTGAGTTTGTTGTCCATAATTACACTGAGATTTGTGGCCTTGCAGCTGGAGCAGGAAGAGGGCCAAGTTCCTTAAGCCAACAAGACGGGGACGACAGGGAAGGTCATCAAACATGATGACCTCCATTTTAACCGAGTTGAGCCTTAAACAATTAACGCTCATCAAGTTTCCTTTAGCTGTCATTCAGTCACGGAAATCGTAACCCTCCAGGTTATTTGCAAAGGACAGTGCCACCACAATTTGGGTGTCATCTGCATAGGATGTAAGGTCCAGCCCAAAAGATCTGATGAGGGATGCCAAGGGCTTAACATATATGTTAAAGAGAGTGGGGCTGAGAGCAGAGCCTTCTGGAACCCCACAAGAAAGGATAAAACAAACTCTTAAAAGCATTGAAAAGTGGTAGATTTACCCTTCAAGGATGTTGTTGTGAACGTATCTAGGACCCTATTTAAATATTCCCGATTCATGCCCTTATGTGGTTATAGCAAATCATATCCTTATAAAGGCATACGAATCATATCCATATTTAGTCATAGCCAATACAGTCCAAATACGGCAAGGCTACTCCCATAGACTCCTAGAAAGTACAACGCGTTCCTTAAACAAACCAAGCCTCCAGCAGCCCAGGAATTCCCCCTGCTTCTGTTTTGATTTGTCCAAGAACTCCTGGAGTCCTGAAAGAACTGCAAGTTCTTAGTGACGTCTTATGTCCAACCTTACGTCAAACTCGGCACCTTCCAGGTATACATATACCAGCATCTGCCTTAGCAAACACACAGTGGTTTGGAGCAGATCGGCTATCTACTTATCCGATGCCCTGCTGTAACGAGTGCCGAAGGAAGCCGACCCTTCTATTGACGCACTGAGAGAGACGCTGTCTTTTCTCCTGCCGAGAAATCCAGCTCCGGTGTTTCTGGGAGATCGAGTCCTGAGAAAGAGATACAAGACCTCCTTCATTCTATAACCAAGGTACGGAGCTGATTAGATCCTTAGAGAATTCTTGATTCGGATTCTTGGCAAAAACTATCTTAACTTAAACTATATCTCACTTACTCCTTCCCACGTACTAGGCTTAGGTTAGGTACACCGGGGTAGGCGTATTTTAGAAACACCAGTTGAGTACGTTAGTCAACTTTTATCATTGTATGTATTTTATCCGTTTTAAGTATCTTATGGCCTAGAAACCATATAAATGCTTTTACAGTATTATTGCATAATACTGCTTTTACTGTACGCACTTTACTTTATGACAAGTATTGCAATTGTGGCAATTCACTTCTCATGCATGAGAAAGAAGACTGCTCAATAAATAACCACTTTTATTGAAAACGCCCGTCTCACTATTTCTCTGCACTCCTGGTGAAACTAAGCATGCACGATTGACTGAGTGAAATAGCTATCTATTGTTTCCGCGACCCTGTAGATATACTCCTTATTCTGGAGGGAGGAAAGTTGTCATGTTTATGCGGTTGTCAGAAACTAATCCCTTCTTGTCTATTCAGGAGAGTTAACTCCTTCCTGTTCACTCGAGAAAGTTTCTAGTGACCTCTGAGCTAGCTGGAATTCATAATTAAGTCTAACATATTCAATAGAGACCTAGTCGACCTCAGTCCTACTTCTAAACTATTGTTTATGTTATTCCAATGCGCAGAGCCTATTGGAAATATAGGAACTACACTAGATGGCGCCCACCGTTTGGTAAGACGATAATCTAACGATAGATACTAGAGTAACTCAGTCGTGCTTTTCACACAGAACCCTTTTTCCCGTAAAAACCTCAATAGACGTCTGGAGTGGGTAAAAGGTTAATATCCGCCAGAACTTAGTAGGATGAGAATCCTATGTATTAGTTTTTGGTTTAATCAACGTTGAAGGATACAGTGTTCTAAAATATTTTGCACCTAATCTTTGTTCCCTTGAAACTTGCTCTGCAACAAAAACTTTCAGTCAGTAAAATGTCGGAAAGTGACGACGAAAGAGAGGCTTTGGCAGCTCAACTGTTGTTAGAAGACACAACTCTCCAACAAAATGACCAGGATGCTATAATAATCCCGGTCAATGTAAGAAAAACTATAACTATGAAACTTATAAAAAATGGAGTATCACCAAGAGGTGGTACAGTCATATTTGTGGTAGAGGCCCATGAATATTGTCAGACAGAGGTATTCTATTCCTGGATACACTTTCCAGCAGCACATGCTGTGACACGCGAGTTTTACTATTGCAAAGTAGGGGAATCTCCAACGGAATACGCTCCTTTCGAGGACGTTGAAATTCCGATAACATACCAAGAGCATCAGCTCTGGTTTAATGGCGCCCTAAAACATCAAAATCACTTCACCAGGCTCGGTCCATAGGTAGACCAGGAGCCACATGGCCAGTTCTAGCCGGCTATACACCACACCCCGACATTGAAAAAATATCAGACCAAGAACTTTTAGTTAAACTAAAAGAATTAACAAAAGCATAAAGAGAATTAGTTCAATTGACAATTGACGGTACAAACTACTGCCAGAAATTGAAAGAAACAGATATAGCAGAACAACCTTTTGAACTTGCCAGAATAATTGAAAAATCCTATGAAGAATTAGGTAGAGATAGTTTGGGTGGGAAACCACTAAAACCCCAACTAACTGAAAATCCTGAAAATAGCTTTATTAAAAATAATCTCAATACTCCAAAAAAGAGTTGGGAGGGTAATAAACAAACCACTCCCAGAGAAAAACAGTTTCAGTCCAGAGGAAGGTCTCCTCAACGGAGACATAGACATACGTGTCTCGTCGTTGTTGACGTTGGACCAGGAGGTCAGGCGGTTGGCGCTGGTGGTGTTCACAGGGGAGGTGGAGTCTGGCGTAGTCGGGGCAGTCGTGGTGTTGAAGCTGTTGTGGATGTCAGCGATTGTGCGGTGGAAGAAGATGGCTAGTGAGTCGCACAGTTCTTGTGAGGGCGGGATGTCGTTGGCGTTGGCGCTGGGGTTGGAGAGTTCCTTTACAATGCTGAAGAGCTCTTTGCTGTCGTGTGCGTTGTTATCCAAGCGGTCTTTGAAGGAGGATCTCTTGGCTAATCTGATGAGGTGGTGATGTCTGCGTCTGGCGTCCTTGTGGGCTGCGTGGTTGTCTGGTGTGCGTTCGTAGAGTCATATCTTCTCCAGTTTCCGGCATGCCCGTTTGGAGGTCTGGAGCTCGTCGGTGAACCAGGTGGCTCTCTTGCCTGCGTGGCATGGCATTCCTTTTCCTCAGCGTGCCCAGCAGTTTATCAGTGTTGTTACTTTATAATTCGGGAAGCCATGTGGCATTACTTCACTAATCCAGGATAGGTGTGCGCGACAAAGGTGACATTATAATGAAATGCTTGTTAGACTCATGTTAGGAATTGTTAGAAAAAACAGCTTTGCGACATCCTTACATCTTTTTTAAATGGCTGTTTGTGCCTTATGGGTGAGAGCCCGGGCCATACGTAAGTCTCTAGAGATGGGGCACATCACCAACAGGTGGAGTGGGTCGTCCCATGTGACCAAGTGGATAGAATGTGCCCAGGACAATGGAACAAAAAACTTACCAGTTAAATCAGTTTCCTACGCCAAAGCATGTGAAATGCAGGAGCGAATAAAGCTACTTTAAACATTGGAATACATCACAACCACGCTGAGAGACTATTCGTGCTGAACAACTATTTAAAAGATACAACTTAAAACTGGTCCCATCCCTTACTGATCTGTAAATGGACAAGAATCTAGCGAAGTGAGTGCAAACCCCCCCCCCCAAAAACAAATCCTACGAAAATGTTAGCTGACACACCCTTGTCCCCGTGGTGGTTAAAGGGCTTGAAAACGCACAATAAAACATGATGCATTTTAATAAGAAAACCTGTCACAGCACCCCAAGTTAAAAACATTTTGCTTGAAAATGAAACAAATAATTTATTACAATGAATAGCTGCGAGAATGCAGAGCAAGAAAAGGCTGCCATCGTGTGGCTATAGTTGGTATTCCTGGTCATAATAAGGTTGCATATATAAAGACATAAGCCAACAAAAATAGATACAAACAGACTGTATCCAACAAAACAGGAATACAATGTAAGTTTTATTTGTGCTACAGTCACAACCAGTGGTAGAAGTGAGCGGGATCGGAAGGGCATGGCGTGCCGGTACTTAAAAAAAATTATTTGGGTCCGTTCCCCTACTTCAGTCTTTCAAAAAAGCATTCCGGGATGGAAAGAATAGTTCTACTTTAAACCGATAACTTTTTCTTTCAGCTTCCAGGGGCTGCTTGCACTTCTCTTGAACTCCAGAGGCTGCAGCAGCCCCTCCCTGAGCTCTCACAAACTGTGGGCTGGCCCATTGTCATTCCGATTAAGGCTGATTAACCCCTTTCGAATGACAATGCGCCTGCCGTCTGCCTTTAGCATATCATGTGCCAGTGAGATCTTAGTTAGTGATTACAGAGGAGGTTCCCCAAACAGAGTACTGTGGGGAGCTTGCCCCCTTGTGTAATTTGTCAATGTTGTACACAGTGTGAACAGGGCAGGAGCAGTGATGGGACAGAAGAGACGATAGGAAAGGAGAGGTGATGGGGCAGGAGAGGTGACTGGGCAGGAGAGGTGACTGGGCAGGAGAAGTGACTGGGCAGGAGAGGGGACTGTGCAGGAGAGGGGACGGGGCAGGAGCGGTAACGTGTCAGGAGAGGCGACAGAAAGGGAGAGGTGACGGGCAGGAGAAGTGATGGGGAAGGAGAAGTGACGGGGCAGTAGCAGTAATTAGGCATGAGCAGGAGCGGTAACCGGGCAGGTGAAGTGAACGTATAGGGGCAGTTAACAGATAAGAGCAGTGAACGGGGCAGGAGAACTGATGGGACAGGAGCAGTGAATGGGCAGGAGCGGTGATGGGGCAGGAAAAGTGACGGGGCAGGAAAAGTGATGGGTCAGGGGCAGAAGCAGTGACGGGGCAGGAGAGGCAACAGGAAAGGAGAGGTGACTGGGCAGGAGAGGTGACTGGGCAGGAGAGGTGATTGGGCAGGAGAGGTGACCGGGCAGGAGAGGTGACCGGGCAGGAGTGGTGACCGGGCAGGAGTAGTGACGGGGCAGGAGAAGTGACAGGGCAGGAGAAGTGACGGGGCAGGAGAAGCGATGGGGCAGGAGGGGTGATGGGGCAGGAGAGGTGACTGGGCAGAAGCAGTGATATGGAATGAGCAGGAGCAGTGACCAGGCAGGAGCAGTGGACCGACAGGAGCTGTGAACGGACAGGAGCAGTGAACGGACAGGAGCGGAGAATGGACAGGAGCGGTGAACGGACAGGAGCGGTGAACAAAAAAACGATGGATTTAGGGCCAGATCTCTGTACTGGGGTGAATGTATGACATTGTTGTGCATTCTGTCCAGCAGTTGTTCTTTTTGCTTTTTTCACCCCGAGTGGGATGGGTATGCTCAGACGTGGGTCCTGTGCTCTCCATGCCACTGGAATCAAGCTATCCTGGCTGATGAGGGTTGAGAGCCCGAAACCGGTCCTAGGATGCTTGTTTCCAGTCCAGGGAGGACCTGGCCTGGCAGTTCGGGCTGGACTGTTCCCATGGGGTGCAGGGTCAAGACTGATTTGCATATGGCTGGTTCCAAACTGGAATGGCATAGTGAGCGAAAAAACGATGGATTAAGGCCCAGATCTCTGTACTGGGGTGAATGTATGACATTGTTCTGCATTATGTCCACCAGTTATTCTTTAGCTATATTATGATTGAGCAGCTAGTTGGCTGACATGAATATGAGGGAGCCTATGTGGGTTTCCATGTGTCTAGATTCTCCTGAAGAGTCCCTTTCTCTTCTGATCCCTGCTTAACTCATGTGTACAGGAGGAGCCCTGTATTCATGTCCTCACTGTTTGAGACAAAAAATACTCATGGATTTCTGAACAATGAGAGTAAAAGCATTATTGTAACATGTTGTTCCTGCTTATATTTTGCACGCTTTACATTAACCTGTATTCCCTATGAGTGTTTGCTTTTTTCTGAATTAAACCGCAAATAAACATGTTTATCCACTGTTTGAATTAAATAACATTATAAGCTGTAACTGGTCAGTGAAATGCTAAACGTACTAAAAATTGGTATGTTTTGCTATTTCTAGCCACACCCCTGATCCAATCTTCGGTTATTCCCGCCCCCTGATTCTCCACCCACAGTTCCCCTACTTTTTTTTCCCCACTTCGACCACTGGTCACAACCTGTACCAGATGCCCTTCTTCAGATCTTCGCCAGGTTTTTAAGCAGACGGGGAGGGTGGAAGGCGGAAAAAATAGTATCCCACTAACGTCGGGAGCAGCAGCGAGCACCAATTAACTTAAAATTAATCTTTGCTTGGTCCATGCCCCACATAAAGGATCGGAAGTGACGTATGGCCAGCGCAACACTGGGTAATTAAGGTGGCTGCAAAGAAGAGGGAGACTCATGCCAACAAATGGTAAGCAATGGGCGGGCTCCAAGCCCTTTTTATAAACAATAGTGTCTTGTAAGCAAGCGCATGTGCTTGCAGGCTCGACCCTATAAAGGTCCTGGGATCCAGATTCTGAAAAAGGTGGTACCATTAGTTTCTTTAATAAAATAGTTATAAAAGGATTTTCAAACCATCATTTGAAACTTACATTTTTCTCCCACAAAACTATGCGGCTCAGAGATTCTAGTAAGACAAGCTTGAAGCTGCGGGATAGTTATGTGCAAATTAGAATTCATTATATATTGAGATAATATTGTGATTGTTAATCAGCATTGCATCAGGCACAATCTAATATCCCTCTGAAGGAAGTGACCTGATAAGGGTCACCCGGGTAACTCGCGACCACCTCTCTGCCTTCCATACAAATGAAGAGTCGGTCAGACAGTAGAGAATACAAACCAAAGAACATTTATTGAAAGTACACTTGAGTGGAGTCCAGTCTGACTAGCCTCCTTAGATTGCGGCAGAGGGACTGGCTTCAGTCAGCATGGTAAGGCATAAAGTACATTTCCAACACCTCTAAAGACACACCCAGACTGGAATTTTCCAGTTAGTAGCTGGTGAACAAAGGAGATACAGAAGGATGGGTTGCAGTCCTCAGACCAGGCACACATTATCTTACAGTCAGGGGTACTCTGCCTACCCCCGCCACTCAGTGCTTTGGGAGCACGCATATCTCAACAGAAAGGTATGTGATAATAAAAACAGTCTATTCATTAGCACAGCAAAACTCAACCTTGGAGAAATACGTAAACAGGAAACGCATTGGCAGCTGTTTTTCTGTGAGGTAGACACAAAATGAGACAGAAGTATGGACCCGATACACAGAACTAACTTAAGACAAAATCCTAAACGTACTACTTTTGGTATTCACAGAAGTTAGGATTTTGTCTTAAGCTTGTGTTAAGACAGAATTAAGACAGACTTAAGACAGACTTAAAACAGACTTAAGACAGACTTAAGTTAGGATTTTGTCTTAAGTCTGTCTTAAGTTTGTCTTAATACAAACTTAAGACAAAATCCTAACTTCTGTGAATACCAAAAGTAGTAACTTTAGGATTTTGTCTTAAGTTAGTTCTGTGAATCGACCCCTTAGTTTTGATCATTGCTCAAAATGGCGGCTAATACAAAATGGAGCAATGAAAGCTAACTTAAATCGTACAGTGCATATAGAATTCGGCGAAAGCATTTTTCCAGTCCAACAGACCCACCTTTTAGCATTAGTTAAGCATTTTGTTACTGCCCAAGAACAATTAACATCACAGATGGAGGAAGACATATCATCACTACAAGCTAATATAGGCTGTATCAATACTCATAAATGCCTTTGTCTATTGACATGAGGTCTTGTATATCATCATGGCTGTTGTTTTATTGTCAGGTACCAGGACCTTCTGTTTGGTCGTTAGAGACTTAGCAGAATGTGCACAGCAAGCAGGGAGGCAATGTATGCACAGGCAACAGGTAACAATTATACCAGCAACTACAACTAGGAAAATGAGAATCATCCAACCCCAGGACATGAATATGCCCCAGAACCATCCAGAGAGAGACCAGGTACCATTCTCTTGGTGGATGTCAGACACGGGTCTGTGCAACTTCTGGATGGCAGAGTATACATTAGGGGTGTGGTCAGGTATCTATACGAAGCAACTACTGCCAATGGCGCAACAGGCCCCTTCCCGTTCAGCGAGGATGAAGTATAACACCATCCGGTTCTTTAAAGCAACAAACCTCAGCTGTAATATTTGTCACAATTCCAGCTGTTGTATTGATAAACCGCTCTACAACTCTTGTAAGCCAACGAATGTTAAGGCTGTTAGACATAGGCCCCTAAAAGTGTAAAATATCCTTCATGACATCTGTAAACTGCTGCAAAGTGGTGTCTGTCTGATCTATATCTTCTGTGTTAATAACTCTTCTAATTCAAGACCGGTATGTACTCCTACGCTGCAATCGATGGTCCTTATGGTAATTGCACGATGCTATATACACTGGGGGAAGAAGTGAAGAGAGGTAACATGTACCTTACCACCCACTAGGAAGGCAGACATAAGCTTGAGACCCACAAACGAAATAAACATTATGTGGTTGGAGCAAAGGCAGACTGCTGGTTGTGCTCAATATATAGGTGTAATTGCAATTGCTCTCTCCTACTTTAGCAGAAATGTGTGGCAAGGTCCCTACATGAGTCACAGGAGTGATCTCTACTAGCACTACGTACCTTGTTGTTCTAAACAATACCAATCACACAGATTTTATGACCTACGTTGGTGTATGTAAGAATTAAAATTTCACCAGAATAGAAACACTCAATATTGTCAACTAGCTATATATGTCATATACATATTAATACATAGAAACAATAAAAAATTTATACAAAATTAATACAGACCACAATAAAAATAATTGATACGTGAATAATAAGAAAAAGAAAATGGGAGATATGCTGTGCAAGTTGGTACAAAATTTATTTAGACATATTATCGATTTTGTTATTGTCACTGGTTAACACATCACTTAATATAAGTACATTCATATAACACTTTATAAAAACATCAAAAAACACAATCGTTAAAAATGTTCATCAGAACGAAGGTCGACGCAGCGTTTCGGTTGTGGGTTTGAATAAAAACCTTCTTCAGGACCAGTTCTGAGGGTATTAAAATTCCTCTGACTTGGATCAGTCAAGCAGCATATTAGGCGATAAGATGAAGAATAGATTCGATCTCAGTGCATTATGGGTTCATAAATCTTGACCGAGATTAACTCGGATTGGAGCTTGTATGATAGGAGCCACCAATGTCCTTACATGTGGAGGATGTGGTAAGGCCAAATTTGAGCAATGGCACACACGATGTAGCCGCAGACTTTTAACTTGTCGTTTTGGGCACCGTTGTTTATTGGGGGTTGACCTCCCACTTCTCAATCAGGGTCGGCCTCCCTGCTCCTATCGATACAGCGTTTCCGGCGTCTTAGCAATCCTACTTTACCCTCCCTATTCCCTGGACACGAAACCCAGCAGTTGTGTCGATTAGTGGTATTGGCATCACTTTGTCCTTAGTAATATTGCATGTTTGAAAACATTTGAAGTCTTCAGTAGCATTAAACCCCTGGAAGTCTAACATTTCATTTCGAAGTCATGTTGCATTTTTTTCCTGCTCATATACATTCATGCAAGCTGCTAGGGACAATGTAGCGGGGGGCCCTTGTTCTCCTTGAGTAAACCCTTGGTGGACCCATATATATTCTAAGACTGTGTAATATTCAGCAGATGTCATAGTCATAGTAGAAGAATGAAAGTGAATATATACCATAGTAAACAGTTCAAACCACCCCTCGTAGCTCCCCAGATATGATAATGGCATCTATAATAGGATATCACTTCTATGCTTAACTGAAGGGATTAAAGCACAGATCCAACAATGAGTAGCATTAGACGTATCATGGGCCTGATGCAACATTTGCAAAAATACATTGTCTACATATGTTTTGTGATGTTCCCGATTGTGGGGGGCCAAAGTGAAGAACATGTGTTCAGGGGTAACAGGATTATACCAACCAGGGAATGCACTGGGTATTTCTCTTTCAAGAACAATGCTACTTCACAACGACCCCTACAAAAACTATTCTGCTCTTTATGGACCAGCCAGACTAACTAGACTCATCCCGCTGTAAACGCGGTGCTGCAAATGGCTGTTCCTCCTGAGTAATGGATCGGCCAAACGGGTACATTATAAAATCAAGGGGGAAAGAATGCAAGAAAACCAAGGGCAAAAGGAAAATGTTCCCACCATCCATTAAAGCCTCGCTGGCAGACTCCTATTGTTCATCAACGCTAGCGCTGTTAAGAACCAGCGGTGGAGCTGTCGGACCAGCTCTTGAAAAAAATCCCATGTAGTACAGGATAAAATACCCCCCTTCAGTGGAGCATGTTTGAGCTATCATGTCCAGTGTCCGAACAATGCACCAATCTCGCCTCTCCCTACTCTACTGTTGCCTTACTTATCAAGTCCATCCCTGCTAATCTGACTTTTCCTTTGGTGCATTGTTCCTCTGTCGGGGACGCAAATTGTACCTAACTGCTGTGGGCACAGAGGGGTCAGGAAAAAGGGGCTCAGACACAGAGGGGCCAATGGAATGAGACTCAAGCACAGATGGGCCAGTAGGACAGGGCTCCTGTAAGGCCCTGACCTCAGGGGGCACTGCCGCGTTCAACACTGCATCATTCTCATCCTCCGTTTGGGCCCCAGTTAGCTGGGCATCGAAAAAGGGACAAAGCGGGGCACTTGCTCGCCCATCTGAATCCCCGATGCAGTCAAGGACCCACTGGTCGTAGGGCAGAGGAAGAGGTATTTTTGGCAATGCTGGCTGTGTATCCAATTCTTTTGGCCAGCATCCTTGACTTCTCTGAGGCCCCTTCCACCTCAGCTCCAAGGCTTTCATACTCTGGAAGTTGCACGTCAGGATGTAGTCTCCGGGCCAAATTTATTTATTTTATTTATTTATTCGATTTATATAGCGCGTTATAACCCAGGGGTCTCTAAGCGCTTTATCAGGGTCGGGGTCCAAACATCAGGTACTGTGAAGGACAACTGTTAAAAAAAAAAGTTACTGAACACCCCATGCTTGCTGGAAAACCACTGTTTTTAGTTTCTTTCGGAAGGCCAACAAGTTAGTTTCCTTCCGTAGTTCAATTGGCAGCTTATTCCAGACTGTTGGGAGCAAAAATGAAAAGGCACGTCCACCTACTGTGGCCAATCTACAACGTGGTTGAATAAGTAGAGAGGCATCAGCGGATCGAAGTGTCCGTGCTGGGCTGTAGGGAACAAGGCGAGATTTTATGTACATTGGAGCCTTACCGTACAGGGCTTTGTGAACAATGCACAGTCCTTTGAAGATCACCCTCTGCTTAACCGGCAGCCAGTGCAGTTCTTGCATAAGGGGAGATGCATGGGTATTCCTTGGTTTTTTAAAAAGTAAGCCTAGCAGCGTCGTTCATGACAACCTGCAGCTTATACAAGAGTTTCTGTGGCAGTCTTATATATAGCGAATTGCCATAATCTATCCTAGCCAAGATCGTGGCGGAGACTGCTCACCTCAGGGTGGAAAAGGACAACAAAGGTGCAACTTTCCTAAGTTGTCGAAGGAGGCCAGTGCAGGTCCCTACCACCGTCCTCACTTGCTTTTGCATAGACAGCGTGCCGTCCACCTGGATGCCTAAACTCTTGACCACAGCAGCTGGTTCCGGAGGTGACCCTAATTCTCTTGGCCAGAAATCCTCAATCCATGGGTTCCCTGCGATGGTAATTGGCAGTACCTCGGTCTTATCCGGATTGATTTTTAATGAATTTCTGGACATCCAGTTGGCTGTGTGCTTCAAGATGTTCTGTAGTCTTACGAGACCACCCGGACCCTGGTCAAGCTGGATCACTATTTGGGTGTCATCCGCATAGTTATATACATGGCAGTCCATCTGGTTGAGCAATCCGATCAGGGGTTGTAAATAGATGTTGAAGAATAGGGGCGACAAGGCAGATCCTTGTGGCACTCCGCAGGTGATCGGTGTAGTGGTGGAAAGAAGGTCACCAAGCTGTACTCTCTGAAACCTCCCTTCAAGAAAGGAGGAGAGCCAGGCGTGTGCTGTACCCACGATGCCGAAATCCATCATCCGCGACAATAGTTGTTTATGACAGACAGTATCAAATGCCGCGGAGAGGTCTAACAGCACCAGGGCACTTGGAGTTTTCCTATCTGCCCTGTTCCTCAAATCGTCCAGAATAGACAGCATGACGAGTTCCGTGCTGTGATTCGCACGGAACCCGGCTTGGTTTGGCTCAAATACATTGTTATTTTCCAGATGTTCCGACAGGATAGTGAGTACGTGTTGCTCAACCACCTTCGTCAGAAACGGCAGCTGAGATATGGGCCTGAAGTTTTTTAGGCATTTCACATCCGCCCCGGCTTTTTTCAGCAAAGGAATCAGCCGGGCTTCCTTAAAGAAGGACGGGACTTGGCCTGTTCGTAAAGAAGTATTTAGTAAATTCAATATTTCGTCCTCTATACCTGGCAGTGCTAGTTTAAACACCTCTGGTGGGCACAGGTCTGCCGAGGAACCCGATTTAACCCGGCTCAACAGAGCTGGCAGCCTTTCCTTCGTAATCAAGGAAAAGGCCGTTAACAGACTAGTCACCGATGTTCTGTCGGGTGTATCTAGCAAGGGACAGTCAAACTCGCAAATGTCTTGCCCGGGCCTCTCAGTTGCTGGTGGAAGTGTGTCCTGGATCTGTTGGTGAATAGAACACAGACTTTTAGTTAACTCATACAAGTAGTCCACCAATGGAGGATATTCAATACAGAGAACCTCTGAGGATGTGGGACGCCCCAAACATTTGCTGGGTATCCAAACACGACCTCGTAGGGTGACAATCCTGTCCTAGAGTGAGCTGTCATTCTTGTTTGACAAGAGGGCTACTGGTAAAGCATCTGGCTACTGCAACCCTGTGCTCTTCTGAATCTTTGACAATTTCAGTTTGAGAGTACCATTGTACTTCTCAGCCAAACCCGCTGACTGCGGGTGATTCGCAGCATGAAACTTTTGTTAGATTTGGAGCCCCGCACAAACCAACTGTGTGACTCTCTTGTTAAAGAGGCTTCCGTTATCACTCCAAATGAAACGGGGCAAGCTGAAGCGAGAAAATAACTCCTTCATGAGTACCTTTGCAGTCGCTATGGCTGTATTTTCTTCAGAGGGGCGAGCCTCAACCCATTTACTGAATACACAAACAACCACTAACACATATTTCAAATTGTTGACTCGGTCCAGCTCTATGTAATCTAATTGGGGAACCACAAAAGGGAAAGTAAGGGGTGTGAAATTGCCTGTTGGCATAGGGGTACCCTTTTCAGGATTGTACATCATACACGCCATACAATGTTTGACTAAAAGGGCGGCTGTCCCTGGGATGTTATCATTTTGCCATACAGGGTCTAAAAATACCCTTAGCACTGATATGAGCTGGCCCGTGCACCACGGGAAGTACATAAGCATCTGGCAGCATCCATCTCTGCTTTCCTAACTTATCAGTCCAACACCCATCTTCATCCAAATGTGCTGTGCTTTCCTGCCATATTGCTAACTCCTCGATAGTTGTATCACTCTGTATCTCTTTGACACTTTCCAGTGTATTCTCAAACATGGTAACCTCAGGCACCCACCTAGCAGTACCTGCTACAAACATTCTTTTCATCTTCGTTCGGGCTGTCTTCTTAGCTGTCTGATCCACTAATGCATTCCCTTTTCCCACATTGTCAGTAATTGCCTTGTGGGCGCTTCACTCTCGCTAATTTCTTGGGGAGTGTCAAAGCCGACAGAAGCCTATGCATAAGGGGGCCGTGCTGGATCTTCAACCCATGAGAAGTGAGAAACCCTCTCTCTGACCAAAGTCGTCCAAAATTATGGGCGACTCCAAATGTGTATTGGCTGTCAGTATACATATTGATAGCCAATCCCTCACTCAACTCACAGGCTAGTGTAAGGGCAACAAGTTCTGCTGCTTGGGCCAACTGATAGGGAACTTGTGAAGTCTCAACTACAGTGTGTAGTGTCGTGATTGCATATGCAGCAGTTGTAGTGACATCTGGTAACTTAAAACAATAGCCATCGACATATAGTTCCCCTTGAGGGTCAGATAAGGGAACATCAGTCAGATCTACCCGTCCTTTCATCTCTTCCTCTGTTCGGAAGATACAATCATGTATGTCAATTTTCTCACTCTCAGAAAGGGAGGGGTAGTAACGTGGCTGTGTTAGGGATGGCACATCTTTTGATCGTAACATGTGGTGCAAAAAGAGTTAGCTCATAACCGGTCAAACGTGCACTGGAAAGGTGCTGCATCTTGATCTTATTCAAAAGGCATTCACAGCATGAGGTACCATAACTGTGAGGTCAGTATCAAGTACGAGCCCATCCGATTGTCTTATTCAGAAGGACAGATCCGCGACCGCTCTTAGACAGCTCAGGAGGGCTCTTGTGACGGGGTCCAAGATAGCAGAAAAATAAGCACACAGCCGTTGATTACCTCCAAAGGCTTGTGTTAAGACAAAGAGTGCACAGCCATCCGTTTCGTGTATGTACAGCATGAACGGCTCCATATAACCAGGCATACCAAGCACAGGAGCAGAGCAAAGCACGACTTTTAATTGCTCAAAAGACTGCTGACATTCATTCGTCCAGGGCAAGGGATCATGCACATCTTTATTGGTCACTGCTAGCAGAGGCTTTATTAATAACTAGTAGTTAGGAAGCCACTGAAGACAATAGGAAGTAATGCCAATGAAATCGGGCACCACCCTCTGAGTTTTGGGGATAGGCATTTTAAGAATGGTACTGATATGTTCGGGAGTCAATCGCCCTCCCTCCTTCGACAGTAGGTGACCAAAGTAGATGACCTCCTGTTGACAATATTGAAATTTGGAAAGGGACACTTTATGTCCGTGTAGAGCCAAGTGCAACAATAATTTAACCGTACTATCTTTGCAACCCTGTTCAGTGTCGGAAGCAATGAGTAGGTCATCCACGTATTAGAGTAATACTTTACCTGAGGGAAGCATAAGGGAGTCCAATTGGGCCTTTAAAGCTTGGCTATATATACTAGGACTTTCAGTATAGCCCTGAGGCCCTCAACAGAATCTAAAGCTCCTACCAGCTAGTGTAAAGGCGAACAAGTACCTGCTGTCTGAGTCTATTGGAATGCTAAAGAATGCATTTTTGAGATCAATGACAGAAAGGTATTTGGAGGTAGAAGAAATCATCATCAAGAGAGCAGTAATGTCAGGAACCACCAGAAACTGGGGAACTACTAGCTTGTTAACCTTGCACAAGTCAATCACAAAACATCAACATTATCATCAGAGGAACCAAAAGGTGCCCTCTTAAGTATAAGAAGAATGGATCTATTACACACATTGACTGTCATCTCCTCAATCACTCCCGACTTAATCAAATCCTGTATTATTTGCGGCAAGGCTCGCTCCCCTGCTTGTGGTAATTTGTACTCGGGAATACGAGGAAAAACAGCATTGTCTTTAACTTTGATGGAGACAGGGAAAATCTGCAATAGTCCTACATCCGTGTCACCTGTTGCCACAACGTGTGTGGCACATCCTTAAATTCAATGGGAAGAGGCGCATCTTTGGACAAGCACTATTTAGCACTTGTTGCATTGGGGCCCATTGTCACATAAACACCTTCCAGGGAACAATAAATGGTAGCAGGCAACTTCTTTAATAAATCCAAACCCATCAAATGTTCTGCGCAATTAGATGTCAACAAAAATAGTGAATTCACAGTGAAAGGACCTATACTCAACGTAAGGTGCTTGGAGATGGGGCTTACAACCGGTACCCCAGAAAAACCTACTGAAACATTATTATGGCTAGACAGAGCTGCCCCGGCGACCAGTGAGCAGGAAATAGAGCTATTCATTGTACCTGTATATACCAAAAATTCCTTAGCCGAGCCATGCAAATCCGCTGTAACATAAGGACCACGCTGATCTACAGGTATCTGAACTGGTCACTCACTCCGTCCCTGGCTGTCCTAGCTGTGGGATATTCCTGTCACCTCATCCATATCATAGTCACCATGATAGTACTGACCGCCCTTGTTATTATCGCAGTAGTTACTGTCTGGATGATTCTGTGAGGCTGCACCATGCTGATCTCGGCCCTGGCCACCAGCTCCATGACCCCGTCCACGAGAACCTCGTCCTCTAGGTGGCGTAACTTTCTGCAACAACACTGGACACTCGCTCCGCCAGTCCCCCTCCTCCTTACAATACGCTCACTGATTGACCCCTACAGTCGTAGCGTTCTGGCTGGTCCACAGAACCTGCCAGTCCGAACCACCTTGTTCCCTACCACAACCCCTAGAAGCCTGCTGCAACAACACCTTCGTCTTCAATTCCTTATGCTTTTTCTCCACCTTCTCCTTCGCCTGTTCTCCCTGTGCTCATAATACTGTGCCATACTCAATATTACAGAAGGGGAGGAAGTAGTCCAGGTACTCTCCGAAGTCTCCAATCTAGCTGCAAGCTCAGGAAGCAGGTTTGTAACAAATCTATTGACAAACAATTGGACTCCTCCATCCACCGACAAATCCTGTTTGCTAAAATCTCCAAATAGCCCTTCAAAATGAGTTAAAAAGTCAGACACACTCTCATCTTTCTTCTGACGACATGCCCTTAACTTGTCCCAATCTACCCTTCTCGGAGGAATAAGATAGTGCACATACGTGATAATACGACCAGGCAAAGCTAGTATCTCAGCCTTAGGCTTCTCACCCGGCTTCCTTTCTTGGTCCCATGCTTTAATCTGATCCCAGGTACCACCCAATTCCACAACACGGTCCTGTGTGCGCACCTGCCTCCAGATATCAACGGACACCAATAAACCAAAGAACATTTCAACATCCGCAAGCGTCATCACTCTCGATAAAGCAGCCTAAGTTAATTCCTTATAATATGCAGTGGTATTTTTCCTAGGGTCAGGTAGCTGAGTTTTAAGGGACAAAGCCTCACTCATTTTCCATGGAGTATAAACCAATTGTTCTTGGAACCGGGCCTCTAACCTTGGTCTAGTAACAACATCATGCTGGTCCCATTGCTCTGGTATTTCAGGGTGATATATGGGGTGCACCTCCCTCGGAAACTGAAACACCATCTTCAAGCTCTTCTCAAGCAGCCTACTCCGATAAGCAAGCAACTTTGCAACATTACCAAAAATCTGACCAGGCACCATATCAGCTACGTAGACATGATCCTTAATATCGTAGATAATCTGTGGTGCTGCCTCATTGAAACACTGCTCCCGATGGAGTTCCTGTTTGGGCGCCAACTGAAGGAAGTGACCCAATTAAGGTCACCCGGGTCACTCGCGACCACCTCTCAGACTTCCATACAAATGAAGAGTCGGTCAGACAGTAGAGAATACAAACCAATGAACATTTATTAAAAGTACATTCGAGTGGAGTCCTGTCTGACCAGTCTACTTAGATTGCGGCAGAGGCACTGGCTTCAGTCAGCATGGTAAGGCATAAAGTACATTTATAAACCCCTAAAGACACGCCCAGAGTGGAATTTTCCAGTTAGTAACTGGTAAACAAAGGAGATACAGAAGAATGGGTTGCAGCCCTGAGACCGGGCACACATTATCTTACAGCCAAGGTTACTTTGCCTACCCCCACCACTCTGAACGGTGGGAGCAGGCCTATCTAGACCGAAAGGTAAGTGATAATTAAAAACAGTCTATTCATTAGCACAGCAAAACTCAACCTTGGTGTAATGCGTAAACAGGGAACGCATTGGCAGCTGCTTTTCGGTGAGGCAGACAGAAAATGAGACAGAAGTTAGTTTCGATCAGTGCTCAAAATGGCGACTAATACAAAATGGCACAGCAAATGCTAACCTAAATCGTACAGTGCATATAGAATTCTGCAAAAGCATTTTTCCAATCCAACACCTTTCAAGCAAAACTGTTTTCAGACACAATGTGAGAAAATAGCGGCTAAAGACCAGAACATTTGCTTGCTGTTACATGATGTCTGAATTGGCATACAAGGAAAGCACGGTCACTTGGCAACTCAAGAGCACACCTTTGCTGTGATGATTAGAAACTGATTTTGTAGCTCTCACTTAGGGGCTGATTACGATGCAGGGCAGATCGCTACTGCCTGCATGGGGGTGGCAATCTGCCCTACATTTCCCTCCGCCCGCCACCCATTTCCCCCCGCCATGTTAGCATGGCAAAGGGGGACCCCGGCAGACAGAAAGACCGTCCGCCGGTCAACCAGTTTACTGGGCAGAAAAGGGGCAGGATATTTTGGCGGTGTCTACTAGACACCGCCATCCATATTAGCAAGGGCAGCGGTGCAGGGCTTTCCATGGCGGAGACCCCGCCATGGAAAGCCAGGCGGACTTTGCTGTCGTGGGCCTATTGCGGGCCCCCGGGGTATGGGGGTGCACATGGGGGTACATTGTCATGGACAAGGTGGCAGGCACCGCGCGGTGCATGTTACCTTGTGCATGACAATGCACAACGTGCATTCCCAGCATGGTTGCGGGCAGTGCTGTGAGCTGGGAATAGATGATTCCACCGCCACGGTGGCAGTGGTATCCTAATTGCGGGTGCGGGACCGCTGCATCACTGGCAGCCAGTCCCGGCACCCCTAGGGTGGCCATCCTAATCGGCCGCTAAGTTTGAGACATTTCTTACTCATGGAGTTTGCGTGCATTGTCCACATATTTGTGCAAGACCAGTTTCTGTGAATGTACAAACAAAATGCACTTCCATAAAGTCAGATTTCTTTAAGGAAGGGATGGAGGATTTCTGTGAAATAGGCAACTCTATGTTTTAAGTTTTATACACTTTGAAATGGAGGGCAGGCCCTTGCCATTGGTGTTTGTTTCTTCCTAACATTTTCTAGGCTGTTTAGGTCTGCTCTCTAATCCTCAGATGTTACCTGATGTTTCTCAGGGTTTACAACTGCTGATTCATCATCCATAGCCAGCAGAAGCAAGTTCTGAAGGTACTACACATCTTTATTTCTCCACCACCCTTCCCAGCCAACCCATTAAATATAGCTACTCCGCTAAGGCAGAGCAAAAAAGGGAAAATACAATGATAATAACACAATGATATTATCATTTTATTTCTCAGTGCTGAGGCCTGTATTGGGGTGGGCGTGGCCTGGTTGTCATCACAGCCAGCAGGGGGCGGAATGGTGGGCACTCTCTTAAGCCGGCTATACAGTCATGGGCACTTAGCATGTTCTCCACCTGGCTATATTACGCAGACGATGTGGAGAACATGCACAGGCTCCCAGCGCCTGTCTGAGCATGACTAATCACAACTCTGCTGTCATGCTGGTGACAGCAGCATTCTATTCTGCTGTCATGCTGGTGACAGCAGCGTTGTGATTGGTTTAGGGGAGCCTGTGTGCTTCCTGCTTCCGGTACTCATCAAAAAGAGAAGCTGAGGACAGACATCATGACTGGGAGAGATGGCGTCTGCGAAAACGTAAGTGTAATCTTTTTTTTTCAATATCCCCTCCCCCATCACCCCGATCAGTATCAGCCACCACTGATTAATATATGCCTTGTAGAGCCCAAAGCTACTTGCGCCCTCAGGTCAATTAAGACTACAGCCTGCTTTATCAAACAGCCAGGCCTTTTTCACTTTACTTGTACAACCTTGGAGCACTTGATGGACGGCTTCTGTGGTGTTACACAGCAGCTGTACCAGCAAGCCCCAGTCCCAGCATCTCATGCACAATACAACTTCAGCTTCTCTCCAAAGTCTCTTGTGTGCAAAAACTGCCAATCCGGCATCTCCTAGCACACAGGGGACAGTTACCCTGCTCTATGCCACCATGCCTGGTATTTTGGCTTGGAACATGATCTGAAAAAAGGAATTCACCTTAGGAGGAAAATAATTGCATCATGTCTTTGACAATATGAGGATGTGTATTTCACTCATGGTACTGTCTTCTAATTACTGTGTTCAACCTATTATACTTGAAATTGATCAAGACATATGACAAAAGCTTCATTCATCCTTAGTCTTTTTAAAAGAAAATAAACCTTAAACCCAGATCCCTGCTTGAGGAAGCGTATTGTACCCCGGCACAATTTATGACACAGTCCTTGCATATTCCCTGCGTAGTCCTAAGTAGGGGCAGAAACACACTGATGTAACTTTGCAACTGGAGAAAAGGACCCTGCACTATTCACTTCTTCATCTCCACCAGGTGTAGGACTGAATACAAGGCAGAATTTAACAAGAAAATCACAGCGCTGTCATGTTCAGCTTCTTGCCATAGTGGCTATGGGAGTAAACGTCAGCATGGATGTTAACAAAGGCGCTTCTCTCGCCTATTTGCAGAGGCGCATGAAAAGGATCATGAGCTGCACTTTCACATTCAACTAGGAGAACCTAGCGCTCTGCCTATATCATCCTTACCTCTCTTAACACCTCCTTGCTCAAGGAGATAGTCATAAAACATTGCTTGCCTCATAGGTCAAAACAACACTTAAAACCCCACCACTGGGTCACTTGACCTCTCCTACTACAGACTCCTCTACAACATGCCCTATTGGATCAATCTCCTTCAGCAACAGGATTTCAACCATCTTACAGACTCGTATCACTCTGTGACTCCTGAGCCAAGTAGCTTTCAGTCCATTGAGGGGAACAAGATCAACACTAGGCATCGTATGGGACGATTAAAAAACAATAACTGATGTCAACATAGGTACTCATCTGTCTGGACAAAATTGCAGCCCTCTGCACTGTAAACTACCATACCCTACTCAGTAGACTGAACAATTTTGGGATCTATGGACCCAGCATCCCCCTTTGCCCTGGATAGATCTCAAACAGGTCATATATCACTCGAAATTCAGCCAATCACTTTATCGATCTAATAGATTCCTTAGTTGGATGTAGATTACTGTGTCTTCAAAGCACATTGCAGACACCGGACATAAATTTCAATACTACAAACAGGAATGGCGTTATTTGGTGCTGCAGGAGACTGATATCCACTACCTCCAACTAGCATAAGTGGCACAACGTATTTAAAACAGCCATAAGATTAGTTTAAGATCCACTCAAAAAGAGCAGGATTAAACTGCAGAGTTGGGCAGCTGGAGAATACAATTAATGGCCAGACAGCTAACTTGAGAAGTCTGGTTTCTCAGAACTTTCAGAAAATAACCTCGACTGTTATTGCAAATTCAACCATATCTGCTGAGGTTATCCAGCAAGGGGCTGAAAACTAAAACAAAAGTTGACACTTTATGGAAAACTACTGTGTATGATAATCTCAAAAGATACTAATAAATTATTTATTTAACAGTTGTATTTAGAGTGGCTCCGCCAAACTGTATTAGCAAGCTTTATATCATATCAACATATTACAATTTAATACTACAACATGGACCTGACGGTTCCACACTACAACTTCAGATGAAAGAGATGCTCCAAGAGCTAGGAATCCAACTAGAGTGGGTGGAAGACGCGAAGAGCTGCTGTCAATGCAATAACATTAAACTAGTGGGCCTACCTTAGCATGCAGTACAGTCGCGGCTGGTGGCGGTACACAGACATAATATCTTTAATTTTGAACAACAGAAATATTAAGTTTTTTATATCATATCAACATATTGGCGGCCGCATCCTGCATTTATAACATTGTGGCGGGCGGTGCTCTCAGCACCGCCCGCCACAATGCTAAAAATACATGTATGCATTTGCATACACAAAGCGGCAGGCACCGCGCAGTGCCTGCGCATTGTGTATGCAAATGCTGGGAGGGTACCACAGGTACCCCCCATTTGCACCCCCATGCGGACTTCACTTCGGGGCCCCCTGCGGGCCCCCAAAGTGAAGACCGCATGCCTTTCCATGGCGGCGATGCATCTGTTTCTGCCCATTGTAATATGGCTGGTGGTGTCTGATAGACACCGCCACCATATTAAACCTTTTCCGCCCCGGTCGCAAGGCGACTGGGGCAGAAAAGCGGCGGACGGATTTTCCATCCGCCGCGGTCCCCCCCGCCATACTAATGTGGCGGGGAGTCATTTGGGTGAGGATGGCGGGCAGATTGACCCTGCCAGGCCGGTGGTGGCTACTGCAAGCCTGGCGGGGGCAATCCGCCAGCCATCCTAATGGGTCCCATAGTAATTATACATTTTTATTTATTGGTATTGAAAATTACTTTATTGTTAATTAACTATGAATTGGTAATTACTTTTTATTACTTGATTAATTGAGAATTATATTAATTGCGTTCATTTTTATTCGGCGTGGGTTGTGGGTTTATAGGGGAATAGGGTGGAAAGCAAATTAATTATTATAATAAAATTATTTATTTTAATTTTTTGGTATTCTTAACTAATTCAAAGTTGACTCATTAGTAATTGGTTATTTAATTTAAATAAATATTTAATTGATAAGCATGTTAATTTTAACCCTCTGCTATCCAACACTTTCCCTACTGTTGCACTCTCTGGAGAGGGAATAGTAATTTTAACCCCTTCGCTATCCAATACTTTCCCTATTGTTGCACTCTCTGGAGTGGGAATAGTAATTTTTATCCCTACGCTATCCAACACTTTCCCTACTGTTGCACTCACTGGAGTGGGAACAGTAATTTTTACCCCTACGCTATCCAATACTTTCCCTACTGTTGCACTCACTGGAGTGGGAATAGTAATGTTAACCCTTACTCTATCCAACACTTTCCCTACTGTTGCACTCACTGAAATGGGAATAGCAATTTTTACCCCTTTGCTATCCAACACTTTCCCTACTGTTGCACTCAGTGGAGTGGGAATAGTAGTTTTTACCCCTACGCTATCCAACATTTTCCCTACTGTTGCACTCTCTGGAGTAGGAATAGTGTTAGAAATCAGGTCTCTAGTTGGCAATGGCTGGCCACTGTCCAAGTAGGGACCCTTTCTTCCTACGTCAGAGTGAGGGGGCTACACCCTTTGATAATCCCTGCTCAACCCTGTGGTAACGTAGCACGAGCAGCTAGGCTATCTCAGAGGCAGTGTGTAAAGCATTTATGATCATACACAGTAACACAGTGAGGAACACTACAAAGGGACACCACACAAGTAGTTATAAAAAATAAGTATCTTTATATAGACTTAACACAAGACCAATAACGGTAATAAGCCACAATACTGTAAAGTAAGATTATTCTTGAAATGCTGTAAAAATAGTTCAGAGTGTGCAAATAGGAGTTCAGTTCAACACAGAGGTCTATACGACCCTTTTACTTACAAAGTACCTGGATTTCGTAGCAAAACCAACAACAATGGCGTTGATTCCATCCGCCTCTGATATGGGTTCTGCTAAAAAGTCCTGCATGCCTTTTTCTAGATACACCAATGCAATCTCAGACAAGTAAGCTTCCTGGGCCAATGGATCGGCCCCCACTTTGGTAGCGTATAAGGACTAGAAATAGTCCAAGAATTCATTACGAATTTCAGTGCTGGAGGCAAGTTTTTGATTTGTGGGGGTGAGGAGTTTGGTAAAGTAAGCTCTGCTGTACGGGGGTCGGAGCATCTGCGCCATAACCCGACCGGGTTGTTCTCCCTCGCCATAATGTCGAGCTGCCTGATATTTGGCAAGTACAATATCTCGCAGTCCGCTGCGTCCTGGAATTCAATGAGGAGAGCTAAACGTCTATGATGACGGCAGTCAAAGGAAAACCCGTGGGGGGATTCCGCTCCTCTTCTGACGGGCTCAAAGAGCCAGTCAGAAGGGGAGTGGAATGTAATCCCTTGAATGATGGCGGAGCCAGCCTCGTCTTTGCCATCAGGATTCTGATGTTGATTTCCAACAGGCTTTCCATGTTGGCCTTTCTGACATGGAAAGGCTGTCGGAAAGTGACTTTGGGGGCCTCTAGCAGGGCCCACATCTCCCTGGCCCTCCTTAATGTGACCTGGGTGGCCTAAACATTCCTGCGCCGTGTGGCAGGCACTGCATGGTGCATGCCACATGGTGCAGGGATGTTTTCAATGAAAGCTTGTGCTGTGGGCCTTTACCACCCGCCACACATGCTTTCATTGAAAAATGATTGTTTGCGACTGTCCTATCCTAACCCTGAGGTTGGAACTGCCGACCTAAGGTCGGGCAGTTCCAAACCGCAACGCTACATCCCCCCTACATCGTAATGAGGCCATAGCCAATTTCTCGGAAGACATAGCCTGCTATTTGACCACTGTATTTAAAGTGCAGCAAATGCTGCAAGACAAATACAGAATTTAAAAGCATCTTTATTTTATTGCTTGGAATTTTGCGAACCACTTGGATATATCAGAAAATTCCCTAAGTTACTGGTACCTCTGCTTCTTAAAATACACATGGCCACCCACAGTTCTGCTCCTGATTATTCCTAAACATACTCAAATTATGCTGGTGGTAATGCAAAGGCTCACTCCGAACTCTTTATGAAGCCAAGCCTTACTCACAGTTCACTCTAGATTATATCCAAAAGGCACACAAGCTGCTGGAGATAACATAACTTAAACACTAACATTCAATTGCTTTGCACTCATTCCATTCAAATAATGTATTAATTGCAAGCTTTGATATTGATATAACACTGTCTCAGGAAAATATATATTCTTAATAATACTGGAGTTTCTGAGAGATGCACTTTGATGAAAACCCAGAATCACTCAGAGCTATTTAGCTGATACTACCCAGATTTTTGTCACCCTAAGCTCTGGTTTTCTAATGTAATGAGTCGCTCCATTCGGTGGTCTTGATTATAGCCGTTTTTATTCCTTACATAAGTGACATATACTAGGTCAAGATGGAAGAGTCAGGATTTCCCTTTGGTGGATGAGCGTTGGTGAGTTCTTACCCTCAATTCCAATCCTCTCTGCTCTGGGTCCTAAAGAGTGAAGCATTTCAAGCCTACTGGTGCCCACGCAGCTGCAGTCCAGTCAGACACGCACTCTTGTTTATAAAGTTGTGTTTTGGGTCCTGTATTCTAACAACATTCTTGAGGGTGCTCAAGGCTATTTTTCTTCACTTGATCTATTCTGCCTTTGTGCTACACGCGTTTCTACTGCAAGAGGTAATAGGGAGTGTAGGTAGACAATCAGTCAAGACTCAAGTAAGAGACTCAGGCTCCTTGTGAGCAGGTAAGTGCCCGTTAATTGTGTGGTAGTTCAACACATGTTGAAAACTTCAAAAGGAACTACCAAGTCACTGATTCATTAAAGTAGATGCACCAATTTATTTCATCTTTTTGTATCTCCTAAATGTTATGTTATGTAATGTTAAAAGGATTTATTTAGCGTGAACAATTACCCAAAGGTATCAAGGCGCTAGTCCAGGGAGAGATAGAGAAAAGATTTACTTAGGGAACAACAAGGTTTTTAAATTTTTCCTAAAATGAAGATGATCTTGGATTAATCCAATTGAAAGAGTAAGTGCATTCCATTCTTTGGCAGTGGAATTAATAAAACCATGGCCGCCTCCCTTGGTTCTCCTGAATCTTTTAGTTACAAGTTTTCGAGTGCCCAAAGATCGCAGGCCTCCTCCTGGAACATACCATTGAAAGGCGTGCCTGAGAAACTTCGGACCGACTTCGCGCTGGGCTTTATGGGCAAGGCAAAGAGCATTGATTTTAAAAGGTTGCCTGACAGGCAGCCAATAAAGATAATTGATGGCTAGAGCCGCTGATTGATCTTTGGGAGTCCCGGTTACCGCTCTGGCTGCAGCATTTTGCAGACCCTGCAGCTTATCTAGATGTTATTGCTGCATTTTGAGATATAAAACATTGCCGAAGTCAATCTTAGAAAGAATAAGTGCAGAATTCACCATTTTTAGACAAAAGCTGGAAGATAAGGAAGGATATTTTTAAGCATACTAAGGACATAGACTGTCGAGGATGTAACCACATTGACCTGGAGTCCAAACTTGAGTTTGTTTTCCATAATTACACTGAGATTTGTGGCCTTGCAGGCTGGAGCAGGAAGAGGGCCAAGGGCCCGATGTAGGTAAATCCCATTTACCGATTTTGAAATACCGAATCCTACCGAATCGGTATTCAAAAATCGGTAAATGGGATGTAGGTCCCAACATCTGGATTCGTTACCGAATCCTTAACAATTCTTTAATTACCGATTCGGTAAATACCGAATCGGTAATGCCCATTCATTCCTATGGGCTTTGAAGCCCATAGGAATGATTAGGCATTACCGATTCGGTATTTACCTAATCGGTAATTAAAGAATTCACAAGGGTGCGGGGGGTGTCACTTTGACACCCTTTAGCACCCCCAAAACGGGCATGTGTGCAATGTGGCACACAGACATGCCCTAAGGGCACGTCTGTCTGTCACATGGCACATGTGTACATGCACAGATGTGCATGTACACAGGAATCGGTTTTTTACCATGGATTTGTATTCCATGGTAAAATACCGATTCTGTAGGCCATGTGCTGATGGAACATTGGCTACCTACATTGCATTTTCGGTAGTTCTACCGAATCGTCATCATTACCGAATCGGTAAATATTACCGATTGGGTAACTTTACCGATTCGGAAATGATAACGATTCGGTAAAATTACCGAAAATGTGCCCCTACATCTCGATAGCCCTTTACCGATCGGAAACGGCCGAAAATCGGTATTTTCGGCCGATTCCGATCGATAAAGGGCTACCTACATCGGGCCCCAAGTTCCTTAAGCCAACAAGACGGGGACCACAGGGAAGGTGCGTTCCAAACATGATGACCTCCATTTTAACCGAGTTGAGCCTTAAACAATTAACGCTCATCAAGTTTCCTTTAGCTGTCATTCAGTCACGGAAATCGTTACCCTCTAGGTTATTTGCGACGGACAGTGCCACCACAATTTGGGTGTCATCTGCATAGGATGTAAGGTCCAGCCCAAAAGATCTGATGAGGGATGCCAAGGGCTTAACATATATGTTAAAGAGAGTGGGGCTGAGAGCAGAGCCTTGTGGAACCCCACAAGAAAGGATAAAACAAACTCTTAAAAGCATTGAAAAGTGGTAGATTTACCCTTCAAGGATATCCCCGCCTGTGCAGGAGCCAGGCACCTCCTGTTAAAAGGCAGCGGAGTACTGAGTACAAGGAAATCAAAGTGCAGATGATTTTGAATGAATCTCGATGCTCTCTCACGGACCTGCGAGGATGCCCTGAAAGAGTCATTAAATGTCTACCAAAGGTGGGCATGGCCCAGAAAGCGTGCACTGTAGAGCGCAAAAGGAAAACGGGAACAGATGACCAAAAAAAAAGAACCAGGGTCCAGTTACCTCAGTTACCCCTCACCAGACACCCCTGGGAGAGATAACTGCTGGAAACAGAAAACTAAGTTAAAATAAAAGGAAAAAATAAGCTCATAAAAGCATTAAAATGGGGTAGATTTGTCCTTCAAAGATGGCTACCTGCCTGTGCAGGAGACAGCTACTGAATGTGTACTTATCTTGCTAAGCACCATACTCCTTATTTCATAAGTCTATTAACTCAGAACATCTAAACTATGTTAGAGATATTTTTATTGCATGCGTTGTATACATGTCAGTTAGTCCAACAGTCAGAATGAGAGAATCAGGACTGGTCAACTTGCAATTTAGTGGTAAAAAATGCTATTGACTTCATGGGTTCATGTGTCTGCTGCACCTGTCCCGCAATATCTGAAAGAGGTAAAGACAAATACCACAGAAACAATTTGGCTGTAATAACATAACATGACACGGCATGAATGAACTGGCATAACACAGGAATGGACAAGATAACAAAGAATATCATAGCATAAGGCACTGAACAACATAAAATAATGTTATAGGACACAAATTAGCAAAGGATTCACACAGGAATTTTATGAATAGTATCTTTACGACTGCCTACTTTTTTATGAACGGAGTCTTCGCCACGAGACTCAACAGTCTCAAAATGCCCTTGTGATTTGCACAAAATCATAAACTTACACAAAAGTATAAGTTTACCTTTGTGAATAAGGCCCATTTTCATGCACAAATACATATTTCCATATTTGGTCTTTATTCATAGGTAAGAGGCTACATTCAGTACATTGTCTCATGGTGGCCAGATTCACAAAGCAAGTCTAAGGTTGCTAACTCTCCGCTTCAGAGTTTGCGACAGTAAAAATACTTTTTGCAATGCACTAAACCCATTTTTGGAGTCAGCAACTGCTTTACCGAATCCTAAAATGGATTTTATAATTGATAAGTAATTGCTGTTTTAAAGAGGTGAATTTGAGGCATACCTTCGAAATAGCGATTCCTTATCTATATTACCTACTGGCGGTCGCCAGTAGGTATATATAGTTAGGATTTTTTTCCTATGGGATTTTTGAAAATTCTATGTTGAATAACTTTGGCGTTTGAGGACGGAATTGGCTGAAATTTTCTGGAAAATGGAACATTTTGTTTCTGAGCAGCCCCTGAAAATTTGGGGGGGTTTCGTCAAGCGGGGGCCGAGAAAAAAGGGGGGTCCCAAAACGTGTTTTTAACATTGAGTTTTCCATAGGGCGGTTGGACTCACTTTTAGCTCGAACGGCTGAATGGATTTCCACGAAACTTGGCAAAATTGTAGGGACTGGTAGCCCGATGTGCCTTTGCTATGTCTCAAGATATATGCTCCAGTGGTTTTTACGAAAATTCACTTTGAAAAATATATACTTGGCTACATTGGGCTATATATATGTTGGAGCCCAAATGTAGCCCAATGTAGCCCAATGAAGCCCAA
This sequence comes from Lissotriton helveticus, assembly GCF_964261635.1. Taxonomy (NCBI): domain Eukaryota; kingdom Metazoa; phylum Chordata; class Amphibia; order Caudata; family Salamandridae; genus Lissotriton; species Lissotriton helveticus. Next base: position 1,732,085,893 of record NC_136059.1, on the reverse strand, counting down.
TGAAGCCCAATGTAGCCCAAAGATGGCCGCCAGAGACAAAAAAAAACAAATGTAGCCCAAATATCAACCAGATGTAGCCCAACTATAGCCCAGTGACAGAATGTCCCAGAGTGTTTTAAAGAACAACTAGAACGCTAACAGTCTTACTTATGACAAAAGTATGGCACACCTGAAGTCATCTTGATTGGAATAAAGTGGTAACACTTAATACATTTAATTTGAAAAGGAACAAAATAAGGGGTTTCATTTTGCCATAGAAATGTTATATATATACATATATATATATATATATATATATATATATATATATATATATATATATATATATATATATATATATATATATATATATATATATATTCACTGAAAAAACCATAGGTTATAGACCATATATAGTTAGGAATTAGCATTTACAAAACCTTGAAAATTCACTGAAAAAACCATAGGTTATAAACCATATATAGTTAGGAATTAGCATTTAAAAAAACTTACTTTACTCACACAAAACCATTGAAATTCCATATATAGTTAGTTGTACTAACTATATATCGCGCACCCGCAATCCACTGCTGATCATGTCACATATTACATCATTCATGACATGGTCAGTGACAACACTGATGACATCACTGATGACATCTCAAATGACATCACTGATGACATCACTGATGACATCTCAAATGACATCACTGATGACATCACTGATGACAACATCCAGTGACTGTATGTTTCTGTAAAGTTAAAAATATGTCTTACATATTGAAGAATGAGTGGATGTAGAAGTGTCTGAACAAAGGATTTAGTAGGTGCATGACTGACTGTATGAGTGAGTGATTAAATGTGTCTCACTGAGTGCATGGGTTAGTGACTAAACTGTCTTAATTTGTGCATCATTATGTCTGTTGTTCTGTAAACTGCTGCATGTGTTGATCAGTAGCTATATGATTAACTATATGGGTTATTGATTGGTTGCCCAAGTATTTGTATGGGAGACTGAGAGTGTGTATGGGTGGCTGGGAGGTGTATGACTCTCTGCATAGATGTATGGGTTCAAAAGTGCATGTGGAAACAGCTGTATGGGCGGTTGACTGTGTGCATGACTGTATTGGTGAGTGAATAGATATCTCAGTGCTACATGTCAAAGTAAGTACATATGTAAAATACAGTACATGTGAGAGTTGACATATATAAATAACTGTGCATAAGAGCCAGTGAATGTGTGAGTGGCTGTATGGATCATTGTGAACTTGTATCCAGGATTGTATAAGTGAGTAAATATGTTTTAGTATATGTTTGAATAAGTAAGGTGTGTTTAACTGTATAGTTAAGGAAATGGAGGTGTGATTGATTGTTTGCATGACTGACTAGGTGTGTGTGTAACTTCATGGATGAGTGACAATCTGTGAGTCTGTGTTTACACTGAGTGTATCTAAGGTTATATTAGAGTCTGAAGAGGTTCATCGTATTATCACATGAATGATGTCATCAGTGATGTGATCAGTAATGTCAAATGAGATGTCATCAGTGATGTCATCAGTGATGTCATTTGAGATGTCATCAGTGATGTCATCAGTGATGTCATTTGAGATGTCATCAGTGATGTCATCAGTGATGTCATTTGAGATGTCATCAGTGATGTCATCAGTGTTGTCACTGACCATGTCATGAATGATGTAATATGTGACATGATCAGCAGTGGATTGCGGGTGCGCGATATATAGTTAGTTCAACTAACTATATATGGAATTTCAATGGTTTTGTGTGAGTAAAGTAAGTTTTTTTAAATGCTAATTCCTAACTATATATGGTTTATAACCTATGGTTTTTTCAGTGAATATATATATATGTAAATGGATAAGGACTGAAATACTGTCAAAGATGTATGTCGCCCACATCAGACCAAGGCTGGGTGCATCAATATGTTTGAGTCAATAATAGATAGTAGTCAACAGGTATGAGAACGGAGCCTATGACGCTATCTAGCATATAGAAGGAGTGAACAATTAGGTTTTAATAATGACTTGTGATATAAAACGCGTCACAGCTCAGTCTGCTCCGTTTGTAAAGATTGGTAAATAACAGGCTACACTATTCAAACTCCATGACCCTCAATGCATCGACCTGGAAAGATGAAAGGTTATTTGGGCGTTGTCTCATTCAAAGTTTTGGATTGCAGATCCTCAGTAGACTCCATCAGTAAGGACTTAACTGACCGATCCATCTTGCTGACTTCCCAACAATTACAAGGATAGGATACAGAAAACATACAAGCATTGGGACAGTCATTAGGTCCCACCCACGAGAGCTATTGGCTTTGGCATTGTTCTGTAGCTATGTTATACAGTAGCGCAAGTAGATGGACAACGGAGGGTGGGCATAGAGGCTGGAGGCAAGCAGATGGACAATTGAGGATGGACAGGAGGGGCTGAGGCAAGCTCACAGACAACGTAGAGTCTGTGAAAGTGGCTGTGTCTAGTACACAGACAATGGTTGGTGGGCAGGAAGAGCAGGGAGCAAGCATACGGACAATCGAGGGTGTGCAGGAGTTCCTGAAGCAAGCACACAGACAACAGAGAGTTGGGCGAGGGGCTGGAGCAAGCACACAGACAACGGAGGGAGGGTGGGCAGGAGGAATTGGGTGAGGAACACTGACGGGTAGAAGTACACAAGAGAGACAACTGAAAATACATGTACTCTTATAGAGTGCTTAAACACAATGGGCCTCATTTATGAGAAATGACGCATCGCTGCGTGAAAGCAGCGATGCGTCACTTCTCAGTGCTCACTCCTTGCGACATACCTGATGCGTCATATTTAATGTATGACGCATCATGTCGCAAGGAGTTACAGATACGTCAGTATTTCTGATGTATCTGTAAGCGCAAAAGTGACGCAACTCCAGCAATGCGTCCTTTCACATGGGCAAGCCCCATGTGAAAGGGCCTGCGTCAGTCTTACGCCTGCTGTGAGGCAGGCACAAGATTTTGACGCAACAGCGTCCTAGAAGTGACGCAGTGATATTTCATAGATTTAACTGCATCACTTCTACGACCCTTTCTTGTGTCAATATGGATGGCGGGCAGATTGACCCTGCCAGGCCGGTGGTGGCTACTGCAAGCCTGGCGGGGGCAATCCGCCAGCCATCCTAATGGGTCCCATAGTAATTATACATTTTTATTTATTGGTATTGAAAATTACTTTATTGTTAATTAACTATGAATTGGTAATTACTTTTTATTACTTGATTAATTGAGAATTATATTAATTGCGTTCATTTTTATTCGGCGTGGGTTGTGGGTTTATAGGGGAATAGGGTGGAAAGCAAATTAATTATTATAATAAAATTATTTATTTTAATTTTTTGGTATTCTTAACTAATTCAAAGTTGACTCATTAGTAATTGGTTATTTAATTTAAATAAATATTTAATTGATAAGCATGTTAATTTTAACCCTCTGCTATCCAACACTTTCCCTACTGTTGCACTCTCTGGAGAGGGAATAGTAATTTTAACCCCTTCGCTATCCAATACTTTCCCTATTGTTGCACTCTCTGGAGTGGGAATAGTAATTTTTATCCCTACGCTATCCAACACTTTCCCTACTGTTGCACTCACTGGAGTGGGAACAGTAATTTTTACCCCTACGCTATCCAATACTTTCCCTACTGTTGCACTCACTGGAGTGGGAATAGTAATGTTAACCCTTACTCTATCCAACACTTTCCCTACTGTTGCACTCACTGAAATGGGAATAGCAATTTTTACCCCTTTGCTATCCAACACTTTCCCTACTGTTGCACTCAGTGGAGTGGGAATAGTAGTTTTTACCCCTACGCTATCCAACATTTTCCCTACTGTTGCACTCTCTGGAGTAGGAATAGTGTTAGAAATCAGGTCTCTAGTTGGCAATGGCTGGCCACTGTCCAAGTAGGGACCCTTTCTTCCTACGTCAGAGTGAGGGGGCTACACCCTTTGATAATCCCTGCTCAACCCTGTGGTAACGTAGCACGAGCAGCTAGGCTATCTCAGAGGCAGTGTGTAAAGCATTTATGATCATACACAGTAACACAGTGAGGAACACTACAAAGGGACACCACACAAGTAGTTATAAAAAATAAGTATCTTTATATAGACTTAACACAAGACCAATAACGGTAATAAGCCACAATACTGTAAAGTAAGATTATTCTTGAAATGCTGTAAAAATAGTTCAGAGTGTGCAAATAGGAGTTCAGTTCAACACAGAGGTCTATACGACCCTTTTACTTACAAAGTACCTGGATTTCGTAGCAAAACCAACAACAATGGCGTTGATTCCATCCGCCTCTGATATGGGTTCTGCTAAAAAGTCCTGCATGCCTTTTTCTAGATACACCAATGCAATCTCAGACAAGTAAGCTTCCTGGGCCAATGGATCGGCCCCCACTTTGGTAGCGTATAAGGACTAGAAATAGTCCAAGAATTCATTACGAATTTCAGTGCTGGAGGCAAGTTTTTGATTTGTGGGGGTGAGGAGTTTGGTAAAGTAAGCTCTGCTGTACGGGGGTCGGAGCATCTGCGCCATAACCCGACCGGGTTGTTCTCCCTCGCCATAATGTCGAGCTGCCTGATATTTGGCAAGTACAATATCTCGCAGTCCGCTGCGTCCTGGAATTCAATGAGGAGAGCTAAACGTCTATGATGACGGCAGTCAAAGGAAAACCCGTGGGGGGATTCCGCTCCTCTTCTGACGGGCTCAAAGAGCCAGTCAGAAGGGGAGTGGAATGTAATCCCTTGAATGATGGCGGAGCCAGCCTCGTCTTTGCCATCAGGATTCTGATGTTGATTTCCAACAGGCTTTCCATGTTGGCCTTTCTGACATGGAAAGGCTGTCGGAAAGTGACTTTGGGGGCCTCTAGCAGGGCCCACATCTCCCTGGCCCTCCTTAATGTGACCTGGGTGGCCTAAACATTCCTGCGCCGTGTGGCAGGCACTGCATGGTGCATGCCACATGGTGCAGGGATGTTTTCAATGAAAGCTTGTGCTGTGGGCCTTTACCACCCGCCACACATGCTTTCATTGAAAAATGATTGTTTGCGACTGTCCTATCCTAACCCTGAGGTTGGAACTGCCGACCTAAGGTCGGGCAGTTCCAAACCGCAACGCTACATCCCCCCTACATCGTAATGAGGCCATAGCCAATTTCTCGGAAGACATAGCCTGCTATTTGACCACTGTATTTAAAGTGCAGCAAATGCTGCAAGACAAATACAGAATTTAAAAGCATCTTTATTTTATTGCTTGGAATTTTGCGAACCACTTGGATATATCAGAAAATTCCCTAAGTTACTGGTACCTCTGCTTCTTAAAATACACATGGCCACCCACAGTTCTGCTCCTGATTATTCCTAAACATACTCAAATTATGCTGGTGGTAATGCAAAGGCTCACTCCGAACTCTTTATGAAGCCAAGCCTTACTCACAGTTCACTCTAGATTATATCCAAAAGGCACACAAGCTGCTGGAGATAACATAACTTAAACACTAACATTCAATTGCTTTGCACTCATTCCATTCAAATAATGTATTAATTGCAAGCTTTGATATTGATATAACACTGTCTCAGGAAAATATATATTCTTAATAATACTGGAGTTTCTGAGAGATGCACTTTGATGAAAACCCAGAATCACTCAGAGCTATTTAGCTGATACTACCCAGATTTTTGTCACCCTAAGCTCTGGTTTTCTAATGTAATGAGTCGCTCCATTCGGTGGTCTTGATTATAGCCGTTTTTATTCCTTACATAAGTGACATATACTAGGTCAAGATGGAAGAGTCAGGATTTCCCTTTGGTGGATGAGCGTTGGTGAGTTCTTACCCTCAATTCCAATCCTCTCTGCTCTGGGTCCTAAAGAGTGAAGCATTTCAAGCCTACTGGTGCCCACGCAGCTGCAGTCCAGTCAGACACGCACTCTTGTTTATAAAGTTGTGTTTTGGGTCCTGTATTCTAACAACATTCTTGAGGGTGCTCAAGGCTATTTTTCTTCACTTGATCTATTCTGCCTTTGTGCTACACGCGTTTCTACTGCAAGAGGTAATAGGGAGTGTAGGTAGACAATCAGTCAAGACTCAAGTAAGAGACTCAGGCTCCTTGTGAGCAGGTAAGTGCCCGTTAATTGTGTGGTAGTTCAACACATGTTGAAAACTTCAAAAGGAACTACCAAGTCACTGATTCATTAAAGTAGATGCACCAATTTATTTCATCTTTTTGTATCTCCTAAATGTTATGTTATGTAATGTTAAAAGGATTTATTTAGCGTGAACAATTACCCAAAGGTATCAAGGCGCTAGTCCAGGGAGAGATAGAGAAAAGATTTACTTAGGGAACAACAAGGTTTTTAAATTTTTCCTAAAATGAAGATGATCTTGGATTAATCCAATTGAAAGAGTAAGTGCATTCCATTCTTTGGCAGTGGAATTAATAAAACCATGGCCGCCTCCCTTGGTTCTCCTGAATCTTTTAGTTACAAGTTTTCGAGTGCCCAAAGATCGCAGGCCTCCTCCTGGAACATACCATTGAAAGGCGTGCCTGAGAAACTTCGGACCGACTTCGCGCTGGGCTTTATGGGCAAGGCAAAGAGCATTGATTTTAAAAGGTTGCCTGACAGGCAGCCAATAAAGATAATTGATGGCTAGAGCCGCTGATTGATCTTTGGGAGTCCCGGTTACCGCTCTGGCTGCAGCATTTTGCAGACCCTGCAGCTTATCTAGATGTTATTGCTGCATTTTGAGATATAAAACATTGCCGAAGTCAATCTTAGAAAGAATAAGTGCAGAATTCACCATTTTTAGACAAAAGCTGGAAGATAAGGAAGGATATTTTTAAGCATACTAAGGACATAGACTGTCGAGGATGTAACCACATTGACCTGGAGTCCAAACTTGAGTTTGTTTTCCATAATTACACTGAGATTTGTGGCCTTGCAGGCTGGAGCAGGAAGAGGGCCAAGGGCCCGATGTAGGTAAATCCCATTTACCGATTTTGAAATACCGAATCCTACCGAATCGGTATTCAAAAATCGGTAAATGGGATGTAGGTCCCAACATCTGGATTCGTTACCGAATCCTTAACAATTCTTTAATTACCGATTCGGTAAATACCGAATCGGTAATGCCCATTCATTCCTATGGGCTTTGAAGCCCATAGGAATGATTAGGCATTACCGATTCGGTATTTACCTAATCGGTAATTAAAGAATTCACAAGGGTGCGGGGGGTGTCACTTTGACACCCTTTAGCACCCCCAAAACGGGCATGTGTGCAATGTGGCACACAGACATGCCCTAAGGGCACGTCTGTCTGTCACATGGCACATGTGTACATGCACAGATGTGCATGTACACAGGAATCGGTTTTTTACCATGGATTTGTATTCCATGGTAAAATACCGATTCTGTAGGCCATGTGCTGATGGAACATTGGCTACCTACATTGCATTTTCGGTAGTTCTACCGAATCGTCATCATTACCGAATCGGTAAATATTACCGATTGGGTAACTTTACCGATTCGGAAATGATAACGATTCGGTAAAATTACCGAAAATGTGCCCCTACATCTCGATAGCCCTTTACCGATCGGAAACGGCCGAAAATCGGTATTTTCGGCCGATTCCGATCGATAAAGGGCTACCTACATCGGGCCCCAAGTTCCTTAAGCCAACAAGACGGGGACCACAGGGAAGGTGCGTTCCAAACATGATGACCTCCATTTTAACCGAGTTGAGCCTTAAACAATTAACGCTCATCAAGTTTCCTTTAGCTGTCATTCAGTCACGGAAATCGTTACCCTCTAGGTTATTTGCGACGGACAGTGCCACCACAATTTGGGTGTCATCTGCATAGGATGTAAGGTCCAGCCCAAAAGATCTGATGAGGGATGCCAAGGGCTTAACATATATGTTAAAGAGAGTGGGGCTGAGAGCAGAGCCTTGTGGAACCCCACAAGAAAGGATAAAACAAACTCTTAAAAGCATTGAAAAGTGGTAGATTTACCCTTCAAGGATATCCCCGCCTGTGCAGGAGCCAGGCACCTCCTGTTAAAAGGCAGCGGAGTACTGAGTACAAGGAAATCAAAGTGCAGATGATTTTGAATGAATCTCGATGCTCTCTCACGGACCTGCGAGGATGCCCTGAAAGAGTCATTAAATGTCTACCAAAGGTGGGCATGGCCCAGAAAGCGTGCACTGTAGAGCGCAAAAGGAAAACGGGAACAGATGACCAAAAAAAAAGAACCAGGGTCCAGTTACCTCAGTTACCCCTCACCAGACACCCCTGGGAGAGATAACTGCTGGAAACAGAAAACTAAGTTAAAATAAAAGGAAAAAATAAGCTCATAAAAGCATTAAAATGGGGTAGATTTGTCCTTCAAAGATGGCTACCTGCCTGTGCAGGAGACAGCTACTGAATGTGTACTTATCTTGCTAAGCACCATACTCCTTATTTCATAAGTCTATTAACTCAGAACATCTAAACTATGTTAGAGATATTTTTATTGCATGCGTTGTATACATGTCAGTTAGTCCAACAGTCAGAATGAGAGAATCAGGACTGGTCAACTTGCAATTTAGTGGTAAAAAATGCTATTGACTTCATGGGTTCATGTGTCTGCTGCACCTGTCCCGCAATATCTGAAAGAGGTAAAGACAAATACCACAGAAACAATTTGGCTGTAATAACATAACATGACACGGCATGAATGAACTGGCATAACACAGGAATGGACAAGATAACAAAGAATATCATAGCATAAGGCACTGAACAACATAAAATAATGTTATAGGACACAAATTAGCAAAGGATTCACACAGGAATTTTATGAATAGTATCTTTACGACTGCCTACTTTTTTATGAACGGAGTCTTCGCCACGAGACTCAACAGTCTCAAAATGCCCTTGTGATTTGCACAAAATCATAAACTTACACAAAAGTATAAGTTTACCTTTGTGAATAAGGCCCATTTTCATGCACAAATACATATTTCCATATTTGGTCTTTATTCATAGGTAAGAGGCTACATTCAGTACATTGTCTCATGGTGGCCAGATTCACAAAGCAAGTCTAAGGTTGCTAACTCTCCGCTTCAGAGTTTGCGACAGTAAAAATACTTTTTGCAATGCACTAAACCCATTTTTGGAGTCAGCAACTGCTTTACCGAATCCTAAAATGGATTTTATAATTGATAAGTAATTGCTGTTTTAAAGAGGTGAATTTGAGGCATACCTTCGAAATAGCGATTCCTTATCTATATTACCTACTGGCGGTCGCCAGTAGGTATATATAGTTAGGATTTTTTTCCTATGGGATTTTTGAAAATTCTATGTTGAATAACTTTGGCGTTTGAGGACGGAATTGGCTGAAATTTTCTGGAAAATGGAACATTTTGTTTCTGAGCAGCCCCTGAAAATTTGGGGGGGTTTCGTCAAGCGGGGGCCGAGAAAAAAGGGGGGTCCCAAAACGTGTTTTTAACATTGAGTTTTCCATAGGGCGGTTGGACTCACTTTTAGCTCGAACGGCTGAATGGATTTCCACGAAACTTGGCAAAATTGTAGGGACTGGTAGCCCGATGTGCCTTTGCTATGTCTCAAGATATATGCTCCAGTGGTTTTTACGAAAATTCACTTTGAAAAATATATACTTGGCTACATTGGGCTATATATATGTTGGAGCCCAAATGTAGCCCAATGTAGCCCAATGAAGCCCAATGAAGCCCAATGTAGCCCAAAGATGGCCGCCAGAGACAAAAAAAAACAAATGTAGCCCAAATATCAACCAGATGTAGCCCAACTATAGCCCAGTGACAGAATGTCCCAGAGTGTTTTAAAGAACAACTAGAACGCTAACAGTCTTACTTATGACAAAAGTATGGCACACCTGAAGTCATCTTGATTGGAATAAAGTGGTAACACTTAATACATTTAATTTGAAAAGGAACAAAATAAGGGGTTTCATTTTGCCATAGAAATGTTATATATATACATATATATATATATATATATATATATATATATATATATATATATATATATATATATATATATATATATATATATATATATATATATATATTCACTGAAAAAACCATAGGTTATAGACCATATATAGTTAGGAATTAGCATTTACAAAACCTTGAAAATTCACTGAAAAAACCATAGGTTATAAACCATATATAGTTAGGAATTAGCATTTAAAAAAACTTACTTTACTCACACAAAACCATTGAAATTCCATATATAGTTAGTTGTACTAACTATATATCGCGCACCCGCAATCCACTGCTGATCATGTCACATATTACATCATTCATGACATGGTCAGTGACAACACTGATGACATCACTGATGACATCTCAAATGACATCACTGATGACATCACTGATGACATCTCAAATGACATCACTGATGACATCACTGATGACAACATCCAGTGACTGTATGTTTCTGTAAAGTTAAAAATATGTCTTACATATTGAAGAATGAGTGGATGTAGAAGTGTCTGAACAAAGGATTTAGTAGGTGCATGACTGACTGTATGAGTGAGTGATTAAATGTGTCTCACTGAGTGCATGGGTTAGTGACTAAACTGTCTTAATTTGTGCATCATTATGTCTGTTGTTCTGTAAACTGCTGCATGTGTTGATCAGTAGCTATATGATTAACTATATGGGTTATTGATTGGTTGCCCAAGTATTTGTATGGGAGACTGAGAGTGTGTATGGGTGGCTGGGAGGTGTATGACTCTCTGCATAGATGTATGGGTTCAAAAGTGCATGTGGAAACAGCTGTATGGGCGGTTGACTGTGTGCATGACTGTATTGGTGAGTGAATAGATATCTCAGTGCTACATGTCAAAGTAAGTACATATGTAAAATACAGTACATGTGAGAGTTGACATATATAAATAACTGTGCATAAGAGCCAGTGAATGTGTGAGTGGCTGTATGGATCATTGTGAACTTGTATCCAGGATTGTATAAGTGAGTAAATATGTTTTAGTATATGTTTGAATAAGTAAGGTGTGTTTAACTGTATAGTTAAGGAAATGGAGGTGTGATTGATTGTTTGCATGACTGACTAGGTGTGTGTGTAACTTCATGGATGAGTGACAATCTGTGAGTCTGTGTTTACACTGAGTGTATCTAAGGTTATATTAGAGTCTGAAGAGGTTCATCGTATTATCACATGAATGATGTCATCAGTGATGTGATCAGTAATGTCAAATGAGATGTCATCAGTGATGTCATCAGTGATGTCATTTGAGATGTCATCAGTGATGTCATCAGTGATGTCATTTGAGATGTCATCAGTGATGTCATCAGTGATGTCATTTGAGATGTCATCAGTGATGTCATCAGTGTTGTCACTGACCATGTCATGAATGATGTAATATGTGACATGATCAGCAGTGGATTGCGGGTGCGCGATATATAGTTAGTTCAACTAACTATATATGGAATTTCAATGGTTTTGTGTGAGTAAAGTAAGTTTTTTTAAATGCTAATTCCTAACTATATATGGTTTATAACCTATGGTTTTTTCAGTGAATATATATATATGTAAATGGATAAGGACTGAAATACTGTCAAAGATGTATGTCGCCCACATCAGACCAAGGCTGGGTGCATCAATATGTTTGAGTCAATAATAGATAGTAGTCAACAGGTATGAGAACGGAGCCTATGACGCTATCTAGCATATAGAAGGAGTGAACAATTAGGTTTTAATAATGACTTGTGATATAAAACGCGTCACAGCTCAGTCTGCTCCGTTTGTAAAGATTGGTAAATAACAGGCTACACTATTCAAACTCCATGACCCTCAATGCATCGACCTGGAAAGATGAAAGGTTATTTGGGCGTTGTCTCATTCAAAGTTTTGGATTGCAGATCCTCAGTAGACTCCATCAGTAAGGACTTAACTGACCGATCCATCTTGCTGACTTCCCAACAATTACAAGGATAGGATACAGAAAACATACAAGCATTGGGACAGTCATTAGGTCCCACCCACGAGAGCTATTGGCTTTGGCATTGTTCTGTAGCTATGTTATACAGTAGCGCAAGTAGATGGACAACGGAGGGTGGGCATAGAGGCTGGAGGCAAGCAGATGGACAATTGAGGATGGACAGGAGGGGCTGAGGCAAGCTCACAGACAACGTAGAGTCTGTGAAAGTGGCTGTGTCTAGTACACAGACAATGGTTGGTGGGCAGGAAGAGCAGGGAGCAAGCATACGGACAATCGAGGGTGTGCAGGAGTTCCTGAAGCAAGCACACAGACAACAGAGAGTTGGGCGAGGGGCTGGAGCAAGCACACAGACAACGGAGGGAGGGTGGGCAGGAGGAATTGGGTGAGGAACACTGACGGGTAGAAGTACACAAGAGAGACAACTGAAAATACATGTACTCTTATAGAGTGCTTAAACACAATGGGCCTCATTTATGAGAAATGACGCATCGCTGCGTGAAAGCAGCGATGCGTCACTTCTCAGTGCTCACTCCTTGCGACATACCTGATGCGTCATATTTAATGTATGACGCATCATGTCGCAAGGAGTTACAGATACGTCAGTATTTCTGATGTATCTGTAAGCGCAAAAGTGACGCAACTCCAGCAATGCGTCCTTTCACATGGGCAAGCCCCATGTGAAAGGGCCTGCGTCAGTCTTACGCCTGCTGTGAGGCAGGCACAAGATTTTGACGCAACAGCGTCCTAGAAGTGACGCAGTGATATTTCATAGATTTAACTGCATCACTTCTACGACCCTTTCTTGTGTCAATACGCCCCCCTTGCATACATTACACCTGGCGCAGGTATAATGTGGCGCAGGGGTTTACAAAGTGACGCATCTACCTGGATGCGTCACTTTGTAAATATGGCGCAACAAGGCGCATTTTTTATGCCACTGGTGCGTCACAAAAAGTGACGGACCGGCGGCGTAAAAGTGACGCACTGCCTCATAAATGAGGCCCAATGAACATAGCAGAGCCTGAAAAATGAATGCATTGATGCTCCAAGGGAGGGGTAAACACACGAAAAGGAAGGAAGAATATGGAAGTTGAAAAATAAGGATCAAGCAAAATAGAGTGACAATGTAGCCAACCAATGGTAAACAATGGGTGCTTTTGCATGTTTCAAAGTATTGTGCTTCAACCACAAAACCTACCCAAGTTAAAACCCAGCTACTCAGACTTTTGGGATAGACATTTGGAAAACCATATGCGTGAATCAATAAATCCTTATACAAATCAGTCTATGGTCACAATTACATTTTCATAAAACAGATGAAACACTATTGTTTTGTCAATCATACAGCTTTTTTTCCCTTAGAATGCCAGCTCAAGTATTTCTCTCTCCGGTGCTTTCAGTTTCTCCAGGAAGCATGCAAATAGTGAAATAAAAAGAGAAAGAATCAGAATGATTGACAGCTAACCTTTACAAACAAAGCTGATTCCTGCTGAAGCTGCACCCCAACATAAATTCCTCAAATGCAACTTCAGCTTCTAGAAACTGTTACAGCAACTTAGACAAGTTGTCAGTCGGCATAATAACAAGCGTATAGGGCCCTAATGTAAGTAAGGAAAATGGGGTCAGTTCCCCACACCTCGTTTGATAATAAAAGACAGCCAAACTAGGGTATAGTGAGGCCCTCAGACCTATGGGTCCCCATGCCACTCACTGCACCACCAATAGATACACCCCTGAATCCGACACAGGTGAATATGTCTTTGTAAAAGTCTTCATAAAGGCTACAGTTCCCTTTTCTAAATGTCTTGTCTCTTCTGTCATGGAAAGTATATTTTACTATTTGCTTTGTCATATTTGGTATTATATTCTTGTGTGGAGTTCTCACACAAAGTAGGTTTTAGAAATCTTAATGGCAAACAGACCGTATGGAAAAAGTGGGAAGGAGAAATGACCGAGTGGGACAAAGTAGGACATGTGGTTTTGGTGCTCTTTTAAACCTGTGGCAGTCAATTTCAAAGAAATGGGAAGCGAAGGGAATTCAAGACTCAGGGCACCTGGAAGTGTAGGAATCTTTCACTAAATTATTTGATTTTACTAGCTAATGAACACCAACTCTTTGCAAGCCATTCTTAAGGATCTAGAATCAGGGCCTGTATTCCCCATATTGCTGCTGAATGTTCTTTAATTAATATAATCAAAACAGAAGGGGTTAACTCCATGGAGTCAGATTAATCTACCTGCACCTTTGAGCCTATGGATATGGTTAAAATAAGCAATGCCTGCTATTGTTTTTGGTTTGTTAGACAACAGAAAATACTTTGAAGATGAAGAGAAAACAAAGGGGCATATTCTCAAGGATTTATTGCAGAGTTAGCGGCACTTTATCGCGATAGATTTATAGCCCCATTCACAAGCTGGTGCTAACAGCCGATATCACCAGTTTACCTGCGATAGGAGCCGCCAAAAACATCACCACAGATGAGATGCGGGGTAGGCGTTCCCGTGCAAAAAGCCGTAACAATACCACTCACCATAAGATCACAAAACAGGCAATAAGGCGCATTAGCAGCAGGAATTTAACACCTGCTCTGACCTGGTGTAAAGTCGGATGATAACCTGCAGCAGAAAGTGAGCCCAGGCCAGAGCCCCAGGCCACCTACACCCCCTCCCCCCCTCCGGACTACCACAGAGGTAGCGCAGACCAAGACAGCGATCCTTCAGAAAACGCACCAGCCTCACAGACCCAACACCAGAGGATGTCATTGACCACTACAGGCTCAAAAGGACAGCCATCCTCTGCATCCTGAACATCATTGCCCACAGGCTGATGGTACCCACACAGCGGACAACTAACATCCCTCCACAGATAAAGCTGCTGGCTGTGCTGCATCTGTTGGCCTCTGGTACCTTCCAACCAACAACTGGCAGAGTTGGAGGTGTCTCACAGCCAGCCCTATTAAAGTTCATCACAACTGTTGTGGATGCCATCATCAGCTTGGTACCCCAGCACCTTCACTTCCCGCATGCTGCGCAGGAACAGCTGGAGACCAAGCAAGGCTTCTAGGCCATAGCTGGCTTCCCCAGATGTGTTGGGGGCAATTGACTGCACACATGTTCTACTTGTGCACCCTCCTGACACTGCACACAATTACCGCTACAGGAAGCACACGCATTCCATCAATGTGCAGGCAACAGTGGACCACCGGGTACTCCTCAGCAATGTAGTCAGCAACTACCTGGGCAGTGTGTATGATTCCTACATCTTCCAACAGTCCATCATCAACCAGCGCTTCCACGATGGCTGCTATGGAAATTCTCTGCCCGTTGATAAGTACCAAATGAACACACCACACACCCCAACTCTACAATCATGCAACTCACAAATCTGGTAATGCACACGTTACAAAATCACATGCAACATGTCAAACAATATGCTCAACCTCCAGACACGACAGCACAACTTACTGTGGTAACCTGGGCTAGCCATGTACATGAGCCAACAACAGCATGGCACCTCAGCCACACAATAGCAGATTGTGGGGAGAGGTGGGAACCAGGCATGTGCGAAGGAGGCAAGTGACCCATGAATGAGAATGTACACAGTGCCAAGTGTGGCGTGGATGTGCTGGACAGACTGCAGCATGCAGACCACAGACATATCCATGTCGACACATACTGCTGGTGATTGGAGTGTAGTGGACGTATACATGTCACCGCAGGCAGCGGGTAGGACCTTTGACATGTAGTTTTCTCGTCCCCCACTCAGTCGTGGTCGGTGGAGCGCTCCGCTCCGCCGACGGAATTTGCGGAATGTTGCCTACTCCGCGTTTTGCGGAATAGGCAGAGTAGGCAGCACCCCACACACTCCGTGACGGAGCGGAGTTGGCATCAGCCCCCACCTCCCTCCCACCCTATTATAACAATTAAATTAGGTGTAAAACCAATTTAAAAGTAAAGGAAACATCTTACTTGAGATGCCGCATCCCGGGGCTCCATCTTACGCCTTCATCGCGACTTCAGCATCAAAACTGCGCATGCGTGAGCACTACACATGCGCAGTTTTGATGACCCCTCTTCCTCCTTCGCGGGACTGCGCATGCACAGTTTGATGAAGAAATCGGCCATGAAAGAGGAAGTGGGAGCCTCGGGACGCCGCATCTCAGGTAAGACGTTTCCTTTCCTTTTAATTTGTTTTTACACCTAATTTAATTGTCCTAATTGGGTGGGAGGGAGGCGGGTGGCACGTAGTCGGACTACGTGGAGTGTGCAGAGTGTGCGGAGAATGTCCCCCCTCCATGGCACTCTGCGTTGCCCCACTACGCACACTATGCCCACCCCTACCACTCAGTACATAAGAGAAGTGGACTGAGCCGGCGTACGCAAGTCCAGCGTGGGAGTGTGAATGATTATCCCTGGGCTCTGGGTGTGGTTCAGTACTGGAAAGGTGCAAATGCATGTGTCTCTGTCGCAATGTGGGTCACCGTTGGGGAGTGTAAGTGGTCCCTGATGGGGACTTAGACACCCACATATATATGATTTAGTTTGGGTTCCATGAGGTCGAACCCCACCCTCACCTGTTTGGCAACCTCCTTCTGGCAGTCTGACACCTGCATTGGAATGTGATGTGTGCGTCGGTGGGGTGCTGGGAGTCAGCCGTGGTGGTGGGTGCTTCCAGCTGTGTGGTCTGTGCCGGGGGTGGGGTCTCCTCGATGCAGCTGAGTTGCCCGACTCCTGGAGGTGGATTGTGTAAGATGTCCATTAACTGTTGTAGGGCGTTGGTATCGAAGGTGTGGAGGTCTTCTGCAGCATTACTGATGAGTTGTCTGGTTTGCTCAGCTGAAGGTGTTGTTTGTCCCTCTGCAATGTGAAGGGGAGATGCATTTTGACATTCTGTTGACATGTATGTTGATGCATTGTTCACGTTTACATGTAGACTGTGACTGTTTGGTAGGAGCTGACTATTTGATGCGAGACAGTGGACATTTGCTGCCCCTTATCCCTTTGAGGCAGTGTGCCTTTGACTTTTGTGCTTTTAGGTGCTGATATATTGGCGACTTGGGTCATTTGTGCTCTTGGACGGTTTTTGTACTCTTGTGCATTGTTTGTCTGCAGATGTATTGTTGACGTCAGAGGTTGTTTGTGTATGTGGATGTGTCAGAGTGTGACCTGCTCCTTTACGAATGTGGTGCACAATGTCATGATGATTGTACTGCAGCCATGCTGATCGTCATGTAGTGTAGGTGTGGTGTGGGTGTGGCTCACAAATACGCATCTTGGTAGTGTTTCGCACGTGTGCATCTGTTGGTTGTGAGATTGGTGATGTGTGGGGTGGACGGGCACGTGGTGGACGGGGGCCTACTTGGTGTTTTATATGTGTGCTTCAGTGTGCCATGATCCAGGGTCATTGTGGGTGTGCAGTGTACTACACATGATTATGCATGTGTGCCATTGCGCCCATCTCCCCTGTCCCCTCAGTCCCTGGTTGGTACTCACCCTGTTGATATTGTGTCAGGTCATATATATTCTGCGAATTTCAGAGTTTGCGATCGCTATTTGGCTTCATACATATGGCCCCTGGTTCTTAACCTCCACATCAACTCTGATATTCGAAAGAGACATACATCATTATCCATTCTTCCTTGACGGCAGGAACTAACAATAAGCGGCGCTTTGAGAATGGATATATGAAATATAATTGTTAACAGCAGGTTTAATTGTTCAATTAAATTATTGTTCAATACACAATCATTAATCACCCCAAACTCGGGGTGATTAATGATTGTGTAACTTAATTTGACCTTCAACTCGAGCACCTGCTTTACTTTATCTATTAGTGCTTCCTGTTGAAGCTGACTTTGTAGCTATTTTAGAATGGCTCTGGCAGCTTGCCGGCGCCATTGTAAGTAGGGCTGAGGGCAGAAGGGCACAAAGTGGGACAGAGGGCAGAAGGGGACAAATAACGAGTGTGGCGGAGGGCAGAAGGGCACAGAAACGAGTGGGGCAGAGGGCAGAAGACCACAAAAACGAGTTGGGCAGAGGGCAGAAGAGCACAAAAAAACGAGTGGGACAGAGGGCACAAACGAGTGGGGCAGAGGGCAGAAGACCACAAAAACGAGTTGGGCAGAGGCCAGAAGAGCACAAAAACGAGTGGGACAGAGGGCACAAACACGAGTGGGGCAGAGGGCAGAAGACCACAAAAACGAGTTGGGCAGAGGGCAGAAGAGCACAAAAACGAGTGGGACAGAGGGCAGAAACGAGTGGGGCAGAGGGCATAAGACCACAAAAACGAGTTGGGCAGAGGGCAGAAGAGCACAAAAAAACGAGTGGGGCAGAGGGCAGAAACGAGTGGGGCAGAGGGCAGAAGACCACAAAAAAGAGTTGGGCAGAGGGAAGAGAGCATAAAAACGAGTGGGACAGAGGGGAGAAACGAGTGGGGCAGAGGGCAGAAGACCACAAAAACGAGTTGGGCAGAGGGCAGAAGAGCACAAAACCGAGTGGGACAGAGGGCAGAAACGAGTGGGGCAGAGGGCAGAAGACCACAAAAACGAGTTGGGGAGAGGGCAGAAGAGCACAAAAATGAGTGAGACAGAGGGCAGAAACGAGTGGGGCAGAGGGCAGAAGACCACAAAAACGAGTTGGGCAGAGGGCAGAAGAGCACAAAAAAACGAGTGGGACAGAGGGCAGAAACGAGTGGGGCAGAGGGCAGAAGACCACAAAAACGAGTGGGGCAGAGGGCAAAAGGGCACAAACACGAGTGGGGCAGAGGGCAGAAAGGCACAAAAACCAGTGGTACAGAGGGCAGAAGGGCATAAAAAACGAGAGGGTGGCAGTGATGAACCAGAGGGCGCGAAACCCGCGAACACGCAAAGCGCCCCGCGAACATGCCAAAACGCCCCGCCAACATGCAAAGCGCCCCGCGAACCCGCAAAAATATAAAAATCTGCAAATTCGCGAATTTTGCGGATCGCGAATTCCCAAACCCGCAAATTCACGAATCGCGAATTCGCAAAATTCGCCCATGCTTATTAAAGGTATTTTCTGTGCATGTATCCTTTTTACTCAAAACAGGGCCAGAAAAAAGTGTTACTCTGTAATGCATCTACTTTAATGAATCTGTGACCTGGTGGTTCCCTTTGAAGTTTTTCAACTTGTGTTGAACTACCACAAAATGAAATGGCACTTAACTGCTAACAAGGAGCCTGCGTCTCTCACTTGAATCTTGACTGATTGTCTACCTGTCACATTAGAAACCAGTTGACCTCAATTCCATTCCTCCCAGAGCTGGGCCCTACTGAGTGAAGAATTCCAACCCCTATTGACACCCACGCTGCTTCATTCCAGTCAGACAAATACTTTCGTTTATGAAGTTGTCTTTTGAGTCCTGTTTTCTAAAAATATTCTCTAATTATATTGTCTCTTAAATCTTAAAACTTGCATGTTATAGCTAACTTCCTTAGTGCAGACACGTACTGTTCAATTTTTCTCCTTGTTTTTGGGAACGAGAAATAAACTTGTGTTTTTCTACGACTATACTTAACTTCTTTCCATAGTTATCAGCTAACGCTGCTAAGGCACTTTCATATACTCTTCTCCATCGTCGTCCGAAGAATCATCAACATTTCTAACACTACGATGAAAATTAAGTAACATGCTCAAAATATTTCTTCCTTCCACTCCTAGAAACAGTTTTAAAATAGCTAATTTCCTCCTAGCAATAAACACACCCCTACCTATTGCTTCCAAATATATGGTGAAGTATTATTTCCAATCTTCCCATTCCATGCACAGAGGACCCAATTCTTGTAGGAATGTTGGTGGAGGAGGAATAGATTGCGTAGCCATTATTCTTTAAGATGTTAAAATTTCTTATTTCTAGGTTTTCTAGGATAACTTTTCAGTATGAATACTATAGAACCGTTTACCTAAATACAGCTTTACAAAATAGAAAATTATTTTTTTATCGACAATATCAAAGTTTGTTTATAACTTTAGGAAAATGTACTTTATCAAGAGTTCCCCATGCTCAGGTTTGAGCAGTCACACCAAGGTTTACTACTAGTGCCCTTGATCGACCCATTGCAGAAGTTGCATATATATTCAACTGAATGTCACTTTCAGAAAAAATTCCTTCTGTGCAAAGATGAACAGTCACCTACAAAGGTGTAACACACAAAGGTGTAACAACCGGAGTTTCCTTCTGTTGTAACACCACTCACAGGATAGTTAACATTTCATTTTTCCTACAGCTTTTCAGTCAGCCTTCATTACCAGATAATCCACCTTTCCCAGTGAGCTTCAGTTACAGAAAGTATTTGGACAGAAAACTGTATTATTCCTCATCCGGTTGAATAATCCTGAAGATAAATTGGAAATTACCAAACAATGACAACTAAAATGGTGGCACGCACACTGTCTGGTCACGACGGTGCATACGTCCTTAGATCACGACGTGATGCAAATTTTTTTTTGTTTCGTTGCTTAGTAACTATACTGTAACGTCCTCCAAAGCGCATGCCCACGTCGTCTAACGTAAGAAGCTTCGCATCTCACGTCTCCAAATCCAGGAAGCAGGGTTCCTCCACGTGGACCTTCGATCCACGCGATCCTTCTCGCGGCAGTCTTCGAAATCAGGATGCCGAGTTCCACCTTACGGACACAGCCGTCGAATCACGCGAATTTCCCTCACAGAAGTGTTGTTGCTAGGTTGCATGCTGCCCACACCAAGGTAAAGTGTACTTTTAAACACCAACTGTCTTCTCTTGAGATCGCGTAGTTCAGTAACTATCGATACACTTCCAATAGTCAATTTCAATTTTCGGCAGCATCCACTCAACTGGCCTCTATTTGCAGAACGATGGTCAAGCTGTGGGTCATACATTTTGGTGGTTTAAGAAAGGTTCCTCCAAACAGTGAAGTCCAGAAATAACGTCTTCTAGATACAGTGCGTGTCCTCCTTGGTCGTGTATCCCACCCTCGTCGCCAATTTTGGGAACACAGGACACAGCTGATAGAAGAAATAAGGTTTATTGTAAATATAACGTAACGACTTCCAGAGACCAACCGCTCAGCTCCACATCCAAGCTTCTCTGCTGGACTCTACAATCCAGATTCCAGCAGAAGAACCTTGTTGCAAGAGATGATAGGACTACAGAAAGATGTACTAGAACATAACACACATGTATTCTTGTAGAGTGCTCAAACAAAAGAACATATTAGAGCCTGAAAAATGAATGCATTCATTCTCCAGGGAAGGGACAAACACACGAAAAGGAAGGAAGAATATGGAAGTTGAAGAATAAGAATTAGGCAAATGAAAGTAAGAATAAATCCAACCATTAGTAAGTAATGGGTGGCTTCTTAGCCCCCTCTAAGGTAGCAAAAGGTCTTGCAAGTGACAGCTCATCTCTGTGTTAGAACTGGAGGTCTCTAGTTGAGAGAGATATGTACCTTTGTCCAAGTAGGGACCCTTGCTTCTAATCAGGGTAAGGGGGGATACACACTTTAGATAACCCCTGCCCACCCCCTTAATAGCTTGGCACGAGCAGACAGGCTTATCCCAAAGGCAATGTGTAAAGTAGTTGAACTCAAAACACCCAGTAATACAGTGACAACACCACAAATGGACAACACCCCAGTTTAGAAAAATAAAGTATCTTTATCTATACCAAACAAGACCAAAACAACAAAAATCCAACATACATATATCAAGAATATGACTTTAAAAAAGTTTCAAGCAGCTTGGTCCATTGAAAACTATGGATGTGTGATTTTACACAACGTACCTGTAGATACGGCAAAATTCACAAGACCAAACAGCCGAGACCTCTGAGATTGCTGCATGGGACTTGGTGTGCGGCGGGATCTGCAGCAGCGGGCAGGCACAGCATCGATTCTTCAGCCGCTCAGCAGAGATGAGTGGAAATTCTTCCCGCACTGCGGTGCTGCGTCGGAAACAGGCACTGGAAGGGCGATGCATCAATTTTCTTTGTTTCTTCAAGCTTTTTCAGCTTCCAGTGACAGGAACAACCTCCAAATGATCTGTACAAATGGATGTATGACGTTACAACGCATGCTTTTACAACGCATGCCATTACGACGCAGGTTTTACAACTCAAGTCGTTACAACGACTTGCGTTGGGGGACGCTGGATAGGGAATACTTTAATTTACTATTCCAACTCCAGTCCCCGTGGATAGTAGGGAAGGTGTTGGATAGTAATTAAACTATTCCCTATCCTAGAGCGCCCTCCAGCGCAATTCGTTGAAATGACTTGCGTTGTAAAAGTTGCGTTGTAATGGTAGTGCGTTGTAAAAGTTGCGTTGTAAAGGATGTTTCCCGTAAAAATAGAGAGGGACCCCACTATCCAAGGGGACAAAATAACACAATTAGACTATCCATCATGATGCAATATTTTATACTAAATCTAAAAGAAATTGAGTGATATAGTTGATATTTTTTAATTACGGACACTCTGTACCTCAGACCATGACTGAATAGATTAATGATTCTATGACAAAAGTGTTTGTCTACTCTATTCTCCCGGTTTTGTCTGTATATGTGTAAACTTCTTTATCTAAACAGAAATGTGATTGTCTACTGTATTTTTTTTATCGCTGTTCAACTTTTTGTCTGTGCATTCAGAGGATTAATTATTTTCTTAATTATATAGGAATTACATTTTTAATTGTCACAGTCTGTTTTTTAAATAAGTTTTATATTTGGTATATAAAAGGTTTTTATCCAGTATAGATACTGTTTCTTATAAATAAAGAATAGAATTGTACAGTCACGGGGTCCTACCTTGATGCCTCTAGGGTCTAGGGAAACAATTGGTATGATGAGTGGAATTGGAAGTAAAGTTATAATTGGCTGTGAGATTGAGTGAGAGATACCAAAAGGAAGCTTTTTTATATGTCTGGACAACCTCCAGAGGCCCAGAAGTGGAACAGGCACCTTTTGGCAGGTCAGAACTCCCAGCAGTGGAGTTCACCAAGCTGGTGGTCAAGTCTTTGTGTCCCTGAGATTTAATTTATTTATTTATTTATTTATACCATTTATAAAGCGCGCTGTTACCGCACGGTGTCCTGGCGCTGAAATGATATGATATCTCCCCTAAGATGTTCATCGGTTTCTATAGGCCAAAGAGCCAGGTTTTAATATTTTTCCTAAAGGCCATCAGATTAGTGCTTTGTTTCAAAGCCAGAGGTAGTGTATTCCAAACGGTGGAGGCTCCTGAGATGAAACTACGGCCTCCCCACCGTGCTTTCCTGATCCGAGAAGTCTTAACTAGCCCTTGGCTGGCTGACCTTAACTGTCTGGCTGGCGTGTACAGTTGAACGTGCTGAAGAAAGGATGGACCCAGTCCATTCACTGCCTTGTATACCATACACAATGATTTAAACATTATCCGCTTGCGTACCGGGAGCCAATGCAATTTTCTCAATTCATGTGCCACCGGTGCAAACTTAGGCAGGCCAATAACCAGTCGAGCAGCCGCATTTTGCAGCATCTGTAGTCTGTTGAGCAGCCCCTGCTGGGCTTGGAGGAAGAGACTATTGCAGTAGTCAAGGCGGGACAGCACAAGTGCTGTCACCACCGTTTTCCTGCTACTGTCTGATAGGAAGGGGAGAACTTTCCTAATAGTTTTCATAATCCAATAGATGGAGGAGGTTAATGCACTGACTTGGGGTTTAAAAGATAGTTGGCTGTCAATAAGAACTCCCATGTTCTTTACCATTGTTGCCGGAATGGGTGGGGCTCCCATATCGTGGGGCCACCATTTGGGGCTCCAGAAACTGACATCAGCGCCGAAGAGAAGAACCTCGGTTTTAGAGGAGTTCAATTTAAGGCAGTTCCCTGCCATCCATGAACTCACCGCTGTCATGCAGTCCTGGAACCTAGCCGCTGTTCCTTCTTCTCTCCCCGGCAGCAGAGATACCACAATCTGTGTATCATCAGCGTAAGATGTTAATTCAAATCCAAATGACCGAATCACCGGGGCGAGGGAAGAGACATAAATGTTAAAAAAGGGTGGGGCTTAGGGAGGAGCACTGTGGGACCCCCCCTGGGAGTTTGAAGGGTCTAGATTCAAAATCTCCCAGGGCCACTACCTGGACCCTATCGGCAAGGAAGGATTTCAATATGCTCAGGGCTGTCCCCTGGATTCCGCAGCCTTCTAAACGATCCACCAAAATACTATGATGGACCGTGTCGAAGGCCGCGGAAAGATCGAGAAGTACAAGAGCTGCCCGTCCTCCTGCATCCAGCGCCTTCCTAATCTCTTCCGTGGACTTGATCAGGGCTGTCTCGGTGCTGTGGCCTTCCCTAAACCCATGTTGGGCTATGTCTAAGCACTGAGAGGACCTGAGAAAGGCACAAAGCTGTGCATTCATGACTTTCTCAATAAGCTTCGCTGGCAATGGTAGCCTAGCTATTGGGATCTGAAATATCGAATGTTGGTTTTTTAAGCAGTGGGGCAATCAACACTCGTTTCCAGCATGTTGGATATTCTCCAATGTAGAGCATCTGATTGAATGGATCTGCAAGAGTAGACGATATAGGGATGGCTGCCAACTGTGCCACTGAGGCTGGACAGGGGTCTTGAGGCGAGCCTGATTTAGTTGCCTGGAGCAGTTTTTTTATCTCTTCGGAGTTCACCGGACGAAACGCAGAGAGTTTCGCCTCGTGTGGGTTGGCCAAAGTGGTTCTGTGTGTCCCTTTAAGAAGAGTCAACCCCACTTGATGTTCTAGTGCCGAAAAAATCAGTTCCACTTTATTTAAAAAGAACTTGGTGAGAGTCTCGCAAAGTTCCAAACTTGGAGGAATAGTTACTGACTTAGGAGTGACCAAATTGGTGATAGTGTCAAAGAGTTCTCTAGTAGAGTTCTTAGCTTCTCAATCCGATCAGTAAAATATGTGCTTTTGGCTTTTCTGATCATTTCTTTATAGATCCTTTGACTGGCTTTGAGCTTGATTTTGTCTACCTGGAGGTAATCTGTACGCCAAACGCGCTCTAGTTTTTTACAGCTCACCTTCTGGTCTCGTAACTCATGGGTGAACCAGGGAGCAGATGGTACTGTGCGAGTAGGACGACAACGTCTAGGTTGCGCCAGAATAGTACATGCTCGATCTATCCAGTCTGTGTACTTCACTGCAGCTTCATTTACATCTGCAGGCAGAGTAAACATAGAGGATATAAGCTGATCCTCTAGTGCCTTTCCGTCAAGCTCTTTCCAGGGTCTATAAAGCTTGAATGGCTTCTTATCCTGCTTGGCCCTGGCCAGCTGGGGGGTTTGGATGTTAAAAAGCACCACTGAATGATCTGACCAGTCCATGGACTCTGTATGGGTAAAATGTAAGTCCGGGTTGTTTGTGAAGATGCCGTCAAAAAGTGTGCCCTGCTGTATGTGTGGCTCCCCTTACTACCTGAGTCAGTCCTGCCCCGTGCATTGCTTCAAGCAAAGCTAACGTGTCCGGGTCTGAGCCCCCTTCTAAATGGAAATTAAAATCTCCTAGAGCGGTAAAGGATCTAGTACACAGTGCCTCCTCCACGAAAGTACCCACCGTTTCGAGGAACTGCGACCTGGACTTAGGTGGTCTATACATGAGGCAGCCCTGGAAAGTTTGGAGATTTGATATTGAGAGCTTAAATCCCAATGCCTCACACGTCTGTGAGGTGACCGCCTGAAATGATCCCTGGATGGAGGCGTGATAGATAATAGCAAGCCCACCCCCTCTTTTACTGGTTCTGTCCAGAACACGGCTGAGGTAGCCTGCAGGTGTTGCATTAACTATATCCGGTCCTGATGCCGCATCTGTCCAGGTCTCCGTAATGAATGCGATTTTGGCATTTTTGTCCTGAATCAGTTCTGCGCATTCCGTACTATGTTTGACCAGGGACCTGGCATTCATGAGTATACAATTGATTGTATTCTCCTCCCTATCCCCCCTAATGTGGCAGGATCGAATAAGTGCCCTAATAGGTCTACATAAAATTGCAGGTGGGCAAGAGAGACATGCTGGGCAAGAGATAGGGCCAATTAGCATGTTCTTGTCTGGTGTTATACAGATGCAATTCTCCTCCACCCTTCCCTTCAGACTCAGCAACATCTCACGGTTGTAGACTTTCTTGGTGTGGCGGTCTGGGGAACAATGACCAGGGGTCCTGGCGCTCGGCGCTGGACTGGCGCGGACGGGCGCAGACGGGCTTGCCTTTGGCGCGCCTTCGGCGCGGACGAGTAGTAGAGGTCATTTTATGGGAGGGGAAGGTGGGTGGGAGGCAGCCAGCAGCTAGAACGCTGTCCTTGGCGTCCACCCAATATGGCGTCCACCCCTGTCTCCTATCGCGTGAGCACGTAGTCTGCTACGCGAGGAGCGGGGTTCGAGATGGGGCAAAATATCCTGTCAGCAATAAGAACTTCGTTCTTTAAAAAGTGAGCAAGTTAAACATAAAAGAAAAGCGTGAGGTATTTTTAAAAAGCAAGCTGTGATCTCGAGCCTAACCCCCGGCTTCCGCCTCAGGGGAGAAATCAATTAAATCTAAGCGCCGATAAAGAGCGCAATTTAAATAGCCAGGAGGGGGGAGGCAGCCAGCAGCTAGAACGCTGTCCTTGGCGTTCACCCAATATGGCGTCCACCCATGTCTCCTATCGCGTGAGCACATAGTCTGCTACGCGAGGAGCGGGGTTCGAGATGGGGCAAAATATCCTGTCAGCAATAAGAACTTCGTTCTTTAAAAAGTGAGCAAGTTAAACATAAAAGAAAAGCGTGAGGTATTTTTAAAAAGCAAGCTGTGATCTCGAGCCTAATCCCCGGCTTCCGCCTCAGGGGAGAAATCAGTTAAATCTAAGCGCCGATAAAGAGCGCGATTTAAATAGCCAGGAGGGGGGAGGCAGCCAGCAGCTAGAACGCTGTCCTTGGCGTTCACCCAATATGGCGTCCACCCCTGTCTCCTATCGCGTGAGCACGTAGTCTGCTATGCGAGGAGCGGGGTTCGAGATGGGGCAAAATATCCTGTCAGCAATAAGAACTTCGTTCTTTAAAAAGTGAGAAAGTTAAACATAAAAGAAAAGCGTGAGGTATTTTTAAAAAGCAAGCTGTAATCTCGAGCCAAATCCCCGGCTTCCGCCTCAGGGGAGAAATCAATTAAATCTAAGCGCCGATAAAGAGCGCAATTTAAATAGCCAGGAGGGGGGAGGCAGCCAGCGGCTAGAAGGCTGTCCTTGGCGTCCACCCAATATGGCGTCCACCCCTGTCTCCTATCGTGTGAGCACGCAGTCTGCCACGCGAGGAGCGGGGCTCGAGATGGGGCAAAACACCCCGTCAGCAACAAGAACCTCGCTCTCCAAAAAGTGAGCAAGTCAAACGCAAAAGAAAAGCGTGAGGCACCTCCAAAAAGCAAGCTGCAATCTCGAGCCTAACCCCCGGCTTCCGCCTCAGGGGAGAAATCAATTAAATCTGAAATTAAAAACAGGAAGACAGCACACACAAGCTCTTGAAGAGTCTGCTTCAAGCAGGTTCACAGCAAAGTTCCAGTCTTTGTCCTTTACGTGGCAGAAGCAGCAACTGCAGGCCAATCCAACACAGCAATCAGCAAAGGGGCAGTACTACTCCTCACAGCTCTCCAGCTCTTCTGATTTACAGGCCCTAGGCACACACAGTGCACCGTACTCGGGACTTACCAGCATTCAAATATGCTAATCATGGATAACCAATCAGAATAACAATTTGCACAGAGAGCAAATGTACTTTAGCATTGATTAGCAGTGGTAAAGTAGCCAGAGTCCTAAATCCAACACAAACTGGTCGGGAATAATGGGAGGAAGAAGCAAAAAGCGTGGAAATAACCCTGCAAAAAGGTAATTTTCAACAATCTGTTTTAGGTGAGACCTAAAAATGGTCCCACAAATCATGCATTTTCTTATGTCACTGTGTAGAATAAAATAATGCTTTAACACATTTCAAAGTGTTGTGCTTCAACCATAAAACTTACTCAAGTTAAAACGCACCTACTCAAACTTTGAGGTAGACGTTTGGGAAATCATAGGTACTCACACAAATCACTCTATGGTCACAATTACATTTTCATGAAACAGATAAAGCTCTACCATTTTGTCATTCATACATATTTATTTTTCTTAGAATGTCATCTCATATATTTCTCTCTCCGGTGCTTTCAGTTTCTCCAGGAAGCATGCAAATAGTGAAATAAGAAGTGAAAGAATCAGAATGATTGACAGCTAACCTTTACAAACAAAGCTGGTTCGTGCTGGATTTGGAGTCCCACAAGAAATTCCTAAAATGCAATTTGAGCTTCTGGAAACTCGTACAGCAACTTAGACAAGTTGTCAGGTTGCATAATAACCAGCGCGTAGGGCTCTAACGCAAGCAAAGGTGCCCCACCTCTGGTTTGATAATAAAAGACAGCCAAAATAGGGTATAATGAGCCCCTCTGACCTATGGGTCCCCGTGCCACTCACCACAACACCAATAGATACACCCCTGAATCCGACTCAGATGAAGATGTCTTAGTTAAAGTCTTAATGATGGCTAACGTCCCCTTTTTCAAATGTGTCCTGTCCGTTCTGTCCGTGAAAGTATTTTTTACTATTCGTTTTGTCATATTTTTCATTATGTTCTTGTGTAGAGCTCTCAAACAAAGTGGCTCTTATGAATCTTGGTGGCAAACAGACAATATGGAAAAAGTGGGAAGGAGAAATTGACCGAGTGCGACAAAGTCGAACCTGTGGCAGTCGATTTCAATGCCAAGGGGAAGCAAAAGGGAATTCAAGAGCCAGGGCACCTGGAAGTGTAGGAATCTTTCCCTAAATTGTTTGATTTTACCAGCCAATGAACACAAACCATTTTCAGGCCATTCCTAGGTATCCAGAATCAGGGCCTGTTATATCCCCCATAGTGCTGCTGAATGGTCATTAATTAATAAAAATCAAAACAGAAGGGGTTCACTCCATGAAGAGAGATTAAACTAACTGCACATTCGAGCCTGTGGGCATGGGTAAAGGGATGTATGACGGTACGACGCGTACCGTCACAACGCATCCCTGTACACCGCGTCCCTTACAACGCAAGTCGTTACCACGACTTGCGTTGGGGGCGCGGATTTCGAATAGTATAAATTACTATTCTAACACCAGTCCCCGTGGACACTAGGGAAGGTGTTGGGATAGTAAATTTACTAATTTTAATCCTTTAGCGCCCTCCAGCGCAAGTCGTGGTAACGACTTGCGTTGTAAGGGACGCGTTGTAAAGGCCACGCGGAGTAAAATCCGCGTGGTAAAGGATGTTTCCCGGGTAAAGTGTGCCATGCCTGTCATGGGTATGGAAAGAAGATGTTATACATCTATTCGAAAGCTTTAGTTGCAAATATGTATAAGGAGCGATTCAGCGGACATTTCCAATGAGAGAACTTTGAATTGTATAATTTTAGGTGATTTTAAACATGTGACCTTGCACTAGGAGTAAGTAAGTACCTCATTTGCAGCTGGCTCTGAGGGTAAGGAGCGTGTAATCAAAAGTAAGGATGAGCAATGACAGCACCAGACAGCACTGGAGTAACGAAACTTGAGGGGGCCTCCCTGCAAGGTACATGGAGGCCCCCCCCCTCCAGACAATCAGGAGCTTTCCAGCCAGAGTACTGTGCTGAGGGGTCCGGCTGCAGGCAGGGGCTGGGGGGGCTGTGTTATGAAACTGCCAGAGAGAGGGGACAGCCACATGATGCCAGGGCACAGGAGGACACCACATACATTCACAGAAGTCACCTCTCCAGAAGCACAAGACTCAATGGAGACAGCCACTGTCATGGCGCAGGGTTCCATCTCCAGGCTTCCCAAGGCAGGCTCAGACACTTTACCGCTTCTGTCAGTCGGATTAAATAATCACAGTTAGATGAACGTTTATATTTAGATTTCCATCAACGTTGAAAGGAGTGGGGGTGGGGTGACATCACAGGCCCTGCAATGGAAGGTCTCGAGGCACCAATTCTGTATGAGGCGCATGACTTCGACGACAGAAAAGGAGAGACCCAGCATGGTCAGCGACTAGCTGCCGCCTCCCCCCCAGACCGGCACCCAACACCCAGAAACGTGGACACGAGACGTCTTTACTTTTTGGAAGGCGGGCGCTAGTCGCCCGGCCGTATTTATTAAAGTATGAAATTAAAAAAGGTTTTTAATTGCATGATCAACAATTTATACAAAAATCAGCAGGACATTATATACAAAATTATTGTCAACAAGTTTGAGAGCCTGACCTTAACAAAACTCTAATACATGTTGTTTCCTAACCGAGTCTAAACATCCTCATCTTGATTTTTGTACATTTCTGGCCATATGGCTAGGTCACTACCGGTGTCAGGTCCTACAAGCTGCGCCTCCCCATGAGACGTGCGCATGCGCAGTGTTACCCCGGGAATTGCCCGGTCTACGCCCTGAACTCCATTTACCCACTGAAGGAGGGCCCTTACTCTGCGCCAGCCGGTGACGTCATGAGTATACGCGCGCGGGGTGGCTACCAGCCTAAGGAAAGCGTGAACTACTCCTACCCGCGCTCCTTTGCAGCATGAATTACCTTGCCCCTGGAGTTCTAGGAGTGGCCCGCAGGCCCCTCCCCCTGGGCGGGAACCTCCATAGGATGATGCCCGCCCCCTCAGACCTCAAATATGTGCTCACCGATAATGACCTTACCGCATGCCCCATACCTAATAAATACGACGACCTATGGGGAAAAATTCTAAAGGACAGCTACACTGGCTAATAAATAATAGTATCACAGTACAGCTACAAAGGGAAAAAAGGCCTAAAGACACTTGGCATCACAGAAAATTACTTCACACACAGTTTGCTAAAAGGGAAAAATTTCCTAAACAAAAGCATCATCACAATATACCGACAGAACCATTTCTACTACCATGTAAGACATGTGAACAGTACCTCCAAAAACTTACCATTATACCAGGCATAATGCATGCCACAAGACTTTTGTTCCAAGGGATGGTGGGTGGGAAAACAAAGAAGCCCCGAGCGCGGGGCACACCGTAATGCGGGGGAGCGTCCAGGGACAAGGGGGTCTCCTGGGCGCTCCCCGCCTCTTTATTCCCGAGGGGCCAGGCGGGGGGGCACGCCCCCCCCGGCCCGCCCCTCCTGTAGCCCGCCCCCCCTGACCCGGACCTTCTACCTTGTATCCGGGTCAGGGAGGCCGCCGGCCAATTGGTGGTGGGTCGCGCCCCCAGGGCCCGCCCCCACCACCGAGAGACACACTGGAGTAAGGGGGGCGACGGTCGCCGCGCCGCCATGCGTGCGGGGGGGCCGAGGGCTCCCCTTTTCACATGGTCAGCGACTAGCTGCCGCCTCCCCCCCAGACCGGCACCCAACACCCAGAAACGTGGACACGAGACGTCTTTACTTTTTGGAAGGCGGGCGCTAGTCGCCCGGCCGTATTTATTAAAGTATGAAATTAAAAAAGGTTTTTAATTGCATGATCAACAATTTATACAAAAATCAGCAGGACATTATATACAAAATTATTGTCAACAAGTTTGAGAGCCTGACCTTAACAAAACTCTAATACATGTTGTTTCCTAACCGAGTCTAAACATCCTCATCTTGATTTTTGTACATTTCTGGCCATATGGCTAGGTCACTACCGGTGTCAGGTCCTACAAGCTGCGCCTCCCCATGAGACGTGCGCATGCGCAGTGTTACCCCGGGAATTGCCCGGTTTACGCCCTGAACTCCATTTACCCACTGAAGGAGGGCCCTTACTCTGCGCCAGCCGGTGACGTCATGAGTATACGCGCGCGGGGTGGCTACCAGCCTAAGGAAAGCGTGAACTACTCCTACCCGCGCTCCTTTGCAGCATGAATTACCTTGCCCCTGGAGTTCTAGGAGTGGCCCGCAGGCCCCTCCCCCTGGGCGGGAACCTCCATAGGATGATGCCCGCCCCCTCAGACCTCAAATATGTGCTCACCGATAATGACCTTACCGCCACAGGCCAGCATTGTTAACCGACGATCTGGCCTCCCCCCTCTAGCCCCTACCTAAGGAACCCTCCTACCTGCAAATCCCTCTAGCCAGGCCCAGATATTGTCAAACCACAAGACATTCCCCTCCTCAGTTAAGTGAACTCCGTCCCTGAAGTAATACCTGTCGCCCCAGATACACCCATGAGGTATTGACTGTAACAAGGGGGCTCGAAACAACCTATCCAACCGTGTGTTGATCCTCTTTACCGAGTGATTCAACGCCCTGACCGAATGTCCCCCCCGCCACTGTAATCGGGGTATGAGTTGTGACCATACTAGTGTGCAACCCGGGCAGGTCCTGGCCATCCAACCCGCCGTTGAGATAATCTCCTCGATCAGAATGCGCCTTCCCAGTGTTGCCAAATCATTCTCCCCAAGGTGAAGTATCACCACTGACGGGGGAGATTGCCGGCGCGCTAAAAGCCCCTGGAAGAATCCCCTAAACTCGTTCAGACACAACCCCCCTCTCCCGAAGAACGTGATGTCCAACCCCAGTTGTGCCGCCCTTTTCCCCCTGTCACCTGACATAAAGACACATTCTGCTCGTCTTACATAGGAGTGACCCACAATCCAAACACTTTTCTTCATTGTTTCCTGGCTGCAGCTCCGTGCTGATGTATGTTGTTGGTGCCCGACGACAAATTCCTCCCCTGCGTAACAGGTCTGAGAAACTGTAAGAGAGCGGAAACAAACCAAGCGTGAGCGCCATGTAATCACAGCATGTCAATTCGTACATAACGTTTGTAGCATTCTGAGGACCATCTCCCAATTGTCTTCACTCTCTCCACTGGGAGGCCCCCCGCCACCGCCTCAGTTGCTGCCCCAATCCTAAAGGAATGAGAGCCAAACTCTTTAGGGTCAAGACCTGCTTTCCTGACCACCCTCTCCAATACCCTCCTGAATTGATACCTGGTCAAGGGGTTCCCGTCGGCATGACAGAGCAGTGCCCTGCCTGCTGTGCCCACCAGCAGCCCGTGCAATAATTCCACGTGCCTCACTGGGCAGCAAGGGTTGGCGGGGGCCCGTTGGAGGACTATGGTGTGGCCCCTAGACTCCTGGTCGGTCTTTGACTTCTGAATAGTCACCCACATGGTGTCCTCCCTTATCGTCACACTAGCCCTTTGCAAGCCGCCCAGTAGGTCTGACTTGGAACCTGCCACAAGTTCGCTAATTCTCAGCGCCCCATAGAATGCCAAGGAGAATGCTGCCTTAAAAAGAAGCACCTCCCACTCCGAGCTACAAACAGTGTCCAGCGTGCCCAGTAAAGCTGTCAGCCGCGCTAATCCTATGGGCTTTCTCTTATCTTTATGATGGCCCTGAATACGGCGCCAACCCCTCAAAGCCTTACGCACCATAAAGGTATTAGTGGGATCACGCAAGCCCCTAGCTTGAGCGTAGAATGACACCGCTGCCCTATGTCTGTTTGCCGCTGCCACCGAGCGCCCCTCCTTATGCATCCATTCTAAATAGGCCGCAAAGCCATCCTCCTGCGCCCAAAGCACCTCCCATTGTTGCCCCAAAAAAGAACAGTAAGACAAAAACGCCCCTTCGTAAGCCGTCTTGGTCCTGGGGGCTAGGCTAGCGACCACGAGGTCCTGTAATCTGGGGCACCAATCTGCCAAAGTACTGCTGGGAAGTGCGCTGGCGAGGGGTCTGCTGTAGGAAGATGCTCCCTGAAAACCTGCATTTTGAAGCGAGAGAGGGAGTCAGCTGCATTGTTCAGAACACCAGGGACATGTTTGGCCTTAAAAACGACATTCCATTTAAGGCACTGCAAGACAATTTCCTTGATCAGACGGAGTATGAAAGGACACCGTGCTCCCTGCTGGTTTATACACTCCACAACCGTCATGTTGTCTGACCAAAACACCACTGATTGATTACATAGGTGTTCGGGCCAGACCATCAATGCCACCCATATTGGGAAGAGCTCCAGGAAGCCAATATTAGCGGTCAGACCCCATGTTCTCCATGCCTCCGGCCACTGTTGAGCGACCGACCTGTTCCCTAGGATGGCGCCAAAGCCCACACTACCGGCGGCATCTGTCCACAGGCCCAACTCTGCTGATGTTGCGGGCGGGCCGGGCCAGACCACCCTGCCGTTAAAATCCTCCAGGAATGCCATCCATATAAGCATATCCTGGCGAATTTCAGACGATAGCCGAGTGCGGTGGTGCTTCTCCCTCATCCCCTTCATTGCTTGAGCAATGGAGCGAGAGAACGGGCGACCCATGGGGATGATCCTCAGTGCGAAGTTCAATTGGCCTACCACCTCCTGTAGTTGCTGCAGGGTGACCTTATCTTTCCGTAGGCATAAATGTAGCGCTGTTTTGAATTTGTCCACCTTGTCCCTAGGCAATCTACAACATCCCTCCACTGAATCAATCTCAATACCGAGGAATTCTAAGCAGGTGGTCGGGCCAACAGTCTTCCCGGGCGCAAGCGGGACACCAAAAGCCCGCATGAGCACGCAAAATTCCTGCAATGCCAGTGCACACTCCTGAGATCCCGCTGTACCCAGGAAGAGGAAATCATCCAAATAATGCATGACCTGCTGATGGCCCGTCACCTGTCTCATGGCCCATTCAAGAAAAGAGCTAAACATCTCAAAGTAGGCACAAGATATAGAACAACCCATGGGCATGCATTTATCCATGTAGAACATATCCCCAAAGGTGAAGCCCAAGAGATGTTGATCCGCTGGGTGTACCGGGAGGAGGCGAAAGGCTGATTCTATGTCTGATTTCGCCATTAGCGCCCCGGGCCCCGTGGCCTGTAATAATATGTCTGTCATGGCGCAGGGTTCCATCTCCAGGCTTCCCAAGGCAGGCTCAGACACTTTACCGCTTCTGTCAGTCGGATTAAATAATCACAGTTAGATGAACGTTTATATTTAGATTTCCATCAACGTTGAAAGGAGTGGGGGTGGGGTGACATCACAGGCCCTGCAATGGAAGGTCTCGAGGCACCAATTCTGTATGAGGCGCATGACTTCGACGACAGAAAAGGAGAGACCCAGTTGGGGACGTCATTTCTGGCAGCATGAGGCTTCCTTTCAGATTCATGGCTGTATCGTTTTAGTGATAATAGTAAAATACTTTAAAAGAATCGGATGGTAGCTTTGCCCGATCCCCTGTAAACATGGAAAACGTGGTTTCTCCCACGGTGGTGATACGATGACGTTGCAATGGCCACATTGTGACGTGCTCTTGGGATAAAAGGCTGGTAGACAGGGAGCCGCAGCAGTGCCGAGAAGGAACCCGGACCGAGAGGACCACCACTGGTGACGGCCGGGTGCTGCTGGGTAAACTGAGAAGCTGGAAGCTTCAGGCGCCGAGCAGGCTTAAAAAGTGGGAGCATCAGAGGGTGGGGTGCAAGGGAACAAGGTAGGTAAATGAACCAAGTGAAAACAACTGAAAACCAAAACGAAAACAAAATACTTCCTTTAAATCCCCATTTACCTTAATCCTTAATTTCTTCACTCCCGTTCTTACAATCTCAGCCACTCCAACCTAATCCTTCTTTTTCTGAAACATTCCTTCCTTTTTCTCCTTTACCTTTTATCACCACCAACCACATCTTCCCCAGCTGTCTCTCACACCAACCTTGACCTTTCCTGGTCTCATCTCCCAGTGCCTTCACTTTCCTAAACAACCAGCCCCATACATCCCTATTATTCTCACCCACGTTTTTATCCCATTTCTTTCCTCTACTTCTCCCTTTCCCTAATTGCACACGCCTTTCCTTTCCTTCACTTTCCATCCTTTCATATCACTTCCTGTTCAGTTATCTCCTTTTCCTCTCATCTTCCTCATCTTCCTCTTCTCTTCTCTTCTCTTCTCTTCTCTTCTCTTCTCTTCTCTTCTCTTCTCTTCTCTTCTCTTCTCTTCTCTTCCCTTCCCTTCTCTTCTCTTCTCTTCTCTTCTCTTCTCTTCTCTTCTCTTCTCTTCTCCTCTCCCCACTCCTCTTCTCCCCACACCACCTGTCTCCACCCCTTCCCTCACCCCTGAACCTATTTCCCCTTCTTTCCCTTCCCTAACCTTCTGCATCCCTGTCCCTCTTCCTCTCTCTCTCTCTCTCTCTCCCTCACCCACTCCCCATTCCCTCAAACGATCTCTCCTCTGACCCTCCCATCACATTTTCCCTCCAGGGACCTCTAAGAATTTGAGGGGGCCTGGGAAAACCTATTTGGGACCCCTTTTTCAAACAACTTTGAATTCCATTTTCATCTAAATTACCCCGACTGAGTCATAACTTAAAATTTAAAAAACAGTAAAAGAATGAGTATACATACCTCCTTTTTTAGAGTTGCCCTTAGACTGCCTCGGTCCACATGCAGCACACAGATTGCATGGAAGCAGACCATGGGACAGCCCTGTATGAGGCTGCGGTATACCTGCCAACATTCTATAACCAAAAGAGGTTGGATTTTTCAGATTTCTACCGTACTCTTTTGCATAATGGTGACATAGAAATGGCATCACATGACCTTTAACCAGACCATGAGATCACAGGAAATGACCACATAACACTTGTAACACACCACAGGAAAATACTATGTGGCCTTTGATTCAGAGGACATCACCACAGGGTGGAAGAACTAGGCTAAATTTATAATAAAAATATTTCATTGTGCACCATAGAACCCCAAGTACAGTAGCTCAATTGTCTTTTTTTGTGATTTCAAGAGTAGGGAGAGAAAAAAGTAATCAGAGAAAGGAGATAGGCCTAGAAATATGTAGGGAGTTGTTAGACTTGGCTTTTTTTAGTGGTTTTACCCACAGGCTTTTTGCTTTTTGGCCTCCTGGTTTTTACCATGTTTTCGCTGGTTTTAGGACTCTGGGCACTTTACCACTGCTATTCAGTATTAAAGTGCACATGCTCGCTAGGTAAATTGTGTTTATGGATTGGTGATTCCATGATTGGCATGTTTGATTTACTGGTAAATCCCTAGTACAGTGTACTGTGTGTGCCCAGGACCTGGAAATCACATGCTGCTAGTGGGCCTGCAGCACTGATTGTGCCACCCACATGAGTAGACTTTAAATGTAACTCAGACCTGCCACTGTAGTTTCTGCACACAGTTTGTAACTGCCATGTCGACCAGGCAAGTGCACGCACTTGTCAGGCCCTAACCTTCCCTTTTCTTAAATGTAAGCCACCCCTAAAGTAGGCCCAAGGTACAGGGCCGGCTTTAGTACTGGTGGCGCCCAGTGCAACAATGTTTGTTGGCACCCCCCCAATGACCACCTCCGTGACAGACTCCATCACTACTACCCTTTAACAGCGCCCCTCGTCTCCATAACCACTTTCTCTCAGATGCATTAAATTAGTTTTATAGCGCCACCCGTACCAGTGTTGGGTGTCATTTTACATCACTCACACACACAGACAATCTTACATGTGTAGAACAGTGTATAGGGAATGTTACATAAGGCGCAGGATTATGAGCTGTAGAAGCCACCTGTCATCCATACTGCTACCTTACAGAGAATGTTAAAACCAACTTCCACTAGACACAACTTTGATCTCTATCCAGGAAGAACATTAATCACCTGGAGGTATCTTGACGTTTTTATGGTTTCCTGAAAATTTCTCGAGGCTGGAACGCAGCAACAGGTTCTTTTAAAACCTAATATACGTGCACACATGGCGCCCCACCCAAAGTCAGTGCCCGGTGGGGTGATACCGATCGCACCGCCCTAGAGCTGGCTTTGCCAAGGTACCCCTGTGGGCAGAGTGCAGTGTATGTAAAAGGTAGGACATGCCTTGATGTGTGTGCCATGTCCTGCAAGTGAAATACTGACAATTTCGTTTTTCACCATTGAAAGGCTATCTGTCACATAGGATAGAATGGGAGTTTATTTATAATATCTTATAAATATAACTTCCCATTGGGACAAGATAGAAAGATGGAGTTTAGTATGCCTGAACTCAGAATATAAAAATTCATCTTCATCTAGCCATCCTGTGTGCCTCTGCTGGTTTGTGGAGTGACTATCTGGCTTTTGAATGACAGGGGCTGGGGATGTGCATTATCCCAGATGGCCACCGGAGGTTGATGTGTGTCTTGCCTTTCCTGGATGAGTCTGGGCTTGGCTGAATAGACCTGGGCTGCATTTAGAGTAGGGAGGTGGAATTTTCTTTTGCACCTGAATGGGCCTGGTCCGCATTGGACAAAGCTGTCTCCACCTCCTGCCGGGCAGCTGCACCAGAGAGGACAGAACTGGTTTTGGCTGGACAAAGAGCTTCTCTGCCACCAGGGAACAAAGGAATTTGTGCTATAAAAAGTGGGGCCCAGAGCCCTGAACTTTAGATTACTGCTGAACTAAGGCTCCTGCCAGGAAGGAGGGTTGGAAAAGCTGTGAGGGGGAACTGTCACTTTGCTGCATGCTCTTCTGTATTGGCCTGCTGCTTGCTGCTTCTGTCTTGGGCAGGGAAAGGACTGGAGTGTACTTTCATCATCCGGCTGTTAGAGTTTTCTCCAAGGGCTTGAAGTAGAGCTTGCCTTCTGTTGGAAGCCTAGGGAGATAAAAGACTTCAGAGAACTTGCTGGAATCATAGAACCTGCCAAGAAGAAGAGCTGGAAGAGCTGCCAGGAGGAGCACTGCCCCCTTGCTGTGTTGTTGCTTTGTTGGGTTGGACTGCAGTTGCTGCTTCTGCCTTGGGCAGTGTTAGATTAGGGACCCTTGCGTCTAGTCAGGGTAAGGGGGAAAACTCCAAAAAAAACCCTGCTCACCCCTTTGGTAGCTTGGAACGAGCAGACAGCCTTATCTCAGAGGCAGTGTGTAAAGCATTTGTGAACACATACATTAATCAAGTGACAACACCACAGATGAACACCACACAACTTGTATATTAAAAATAAGTATCTTTTACATAGATTTAACACAAGACCATGAACGACAAAAATCCACAATACTGTGCTTAATATTCTAGAATTAGCTTAGTTCTCTTTAGATCTTAAAATGCAACACTGAGTCAATGTACCTTAAAATGCGTAACGCAATCCAACAAAAGTGTTGCAGGGAAGGTGATCCCTCGGTTCCCTACTTCTGCGTAGGGGCGTGATGCTTCGGTTTCTTACTGCGCTTCCGTGGTGATGCGGCGAGCAAAGTGTGATGCGATTAAGTTTTGGTGCAAAGAAATAAAGATGTCGTCTTCTTCTTGATGCGGACTGCGTCAGGCCCTGCAACACACTTCCCAGTGATACGGTGGTGTCTTCTGCGAAGTCAATCCTCTTTTCCAGTGATGCGCGGTGCGTTGACAATGATGCGAGCCGTGACAGGCCCTGCAACACGCTTCCTGGTAATGCAGCGGCATCTGCTGCGACGTCGATCCTCTTCTCCGGCGATGCGCGATGCTTCGACAACGATGCAAGCCACGACAGGCCCTGCAACAAGCTTCCCGGTGATGCGGCGGCATCGGCTGTAATGTCGATCCTCTTCTCCGGCGATACGAGGTGCTTCGGGGGCCCTGCAATGACTCAGCGGTTCTTGGGGGCCGCAACAGGCCCTGCAACGCGCTTCCCGTTGATGTGGCTGCGTCTGCTGCGATTTCGATCCTCTTCTCCGGCGATGCGAGGTGCTCTTGTGTTGTGAAGCGGGAGTTCGGCATCACACTTCTTGCTCGTGAGTAGCGCTTCCAGCTCCTTGCGATGTGCAGTTCCTGAAAAAGTCATGCACAGCTACAGGCACTTCCAAAGAAATCTTGGGGAGCTGGTGGGTGAAGTCTGTTGTCCCTGAGAGTTCAGCAGGAGGCAAGCTCTGTTCTCAAGCCCTTGGAGATCCTTACAAGTTGATAAAAGTACATAAAGTTCCTCTCTCCTTTCTTTGGCAGGCAGGCAACCACTGCAGGCCAATCCCCCAAGCAGCACTTCAACTTAGGGATAGTCTCTCCTCAGTCTCTCTGGTTCCACTCCTCAGCAAAGGTTTCTTCTTGTTGTCCAAAGTGATCTAATTCTCTGGGGTTTAGTTCCTCTCTTTTATACACAGTTTCTCTTTGTTCTTTGAAGGCAGAGAGGCCTTTGCCTTGTCCAAACCAGTTCTGGTCAGTCCTGGAGCACTCTGTTGACATGACTCCTTCTTTCCTTTCACATTGCAGGGCAGAGACATAATATGCAGCACAGGAGGTGGAGCCAGCATTGTGGAGGGCAGGCACAGTCCTATTCAGGTCCCAGGTGCAACTCCTCCCTCCCATCTAGATGCAGATCTCTCTATTCACCACTGGGCTGACTCACCCTGTCTCCTGGAATCCCCCAGCCCCTGTCACACAAACTCCAGACAAGGAATACACTACCTAGCAGAAGCAGGTTTGGATAGTTAGACAAGAAAATACCTACTTTCTAAAAGTGGTATTTTCAAACAGAGAATGTTAAAACCAACTTCATTAAAAGATGTATTTTATAATTCTGAGTTCAGGCATGCTAAACTCGCATTTCTACCTAGTTCCCTGAGTCAGTTAGGATTATAAGATGTAATATTCAAACTGCCCATTCTGGCATATGGGGAATAGGTAGCCTTGCAATAGTGAAAAACAAAAATGGCAGTAATTCATTATTAGGACATGCCACCAGAGAACAAAGGACTTGTCCTACCTTATACTTACAATGTGCCCTGCCCTTGGGCCTACCATAGGGGTGTCTGATATGAAGAAAAGGGAAGGTTAAGGGACTGGCAAGTGAGTGCACGTGCCCAGTCAACATGGCAGTACCAGACTGCACACCGGCTCTGCAATGGCAGATCTGGGACACACTTTTACAGGCTGCTTCTGTGGGTGGCACAACCAGTGCTGCAAGCATTTGGTTTACAAGCCCTGGGCACACTCAGTGCACTGTACTAGTGTCTGACACGTAAACCAAACCAGCCAATCATGGAATCACTAATCCATACATCAATTTATAACAGGGAGCACTTGCACTGTGGCACTGGACAGCAGTGGCACAGTGGCCAAAGCATCTAACACCAGCAAAAACACATGAGTCAACAGCAAAAAATGGAAGGGAGACCCACGCCAAGGTGTCAGCTCTAGCAAGCAGTGAAAGGACTGGACTGAACTTTCTTTACTTGTGCTGAGTATCTCCAAGGGCTTGAAGTAGAGCTTACCTCCTGCTCTGAAAACTCAAGGTCTGCAAAGACATTGCCAACCTCTGGGTACCGCTTCTGGAACGGCTGTTTAAGTTGCCGCAAAGAAAGGAAAAGCAGCCGACTCCGTCACCAACTCCATCACTGGCTCCATGTCCTGAAGGCACCACAGAGGGCACCGCCCCATCTCGCATGCAACCCTGGTCTCATCCACGATGACAACCACTTCCGCCACCACCGAGCCACTTCTTGCACCGTGACCTTTGGGCACCGCACTCCGCACTCCGCACCGCCTCGCTTTACTTCACCACCCTGGACTCACTGACGCCGTCACTGCTCGCTGACCACGACCTCCCTGACCGCATTGTGGCTTGGGGGCACCACTCGTAAGTCATATGACGCAGAGCCCCGTCCCACACCACAGTCTGGACTGACCAACACCAGCTTACTGCAACCGGCTCTGTCGCCTACACCCCGTGATCTGTCAGCATCGCAATGAGCACCGCCTTCACTTTGCACCGCAGACCTGGTGTTAGAACTGGGATTTCTCGTTGGCTAAGGCTTGCACCAAAGGCAGGCAGAAACCACCACTCTAGTCAGGGCAAGGGAGTTACATGCCAAAGATAACCCCTGCTCACCCCCTTGGTAGCTTGGCACGAGCAGACAGGCTTATATCAGAGGCAATGTGTAAAGCATTTGTGCATGCACACAGCAACAACATCCCAGGCACAACACAAAAGGAACTCCACAGTAGGTTATATACAAATAACTTTTGTATTCTTAAAACACATCAGATAGTAATCACACAATATACATGGTGCCAACTGGCATGGGCAATATTCACAAGGGATTATTTACACAGGACAGGGCCATGTGGGCCACTGTCAGGATCAGAACTTAGTAGGACTAGTACTTAGAGTAACTGTAGCACCAAGTAACAATTATAGAACATAACCAGTAACCACTGGTAAAAGGTAGGTACACACTACGCAATACTAATCACCATAGGCATAAATCACGCAGGGACACATAAACTCATTAGTATAAACTATACTAGGCAAAACGACCTCCTAAGCATGAAAACACATTTAGAGGTGTCACAGGCATAACGGCATTGCACATTACGCATAACTCACAATAGGCCTAACTCGTATAAATGCAGTAGGCAATCACCTCGCTAGTCTAAACACATTAGACCCTACCTCCTAAGTATAACTCACATTTAGGGGTGTAAATCACAGTGAAGTACAATCTCACTAACTCAAACCTCCATAGGTAAAACCATCTCTAGAGGTATCAACACAGGGTGCGTAAACATACTAGATGCATTACATTTCCTAGCACCACATTTAAAGAACATATCAATCACATTAGGGCTTTGCGCCCTATACCTCTACCAGTCGCCCGGGCCAACTGGCCATCAAGAAGGGGCTCAAATGCCCTGTGTCCAGAATGTCAGGGCGTGCTGCCAATGCAGCACCAGTCAGGGATGCGCCATCTGTGCAAACCTAAACATTGCAGCTGTCCACTACTTGCTGGGCAGCTGAGAACAATAACGGGGCCTAAACGCAGCAGCTGGCACTAAGTGTTGCGCAGCTGTGGAAGGCCTGGCACCTCTGTGCCACTTCTGTCCCTCTCAGTGACTCTCACTGGAACTGCGCCTAATTGGTGCAGCTGCCCACTACTTGCTGGGCAGCTGTGAAAGTCACAAATGCGATGTGGGCTCTCACTGGCACTTGAGACAAAACTGCGCCAAACGTCTGAGCTCTCTGGCTCAGGAAGTGAATATTGCGCACATTGGAGCCCTCTAGGCTCTAGAACAAATGTGCCCCAAAAGGTTGGAGCCACAGAGGGCTCTTAAGATGCACATGCCTCCCTAGAACTGGGGCTTTGAACAACCTATGCCCTCGAGTCCCTCATGGGGTCTCTACAATAGCGGGTGGCCTCGGTAGAGCCATCTGGCTCTGTAAAATAATGAGGGGCGGGAGAGCCACCTAGGCTCCTTAAACAAATATGCCCCCTGGATGGCCCCTCTCGCAAGCGGGGCCGCCCAGGCACCGACAATGCCCCTTGAGGTGGCCACGGACAGCGGGACCCCCGCGGGTGCCCTCCAGGCAATCATCTGCAAGTTGGAGCGGCCCGCTGCCAACTGGGGCCGCTCTGAATGCAACCACAAGACTGTGCCTCGCGTTGGCACTGCACTGACCCCCCCCAGACCCCCCACTCACCGGGACTCGCTCTGGGGCCGGTCTCCTCCATCTGCGATGCACCGGGGCTCTCCCGCGTCGGGTGCTTTGACTGTGCAGCGGACGGGGTTCTCTGTCTCCGGAACTCCTCTCACTCCTGGAGCCCCACTAGGTATGCACAGGCGCATCTTCACCCGGTCCCCCTTCTCGGGACTGGGACTGGAACACAGAGCCGGCAGGGCTCTGCGCGGCTTCTCCCCGGCCGGGGGAAAAGCGGAAGGGGAGCCTGCGAGGCTCTGTTCGGAGTCATTGGCCCCGTCCACCTCCTCTGCTTCCAGGTCGCGTTAAGCAGCGGCCCAGAAACGTTTGTGCAAAGCAGCTCGGGATGCGGCGGTGATTCCTTTGGCAGCATAAACGGGGTGGCACGCGTATTTTAAAATAAACAGTGGGGTGGGCACCTGCTAGGAGCACGAAGCATGCCAGCAGGGTGTACACCTGCGAGAGAGAGCAAAATGCAGGGTAGGCACCAGTCGCTTTAAGCAACCACCAGGCACGAAGATGCAGGGTGGGCACCTGCGCTCCCAAAACAATCAAATAAGCGGGGTGGGCACACACAAGGCTGGCATCACCCCATGAGAAGGGTTCCTTCACCAGGGCCTGCAGCATCAGCGCTGCGCAGCCCCCAGGTTCTCTTCTTCTGGGGGAGTCCAAATCAAAGGAAGAAGGCAAAGCGTACCCAGGGCGCTAGGGCAGCCTAAATCTATAAGGCTAGCAAAATGGAAGCACAAAAAGGATACAAGAAGTCCTCCAATATTCAGTAAAAGGTCCAAAAGAAGTCTATCTGGCATCCAAGAGCTGGGCAGGGCCCAGGGAGGCAAGCCTTCCCCTGGGCCCCAGCAGCAGCACGCCCCTGGCAGATTCAAGTAGGAACAAGAACATTTCTCATGGGGTCACAGCCCCTTTTTATACACAGAGGTGCAGGCAAGGGGTGAGCCAGATGCAACGGGTTCTGGAGCACTTTGTTTTGCTCAGCCCCTCTGCCTATTCACAGGGTGGGTCAGGGACAGCAGACACACCACAGGGGGTGGAGCCAGCATTGTCGAGGGAAGATCCAGACCTATTCAGGTCCCTGGGGCACTCCTCCCTTCCATCAACATGCACATCTCTCCATTCACCACCGGAGCAGACCCATCCTGACTCCTGAAGCCAGGCACACCAGCCAGCTCCAGCCAATCACAAGCCATGCAATCAATTCACATTCACTGCACAGACATGCCAACTTCTAGAAGTGGCA
The DNA here is from genome assembly GCF_964261635.1 of Lissotriton helveticus. Lineage (NCBI taxonomy): Eukaryota > Metazoa > Chordata > Amphibia > Caudata > Salamandridae > Lissotriton > Lissotriton helveticus. The sequence goes on along the minus strand of NC_136059.1, from coordinate 1,732,041,285 downwards.
CTTCCACACTAGGGACAATAAATCCGTGCACATCATCGCGCAGCATTTAATCACACAAGTTCGCACATACCAAACTCGCCCCTGCACTCCCCACACATCAGGAACTACCATGGACACACATATTCCCCATGCATTCCTATGGGAGGACAGGCCAGTCTCACCACACATGCACAGAGAGCGCACGCACTTTACACTGGACCACAGTGAAAAAGTGCGCAGAGGCCTAAAATCACCAACACCAGGTTACAGAAACAGGTTAGGCAAATGCAAAAAGTTTCGGGGTGAACTTGCCAAAAGGGCCAAGTCCAACACCTGGTCTCTCCGCTGGACGACCGTCACCGAGACACTGCCTGCACTGCGACTTGAGGGCACCGCACGCCGCACTGCTCCGCTTCACACTGTGGCGGGGAACTGTGGGGCATATTATCAAGAACTGCGATAAAATTATCGCCGCTTTAGCGGGCTTGATAATATGCCCTTGTGAATTCCCGTAGCAGCCCAGGTGTTAAGACACGCAGCGGTGCAGCTTAGGTGACAAGAGAGGAAGAACTACAACACCCAGGAGCACGCAGGCCAGAACTAACACTCCCAGAAGGCTGTGCGCGTCAACCGCGCTATGCGGGCGGGACCATTTAAACAACCCGGATGACAGCGGTCGGCGTCGGATATTCTGAACCGTAGATGCAGGTTCGTGGAGCAGCAAAGAAGAAGGTGAGCTCCGTCGTATCCGAGGCTTTGGAGCGGGAGCCGTCATTGTTCACGGTGAGCTGTCAAAGCGCTGCCTTGACCTGTGTTTGCGGTGCAAACAGCCCGCAGCGTTACCTTGTGGACTTCGGTCCTTCCGTTCAGTCTTAGTCCCCGCTCGAGGGTTCTCGAGTCTGTTAAGACTTCAAAACTCGCAATACTTCCGAGACAGTCCCCGCTCGAGGGTAAACGAGCATTACGAACACCTGTTTGTGTAGTACCTTCTTGGCAGTCCCCGCTCGAGGGTTATCGAGCGCCAGGACGCTGAACTTTGGTTGTCCATTATTGCCAGTCCCCGCTCGAGGGTTATCGAGCGCAAGGACGCTGAACTTTGGTTGTACATTATTGCCAGTCCCCGCTCGAGGGTTATCGAGCGCAAGGACGCTGAATTTGGTTGTACCTTATTGCCAGTCCCCGCTCGAGGGTTATCGAGCGTGAAGAACAGACCCGTATTATTTTGCGTTGTTCATTGCGTTTGCCCTCCGTTGGAAGCCTGTCAGGACGGACACGCATGCGGAGGACGGTCGGAAGGAGTAAGAGACCCAAAGGGTTCTTTCAGTATCGAGTGGCATTGTCGGCCATTAATTATCACAGTGTCCTCTGTTGGAAGGTGCTAGGACGAGCATCATTGCAGAGGACGGTTAGATATGTGACCGTGACATTTCGATACCTCCATTTGTGTACCAGTTTACCCTTCGGTGGGCTTCTCTTAATAAAGAGCTTTTGGAATCCTCTAAAGAAGCCTGGTACGTCCTCTGTGTGGTTAACAGGGGGTGTGGGCTGGGTTGCTCGATCCCGAGGGAATCAGGATTACATAATATCCGACCTGACACTTCATCAATCTACCTCCTGGTCGAGTAATTGGTTCATGGCCACCTTGGAGGATGTGTTGGCAGCGTTGGTAGACGTACAAAATGAGCTAGCCGCCTCACGCCAGGAAACGGCAGATTTAAGGGCTAGAGTGGATCTTCAACAGCGCAATCCGTTCAACGCGGGGGCGTCCACCACAGGAAACCCGGCTGCAGTGGTAGTTGAGATGCCTGTGGCCATTCCTCTGGCCACACCGGAGAGGTATAGTGGGGATCCTACCACGGTTCAGGTTTTCATAACGCAAGTGGCGCTACATTTCTCATGTAAACCGAAGTCGTTTCCAACCAATCAGGCGAGAGTGGCCTTTATGATCTCGTACTTGGCAGGGAATGCGGCTCAATGGGCGGTTCCGTTGGTGAGCAGGGACGACCCGCTTCTGTACGTCTGGGAACAATTCCAAGAAGAGTTTATAAAGGTGTTCGATAGGAGAGCGGATTCGTATACGGCAGACAGGGAACTGCTGGAATTGAAACAAGGCACCACCGGACTGGTCCATTATCTGAACGCATTCAGGCGCTTGGTTGCGGAATCCAAATGGCCCCCTGCCAAACAAACAGCGCTTTTTCACCAGGGACTGAGCGAGGACCTGAAAGACGTGATAGCGCAGATAGACCCACAACCGGTGCACTGTGAAGATCTGATCAGCCTGGCCCTTCGCCTCGACCATCGTCTTAGTGAAAGACGTGGAGGAGTGCATAAAAAGGACAAAGCCCCAACCGCTTCGGGGCATACGGCTGTCTCCGAACCCGCGCCCACACCCCGCGTTGACTCCATGGACATCGGGGCTGTCAGAGCCAGCCTCACGGCCACAGAAAAAGAGTCGCGAAGAAAACAGGGCCTGTGTACTGCGGCAAAAAGGGGCACTATGTCCGTGAATGCCCTGCGAAACCCAAGACAGGGCGTCCTCGTCCCAGTCGCGTGTCCACAGCGGCCGTGGACAAACCGGCGGAAAACTAGCGAACTCCCAGAATGTCGAAGGGGATTCTCGGAGTCATGGTTACAATCCTTCTGCACAACTACGCACATACGAAAGCAAGAGACACTTGTTTATCCCTTTACAGCTACTGATCAGGAACCGATGGGTTTCGGTTTAGGCTATGGTCGACTCAGGGGCCACAGGGCTGTTTATGGATGTAAAGGAAGCCCAACGCGTAGGAGCCGTGTTACAGAAGTGTGAAATCCCGGAGGACGTCTTTGCTGTGGATGGGCGCAGGCTGGTTTCAGGGCCCATCAGCCATCACACCGGGAATATCAAGGTGGTACACGGAACACAACACACAGAGACGTTGGACTTTAACATCATCTGTGCTCCGCAGTACGGGATCATATTGGGCTTACCGTGGCTGAAGAAACACAACCCCTCAATCAATTGGGAGACTCAGGAGCTAAGACTGGACTCCCCTTTTTGTTCACGGGTCTGCACACAGAAGAATGAAGTCCAGGAGGACCCTGGGTGGGTGGTGGCCACAGCAGCAGAAAAAGAGGTGGTTCTCCCAGACGCCTACATGGAGTACAGGGACGTCTTCGACGATAACCAAGCGGAAACAATCCCACCGCATAGGGTATACGACTGTCAAATAGACCTGGTCCCGGGAGCAACGATACCGAGCGGTAGGTTGTACGCCTTATCCAAGCCCGAAAATCTACACCTGCGGGCATACCTGGATACGATGCTTCGTCTGGGGTTCATCCGGCCCTCGAGATCCCCTGCGGCCTCACCGCTGTTCTTCATCCCGAAGGCCAACGGAGAACTCCGCGCTTGTGTGGATTTCAGGGCGCTCAACGCCATCACGATTAAGAACCGATACCCACTGCCCCTCATCAACGTGCTCCTTGAACAAGTGAAGAAAGCCCATGTGTACACCAAGCTCGAACTGAAGGGGGCTTACCATCTGGTCCGCATGCGCCGCGGAGACGAGTGGAAGACGGCGTTCAAGACAAGGTTCGGCTTGTACGAGTACAGAGTTATGCCCTTTGGGCTATATAACGCCCCCGCCGCCTTCCAGTTCTTTTTGAACGACGTGCTGAGAGACATCCTTGATGTATACGTCGTCGTATACATTGATGACATTCTGATCTATTCAGACACCCAAGAAGAACACGTGCGACATGTGGCTTCAGTGCTACAGATCCTGAGAGACAACTCGCTGTACTGTAAGCTCAGTAAATGTGACTTCCACAAAGACGACGGTGGAGTTTCTGGGGGTCATGTTGAGCCCAGAAGGCCAAACCATGGCGGAGAGAAAGGTGAAAGCAGTAACAGACTGGCCGGAGCCGCGGAACATCAAGGACGTGCAGAGTTTTCTTGGCTTTGCCAACTTTTACCGCCGGTTCATAGAGGGGTTCTCTGGGCTGGTGGCGCCCATCACGCAGCTGTTGAGGAAGTCGGTGACTTTCATGTGGTCGGACGAGGCGGAGGGTGCATTCCGAGCATTGAAGCACGCCTTCGTGTCAGCTCCTGTTCTTGCCCACCCTGACCCGGAACAGCAGTACACGGTAGAGGCGGACGCCTCCGATCTAGCGGTAGGGGCCATACTGTCGCAGAAAAACCCCGTGACGGGCGTATTACATCCAGTTGTGTTCATGTCGCGCAAGTTAAATCTGGCGGAACGGAATTACCACGTCGCCGAGAAGGAACTCTTGGCCATCAAGGATGCTTTTGCCGAGTGGAGACACCTGTTGATGGGGGCTAAGCACGTAGTGATGGTATACACTGACCATCGGAACCTCCAGTTCATGACTGCCGCGAGGCAATTGTCACCGCGCCAGCTAAGGTGGATGTTGTTCTTTTCCGGCTTTCACTTCACCATCACATACAGGCCAGGGACAGAAAACAGGAAGGCCGACGCGCTGTCTCGGCAAACCACAGAGGCTAGGAACCCCAACCGACAATTAAGTCCATCATCAGCCCGAGTGCGGTGGTAGGGGCAATACAGCCTGGAACATTCCTACGCGATGTCCAGAAAGGAGTCAACACCTTTCAATGGAAAACCTGGCTGCGGAGCCACGAGGAGTGGCAGGTCCGCGACGGAATCCCAGTTAGGGGCAGCCGGGTGTTGGTACCTAACGCACGTCTGCAGAAACAGGTGTTCATGTGGTGCCATGAATCGGCCAGTGCTGGACACTTCAGACTGGAAAAGACGGTCGCCTACGCATCACGTCAGTTCTGGTGGCCAACGTTGAGAGCGGATGTGCGGGACTGGGTCAACGCTTGTGCGATCTGCGCTGCTATGAAACCGGATCACAAACGCCCCCAGGGGCTGCTGCAACCCCTAGCGACTCCCACCAGGCCATGGGACCGCATCTCCCTGGATTTCATAGTGGGGTTACCCGAGGACAAGGGCTGTACTGCCATTCTTGTGATCGTCGACTATCTCACCAAGATGGGTTGCTTTCTCGCATGCAAGGGAGTACCCACGGCCGGACAATTGGCAGTCATGCTTCTTAAGGAGGTGGTAAGGGCTCACGGCCTCCCCAGCGTTATCGTTTCGGACCGTGGATCGCAGTTCACGGCCAGATTCTGGAAGACCTGGTGTTCGGCACTCCATGTCACTTCTGCGTTATCCACCAGCTACCATCAGCAAACAGACGGCCAGACTGAACGCCTCAACCAAACGTTGAAGCAATACCTCCGCTGTTACATCGACCAGGGAAAGGAGGAATGGGTGGACCTGTTGTGGCTTGCGGAAATCGCGTACAACAACGCCACGCACGCATCAACCAAGGTATCACCATTTTACTGCAACTACGGGCATCATCCCAGGTTCCTCCCTTTGCCGCACCCTACAACAACGTCGGGAGTTCCTGAAACCACCAGAAGGGTGGCACATATCCGGGATACTGTGGTGAGAGCAAGGACGTGTTTGGAAGAGGCCAAGCGAAGATACAAAACATCGGCGGATAAAAGAAGGAGGCCGGGACCGCTGTATCAGGCAGGGGATTACGTATGGGTGTCTTCCAGGAACCTTAGTTTCCGCAAACACAGCGTTTTTCATCCTCGGTTCATCGGACCCTACCGTATCAAGGACTGCCTCAGCCCAGTGAACGTACGGTTGGAATTGCCGAACAACCTAAGGATCCACCCAGTATTCCATATCTCGCTGCTCAAGCCCTCCAAGGCGCCCAGACATCCTGCAACTCCACCGGTGTTGGTGGATGGTGAGAAAGAATACGAAGTCCACTGCATCAGGGATTCACGATGGCGCAGGGGTAAGCTGTGGTACCTGGTTGCATGAAAAGGGTACGGGCAAGAGGAGGAGTCCTGGGAGCCTGTCACTGGGATCTGTGCGCCGAGGCTGCGATCCGCTTTCCACAGAAAGCACCCGACCAAGCCCAGTCCGGCGAGTGGGCCATGACGGGATTGGGATGTATTGTTAAGACACGCAGCGGTGCAGCTTAGGTGACAAGAGAGGAAGAACTACAACACCCAGGAGCACGCCCGCCAGAACTAACACTCCCAGAAGGCTGTGCGCGTCAACCGCGCTATGCGGGCGGGACCATTTAAACAACCCGGATGACAGCGGTCGGCGTCGGATATTCTGAACAGTAGACGCAGGTTCGTGGAGCAGCGAGGAATAAGGTGAGCTCCGTCGTATCCGAGGCTTTGGAGCGGGAGCCGTCATTGTTCACGGTGAGCTGTCAAAGCGCTGCCTTGACCTGTGTTTGCGGTGCAAACAGCCCGCAGCGTTACATTGTGGACTTCGGTCCTTCCGTTCAGTCTTAGTCCCCGCTCGAGGGTTCTTGAGTGTGTTAAGACTTAAAAACTCACAATACTTCCGAGACAGTCCCGGCTCGAGGGTAAACGAGCATTACGAACACCTGTTCGTGTAGTACCTTCTTGGCAGTCCCCGCTCGAGGGTTATCGAGCGCCAGGACGCTGAACTTTGGTTGTCCATTATTGCCAGTCCCCGCTCGAGGGTTATCGAGCGCAAGGACGCTGAACTTTGGTTGTACATTATTGCCAGTCCCCGCTCGAGGGTTATCGAGCGCAAGGACGCTGAATTTGGTTGTACCTTATTGCCAGTCCCCGCTCGAGGGTTATCGAGCGTGGAGAACAGACCCGTATTATTTTGCGTTGTTCATAGCGTTTGCCCTCCGTTGGAAGCGTGTCAGGACGGACACGCATGCGGAGGACAGTACGGAAGGAGTAAGAGACCCAAAGTGTTCTTTCGGTATCGAGTGGCATTGTCGGCCATTAATTATCACAGTGTCCTCTGTTGGAAGGTGCTAGGACGAGCATCATTGCAGAGGACGGTTAGATATGTGACCGTGACATTTCGATACCTCCATTTGTGTACCAGTTTACCCTTCGGTGGGCTTCTCTTAATAAAGAGCTTTTGGAATCCTCTAAAGAAGCCTGGTACGTCCTCTGTGTGGTTAACAGGGGGTGTGGGCTGGGTTGCTCGATCCCGAGGGAATCAGGATTACACAAGGTTAACACCAGAACTTGGGCTGCTATGGGAATTCACAGAACATATTATCAAGCCCATTATCGCCCTTTTAGAGGCAGTTACCTGCCGCTAAAGCGGCGATAATTTTATCGCAGTTCTTGATAATATGCCCCTGTGTTTTTGAAGTATTCTTGCAAAGTGTATAATTTTAAAGTACTGTATGTTGGATTTTTGTTATTTTGATCTTGTTTTGGATACATAGAAATATTGGATATTTTTCTAAACTGGTGTGGTGTCCTTTGTGTTTTCACTTTTATTACTGTTGGTTATGTGCAAATGCATTATACACTACCTCTTAGATAAGCCTAACTGCTCGTGCCAAGCTACCAAGAGGGTGAGCAGGGGTTATATTAGGAGTGTAACTCCTTTGACCTGACTAGGAAGAAGGGTCCCTACTTGGACAAAGGTACCTACATATGCCAACTAGACCCCATTTCTAACGGGAGTGAAAAAGGAGGTAGGACGAGAAAGGTGGTACAGGGCGGAAGAGATGAGAGGCAGAAAAGACAGAAGGGGTGGAAGCAAATGAAAAGAGGAAAAGAAATGAGGAGGAAGGATAAAGGACGGAGATAAAGACGATTAAACAGAGGAGGAATTTTGAAAGAAGAACGTAACAAGTATAAATGAGAGTGGAAATGTATATTAAGAAAAGGGGAGTCAAAAAATAGGGCAAGGAGGATAGGAACAGAGAGAAACAATGAGCGAACAGAATAAAGAGAGACATAAAAATAAGATGGAACAAGCAAGGCGTAGGAAAGGAGAATTTGATAAACGTGTAAAAGGTGTTGGAAGGGAGGTTGAAGAGAACAGAGAAGGGAAGGAGAGCAAAGTGAGCGGAAGAATAGGGGTGTGAAGAGCACAAGTGGGAAGAAAGGAAAGAAAAGGTGAAGGATGGAGTGAGATATTGAGAGTAAGCCAAGGATGAACTATTGAGAAAAAATGAAGAATTAGGAGAAGGTGCAGGGAGGGGGAGAAACAGTGATACGTAAAGGAGTGGGCAGAGGAAAAAGAAGACTGTGAATGAGGGGCCATTGTTTTAGATGAAGCCTCCAAAAATTCTCGAACTTTATATCCCCTCATTAAGATGTTCAAACATTGATTAAATACATTTTGACCAGTGCCTGGTCATTGCTTTGATCCGACAACTTTTAAATGTGGCTGGGTTGGAGTCTGCGCATAACCATCAATATAACAAACTCATCAATTTATCACATCAGCTGCTCAAATGAAATAGAGGAACCGGCCCCCCAAGTTTCTGAGTATTTCTGTGGACACAGGTTCACAGAAACTGAATTACAAGAATTAGGTCTCAATCCTGAGCAAACATATGTCGTTAATTATCAAAAAACAAGTTCATAGGGCCACATTAGTCCAAATTCAATCTTCTTCTTTATTTTCAAGAAGTCATCACTTCCAAAAGACACAGGTGGCGCCCATCACGCAGCTGTTGAGGAAGTCGGTGACTTTCATGTGGTCGGACGAGGCGGAGGGTGCATTCCGAGCATTGAAGCACGCCTTCGTGTCAGCTCCTGTTCTTGCCCACCCTGACCCGGAACAGCAGTACACGGTAGAGGCGGACGCCTCCGATCTAGCGGTAGGGGCCATACTGTCGCAGAAAAACCCCGTGACGGGCGTATTACATCCAGTTGTGTTCATGTCGCGCAAGTTAAATCTGGCGGAACGGAATTACCACGTCGCCGAGAAGGAACTCTTGGCCATCAAGGATGCTTTTGCCGAGTGGAGACACCTGTTGATGGGGGCTAAGCACGTAGTGATGGTATACACTGACCATCGGAACCTCCAGTTCATGACTGCCGCGAGGCAATTGTCACCGCGCCAGCTAAGGTGGATGTTGTTCTTTTCCGGCTTTCACTTCACCATCACATACAGGCCAGGGACAGAAAACAGGAAGGCCGACGCGCTGTCTCGGCAAACCACAGAGGCTAGGAACCCCAACCGACAATTAAGTCCATCATCAGCCCGAGTGCGGTGGTAGGGGCAATACAGCCTGGAACATTCCTACGCGATGTCCAGAAAGGAGTCAACACCTTTCAATGGAAAACCTGGCTGCGGAGCCACGAGGAGTGGCAGGTCCGCGACGGAATCCCAGTTAGGGGCAGCCGGGTGTTGGTACCTAACGCACGTCTGCAGAAACAGGTGTTCATGTGGTGCCATGAATCGGCCAGTGCTGGACACTTCAGACTGGAAAAGACGGTCGCCTACGCATCACGTCAGTTCTGGTGGCCAACGTTGAGAGCGGATGTGCGGGACTGGGTCAACGCTTGTGCGATCTGCGCTGCTATGAAACCGGATCACAAACGCCCCCAGGGGCTGCTGCAACCCCTAGCGACTCCCACCAGGCCATGGGACCGCATCTCCCTGGATTTCATAGTGGGGTTACCCGAGGACAAGGGCTGTACTGCCATTCTTGTGATCGTCGACTATCTCACCAAGATGGGTTGCTTTCTCGCATGCAAGGGAGTACCCACGGCCGGACAATTGGCAGTCATGCTTCTTAAGGAGGTGGTAAGGGCTCACGGCCTCCCCAGCGTTATCGTTTCGGACCGTGGATCGCAGTTCACGGCCAGATTCTGGAAGACCTGGTGTTCGGCACTCCATGTCACTTCTGCGTTATCCACCAGCTACCATCAGCAAACAGACGGCCAGACTGAACGCCTCAACCAAACGTTGAAGCAATACCTCCGCTGTTACATCGACCAGGGAAAGGAGGAATGGGTGGACCTGTTGTGGCTTGCGGAAATCGCGTACAACAACGCCACGCACGCATCAACCAAGGTATCACCATTTTACTGCAACTACGGGCATCATCCCAGGTTCCTCCCTTTGCCGCACCCTACAACAACGTCGGGAGTTCCTGAAACCACCAGAAGGGTGGCACATATCCGGGATACTGTGGTGAGAGCAAGGACGTGTTTGGAAGAGGCCAAGCGAAGATACAAAACATCGGCGGATAAAAGAAGGAGGCCGGGACCGCTGTATCAGGCAGGGGATTACGTATGGGTGTCTTCCAGGAACCTTAGTTTCCGCAAACACAGCGTTTTTCATCCTCGGTTCATCGGACCCTACCGTATCAAGGACTGCCTCAGCCCAGTGAACGTACGGTTGGAATTGCCGAACAACCTAAGGATCCACCCAGTATTCCATATCTCGCTGCTCAAGCCCTCCAAGGCGCCCAGACATCCTGCAACTCCACCGGTGTTGGTGGATGGTGAGAAAGAATACGAAGTCCACTGCATCAGGGATTCACGATGGCGCAGGGGTAAGCTGTGGTACCTGGTTGCATGAAAAGGGTACGGGCAAGAGGAGGAGTCCTGGGAGCCTGTCACTGGGATCTGTGCGCCGAGGCTGCGATCCGCTTTCCACAGAAAGCACCCGACCAAGCCCAGTCCGGCGAGTGGGCCATGACGGGATTGGGATGTATTGTTAAGACACGCAGCGGTGCAGCTTAGGTGACAAGAGAGGAAGAACTACAACACCCAGGAGCACGCCCGCCAGAACTAACACTCCCAGAAGGCTGTGCGCGTCAACCGCGCTATGCGGGCGGGACCATTTAAACAACCCGGATGACAGCGGTCGGCGTCGGATATTCTGAACAGTAGACGCAGGTTCGTGGAGCAGCGAGGAATAAGGTGAGCTCCGTCGTATCCGAGGCTTTGGAGCGGGAGCCGTCATTGTTCACGGTGAGCTGTCAAAGCGCTGCCTTGACCTGTGTTTGCGGTGCAAACAGCCCGCAGCGTTACATTGTGGACTTCGGTCCTTCCGTTCAGTCTTAGTCCCCGCTCGAGGGTTCTTGAGTGTGTTAAGACTTAAAAACTCACAATACTTCCGAGACAGTCCCGGCTCGAGGGTAAACGAGCATTACGAACACCTGTTCGTGTAGTACCTTCTTGGCAGTCCCCGCTCGAGGGTTATCGAGCGCCAGGACGCTGAACTTTGGTTGTCCATTATTGCCAGTCCCCGCTCGAGGGTTATCGAGCGCAAGGACGCTGAACTTTGGTTGTACATTATTGCCAGTCCCCGCTCGAGGGTTATCGAGCGCAAGGACGCTGAATTTGGTTGTACCTTATTGCCAGTCCCCGCTCGAGGGTTATCGAGCGTGGAGAACAGACCCGTATTATTTTGCGTTGTTCATAGCGTTTGCCCTCCGTTGGAAGCGTGTCAGGACGGACACGCATGCGGAGGACAGTACGGAAGGAGTAAGAGACCCAAAGTGTTCTTTCGGTATCGAGTGGCATTGTCGGCCATTAATTATCACAGTGTCCTCTGTTGGAAGGTGCTAGGACGAGCATCATTGCAGAGGACGGTTAGATATGTGACCGTGACATTTCGATACCTCCATTTGTGTACCAGTTTACCCTTCGGTGGGCTTCTCTTAATAAAGAGCTTTTGGAATCCTCTAAAGAAGCCTGGTACGTCCTCTGTGTGGTTAACAGGGGGTGTGGGCTGGGTTGCTCGATCCCGAGGGAATCAGGATTACACAAGGTTAACACCAGAACTTGGGCTGCTATGGGAATTCACAGAACATATTATCAAGCCCATTATCGCCCTTTTAGAGGCAGTTACCTGCCGCTAAAGCGGCGATAATTTTATCGCAGTTCTTGATAATATGCCCCTGTGTTTTTGAAGTATTCTTGCAAAGTGTATAATTTTAAAGTACTGTATGTTGGATTTTTGTTATTTTGATCTTGTTTTGGATACATAGAAATATTGGATATTTTTCTAAACTGGTGTGGTGTCCTTTGTGTTTTCACTTTTATTACTGTTGGTTATGTGCAAATGCATTATACACTACCTCTTAGATAAGCCTAACTGCTCGTGCCAAGCTACCAAGAGGGTGAGCAGGGGTTATATTAGGAGTGTAACTCCTTTGACCTGACTAGGAAGAAGGGTCCCTACTTGGACAAAGGTACCTACATATGCCAACTAGACCCCATTTCTAACGGGAGTGAAAAAGGAGGTAGGACGAGAAAGGTGGTACAGGGCGGAAGAGATGAGAGGCAGAAAAGACAGAAGGGGTGGAAGCAAATGAAAAGAGGAAAAGAAATGAGGAGGAAGGATAAAGGACGGAGATAAAGACGATTAAACAGAGGAGGAATTTTGAAAGAAGAACGTAACAAGTATAAATGAGAGTGGAAATGTATATTAAGAAAAGGGGAGTCAAAAAATAGGGCAAGGAGGATAGGAACAGAGAGAAACAATGAGCGAACAGAATAAAGAGAGACATAAAAATAAGATGGAACAAGCAAGGCGTAGGAAAGGAGAATTTGATAAACGTGTAAAAGGTGTTGGAAGGGAGGTTGAAGAGAACAGAGAAGGGAAGGAGAGCAAAGTGAGCGGAAGAATAGGGGTGTGAAGAGCACAAGTGGGAAGAAAGGAAAGAAAAGGTGAAGGATGGAGTGAGATATTGAGAGTAAGCCAAGGATGAACTATTGAGAAAAAATGAAGAATTAGGAGAAGGTGCAGGGAGGGGGAGAAACAGTGATACGTAAAGGAGTGGGCAGAGGAAAAAGAAGACTGTGAATGAGGGGCCATTGTTTTAGATGAAGCCTCCAAAAATTCTCGAACTTTATATCCCCTCATTAAGATGTTCAAACATTGATTAAATACATTTTGACCAGTGCCTGGTCATTGCTTTGATCCGACAACTTTTAAATGTGGCTGGGTTGGAGTCTGCGCATAACCATCAATATAACAAACTCATCAATTTATCACATCAGCTGCTCAAATGAAATAGAGGAACCGGCCCCCCAAGTTTCTGAGTATTTCTGTGGACACAGGTTCACAGAAACTGAATTACAAGAATTAGGTCTCAATCCTGAGCAAACATATGTCGTTAATTATCAAAAAACAAGTTCATAGGGCCACATTAGTCCAAATTCAATCTTCTTCTTTATTTTCAAGAAGTCATCACTTCCAAAAGACACAGGTGATTCACAGATGACTCATGTTATCACATTGACGTAGCCAACATGTGTTTCGTCTTGGGGGCATCACCCACCAACTTCCTCAGGGCAAATCGTCAAAAGCAGAATCCGTCACTTCCCAGCAAAAGTATCATGGCCATATTCAACAAAAACCTGTATCCATTAGTATTCAGGATATCGGGTATAATGAATACAATTAACATAACCTAACAAGACGATGTATAACAGGATGAGGAAAAACATTGTCTAATTTAGCCTGATTGGGAATGGGAATAAACTACAATGGGATTGGTTTACTCACTGGGTGTCATTTCTTTCCTTCTGGAAGGTCAATGTCTACAACAATGAAACATCATTAAAGTGTTACCAATGTGCTGGGTGTTGACACTGTTTTACGGCTGGAAAGGGGGCTCTCCTGCTTTTACCTCCAGTCACTGATTTTCCACAGCACTGATTTTCCACAGCAGGTGACAGCATGATTTGCTCCTTCCTCTCTTTCCTACACCATCAAGGTGTCATTGCAGAGAGGCCCGTGAGCGTGCAGCACTGCCTTCTGAACAGTGTCCCTGAGCTCACTACCATCTACTCCCACTTATGAGATTTTCAAAGGCTAGTAGAGATCCAGCCACCTAAGTGCACTGGGTTCCAGCAGACTTTGCTACTGCTGCAGGTAACAGGAGTGGGAGCAGTAAGACTTTACCTGATGCTGAAAGTGCTTTAAATAGACAGGTACAGTGAGCTGCTGATTAGCTGCACTTCTGCAATTTGATAGGTAGAGTACAATCATTTCTTATCAGGGCCGCCCAATACCTGAAAGGTAGAGTACAAGCATTTCTCATCAGGGCTGCCCAATACATGAAAGGTAGAGTACAAGCATTTCTCATCAGGGCCGGCTAATACATTTAGTAGGAGAGTACCAAGACTTCTCATTAAAGGGCAGATGCTGTGGGATAGTGATCACCTACAATTATTTACATTTCAATCACTCACGACTTATGTGGCCATTTCTTCTCACACCCTTTGTCTTAGTCCCACTCTGTAGTGCATAGATTGATATAAATATTTCTGAGGACCAGATGTCAGATGAGCTCTTGCACAGAACCCTTGAGCTCCATGGGGTGTTTGGAGAGAATAGTTTAAGTGTGAAAACACTAGGGGTGTGCACAATTTGTGTAATTTGGTTTATAGTAATTTAATTATATTTCAAGAAAATTACTTGAAATTTTGGGTAATCACACAAAATGGCAATAAGGCATTTTAGCACTATGTTTTATCAAAAATCCATCCTCAAATCCATTTTGGAATCAGGGACGCAATTAATGCTAAAAAATAGCACCAAAAACTACTGGGAATAACAGTCCCTCACATTCGGCTGTTCCTGCTTTGTAATTCTGCTACAAATTTAGGCGATAAAGCTCAATTGCGTAATTTCAGGAATTTTGCATTACAAACATAATGTGAAATTCCAAAAATTATGCTCGCTTAATGTACATTTTATACAGACCTAGAAAACTCTTGCTTCACCTCTAGGCATTCTTAGTAAGAACAGATCAGTTCAGGGGAAGGATGCAGCCACAGACCAAAGAATACCCTCTTCAACATAACATGTGGGCCAGAGAGCCGCCCAGTGGACTTAACTACCTGGACTCCATGCCCACCTTACAGTGAGCCACAATTATTAGCTGAGTGAGCAGGGTCTAGCCGACTTCCTAAACAATAAAAAATAAAAGAAGGAAGTAACTGTTTTTTAAAGTGGTTATTACACCTTGACTGTTGCGATAAAATTAATGAGGGGCGCTGTAGTGACCAATTAACAAGAGGCCGCCTTCACAGGTGGGGCCCTGGGCCAGACCCCACTTTGCACATGCCTTAAAATACCTCTGGTGGGGTGCCACAGAGAGGAGTGTTGTAGAGTAGAGCGTCCTAGAATGGACTGTCGTTGAGTGGACTGTCATAGAGTGAACTGGTGTTAAGTGAAGTGTTGTACAGTGGAGTGGAGTGGCTTAGACTGTTGTAGAGTGTTGTAGAGTGGAGTGTCATAGAGTGGAATGTCATAGAGTGCAGACTGGTGTGGCATAGAGTGGAGTAAAGTGGAGTGGCAGAGAGTGGGGTGGAGAGGAGTGCCTGCGAGTGGAGTCTTGTAGAGTGGCGTCTCAAAGTGGAGTGGCGTGGAGTGCCATTGAGTGGAGTGTTGTAGAGTGTCATAGAGTGGAGGGGAGAAGAGTTTCATAGAGTGGAGTGACGATATGTGGAGTATGCATGGTGTGGTAGCGCACTTCCATTAGACAACAATTTTCCATTGGAATGACCATTACATTTGCACATACAGTTTTTCTGATAGAACTATAAAGTGCACAAAGGATAATGTGTGGAAATTGCATCACCTAGTGTATTGATTCGTTTTGATCGTATTACATTTTTTTTTCCACCACACTTTATAATTACAAAAAATGTGCTTCATTTGTGCCATGCTAATTCTGATATGGTCTGAAATATTTGCAGATTTCTTTTACATACCTTAAAAAAATGTGTGTGCTAGAAAAAAAGCTTTCCTGTCCAACTCTTGGTATTCAGCAAAATTGTCACATAAATCCTCTCACTTTGAAGTCAGCGAAAGAAAAGTAAATACCAAGCTCCCGCAGAAGACAGGGCCTGACATTTGACCTCTGCCTGAATGCACGGCAAATATGAGAAGATAAGAAGATCATTTAAAGGCCTATTTACAGAAAACAAGCACTCGTGGAAAATATAAGAAGTGATGGTAAACAGGGTGTGATCCACAGGAGGGACAAGGACATGCTGGACAGCCTAAAACAAATAAAGCCAGCAACCAGAAAGCATGAAAATGTGAGTTTCAAACCACCAAGCCAATGGTAACCAATGGACGGAAGGCATTCCCAGGACACCTTTCAGAAGTCCCCAAGAACTCTTTTCGCAACCAGAGAGTTGTGCAGTCTGGTAGCATTCCACCTAAAATGCTTAAACTACTATCTTTAATAGTGAAGTTGGATTATAATTAATATTAAATTTAAGTATATTTTGGAAAGTTACCATTTCCCTACTTAAAGCTTCTGGTGACTAAACTGCATTAGCTCTTCATCAGTGGCCTTGCCAGGAATTAGCCATGATGAATGGTATGAAAACTGATCCCAGAATAAGGACAATTGCTTCGGGTGTTGGGGGTGTTTTTCTCTTCCCATGACAAGAAGATTGGTGGGCTGGGCCCAGTAACTTAATTTACTTCAAAGGGGAAGTCCCTGTAACAGGCAAATGTTTGGAGTTGGATGGCCCTCTCTGCAGGGTTACCCTAAATGTTTTACCTTCCTCATCCTACTTTTTGCAGAATTATTTTTTGGTGTCCTTATGACTCTGTGCACCTTACCACTACTAAGAAGTGCTAAAGTGACTGTGCTCTCTCCTTAAAATATTGTGATCTGGGCTTATACCTAATTGGCATATTTTAATGTATTTGTAAGTCTGTAGGTAAGGGGCATTACATGTGACCAGGTCCTGTAAATTAAATGCTACTAGTGAGCCTGCAGCACTGATTGTTCCACCCACTTAAGTAGTGCTTTAAACATGGCTCAGGCCTGCCATTGAAGAACCTGTGTGGGCAGTTTTAAAATGTCATGTCAACCTGGCAAGTTAAACCCCTTGCCAGGCTCAAACCTTCCTTCATAATGCATGTAAGTTTACCCTACCGTATGCCCTAGACAGCCCATAAGGCAGGGTGCAGTGTATTTAACATGCAGGACATGTACTTTTAAGTTTTACATCTCCTGATAGTGAAAAACTATTACATTTATTTTTCACTATAGCAAGGCATATATCTTCCATGGAATAACATTGGGATTACCTTATTACATTTTAAAAACACAATTTCCAAATGGGAAGATATACGTTTTTCATGGTTGGTGTCTCTGGTATTCCAATATAAAATCCCAATTGATGGTGAAGTCGGATTTCAAATTGCAGTTCTGAAATGGCCACTTTTAGAAAGCTAGCATTTTCTTGCCTTAGCCATTGGTTGCCTTCAGCCTGTCTCAGGCCACATGTCTGGGTGTAGTTAGCAGGTGGGATTTGTGTATTCCCATCTAAATATCCACAAACAATGGGGGCTTAGGTGTGACTGAGAGGAAACTTACAATATGCGAGGGAGGAGCTGGACCCAGCCTCACTTACAGCTAAATAAACTGTATCCTGTCCCCACACAAAGGACCGCCTGCTAGTCTGGTGCCAGGGCAGGAAGGGTAGGTACTCTGTGTACGTCAAAGAACTCTCTTTGAAGTCTTCCCCACTTCAAAGGTACAACTGGGTATACGTTCTAGACCGCAGACAACACCTCTTCAGTACACCTCTTGACCTGTGGATACTCTGCCAGGAAGAAAGACTACTGTGCTGCTGAAGGACTGTCACTCTGCTGGACTACTGCTCTGGAAGAACTGCTGTGCTGACCTGCTGTCTGTTGCCCTCCTTGCCTGGGTGAGAAGGACTGGACCTGCATCACTTGAACCCAGAACCCAGAGTGACTCAAAGGTTAGTTGGCTGGCCTCCTGATCTGAAGCCTCAAGGACATAACAGGCTTCCAGCTTCTTTGCATCTGCCCCTGGACTCTGCCAGCTGTGAGAATCTACCCTGCTAAGTGGTGCCACCCTAGTTCTGGACCCTTGGAAGTGGGTCAATGGTGCTTGTCAGCAGAACTGACGCATCTTCTCTGCTGAGCGGTGTATCTCATGCCGAACCGACACATCTCCTCGGCTGAGTGGCGTATCCTCGAGCCAAACAAACACATCTTCTCGGCTGAATGGTGCATCCTCGAGCAGAACGACACATCGCCGCTGCTGCATCAATTAGGCCCAGGTTAGAAGGCCAGCATTGCCCTCGCAGTCTTCAGAACCGATGCATAGCTGCCAGCGCGGCTCAGCTCCAATCCGGGTCCTTGCATCTCTTGTCAAGAGAAGCTCGATGATGGCCTTTGCATCACAGCTCTTCGGAACTGATGCAATGCCAGCTGCGTGCTGCAGCCTCGACGCCCGGGCTTCACATAACAAGCTCCGTAGAAAGGATCCTAGACGACAATGCAGCGCGACCTCGCCTACAGCTTGCCCCATCTTAGAACAGACACGTCATCTCGACTGCATGACAGTTCTTCACCTCGGATTACTGCAACACTCCACAACCAGGATTTAAGGTACTTTGTTCAGCCGGCCTAACCTGGTCCCCGTAGTCGGCACTCAGTCTATTGTGGCCTGCCTGAACTTGTGATTTTTGTCCCAGTCCTGTGTGACCAGATATCCCTTGTTGGCGCTTTGTGCTTTTTGTGCCATTTTACCCTAAATCTTTAGAATTCAATAACTCTGGTTTCCGTGATTATATTTGTGCTGTTTTGGTCTTGTTTTTTTACAATCTACTCTATTTTTCAAACCTGATGTGGGATCTTTTTGTGTGCTGTTTTCACAGTTTTACTATTTGAAGTGTTGCACATGTACTTTATTCATTGCCTTTAAGTTAGGCATGACTGCTCTGTGCCAAGCTACCAGAGGTTGAGCAGAGGTAATATGTGGTTTGCTTGTGCCTTACCCTCACTAGGATTCTGGTTGCTGCTTAACCAGGGCTCACACCACAGTCAACCAGTAACCCAGTTTCTAACATTTTTTTACACTTCTTCCCAATCAGGCTGGCATCAAACCTAGTGGTGGGAAAGCTACCCCCAGAACTGGTTTGGAGTGACCAGAGAGAAGACGTCTGCTCATTACCCTTGCCATACCTCTGGGGGGCACACAGGATATGCACAAAGAGAGAATGGTTTCTCCCATATTAAATTTTGAGGGTGAGGGGACACTGTGGGATTATTTACAGGAGGGCGAACAGGAACAGCTGAAAAAGTGGTAGGGTTACTCCTAGTAACATTTACCCACTAGATGGTACCTGACATAAACGTGGCACCGCCAAGGGACCCTTTTTATAGAACACTCTGTGGATCTTTGGAAGAATAGAAGAAGGGAGTTGCTGCTGTCTACACGCTGACAGGAGCGCTGAAGGATAGGAACTGCTTTCCCTAGTACCCAAGACAAAAATCTGGATTCCAAGGATCAGTTGGCTCACCGGTGTAGGTACATGGCCACAACAAGCTGCAAGGGGTATTTTCCCTGACCTGCTGACCAATAACAATGAGACCTGACATAGAATCTGCTGGTGACCGCTGCTTGAGTGAGTTTTACTCCTAAGTGCTGTATATCTTTTCCTGAAATCCTGGTCTGTGTCAAACTAGACTTGTCCTGCCACCTCTGAAAAGGTTGGACGTAGAAACGTGTTGGGTTTCCAGACCTCTGGAGGACCGGGATGAACGACAGAACCTATTGGCCAAAGGCACAGCCTCGCTGGGCTGAAGAAAGGTTTCTCCTCCCACCTGGAGCGTCTCTACAATGGCAAATCTAGTTCAGCTGGCCCTCTACTAGTAGGTAACAGGCCTCAAGGAACCCATCATTGGATACAGCCTACCGCCGTGTACTGCTGAAGGATTATGACTTCAATTTCACAGAGTAGGTCACAAGATAAAGCTCTCATGTAACCATTGACTATCATTGAACCTTTGTGGTTTTTGGTACAATTTGCACTTAAATCATTAGAAATTATTATCTCTGATACCCCTTAATGGATTTGTGTTGTTTTTGTTTCAATGTATTTATTAAATATTATTCTAATTCGGTTTGGTATTTTTATTGCTTGGTGTTTTATGATGCTGCATCACATAAATATTTCACTCTCTGTCCTAAGTTAAGCCTGTCTGCTCTGTGCCATTGCTACCAGGGGGTGGAGCTCATGTTAATTTGGTGGCTTTAAGGGTAGACCCTGACTTGAGTCGTGATTATTCCTTAAGGTAGGCAGTCCGCCACCCAAAATAACAATTCAGTTTCTTACAATCATTGGTTAAATAGGCATTTTTAAAGGATTTCTTCTTGTACTTTGTGTTCTAGGTTTATATGTCAAAAGACAAAAATACAGGATTGCATTGCTTTTTTAATTAGCATAGACACAACAATATAGGGTAGGTTGGTAAAATGCCAGTAACGTGCATAACTGTCAAGTTTCCCAGGTCCATGCTATGCTATGCTAAAGGATTTGTAGATTGCCTGGACCCCGCAGTGCTGAGAGGAGAGGTATGTACAGCAAAACAGTGATCGGGTAGGTTCAGACATCTAAAAGGTCATGGCTAGAAGAGCCAGGTTTTAATGGCTTTATGAAAGTGCAGCTCGGAAACCAAACATTTAATGGCCAAGGGGAGAGAATTCAGAGCTTTGTGACGTTAAAGCTAAAGGAGTGTCCTCCTTTTATGGCTCTTCTAATTGTGGGGACAGTGAGCAGAGTGCTCTCTTAGGACCATAATAGGTAAGCTGCTGAAGGATGAGACAGCTTTTCCCATGAAAGACTTTATGGGCTATACACAGAGACTTAAATTCAATTATTATAGCAATGGGGAGCCAATGCAGCTCACTCAGCCCTTGCCGGCCTGGTTGGGACCTGGGAATGCCCAGGAGCATGCCTGCAACTGCATTTTGTACCACTTGAAGTGGTGGCCTGGGGGGAACCCAGGAATAAAGAGTTGCATTAGTGCAGGCGGGAAAGAATTGAAACCTGAACTACCACTCGTCTGAAGGTCTGGGGGAGGAGCAGCAGAATCTTGGCCCACATCCACAGCAGACCAAAACATCTAGCTAATATTTTGGTGGCCTGGTCTACCATTTTCAAAGAGTCAAAAATCCACATCTCCAATCTTTTTATAATTTACTTATTCGCTATGGGGGACCCATGTGAGAAGGCCAGGTCAGATGGTATTGTGCGGTGGATGTATTCCCGAAAATCACTCATTTAATTTTAGCTTCATTGAGCTTAAGATGTTATTGATTCATCCAGCTGGCTATCTGCTCCCAGCAGATTCCATGATTAATTAAGGACACATAAAAACCAGGTGTAAGTGAGAACAACAGCAGGGTGTAATCCAAATAGGAGACTATAGACATCCAAAAGGAGAAACAATGTCTGCCAATGGTTGCAGATAGATGTTAAATAATATGGGGCTAAGTGAAGACCCCTTCAGGATGCCACAGGTGAGAAGCAAGGCATTTGATGTGCACCCCTTGTCAAAAACCTGAAATGTAGGTCCCTTCAAAAAGAGCTGTCCAAGCCCAGGGCTGTTCCTGTGAACCCAGCCTTATCAGCCCTATCCAGACGTAAGGAAGGGTCCAGTGTCAAACACCGCACTGAGACCTAGGAGGGATCACTGACAGAATATCGACGGACAAAATATCGACCTACAGAAAAATCGACGCTGGAATATCAAAGGCAAGAATATCGACATCCTATCTACAAATGGTAAGTACAAAATATTGAAACCAAAATATCGATGTAAAATATATCGTAATTAAAAATATCGGGGGGTTTTTGTAATAACAAAAAGTGTAAAATAAAGTAAATAATACTTATAAACCAAATAAACATAGTTACAAATATTTAATAATGTTTAAATTTAATAAATAATACTCATTCGTCATCTTTATTTCGGGACATTTAGGGCCCTATTAGGATGGCGGACGGACCTGCGTCCGTCCGCCACCCCAGAGGTGGAGGGACCGTCCGCAGGGGCAGCAGTGGTCCCTCCGTGCAAATTAGGATGTGACCGCCACCCTGGCGGTCACATCCTGTATGTTTAACATTGCGGCAGGTGCTGCTTGAAGCAGCACCCGCCGCAATGTTAAAAATGCAAGCAGTGCAGTTGCATGCACAAAGAGGCAGGCACCGCACGGTGCCTGCAAATGCAGGGGGTACTATAGGTATCCCCCATGTGCACCCCCCCCTTCACCCTGGGGGCCGCAACGGGCCCCCAAAGAAAAAACCGTATGCCTTTTCGTGGCGGCATTGCCGACGCGGAAAGGCATATCAAATTGCAAATCTTAATATGGCTGACGGTGTCTGATAGACACCGCCACCATATTAGAGCTCTTCCGCCGCGGTCTCGCGGCGGAAAAGCGGCGTACGGTCTCCACGTCCGCAGATGACCCCCCTGCCATCCTAATCTGGCGGGGGGTCATTTTTCACAACGCAGCTGTGAATCCGCATCCTCCGGGCCGGCGGTGGCATCCGCCGGCCCGGAGGATGCGGATTCACCGCAATCGTAATCAGGCCCTTAGTACCATAAAAGATACATAAAAAAGCACATGCATATACATTAAGACATAATACTTAAGACATAATTGACGTAATTAGAAGGTACCAAGCGAGGTAAAGTATAATGCAGCAGAGATCCTGGAAGACCATTACGGGGCGGTTATCATTACATTTAAAACCTAATTAAATAATTAAAAATATAAAAAGGCATATATACAGATAAAAATATATAAAATTGGAAGATATGTCCACAACAATCCAACACTGATAATGATTAAAGTGGTTTTGTAAATATTCTATCAGTTCATTAAAACAATATAACATGGAGCAGTTTTTGAGTTTTGAAACAAGGAATTTCTACTAAAGTTTTAGACCCAATTTAACTCCTATAACGTTTGTGGCTAACAAAAATCTGCTAATGCCAAAGACAGAAACCTGGCTGGTATCAGTTTTTAAAATCCTTCCTGCCTCTTTGTATGATCTTACGCATAGAGGTCTGATCCATCTTTTTCTAGGTGCCACATAGGTCAAGCAAAAAAACAAAATGTGGAAATCATCTTCCTTAACTTCGCCTGGGCATAAAGTACATCGATCGTTACTATTATTAGACCACCTTGCTACACTTGCATTTGTCCTCAAAATACCATATCTATATTTCATGTAAAGTGTCTTGGCAAGTGGTGGATGTACTTCATCGAGGAAGCCTTCATAATGTGCTGTGTCTTTAAATATAAGGTAGCTATTCGTTAGCGATCCATACACTCTTCCATTCAGCACATTGTGATCCAAGTATGCCCAGAATGATGATTTTGATATTTTCTTCGAAGTTCGAGATAATGTTGATGGATCATCCAGAAATGTGCTAGACCAATTTTTGTTAACCAAGATCTGACATGTTGAAACCATAAAATATTATTACAACAATCCAGTTCCATTCTTTCTTTCAGACCATCCATATAATTTATCAGCTCAGGGGTCGACCAAAGTCTAACCCAGAGTATCAAAGGTCTCAAAATTGCATGGTGGTTAGTACGTTTCATGCTAAGATCTAAGATAAGTGGTACTAGTGGCGTGCTGACCGGTAGTCTTAGCAAAGTTATATAAAATTTGTTTTCACCAGTTTCAAAGGATTTTTTACACATGGGTCCCCATAGTTCAGCTCCATATAATGCAGCTGATTGAGCTTTGAACTTAAAAATCTCTAAGGCTGGCGAAACTGCTTTGTTTAGTCTATTTCCATGTAATACTTTACTTTTTTCTATTTGAGTTTTCCATAGTAAATTAGAATCCGGGGAAACACGCAGATAACTAAAATTCTGTACATGTTCTAATTTATGACCGTTTAGAGTCAGATTTTCCTTGAAATTTTTATGGGGGTTTATAGCCATATATTTTGTTTTCTTGACGTTAATCTCAAGGCCCTTTTTGTTGCAGTATGTCTGAAGTGTATTTAGTAGGCTCTGTAGACCCCTGGGTGTTTGGGATATAATTATAGTGTCGTCAGCGAAAAGGAGGGCTGGGACCCTTTCGCTCCCCAATTTTGGAGAATCATTGCTACAGTTCTCCATAAAAGATGGAATATCATTGACAAACAAGGAGAACAATGTGGGGGCCAACACACATCCTTGACGAACCCCCCTCCTTATCGGTATTTGTCTTGTTAGCTTCCCTCCTGGGCCCCACCTAACCTTTGCATAATTGTTTTCATGTAACTTTATAATCTGCACTAAAAGGTTGGCTGGTAGCCCTTGATGTCTAAGTGTCTCCCATAACAATTTTCAGGGGATTAAATCAAACGCAGCCCGAAGGTCTACAAAGGCTACATACAGGTGACCCTTTCTCAAGGTGACATACTTCCAACACAGGCAGCAAAACCTTAGGACCTGATCAATAGTAGATATTTTGGCTCTAAACCCTGCTTGAAACTTTGTAAGCACCGCTTTTTCCTCCATCCATATATTTATACGGTTTAAAATATGCCTTGCATAGATTTACTGTAAGATATCAATTAAACTAATAGGACGATAGTTTGCAGGATCATTCCTATCTCGATTTTTAAAAATTGTAACAATTTCCGCTCCCCTCCATATCTCCGGTAGATCTCCACCCACAGCTACAGGATTGCATAAGAAATTAATATAGGGGCCCCAGATGCTAGTTTCATGTTTATATAAATCTCCTGGAATTTTGTCTAGTCCAGGGGCCTTCCCGTTTTTAACTAAATTAATAGCTAATTCGGTTTCTTGTAAGTCAAAATCTAATTTATCCTCGCTTGGAATCAACAATATGTTAGCCTCAGGAAAAGCCTGATCCTCCTTGGGAACGTCATATAAATTAGTGAAGTGCTCGATCCAGGTAGTCTCGTCAAGAAAGACTTCCCTGGATCCCTTTTCTTTTTTATTTCCTTTGGACACTATTTTCCAGAACGACATTTGATCCCTATTTGTAGCAGCAATTAGCATGGTGGACCAGATCTCTTCATCCCAAGATGCTTTTGCCTTCTCTTGGATTATTCTATATTTAAACCTAGCCTTTTTAACTACCAACATGTTGTTGTATTTTATTGCGTGGACTAAATCGGCCTTTGCACTACAACATTCTTGTTATATCAAGATTTCCCTGCCAACTGAGAGTTACTAACTCCACCAGTCTTTTTTTTTTTTTTTTTTGTTTCCTACGGGATAAGTTCTTTAAAAAAAACATATGTAAATCTAGGAATGTTTCCTTTCCATCTTGGGAGGCATCGTATGGATCGAAAATGTTGGCAAAAGTACTGTAAATACTTGCCAACAAATCATCATGCTCCAACATGTACGCCCATTCAACAGAACGGCGATTATTGCTAACTATAATGTCGTTTGGACTAATATAAACTATTCTTTCACTCTCACTCAAGCTATACACTAAGCTGCTGTGAAAGAGAATCTCAAGCGGACGATGGTCGCTTTCTGTTCTGATTTTAATCTCTATATCTACAGCAAACATCCAAATGTGCAATGATAAAATGAGGTAATCAATGTTGCTCTGACACTTACTTCAAAAAAAGGTTGGAGCCTTTGGGCTGTTCGATGGTAAGCGTCCATTGCATGCCCTGAAACCGTGACCAGTCATTACCCTCGTAATTTGGAGAGCTAGGGTGGTGCCTGGGACCGTCCCACTACTATTCATTGTGGGTATTTTATTAGCAATATCTTCATCATCTAATAAATTTCCAAATCCTGTAATAGGTTCATAATTACAGTTAAGATCACCACCTAATACTATGCTTATTCCAGGATCTAGTGCATTTAAAAGTGAGTCAAATGTTTCTATTATTGGTGGCTCCCTATATGATGGGCATGGTCTGTTGTAGATATTATATAGATGTAGAACCCTTTTATCTTTAGTAACTATTTTGATCCCAAGGACATCTTGTGAGTCGGTACATAATTGAGTGACACTGATGTCCAGAGTCACTTTTACCCAAATTATCAAGCCACCAGAGGGCCTTCCTCTCACAGATGGAATGCAGCTATTTGAAAGGTTTTATACCCTACACTGTGTAGAGTCTTTGTAGCCCAAGTCTCCTGGAGAATACAAATGTCACTCGTATCAATGTAATTGTTCCATTCAGGGTCACTAACATTCCTACCCAAACCTGCTATGTTCCAGGATATCAATTTTAGATCAGCAATGTGCTTATGACCTATTACACTAGATGACACATCTCTTGGCTTATTATAATACATATACAATATTATACCATTAATTAAACATATACATAAAATATATAATATATACCTACTTACTAATACGTTTTAATAATTATTTTAATAGCATAAATTATTAAAAAATATTATAAATTACAAATACATCTACACACATAAAACAATAACATAAATGAAAAGTAAATAATTATATTTAATAAATAAAAAAAATTAAATATACTTTCAATATTTTTAAAATTAATAATATACTACATTATCAAAAATAATAATACAAATATTAAATAGCTAAATATATAAAACTAATATTCAAAGTCCAAAAAAACGACAGTAATGATAACATTAAATAGCGTAACACTTAAAATTACTATTCCAACTTTAGAAAATGCAACAGTAGGGAAAGCGTTGGATAGCGTAGGGGTAAAAATTACTATTCCAACTCCAGAGGGTACAACAGCAGAGAAAGCGTTGGATAGCATAGGGGTAAAAAATACTATTCCAACTCCAGAGGGGACAACAGTAGGGAAAGCGTTGGATAGCGTAGGAGTAAAAATTACTATTCCAACTCCAGAGAGTGAAACAGTAGGGAAAGCGTTGGCTAGCTTAGGGGTAAAAATTACCCTTCCAACTCCAGAGGGTGCTACAGTAGGGAAAGCGTTGGATAGCGCAGGGGTAAAAATTACTATTCCAACTCCAGATGGGGCAACAGTAGGAAAAGCGTTAGATAGCGTAGGGGTAAACATTACTATTTCAACTCCAGAGCGTGCAACAGTAGGGAAAGCGTTGAATAGCGTAGGGGTAAAAATTACTATTCCAACTCCAGAGGGTGCAACAGTATGGAAAGCGTTGGATAGCGTAGGGATAAAAATGACTATTCCAACTCTAGAGGGTGCAACAGTAGGGAAAGCATTGGATAGCGTAAGGGTAAAAAGAACTATTCCAACTCCAGAGAGTGAAAAAGTAGGGAAAGCTTTGGATAGCGTAGGGGTAGAAATTACTATTCCGACTCCAGAGGGTGCTACAGTAGGGAAAACGTTGGATAGCGTAGGGGTAAACATTACTATTCCAACTCCAGAGAGTGAAAGAGTAGGGAAAACGTTGGATAGCGTAGAATTTGAATATAACATACTTATAAATAATTTTTGTGTTTAAAATAATACATAATTTAATTTTTAAATAACTCCACATCATTTACAAATACCCATTAATAATTATTAAAAACATAATTACAATATAATAATTAATTAACAATAAATTAACAATACCAATGAATATTAATTAATAAATATTAGTCACCAAATAATAAATATTGAACAAGAAAATATTTTTCATTACAAAAAAATATTAAATATTTAAAATTAATTCACAATTAAAAAATATTAAACAATAAAATTATTTTTCATACCAAATAATACTTTTTATAAAACATTGATTCCCAATTAATTAAAAATATTTTTCCAATTAATAAAAATTATTACCAATTAAAAATATTAATTGCCAATTAACAAAATTAATTACCAAATAAACAATATTTACCAATTACTTTTTTACCACTTAAACATTTTAATTACCAATAAAAAAATGTATTATCAATTCAATTAATTAATTGCCAATCAATAATTAATTAAAAATAAAATGATTATCCATACAATAAATACAAATAAATCATTAATTAATTACAATTAAATTACTTTCCAACCAATTTCCCTATAAACCCACAACCCGCTACATAAATAAACACAAACATTTATTAAAATTAATTTATAATTCCTAAAAATTAATAATTAATTTAGTATATTTAAATTACTTCCCACCCCATTCCCCTCTAAATCCCACAACCCACTCCGGTACTAAAACATAAAATTTACTTAAAAATAACAGTATTAATATATAAAAATAGTACACATATAATTTAAATCAAGTAAAATACTTAACAAAAAACATATTACACATACATAATAAAATACATAACAATAAAACAAATATCGATATTAGTAACATCGAGATTAGTTACATCCATATACATGCTATCGATAATACTAACTTTGATATTACTTACATTGATATAAAAAATTAGATATTACTTATCTTAGGGTCGATAGTCTGTCCAACGATATTCTTGACCTCGATATTCTGAACCTTCGATATTTCCAACTCGATATTTTTGTAGGTCGATATTTAAAACTCGATATTTAGACTCTGCACCACCTAGGACTACGATAGCCACAGTAGCTCCTAGAAACAGTCTCATTTTTTTCTCTTCCACCATCGCTAGAAGGGCGGTCTCTGTAATGTGCCTAGGAGGGAAAGCCGTTTGAGTTTGGTGCAGAAAGAGTTGTCCTTCTGAAAGTCAGAAAGGCATCTATTTACATTTTTTTTTGCCACTTTACCTATAACTTGTAATAGCGAAATAGGGCGTATATTTCCCAGGCAGATGCGGTCAAGGTTGAGTTTCTTCAAAATAGTTTTAACCATCACATGCTTCCAGGGCTGAGGCACAGTCCCCGTATCCAAAGTAAAGTAAAGTAAGTATACTTGTAAAGCGAACTGTTACCCCATCTCGGGGTGTCCTGGCGCTGTATACTGCTGGGGAACCCGTCCTGACTTTCCCTGTGAGATAGTCCCTCCTGGGCACCCCCAAGGTGAAAGCCAGGCATCCCCGGCGCTGATGGGGCCGTTGTGGAGATTAAGCAAGCTGTTGCCCAGAGTGGCAGAGTGGGACCCATGGTTAGCGTAGGCACCTCGGCGAAAATTATCGAGTCCGCGGACATTGACCCAAGACCCTGCCGCATCGGGAATTGAACCCTGGTCCCGGGCTGACCTCTGCTTCAGGGTCTGCCACTTCTAACCATTGAGCCACACTTCTCCGCAGACTGGCTAATTATTTTTAGCAGAATGGGGATGATAAATTCCGGCTCAGGATCAATAATCCTAAGGGGTGCTGGTTCGAATAGAGGGTCTGATTTAATTTTACTAAAAAGAGCAGTAAGCTCCTCCAATGAAAGGGGGGGATTAGGCCAGGATAGAGGGACACCTATCCCTGTATAATTGAGGTGGGTGGAATGATCACCTCTACTGACTTTTTCAAAGGATTGATAAATATCAACATTTTTGAGTTCAAGAAGGAGGCCAACGCATTACATCTATCAATTGAGGGTTTGTATAAAGGAGCGCAGGAAGAAGAATCCAGCAACAATGTGATAATTTTGAGCATTTCTCTAGGAAAATTCCCCGCCTTATTGATCCTGCTTTCGAAGTAGAACGCCTCAGCAAGACGGATTTCCGAGTGGTAGAACCCAGCTTTCTCCCGATATATAAATGTCTTCGATTCCACATAATCCTTCCTCTAATCTCTTTCTGCATGGTAAATTCTAGTCCAGTTCTTGTTGTTTTTCTTTTAATTCTGGCACTTCAGTCCTGTTTTATAATGGAATAAACAACAATACAAGTCCCAGATTTCAAAGATGAAAAAGAAACCAGGACTGGAGAAGCACACCATGGGGCACATTAGGATGGCGGGCGGCATCCTGTCGTAACAAGGGACCCGCCCGCCGTAAGGGCGGGGTCCCATATGTGCCATTAGGATGCACCCGCCACAGTGTTGGAGGAGCATCCTGCATCCCTAACATTGAGGCGGGCGGTGCACTCAACACAGCCCGCCACAATGCCACGGAGGCAATGTTGTGCACTTCAATGCACAACATGGCAGGCACCGTGCGGTGCCAGCCATGTTATGCATGGAACTGCAGGGGGGTACCATAGGTACCCCCCATGCTCCCAAAGCAGACTTCGCATGCCTTTCCATGGCGGCAATGCCGCCAGGGAAAGGCATCTGCATACTAATATGGCAGGCGGTGTCTATAGGACACCGCCACCATATAGGACCCTTTTCCGCCCAGTCGACATGTCGACCGGGCGGAAAAGTGGAGGCGGACGGTCTTTCCGTCCGCCGCGGACCCCTCAGCCATGTTAATATGACGGGGGTCGTTTCTGCACGGATGGAGGGCGGATCGCCCCCGCCGTGCTGGCGGTGGATACCGCCGGCCCGGCGGGGGCGATCCACCCACCATCCTAATGGGGCCCTATGTATGGACCTGAGAAACTTCATAGGGTTGTAGGTTGTATGTGATAGAGGGCAAAATTTTCTCTGTCAGTTGTAGGGGTCCATTATAATTATGAGTAGTTTGAGCCCGCAAATAATATTTTATTGTGTTAATATTGGGTCATTAGATCGTGTAATGTAATAAAGTGAAAAGTGAAGTGTTAGGTATATTTCAATGTATACATGAAGGAAACAATGTGAAATTACATGTGGTTAGATGAAAACGTTAATGTGTAGGGCTCACATGTGGGGTTAACAAAAATATTCACAACTAGAGTGCTTATGTAACGAATATGCTCGGTAATTATGTTCCTTTTTACATGTGCTCCGTGAAATTAGATGTAATTTCCTATGTTGGCCGAATTCTGTAGGCCTAAAGTGTATTTCTCCCTTAGACTCTTTAGAGAAGTTTGCTGGTAAAATCCATATGCATGCAGAGCTTGCCTTTCTCACGTTTCTGTTGCAGGTGGAAGAAATTCATCCTTGTTAGTTAGAATAACGTCTTTGTTTTAGGAGTTAGGCTTAGGGAGGAAAAGATACATTAAAGGGCGAGGCTGATAATGTGGGATGGTTTTCTCTCTCACTGGAGAGAGCTTGGGAATCAAGGTCAACGAGCCAAGGGCAAGGAGCATCGCTGCCGCCTGGAAAGTTACCGACGAGGAGGTGCCTTGTGTGGATGGGGTGCTATTACATAGTATTGTGGGATGTTCTTTTATTCATTCTTGTATTGGAGTTACGGACAGAGTCTGGGGGACTTCTGACTTGCCATGAGACAGGGAGCATCTTAAAACGAGCTCTGTAGCTTTATGCTACTTGACCCATCCAAAGTGGAAGGACTTCTTAGGAAGCCTTCATTTGCTGACTCCCTTACAGGACTTGCCTGGGGAATGCTAAATAGGGATGTCACATTAGCGGTAGTGAATGGACAGATTAAATGATTTTCACCTACAAACCTCCAATAATGAAGACTATTGACATCGATGCCATCATATTCTGTGTCTTGATTCTGGAATTGGTCATTTAGTGCATGTTACATCGTCTTAACTTCACTTGTAGGTTTGGCTTTGTATTAGTTTCTTTTTTTTTTTTTTATTTAATTTTTATTGAAGGAAGAACAAAAAACAAATTTGTTATACATTTACAAAAAACAAAGTACATGAGTAGTTACAACATTATTTAAATAAACAATTTATAGACAGAAAGACGTTAGAAGCAGAGATCTGACAAATACTAAGCTTTGACAGAAATAGTTGTATAAAGAAATAAAGATTTACAAATAATATACAAATATTTAAGCTGGCCTCGTTTTCTTTCTAATTCATATAAGTCATGATTCAAAAAAGTTTAACCAGATTTTTTCATTCTTTTGTAGAGCCTTAAGGCCCCTATGCCTTGCTAATGACAGTTCCATGGAATTGATTTATTTCATCAGAAGCCACCAATCAAAGACAGCTGGTATATCCTTAGATATCCATAATCTAGCGATGACTAACCTGGCACAAGCAAAGATGATAGTTATTATTTCTTTATAGGGACAATTCGTTTCCTGGATATCTAGTAGAACCAATTGTGCTGAGAGTGGTGGTATGACGATTTGTTTATTATTTAAGACTTCAGACAGTTCTTTCCAAAATAACAAGAGCGCTGGGCATGAATAAAGCATGTGCTCTATGCCCGCCGCTTCATGGTTACATTTCGGGCACTTAGTTTTCTTATTGACTTGATTACCCCGTACCCAACTAGCTATCCTCTGTGGTGTATAATAAAGTTGAGTGATGGTTCTGTACGTCTGTAATCTCAAGCTAGTAGACTGCACGATTAAGTTTATGTGACGTAGAGAGTATGAGATCTGTAAAGGATTAATATTCATACCCAATCGAAGAGACCATTTAGCGGCTATTTTCGTGTAGTCTTCGTTTTTCCCTTGTATCAAATATCCATACCCTAGACTTATTAATGATTTTACTTTATTAGAATATAGACATTTGAGTATGTCTGATTCGATCGCTTCCGTAATTTTCATTTTAGAAAGTAAATAGTCCCTTATCTGTATATATTTGAAATACATATTATCACTTAAACTATAAATAATTTTAAGTGCATCAAAGTCCAGAAAACCGTTCTGACCATAAAGATCCCCTAGTATGTGGATGCCTTGTCTCTTCCAAAGAAAACCTGCTCCATCAGAGAAGATATCAGGAAGCCCTGGATTGTCCCATATTCTAAGCTCTGCGTTGTAATATGTGATTTTCCCAATAGTCATTATTAGATCCCAAATTTTTTTGATATGCTTGACTGTCTTAAATTTCACTCGCTTGAAGTAGAGTTTGGGTCTTGCAAGCGGTGCAAGAATTGGTTGCTATCCAGTCCCAACATAAACCGGTGGAAAAATAATGGACTGTCGTTTTTTAGCAAACTTCTAATACGACAAAAAAAGTGGCTAAAAAGTAAAACCTAAAGTCAGGAAATGTTAATCCACCTTTTTCAGTTGTCAATGTTAGTAATTTCAACGCCCTTCTCGCTTTTTTGTATGCCCATATGAAGCTGCTACAATTACCCTCCAATTTTTTAAAGAAGATGTTATTAGGTTGCAAAGGAATAGATCTAAATAGATATAGCACCTTCAGCAGAATTTACATTTTTACTAGTTTAATACGTCCCAAAAGACTAATCGGGATCTTGTGCCGTTTTTGGAGTGACTTTGCAGTTTCTTTTAGAAGAGAATCATAATTTAGTGTTATAATTTTATCAATATTAGATGCTAATTTGATGCCTAAATACGTAGCGCTTGGACATACGCCTGGGATAGGTACCAGAGGTTTATAGTTGGCTATTACCTGTGTTTTACCTACATTTAATTTGTAGCCTGAAACATGGCCATTGTTAATAGCTTCTTTTATTATTTCGGGTGTAGCTTTTACTAGGTCTGTGGTAAATACAGCTATATCGTCTGCAAACGCAGTGATTTTCAAACTCTCTCCACCATGTGCAAATGGTTGAATATTTCCTTGCTTAGTTAGTGCATTTAAGAATGGCTCCAAGGAAATAGCGAAAAGCAAGGGAGACAGGGGACACCCTTGTCTGGTTCCCCTCCCTATTACAAAGCTCCTTGACTCTCTCCCCCCATAGCTAATTACAGCCTGCGGGCTGTCCTATAATGAACAGACCCACTGTAGGTATTGACCCTGTATGCCTATCTTCTTTAATGCCTCCCACAGATACTCCCACCCCACTCGGTTAAATGCTTTTTTGGCATCTAACATTACCATTCCGAGTGGGGTGAGGGTAGTCGAGGCGACATCAAAGGCTGTGATTGCTGTGTTTACATGGGCCGCTGTGTCTCGCCCTATCACAAAACCATGTTGTTGTGGGTTGACCAAAGTCGGCATATTGGGTGCTAAACGATTTGCTAATATCTTAGAAAAGATCTTAGCATCTGCGTTAAGCAGTGAAATCGGCCGATAAGAGCCACAGTCTTCCGGTGGTTTATTTTTTTAAAGAAAGAATACAATTTTAGCTATTTTCCATGATATAGGTACTTTTCCCAATTTGTCTATAGAATCGATGACATTTTCTAACAAAGGTAATAGTTCTTCTGTGCATACCTTATATAGTTCCATAGGCAGACTATCCTCCCCAGCTGCTTTTCCCGATGGTGAGGCTAAAATCGCTACATTTATTTCAGATTGTGTTATTTTTGAATTGAGGAGTTGCAGTTTTTCCTTGACTGTATCTTTTAATATGGGCATATATTCATCCAGATACTGTGTGATTCTTGTTCTAGAAGGAGTATTATCACGAGTGTATAAGCTCTGGTAGCAGTTGACAAACTGACCTAGAATTTGTTCTGGTTGATCATATTCTTGTAGGTCAGACCCTCTAATTTTTATGATGTTAGTTCTCGCCTTTTTATTCGCAACTTTGTATGCGAGTATTTTACCTATTCTGTCTCCTCCTTCATATTGGTTTAACTTGCATTTATGTATTTTAGAGCAATATCTGTCTCTTAGCGTCTTTTTAAGAGATGATTGTAATTTTAATAGTTCGAATCTTATCTCCTGGATATTTCCATTTTGTGCCTTAGTTTCTTCGGCTAGTTTCTGCTCCAATAACAATATATCTGAAGTAGCTTTTTCAGTAGTCTTACACCTTTCGGCATTGAGTCTGTAGATAAATTGTTGGGTAAACCCCCTTATGCTGCACTTACATGTGTCCCAGACTATATTAGCTGAGTTAATATTCAATTCGATAAATTCCTTAATATGTTTCTTTAAGGAAGTGACAAAGCCCGAATCAGTTAGTAAATATCTCGGGAAGGTAAATTGTCTTGGATCTGGCCTCAACTCATCATTCTCAAATTCTAGTAATATAGGGTTGTGATCGGAAGAGATCCTTGGACACAGTTCAATCTTACAGTTATTCAGTATTCGATCGGTTGCCCACACCATATCGATTCTCGAGCAAGATCTATGGGGCGATGAGTAGTATGTGTGTCCCGCTAGTTTTGGGTGTTTGTGACGCCATATATCTTTTATGTTAAGCAGTCTACCTAGCTCGAGAATCGCAGATCTGACCTTTCGCATCCTGCGCGGAGAGCCATGTCCAGTAGAATCAATTTTATAATCTATTACGCAATTAAAGTCTCCCATCACTAATCTTTCTCCCTCCCATTCTAGTAACTCAATACTTAAGTATTCAAATAGCTTGGGGTCATCCATATTAGGGCCATAAACCAAGCATAGAACAAACTTCTGGTGTTCCATCTGGACTTGTGCTATCGCCCACCTCCCCCGTGTATCTGATAATGTTTTTGTAATTTCTATCGCTAATCCTTTCTGTTTTAGTATGGCCACTCCCCTAATGGAGGCACCCAAAGTTGAACAAACCACAAGCTCATACCCCATTTGTAAGAGCAATTTCCTGGCTTGATAGCTGATATGAGTTTCAGATAAAAGAGCGAATTGAGGTTTGTACATAGCCAGTTCTTCTTGAACCAGTCTCCTCTTTAGCTTACTATTAAGGCCAGCAACATTCCAAATTAGCAATTTTGTTTTAGACATAGCTTACGTCTAAGTTCTTTGTCTTCCTTCTGCATTACATCTTTATTATAACATTTCATTATTTTGCCTACACCATTTTTCTTCCTTACAATACTTTTTCCCCCATTTTTCCCCTCCCCCTCCCTCCCTCAACCCCAATCCTTTCCTTCCCTCCCAAGTCCCTTTGGGGAGAGTACCCCTCTATCCCTTGCTGCCGCTGGTATGGCAGCCTAGTGAGATGGCTAACACGGGGATAGACTCAACCCTCTTTTTTTTAAACAAAGTTGCTCATTAAATCCACAAAAAACAAAACAAATGTCACAGTGTATGAATTATATATATAAGAACAACAGAGCTAGATCATACCATGAATAAATTCATCCCATTTTTGTCCCCCTAGTGATCCAACGTGATCTGGCATTTTAAGTACAAACTTCCATAGCCTTGCCAGCTATCCCTTTCATTTCTGCCTTTCAGCTGTGAATTTTTCTAGAGCCCTGACCGCCTCTTCTTGGTCGGTAAAAAAGAAAGGTCGCCCATTATTGATTACCTTAAGCTGAGCGGGCTCTTGTAGGTAAACTGTACAATTAATAGCTTTGAAGGAGTCTATTAGCTTTCTAAGCTCCCATCTTCTATCCATTGTTTCCTTGCTTAGGTCTGACCGTACAAAAAAAGATATGTTGTCGATAAGAACCGGGCTATTGGGTTTAGCTTTGAATAACACAGCTTGTTTTAGCAAGAAGTTTCCAAAATATATCAGGATAGGTCTCGGAAATTTGCTATTTTTGTTCTTTTGGAACATAGGAAGTCTATGTACTCTCTGTAATTGAGAGTCCCAATCCCAGTCAGACAGATCACTAAACGCTTTTTGAAATAATTTTACTACATATGACCAGGCATCAGCTCCCTCAGCCCCCTCTGGTATCCCAAACAGCCTAAGGTTCTGCCTACGTGCCCTGTTTTCCATGTCTTCAACCTTAGTCTCTAGTTTGGATATCTGTATGACATGTTGTTTAATTAGTTCATCCGAGCGGGTAGATCCTTCTTCGATTCCCACAACACGTTGTTTAAGATCTTCAATTTCTTGTGTGGCTCCCCCCAGCTTTACACATACCTCACTCATAAAAGCTTGAATTTTGGTATTGTCTTCTCTTAATTGCAGAAAATGCTGCTGACTTTCTTGTCTTTGAGCAATGAGAGTCTGCATTATCGTGTCCATAGTAATCAAGCTTGGCTGATCTTCAATAGTTGCTGCCCCTGGAATCTTTCCATCTTGTGCCACATTAGCACATTCCATATTGTGAAGACTTGATGGCACTATATTATCTGAAGATGATATATGACTGGTTTCAGCTGTTTCAGATATTTCAGATATTTCTATTTCCATGTCGGATTGAACCACTTCCACTGAATCAATCGTTAAATCATTCGCCCCATCTTTCTCAGTCACTACGTTCGACATCATAGGTTTGGGAGCTATCTCTAATGTAGTTGACTGGGAGTGTTTGGGGCTTTGTTCTTGGATCAGATCGACTGAAGAATTGGTAGTGAGACAGGACAAGTTTGTATCTCTTATTGTACCCATGGCCATGTCTTTCTGGGCTGTCTCAATTGGTGATGTGTTTCCATCTATGGTTATGCTTGTATTTGCTATAGAGCCAATATTCTCCAACCCAGAAGACATTTTCTTGCCTCCCTTCTGGTGGAAGTCCTCATCAAAACTAACTCCGGAAAGCCTCAATGCCATGTTCTTTACTCCCCCTTTAGCCTGTATCCATTTTCTAAGCGGACTGTCATCAACATTGCCTTTAGTCTTTGGCGCAGTTTTGGATACAGAGGAGTTATCTTTAGTCACCGATTTGCCAAGAGCTTTCTTCAGTTTATTTCTAGCTTTACTTTTAGTCTTCCTTGAAGCTGTTTGTTTAAGATAGTTCTGTCTATTGTGTGTGGTTTCTGTCTCACTATCTCCACCTTCTGACACCTCTTCATATTCAAGATTAGTTCCATCTTCATTTGCCTCAGCTTCATCTATTAGTATGTTCTCTGTTAACCTTGTTAAATTCTGGTCTAGTAATCCATTGGATCCATTAAGGTCAATTGTCAGCTGAGTATCAAATGTTAAATCATTTCCTAGATTTTTGCCAGTCTCGAGATATTCTGTATTTATTTCTTTAGCGCTTTCTAATTGGTTTCCAATTGGTGCTGCTCTCTCGCAATCTGAGCTTGTCTTCTTTCCAACACAGGCACCGTCTCTATTTAGGGTTTTGATCGTTTGGTTGAGATTCTCTTCTGACTTCTTCTCCCCTGTAACCTCGCCCTCAATCACAGGTAGCTCTGAATATTCTTTCAGGCCTGTCGACGTATTCGATGCTAACATTGAGTTGTTCGTAATTGAACTTAGGGAAGCGCTATGGCTTACTTCACCCCTAGTAAGTGACTCTGATTCCATGTTTCGAGCGGCTTTTTTATCAAATACCCCCGGGCTATTTATCTGTCTGGTGTCCAGCATTGTACTTCCTTTTCTCCCTTCAGTAGTTCCTGCAGCAGCCACCGCCACTTTTCCTTTACCATTATTAGTACTTTCTGTTGCTTTAGGGTTGCTCTTAGAGGTAGAAGTTGAGATATTGACAGTACCTGAGTTTTCTTGTCCTCTCTCTTGTCCTCCATTTTTTCCGGTCCGTGCAGATCGTGTGTTCAACTTAGGCGCCATATCCGTGTCTGTTTCCTTATCACTCGCTCTTATTCCATCCGGCATTCTCCTCTCAGCTCTAACAGTAGGTGTGCTCAATTGTGCAACCAGAGCTCCTATTCCAGTCCAACTGTACCAGTAAGTTTGAGCTTTAGAAGCTCTTCTTGTCTTCAACGCCGGCAGTATCCTTCTGCTCAGGCGGTTCAGGTGGTTTAGGAGCTGCAGCATTCAAAACCTCAGCCCTCCGTCCTCCACGAGTAAGGTTTTCTAGACTTTTTAACTTTGTGGGGTAGCGACTGTTGTTGGTCAACAAAATTTAACACTCCGTGATCAGGTCCACTCAGCCACCGAGATGCTATCGCCAGCAATCAGTAATCCACTAAGAGGAGCTACATGTCCCCATATCCCTCTGGCCTGCTGGGAAAAAAAGCGTTCTCCCTCTCCTCTGCGCAGTCTCTTCCATAGACACCGACTCCAATCGTCAAGAGCTGAAGCCGTAGCTAGTGTGAAAGTCGGCTCCGCGTTCTCCACGTTTCCCAGTGTTTTTTCCGCTGCCACAGCTGTAGTCGCAGCCGCTTTCACTCTGCCCCGATCGCCCTGGCTAAAGGCGTCTCTCCTAGATGCCGGCGGTGGAGCTCCTCCACATTGGCGGCCTCAATACTGCTCTGTTTCTGGTCAGCCGGCCCCCGAAAGGAGGTTCCTTCTCTCACCGCCCGACAACCGGAGCCTCCAGTCGTCCCACAGGGAACAGCTGAACCTGCAGCCGGCGAAGAAATCGGCTCCGCGTCCTCCGCCGCCACAGCTGCAGTTGCACTCTGCTCCAGCCGGCCGCCGCGGGCGGCTTCTTTCTCCCCCTCCGCCCGCTGTCTGATGACCGGAGCTTCACTGCCCAGCCTCCGGGACGCAAAGCACCGAGACGCCGCTTCCGGCTTCGATCAGCTTCAAGCACCGGGTGAGTCACGAGCTATATCGACACTGCCTTTCAGCAGCCGTGTCATTATTCGGACAGTCGCCAAGGATGAATTGCTTCTAATCAGTTTTTTGCAGATTACCCCTGAGGTATCGGGAAGAGCTAGCCCGTGCTGCCTGTCTCACCTGGCGGCATCAACCCGCCATCTTGACTCCGCCCCCACAAAGCACTATTCCGCCCCCACAAGTGGCTTTGTATTAGTTTCAATGTATTTTTACACCCTCGTCTTGAGGTGTTTGTATGTCCAATTGTTCTTGCCTTTGTAATAAACCTACTACATTTTGGATCGGAGTCTGTGATTCTTCGGAGTCATGGTTCATTGGAACTGTAATGCTTATCTGGCTAATAATTTTTCCTCCCCATCCACACTTTCACGCAGGCGAAAGGGAGACATCGGCCAGGGGTTCCTGAGTAAATCTAGAACATGGAACCCGGCTCCATCATATGCATTTAATCAAATATGCACTGGTATTGAACTTACTGTGCAAGATAAGTGTTTGCCAATAACGCTATGTAAAATGTTCATTATATACAAACCAGAACGCTTTATTTTACTGTTTTCCTCTCTTGCTTTTTCTCACTGCCCAGAGCCCCTTTCTTTCCTTCACCCTTTTAACTTTTTCACGTGTTTATGTTGTTTTCCCTTTGTGGCTTTCAATTTCAACCCCTGCCACTTTTTCCATTCTCTTTCCCTCCTGTTTATTTCATGTTTTCATTCTATTTCCTCCAGCAAATATTTGTGTTGTTTTCACTTTATCAATACATTAATTTAATTTTCCTTTATTTTACGTTTTATTCTTCGCATTAATAGCGCTTTTACTGCCTGTCTTTACTCGTGCCGGAATGAACCGTGCAGTATCAACTGTCAGGTAATTTCTAGCATGAGGTGAGTTTGGAATGCCATTGAATCGTGTATCCCTAAGGCCTAACTCAACACCTGCAACTGCTCAAGGCGCCGAAGGTCGTTCTCAGAAGCGTATCGGGAGGTGCGGTTGAGGGGAGGGTGGAGTCTGACCAGGAAGTAGTAAAGGACTATATCTGCCTGACTGACAGCTCCCTCAAGATCTTCTGGAGAGCCAGTGACCGAAACAGCAACACCATGTCTGAGCCCCAAAGCAAGCTGCGCACGGAAGGTAAGGGCGAAGCAGTTCCTCGTTGGCTCACGCCTCTCCCAACAACCCCCCACCCCCGTTCTTTCGTTCATCCTGGACCTGCAGTCTCGGTTTAATTCTGTAGGGAAGTGCGTCCATTCTTGCTTTACTGGGCGACTAACAGCCTGGTATTCGCGGGCGCGCTTTCTGTGCACTTCACTGCATTCAAGCGCATATCATGTGAAATCAAAAGTACGATATGTCATCTTCTAGATATCAAAGCAACCAAGGTACCTGGAAAGGGAGATAAAGTATTATACTCGCTGGCCAGGATCACACAATATTGTCAAAAAGTGAAGCTGGAGTCCCGGGAGTCAAAGACAGAGCTAGCAGGCTGCCTTTTTGGGTGAAGGGCGCGTTTGAACATGTTTTTCAAGTTTGTTTCCCCCCCCAGTCATACTTAGAGAAAATGTCCTTATTCAAATTACACTCACTGTACACCAGTCAGATAAGCTAGATACAGCCTGCACATGTTGAAATGCATACAAATGCACACATCAGTACTCTCTGACATCCACTTACGTTTAAAATCGTATCCCACGTGTACTCTTTTCATTACCTGCACTTGACAGATTATAAAATGTAGCAGCATGTTTATTTCATTAGTATGTTTTTTATATAGTGGCGTCTTTGTGGCGCTATAACAACTATTTTCTAGCGCGGTAATTATCCATGTATCAACCTTGGAAGAAAGCTTATGACCATCCGGAATTGTGTATGCTGTTTTGTCTCTGGCATGTGTATAACACACGTTCTGCCATTATTACCCCATAGAGGTGGGCGAGCCGACATATTACAATGGAGCCGAGACAAGATTCTGGCTTGGTTCTAAGAGACCTAGCACGAGCCCAGTTAAGAAAATGTTTGTCATGCAAATTGGTGCAATAAACATGTCATAATAATAAGGTAGTATCTTCGAAATTCCAAAAAGTGCATTTCATTAACATGCGAAAGCGTTTCTCCTTAGTACATCTGATTAGATCACTCTATTGCATTAAGATCGAAAGTTTTTAAACATGAACGTACAAATATTCATGACCCCCCCCCCCCCCCCCCCCCCCCATAATGACATTTCGGAAGGAACAGGCAGGTCAGTTGTCATGTGCTTCCTACGTGTGGCTCATTTTCTTATTATATATGAAGTAACGTCATAGTTAATTAAATCAAGTACAAGAGTTCTTTTTGTACAGGTCACCTAACGAATTAATGTATCTCAAGATGTCCTCATACACAATTATGAAGAAAAAGAAGGCATGGTGAAATATAAAATTTGCTTAGGATAGCAAACCAGGATTGATCGATCCCAGGTGATTTCACATTATGCAATTCAGCCCATAGATAGCTTTCACTTTCGCTTTCTATTTTACATCAAACGCTAACGTTTATTAATTCTTGGCAACACTTTACTACATTGACCAGAGTCCTTAGGGGCGACACCGCCGGTGTGTGAGTAGTGTGCGACCCCGCCCCCATTTGTAACTTTAAAGCTCCCTTGAGCAGCGGGCTGACGAGCCTGGGATCCCGCACCTACGCGCCTGAGTGGTACTATACCTGGCAGATATTGGCAGCCATCGGCAACCCAGTACACGGCCTATCCCTGCTGATGAGGGGTAATACCCCGAAACACGTGTCCAGGGATGGCGAAGACAGCGAAGATAGCAGGAGATCGAAAGATGATGCATCGCGAACACTTTACTACATTGACCAGAGTCCTTAGGGGCGACACCGCCGGTGTGTGAGTAGTGTGCGACCCCGCCCCCATTTGTAAGTAACTGTGTTTATTGCTAGAAGCAACCTAGATGCTTGAATTGTGTCCCAATAGTTATGTGCAACCACCAGTTAGTGCAGTTCTTCAGAAATTCCTCTTTCACTCACCTGTCAGAAGGAACATGCTATTACAGTGTTTAAAATGTCTCCCATACATTAAAGACAATGCAAATGCACGTGTGAAATGTGTCCAAACAGCAAACTTCGTTTTCAAAAGACTGCATTGTTGAACCCTCAATAGTAAGCGGCCATGTAGCTCAAAGTGTAAATCCCACTGCACGTTTTTCATATGAACAGATTCCCCACACTGGTATTGCTGAAAGGCCCCCGTGGTTGTCTGTATCTGTCCCCCTACTGTGGTGCAGGAGCCTTCAGTTTGCTTTCTTGATTCCCCACCCCCCTCCCCTGGACTTTTAAGTAGCGCGGACTTGACCCGAAGGTATCAGAGCGCTTTACATGAGCACCAGTTGAGTTACAGGTGGACACATTCATTTTTTGTTAGGCACAGGATATTAAGTGATTTGCCCAGAATCAGAGGATGTTGAGCGTCTCTGCCGAGACTCAAACCCGGTTGCCCAGCGTCGAGGTCCACCACTCTAGCCGTAAGGCCACATCCTCTCCTCAAACTAAACTATTACCATCCATACATTGACATTTGTCCTCTTTCTTAATTCCTGCATTCCATTAGGATCACTTCCTTCAAAAATGAAAGAGGACAGCCATAAAACCTGCCCAAGGACTTTTAGTGGAATTCTTGTAGTCCTAGGCAGGAGAATAAAGGCTTTGAAGGGCATGGGTGAGATGATTCCACTTCAGTTTTAAAAATTGGAACATCCAATGTCAAATAATACAGAGATGATACTACACCCTCTTCAGGCTATTGGGGAGATACTTAGGTGTTTTCCCAGAGCAGTAGAGGTGATGTTCTTCCAATGATAACTCTGCGCATAAGTCCCTGTCTTCTCCAGCAGTTCAGGAATTTAAAGTCTCCATAATCAGTCAGTCTTGTGTTTTAGGTCCCCTTTCATTAATTTGTCTTCTTTTTGATAGAACACTGATCCATGTTTTACTTTCTGCAAGATGGAGACCACTAAATACATTATAGTGCAGATCTACAGGTACAGAAGATATAAACTTGATTCCTGGTTTCCTAAGCTCTGTCAGCACAGAAAATCTCTGGGAAGGAATTTTATGAAAAATGAATTTCCTGATGTGCCCTTGCCTAGAGTATATGAAGCCAATGTCAGGCCGTTGGGTGGGTTTGATTTGTCTTAGTGTGGCACCAGCATAAGAAGGAAGGGGCTTGGTAACCTCTAGTGGTCTTTGTATGAATGTTCTCGCTAATCCTACCTGACACCAGTTATGTCTGATGTTGATCGGGTGCCTTGCGATCCCGTCCTCATTCATGGTAGCGCTATTTGTGTTCTTGATCTTTTAACCATTTTCATGACACCACCGCCTATGTACTTTATTAGATATTTTATCAGGATTTGCTGTTAACATAGTTGAGCTGTTTTTATGGGTATAATTTCACATCCAGAGACCAGCCATAAATGTCAGGGATCTGGAGATTAGGCATAAGGTTTTAGTTTTGGATTGAAAATCTGTATGTTCTTGATGCATATAATGATGCATGGTTATAATGTGAGAATTCCGCTGCATTGGTCATACTTACTTTTGAGCTTTCAGTTGGGTTTGCAATCATGATATTACATTTGGGATCTGCTGCACCTTCTTTTCCACTGCCTGATATTATTTTTGTTAAACGTCTCAAAAAAGATTGCCTGCTCCTTTGTGAAAGATGTAATTCTAAGATTTGTTTCTGTGTCCCTTGGTGTGATAGCATGGTTAATATTGACCTGAATAGAAAGAGCGGCTTCTAGCCACACTTGTTACTAGTCATTTGTGTAAAGACATGCACAGAAGATTGAAAATGGGCAACTAGACCATCCCAATCATCTGCTTCATTTGAAGTTGACATATAATGCAACTTGGATTGTGGGAATAGTTAGCAGTAAAAGGCCATTGATGGGAATTTGTAGAGATGCTTACATGCAAAATCAAATTTATCGTAAGTATGTATGGGTGGGGAGAGTCCCAGTTGTTTGGTTTCCATCCTAGCAAGGCCAAGGAGCCCATGGCAGGGTCCTGTACTATATAGGTTTGCAGTACATTTCCCCAAAAATGTTTATCAGTACTCATATCAATGTTGTAATTTATTTTCCGTCGCTTCGGCTTGGTAATTGTGGTGCTCAATTAGAGGCAGTGGTTGCAGGAGGGGTCTATCAGCACTCATTTCTCGGGACCATTGCAAAGCAAAAAAAATATAGACTATGGCAGTAAGCAGGGATGAAGTACCCTTAGAGCAAGACAAAGAGACAAAGAGTGTATGGTGGTAGAAGAGATAGGCTTGAGGTGAAATCCAGACTATGCAGCCATTGGGGCCCATTATGATGTCGGGCGGATTGCCCCCGCCAGGCTGGCGGTAGCCACCGCCTGCCTGGCAGGGGCAATCCACCCGACATCCACACTCGTTTTCCGCCCGCCATATTAGTATGGCGGGGGGACCTCGGCGGACGGAAAGACCGTCCGCCGCTTTTCCGCCGGCGGAAAAGGAACAATATGGTGGCGGTGTCTATTAGACACCGCCAGC
This sequence comes from Lissotriton helveticus, assembly GCF_964261635.1. Classification (NCBI taxonomy): domain Eukaryota; kingdom Metazoa; phylum Chordata; class Amphibia; order Caudata; family Salamandridae; genus Lissotriton; species Lissotriton helveticus. The sequence goes on along the minus strand of NC_136059.1, from coordinate 1,731,997,036 downwards.
CATATTATGATGGGCATTTTCCAATGTCTTTCCGTGGCGGCAATGCCGCCACAGAAAGGCATGCGAATACTCCCTGCGGGGCCCATTGCGGGCCCCCTGGGAGCCCGGGGTTGGGGGGTGCACATGGGGGGTACCTATGGTACCCCCCACATTTCAAAGTGCAACATGGCAGGCACCGTGTGGTGCCTGTCATGTTGTGCTTTGAAATGCACAACGTGCATTTTTACCATTGCGGCGGGCGGCGCTTTCTGCACCGCCCCCCTCAATGGTAAAAAAACAGGATGCGCCCGCCACTGTGGCGGGCGCATCCTAATTGTCAAGGCGGGACCGCCGCACCTATGGCGGGCGGTCCCGTTTTGCACTGGGATGGCGGGCGGACTAAGTCCGCCCGCCATCCTAATGGACCCCTTAGTATTTAGTTTCCTGACCTTTGATAGCGCTGGCTCTGGGCTTCGGAGCACAACTTTGGGCCCTAGCACTTATTATTTTACAAATTAAGCACTCGATAATTGGTCTCCTGGACCTGGGATGATAGAGCACGCTACCTATTATTGATCCCAAGGGGGTTTTTATGCACATTTATTGCATTTTTATTGGCTGTTCTGGATCGATGGTATTATTATGTTACCTCCTATACATAATGTAGTTGCACATGAAAGCCTCTATATTTCAAAATTCACTTGGTTAATCATTATTGTGTTTTTCAGAATGAATGTACCCACCTCTTCTGCAATGAGACTTACTGTAATGCCTCAAATTAGATGCCTTTTTTCAAATACTGAATTTTCCTTGTGTGTTTATTGTCTTAAGTGCAACCATTGGAGCTAAGTCTGTCAAAGAAAAACTATATGAAACAGAACGAAAGACAAGGAAAATAGGCAGATCAGAATGTCAGCGACCGGGCTCCTCTGGCTTTTATAAACCTTGAAACCAATAAAGAGTAACAACTGAAAAAACCTTTCCTGGGAGTGTCAGTTTTTTGTGACAGAAATGTTTTCCAAGCTTCCAATTTGCAGTTAGTGCTCCTTTGGCCTCTATTTGACGCAGTATATAAATATCAATAGCACAATATACCCAGTACACAGTGCACACCGAAGTTATTGTATACACAAACTGGAAGTAGTACTTATATGTAGAGCAATAAAGCTGGGCGCTAATGTAAATCAAATGATTAAAACCAGGGGGTGGTAAACCCTTCGCACAATAACCAGTCCACGCTGTTAACTTAGCGTCAATGGCCATTTATTAGGACTGGGTTGACAACCAGTTTAAAACATAACACCAATAAACAATTAACAAATCCCCCCAAACATGTCTTTCATCCATCAACCACTCCCGCACTCCAATTACTCACTCCCAATTCACCCCACAACCTCTTCACTTATACCATTTGCTTCCTCACTTCTCTTTCAACCTCCTCCAGCATCTCCAGCCATAGCACTCCTGCCAACCGCACCCCCATCCTGCATCCCTGGAAGGGTGAGTATGCCCGTCATGGAGCCCCCACCCCTCCCAAGTACCGCCACCCAGGGAACACCCGGAGGGTGGTTACCTGCCCCACCAAGTACCAGTGCACCTTTCGTACTCACACCCGACTGCACCAGATAGACTTGTTCCACAACTTACTGATGGCATCCCTCAGCTCCATCATATAATATGCATTTCCTATGTACGAAAGGTGCACTCAATCATCCCGAAAAAGGAGAGGCTCTTCGAGCCGCAGACCCACATGAGCAATGACGTTGACCCCATGATTGCCACAAAAAGCTCTCATAGCCCGAGTTAGCTTCCACCTTGCCCTTTCAACGGCTGCAGGTTTCAAAGTGTCCCTCCAAATATGTTGCAGCACAAACGCAGTCCAAACAATACAGGCGCCAGCCAGATTGCTCCTCATTGCCTCCAGATCTCGCTGCATTAGATGTAATAAGGACACTCCTGATTGATTGACCAAGTCATTTTCTCCTAGGTGAATCAAAAGCATGTCCGGGCAGCCCTGCTGAGCCACCTTCTCCGTCAGCCAAGGCAACAAGGCTCCCCATCGCATCCCGCTCTTACCCCACCAATGGACCTCATGGTGGCTGCACGGCAGACCCAGGCTACGGCCATATACCTGTCTGTCCGCATATTTCGAGGCCCTGTGAACAAAAGAGTGTCCGACAATCCAGGTAACCGTCTTTGGCTCCTGGACCCCAATGCAACGAAAAAGAGATTAGCACAGCTGAAACAACTTCCACCGCTGCAGCCACTCAGCACGCGCACCCGTCCTCATTTGCGCCCATAACGCTGGCAGCAGCGGGATCTCTACTGTCCAATCCGCCTAATGTCGTCCCAAGACCACCCCAAACTGGCTGCCGCCATTGCCTCACCTATGAGAAATGAGTGCGTCCCATACCTAGCAGAGTCCCTGTTCACACGCCGCAACGCCATCCGCAACACTGCAAGCAACTGAAAAGCCGTCACCCGCTTCCCGGAGACATGACAAAATATCTCCCCAACAGGCGTCCGCACCCTTTGACAGAAATCTCTCCACTCTCGTACCAGGCATGCCTCTGCACCATCACTCTTCCCCAGCCATACCCATTTGCCCCTCCCTGCCTGATCCATTTTAGAACGACTCAGCCAAATACCCACACGACCCTCATCCAAACGCACATCCTCAAACATTCTGCCAGGCATACCCCGTGTCCCCACCAACTCAGACACTCAAAAAGCTCCAAAAAACATACAAATCATGCATAAACGAAACAGCGCCACCTTGTGGCCATCATAACAGTAATGCGGCAACTCTGCCAAAAGGCATTGCAACAAGTCAAAAGTGATTGCCTCCCGCAGAGCCCCCCTACTTCACCCAACCCCAACCTCTCAACATCCTGCCCAGCAAGTCGCCCTTGGCCAGATCAAAACCAAAAAACAATGTGCTGTAAAAGGAGATCCCCGCCAGCTTCCCAACAATCGTAGTCTGCGACAGACCCTTGTCCATGCAATCCAGAACATATTGAATGACTCCCTGCTCACATTCACGCCTGGGCCTAAACCATGTCTCACGGCCCCAACCCAGAAATGCCCCAAATTCAGCCCACGCCAACCTGTAGAAGCGCCTTGTAGAGTCCGCTATGGACTTTTCAATCAGTTCTACCACTCTCACTCCCCCCAGGCCCAGATATCCTCCGGCACTGTGTATGAACAACTGTGCCCCTGCACTTACACAATTGTGTACAATTTCAAAATTCGTATATGATTGTATGCAAACAATAGTGACATATGGCACATCAATCTAAACAATTGGTGGAGAACTGTAATTCAGTGACAAAATTCATCTGTTGAGACGGGTCAGTCAATCAACAGTCTGTATTTGGAGTGTCCATTTGTTGTTTATTGTTCCATTTTCCAAAAAGCCAACACGTGTTTCATCGCAAGGAACAAATGCGAATCTTCAGGGCTGGAGAATGACTTTCAGGCCAGGATGTGCTGGTTGTTAGTGGATATACCGAGGGCGCGAAAGGACCTGTCAGGTCGTGGACAAGCTAACCAAATATTGATGTCTATCTGGCTTCACCGCACTGGGGGAGTCTGCCCCGGTGGCGGCAGTATCACGTTATTTAACAAAGATATCTGCTGTGTGGATAAACACAACTTAGTATTGGGTGGGTTCAATGGAAACCGGGAGGAGATAGGTCTTTGTGGTGTCAGGGCGGGTGCACTCTTGATCCACAAAGAGCCTGGTCCTGTCGGACAGAAATCCCCCTCTTGAAGTTTCCCGGCGCCGTGTTTCATAAACGGACCTCCGGCACTGTGGTCATGCAAGCTTCCGCTCCTGGTGCCAGCCTCCTGAAACGCTGCCACTGCGAACAAGACAACGCATCCGCAAAGTCATTGCTCGCTCCCGGAACATGTTGCGCACGAAACAGCACATTAAATCTCAAACACAGCAGCATAAAACTCCGCAGCAAGCGCAGCACACGCAGGTCCCTCGCCTTTTGGTTATTCACCAGGTCCACCACTGTCCTGTTATCCACATGAAACAACAGCGATCTGTTCCGAGACTCCGGACCCCACACCTGTAGCATGACTAGCAGAGGAAGCAATTCAAGGAAAGCAATGCTCCTGCCCTGCTGCAGCCAATGCGCAGGCCACTGCATCACGCACCACCGTCTGTCCCAGAAAATTCCAAATCCGGCAGCCCCCGTGGCGTCAGAAAATAAGTTGCACCTGCCACACCATCTTGTCTTTCACAAAATCCAAGGACACACCGTTGAAATCAAACAAAAAAGTTTGCCACACCCGCAAATCGTACCGTACCCCCATAGTTATTCTGACTCTGTAATGCGGGAGCACCGCCCGGACATGGCCATGCCGAGGCACCTGCAGAAAGTCCTCCCGTCCTGAACAACCTGGCACGCAAAATTCAACAAACTCAGGAGACGCTGCACCGCCCTCAGGTCAATCTTCTTCTCCCCAATCACATGCAGCAGGAAAGCCTGCATCTCCGTCACTTTTGTCTCCGGTAAACGCTCCGACCAAGCCACGGAGTCCAATTCAATCCCCAAAAAAGTCAGACAACAACAGGGCCCAGCTGTCTTCTCCGGGGCCAAAGGTACTCCAAATTCCTGAGCCATCACCTGAAACTTTGTAAGGGCCATCCCGCACTCCCCAGTACTCCCCCTTCCGACGAACAGGAAATCATCCAAATAGTGCGACACCAGCCAATGTCCACTTCTGGCCGTAAAGGCCCATTGCAGAAAAGAACTGAATGTCTCACACAGTGTGGAGGAGATTGCACAACCCATGGGCCGAACTATGTCCACAAAAATGGCCCCCTCGAACTGCATCCCCAACAAGGAAAAAAACGCAGGATGAATGGGAAGGAGGTGAAATGCCGACTTGGTGTCACATTTCGCCGATTCCGCCCCCTTGCCACACACCCGCACCAAGCCAATGGCATCATCAACCGAAGCATAGAGCACCCTGGAATCCTCCTCCGCAATGAAATCATTCACCGAATTCCCTTCCGGCCAGGATAAATGATGAATCAAACAAAACTCCCCCTGCTTCTTCTTGGGCACCACTCCCAGAGTTGAAATAATGAGGTCCTGAACCGGCCACGTGTCAAACGGGCCCACAATTCTGCCTTCTACCATTTCTTTCTGCAACTTGTCTGCCACCACCCCAGGCAACTCCTTCGCTGACTTCAAGTTCTACGCCCATCTCTGCTCCCGGGGTCCCTGATAACCAACCCGAAAGCCTTCCGTAAAAACCCAATGTAATTTCCACGCTGCCTCTCAATCAGGGTACCTAGAGAGCCATGGCTGCATGGCTACCACATCAACCGGTGTAAGGGCCCTTTGGCCCAGCCTGTCCACGTCCTTTGGTAACTTGCCATTACTCAGAGGGTGTGGCCGAAGTAAAACACTCCGTGACCGGGTGGTGTCCGCCAAACTTGGAAAACTCATGCTTAAACTTGCACGGGTGTTGCAGCAGGCCCCAATGGTAGCTCCCCCAGGCTTGGGTTGCTGACCTGCGGTCCCTGTGTAAGTAATTTGACTCCCTGTTTCAGCGGAAAAACCCTGTCCACCCGCCCCAGACTGGGCGGGACGCGACTGAAACGGCCGATACGCAACCGGGAGGCCGCTGGCCGTGTGCGTAGATGCCGCCGCTTGCATGGAGGACATCCACTGTACCCAAAGTTCTTGATCAACGTTCCCCCACGCCCTATCAGGATTGACACTAATTCTCGCCCTGAACTCCTCATCATAGCTGAGCCAGGCAAACCCTCCAAAATGCATCTGGGCTTTCCTAACAATGTCCATATACTTAAACAATGCAATAGCCCGGTCCAGATGCTTCTCGCAATATATGCTGGCATAAATCAAAAAGGCAGACGTCCAATTCTCCATAGTCACAGGCACCCTCGGCCTCCTAGTCAACTCCCATTCCTCTTCCTTCAACCCTTCCTTAGCCTAAATCTCTCTGTGTAACAACTTAAAGACGTCAACGTACACATGTTTCCATATTCTGGATTTCGTCTTATCAGACAAATGGGACCCCAGTGGCATAGCCAGGCCCATATACGGCAATTGTTTTCAATGCTTGTCCCCCTCATCCTTCCCAGCTAGGTCCTCCGTCTTGTCAGCCTGGACACCAGTACCCACCGCTGGCATACCCCCCCCACACAACCCCTGCTAAAGCAGCCGGCGACCCCGTCCCTACCTGACCCTTCCCCCAAACCCACCGACCGGCAGGCCTTCTTCCGCCCCCATTTCTGTCCTTCGTCCCAGACATCCCACCCTGCTCCCTCACCTGATACCTTCACTGACTCCTCCTGGGCCTTGCTCCTGGCGTCCGCCATCTTCAGAGTCGCCCGGCTGTTTGCGCCTGAGGGGGCCCCATCGCCATTAGGTCTCTGCAGTGTCAAGGTAGTCCCTGCCTCCTCTACCTACACCCACTCACCTCGACACCCTGGGGTCCTTGTGGCCTGGCCCTTTCCTGACCCAGTGGCAAGACAACGCGACAGGGGGGGGGGGCGAACCCCCCGGGTGCAAGCCCACAACCAGCCTCTCTAGCTGCACACAAGACCTGCCACCTGGCCTCCGTTTCTTCAATAATGCGATGCTGATCGCGTATCCGCTCCTTGAGGGACATATTCCCCATCTGTCCGAACAAGGCACTTGGTCCGGTACAATGGTGCCCTGATTCCCTAACGAGAGGGGGGCGGGGGCTCCCCCTCCCATGCCCCATGAAGAGGCCTGCGACTTGGGAACATTCAGGGGGCCCTTGCCCTTACCCCCTGCCTGCTCACTTACCCCCTGCCTGCTCACTCCCTTGCACCTGCCAAAGGATTCCATTGAGTGCTCCCACAGCCCCCCTCCTCCCCACCATCAGTCTCACTGCCCAACAGCACCAACTCAAAGTCCCCTGCCTCTGGCTCTTCAGTAGCACTCTCCCCCTCCTCCTCCTCCTCCCCCGCACTGACCTCAGTAAACATGCCTGCCATGGGCCCCAGCCCCTGGCCCACCTCTGCTGAACCCACGCACCCTCCATGCGAAGCGCCAGCAATCACAGCCCCTGCCTGGCCTCGATCCCCGGGGGCGGCCCGCCCCCACCGCCCCCACCATCAGGCCTCTGTGGCGGGTCTGCTCCACATGTAAGTGCGCGGGGAGGCTCTGACGCCTGTCTCTGCGATTGGTGCCTGCCGCTTCCCCGCCCCCTACCAGACGTACCTGCCTTAGGCGGTGGCGGCTCTTCTAGGCATGCCGCCATCGCCACAGCCACACCTGCTGAAGCGGACATAGGTGTGCGGGTCATCCCGATCCACGCCTGGTCCAGAATGCTGGGCTGCAGGAGGTCCGACCTCCCAGCCCGGCCCAGAACAATCAGCACGGCTCGGACAGCCGCCGCATCCCGGTCTCCCATCGCGGAGACGCTGTGAACCCTCTGCCGCCTCTGATGTAGCCACCGAGGCCCCTTCACCTCACACGACTTGCCACTCCGCAAAGCCGTGCCGGAAACACCAGCGGTGCAACTATCCCGGCCCAGCCGACCAACTGGTGGAAACACCGCCCTACCCTAAACTACGCTACCTCCTAACTCCGACTGCTCAAAAACTTCCTAACTTCTGCCCTGAGGCGCTGGGGACAGCAAGAAGAAGAACCTCCTCCCCTGCCCCCTTTTATAACCTAACCTACGACCCCACCCCTAAACCCACCCTCTACACTACCTAACAACCCTGTTCCTCTCACGCGAACACCCAGGAGAAGACTGGTCTGCTGACCTCACTTCCCCTGGGGGCCGCATTCCTGCACGTATGTCGTGTAACCCTCACACGGAAAATTGACAGTTCCACATGTAAAATCCAGATCTTATTCACCGTGTCAAGATCTGTAGATTTTTACACTCACAGATGTCACAACCGCAAGCAGGATGTTTACATTTTTCCACTTTTTTATAAGACAACAAGGGTGGTGAAGGGAGAGTTTGTGCAAGTGTAGGCTGCTCAAAGGGCGTCAACACCCAGATAGCCTAAACGAAAAAAAAGGCACCCCTTCTATATCATATATATCACGTTACTTTCAGAATTATAACAAACGTGCGTGCAGGGGATGCTGTTGAGAAGTGAAAGAAGCCACTTAGAATTTGCTGGATATCATCAAAATACAGTATGGTCTAATTTGAGTATAGTTAGCACAGCAGTATAAAGACAAGCAACTAATAAGTGCTCTCCATAGCAGAAGAGGTGACACGTATGCAGCAAAACAAAGCAGAAATGCAAATAGGCAAGGCTATTATACATTAGTAAAATCGTTAGACAATGAGAAAGGGGTATAAATGGAGATCAATGAGTATGTTGTCATTTAGTTTTGAGATAAGAAGAAGTAGCTAGATGTTCACGGGTTGCTCTTCTGTAGGTAGGGATCCAGTATCCCCTAGATTTTATGTGAGTGCTTAAGGGATGTGATATCAGCACAGCATATGTAACTCACCCAGGTTCACTAAATGGGCAGAGGGTTAAACTGGCTTGCAGTTCATTGTTAAATGTGAGAGGCGCCTAATGATCCTTGGCAGTGCAGCAAGTGTCCGAGATTAAGTGGCCCTGTTTACCTGGCCTAGGAAGTGTTCAATAAGTTCTAAGAAATGTTAGGAAGTTGGAACTTGTCTTCAACTTTCAAGAAAGGAGTTTCATATCTGGAACCACTGATCCTGAGCAGTCATCTAGAGCAGCTCATTCCTAATCTTTTGAGTTCTGAGGACCCCTCTTATTCAATACTGGAACCTGGAGAGACCCCCCAATGAATCATTATTGGCATCTGGGCACACCCACTAAGATATTATTGGAATGCGGGGCCTTAGCTAAACATTTCTGATCACGTAAATTGCAAAACAATTCCATAAAACTAGAGAAACACGGATTTGTGAAATAAATACAGAAATTATGACATTTTGGGTTTCAATTCCGACTGGCTGATTATGATACAGCTGTGTGGAATTGAAACTGACAGGTCATTCCAGCGGGCCTCCTAGGGCCTCAAGGAGCCCATCGGCCAGTCGGAACCGGCCCATAATCCATATAGACTGCAGTTTACCCTGTCTGAATTACAGTGCTCATTTTCCGGCAGGGTTTCCAAGCCGGCCTTTTCGACATGGAAACCCTGTCAGAAAGCGTGTTTGGGGGACCCTAGCCGCGCCCCTTTTCCTTGCGGCCTCCGGTTGGGGGCTGTGGGGGCACAATCCCTGCACCTTGTGGCAGGCATCTCGAGGTGCCTGCCAGGTGTTGCATGGATTAACACAATCACCCATTGCTCTATGGGAGCTTGTTACGCAAACTCCCATAGAGCAATGGGAGGTCTGTCGGCCCGTTTTCGCCACTCTGACCGTCTGAATAAGCTCCAACCAACATTGTAATAGACCCCTTTATATTTAATTCATAAACAAATACATAAAAAACAAAAAATGTAATTTCACTGGGAAGGGTGGAGCTTTTTTTACATTCAATTGAGGCCACTTATCGATGCTATTTTCTGTCTGATGCATTTGCACTGCTCCCACAGTCGATCAAAGGATACTAACTTAATTTTTATCCTCCAATTGCAAATTTCTTCACTTTTAAAGAATATTTTAAAAATTTAGATTTTGCTTCTGAATTTATATACGCTTTATTAATCAGTTAATATTATTTAATTTGCTAAGCAGTTGTGTATCTCGGAGAAGAGTTTCCCTGGACCACAGGTGAAGAACCGCTGGTCTAGAGATTATCCAAATGAATTTCATGTTCCAGTCTCCCTGTCCTTCTCTAATTAATTTTCGCTTTTGGCAGAGGTCTAAATTTTAAAGTTAACAAAATGTGAGGCTTCCTTCAGCCTCATTTCTTTCAAGGGACTGATGCCTGTGAGACATATTGATTCCACTAGAATTGAAATCTGAGCGTTTGAAAAGACTTTTCTGTGTTTGAAGGTGAGTCTGTAAAAAATAGATGTATCTGTCTATTACTCAAAGAAACTTACTTACTACTTTCCTAAATCAACCAGAGCTTTATGGCTCCTTCATCTTTGTTACTACTATCTTGCTTCCATGGGAAGGGTTATCTGTACCCCCATCTCACCTCAAAAATAAGCATTTCTCTGACACCTAGTTTTTGCTAATTTTCCATCCCCTGGTGATTTTTCCCAACACACAGGCCCAACTCTTCTTTTTTCCACCCTGCCACACCTGCAGATCTATTCTTGATATCTTTTTTTATTTTTTTTATTTTTTTTTTATTTAAAAAGGCTTTTTATTGGCATCAGCACGAATACATAGAAACATACAAAAATATATATATATACAGGTGGAGCGTACATTAGCGTTTTTTTATATCTTGATATCTTTTTATGATTAAAAAGCACGTTAAAATTATCCAACTAAATGGCAGTTATTTTGAAGCTTGGAATGATGAAAGGCTTGCAATGGTTCGACCTTGTGATCTTATTTCATATGTATGTTACACTGACTGGAGAAGGTGCAGCTGGCTGACAGACAAACATGCTGTGTTTGTAATGCAGACTGTAGGTATTGTTTTGTAGACAGACACTGTGAAGGAATCTGGGTGAGGCTTCCTCAGTAAATGACTTGCTGCGGTCTTTGCTGGGATGAGTCAGCCAAAACTTAATCATAAAACTTAGACAGTGCCATACCTGTATTTTTAGATATGCCATTAGCCATTCCTTTTGGTTTTACTAAAACTGTGTGCGTGTTCAAAATCAGGGTTTGTAGAGCACGGCTACTCACCTGTGAGGGTCTCAAGGTGCTGGGAGGGGGCTGCTGCTGCTCCGTCTATACTCTGGTGTTCAGTAAAGAGCCAGGTCTTGAGGTCCTTCCTAAATTGAGTTGGCAGGTTGGATTGTCTGAGGTGGGTTGGCAGGATGTTCCAGGTCTTGACAGCGAGGTAGGAGAAGGATCTTTCTCCGGTTCTTGTCTTGTGAATCCGAGGGATGGTGGCCAGGGCCAGCTAGGTGGAGTGGAGGTGTCTGCTGGGGACGTAGAATGAGAGGAGGTGGTTCAGGTATGTTGGTCCGGCGCCATGGAGTGCTTTGTAGGCATGCGTGAGGTGCTTGAAGCTGATCCTTTTGTTGACTGGGTGCCAGTGGAGTTATGGGAGATGGTTCGGGATGTGGCTGTGGCGAGGGTTGTCCAGGATCAGTCTGGGTGCAGTGTTTTGAACGTTCTGAAGTTTTCTGAGGAGTTTCTGGGTGACGCCAGTGTAGAGTGATGCTGATGAGTGTGTGGGTGACTGTTTTTCTGGATTCGGTGGGTAACCATCTGAATGCCTTTCGAAGCAGGTGGAGCGTGTGGAAGCATGATTCGGAGACTACGTTGATCTGATGTGTGTGTGCGTGTATATATATATATATATATATATATATATATATATATATATATATATATATATATATATAAGGTTTTGCAAAAAAGAAGACAAATCAAAATAAGCATTGGCAAAACCAAATGGCTGATATCCAACTCCGGACCGAGGGACTTTGCCAGAGCTTGTTTATTGCTGTGATCTATTCACTGACTGGACTTGGAGTGTTCTACATATGCCTCTAGTAAAGATTCTGTCAACTGAGTTTTTTGTGTATTCTTGCTAATGGAATTGTACTGGCATAGAAACATTATCAATTCTTCCTTTAACTTGCAAGAGACCCACCGGTAAGTGCATACACTGGTATTTTCAGTGAGTATTAGCCAAGTGTTCCCCAAGCCATGCTGACATTTTCAGCTTGTCCTGGCTTTCAGCCAACATGACTTGGCAGTCTGGGACTTGCAGGCCTAAATTTATAAAGGGAAATTTGAAACGGTATCTCGTCTCATGTGAAGTGTTGTCTGCCTGAGCCTCCGGAAGATGTCATTCGTAGAGGTCACTAGGCAGCACATGCAAAAGTGTAGGAAGTAGTGGTACTTATCAGGAGACTGGGTTAGAAGGCAGTCCCCTGTGGCAATCATTCTTTTTGTCACCTGTGATCTTCCTTTAAATTTGTGCGGAGCACCCTCTCCCTCCAGCCTCACTCACGCGTTCAGGCAGTTGAGGGACTCTTGTATGAGAGTGCACAGGACAACAAAATACAACCTATGAGCACCAGAATAGCTGCTTTATCATCAAACATGATATAACAATAGTGATGCCGAACTAGTAGGCAAGTTGCAGGCGGCATTGTTATGATGGTGAGCTCTGCGGAATGCATTGGGGCAGGATCTACATTCGGGGTATCCTTGGGAGAACAGAGAGAATCAGTGTTTCTTTTTCAAGCTGGGCAAAGTGTCCTGGGGTCCTTGGTTGCTTCAGCTTGCATATGTTTTCTTCCTTTGTTTACATAGCTCCTGTGCAAATGCCATTTTGGCTCTTGGATGTGACCAGGTCATAGCTGTCTGGCTGGGTTGTGAGTATTTGTCTCGAAACTATAAATCTCTAATTTGCTTTTGGCTCTGAAAATTAGGACCAAGGCCTCCAACTTTATTTTTACCAGCAAGGGGAGCCATTTGAAGTCTCCATGGGTTGAAAGGAGTTGAGCGTTAGCATTGGAAACCTTGGATCATCCTTACTTCATTATTTTTAAGATGGATTGCAGCTAATGAACGTTTCTTTTTGATCGGACAACTACTGTTGGTTCTGTGGTCCAAGTGGTCAGAGTTGAAAAGTGGGCCACAGTGTGGAAATCTGCAGAATAAAGAAAATGGTTACTTCTTTTTAGGGCTTTCAGAAGATGCATGTGCAGATGGAAGGAAGATCTGTCTGGTTAGGGATACAGTACAGTGGAGATGGAGCCCATGACTTCTCATCAGCTTTTTGATGGAGTGAATTGCTTACCTGACGTTAGAGGTGGCAGCACCTTGTGTTTTATCGATAACTAACTGCAGTGAATAAAAGCATTAGTAGAGTTTTTCTGGCATTCCATATGAGACTGCGCTGCAACTTTATTTTTTTTGTCACAGGAATGTGTTTAGAGTCCATCTCATATGATTGCCTTGTAAATGGGTCACCATGAGTAATTAAAAAATGATGGCTATAGTGTGTATTTTACTTATTTAACGTACACATACCATAACTTGTGCCTTCCGCCGTTCTCAAAACACAATTTTGGTCCTATCTGAAATGATGTTGGGCCTGCATCAAGGCGAAATGAAGTTAGACCTCCGAGACAATAAATACAACTTATGTGCCTACTCCATTAACTATTTTTGATTACTAAATGGATATTATGTCAGAATCTGTTGTATTAAATGACAAAATCACATCATTAGTTTTTCATATTTTTCAAATTATATTTCTCAATTTGTGCGTCAAGGAGCAGACTATATGCAAATTGTACAGTTTCAAACATATTGAATGTATTCACATGAACAAACAGCTAAAACCTCTTCAGTACTGACAGTGTGAGTGAGAAACAGTTCTCAGTGAGTGTAAATAACAACTTCATATGCACTCATTGTTTTTAGTAAGGTATGTTGTACTAAGTACATTCTTAGTGGCCAAGAAACAAGTTTTAATTTAGAAAAACAGGGTTAAATGCAAGTACAGTAAGTGAACAATCACCTGGGGATTGTACCTATTAAAGTATGTCCAGAATAATGTAAAAGACAATCAGTGGCTTCAATTTGACTACATGTTGGTAACAGTTGACATTTGTTCCACCCTGTCGTAATGTAATCTGAACCGAAGAGGGCCTAAATTAAATAGGGCTTTCTCTCAAAGAAATCATTACACCATATTGGTTCATATTCATAACTTGAGTTTTGGAACCTCCCATGAAGCCAAGTACTGTTTGAAAAACATACTATTTGCCATTCATGTCCTTGTGGGCTTTAATATTCCATATTCAAATGCATTCATTAAAAAAACAAAAATTAAATTAAAAAAAAGATAAAAAATGAACATCAAGCTGATGGCAAAGAAACATAGTCATGCATGGTATCAAATTCAGTACACCAATGTACATTGATATAATTACTTCAGCAGGGGATGGAAAGTCTAGTTGAAAGTTCAATCACCTATATGGAAAGCTAACTCCTCATCTTTATTAAGCCCCCATGGGAATTTTGTCCCCACTACTATACTGAAATGAGACTCAAGTCTTCTTAACAGTTTCACTCTGTCACCTCAACATTAACTTAGTTCAACTCTGCCAATGGCAAAGTTCTGTAAAAAGTCAAAGTCACCATTATGTTTCTCATTAAAATGATCAGCAGCAGGGTATGAAAAATCATCATTCTAAGAATATTAGAGCAATGCGGGGCTAGTAAAAATGATGTTTGAGGATATGTATATATATCTTCAAATAAAAGCTTATCATTTGTTTAAGAAACTCTTTTTTTTCCCCTTCAAATGCTAGGTTTTTATAACTAAATCATGGAGTTTGGTCTTTAAATACCAGCTTGTCCTTTCCATCAGGTACTCATATGTTGCTCATTTCTCATAGACACTGTCAAGGACAGCAGTCATATACTAGTGGTAACTATAAAATTAGAATTCATGGTGGGCCATAATATATGAGAAATAGCATATTGACTAGTAATAAGTTGCACACAGCATGGAAGGAGGGCCGCCACACTCCAGGTCTCCCACAGTGCCTAGAATGGCCACAATTTGCCAAGGCAGTCCTTCTTATTCGAAGGTAACTATAATGAATAGAATGACTCAAATATGAGCAGTGAGAGCTGCCTTATGCCAGAGCTGTCATAATACATAGAATACCATGACAGAATGGGACCAAGACTAGGCCCAGGTACCTTGAAAATTGTGGCCAATATCTGCAGATCAAAACTGACGATCCCATCCTTTCGCAAAGCATTGTATTGATTCAGGAGGATCATTTTTTGATTTGACCAAACAAAAACGATAGTTATGCAGTAGGAGACAACATATCAGAATATCCTGCAGTAATTGTGTAGCTTACAAGTAAAGGGCTCCACCGCATTTAAGTTTTCAGAAATCATTTGTGATAACAAGCGCTGAAGAGGGCACGCTCAGAGAGAATTCCTGACGATTTAAACGTAATTAGAATGACGTCACATGGGATTATAATTTCCAAATCAGCACAGGCTATACTTTAACTCCTGCATCCCCAATATTAGCTAGGGTCAAACACATGTTAACATCTATGAAACACTGGCATATCCTTGACTGTGCTAAGGACCACCTGCCCTTCCCGGTTACTGTCTATTAAAGGCAATGCAGGGTCTCCAAATGGACCTTTTCTCCCTCAAAACTGGAGTAGCCATGTTCAGTCCCAGGCCCTAACCATCACTTCACCTGGTGGAATCAGAGTACTTTCTGCTCATCCCCAAGAGCAGCCGCACCTCACCCCGGATGCTCCCTCTCCAGGGACTGTGGACAGTGAACCAGCTGCTGGCAACTGGCCCTTCTACCTGGCTACTTACCCTAGCATGATTCCCAGGACTACGACTAAGACTCAGGGGCCGGTAAAAGTGGCCAAGAGTGAGGCACCTTCCCTTCCGAAGCTTTCTTTGACCCATGACATGATCTAAAGCATGTGTCGGGTGCGTGGAGCCTGCTGCAGAAACACTCTCTCTATCCCAGTATATATATATGCTTTGCTTTAGAGTTCAAGGGTCAACCATGAGTAAAAGAGGAGGTGGTTTGGCACAGGTACATTAAATTATGTCAGTAGGAAGAAAACTCACTCATTAATGGAACTGATTGTGGACACTGATCCACTAAAACTTTTGTCCTTTCAAGGATGTCATAAATAGGTACAATTGCACAGTATAACGTTAATTCTCATTTTTGTGTGGACAGAGACATTTTATTTGTGTACTTTATCACTGTGTGAAACACAAGCACACTGTTTTGAGGCAGAAATGAGGGGCTCAAGGGTGCCACCTGATAACTGCTTTTGGTTCCTATGATTAAAGAGAAGACAAGGAAGGGTGAATGCTTCCCGTCTCTAGTCCTGCCTAGCTGGGATCGAAGGAAGCTGGGAAGGGCTGGCATTGCCAAACATGGGGACCAAGGCCTCTTGCAGACACTAGCACAGCAACAAAACAGAAACTGCTGGTGTGGGGGAAGCAAACTTTAGGTGAGGTGACACTGCATGGGTGGCTGATAGGCACAGACTGCAGTATCCAGCAGGTGAGTGAGAGAATGGGTCGTTAGCCACCCACCACCCTTTGAAGGATAGAGAGGCAACTGTGCTTCATTGATGTCAATGCACCCAGGCAGAGTCTGATCGTGACTAGCCCCCCTAAGTATGTTTTATGGGAATAAGAGTGAGCTATTCGAGATCAGACCCTGTGAATGGCTACGAGGGTTGGCCAACTAGCCATCTCCATGGTGGGAGAACCTCTCTTGGGCCTCGCGTCTGCCCAACCAGTGAGAAGAATGAAATGAGAGGCAGAGCAGCAGTGGCTACCTGGTCCATGCTGTTAAGACCCATCCTGTAGGAGAGCAGGGAAGGCACACTTCATCCTGAGTCTGCCCAGGCCGGATCATTGTCAAAATTTGGTACAAGACAGTTGGCCCACCCGACATTCATTGGTGTCCCAAGCATCATAAACTACTTTCCTGTGTGTGAACCCTGTTTTACTTGGCCTGCTCAGCCTTAGCCCTATTGGCCCAGACTGATGTGGCCGTACAAAAACTAAAACTTTAAGTGGTGTCCTTCGGCTGGCTCCAGTTAGGGGTATTTTAACCGTGGATCGAGTGGCCGTGCGGATAATTCACCCCTACTAGAATAAACTAATGAGGCTGTCTTGCGTCAGGGTTGTCAGCAGTCCCCAATATACTATAGAAGTCCTCTATATGCCAGGACCACTATAATGCCTAAATTGTTAACAGTATGCAGATGTAAACTACCTTAATGCCTAGATTTACCCACAGTTGAGGGGCACTTTATGCCATGGCAACTATAATCCCTAAAATAATGTCAATGGGTCAGGGCGAGCCCCCTCATGCCAATGAAGCCTAAATCAGGGTGTGGTTGGCTACCAGATGCCAGGTTGGCTACCATCAATAAATTAGATTATCACACCTCTTGTTTACAGAATTTAAATATGGTTGAACTGTGGGATGAAGCGCTTTGTCAAAAAAAATCTCCAAATGTGAAGGCAGTTGGAGCTTCTTGGCTGACTTGCCACCTGATCCAGTTTTATTTGTGCCATATTATTATTGATTGTTGCCTGCACCTCTCCACTTCCAGCTTTCGACAAATCTAAGGGGGTCCTGAGTGCAGCAGTAAGATGAACCAGAGAAGCAGCAGCACAATACCCTTCTTCATGCAAGCCCCATGCGCGTACACATCAGTGTGACTAACATTGCTGAGCGTGCACTATGTGACCAATCACCATTCACCTTCTAGTATGAAGCGCATTGCAGGCCCCATGCTTAGTGCCAATATCGGCATCACTTCTCAGTTCTCATGCAGCAACATACATAAATAAACCACAAGTCACCTTCTCAGTTTTCGTGCAGCAAAATACATAAATAAACCACATGACCCTTTTTTTAGTGGAGAAAATTGCTGCAGGTTTATTTGCGTAACAAATATGCCAACATGGTGGGTTATCTTACGGGCGATCCAAGGGCAGGCCATCCCCACTGCCGCCTGCCTGCCTGATGAGCCAAATTACAACGTGACCGTCGCCAATCGGTGGTTACCAATTTCGGGAGGGGCCACCCCTCCCATCAGTGGACCGCCAGTCCACGCACTTACTCACGCCCCCCCAGAAGGCGCAGAGCATTCCAGGCAGCCCCGGTTGCTCAGGCCCACAACTGCCCATAGGACTAATGGGGTGCCGTCACTCTTCTAGGGGACAACGCTAAGACATCCATGGGTATCCTTGGTTTAGCACCCATAATGTGTTGCTATATATAGTACCCTTCTGTACCTTGTATACTCTGGATCGCCCTGTAACTCCTCCTACAGCACAAAACAATAAGTTAGATTCCTCCCCTCCCCTTACCACCCTCTGGCTGTCTGCAGGGTAAGCGGTAGGGTAGGAAACAGCGAGACAGGCAGCAGACAAGAGGCTGCACCGTGGGCAGGGGAAGGTATGTGTACCCTTGTCCTCCCCCTCCACAATCAGAAGTGACGCGGCTGACTGAGCCCCTGGTCCCTAGACCGGGGCACTAGTACGCTGACTTGTGTACCTTCCTGTGGCACTAAGGCGGCCGCTGTGTTAGGAAGGTCCCCTGCGTGGACCCCGGGCAGCCTGACATTCAGTCACACTGAGTTTGTGAGCATGGAGTCTAACAACCCTTGACTGGTAACTGGGAGCCGCGCATGTACATATCTGCACATATGGTGAGGCTGAGATGCACAATGAGGCTTAGGGCAAGTTAAAATACGTGCATCTGCTGCAGCTCTGCACAGATGGTAGCACTCCAATACTCCTTCCTCACTGGAAGAACTCAAAGAGTAAGACTGCCACCTTTCACATCGGAGGTCAAGAACCTAATATGGGGAGTCCCGCAGTTTTCATCCCTCAACCCCACCCTGTTCAACATATTCATGACCCCGCCCGCCAATTTAGGTGCAGTTCACAGTGTGCATGTCTCTATGATCACAACATTGACCTGTAGCCTGTTTATTTTTCTTTGCTTCCCTGTTTGCAAAAATCTCAGTACCCTTTAGGAGGCCTAGCAACCGGAGGGCGGCTGATACATTTTGTAATATTACTTCTAGGACACCTGATCTGCTGTCAGTCAGTCAACTATTTTCATTACAAAAGTAAAAGTTAAACTATACTTTACCCAGAGATATAAACGCTTACAGGAAAAGCTAAGTTTGATTCCACGGTGTGCAAAGGTGGATGAAGTGCCCAAGTGTGTGGTAGTATGTGGTGTCCCTGTCTGGCTTCTGGAAGTGTACACTCCCTTTGCCAAGTTGGTAGGACTCTTGGTGTGTTGATGCACTTGGTGGTCTTCCTGCAGAAATAAGAGACTGTCAAGATAGGAGCTGCTCCTCAAAGCAGGGTGGGTACTTGGAAAACCAGTTTGAGCCACAGTATGGATGACTCCGGATCCCGCAATACGGCGAACTGAGAAGGTGCAAAGCTGAACAACAGTTAAGCAATAGCCACCAGCAATGATAACCCCGGTAGTGGCTGTTATACAGTTTGGACATTTCACCTGAATGCTTGCTATGCAAAGGCAATACAGAAGTCCGCAAATCTCTGTTCAGACAGTATAACTAGTGACCGCTAGACACCCCACACTTTCGTGGAGATAAGAATATTTGGGAGCAGTGTGGTACCCAAATTACACAATATTTGAGGGAGAAAAGCAGGATGATGGTGGAGATCTAGCTTGTCCTGCAAAACAATGAGCAGACTGACCTGAGGCAGGGCAGGACACCAAAGAGCTTAGAACGCAGGGTTCACGCTGCCTCCCTGCTGTCATCAGATGATGACGGCTCTGAAATCCATCTTGAGTCGGAGAGGCTAGCGGTCAATAGTTGCAGTTTGAAAACTGGGTTTCAGCTGATGTTAAAGTCTAAATTTGAGCTCAGGCCACGGTTCTTGGGGAGACCCTCGCCGACATTGAGGCTGTGGTGGGAATAGGAGCCATTCCACAAACTGGTGAGCCCTCATGATCATGTTTCAGACCGCACTTTTAGCAGGTTTCTGGCGTCACACCTCAATGAAGAGCTCCTGAATTTTGAGTGATCCTGTGGGTTATCAGATGCATATCTCGAGTGATCCTGTGTGTTACAAGATGCAGATCTCGAGGGATCCTGTGTGTAATCAGATGCAGAATTTTGATCCTGTGTGTTATCAGATGAAGAGCTTTGAGTGATCCTGTGTGTTATCAGATGGAGAGTTTTGAGTGATCATGTGTGTTATTGGATGCAGAGCTCTGAGTGGGCCAGTGTACTATCATGCAGAGACGCTGTGGGCCTGATTCACAAAGGGCCTCCGCACTTGTGGGGGAGGCCCCGCAGTCGTGGGGGAGTCTCCACACTTGGGCCTTTCTGAAAAAGCCCCTGATTATGTAGCACATTGTAACATGGTTTGAGCGAGTGGGTATTATCAAGAGCAGAGGTCCGAATGAGTTTTGATATTAACATGGGAAAAGGGACACAAAAGTGGCGCAAGGGGCTTGTACATCTTCCCTATAATTCTTAGTGACTGTTAGTAGCAAAGTTCTCAGAAAAAGTGGCTATTTGATTAGATCAGAGAGAAACAAAATTTACATTAAAAAAGAGCTCCAAGATGCCACAAAGGCGTGGAAGCCCCGCAAGATACTGCCCTAGTGAATGCCAGCATGCCTGACAATGAGCAGGAAAGTGATCTGGTCACTGCCTCGCCAACCAACCAGATGAATATTGCTTCAGGGACGGTACAAGCAAAGAATCTAGAAGGTCTAGCACCCAGACAGAGCTGTACCCCCTCGACCAGTGCACGGGTCTATGTACCAAAAGACACAGCAACAGTACAGGCTCCTACCCCGGGAACATGTTCTCTGGGTACGAGGAGGGAAGAGTAGACCTCGGGCTGTGCCTGAATATTCAAAGAACAGACATGTGAGTGACACTGGGCGTTTTCCAGAACTAAAGCAATGTAGGGTATTGTAGAAAAGATAACAATAACACAAGATACGTTCATGATGGAGAACATTGCAGTGTGTCTGTTTTATCTGACTCTGCTGTGAGCAAAAAATACAAATGCAAAACATACTTTCTTTGAATATTTTCGCGGGCCAGCTCCGGTAAAACTTGTATGAAAAATGTTAGTATTTCATTGAAAGATTGAACCTGCTTATTGAAACATTGACAGATTCAGCGTGCGCCTAGCGCCCCCTTGCGTCCTGTTTCTTCTTTCCATTTCCTTCTGCCAAGGAAGATTGGCTCAAGCATGATTTGTGTCTGACTCTCTTTGTAGTAAACTGTAATAAACTGTTTTAATGTATGCTCGTTCCCAAATCAATGTCGGGTTAGTGGCGATGCTGGCCTCGTATTTTGAAGATTTGACACTTTGAAGACCCAGGAGCTCACTTTATGTACCTTGTTGCATTTTCATGGCTGTTTTTTTGGGATTTGTGCTGCTGTCAAATTGGTGTTTTGAGCATAGTGCGCAGTGTGAGTTATGGCACGTGTTGTCTACGTTGGAATCCATAACTAGCCAATGTCAGTGTTTTTTTCCGCTTGAGCCAGAACAATAACTCCGTTTTTTAGGTCTCGCCTGTCGATGCGCATGCGCATCGAGCTTGCGAGACTATGGGGGCTTATCCACTCTTTATCCAACTTGCAAGGAATCGTGGCGATTCCTTGCAGTGCACGAGAAATTGAAGGTCAATGCGCATGCGCAATGAGCTTCAAAGCGCGTGCACAAGCCCCCAGCCGCCTGCATTGCCTGCTCTCTCTGTCACAGCCTCCCCCAGCTCCGCCTCCTCACTTTTTGATTGCACGGCCGTTAGGCCGTGCCTCCCCTACTCTACTCCCCCCTCCTTCTCCACTCCCCCTCACGAGTGTCACGACGCACCTCCGGATCCGCCCCCTCCCCATTTTCTCTGCCTGCCATGTCGCGTCGCATTTCTCCTCCCCCCTCCCCCCAGCCGCCTGCCTTGCCTACTCTCCCGCCCCCTCACTTCTTGATTGCACGGCCGCTAGGCCGTGCCTCCCCTACTCTCCTCCTCCTACTCTCCTCCCCCCTCCCCTTATCTGGCCTTCCCTCTGTCTGTTCCCTCTCCCCGCTCCGCCCCCTCCCCTGCCCGCAGTCTGTTCGAGACTGACATCGGCGGATGTTGCCGAATCTACCAGGCGAGTGCAGACACTAGTATACGACACTCTGGGCATTCTTCTAAAGTGTTGTGTAAGTATGTCCCGATACTATTTAATACAGTAAGGGACATAACATGATTGAACTTTTTAGCCATACACACGACCTTTCTTTGAGCTGTTGTTTCTAATAAACTGGCACTAACGGTGGCTCTACGTTTAAAGATATCTAGATGCACTGCTGGCGCAGATACTAACACGCGCTATAGAGGGGTTTTCTTTAATTGGGTTAGTCACCCATTGTTACTGCTATGGACCCGCATTTCTCCTCCCCCCCTCCCCCCAGCCGCCTGCCTTGCCTACTCTCCCGCCCCCTCACTTCTTGATTGCACGGCCGCTAGGCCGTGCCTCCCCTACTCTCCTCCTCCTACTCTCCTCCCCCCTCCCCTTATCTGGCCTTCCCTCCGTCTGTTCCCTCTCCCCGCTCCGCCCCCTCCCCTGCCCGCAGTCTGTTCGAGACTGACATCGGCGGATGTTGCCGAATCTACCAGGCGAGTGCAGACACTAGTATACGACACTCTGGGCATTCTTCTAAAGTGTTGTGTAAGTATGTCCCGATACTATTTAATACAGTAAGGGACATAACATGATTGAACTTTTTAGCCATACACACGACCTTTCTTTGAGCTGTTGTTTCTAATAAACTGGCACTAACGGTGGCTCTACGTTTAAAGATATCTAGATGCACTGCTGGCGCAGATACTAACACGCGCTATAGAGGGGTTTTCTTTAATTGGGTTAGTCACCCATTGTTACTGCTATGGACCCATATTAAAGTTTTCATTGTAAGCCATGTGGGGCAATATCACTGGGGGGGGCAAATGCAACTCACCCCTCACCCTCACACAGTGCAATAGGTCTCGGAGCATTTGAGTTAGAGCTTTTAGAAATGTTTATGGCTTTTTTTTTTGTAATTCTTTAGCATTGGCTACAGGAAACAAAAATGCTAAAGATTTACAAAAAAACCCCATAAACAATTCTAAAAGCACTAACTCTAATGCTGCGAGACCTATTGCATTTCCAATGCTTGTTAACTGTGGTTGTCCAGTGAATTTCATTGTTTTTTATGATGTATGTATTCTTAAACCTCCACTACGCGTCCTTTGGCTGTGTGCAGGAGTGCATAATTGCAGGGCAGGGCTTGGCTGTATAGCAGGCCCTGCACCCTACCTGCATCATGCCCCCAGCCCTCCCTGCACAGGGTCATGGCAGGCCACCTATCCCTGCTGTGCACGGCCGCAGCAAGTAGCCAACATCCACTGACTATGTCCTTTCGCTGAACTGTTCCTGTTGGTGTTGGAGAAGGATCAGGGCTGATTTGCTGGGCTGACTGGGTCTAATCTGAGGTGGCATGGTGAGCAATATAATGATGGACTGGGAATTGGCCCTAGTAATTACCAAAGGCTGAGATTAATTCAATACTTTCTTGTTTACTTCATTGCAATGCTCTAAGTGTGACAGTCATGCCCAGATGTGTTTCCTGTGCTCACTATGCCACTGAAACCAAGTTGCACCTGAATGAAGAGGCAAAAACCAGGCTTAGGTTGCTTGTGTTCTGGTTCAGAAAAGATCTGCTTTTTTGGCAGACCAGGCTGGGCTGTTCCTAGAGAAGTGTGGCTCAGTGGAGAAGTGTGGCTCAATGGTTAGAGCGGCAGACCCTGATGCAGAGGTCTAGCCCGGGACAAGGGTTCAATTCCCTGCCTCAGCGGGTCTTGAGCTCAAAAATTCCACGGACCTGATCATTCTCGCCTCGGTGCCTATTCCAATCATGGAGTCCCACTCTGCAACTCTGGGCAATAGCTTGCTTAATCTACACAACGGCCCCCACAACGCTAAGGATGCCTGGCCTCCACCTTGGGGGTGCCCAGGAGTGGACACCTCACAGGGAAAGCCAGGATGGGTTCCACAGCGGTATTCGTACAAGCGCCTTGAGACCCTTGCGGGTGAGTAGTGCGCTATACAAGTATCATTTTTTTTTTATAGGCGTAGGACATAAGCTGATTTGCATATGGCTAGGTCTAATCATCTGAGATGGAAATGTAGGAAAAATAATGGTGGGCCTATTTTTACCTGTGAGTGAGAATAAGTCAAGCATTCCACTTATCAACACTTTTCTCTTTACCCGATTCTGATTAGACTGGTTTTTCCTGGTTTGTGGTTTGTGAGTGACTAGTTTCAACCATGTTCAATCGTTACTTCTTCATATATAATGGAACACAGAAATGCATGCTTTGTGTGAAGATTTCTTGTTAACCTATCCGTGTGGTTGTGGGGTGAGTCAACAAAATGGCTCTGTCCACTAAGTGCTTGTTGCTGGCATTTTGAGTAATCTACAGTTCAGTTTTGAATCAGTCAAAGCCATTTCAGCCTTTTATCCCTCCAGCTTGATAAATTGAGTAGCATTCATCTGGAATAGTAAAGCTCGATATTTACAACCTGTAGAAATGCATGGAGCTGAGCTGCTAAGCATTACATTAAAATCCAGTAATTATCGTAACGTGATATGTATACACTTGCTCTTTGTCATGTTGGATAGCGTTATTGGCTCCGTTCTCATTTATGTTGCCTGAGGTTTGCTTTTGCATGGAACCTATTGATGTAACCCATCCTCGTTCTGATGCAGGCAACATACAACACCGACAAGCAGCCAACTCTTGGAGAGCATTGCCATGGGCGGGACTACCTAATAGGCTCTAAACATGCAACAGTCACCTGCGCTCCGAGGCTTCAGGTGCAAACGAGTCAGTGATGTAACAAAAGCACCCGGAGCCCCTGCAGTGCAGGGGGAGCCCGAGCTCCTTGGGTGCCCACTGCGGCACTTGCAAGTCCATTGCCTGAGAGCTTCGGACTGGGTCCGGAGAGTGGGAGGTAGCCAGACGCGCAATGCCCATTGGGCTCAATGGGCTTCAGCCTCCCCCGTCGTGTATGTCAGCCCGGGCTGAGACAGCTTCCTGGGCACACACACCTGAGTACTTCACAGGTCTTTAAAAGACCATTTACTTGCTAACGAGGCTTAGTTGTGTTTTAACCCCTTCTTAGAGCCCCTGCATCTCCACTCTGCATATTGCTGGAAGAATCAGCCCCCCCGAAATATTTAGTAGCCCCCCTCTAAATTTGGCTCTAGTTGCGCCTCTATTGGTGGCCCTGGTTGTACTTTGCAGGGGGGCTCTAGTTTTGCTACACCAGTAACTGAGTTCCTTTGGGTCATGTGCTGCTCTTCCTACAAGTAGTTGGGCAGCTCACATATAATAATAATCCACATTTGTAAAGCGCACAATCACCCGTAAGGGTCTCTAGGCGCTGGGGGCCGTCGGGAAGATTAAGCAAGCTATTGCCCAGAGTCACATGGTGCTGGGCTAATCTGCCACCGGAGCCGGGGATCGAACCGTGATCCCCAGATTCCGGAGTCAGTCGCCCTGGCCGCGGCGCCACACCTCTTCCCAGATCAGTGGTGTATATGCCTCAGGTATCTCACCCCAACACGAGCATGAAAAGCCCAAAAGCCTGGTCTCACCCTTTTCCCGCACTCTCCATTCTCCTCAGAGTTCCTCGTTACTGAACCCTGCAATACATGCAATTTTGCGCTAATCTATCCCTCCGTCTTCCCTCCTCTGCGTCGCTTCATCTCAGCCACGACCTCTTCAGTTCCTCGTTTGATCAATCTTACATCCTCTGAGATTATGCCCGTAATAATGTTCTCAGTATTTGATGCAAGACATTACCTCTTCATTGTTCTTCTTATAATATAAAGCACCCCTGTACTTCACAGTGCACACGTGCTATGTAAAACCATCAAATACATTTTATAAAATGGATTAAGGCTTTGACTGAAGCCCTTTGTGTCACTCAGAATGTGAGCTGGTGAGGCGGAATGAAAGGAGATCCAGCCTGCTGCCTGAAATACAGTAAAACCCTCTACCTAGATCTTCACTAGGGGGCGAATCCCAAAATGGAGGCTGATACAAATTTTCAGTGTCCACTTAACTCTCAGTCTCAGCTGGACTATTTTTACAGTCACCTTGTTTACCTCCAAAGACTACTACATGCAAAACCTATTCACAGTTATCTGTCATCAAGCAGTATATAACTTTGTTCCAGGATTTCTGTAATCTTCTTTTATTTTATTTTTAAGAAATATTCCTACTAGTCCTCTTTGTTCAGCCTTAGCGAGACTACGGAAGGTGCTAGACATCTATCAGGAAGCACCACTGAACCTGCCTTTTCTTACACAGTCTCCAGGATTTGGATTATCTTTTGCACTGCTCTTTGATCCCAGTAAAATGTGTTCTTTTCACAATGACCTCAAAACCTAGCGGTGCAGTTTTTCAGTTTACTTTCCTATCTCCTGATAGAGTTCTTGCTTCTAGTGCCAGGATACACCCCTGGGTCGCTGTTCACATTTTGCAAGTCTCTTTTCATTCATTTATTCACACAGCGCCAGCAACACGGTAAAGGGGTAAAAGTTTTTTAAAAGGCACATATATTTATTTTTGAATTAATATATTTGTGCTCTTGACAATTATTTTGAGCTCTTTTTGTGATGTTTACACGTAAGTGATCTTATGTTTTTGTATTTTTTTGGTCCATACAAGGGAGGAAGGAGGGTGCGCCACACGTTCTTCAGATGGACCAAAGCTTAGGGCCGTGCTCTCCACAGAAAGGAGGCTAAGGGCTTTCACATATATTACACAGCCTCTACCGGGGACCTGTTCTTGCAAACACTGAGGACTTCTCCCATGAGATAATTCTCATTATACAATCTGCCTCCGCCTCTATGCTTTCCATGGCTGTGAATTTTGCCCGGTGTTCCCGCACTGTGCAGTCCCCTCCCCCACACATAGAACATGGAACCCATTCCCAACTCTCTGGAACCTCCACTTACCCTCGCATGATTACGTTTAAATCCGCTAAACACACACAATCTAGAAGAGCCTGACAAGACCAGATCAGATCACTCCCCTTGTTCTTTACCTTCTCCATACCTAGTTTTAGGTTAGGGTTTTAATATGCGAACCCTCCTTGGGGTATTTTATGGTTATGACTTCTTTATAGTTGCTAATGTGCTGTAACTACTGTCCACAACATATTCAAGACAAGTGTGATAGTCTGGCCTTGGAAAAATACCCTTATAATGCATATTTTAATTATACTCTGTTCTTTTGGGTTTACCATGGAATTCCTGTAATATTATACCAACATTACAGTATGTAATACAAATGCCAATAAACTGACGAAGGATGGACTGACAAAGTCATTGTTTTTTCTAATACCAGCTTTTCATATTATTGTTTTCGGTAAATGTTTAAAGAAATGTTTTTTATGTATAAGGATTATTATCTAAGGGCGGGCTATGATTGTCTGTGTTTTACATTACAGGAGCTATTGAAACCGACAGTCAACGAGTGCCGGGATCCGAAGGTGCAGTATGCAATTATTTGGGGATTTGGCGGGGCAGTCCCTAAAGCGTCAATATAGTTATTGTTCTTAAATTCCAAATTAACTAATTTGACAGAAAGACTACGGGATCAAGTTCAAACCCAACTGTCCTAAAAGAAGATGATTGTATCAAATGACATCATTGTCATGCCCCAAACAGCAATCCCTTGACGTTGGGGCTCCCTCAGCCTTATTTTCCAATATTTTGAAAGTAATGGAATGTGGTCTGTTTTCAGTGTCACCACCCATGAGACCTACTTCAGTCGGCCTTTCGGGTACCCACTACACCCAAGACAGCTCTAACTCCTCCAGATCTAAGTACTTGTAGAGACACATGCCAATGGTTCGATTTAGCAGCATGAAATTATAAAGGGGAAAAAAGTGTTAATAGACAGTCAATTAGCCAATAATCCTCCTTGTCACATTATAATCCACGGATAACCATATAAGGTTAGTTAGTTTATTACCTAGGCAAGAATATCTGGACATAGAGACACCTCAACACGAGGGTATAGAAATACAAAGGAATTAGCATGAAGCCAAATCTATGCATCCAATATAAATGGTGCAGCATGAACAAAACTATTAGTTCCAGAAGTAGGATACAGAGAATCAGGAAGTATGAGTTGAAATTTCCCTGCATCGAAGGTTGATGAATAAAGAGCATTAAGGGGGCGTGGCTTGGACGCCGATCGGGATGGCGGCGTGAGCTCGTAGCTCCGCGCAGAATCCCGTTAATTCTCCTGTTTTCGGAACCCTAGGCGGCCCGGAGACGACGCTCCTGCCCTCTGAAGTGTGAGGGGATAGCTGGACACTATTGGTGAGCCGCTGGGGGACTGCAGGCCCCGAGGAGACCGAGTCGAAGAAGCGGCTGAGGTGTTGCCGAGGGTGCGAAGAAAATGGCGGCGTGGAGTTCGGCGGGCCCCGAACTTCAGCTCTGAGCCGAGTTGTCGCCGACTGGCGAGGGATACTGGCGGGAGATCCTGCACTCAGCTGATCGAGGCACTGGGGTCGGCGGTGCTATGCCTTGGGGCCGAGTGACGCTGCCTTGACTCGCCAGGAGCTTGGGGACCCTGACTGGCTGCCGCCCGGAGACTCATCCTTTCCCCCTCAGGCTCCCGAGGGGGGCGGCGGAGAGGAGTGTACCTAGCTGGTCGTTGCT
This sequence comes from Lissotriton helveticus, assembly GCF_964261635.1. Classification (NCBI taxonomy): domain Eukaryota; kingdom Metazoa; phylum Chordata; class Amphibia; order Caudata; family Salamandridae; genus Lissotriton; species Lissotriton helveticus. Next base: position 1,731,968,677 of record NC_136059.1, on the reverse strand, counting down.
CCTGTGAGTTTCAGTGGAGACATTGCTCTGCCCGGTGCCCGACGACCGGCACTAGCCTACGGGCGCTGACGACAGCGGGCTCCGGGACCTGTGACGCAGCACCCTGGAATGGCGGCGACTGGAGGGCCGATGGCCGGGAGATGCACTGAGGAGGGCTCGGCGACATCGACTCGGCTGGGCGAGGGTCCCTCCCCGGAGCTTGACCGAGAACAGCGGCTGAACCGGCGATTGGATGCCATACTTGATGCGATCGCCTCGACTAAGGACGCGTTGCACCAGGACATCGCCCAAGTGGCCACGGGCCTAGGGCTGCTCCGCGCGGATCATGCGAAGCTAGCGGACAGAGTTAAGGACCATGACCAACTGTTGCTGGACCTGAAACCATCGGTGGTGGCCGCGGAGCATAGGATTGCGGACATGTTGGCCCGGCTGGACTCGCTGGAGCGGAGGGCGGAGGATGCCGAAGGCCGCAATAGGCGGAACAACGTGCGGGTCGTCGGCCTTCCGGAACGAATTGAGGGGGAGGATGCGGTGGCCTATATGGAGACCTGGTTCCGCACTGTGGTGGCGCCGGAGGGGCTCACTCCTTTTTTCACGCTGGAGCGGGCCCACCGGGTACCTGCTCGCCCGCCGGGGATTGGCCGCCCCCCCCGACCGATGGTGGTGAGGCTCCTCCACTACAAGGACCGAGATCTCCTCATTCAGCGGGCCAGGATGTCGGGCCCTTATGAGGTGGAGAACAGTAGGGTTACGATCTTCCCGGACTACACCCAAGCGGTCCAGAAAAACCGGGCATCATTCTTGGCGGTGAAGAAAGAACTCAGGGAGGAAGGCGTTCAGTATTCCTTGCTCTACCCGGCTAAGTTGCGGATCATCATGGATGGGGCTACGCACTTTTTTCAGACTCCGGACGAGGTTTGGCATTGGCTGGAGTCGTATAGAGCGGGGACGGACAGATCGCATAAAAGCAGACGAGATGACCCCAAGCGGCCCCGGGTGAGGCAATCGCAACGCATCAGATCCCGCAACAGGCGCCAGCGGGAGAAACGGGAGGCTCAAATGGCGGCGGAGAAGAGGGATGCACTCGCAGCGACGGCGGCCATTACAGGGTCGCAACAGAACAGTGAACGGGCAGAAACGGACTCGGGAGGGAAAGGCAGCAAGACGGGCGAGGAACTCTCGGAGGCGGAAAGCTCGAAGGGGCCGACGGTGACCCCACAGACTTCAGATGGTATCTTTTGCGGCTGAGATTGGACTGGGCTAGTTCGAGACTTCATGGTAGGGTGGTATCCTGCTGTTGGGGGACGGGATGCCGGGAGGGGAGGCTGTGTGCTTCGGGAGGGATGGAGGCGCGGGGTGCGGGCTCCGCTTGCTGGGGTCGGCGGCGACTCACCCCCTTGGGCCCTTAAGGCCGACTGTGGTGGAGACCACAGGGTAGGAGTGTGTGAAGTTGGTTCAAGGTTTGGATGGGGGCGGACATTGGGTTCGTGTGCTCTGTCCTGGGGAGTGGGGTTTGGGGAGTTTTTCTGTTTTGGGGGTGTTCGGGGGGGGCAACTGCATTGGGGGGGCTGTGAACATTCGTTATTTGATTTGGACTGTACGAAGTTGGAATGGGGACGTTACCTAATATGAAATGCCTGACGTGGAATGTCCGGGGGCTGCGAACTATGGTGAAACGTCATAAGGTCCATGCATATCTAGTACGCAGGGGGGTTCAGATTGCCATGCTCCAGGAGACTCATCTCACTAAGAAAGAGTGTACTGCCTTGCAGAAACGATGGAGGGGCCAGGTGTTTGGCACCACTTACTCAGCGTATGCCAGGGGGGTGCTGATCTGGGTGAGGGCGGGGATACCCTTTCAATTACTGAATCAAGTTGTGGATCCGGATGGCAGGTTTGTGGCGGTGGAGGGGAGGTTATATGGACGGGATGTGGTTTTCTGCTGTGTGTATGCGCCGAACACTGATCAAGCTCGATATTTTGATAGCCTCTCGGGGTCTTTGGCCTCTTTCCTGGCGGCCCCAATAGTGCTAGGGGGGGACTTTAACTCGATCACGGATGTGGCTCTGGATAGGTCCCATCCCCCCCTGGTGGACTCCCCGGTGCGCAGGTTAGCCGCGCACAGGAAGGACTGGCAGGATAGATGGGGGTTGTTGGATGTCTGGAGGGAGCGGCACAGGGAAACCAGGGATTATTCCTTTTACTCTGCTCTTCATGACCTGCATGTCAGGATTGATTCGGTGCTCTGCAGTGGATCCCTAGCCCCGCTGATCTCCCATGCGGAGTACTTGGCTAGGACGATCTCAGATCATAACCCCCTATTGGTGCACATTCAGTGGCAGAGAGAGCGCTCAGTAATTCCAACGTGGCGGCTTCGGCCGGAAACGCTTGAAGATCCTGTGTTCACTGATGCGGTTCGACAAGGCATTGATAGCTATTTCGGAGTGAATGAGGGGACGGCCACGAGTAGGTCCACTGAATGGGATGCAATGAAAGTGGTGGTGAGAGGAGTGTGTTTGGGTAGGTTTTTGAATGCTCGCACGGCTGTGTTGACTGACCTCATGAAAGCGGAAGAAAGGTTGAGGGATTTGGAGCGCCGCAGGCCAGCTAGGCCGGACTTACAGGCCCAGCTCTTAGAAGCGAAAGGAGTGGTCGCCACCGAGACGGAACGTTTACGATGCTATGATCACAGGCAATATATCATCAGGGCGCATGCGGAAAGAGACAAGGTGGGTACCCTCTTGGCCAGACTGGCTAATCCGGTACTTAGGGGCTCCCCGATCCTCGGCATTCGTACTGCGCAGGGAGAGATGGTATACACCCAAGCAGCGGTATTGGAATGTTTTAGGGGGTACTATGAGGAACTGTATCAGGGCCAACTGGGAGTGGGGGTCCAGGACATTGCGGAATACTTGGGGGCGAGGCAGCTTCCGGTCCTAGATGAGGAGGACGCGAAGGAACTGGGCGGCCCGATCACGCTCTCAGAAATACGAGCGGCCATTAAGCATATGGCCCGCAACAAAACGCCCGGGGTGGACGGATTACCGATTGAATTTTATCAGCGGTATGCGGACAGTTTGGCGCCCAGGCTGCTGGCGGTGTACGCTGAAGCCTTCGAGGCTGGGGTATTGCCTGGGTCCATGCGGGAGGCCTTGATTGTGCCGCTCCTAAAGCCTGGCCGGGATGCTGCGGATGTGAGGTCTTACCGCCCGCTATCCATGCTGACGGTGGATTATAAGATTCTGAGCCGAATACTGGCCACCAGGCTGGCCCCATATATGACGGGCCTGGTACATAGGGACCAGGCCGGGTTCATACCCACGAGGAGCACGGCGCTGAATATTCGCCGCCTGGTGGGGATAATGGACGCCATCTTGGACGAGGAGGGAGCCCCGGCGGTCCTATCCGTGGACATCGAGAAAGCCTTTGATAGCCTGGAATGGCAGTTCCTGGACGGAGTTTTGGAGAGGTTTGGCATGGGCGAGGGGTTCCGCAGGTGGACAGGGGTCTTGTATGCTTCGGCAGCGGCGAGGGTGCGTTTGGGCGGCCTGGTGTCTGCGGCGTACCCGGTGGGCAGGGGCACGCGGCAAGGATGCTCTCTGTCCCCCCTGTTGTTTGCTCTGGCGATCGAACCTTTGGCGGTCCATGCGAGGTCGGGTGTCAGATACGCGGGGATAGCGAGAGGCGGGCAGTGGCATTATATATCGCTGTATGCGGATGACTTGCTCCTGTACCTGGCTGACACCTCGCGGGCGTTGGCCGGTGCGATGGAGCTGTTGTCGGAGTTCGGCCGGCTGTCGGGCCTTAAGGTCAATTGGGCGAAGACTTGTGTGTTCCCGCTGCGAGCGGGCTCGCCCGTTCCTAGTGGCGACTTGGGCGTGGTGTGGGAGCCATCTTGTTTCACCTATCTGGGTGTTCGCATCTACCACGCGACTGCGGACCTCTTGGAGGGCAACATTGGTCGCTGTGTCCGGGCACTGAGGGGCAGCTTGTCTTTCTGGTCGACCCTCCCGCTGACGGTTCTGGGTAGGATTGCACTTTTGAAGATGGTGGCGCTCCCCCGCTTCCTCTATTATTTCCGAACGCTGCCGGTCTGGATTCCCCAAGGGGTCTTCAGAGACCTGAGATCGATGATAATTGGCTTCTTATGGGGACACGGCCGCCGTAGAGTGGCCCTGAGCACGCTCCTTCGCCCTAAGGTTGAAGGGGGCATGGCTGTGCCTGACTTCGAGCTGTATTATCTAGCGGCGCAGCTGCAGGTTCTTACACAGAACGTAGCTAGGGTGTTCCGGGGTCCAGAGGAGGACCGGGACCGAGGGATACGACGCCACGTGCTGTCTTATATTGTCATGCAGCAGAGGCTTGAGTTGCGGGCCCTCACTATGGAGGAAAGGACGCTCCGGCTGTGTTGGCAGAGGAGCCTTAGGAGAGCGAGGGCTTCGCGGCCTTATGCGCCGGAGATCCCGATCGGCATGCTGACGGCCTTGCCGCACGGGGGAGATTGGTCCCCGTTGCTGGATTGGGAGGAGGCGGGACTACAGGTGGTAGGCGACTTGTACATAGATGGGGCTTTGGCACCGTTCGAGGCGCTCCGGGACCAGTTCGGGCTGCCCGACGGGGGGTTCCTCCTGCACGCGGCAGTGGTGGCTGCCATACAGAAGCACTGGAAAGGGGGGCTCGTAGAACCCACGACGACTATGGCGTGCCAATATGTGGTGATGGCAGCAGGCACGGTTAAAGCTGTGACGTGCCTCCATAATAGGATGCTGAATGAGGGACTGGAGCCACTCCTGGGGCTCAAGGCTAAATGGGAGGAGAGTGTGGGCCGGCACATACCGGATACGGCTTGGGGACACATCCTGCGGCGCACGTGGAAGGGCACGAGAAACGCGCGCTTTCAGCAAGTGCATTTCTATGTGCTTCATAGGGCCTATTTAACTCCAGAGAAATTACAGCGGTACTTCCAGGTGCCGGAAGCCCGATGCCCACGGTGTTCGTCTCTGGGAGCGGACATGGATCACTTGTTCTGGAAGTGCCCGCAATTGGGGACCTATTGGGCGGAGGTAGGGGGACTCCTGAATGCAGTGACAGATAGGGAGGTGGAATTCGATATGGCGGCGTGCCTGCTGCTCTGGTTCCCGCCCACTAAACGCACCAAGGTGACGAGCAAGTTCCTTGATCTGGGTCTGATATTGGCGCAGAGGGAGATATCGTGGCATTGGAAGTCCAGGGGGGGGCCCTCGCTGCGTAGATGGAAGAATGAATTGCTGCGGTGGTCTGCCTGCGAGAGTGTGCTCCGGATGCGGCAGGCTGTTAAGATGGGGAATGAGACGGTTTTGGATGCGGCGCGTGCATGGGAGCTAGTGGTGCAGGCCTTGCGTGATTCTTTTGTGGACGACGAGGATGGGGAGAACTAAGCCAGTGGACACCACGGGGCGAACACAGAAGTGCTATATTCCGCACTGTGGTGGTTCCATCTAACTCGACAGGACGAGGCGTACGCCCAGCAGTTGCCGGGGGGGGGGGCCTTGGGGGGGACTGGTTCATGGGGGTTCGGGGTGGGACGGAAGCCACTGGATGGTAGCCGCCTGGGTGCCTTGACTCTACTAGGATGGTTGGCACAGTGTGGAGTATGAAAGGGCTGGAGGGAGCAGCCAGGCGAGATAGAACGATAGCACCTAGGGTAGGCCCCGATATGTCACTGCTTTACCTCTGGGATGGCTGACGGAGATGTTGTTGTGGGTGGGGGGGATAAAAGCAGATACGTACAACGACTTTTCGACCATGGTCCCCGTGGGACGTGCACCGTGCTTTTCCTATTGAATGTACTAACATGCCGCCCGGCCCCCGGGATGCGGGCTGAATGGCTGTGTACAGTTTGGACTTCTTAGTGGACGAGGGGATGTCATGAGAGCACTGGTTGATTGATTGTATCCTGTGGTTTCTAATTCTGCAATAAAAATATATTTGAAAAAAAAATGAATAAAGAGCATTAAATCTATCCCTACTCTATCACTAAGATGAAATCCTTACATTCGCTCAAGACAACATCCCTCGATGATGCCCTAACATTAAGGAGCCTCTTTTTAGTTCTTTTTTACAAAAATGTTGAATATCCACAGGGGTCTTAAGATTCATGGCCAAATTACATTCAATTAAAAGACCAAAAATATGATTTAGCCCTACATGAGCATTTCAGTGAAAAAAAGAAAGGTGTCAATACGTGTAGACTTCCTAAGAAGCCTCTCAATTATCAATAAGTAAGTAGCATAAAGCCACTATTGAATGAGAAAGAGCTCATTCTCGGATGCTCCCTCTCCGAAGGCAAGAAAGAAGTGGGCCTGTCCCTAATTCCAACAATCTGTTATTCACAAGTAGCTTTCCCATAATGCACAGCGTGAGCATATTCCACAATGAGCAGTCATGGGAGTACTTTTCAACGGTGTTCTCCGTGTACATCCCTCGTAACAATTCATCCTTGGCTACCATGCCTTCTCCTGTGTGAATCCGTCTCTGTCTTTATCACCTCCAAACCATGTAACTGTATCTTCTTTTCTCCTTGCCTGGCTACTAAAATAAAGACGTTACATTTTTCCTAATGAATACTTCTCCACCTGCAATGTAATTGTGAGAAAGAACAGATTCCACAGTGCACATTAAATTCAAACTATTAATTCTAAAGCGAGAGTTGTCAGGGACTGGCATTTCAGGCCTACAACTTTAGCTAACATAAGAACATATCACTCTAAGCATTAACAGATTTACATAACTCTATGGTGTTTCGGCTAACACATCTTACCATAAATAGCATTGCTAATCACATTTAGTATATGAGTAGTGTCAACTTGACAACACATGTTTTCCATGTTAATGTTTCCTTCTATTTATATATAAATTCTTTATTCAGAATTTCAGGTTCAGAAATCCATAAAAGTAGTGTTAATACATAAAATTTTTCAATTAAAAAGAATTTTCAACGTAAGATTTTTAAAATACAATAAGTTTTAGTATGGGGAAATTATTTTTACAGTACAAATTAAATGCATTAGTTAATTATATTTACAAATTTTTCCTGTGTCTAAATATGCATTTCAAAAAATTTAGAACATGATAGCAAGTGGTTTCTGTGTCTAGGTACTGTAAGTATAGCATAGCTGGACGACACTGCTTAAATCCCCGAGATTTTAACAAGGACAATAACCACAATTTACGGTGTTCTTTGTAAAATTTACAAAACAAAGCTACATGTATAGTGGTTTGTACTGAAGTTTCGTCACAGGGACAGGGGGGTAGAGGCTTGACCCAAGAGTTCCTTTCCGGAAAGGCTACTAGCCTGTGAAATAAGTTTAACCTGAATCTCGTCAGAAGGAAACGGTCAAATGTACTCACTTCAAGGTTTAAGTAGGGCTGAATGGTAAGCAGTGGCGTCACTGGGGTTGGTGTCACCCGGTGCGGGTAACTCATGGTGTCACCCCCTCACGACTTAACGCATGGACCACCTCTGTCGGAAATGTACGGCGCTAGGTACTGTCTTACTCCCTCTAGCTCCCTCTCTCTGTCGAGCTCCCTCTAGCTCCCTCTTTCTGTTTTACTCCCTCTAGCTCCCTCTGTCTGTCTCTTTCTCTGTCTTACTCCCTCTAGCTCCCTCTGTCTCTCTGTCAAACTCCCTCTAGCTCCCTCTCTCTCTGTCAAACTCCCTCTAGCTCCCTCTCCCTTTGTCTTACTCCCTCTAGCTCCCTCTCTCTGTCTTGCTCCCTCGAGACCCCTCTCTCCCTCTCTTACTGCTTCTAGCTCCCTCTCTCTCTGTCTTACTCCCCCTAGCTCCCTCTCTCTCTGTCTTACTCCCTCTAGCTCCCTCTCTCTCTGTCTTACTCCCTCTCTCTGTCTTACTCCCTATAGCTCCCGCTCTCTCTCTCTCTTACTCCCTCTAGCTCCTTCTCTCTCTCTTACTCACTCTAGCTCCTTCTCTCTCTCTTACTCCCTCTAGCTCCCTCTCTCTCTGTCTTGCTCCCTCTAGCTCCCTCTCTGTTTTACTTCCTCTAGCTCCCTCTCTCTCTCTCTGGCTTGCTCCCTCTAGCTCCCTCTCTCTGTATTACTCCCTCTAGCTTCCTCTCTCTCTGTCTTACTCCCTCTCTCTGTCTTACTCCCTATAGCTCCCGCTCTCTCTCTCTCTTACTCCCTCTAGCTCCTTCTCTCTCTCTTACTCCCTCTAGCTCCCTCTCTCTCTTACTCCCTCTAGCCCCTCTCTCTCTGTCTTGCTCCCTCTAGCTCTCTCTCTCTCTCTGTCTTGCTACCTCTAGCTCTCTCTCTCTCTCTGTCTTACTCCCTCTAGCTCTCTCTCTCTCTGTCTTACTCCCTCTAGCTCCCTCTCTCTCTGTCTTACTCCCTCTAGCTCCCTCTCTCAGTGTCTTACTCCCTCTAGCTCCCTCTCTCTGTCTAGCTCCCTCTAGCTCCCTCTCTCTCTCTTACTCCCCCCTAGCTCCTTTCTCCCTCTGTCTTGCTCCCTCTAGCTCCCTCTCTTTCTATCTTAATCCCTCTACCTCCCTCTCTCTGTCTAGCTCCCTCTGTCTCACTCTGTCTTACTCCCTCTAGCTCCCTCTCTCTCTGTCTTACTCCCTCTAGCCCCCTCTCTCTCTGTCTTACTCCCTCTAGCTCCTTCTGGCTCCCTCTCTCTTACTCACTCTAGCTCCCTCTCTCACTGTCTTGCTCCCTCTAGCTCCCTCTCTCTCTGTCAAACTCCCTCTAGCTCCCTCTCTCTCTGTCAAACTCCCTCTAGCTCCCTCTCCCTCTGTCTTTCTCCCACTAGCTCCCTCTCTCTGTCTTGCTCCCTCGAGCCCCCTCTCTCCCTCTCTTACTGCTTCTAGCTCCCTCTCTCTCTGTCTTACTCCCTCTAGCTCCCTCTCTCTCTGTCTTACTCCCTCTAGCTCCCTCTCTCTGTCTTACTCCCTATAGCTCCCGCTCTCTCTCTCTTACTCCATCTAGCTCCTTCTCTCTCTCTCTTACTCCCTCTAGCTCCCTCTCTCTCTGTCTTGCTCCCTCTAGCTCCCTCTCTGTTTTACTTCCTCTAGCTCCCTCTCTCTCTCTCTCTGTCTTGCTCCCTCTAGCTCTCTCTCTCTGTCTTGCTCCCTCTAGCTCCCTCTCTCTGTATTACTCCCTCTAGCTTCCTCTCTCTCTGTCTTGAGCCCTCTAGCCCCCTCTCTCTTACTCCCTCTAGCTCCCTCTCTCTCTTACTCCCTCTAGCCCCTCTCTCTCTCTGTCTTGCTCCCTCTAGCTCTCTCTCTCTCTCTCTGTCTTGCTCCCTCTAGCTCTCTCTTTCTCTGTCTTACTCCCTCTAGTTCTCTCTCTCTCTGTCTTGCTCCCTCTCTCTCTCTCTTACTCCCTCTAGCCCCTCTCTCTCTCTGTCTTGCTCCCTCTAGCTCTCTCTCTCTCTCTCTCTGTCTTGCTCCCTCTAGCTCCCTCTCTCTCTGTCTTACTCCCTCTAGCTCCCTCTCTCTCTGTCTTACTCCCTCTAGCTCCCGCTCTCTCTCTTACTCCCTCTAGCTCCTGCTCTCTATCTAGCTCCCTCTAGCTCCCTCTCTCTCTCTCTTACTCCCCCCTAGCTCCCTCTCCCTCTATCTTGCTCCCTCTAGCTCCCTCTCTTTCTATCTTAATCCCTCTACCTCCCTCTCTCTGTCTAGCTCCCTCTCTCCCTGTCTTACTCCCTCTAGCTCCCTCTGTCTCACTCTGTCTTACTCCCTCTAGCTCCCTCTCTCTCTGTCTTACTCCCTCTAGCTCCCTCTCTCTCTGTCTTACTCCCTCTAGCTCCTTCTGGCTCCCTCTCTCTTACTCACTCTAGCTCCCTCTCTCACTGTCTTGCTCCCTCTAGCTCCCTCTCTCCCTGTCAAACTCCCTCTAGCTCCCTCTCTCTCTGTCAAACTCCCTCTAGCTCCCTCTCCCTCTGTCTTTCTCCCACTAGTTCCCTCTCTCTGTCTTGCTCCCTCGAGCCCCCTCTCTCCCTCTCTTACTGCTTCTAGCTCCCTCTCTCTCTGTCTTACTCCCTCTAGCTCCCTCTCTCTCTGTCTTACTCCCTCTAGCTCCCTCTCTCTGTCTTACTCCCTCTAGCTCCCGCTCTCTCTCTCTTACTCCCTCTAGCTCCCGCTCTCTCTCTTACTCACTCTAGCTCCTTCTCTCTCTTACCCCCTCTAGCTCCCTCTCTCTGTCTTGCTCCCTCTAGCTCCCTCTCTCTGTTTTACTTCCTCTAGCTCCCTCTCTCTCTGTATTGCTCCCTCTCTCTGTCTTACTCCCTCTAGCTTTCTCTCTCTGTCTTACTCCCTCTAGCACCCTCTCTCTTACTCCCTCTAGCTCCCTCACTCTCTTACTCCCTCTAGCCCCCTCTCTGTCTTGCTCCCTCTAGCTCTCTCTCTCTCTGTCTTACTCCCTCTAGCTCCCTCTCACTCTGTCTTGCTCCCTCTAGCTCCCTCTCTCTCTCTTACTCCCTCTAGCTCCCTCTCTCTTGCTCCCTCTAACTCCCTCTGTCTCCCTCTCTCTCTGTCTTACTCCCTCTGGCTCCCTCTCTCTCTCTCTTACTCCCTCTAGCTCCCTCTCTCTCTCTTACTCCCTCTAGCTCCCTCTCTCTCTCTCTTACTCCCTCTAGCTCCCTCTCTCTCTGTCTAGCTCCCTCTCTCTCTCTGTCTTACTCCCTCTAGCTCCCTCTGTCTCCCTCTCTCTGTGTCTTACTCCCTCTAGCTCCCTCTCTCTCTGTCTTACTCCCTCTAGCTCTCTCTCTCTCTGTCTTGCTCCCTCTAGCTCCCTCTCTCTGTGTAGCTCCCTCTCTCTCTGTCTTGCTCCCTCTAGCTCCCTCTGTCTCCCTCTCTCTCTGTCTTACTCCCTCTAGCTCCCTCTCTCTGTCTTACTCCCTCTAGCTCCCTCTCTCTGTCTAGCTCCCTCTCTCTCTGTCTAGCTCCCTCTCTCTCTCTGTCTTACTCCCTCTAGCTCCCTCTCCCTCTCTCTCTGTCTTACTCCCTCTAGCTCCCTCTCTCTGTCTTACTCCCTATAGCTCTCTCTCTCTCTGTCTTGCTCCCTCTAGTTCCCTTTGTCTCTATCTTGCTCCCTCTAGCTCCCTTTGTTTCTATCTTACTCCCTCTAGCTCCCTCTGTCTTACTGCCTCTAGCTTCCTCTGTCTCCCTTTCTGTCTTACTCCCTCTAGCTCCCTCTCTCTCTGTCTTTCTCACTCTAGCTCCCTCTCTCTCTGTCTTTCTCACTCTAGCTCTCTCTCTCTGTCTTACTCCCTCTAGCTCGCTCTCTCTCTCTGTCTTACTCCCTCTAGCTCCCTCTCTCTCTCTGTCTTACTCCCTCTAGCTCCCTCTCTTTATGTCTTGCTCCCTCTAGCTCCCTCTCTCTCTGTCTTACTCCCTCTAGTCCCCACTCTCTGTCTAGCTCCCTCTCTCTCCCTCTCTCTCTGTCTTACTCCCTCTGTCTCCCTCTCTCTCTGTATTACTCCCTCTAGATCCCTCTGTCTCCCTCTCTCTCTTACTCCATCTGTCTTCCCTGGATTTGCATAAACAAGAGTGCGAGCAACAGGTGGCACTGTAGTGAAGAGCAAGCTGAAATTTGGAACTGGTTCACTGGAAGACTGAAGACTGTGCAAGATACTGAAAAATAGGAAACCATGCACCCTCAGATGCTGCTATAGAGTTCACTTGTGAGCAAAGAAAATTGCAGTCAAGCATTTCAGATCTCCTGCGAGACGCTGGCGAGGGTGAACAGCATGAGGAACAAGCTTGCACAGGGAGCGACAGTAAAGGTGAGAGCAGAGGCGAGGCTGCAGCAGATTGGTGTCACCCCATGATTTGGTGTCACCCGGTGCGGTCCGCACCCCCCGCACCCCCCTAGTGACGCCACTGATGGTAAGGGTAGTCTGGATCATTATAGCGTGTTGGACAGAGGGCTTGCCCGATTCAACAAGAAGTCTCAAATTGTCTAAGTGACCCAGGGCCAGATCTTTTAGCTCTTTCTTAGAGATTTCACTAATATTTTCCGGAATGAGATAATAAATCTCCAATCCTAGGTCAGTGAGAAAGTTCTTAATATAGGCTAGCCACTTTATTTTTTGAGAATGGTCCAATGCCATGGCATCTGCCACTATCCTTTTTGTCAACACGTTTTTTTCCGAGGTCCAGATACGCCGCCATAGGAGCAGCGGTTGAATTCTTACCAGATCCTCAAGATATGGGGTGCCTAGTTCTACATGGCACGCATATGTTGAGGATCTCTTTGGAGCCATCAGGAGAAACCTAAAAAATGCATTTTCTGCAACCTGTAGGGCAGAGACATCTGTGTGGCCCCAAACGCCAGCCCCATACAGTGCAGTTGACTGACATTTGGCTCTGTATATTTTTAATAGTTCTAGGGGTGGGCGTTTGCCCAGTTTTTGTGTGAAGGAGACCAAGGCTGCTATGGCTCTCTTGAAACAATGTTTCCTGGCTTCAACTGCCGCCTTCCAAGTCAGTTTGTCATCTATCATAATGCCCAGGTAACAGTAATCAGGAGTAAATTCTATTTTTGGGTTTTTTAGCACTAGTTCTTTGGGCTGTTTCCTCCCTGTGCCTGCCGTCATAACAAAAGTCTTTGTCACATTTATGTGGAGATCAAGATTGCCCATAAACGAAGAATATCTACTAAGAACGTTCTGGAGTTCACGAGGGGTCCGAGCCAGCAGAACGGCGTCATCTGCGTAGAGTAGAGCGGGAATCGGGCATTGTTTTGCCTGCGGGAGGTCCTGGGCACCCCTCAAAAGCTCAACCTCCAAGCTGTTAGTGTAGAGGGAGAATAAGAAGGGCGCCAGGACACAACCTTGCCTGACTCCACGCTCCACTCCGAATGACGCCGATAGCTCGCCCCTTGTGCCAAAACGGACTCTTGCGGAAGGCTTAGAATACAACTCCCTCAAAAAGTTTAAAAGTGGCAAATCTACCCCCCATTTGAGACAGCACTGACCATAGTTTTTCGTGGGAGACACAGTCAAATGCGGCAGACAAGTCCACATAGACCATGTAGAGTCTGTCTTGCTTTGCATGTAAGTATTTCCCCATGATGATGGAGAGGTTAAGGGCCTGTTCCACTGTCCCGAAGCCCTCCCGGAAACCAAATTGCAAATCAGAGAGAATGTTTCTCTCCTCTGCCCATTGCTGTAATCGCTCCAGTATTACCCTGCCTGCTATCTTGCCCAATGAATCCAACAAGGATATCGGGCGATAGCAGGCAGGGTCCAGGCGATTTCCCTTTTTAAAAATCGGGACCATCACAGACCGTGTCCAGGACTCCAAGAGTCCTTTCTTTGCGGCTGCCGTGCATACCCTGGTAAGGATGGGGGCCCAAAGATCTATATTATGTTTAAAAAGGTCTGCCGGGACTCCGTCCGGGCCAGGGGCTTTTCCGTTTTTAGTTGCTTTTAAGGCCAGGAGGATCTCTGGGGTTTCAAACTCTATTTGAATGGGATAGATGACATCTGGAAGTGTTTCTTGTTCAACTTCTTGGTTTGTTGCCCGCTTTTGGAAGATTTTGGAAAAGTGGGATACCCATTCTGACTCATATATGGCTACTTCAATTTTTGAGATCTTATCATCTGCCAAGAATGGGGTTCTCACTACTCTCCAGAATGCTTCACTATTTCTTTCTTGGGCACTAGAGTGGAGTTCGTCCCATAGGGCCTGCTTTAGTTCCGCCTTTCTCTTTTTCCTTGTTACAAGGTACTCATTTCTTAAGATGGCAATCTGGTGGGAATCCCTATCATCTTTATTTAGTGCTAATTTAAGTTTATTATGAGCCTGGGTGCAGTCGTGATTAAACCAGCTTTTATCGCTCCGGGGTCGAGTACTTGGCCTGGCTGTGAGTACAATTTTTATTTTTTCCATAATTATGGAAAAATTACTGAGTACCTCCTCATCCCCCGTCGTTAAGTCTAGGCATTTCATAAACTGGGAGTGAGTGGCTTTTATCAGCTCTTCAGTGAGTTCTCCAGGGTTTATCTTCCCCCATTTTATTGAAAAACCGTTTAATTGGCCCAGACTTAAGTTGTTCTGAGTCAGTGCATTAGCTATTATTTGGGGTAAGGACCGTTGTTGGATTAGGTTCAGTTTCAATTTAAGAACAGAATGATCGCTTAAAATGTTTGGGATGACTTCAAAGAGTTTAACCCTAGTTTGGAGACCTGCAGATATTAAGATGTAGTCGACCGTTGACGAGAACCCCCTTCCCACATAGGTTGGTTCTAAGCTGTTCATGCTGCCGTCTGAGGTGTTAACTATCTGGAGGTCCAGATCTGATAGAAGGTCGTTCATTAAAATACCATATTTAGTATGGGAAAAGTGAAAGAGGGGATTACCCTCCTCGGTCATCATCCCAGCAGTTTTTCTCCAACTTCTTACAATAATGGAGATTAAAGTCCCCCGCCCATATAAAAAAGACAGAACCCTTTTCACCTTTTTTTTCCCTTAGGGTACATAGTTTCTCATGTAGGTTTGTTATCGCCCTCAATAACTGTTGTTCCTCGAGATTCTATTTATATTAATTTTCTATGTCAATTATCCATACTACTTCTCAGTAACCTAAAATACGTCACATAGTTACATTAATACATTTCACAATTCTAACACTTCACGTTAATATAATTGTATGATTATATGCTAGTGCGCTCTACTCGTGATTATGATGCACCCCTACAAATGGAATGAGATTTCCGCTCTATCATATATATGAAGTATAATGGTAATATTTTCCTGTGGGAGTAATGTTTTGTTATTTGTTTGCTTACTTTGATAAAACGCGACAGCCATTAAAGTATAAGTGCATGTTCATTAGTTAAATAAAGGTGTAAATTTACCATTTTACAATTTCATTTATTCTCAGAACAGTAAATACCAATAAGATGAGAAAAAAATAAATGGATAATTACAGACAGAAATGTAAAAACAAAATAACATCAAACTGTGAGCCCTATTTATGAGTTACTTACCTCTCATTTTCTAAAACATATTTATTTTGTTGCTTTTCTGCAATTAATATGTTCTTGCTGCCTAGTCTTCACTCTAGTGCAGAGGTCTTCAATCTGTGGGGCGCGACCCCCAGGGGGGTCGTGGAGTCCTGGGAAGGGGGTCGCAGATTCTGCAGAGTGAAGTTCTTGGCATTGGGCTGATCGAGGATGTTCACGGCGGAGGCCTAATTCACACCGAGTTGTGAAAAACATCAACGCCTCATTAACAAGTAAAAGGTCTTTTAAAGACCTGTCAAGTACTCGGGTGTGGCTGTGTGTTTGTGTCCCTGAAGCTGTTTCAGCCGGGCTCACTTACACGAGCTGGGGAGGGGGAGCTGGGGGGGGGGGCTGGGGGAGCAGACTGTTGTGTAGCCCTTTGAGTTCAATGGATGTTGCGCGCCTGGAGCTGTGGGTCCCGTGACACGTCCCCCGCCCCCAGCAGGGAGGCACAGAGATGCCCTCCCATGAGCGGGAAAGAAGAAGGAAGAAGACGCAGAGAGATACTGATCCCATGAGAGAGGCACAGAAAAGGTGGGTGGATGAATGATGGGTGGATGGATGGATGTAAGGCTGAAGGATGGATGGATGTGTGAAAAGGTGGGTGGATGAAAGGGTGGATGGATGGATGAAAGGGTGGATGGATGGATGAAAGGGTGGATGGATGGAAGGATGAAAGGGTAGATGGATGGATAAAAGGTTGCATGGATGAATGATGAATGATGGATGGATGGATGTGTAAAAAGATGGGTGGATGAATGATGGGTAAACGGATGAATGAAAGGGTGGATGGATGAATGATGGAAGTATGGATGGAAGGATGAAGGGTGGATGGATGAAGGATAGATTGGTGAAGGATAGATGTATGGATGGAAGGATGAAAGGGTGGACAGATGAAGGATGGATGGATGAAAGGGTGGATGGATGTATGGATGGATAAAAGGTTGCATGGATGAATGATGCATGGATGTATGTGTGAAAAGGTGGGGGAATGAATGATGGGTGGATGGATGGATGAAAGGGTGGATGTATGTATGGATGAAAGGGTGGATGGATGAAGGATGGATGTATGGATGAAGGATGGATGTATGGATGGAAGGATGAAAGGGTGGATGGATGGATGTGTGAAAGTGTGGGTGGATGAATGATGGATGGATGTGATGAGGTCTAACAGGCGCATTTATGGTTGTCAAAAGTTGATGATGAGGAGTACCAGTTTCTAGAAACTTTTGTCGGAAGGGGGTCCTTACGCCTAAAAAGGTTTTACAAGGGGGTCTCGGCATCAAAAGGTTTGAAGGCCTCTGCTCTAGTGGCATGTTGACTCCGGTGCATAAAGCTTTTTTTTCTACCTGTTCTGAAGGAGAAGACAGGGTTTTGTTAGAGATCGGGCGTGCGAATTATGCTTACTGCCTTTACTTCTGAAAACACCAACATTTTATAACTTCCTGTTCCAGAAACATTAGGGGTAAGAGGTGACTGAATAACTAAAACACACAGGACCCTTCTCCAACAATTGCGCCATTTCATACACTATAAAACTAGTTTCTATCTTAATTTTAATAAAAACCTGGGTCATTTGATTGTAGCCCAGCACCTATTCAATAGGCGCCGCTTCATCAAAG
This sequence comes from Lissotriton helveticus, assembly GCF_964261635.1. Classification (NCBI taxonomy): domain Eukaryota; kingdom Metazoa; phylum Chordata; class Amphibia; order Caudata; family Salamandridae; genus Lissotriton; species Lissotriton helveticus. The sequence goes on along the minus strand of NC_136059.1, from coordinate 1,731,952,048 downwards.
GTCTCCTCCTGGTGTTCCAATTTATTCTCACATTTTAAATTTGAGGGCAGCACCTTACACTCAACCACACATGCTTACATTTCTAAGCTTTATACAGTTTAAAGTTGTCACATACACATTGGTTCCTTTTTATCATTAGCTCCTTATTTACTTCACCTATCAGGCTGAAGCAATATCCAAGTATCTCAAGTGAGGTGTTAAAAACAGTTCTTGTCATGTTAATGTTTTGATCAAGAAACAAATTAGCTTTCATTATTTTCTAATATATCTCAACAGCTGTCAGTATATGAATAAATGTGGATTGTGGCCTATCTAACGGCTGATGAGATATGAAGAAAAACGGGTTGTTTCTTGTGAGTTGGAGAAAAGCAGACAATAATATTTAGTTATGAATAAATAAATACCAAGTTGTTTCTGCATCCCGAGAAATGGTCAGTAGAGGTCCAACTCTGATGGAACCTCCCTTCAAGCAAACAGGGTAGCCCTGTCCCTGACCTGTCTAGCTGAGAGCCTTCCTGTTTCCTTGATCTCTCAAACCATGCCTTGCCTGGCTCTTTACTGCACCAAGTTACAATGACCTCTTACATGGACTTGTTGACCACGTGACAGTTATCCACATCAATGCGTCAATGATAGCTTCTTCCTTGTAATTGGTTTGGGGCGCTCCAATCAGCACGAGTTTCCATGGCTACAGTGCAAAAGTAAATCGGTCTCTACGCTGATCTTGATGTTTAGAGATGGCCTACGGGTGAGGCCCCTTCATCAGCCAAACAACTTCTGCATTCAGCAACTTTTGTTCATGTGCAAGAAGAATGTTGATCGCATTCAGAGTCGCTTATGGAGGCAGCCGTTCCCCGTAGAAGGACCGTGACATTGGAGCCGACTACCTCACTGCAGACCTGCATACTCCTCTTCAAAAGATATCTCCCTGCTAGTTTCTGTTCTCCATAGCACTTCTCATTCTGTAGCTGCCCCAGTTAGACACTCATGCTACCCACGTTGTAAAAACTGTCAGTCTTATTGTTTCTTGGCTTTCTGGTCCAGAGCGTCAAGGAGCCCTGCCAGCATATGGAATATAAAGTAAATTCATAAGTGAGTGGCTGTTATTAGTGCATCATAAAGAACGTTGTGGTCCACCTAGAGTGTTTTTGAGGACCTTAGGTTTACTAGCTGCAATAAAGAGTTAATTGATTTTACAGCAAATTAGATTGAATGTTAGGGGCTGTCATTCTGCTGTTTGATGTACATCGCCTCATATATGCTGAATTTTGTCATGAATTGATTTGGAGCAGCAAAATGCAGAATTGTGTAATTTTCTCCATTATTTTTCTCTGTTGCAGATGGGGGCATTACTGAAATGGAAGTAGTTGATGTTAGGTAAGAGGCGCTTTTGATAAACTTTGCAGTTATTTTCCCAACTATTTTGGTTTATTGTAAATTGTGTATGTTCGAAACGAGAATTGGTTAAAAAATGAGAAAGGTCTCATTGTGGATTTATGTCCCACATCTGCGGTTCTTAACCTGGCATACCTGACTCCTATTCAGTGGGACCGGAACTGGAAATGAAATAATATTAGCAGATTAATTAACTAGGTTTACATAATGTAAAACTTTAAAAACATGTAAATGCTAGTTAGGGAGTATGGAATTGGAGGCTAAATATTTCGTTGGTAGCCTTATCTCAAGACGTGGGAACAGCGCAAACACAGCGGATGGAATATAGTATGAACGATTGGTGGCATTAGTAGAAGCACTTGTATGGGCTGACAAAAAAGAGAAAATGCATTTGGAGCAAACAAGTGGTATGCATATTGCTTCATCTTTTAGAAATAAAACTACATTTTGAAAAGCTCCAAACTTCCCATTGAAACGTCGATTCGTGCATGTTATTTGTTATTGTAAATAAAATACAATATTTCATAATTTCTGTATTTGTTTGAGGTATACATATTTCTGTTTATTGTATTAAGGTTCAAATCTTAGAGTTCAGTACAGCTTTCAGTAAAGATTGAGTGAGGGCCACTGAAGCCAAACGGTTAAAACCCACTGTTCTACATTGATATCTCGAATCACCACCTGCCACACCCCTCCCCCCCCAACATGTGTTTAATGTAGGTTTTCATCAGAACTGTGCTTGAGAAGTCAACTGATGAACTCCAGTTGGGTCTTCAAAATGACCAACAAATATGCATATTGTTAGAAATGGGATCTCTGGTTGGCTGAGGCTTGCGCCAAAGCCAGGCAGAGACCACCACTCTAGTTAGGGCAAGGGAATTACACTCCAAAGATAACCCCTGCTCAACCCCTTGGTAGCGTTGCACGAGCAGTAAGGCTTATCCCGGAGGCAATGTGTAAAGCATTTTGCACGCACACAACAGCAACAACATCCCTGGCCTCCCACAAAAGGAACTCCATACAAGGTTATATCAGAAATAGCCTTTGTATTCTCAAATCAGATTAGAATAATAATCACATTCTGTACACGGTGCCAACTGGCACTGGGCAATATTTACAAGGGATTATGTACATATGACAGGGCCACGTAGGCCACTGTCAGTATTAGCACTTGGTAAAGAAATAGTAAAATAGATAACTTGGTAAAAGTAAAATAGGCCATAAGACGTACAACCAGTAAACCCTGGTAATCACTGTACTTTGCAACAGTCTTTGACATGAACTACATCATGCACAGTATCCCACAAGTCTAAATACATTAGACCCTAACCACCTAAGTGAAAATTACACTAGGGGCGTAAATCACACAGGGAAGTATAATCTCCCTAACACAAACCAAGATAGGTAAAACAACCTCCAAGTCATAAACCATATTTTAGAGGTATCAAAATAAGGGTGCGCAAAACATACTATACACAATGCATTTCCTTAGCACCTAAAAAGCATTAGCACATAAATCACATTAGGGCCCTGCGCCCTATTAATGTAACAATCCCCCTGGCCAACTGGCCATCTAAAAAGGGGGCTTAAACGCCCTATGTCCAGAGTCAGGGCTGCTGCCTAGGCAGCGAAAGTCAAGGTTGCGCCACTGCGCCAAACCCTAAATGTCGCAGCTGCCCACTACTTGCTGGGTAGCTGAGAACAATAAACTGGAGGCCTAAACGCTGCAGCTGGCACTAAGTGCTGCGCAGCTGTGGAAGGCCAAGGAAGGGCGAAGGAGTGCGTCTCACTCCTAGGTTAAAAAAGAACATGTCCCATGAAAGAAATACCTAAACGGTGCAGCTGCCCACTACTTGCTGGGCAGCTGTGAAAGTAAAAAATGCGGCATGGGCTCTCACTGGCCCTTAGGAATAAAACTGCGCCCAGACGTTGGTGCCACCTAGGCTCTGAAACACACTCATGGCCCCTGGAGCACTCTGGCTCCTTAACTAGTTATGCGCCCAAAATAGAGGAACTTGCCCCCAAGCACTGAGGCATCCCATGGGGAAAGACACGGGCCTCTCGGACCCCTCACGGCGCTCTCTGAAACAATCACTGGCCCTTCGTTGGAGCCTTTTAGGCTCTAAAAGAAATAATCACATGCCCTCTTCGATGCAGCTGCCCGTAACTGCGGCGCAGCTGGGAAGCAACACTAAGGACAGGGAGGTAAAAGGAATGGGGAGGAGCACTACAGGGGCTCCCAACTCAGCCCCCACTCAAGCTTCACTCACCAGTTAATGTGGTGCTCACTCTCACGCTGGGGCGGCTCCGCCTGGTGTCCTGCTGCAATCGCCGGGGCTCGCAAGGCTCTGGTCTTCTTCCTGTGCTGCGGGACCAGCAGCACTTCTCTTGCGGCGCGGGGTTCTCTTTCACTCTTGGGAGCCCCACGTTGCCATCGGCAACCTCTGCTGCCTTCCTGCTTCACCCGGGCCCCCTCCTGGGAGCCCCGGGACTTCTTACCGGCAGTCGAGGAGGCGGGGTGGGCTCCTGTCCTTCTCATGACGTAGCTGAGCTTCCCCTCTTGCCGTAGCGTCACTTCAGCTTCCGTCCGGCAGTCCCGCCCTTAACCAGGCAGGTCGCGGGCGGTGGCGGTAATCTTGGCAAAGTTGCGGCGTAATTTAAATACAGGACAAGGATGACGGCCATAATGCAGGGTGGGCACCTGCACTGAAAATAACCAAAATAGGCAGGCATTACGCCGGGTGGGCACCTGCTAGGAATCAACAACAGCGGGGGAATCCCTACGTCGGGATACCCTCGAAAATAAGTGCAGCTCCGTGCTGCAGGCTGACAAGAGAGGCTCTTGGTAAAATAAGGGCAGTGCTCTGCAGGGGAATCTCAGCAAAGCACTCCCAGGGTGCCCAAAGTAGCATAGAGTCCTTAAATATAAAAATGAATCCAAAGTCTTTTTAAAGGCCTGGAAATGACAAGCAAAGCAGAAGGGTCCCAAGAAGAAGTCCTCCAGGCATCCAGGGGTAGGGCAGGGCCCAGGGAGGCTAGCCTTCCCCTGAGCCCCAGCAGCGGCACGCCTCTGGCAGATTCCAGTCCAAGACAAGAACAAGAACATTTTACATGGGGTCAGAGCCCCTTTTTATACACACATTTCCTTTGTTTCCAAAGGTGCAGGCAAGGGGAGAATCAGATGCAACTGGTTCTGGAGCACTTTGTTTTGCTCTGCCCCTCTCCCTATTCACAGGACAGGCCAGGGACATCAGATGCACCGCAGGGGGTGGAGCCAGCATTGTGGAGGGAAGTCCCAGCCCTATTCAGGTCCCAGGTGCAACTCCTCCCGCCCATCTACATGCAGATCTCCCCACTCACCACCGGGCAGACCCATCCTTACTCCTGGAGCCAAGCACACCAGCCAGCCCCTGTCAATCACAAGCCAGACAGTCAATTCACATTCACTGCACACAGAAATGCCAACTTCTAAAAGTGGCACTTCTACACTAGTCACATTAAATCTGCGCACACCGTCGCGCAACATTTAATCTCACGAGTTTGCACATACCGAACTCGCCCCTGCACTCCCCACACATCAGGAACTACCATGGACACTCATATCCCCCATGCATTCCTATGGGAGGGCAGGCCAATCTCACCACATGCACTCAGAGAGCGCACGCACTTTACACTGGGCCACAGTGCCAAAGTGCGCAGAGACCAGAAATCACTACCATTATGTAATATTAAAAAGCAAAAAGTTCAGGGGTGAACCTGCCAAAAGGGCCAAGTCCAACACAACTCCCTTCCAGCCAAAACGCAGGGCAAACCAATCACCACTGTGATGGGCTTCCCTGCTTGGGGCGATAGAACACAGACGCCGGCCCTCACTGCATGGGCACCCTCCTGTTCTACGCCACGTGGTTCCACAAATCAAACACCTAAAAAAACTCAGGCCCAACTAGGCTACCCCACCGGTACTCCTTAGTTGTCCACGGCTAGGACCAGGCCCTAGGCCACCCAGATACCACTGGTCCTTGCCAATCCACAGAGTGGGGTGTAGTAACCCCTGGCATACAATAGCCGTTTTTCACTCTCCTTCTCAGTGTAGTTCCAAACTACCACTGATCCTTAAACCTAGGGACCGCACCCTCAGGCTGACCAGAGGTCACGGGCAAGAGTGCCCCACCCTACCTCTACTTCTGGGGTTGCGCACTCTCCCAGGAGAAGCACCCTCCAGAACACAACTCTCCCACCAATTTAGGACCTCTCTCCATCAACTGGTCTACCACCTGGGATCCATATTCACCGGATGCACAGGGGTCAGAGGCGAGGTACTCCCTTCCTCTGCACCCCCTTCCAGAGTTCTGTACCCTCCCACTGGAGAACAGGGTCCCTCCACTTAAGGTAGACCCCACCTGCTCTCAGGGTAGTACTACAACGCTCAGCCAAGAGCCCACAAAGAATCCTGCTAGGCCTTTACCACCCCTGCTGGAAAACACAGGGTCTCTACACTTAAGATGAGACCCACCTGTGTTCACAGGGATACCCCAAGAAGGCAAAGCCGGCCAGGACACTGATTACAGTTGACCTGGCATCCAGACCCGGAAACACCGGCTACTGGCTCCCCAACTGAGGGACGTACCCTTTGGTCAGATGCCCGTCAAACCAGGACTTCACGAGGGTGACACATAACTGTATCGTGTGACAGTCTGCCTGGCGCAGATCTCACAACCTCCTGTCCAACTGACAGTGTGTGCAGATCCTCCAGGACAGAAGTGGCGCCACCATGGCCAATCATTGGCGACACAGCCCTTTCGGCCGGCCCGTGACCCACTGGTTCCCACTGGGGACTCTTTCCCCCTCTCACCCCTCCATCTGGACTTCTGCACCCTCCCAACTGGAGCGGCACCGCCAGACACCAGAACTACTGGAGACCTGCTTACAGATGTTCCACCTTCTCTAAACACTGGGAGATCCTCCTCAAATGGTCTACAAGTACAGCCTAGGTTCCCCACCTGGTGTTCCCTAAAGAAACCATCCAGGTCCTGAGACAAGATTTCAGGCACATGGAGACACGCAGTCCCACCCATTCCTTCTCCTCAGAGACAGGACATGGGCCCCTACACCAGGACCTAGCTGGGCTACTCTGAACCTCTACCACCACTCTGGGCTGCAAGACACCTCAGTCACTCCTTTTGGAATCACTCCCCGATGCAAGCTTCTTATTGTAGACAACTCACACCCAATCAACCAGCAATTTCCTTATTTCAGAGAACTCACACCAAAGTATTCAGCAAGCTCCTTATTTCAGAGAACTCACACCAAAGTATTCAGCAAGCTCCTTATTTCAGAGAACTCAGATCCAAGTATTCAGCAAGCTCCTTATTTCAGAGAACTCACACCCAATTGTCCAGTGCAACACACCATTCATCCACACACAACCCCCCCAGACCGGTGAGACAATATCTACTGCCCTTGAATCTCAAACTGCACCCCTCTTACTGAGCATCAGGTACCACACTCTGGGAACGGGACGGGGAACACATGCACTGGACACACTTTAGCTGCTTCCAATGGATCCCACCTTTACTGGTGAATCCAGAAACCTCACACTGCACTAGAAACACATTTTCAAACCAATGACATTTAGAACAAACTTAGAAACAAGAATCCCTTTTCCATGTGACTATCTAAAATGCAGAGTTTTGTAGTGAAGCCAGCTGTCGCTGTGGTACTGCGCAAACACAAGTCCAAAATCTCTTCCGCTGTTTTCCAGTGTTAGAAATGGGATCTCTGGTTGGCTGACGCTTACGTCAAAGCCAGGCAGAGACCACCATTCTAGTTAGGGCAAGGGAGTTACACTCCAAAGATAACCCCTGCTCATCCCCTTGATAGCGTGGCACGAGCAGTAAGGCTTATTTCGGAGGCAATGAGTAAAGCATTTGCGCACGCACACAACAGCAACAATATCTCTGGCCCCCCACAAAAGGAACTCCACACAAGGTTATATCAAAAATAGCCTTTGTATTCTCCAAACACATTAGAATAATAATCATATTCTGTACACGGTGCCAACTGGCACTGGGCACTATTTACAAGGGATTATGTACACATGACAGGGCCACGTTGGCCACTGTCAGAATTAGCACTTGGTAAAGAATTAGTAAAATAGATAACTTGGTAAAAGTAAAATAGGCCATAAAACGTACAACCAGTAAACACTGATAATCACTGTACTTTGCAACAGTCTGTGACATGAACTACATCATGCACAGTATCCCACAAGTCTAAATACATTAGACCCTAACCACGTAAGTAAAAATTACACTAGGGGCGTAAATCACACAGGGAAGTATAATCTCCCTAACACAAACCAAGATAGGTAAAACAACCTCATAGTCATAAACCATATTTTAGAGGTATCAAAATAGGGCGCGCAAAACATATTATACACAATACATTTCCTAGCACCCAAACAGCATTAGCACATAAATCACATTAGGGCCTTGCACCCTAACAATGTAACAATCCCCCTGGCCAACTGGCCATCTAAAAAGGGGGCTCAAACGCCCTATGTCCAGAGAGTCAGGGCTGCTGCCTAGGCAGCGAAAGTCAAGGTTGCTCCACTGCGCCAAAACCTAAACGTTACAGCTGCCCACTACTTGCTGGGCAGCTGAGAACAATAAACTGGAGGCCTAAACGCAGCAGCTGGCACTGGATGTATGACGGTACAACGCGTGGTATTACCACACATACTGTTACAACACAGGTTTTACAACGCAAGTCGTTACAACAACTTGCGTTGGTGGGCGCTGAATAGTGGAATAGCTTAATTTACTATTCCAACTCCAGTCCCCGTGGATAGTAGGGAAGGTGTTGGATAGTAAATTAAACTATTGCCTATCCTACAGCGCCCTCCAGCGCAAGTCGTTGTAACGACTTTCGTTGTAAAACCTGCGTTGTAATGGTACAGCGTTGTTAAAGATTCATTGTAAAGGATGTTCCCCGCTGGCATTAAATGCTGCGCAGCTGTGGAAGGCCAAGGAAGGGCGAAGGAGTGCGTCTCACTCCTAGGTTAAAAAAGAACATGTCCCATGAAAGAAATACCTAAACGGTGCAGCTGCCCACTACTTACTGGGCAGCTGTGAAAGTAAAAAACGTGGCATGGGCTCTCAATGGCCCTTAGGAATAAAACTGCGCCCAAACATTGGAGCCACCTAGGCTCTGAAAGACACACATGGCCCCTGGAGCACTATGGCTCCTTAACTATTTATGCGCCTAAAATAGAAGAGCTTGCTCCCAAGCACTGAGGCATCCCATGGGGAAAGACACGGGCCTCTCGGGCCCCTCACAGGGCTCTCTGAAACAATCACTGCCCCTTTTGTTGGAGCCTTCTAGGCTCTAAAAGAAATAATCACATGCCCTCATCGATGCAGCTGCCCGTAACTGCGGCGCAGCTGGGAAGCACTACTAAGGACAAGGAGGCAAAAGGAAGAGGAGGGAGCACTATGGGGACTCCCAACTCAGCCCCCACTCAAGCTTCATTCACCGGTTAATGCGGTGCTCGCTCTCTCGCTGGGGCAGCTCCGTCTGGTGTCCTGCTGCAATCACCGGGGCTCGCAAGTCTCCGGTCTTCTTCCTGTGCTGCGGGACCGGCAGCACTACTCTTGCGGCGCGGGGCTTCCCTTTCATTCTTGGGAGCTCTGCACTGCCATAGTCAGCCTCTGCCGCCTTCACGCTTCACCCGGGCCCCCTCCTGGGAGCCTCGGGACTTCTTACCAGCACTCGAGGAGGCAGGGTGGGCTTCTGTCCTCCTCATGACGCAGCAGAGCTTCCCCTCTTGCCGCGGCGTCACTTCCGCTTCCGCCCGGTGAACCCGCCCTCTACCAGGCAGGCCACGGGTGGCGGCGGCAATCTTGGCAAAGTCACGGGGTGGGCAACCGCGCATTTGAAGACGAGCACAACAACGGGGTGGGCAACCGTAATTTAAATACAGGACAAGGATGGCGACCATAATGCAGGGTGGTCACCTGCACTGAAAGTAGCCAAAATAGGCGGGCATGACGCGGGGTGGGCACCCGCTAGGAATCAACAACAGCGGGGGAATCCCTACGTCGGGATTCCCTCGAAAATGAGTGCAGCTCCATGCTGCAGGCTGACAAGAGAGGCTCTTGGTAAAATAAGGGCAGCGAACTGCAGGGGAATCTCAGCAAAGCACTCCCAGGGTGCCTAAAGAAGCATAGAGTCCTTAAATATAAAAATGAAGCCAAAGTCTTTTTAAGGGCCTGTAAATGACAAGCAAAGCAGAAGGGTCCCAAGAAGAAGTCCTCCAGACATCCAGGGGCAGGGCTGGGCCCAGGGAGGCAAGCCTTCCCCTGAGCCCCAGCAGCGGCACACCCCTGGCAGATTCCAGCCCAAGACAAGAACAAGAATATTTTACATGGGGTCACAGCCCCTTTTTATACACACATTTCCTTTGTTTCCAAAGGTGCAGGCAAGGGGAGAACCAGATGCAACTGGTTCTGGAGCACTTTGTTTTGCTCAGCCCCTCTCTCTATTCACAGGACAGGCCAGGGACATCATACGCACCACAGGGGGTGGAGCCAGCATTGTGAGGGAAGGCCCAGCCCTATTCAGGTCCTAGGTGAAACTCCTCCCTCCCATCTACATGCAGATCTCCTCACTCACCACCGGGCAGACCCATCCTGACACCTGGAGCCAAGCACACCAGCCAGCCCCTGTCAATCACAAGCCAGACAGTCAATTCACATTCACTGCACACAGAAATGCCAACTTCTAAAAGTGGCACTTCTACACTAGTCACATTAAATCTGTGCACACCGTCACGCAGCATTTAATCTCACAAGTTCGCACATACTGAACTCACCCCCTGCACTCCCCACACATCAGGAACTACCATGGACACTCATATTCCCCATGCATTCCTATGGGAGGGCAGGCCAATCTCACCACACGCACTCAGAGAGCGCACGCACTTTACACTGGGCCACAGTGCTAAAGTGCGCAGAGACCAGAAATCACTATCATTATGTAACATTAAAAAGCAAAACGTTCAGGGGTGAACCTGCCAAAAGGGCCAAGTCCAACACATATGCTAATTATCCTCACTTATATCCATTGTGTCTAAACCATCCTAAATATTATGTATATCTTGAAAACCAGACTGGATTTTAGTATCTGGTGACAAGACCAGCTCAGGCCTGGTGTTCATGTTCTCTGGAATAGGACCGGTCTGATCCTGGCAGCTTTGAGTTAAGCCTCCCTGCCAGAGATGACAGTACTACAATAATGCTGATTTGGAAAGGTACCCTCCAAGCTCCAGGGTACCAAATCTTCATCTGTTTAATGTAATGAAGGCTAGGATGGAAGGATACCGCTTATTTCAGCATGGATTATTGAGTGCATGCTACTTACAGCATTTGTCCCCCCCCCGAAACCCCCACCTCCTCTGAAAACCAAAAGGGGTGAATTAAGTAGTAAGAATGATAAAAACACTCCATTTCATAAATTGCGTGTGGCGGGGTAGCAAGTTGTTGAAACAGTATAAGATTATAGAAGTTAGCCCTGCCTCATTGGTGGGCAATTTTACCACTGCAGTTGTTCCCCTGAACAGACACTACAATGTTTGTGCCACACATGTGAGCAGAGATCCATTGGCTGTGCGAGTCCTTGCTATCCATGTTTAAGTGCCTAGTTATTTAAGTGCCTAGTTTTCTGCTTGGTGGTAAACTATCGGGTAAAGATGGGTCTATGGAAAGAAACTGGAAATGTTTCTGCGAGAACTAGAGAGACAACAGTGAGACACTTACTACAGTTAACAAAGATATATATATATATATATATATATATATATATATACATCTGAAGAAACACATTGGGAAAACCAAGGGCCTTATGAGTTGGACGGATGGCGTACTCTGTCAAACATGACCGATATGATGTCCGCTGCATAGGACATAAGGATATAATACTCTAGTAATACAGTGGGTGAGACATATTCCACCAAAACCTAAATAAGGCCCTAAGTCCTAACTTGTCAGATTCTGGACAGGGTAGTGTGTCTGTATGGCGTGGGCAACAATTTAGAACTAGAATGTGGTACTTACAGTATTTAAGTGTACACAAACCATTTCCAATGCGCCTTTACATGAAATGACTTACTGAGGCCTATACTAGCAACGATAGTGGAAAGAGTACTCTAAATAAAGCCCAAACCCCCTGTGAACAAAATACTTCTCCTTTGCAGCTGGCTTATAATTTGTTCCTCGGGCAGAAGGGAGAAGCAGGGTGGTATTACAGAAGGCAGCACCACCACACTTTTAAAGTATGGGTAGTATCATTCTCAAGGAAAGAAATACCTTGCACCGCTCTAACATGCATATGCCGAAGACCTCCTACTTCCCAAAGCAGTCAACAAATAGACGTGGCATGTCAGGAAGTGGCGCTGGCCAACAGTATCAGTTGTACCACTCGAGCGGTAACACTTATACTACTGAATAGGCCATGTTACACCACATGCGTTCAGAACGCATGCCATTATAACGCGGTCATTACAATGACCGCGTTGTTACATTGCAAACCATTACAACGCAAGTCATTACAACGACTTGCTGTATGGGGCGCGCTGGACTTTGGAATATTATAATTTACTATTCCAACTCCAGTTGGTGCAACAGTAGGGAAGATGTTTGATTTAAAATCCAGCACCTTCTGCCCCCTACAGCAAGTTGTTGTAATGGCTTGCGTTGTAATGGCATGTAATGTAACAACACGGCTGTTCTAATGAGCGCGTTGTAATGGAATGCGATGTGTAAACATCATTGTAAATGAAGATTCCCAATACCAATAGGACTATGTCATGATGCTGGCAGTGCTCCTATAGATGGCCAGGAGGCAGCGTCACTTGTATTAGGGTGGGGCATTGACTCATTATATCTCAGACCCTTATGTCTATGTAAATTGGATTTGAATGAATGTACATTTGTTTACATCTTTCATTTATTTTCCACCCAAGATATGAGCGCTTCAATCCTGCAGAAGAGTACAAAATGAACCATAAGAGCAGAGGAGTGGCACTGATCTTCAACCACGAGCGGTTCCATTGGTTCCTAACCATGCCTGAGAGGCGCGGCACCAATGCTGACAGGGACAACCTCCAACAAAGGTGAGGCTGAAAAAAATAAAACAAAAGAACACAATGCAATCTGTTTGTATAGAGCACTTGTCATCATTGTAATCTGACTTTACATGACTGAAAACAAAAGTTGATATAACTGAACTCAGCAGGACTAATTTGATCACCCTCTTAAGGATGAGAGGCTGAGGAGGCCTACTAGAATGTATACATGTAAACTGGCAAGCGCTTTTTTAGCACGCCCATTACCCCACTTACATATTTTAGCATCTAAAAGAAGAGGAACCAAAGAAACAACCTGTCACTGTCTACACAGCATTTCTTTTCTTGAACAAAAATGTAGAGGTTGATTTAGGACACAGGACTCAGAAGTCAAGATTCAGAATAAAGTGCTGTTGGTGGGTAAAGTGTACCACAGAAAAGAGAGGGTCAGAGCTTTAGAGGTTATGTTATGTTATGTTATGTTATGTTATCCGGATTTATAGAGCGCACAGATGCCCCAGCAAAGGGGCGTCCTGGCGCTAGAACAGAACAGAAACCGGACAGAAGGTGGAAGACACAACACAACGACAAAACTAAGGACCTAAGCACCAAAGGTTACTACCTATTGGTCCTTCCTAAATCAACACTATATCTCAGTGCAGCAGGTCTAGAATGTGACCCACATACATCCCAAATAGGTGGTTAAAAACCACCACAATTAACCATTACAAATTGACCCTGCACCCGAGATTGATAAGTATTCAACTTATATAATTATCCTAATGTATAAAATTTCAAAAAATGATACATTGTATTGAAAATAGAATGGCTTCGCAGAAAAAAGTATCACAGAATCATATATCTTGATTGTAGTTGGAAAGAGTCTTTTTTATTGAAAATCACTTGTCTGCTTTTGCTTAGGGACTACTTTTTTTCAAGCAACTGCCTCTATTTAATTGTCTTGATAGAAAACAACCAGTAGAGGTCAGTAAAATGCCAGAATCTCTTTACCTAAGACAATGTGCTTCATAGCTAAAAACCTATCATGTGAGGAAAGCGCTCCCACGGTTTAACCACACGTGCGTGTCTGGCCTATGCAGTATCATTCAACCTTTTTTGGGGGGCCATTATGAATTAATGTGAATAGTTTAGCAAAACCACCCAATTCAACATGGCGCACACCCTGGGTACGTTTTACTGGTTACGGCACCCAGCTTTGTTTCATAATGGATGAGATTAATGATAATGCTCCAGGGCCTTCTACTGCTCCTTTCATGTAGGGGTGGGTGGAATTTGTGTAATCGCGTTACGCAAATCTCCGCAAAACGGTAAAAAATCTCTGCGAACACGCAGAAATTCCACTAACACGCGGAATTGCTTGTTCGTGATGCTTTTTTACTGTTTGCAATCGCTGTTTGCATGCTCGTGTGGAAATATCTCGCGAACACGCATTTTGAGAATGCAAACAAGCAAAAAATTTCGCGAAGTCGCGGGACGCAGAATTTTGGACAATTTCACGTTCTCCGCGGATCGCGAAATTACCCAAATTCCACAGATTCCGCGAGCGGAATGGAATTTACCACCCAGGCCTACTATCATGGCATCTATACAGTTCATAATTGAGAGAGCTGTAGAAGCTGCTTTTAAGAGCAGAGAGGAGGATACTTTTCCTAAGGTGCCTTATATTCAGGAGATGGAGGAAGTCTGTATATAGAGGCTGAAACAGAGGAGGAGAGGAAGATTTATACCAGGAGAAGAGCTCTTTAATTTGTTTCAGCATTTAAGGGACAATATTGGTTTGCCTGTTACTGAATCAGTGGTAGGGGAAGAGGACTTTCACAGTATATGCTGTAGTGAGGTCATGGGATTAACTGCAGACATTGCTAAGTTAGCATTAGTTAGTATATGCTTGGCAGCCATTTTGCCGCTTTTGCACATGTTACAAACAGCCACATGCATCAAGCGATTTAGGAATCGCAAACGATGCGAATCTCAAAAATCGGCCGTTTGCGATTTCTAAATCACTATTTGGGATGCATCAATCCAAAATTCAATAAATCGCTATTTTTAGCGATTTCTAAAAATGCGATTGCATTTAAGGAATCGCAATTTGCGATTCCTTAAATGCAGTGCATGACACCTAAAACAAATTGCGAATTCGCAATTAGGAGGAAAAAATTACCATGAGGTTGGACCTCATGGTAATTTGCGAAAAAGCTGAAAAATTCAATTTTGTGCATTTTTCAAACTGTCATGTTGTGCACACACATGCCCTTAGGGCATGTGTGTGCACAACAAATGTGCATAGATTGATTTCAGGGGTGCAACAGGGTGTCCTTTGGACACCCCTGCACCCTTGAAATCGCAATCTCAATTTGCGATTAGCTAATTGCGAATCGCAAATTGAGATTGTCTTCCCATTCATTCCTATGGGCCTTTTGGCCCATAGGAATCAATGGGAAGGGATTCCTTAATTGCGATTCGCAATTTGTGACTCGCAATTAAGGAAAAATAAGGAATCGCTAAAACAATTGCGATTTTTTGATGCATTACCGTTTGCGATTCCTTAATTGCGATTCCTTAATTTTCGCAATTAAGGAATCGCAAACGGCAACAATGATTCATGTACCTGTATATGTTTTTATTCTCGTGGGCAGACCTCTGGTGCATTTTCACATGAGAACTGTCTGCCTTCCACACATTCAGCTGTACACTGTGCTCCTCGTCTGCACAGTGTGTTCAAGGTCGAAATCAATGTATGCTGTTGATTCACTTTGGTCAGTGCCACGCCCATAGACACAACATAGAACACAGCTGCACTACTGAAAGTCGGGTGCTTTTAATATGGCATTTGCATGCATGAAAAGGCACTTCGAGAGATTCATTCCAACGAAGAAGAGCTGTGCTTGTCCTGAGATGTGATTCCTTGCATCTAGACTTGGCGGTATGGAGTCCCCCTGACAAAGCCCAGAGGTCTTCTATAATTATAATAAACTAGCTTATAGCAAGGGGAGGGTGGTAAGGCGCTGTAGCCCTGTTTCCACTGTCATTATAATATGGTTTCCCCTTTTGTGCTTTATGAAATTGTCAAAAAAATCTATGATGTCCCTAGAGCATGTATCTAATGGATTACTAGGTTGGTCCAAAAGATACTATGCATCCACCATAGGACTTGCCTGTTTTTTTGGGTCAACCTCACAACCACAAAAGTATGAACTTACTCATATCAAAAGGGACTAACAATAAGGTATTTAAATCAATGGTATTAGCAATTTGTAAACACAATACCTAAACACAATTCTAACAAAACATTAAGTGTACGAATAAAATAAATATGAAATTGTTACAGCAAACAAAAGATGAACGGAATGCTGACAATGCAAGCATTCTCTCCCAGTCAAAAGATCTGAGTTAAATCCATTGTTCTTTTGCTCACTACGCCACCCCAGTTTGGACCCAGCCATATGCAAATCAGTCTTGACCCTGTGCCTCATGGGAACAGTCCAGACCGAACTGCCAGGCCAGGTCCTCCCTGGACCGGAAACAAGCATCCTGGAACTGGTTTCAGGGTATATCACCCTTCTTCAGCCCGGCTAGCTTGAATCCAGTGGCACAGTGAGCAAGGGACCCACGTCTGGGCATACCCATCCCACTTAGGGCGAAAAGTGTTACAGCAAACAAATGATGGACAGAATGCTGACAATGCAATCATTCTCCCTAGTCAATCAATCAATCAAGAACATTTGTAAAGCGCGCTACTCACCCGTTAGGGTCTCAAGGCGCTGGGGGGGGGGGGCTGCTACTGCTCGAAAAGCCAGGTCTTGAGTTGCTTCCTGAAGGAGAGATGGTCCTGGGTGAGTCGTAGATGGGTGGGGAGGGTGTTCCAGGTCTTGGCCGCCAGGTAGGTGAAGGATCTTCCTCCGGTGGTGATTCTGCAGATCCGTGGGACGGTGGCGAGGGCGAGGCTGGCGGAGCGGAGCTGGCGGGTTGTCGTGTAGAACGTGAGGCGGTTGTTGAGGTATTTGGGGCCCAAGTCGTGGAGAGCCTTGTGTGCGTGGGAGAGAAGTCTGAACGTGATCCTCTTGCTGACGGGGATCCAGTGCAGGTCCCTCAGGTGGGCGGAGATGTGGCTGTGTCGGGGGATGTCCAGGACGAGTCGTGCTGAGGCGTTCTGGATGCGCTGGAGTTTTTTCTGTAGTTTGGCGGTGGTCCCAGCGTAGAGGGCGTTCCCGTAGTCCAGACGGCTGGTGACGAGGGCCTGGGTGACCGTTTTCCTGGTTCCAGTGGGGATCCAGCGGAAGATCTTACGGAGCATGCGGAGTGTGTTGAAGCAGGAGGAGGTAACGGCGTTAACTTGCCTGGCCATCGTGAGGGAGGAGTCAAGGATGAAGCCCAGGTTGCGTGATGGTCCGTGGGCTTGGGTGGGGGGCCCAGAGCAGGGGGCCACCAGGAGTCGTCCCAGGCGGAGATGGATGGGCCGAGGATGAGGACTTCCGTCTCCTCTCCAGGGAGGGCCTTGCCTGTCAGTTCGGGCTTGACTGTTCCCATTGGGCGCAGGGTCAAGACTGATTTGCATATGGCTGGGTCCAAACTGATATGGCATGGTGAGCAAACAAACAATGGATTTAGGCCCAGATCTCTGTACTGGGTTGAATGTATGACATGGTTCTGCATTCTGTCCATCGGTTGTTCTTGTTGCATTTATGGAATTGTAAGCATGCTGATTATATTGTTCTTATGCATTTTGCTGCTAGTATTGGCTCGTGTACTGCAATATAGAGCATGTTAGTTAAAATAAGCATTTTAAAATATACTGTGTCTCTGTTT
This sequence comes from Lissotriton helveticus, assembly GCF_964261635.1. NCBI lineage: Eukaryota > Metazoa > Chordata > Amphibia > Caudata > Salamandridae > Lissotriton > Lissotriton helveticus. The sequence goes on along the minus strand of NC_136059.1, from coordinate 1,731,934,704 downwards.
ACTCACGTTGTGGACAAGTATGAGTGTTAGAACGACAGAGTGTTCTTCCCGCGATTCCTGAGAGGGTTGGCGTGACATGTTCTAGGATGTCTAATCATTGGTAACTTAGCTTTAGCACGGAGAACAAATGAGACACTATAGGTAGTCGGATTGGGGTTCTGGGCACCAAAGTGTTTTTTTTGGTACACCACTACACATCGAAGTCCTGGTTTCCTGCGCATAGTTCTGTGTATGTGCAGAATCCCTGCAACATGGCGCACTTAACGTTTGGTCTGGTTCTTATTTATGAGGCACTCGAGTAGTACTGGTGCTTGTCCACTATACCCTTCCTTCTGTTTTCCGGTAAACAATCGTGACGGCATAACCTACCTATATCGATGTTTTTATAGGTTTTTTCAAACTTTATATTATTAAAAGGTTTTCTTTTGAATTACTACCCTATATTGCGCTGACACGCATTAAGTTATTTTTCTTTCTTAGTCCTTATGGCTGATGTCGATATTGTGGCACATAGCTGTCGTCATTTGCACACATATGGAGTGCCGGATGCGGGTATCGAACATATTTTTGTGGTTGGCGCTGATCAAGCTTTCCACTTTGAGGTGTTTTATTCTTGGGTTACCTTTCCAGCAGTGAATGGAGATGAAAACTTGATCCATGTATACACTCACACTGCAACACCTAATGTATATCAGCCTTATAAAACTCTTGAAGTTCCGATTTTGGCATGGCAACACCGTATTTGGTTTATTGGCGCCCTACCCCACATGATGACTCCGGTCCGTTTAGGCCCTTTATCAATTCCAGGGACACTTGGCCAGTTTTGGCCTGGTACACACCACATCCACGTTATTTGGCAGTAACAGAAGTAGAACTGCATGTCGGGCATGCCTTCTTAATTGAGGTGCACAGGGCTCTAGTACAATACATCTCATGCAATCTTCAGGTGGGAGCACCTGGGGTTGCAGTGCAACCAGCTGGACCTTGCGGACTGACTATTAGTCCTGTCATGGTTAATTTGGTTATGGGCAAGCGTCCACAAAATAAGCATGATTTACCTTACTGGCTTGCAGAGAAATTTGACCAGCTGGAAGCGGTATTTCCAAATAACCCCCCCTGTGGAAAAACACAGGATTTTAACTATTAGTTTGCAGAAAGACTTAAGACCCGAAGTAACCGATTGTGAAAATTGAGGTAAAGTGTTTGTGACGGTGTATGCAAAATGTTTTGGCACACCCTCTATGACAGTGCTCCCCCCCGTGATTAGGCGTGTTCAAGATGAGCACGGACCAGAGGTGGCTGCGGAGTTGGGGATGAGGTTGGTTGGACTGTTCATTGTAGTTGCTGATCTGATCCTTGCTAATGTCAAGGGAGATGCAGTTAACTTTCAAGTGTCTAATGCCTTGCGCCTTGTCCTGGAAGATGAGAAGCCCCGCGAATTACCAAAAATCATTGCAGATGCCTATAAGACTTTTCGCCGCAATAGTGTGGGTGTTAAATCTTTTGCTAGAATGCCAGCACAACAGCAAACACAGACGGTGCAGTCTGCAAAAGACGACCGTACAATATTTCCTAAGAAGAATTGGAAAAATAAAAAGCCCGGAAAGCAACAACAGAAACAAGGGTTGCATGCAGCATCACCGGTACTCGAGTCTTCTGAGCGCACTTATGATTTGCGCGACCGCGCGATAATTAGGTCTCCTGACAGATTTCAGGTTTCTGATCAGCGTTCTCCTCGTTCGTTACAGGACACATCATGCTCACAGGCTGGTGGCGGGGAATGCCAGGAACGCGGAAGAGGTCGAGGTGCCCCACAAGGACGTGAGAAACCTCGTCAGACTGACGCAAAAGGGAAACAGGACGATTTTCCTCGTCAGCGCCCAAAGTTTCAGAAAAAGAAAGTTGCTGCTTTAACAGTGAGATATGCCACAGACAGTGAGGACATGGCTCTGGAACCTGACATGGGTAGTAACGCTGCTAGACAGCGCAGCTGAGGTTACAATAGTGCAGCAAGCACTGCGTCAATTTCTGAAGGCAACAGCAACTGAAACGTTCATCATACGGCTGACACCCAAGTGGCTCCCCCTGACTGATTATATGACATAGTCCTTATAATTGAAGTTGACATACAGCGGGTAATTAAAGGGATTTTTTGGGAAAATCTGACTTCTTCTTATGACATTCTGTTGGCAGAGGCAGATTGGCCCCCGACTTTTGTTCTTGCCACTCCGAGGAGGGGGTTAAGTAATACTCCCATGTTTTTCACGTAACATCTCCAAGGAGAATGCAAAGGCTTTTGCAGAAGAGTGGGCTTTGGTGCTTCCACCAGCACTGTGCCGTGCTCAGGTGGGCTGGGATAAAGATTCTTCCCCGCATGAGATACCATTACAGTCTATGCCACAGCCACAACCCCAGTATCCCCTCTGGTGGGATGCAAAAGCTCCAGTTTCCAAGATTCTAGATCAATTAGAGTATCAAGGTGTTACTGAGACATGTGTGTCACCGATGAATAACCCTCTGTTTACCGTAACCAAACCCAATGGGTTGTACCGCTTAGTTTTGGATTACCGACATTTGAATTCTCATTGTCGCACCTGTGCGGTTTAGAATACCCATAGTTCTGCTCTAGTGGACATTATTATTATTCGTAAAAAATATAAAACTACCCTTGATATTTCCAACGGCTTTTTCAGTCACAACCTGTTACCTGAAAGCAGTCAATGGACCACTTTTACTGCCGGTGGAAAACACACACAATTCTGGCTTTTGGCCATGGGCTAGAAGAACAGCCCAGGTGTATTCGCCACCCGTGTTGTCTCTTTGTTAGATGGCATAGACCCTGATGCGTATTCGTACGTTGATGATATTTACCTCACGGATGACGAATAGTGACCCCATCATAGTTTTGTTTGCGGACTATGACTATAAGTTTAACTTTTCAAAATCATACATTGCAGAGTACACAGTGTTGTTCTTGGGCTACAAGCTCAATAATAAAGGTAGAGGCTTGGCACCTCACTTCTTGGAGAAATGCGCACATTTGCGAGCTCCTACAACCCTGAAAAACACTACAGTCTTTGCTGGGATTTTTAAACTTCAGTCGAACCTATATTCCTGAGTATGCCAAGCGTATTAAACCATTGTGTGCTTTGATACAACCTATTTTTTCAAAAGCCTGCTGGCATCCGTAACATTCAGCTAGCCTGCAATCTTTGCGGTCTGTCCTTCTTGTAACTAAATACTTGTTGACTCGTGGTAACCACACTAACCTGGTGACACGTATCGTGCCAGGCACGGTGGGTTTCACATACTTGACGTTTAATGAAGGCGACTCAGTGCCTATTGCTTACAAGTCACATTTGTACACTTCCGCTGAACTGCCATTTTTCAGTGTTGAAAACATCTTGACAGCTGTCCAGATGACGATCCTGAAGGGACGTGCACTGGCACAGGGGAAGTGCATTTTGGTTGTAACACCATATCCTGCTCTAGAAGCAGTGATGAAGGAGAGTGTACCAAACTCAAAAGCTTTGCATCCGCGTTGGATACAATGGGCTACTTCATTGACATCTTCAGATGTCACCTTCATCTTCGACTCCTCCCTGCAAACACAGGAGATTTTACAGAATGAATTTGTTCATCCTGCTCCTCTTTCTATACGTCCGTTGGAGGAGTACCATTGTATCATTTACACTGATGGTTCAGCACAACCGGCGAAAGGGTCAAAGCATTTTTATTCAGCAGTATGCACAATTGTGACAGGTGCCGTAGTGAACGGAGAGTTCAAGTCAAGTGTTGTACACACTCAGGCACAAGGAGACTGTACCACCCAATTAGCTGAGCTGCACGCCCTAGTGCTCGCACTTGAATTTGCAGATCCGAATGTGACTACTCTCATTGTAAGTGATTCTTACTACTGTGTTCAGTCTTTCAATGACAACTTTATCTTTTGGTCTCAAAATGATTATCGGACGAGATCGGGCGCATTCAGGGTGGTATGGTCGTAGGCTGGCCTCAAAATGATTATCGTGATTCTAAAGGCAGCGCAACTAAGCATAAGATGCTTTGGGGTTGAGTCACACATCTAAAAGAACGTCTGCCTCTCACACATTTAATTCATACTCTAGGCCACCAGCGCGTCAGAGTACACGCGGTTGGCAATAGTTTGGCTTATGAAGCAGCTAAATCAGCAGTAGCCATGTTTTCAGTTGCAGTGGTTACAAGATCCATGAATAAGATTGAAAATGACATCTTGGCAGCAATTGCTCCTACAGAGAAGGGTAGTAATTACCCGCAGGGTTTCCCTTCAATATACTCTTATCACTTAAATCCCGATAAAGTTTCTTATGTGAGGATTAATGGAGACAGGTTCATTCCCAACGCGGACCGCAGACTTTCATTGATAACAGCCGCACCCGAAGGCTTGGCTTCGGCTTATGCTGGAGTGTCTGCGACTATTTCTATCTTAGAGCAGCGTTACTGGTGGTGTGGTTTATATAAACAAACCCGTAATGTACTTTTGTGTGACATTTGCCAACAGATTAAGCCATCTACGCTAACACATCCACCACAAACACCACTGTGTATATCTAATAGACCTTTTGGATGTGTTTATTTGGATCACTGCAGTCCATTTTCTTTAGATACTGCCTATAAATTAACCTTAGTTGCAGTTGATTCATGCACACGTTTTCTTTGGGAGTAGCCACAACGCAGTGCTGACGCTCAAACTGTCATCAGGGATTTGCATATCTTTGTGGGATTTTTTGCATGTGGCACTTTTCATTCAGACCAGCGTTCACCTCCAAGCACAAGGCGTACAAGGAGGCCATGAGGTCTTTGGGAGTGCAGGTAAAATTTTTGTCTCCATAAAGGCCTGAGGGTAATTCAGTTGTGGAGCGAATGAACCGTGACTTAAAGCAATCCTTGACAGCTAGGGTCTTAGGTACCGGCAGGAACTGGTTCGCCCATTTGTATAGCATACAACGTGCACTAAATAATCTCCCTAGAAGATCTCTGGGTGGGCGGACCCCGCACAAAATGCTCTTTGGCATGAAGATGTTCGTCCAAGACCTTGATGGTCCAGACATGGCGGCGGCTGCCGCATCCTTTGATGTAGATAATCATTCCGCTATATTACAGAAGCTACAAGAGACCAGAGACAGTCTTGCAAAGGAACACTTACCCTCAGCCACTGATGCAATACTGCAGATTCCGGTAGTCGGCTGGCTACCCAAAGTCGAAGACCTGGTCCGAGCGAAGGTGGAGAACAAAGAAGAGTTTGGCCCCTCTTATCGTGTACCTGTCCCAGTGCTTGGCCTGAAGGGAACTTGTACAGTCATTTTACTACCCCTTCCTGGTCAGAAAGACAACAGAAACGTCTCCGTGGGAAATGTCAAGTTACAACATCTAGCCGATCCTGAATAGTATAACACCAGTGTCTTCTTGTCCAGCGATTTCCAGGAATGCGGTGTTGGGCCCTTCTGATGTCACGCAGCCTGACTCTGCCATAGAGATGGACTCTGTCATTAACCCTTTACTAAACCTCCCTACTTCCAGTCTCAATGAAAAAACAGAGTATGCTTATCCCCCTACCGAGTCATTGCCTGGTTTGCAACTGAATACCCTTAACCAGTCACTTTTCTCTTTTGACTCGAACTCTACATTATCATTGACCCCTACCAAATTCTCTATTTTTGTGGCCTGGTTTAAAAAGACTTATTTAGTTTCGCCTTGGACATACATCTGGATGTCCTCTTTGCCATTTTTCTATTAATGTGGATTGGATTTGTGCCATTCTATTTCCTTCTCATAAATGGTCACTACATACCTGAACGCTCTGCTGTGAAACTGGTCGATGGAACATTGGCCCCGCATTCGTCTTCTCACATCATGAAAAGAGACATGACTTTTGTCAACATATTCACCTGGCCAGTTGCGGATGGAATAGTTTGGGATGCAGTGGTGTTCCAAATTCATGGCCCTACAGAGATAATTAACGTACCAAATGAACTTCGTGTTACCATGGGTGATGTAGTTAAACACAATATATGGTCTAATGATTGGGATGTACAAGCCATACAATCTTTGTTTTCAGCTTTGAAGTATTATGCAGCATTTGATGCTAAAGATTTGCATTTAAATATTGCAAATCATGCTGAATTATTTTGCCACCAGCATTATGGCCATCATTACCTGCATAAAGCTAATACATTTCGAAATGTTTTAATTACACACAGTGGGAACATTGCCCTGCTCCATTGGAATGTAGCTCAAAAAGGTTTTGAAAATAGTTACATATTTTGCAGATTTGATAAATCCAAACCGGAATTATTTTATTTTAAATTAAATGTTTTATCCAATCCTAAAGTGATGCTCGCCCACACCAAATTAGTGTATTCCCAATCCTTTATTAATAAATTGTCAGTGGGTGGCTATGATCTGTGGAAGTCCACAGTAGATCTTAAATTTGTTCTAGATTCTGGCAGGTGCAGGGCACTGAAGCTTTACATTGCGCATGCCTCATCCCGGCTCAAATTTTATTTTTTATTGGTTCAGTCTATCAGACTACGTATTCTGGAATTGCTACTTGGTTAAAACGCTTGTCACTGTCGTCAGTAAAACAACATTTGTCATTGTTATCAGGTGACATTGATTTGACAGATTTTATAAAGGTGCCTGCTGGTACTAGATCGAAACAATTTATTTACGCAGCCTATAATGAAATATGGAAGCTTTCTCAAATTGTGGCTGCTTCCCGTTTAAGGGCAATAGACCAGGCTAATTTAGAAAAAGTTCTTGCTGACGTTGATATTAGTATTAACACACTTTCTTCCCGCATTTACACACTGGACAGTATTGTTTCATCTGTTGCAAACAAATAGGTCAGGAGAGCACAATCCTACAAAGTAGCTGTGTACAAACTGATATAATATACAGTCAGAGTAACATGTAGCTGTAAATGAGGTCAGAAACTTCTCAGGCGTTATAGGGCGAAAAGAAGAATAAAGTTCAAATTTCAGGTCATCTTTTTCTTTATTGATTCTCAACGTGATTCTCAAGTTCATAAAACAACAGCCGACACGTGTTTCGTCTGTACTAAGGATAAGTACAGGGACTTTTTCAAGGCTGTAAAGACATGGTAAAAATATATACATAAGATATATAAAATTTAAAACTTAGTAAATCTAGAACAATCGGAAGGGCCTAAACCAACACAAATGTGAATAATCATGAGGAATTAAGTGTATAATAATGCACCAAGACAGGTGAAACAGACGACTAAAGAATGAGACAATAGCTTGAATTATAACAACAGACTAGTAATGCAAAAAGTGAAAGGAAAGAAAACAAGAGAGAAGAACCCAAAAGTGAACAGGTGACTCAAAATTGGAGACACCAGTGTAGACATGAAGAAGGATGTGAAACAGTCAGACACCCAAAAGTGCACGAGAATATATGTGCATATAAGAGCCATATCCACCGAGCATAATAAGCAAAATTATCTAAAAGTAGACTAACCAAAATAGGATAGAATAATTCGAGGCATGAAGTGTCAGTCCATCTGAAGGATGCAATATATTAAAGGTTCCTAGAGAGATGGGAAAAATAATATATGCATACAGGGTTGTAAGATGGTCAAATGGATCGTAAGAAGGACAAGTGAGACTCAAGAGGTCTTGTATTAAGAGGGCAGCCAATGCAATCATATCAAAAATCAAAAACCTTCGTCTAGTACAGATCACATTTAAAAAGACAATAGTTGGAACACTTTTTAAACGATTGCAGACCAGTAGTTGAGAGAGTGTTATATTATTCAAATTCTCACCAGCAGAAAACCGAATAACCCCAGTCCAAAATGTCCGTATGAGTGGAACGTGTAATTGAACAGCAAGATAGGTAACGGAATAAGGTTAATCACCAGAGGTTTCTGTGACAGAAAGAAATAACACATAAATAAAGTCCATAATAATGGACACAAATTTAAGTTCCTAAGTCCAATTGGTGGTTCCAAAAATCGCTATTTGAAATAATAGGAACCTGAATGGAATCAAAGGGTCTTACCTAATGCATAGAAACGTGGATATGTCCATAAAGTGCAACCATAAAAAGTATCACAGTAAATGGTGATGGAAACCAATAAAATAACCTCTGAAACAAAATATAAGAAATAGCTGTGTAAGACAGTATTTAGTATGGATACACAGTCAATATATAAATGGCATAGGGTCAGCCTAAAAAGCCAGACACTCACCCTTGACCAGTCAAGTAAGATCACAGCTGGTCAAAAGAATGGCCAATAACGTGAACTGGGCTGCCTGTACAAAACGAGAAATTGATAATAATGAGGGGACAGAAGTAAAGTCAATGGGGAATCATAAGACGGCATGTATCCACCACTGGATAAAAGCGTCCACAAAATACTATAAAATCATAGGTAAGCGTGCTACATACGTTGGAACTGCCCTGTTCCTGAAAAATAATAACAAAATCAACAACTTGTTGAAAATCCTAGTGTTATCACAGTAATCGAGACTCAAAAAGAGAGAACCTATTTTTTAGGATAATTAAAGTTTGCATACCACACACGTCCTAATTAAGTCATTACAACAAAAAACCACAGCTGGTAATAGTTGCCCAGGACCAGGGTGGTTGTATCTCTCAAAATTGTATTAGTAACACCGGCGTGCTAAAACAGAAGGGGAAATAACAACGTGTCAGAATAGAAATAAAGTAATTGCTCCTCACACGAAACTTAAAGCCTCATGGTTAGCATTTCTACCTTACCTATACGGTCACTCGTGTACTGCATCAAACTATAGAAAGCAGAGAAAGGGTAAGGTATCAGTAATATATTAGTTATCTCACTATCTGGAAAAAGAAAATATTATTCCTACAAATACAGCTACCAACTAAGTATGTAACGCTACGTATGTGACACTATCATGTACACATTAGCGCCGCGCTTACCGTATTGTAGAAACAGGCACCACTTGGTAATGGCACTCTATAAGCGGCTGGGTCCTGTTGAGCATCCAAATATATACTAAATTAAAATCGGACACCATTAGGAAAATCGGCGTTCTCCCACAGCGTGATGGAAATACAAATGAGACTAAAGAATCCCACGTAGTAAGAACCGTACGTGGTTTGTGACAGATATGTCTGCCATCTTGGAATGTCCAAATTCTATATATTTGCACTGACGTCTCAGTGTGTTGAATAAGGCATTCATAGTAGATGAAAATCAAGATTATAAGTCAACTAAATAACACAACAACGAGCGCCCTGCCAAGTAGGGTATGTATGATACTATTGTCGCTGATAAAAGATCAAACCCATCATGGATCGTAAGTAAGACACAATAACTTGGTAATCACTCCCATAGATAAAACAAAACGACAATAATAAATATAACAAGATATTGAGTTAAAGAAAGACAAATGTAAAAAGGAAAAGATAGAAAAAATCTAAAGCCAAGTTAGTATAGCCCAAATTGAAGAAAGCCGAGATAGTGATGAGGTGGTTTGCCCATAATGAATCCTATAATACAATAGTGATGTTATAAACGAAAAATAGAGTCCAAAGATTACAATATAGTTCACATGGTATTGCATTGTGTTCATAGATTACATCATTGAAATAAAGGTATTAGGAGATACTGTGAATTGTACATGACCTTTAAAAGCAGTAATTACATGATATTTGACACAATTTCCGAACGTATATATGTGCATATCTATCGGTGAGACCAAAACTTGAAACAAAATATGTTGATTAATTATAAAGGTATTAACACATACAATTTATTTCTTCAATGGATTATCATGCCATATCAGTTTACCCAATTAAAAATTGGGAAAAATATTTTTTCAGATTAATATTGTTCGATGTATTCAAAACATTACTGGGTATACAGTAGATTACACAAGGGAAAAACAGTTTATATAGTGTAACAACATGTAGAGATGTGCATATTCAGATGTCTATACAAAGACATGCATCTCTCTATCAACATTTAACCCCTGGTCTACTGCTCTCAATCTAATGAGCCATTGTGTTTCCAGTTTTCTGAGGGCAGCTACCCTGTCACCTCCACGGGGATCGTGTTTAAGAGTGGCAATGCCATGGAATTTGATGTTAAATAATTCTGATGATCTATGTTCTGAATTATAGTGTACTGCCAGCGGGTAATTGGAGGTATTATTACGAATGGCCCTAATGTGTTCCTGTATTCGTTCCTTGAGTGGACGGATGGTGCTTCCTACATAGATCTGATTGCAATGGCATATAATACAGTAAACAACAAATTTTGAATTACAGTTAATGAATTCATTAATTTGATAGGATTTGTTAGTATTATAACAAAAAGCCATTGTTTTGTTGCACGCAAATTGACAAACATGGAGAAGTGTGGCTCCCTGGTTAGAGCAGGCAGACCCTGAAGCAGAGGTCAGACCCGGGACCAGGGTTCAATTCCCGACGCGGCAGGGTCTCGAGCTCAAATGTCCACGGACCCGATAATTCTCGCTTTGGTGCCTGACCTAATCATGGGTTCACACTCTGCAACTCTGGGCATTAAGCTTGCTTAATCTCCACAACGGCCCCCCGCGGCGGGATGCCTGGCTTTCACCTTGGGGATGCCCTGTAGGGGCTATCTCACAGGGAAAAACCAGGACGGGTTCCCAAGGCAAAGCGCTTAGAGACCCCTGGGTTATAAGCGCTATATAAATCCAAACATACAAACATACAACATACATACAAACATTGCATATAGTGCAGCTATAAAAAACCCTCGGTTTCGAAGGAAGCCAATTTTTTGAGGTCAGGGTCTTTGTATTGCAACCTGTTGGTCCCAACAGATTGCGTAGAGTTTTGCCCCTTCTATATGTCATAGTAGGCTTGTTCTTAATAAATGGATCAATATCACGATCCAGTTTGAGTAGATGCCAATGTTTCCGCAATATATTGTAAATCTCATTGCTATGGCAATGATATTGAGTGATAAAAGCTACTCTTCCCTGAATTTTAGTCCTGTTTTTTCTCCTCTTGTTTTTTAGTAAGTCACCTCGTTTGCATTGTTTGATCCTATTAGTGGCTTTCGTCAGAACATCAGGACCATATCCCCTTTGTGCAAACCGTCTGGTCAGTTGGTCCAATTCAATGTTAAAGTCATTCTTAACACTGCAGTTTCTTTTTATACGAGTCATCTCGCCAAAGGGGATAGCATTAATCTGACTGGAAGGGTGGGCACTACTAGCGTGCAAGACAGAATTACATGCCGTTGTTTTCCGAAATAATTTCGTTTGAAGAACATCATCTTTGACATATAATATTACGTCAAGGAAATCGATTCTCTTCTTGTCATAGCAAAAAGTGAATGTTAAGTTATAATTGTTATTAGTGAGATGTTCTACAAACTGGATAAGAGTATATCGAACTTAAGCAAATACCTAGAGGTCTTAGAGTCATCATATTTCCCACCTTTGAAGACTTGGACCCTGACCTTCTTCGTGAATGGGAATGTCTTATCTCCTCATCCTCTTATGGGATGATGGATTTATTAATAAGACACGCAGAGAGAAAAAGAGCAAAACTATTAGAAGAAATAGAACTGATTGAGAATGACATCAAAAAATTGAATCTCCCTGAAAATACAGATAAGAACTACAAAATCTTAAAAGAAGTTCTTAACGCTCACCAAACTCATTTGAGAGAGAAAAAAAACCGAAAGCTTAAGAGAGATGATAATGATTATAAAAATGGTCGCATCTTCACTTTCGCTAAAAAATATGATGATGTCAAACCTAGAGCAGGAGTCAAAAGTTTACATAGTAAGAAAACACCAGAACAAAAAACAATTAGTGACTCAGATGCATCCAGCATTACTAGTGAAGTTAGTGAAGCTAGCAGTGTCACCCCCTCTACTTCTATCCAAGAAAATTCCAATTCTAACAACAACTCAGCTTTTTTATCAGAACTGGAACGGTTCAGAAAGGGCACGAGATTAGGATTCAATCAGAGAACCCTTCCAAGAAGAGAACTAGGAGGGGAGGGATCAAACACAGGTCACGAAGACGACAAAAGAGTAACCCGATCAGTATCCAAGAACCAGAAAAAGTGAGTGAGGATATTTCATCTTTTAATGTCACTAATGATATCAGCAATGCTAATGACAATGTTTCAATCATTAATCTATCTGGACAAACACTTGATGATAATGAGATAAGTGTTCTAAAAAAAGGTTTGAGTTTCTGTCCTCTCTCAAACCCTGACTTTGTACAAATCCATGCAGATCTTTTTAGGTTTGTTCGTGGTTTGAAATGAAATTTTTTTTTTGCAAACAGACCCAATGTGTGTCCGATACCTGTTTACAATGCTGCCAGATGTGGTCATACCATTGAAGATATCGAAGTGACTAGACTGTTAATGTCATTAGACGACAGTGTTGATGAGACACTGAGCATGGAAGATGTTTTGAGTGATCTTAACATTGCTACTGATTCTCTAGCGAATAGTGGATTGAAAAATAAATCCACTTTCACCCCTATTCTTACTCCGGGTAACATGATTGATTGCTTTTACAAAACAGTAACATCTGAATTGTATAAATTGGAGGATCGATTCCAGAGAAAGCCTTGGAAATTCAAAGACAATCTTTCGACCATAGAAAGAGATGCTCTAGAAAAGTTGAGGGGGTATACACATTTGACAATTCGAGAGGCAGATAAGGGAGGTAACATTGTCCTTATGGACAATGACCTCTAATTTGATGAAATCGAAAGACAACTATCTGATCCTAAGTCCTACACACTGATACCACACAATCCTATGACTGCCACCATTCCAGTTATCGAAGGAACTCTCCGTTACTGGCTTAGTAATGGACTACTGACTGACACAGAATTTAAGTACCTATTAAATCCCACGCCTAGGGCAGCATATATTTATGCATTACCTAAAGTCCATAGGAACCTGACCCGGCCCCTGGGGAGACCGATCATCTCGGGCATAGGAGGATTAACAGAACATATTTCCGAATACATAGACATATTTTTAAAACCCCTTGTGTTTCAACTTCCTACTTACATCCAGGATACGAAAGATCTACTCAATAAATTGGAACAATTACCTTGGTCTGACGAATATACACTAGTTACCCTTGATGTTAACGCATTATACACGAGTATACCACTAGACAAGGGCATGGAGGCACTCAGATTCTTTCTATCTAAAAGAGATGCCTCTTTGTATGACCATACCAGAATGCTCCTTGAACTCACTGAATTTACATTAAATAACAACTATTTCCAACATAGATCTGTTTGGTATAAACAACATTCAGGGGTGGCAATGGGGGCTAAGTTTTCGCCTTCATTTGCCAACTGTATTTGGGATTCTTTGAACAACAGCATATCTGGAAAGACGGCCCCTCTCATCTAACAAATAACATCATCTATTGGGGACGTTTTATTGATGACGTTCTATTAATTTGGAACGGAGACACAGATTCTCTTATCCAGTTTGTAGAACATCTCACTAATAACAACTATAACTTAACATTCACTTTTTGCTATGACAAGAAGAGAATCGATTTCCTTGACGTAACATTATATGTCAAAGATGATGTTCTTCAAACGAAATTATTTCGGAAAAGAACGGCATGTAATTCTGTCTTGCACGCTAGTAGTGCCTACCCTTCCAGTCAGATTAATGCTATCCCCTTTGGCGAGATGACTCGTATAAAAAGAAACTGCAGTGTTGAGAATGACTTTAACATTGAATTGGACCAACTGACCAGACGGTTTGCACAAAGGGGATATGGTCCTGATGTTCTGACGAAAGCCACTAATAGGATCAAACAATGCAAACGAGGTGACTTACTAAAAAACAAGAGGAGAAAAAACAGGACTAAAATTCAGGGAAGAGTAGCTTTTATCACTCAATATCATTGCCATAGCAATGAGATTTACAATATATTGCGGAAACATTGGCATCTACTCAAACTGGATCGTGATATTGATCAGTTTATTAAGAACAAGCCTACTATGGCATACAGAAGGGGCAAAACTCTACGCAATCTGTTGGGACCAACAGGTTGCAATACAAAGACCCTGACCTCAAAAAATTGGCTTCCTTCGAAACCGAGGGGTTTTTATAGCTGCACTATGTGCAATGTTTGTCAATTTGCGTGCAACAAAACAATGGCTTTTTGTTATAATACTAACAAATCCTATCAAATTAATGAATTCATTAACTGTAATTCAAAATTTGTTGTTTACTGTATTATATGCCATTGCAATCAGATCTATTTAGGAAGCACCATCCGTCCACTCAAGGAACGAATACAGGAACACATTAGGGCCATTCGTAATAATACCTCCAATTACCCGCTGGCAGTACACTATAATTCAGAACATAGATCATCAGAATTAATTAACATCAAATTCCATGGGATTGCCACTCTTAAACACGATCCCCGTGGAGGTGACAGGGTAGCTGCCCTCAGAAAACTGGAAACACAATGGCTCATTAGATTGAGAGCAGTAGACCAGGGGTTAAATGTTGATAGAGAGATGCATGTCTTTGTATAAACATCTGAATATGCACATCTCTACATGTTGTTACACTATATAAACTGTTTTTCCCTTGTGTAATCTACTGTCTACCCAGTAATGTTTTGAATACATCGAACAATATTAATCTGAAAAAATATTTTTCCCAATTTTTAATTGGGTAAACTGATATGGCATGATAATCCATTGAAGAAATAAATTGTATGTGTTAATACCTTTATAATTAATCAACATATTTTGTTTCAAGTTTTGGTGTCACCGATAGATATGCACATATATACGCTCGGAAATTGTGTCAAATATCATGTAATTACTGCTTTTAAAGGTCATGTACAATTCACAGTATATCCTAATACCTTTATTTCAATGATGTAATCTATGAACACAATGCAATACCATGTGAACTATATTGTAATCTTTGGACTCTATTTTTCGTTTATAACATCACTATTGTATTATAGGATTCATTATGGGCAAACCACCTCATCACTCACACGGCTTTCTTCAATTTGGGCTATACTAACTTGGCTTTAGCTTTTTTCTATCTTTTCCTTTTTACATTTGTCTTTCTTTAACTCAATATCTTGTTATATTTATTATTGTCGTTTTGTTTTATCTATGGGAGTGATTACCAAGTTATTGTGTCTTACTTACGATCCATGATGGGTTTGATCTTTTATCAGCGACAATAGTATCATACATACCCTACTTGGCAGGGCGCTCGTTGTTGTGTTATTTAGTTGACTTATAATCTTGATTTTCATCTACTATGAATGCCTTATTCAACACACTGAGACGTCAGTGCAAATATATAGAATTTGGACATTCCAAGATGGCAGACATATCTGTCACAAACCACGTACGGTTCTTACTACGTGGGATTCTTTAGTCTCATTTGTATTTCCATCACGCTGTGGGAGAACGCCGATTTTCCTAATGGCGTCCGATTTTAATTTAGTATATATTTGGATGCTCAACGGGACCCAGCCGCTTATAGAGTGCCATTACCAAGTGGTGCCTGTTTCTTCAATACGGTAAGCGCGGCGCTAATGTGTACATGATAGCGTCACATACATAGCGTTACATTCTTAGTTGGTAGCTGTGTTTGTAGGAATAATATTTTATTTTTCCAGATAGTGAGATAACTAATATATTACTGATACCTTACCCTTTCTCTGCTTTCTATAGTTTGATGCAGTACACGAGTGACCGTATAGGTAAGGTAGAAATGCTAACCATGAGGCTTTAAGTTTCGTGTGAGGAGCAATTACTTTATTTCTATTCTGACACTTTGTTATTTCCCCTTCTGTTTTAGCACGCCGGTGTTACTAATACAATTTTGAGAGATACGACCACCCCGGTCCTGGGCAACTATTACCAGCTGTGGTTTTTTGTTGTAATGACTTAATTAGGACGTGTGTGGTATGCAAACTTTAATTATCCTAAAAAATAGGTTCTCTCTTTTTGAGTCTCGATTACTGTGATAACACTAGGATTTTCAACAAGTTGTTGATTTTGTTATTATTTTTCAGGAACAGGGCAGTTCCAACGTATGTAGCACGCTTACCTATGATTTTATAGTATTTTGTGGACGCTTTTATTCAGTGGTGGATACATGCCGTCTTATGATTCCCCATTGACTTTACTTCTGTCCCCTCATTATTATCAATTTCTCGTTTTGAACAGGCAGCCCAGTTCACGTTATTGGCCATTCTTTTGACCAGCTGTGATCTTACTTGACTGGTCAAGGGTGAGTGTCAGGCTTTTTAGGCTGACCCTATGCCATTTAGATATTGACTGTGTATCCATACTAAATACTGTCTTACACAGCTATTTCTTATATTTTGTTTCAGAGGTTATTTTATTGGTTTCCATCACCATTTACTGTGATACTTTTTATGGTTGCACTTTATGGACATATCCACGTTTCTATGCATTAGGTAAGACCCTTTGATTCCATTCAGGTTCTTATTATTTCAAATAGCGGTTTTTGGAACCACCAATTGGACTTAGGAACTTAAATTTGTGTCCATTATTATGGACTTTATTTATGTGTTATTTCTTTCTGTCACAGAAACCTCTGGTGATTAACCTTATTCCGTTACCTATCTTGCTGTTCAATTACACGTTCCACGCATACGGACATTTTGGACTGGGGTTATTCGGTTTTCTGCTGGTGAGAATTTGAATAATATAACACTCTCTCAACTACTGGTCTGCAATCGTTTAAAAAGTGTTCCAACTATTGTCTTTTTAAATGTGATCAGTACTAGATGAAGGTTTTTGATTTTTGATATGATTGCATTGGCTGCCCTCTTAATACAAGACCTCTTGAGTCTCACTTGTCCTTCTTACGATCCATTTGACCATTTTACAACCCTTTATGCATATATTATTTTTCCCATCTCTCTAGGAACCTTTAATATATTGCATCCTTCAGATGGACTGACACTACATGCCTTGAATTATTCTATCCTATTTTGCTTAGTCTACTTTTAGATAATTTTGCTTATTATGCTCGGTGGATATGGCTCTTATATGCACATATATTCTCGTGCACTTTTGGGTGTCTGACTGTTTCACATCCTTCTTCATGTCTACACTGGTGTCTCCAATTTTGAGTCACCTGTTCACTTTTGGGTTCTTCTCTCTTGTTTTCTTTCCTTTCACTTTTTGCATTACTAGTCTGTTGTTATAATTCAAGCTATTGTCTCATTCTTTAGTCGTCTGTTTCACATGTCTTGGTGCATTATTATACACTTAATTCCTCATGATTATTCACATTTGTGTTGGTTTAGGCCCTTCCGATTGTTCTAGATTTACTAAGTTTTAAATTTTGTATATCTTATGTATATATTTTTACCATGTCTTTACAGCCTTGAAAAAGTCCCTGTACTTATCCTTAGTACGGACGAAACACGTGCCGGCTGTTGTTTTATGAACTTGAGAATCACGTTGAGAATCAATAAAGAAAAAGATGACCTGAAATTTGAACTTTATTCTTCTTTTCGTCCTATAACGCCTGAGAAGTTTCTGACCTCATTTACAGCTACATGTTACTCTGACTGTATATTATATCAGTTTGTACACAGCTACTTTGTAGGATTGTGCTCTCCTGACCTATTTGTTTGCTTATGTACATACTCGCTAATCCTTTGGATTAAGAGTTTTTGATCCTTCCTGGTAGTGGGGGATATAGGTCTTTGCAGCACTCCGTCTCCAATATTTGGAGAGACTCTTTTGACTATCTAATCCAGTATTGTTTTCATATATACTTTAAGCAGTGTATGTGCGGTTTATTCCAAATTCTTTGGGAACACCACTACCAATCTTTTGTATATAATTGTTTCATCTGTTGTTGATATTCTACAACATGATGTGTTTGTTTTGAATAAAGTTCAGTGGGAATATTTGAACGCGTCATCTTTGTTTTGGCATTTTACCTTAACAGACCAGCAGCGATTTATGTCCATGAAAGATGCTACATACACGCTTTTACATATTGAAAAATAAAAACCTTTGCCTTTTTCTGTGGCCAAAACTGAAGCTGCTGTCTGACTCATCCATGGGGTAATAACCTTACCATTTCCTTTGTTCAAATGTAGCTCCTGCATGTAGCATTACCCCCTAGGCCACTATGAATCCTTAGGCAGTGCTTTCCTTCATGAGGTGTGGTCATTACCATTCGCTTACAGATGCTTGCGGGATGACAAAGTAGTTTACCTAACTGGGGAATCATGCGACTCATCCATAGATCATTCTCTGGTTCGCAAAAATATCCAGTTGCACGTAGCCTGTAACTTTACATCCCCGAATCTCGCATGCATTCTGATAGGTATTCCAGTGCCAGTTATTACACCTACTTTCACTCTGCTTGCAAACGGTAGTTATCTGCTTTTAAATAATGAGGAATGCTGTGGTATGCTTACCGGCATCCCTTACATTGTGACATTCTCGCAACGTGTGGTTTGCTGTAAAAATGTACTGTTTTCACCCCCACACGGGAGACTCGATAACTGTGGCTTGCCTTTCATTCCATTCCGACCTTGAGGGCAGACTTCGATAAGTTGAGCAGAATTAGAGCATTGTTTTCCCAAAAAGAAGTTTCTCTCCCATCTGCACGTGAGACATTTATCCTTCATGTGGCCAATACCCGAGCAGAGGGGCAAGCCCTTCATAATACTGACCTCCCACTGCATTTCGGTGCTTAGATTAATCCCATTTTCAAGGCCTTTCATAATACCCACTCGTTGTGGGCTCTGGCCTTGTGACTTCTTTCCAAACTATATTTTGTGTGATACCGGCGTTTATTCATTCTATTTTTTCCAGCGTCTTCGGTGGGCTGCCACTATTACTTGCCTTAGCTGCTGGAGTACTGCTGTTAATCTGCCTGCTGCGCAATGGCTGCTCTTCCTGTGGCCCTACAGAGCCAAGACCGGCTGCAGATGTTTCATAACAGTTTGCATGAATGCTATGGTATTCTACCCCTGGCCACACTCAGCGTGGCTTTGGATTGTCCTTTTGTTTTGCATACAACAATTGCGTGCACCCTGTCTTCACCTGCTTGGAATGTTCATTTGAATGGGCATTGGACCTTTGCCTCTCAAATACATTGTCTCCTGCACCATATTTTGATCTGCTGATGAGTCCCTTAGTGTCCCATGAGCAAGAGTGTTCCGGTGTTGGGATTATGACTGCGCAGCCGCACTTGGAGTTTTGGCACAGTGGGATATATGTGCAGCGGCACAGGAATTCCCACAACGAAGTTACATCGAGTATCACACAAGTTGTCCTCTAATGGTGCTCGAGGCACCACTTATTGAGGAACATGTTTGTTCTTTCAGTTTGCTTGAGTGGATGGCGTCTCTTTTTTCTGACGAGAACAATGACTTCCTCTTGGAGGCTGTTGCAACCTACTGCTCATACACTTTGATGAATTAACCTGGCCGGCACTGATCAGCTAAAGGATTTTTTTGTTTCTTCTCTCTCTTTCCTCTTTTGTTGATATTTTGTATATGTCAACCTTGTTGAAAGATAACAAAAAAAATGTCCTTCCCAAAATTGCAATGCTGGGTTTCAAATTACTTTTCTTTGCCGGAAACTCAAATCACTTAAAGATCAATGCTCTAACTTCTTGCTCAGACTTCTTGAACTCTGTGTTCTCCATAAACCTCTATCGGATGGTCTGACATGGGGAGGGTGTAGTGCCGTCATGGGATTAACTGCAGACATTGCTAAGTTAGCATTAGTTAGTATGTGCTTGGCAGCCATTTTGCCGCTTTTGCACCTGTTACTATATGGCTTTATTCTTGTGGATAGACTGCTGGTGCATTTTGCATTAGGACTGTCTAACTTCCACATATTTAGCTGTACACTGTGCTGCTCGTCTGCACAGCGTGTTCAAGTTCGATAAAACAATGTATGCTGTTGATTCACTTTGGTCAGTCCCACGCCGATAGACACAACATAGAACACAGCTGCACTACTGAAAGTCGGGTGCTTTTAATATGGCATTTGCATACATGAAAAGGCACTTGGAGAGATTCATTCCAATGAAGAAGAGCTGTGCTTGTCCTGAGATGTGATTCCTTGCATCTAGACTTGGAGGTATAGGGTATCCCTGACAAAGCCCAGAGGTCTTCTACAATTATAATAAACTAGCTTATAGCAAATGGTAAGGCTCTGTAGCCCTGTTTCCACTGTTATTATAATATGTTTTCCCCTTTTGTATTTATGGGATTGTAACCATGCTGATTATATTGTACCTATGCATTTTGCTGCTGGTATTGGCTCATGTACTGCATTATAGAGCACGTTAGTTAAACATTTTAAACTATACCGTGTCTTAGTTTACTCACATTGTGGCCAAGTATGAGTGTTTGAACAAAAGAGTGTTCTTCTTACCGCTATTCCTGAGAGGGACGGAGTGACATGTTCTAGGATGTCTAATCATTGGTGGCTTTGCTGTAGTATGGAGAACAAATGAGACACTATAGCTATTCGGATTGAGGTTAAGGGCACAGAGGTGGGTTTTCTGGTACACCACTGCACACCAAGGTCCTGGTTTCCTGTGCATAGTTCTGTGTATGTGCAGAATCCCTGCAACATGCGTCCTGAGCCTGAGTCCTTATCTATGCGTTCTGCCATACGTCATGTGTTCGGGAAAAAATGGAGGGATGTAGATATGTCATAGTTTCCTCGTTTTTCTGGACAGACTTTATCCTGTGGCAAAATTTTCAGAGGAATTTCTGGAGGTTGATAACCTACAGGGGGGCCTTTTATCTCAAGGCAATGTTGTGGCCTTTGAAGCACAAGACATTACCTCTTGGCGACTGAGGAGTAAGGAGTACTCCCTTATTAGAGTCACAAATTACACCAGCGACTGTGCCACCTCATTATTAGCGATATATGCGAGACCATGTCCGCATAGGAAACTGATGTGACACCTTGTTGGGTCACAAGTTTGGAATTCTGTGGAAGAAACCGCTGTGACACCCTGTGGGTCACACACGTTTTTAGATTATGTAGGATTGATGGAATGTTCCTGTTGCAGGGCGGACCTTCACGGCCCTAGTCGGACCATAACCTGGATGAATTTGAGAACATTCCAGTGTCCTACGGATTAGAGGTATTACGCTCCGATTGGTCCTAGGTAATGTGTTTTAATCCAGAGTAGACCCTATAAATTATTGTGGGTCGAAACGTTGACATCGTCTCCTTGGTGCAATATATCTATTATGATTCGGATATACATACCCCGTGAGCGAAGCCCAGAAGTCCTTAGGTCGAGAAGTCTCTGGTAACTCCTCCACATTTATTTATTTTATTTATTTAAAATTTATAATGCGCAACAGCTACCCGCAGTGGGTTTCCCGGCGCAAGGGATAGACTGAAGAAGAAAACTGACATCAGACACAGCTGAATTTAGCAACAAGAGCTACAGGGAATTAGTTTAAAAGAGTAGGGTCTTCAGTTTTTTTCGAAAACAGAGCATGTTGGTCTCGGTCTTCAGGGCAACGGGCAGGGCATTCCAATACTTGGGGCCAAGATGCGAGAAGGATCTTCCACCCATCTTCACTAGCTTAAATCTGGGGATAACATAATCACAATTGGCCGATGATCTCAAAGTACGCTGGGGCCTATAGGGTTGGACTAAACTTTGTAGATACAATGGGGCAGAACCCTGTTTGATTTTAAAAAGATAGCATAAGGCTTTGAATTTAATTCGACTCGAGATCTTGAGCCAATGGAGATCGCGAAGAGCCTGCACAGCCGAAGACCTCCTCGGAATATTACAAAGGAGACGAGCTGATGAATTTTGTACGACCTGTAATTTTTTGACAGTCGCGGCATCTGTGCCAAGATAGAGAACATTACCGTAGTCCAGGCGAGATGTTACTAACGCCTGGACTACGGTTCTCCTAGCGGCATGAGGCAACATCCAGAGAATTTTTTGGAGCCATCGTAAGGTAGTAAAACAGATGGCCGCCACCTTGGTGGCTTGTTGCCTCATAGACAGTCTATCATCTATGAGAAAACCCAGGTTACGTACCACCTGGACTGGTAGAGGGGTAGGACCCATAGTGCTGGGCCAGTGTTGAGGGCCCCAGAGATCTTTCTGTTTCCCCAAAATAATGATCTCGGTTTTATCACCGTTAAGCTTGAGGAGATGCCTCTGCATCCACTCAGCCACAAGTGACAAACCAATTTTCAAACCAGACACGCTGTTATCTTCAGTGCTGGAGAGGGAAAAAACAATTTGCGTGTCATCGGCGTATGAAAAAATAGTCAGCCCGGCTTCCTCTGCGATGGTAGCGAGAGGTTTGATGTAGATATTAAATAGCAGCGGGCTGAGAATAGACCCCTGAGGGACACCATACGCCGATGAACATATCGTGGATGCAGCTTTCTGAGAGAAAACTTGGAATGTGCGCTCACTTAAAAAGGAGGCAAACCAAGCAAGTGCGGGGCCATCTATTCCAAGGGAACGGAGAGAATTTAATAAGATGGAATGGGACACGGTATCGAACGCTGCGCTCAGATCCAGAAGGATGAGAGCAGAAGTTTCACCGCGATCGATACCGTGCCGAAGTCTCTCCGTTACCCCTAGTAATGCAGTCTCAGTAGAATAGTGAGCTCGAAAACCGGACTGGGATGGATGTAAAAAGCCCTGATTTTCAATAAAAGGAGAAAGCTGCGTGTTAACATGCCTCTCCAGTATCTTTGAGAAGATAGGCAGCAAAGAAATAGGTCTGAAGTTGGCAAGGTTTGATGTGTCCGCACCAGCCTTTTTCAGAAGTGGGACCACCATCGCATGCTTCCAGTCCTGTGGCACACGAGACTCACTCAGGGAGGTATTAAGAAGTCTCATAAGAGGGCGCCGACACTCAAAATCGAGCAACTTAAGGATTTTAGCAGGCACCGGATCACGCGGTGAACCAGATCTTACACTGTTCAGGCAGGCGAGGAACGAGTCATCATCAAACAGAAGCCAGTTAGTTATCTTTGCCCCTAGAGACAGAGGTACAGTCATAGTCGCATACCCCAGTTGAGACTGAGTTGCTGTGTTAGAGGCACTCATGGAGTTGTTAATACGCTCAACTTTGGCGATAAAAAATTCCGCAATGGAATTACATTGGGCTTCTTCCAAGACTGGGGGGGTCGGTAAAGTATCACATAAGTTTCCAATTGTTCCCTGCAGTACAGCAACTCACAGACCCACTTTTTTACTGTTGGGATAGTTTCTCCACCCCAGCATTGTGCAACCGCGCGCTTAGCCATTAGAAGAGAAACAGCCACCAGTCTGTGATTGCACGGTTTCAAGCTTGACACCCAACCAAGTAGGCAGACATACAGCGCACCCCTCACAGTCTCCAGCACCACATCAGTGAGCACTCTGGTAAGCTTGTGCCAGAACGCATATATGCCTGCACAGCGCCATGCTAGTTGCAGAAAATCTGCATCATCCTGTCCACATCGAACGCAGTGAGCATTCTTTAGCAGGACAAATTTGCATAGCTGGAGAGGCGTGTATTCAATTTTGAATTGAATTATTTATTCAGTTAATTAAAACCATAACAATATTACAAACACTCATTTTTAAAAAAGAGCAATTCGCATAAAAGTTACCTATCTCTAAAAACATCTTAAAATGTATGTAATTATAAAATATACTTCATGTTTTATCATTATTCATATTTAGCTTGTAGTGCTTGTTCGTGAGTACGTAAAAATATAATCAGTTTACAGTTCATTTGGGGGTCAGTGGAGTCCAGTCCTCTTATGATAGCTGTTCTGCACAACTTTATGCCTCTATCCAGAAATGCTCGTCGTATTATTGTGGTTCGTGCTGGTTGCAGTATCTTGCAATGACATACAAGATGAATCAGATCTTCCTTTTTATAGCCACAATGCCGGCATTTTTCATTTTCCTTATATTTCCAATGAGGGGCTTCCGCAAGAGTGGGGAACTGTCCAAACCTTAATGTTATTAATTTCCTCTTTACATAAATGGAGTAAGTGGAATCCAAAAAGGCCGCTTGTTTCAGTGTTTTATAAGTGTTGATCACTGTCCATGAAAAAAGGTCTTTATCAACCAGTGGCGAGTGGACCTTTGCAGCCTTGTTTAGTGTTAATTTGAATGTTTGGTAGGACATTTGTTTATTCCACAACTCACTTGTGCAGGTAGCCTTTAATGCATATTCAAAAAATGTGTATGCTGGCGAGTATTTATCTTGTTCCATTTCCTGCTACAGAGATTTGTTAAGACTGTTTTCCTCTACGTTTTGTTTTCTTTGGTACCATACTTTAATGTATGTGTAAAGTCTGCCCAGTGTTTCGTTCATGAGCCAGTACTCCAGGCGCATCTGCGCTGGTGAGGCAGATTTCGGGAGTTGAAGAACCTTTTTGTAAATGCGCGCCATTAGTTTGTTTAGGGTTTCTGAGTCCTTCCCGTGCATCGCAGCACTGGCGTATGATAGTGTTGGCAGTCCTTTGGCTGCAATTATCGTTAATAAGGGTTTCAAAGACGGTCCCTCCAGTTTCTTTGCAAGTATTTTAAGGGCGAATGTTATTGCCCCTCCTTGCTGTGTCATATATTTTTTTCTGATCGATAAACAATAATTTATCGTCGATATAGAATCCCAAATATTTGTAGCACATTACTTTCTCCAGTGGATTGCCCTTTAATCTAACATGTTGAGTCGAGGCTGTTCGATTTGTAATAAGCATTGATTTAGTTTTTGAAAAACGTAATTCCAACTTATTTACCGACTGAAATTCAGAGAGTTAGTTTAGTAGTCTTGTCAAGCCTACCTTGGTCAAGCTTAAAAGAACGATATCATCTGCATAGGCAAGGTGCGATAATTGTAGTTTTCCCAGCTTCGGTGAGTGTGAGTTAATTTCTTCTAGCTGACTTGAAAGGTCTGAGATGAATAAATTAAAAAGGTGCGGTGCCAGTAGGCACCCCTGCTTCAGATCCGTGTTGGTATACACTTTTCTGGATATTCTAGCTCCATTCCCAAGCTTCATGCGTACCCAGGTTTCTGTGTAAAACAGTAGTAGACCCTTCAATATTCTATCTGGTATAACCCAGCATTTTAATTTAGACCACATGAGTTTCCGATCTACGCTATCAAAGGTGGCTTTTAAGTCGATGTAACACAGATGAAGATCTTGTTTTCTATTTTTGCATCTTTCAGCAATCATTGAGATAGACAGAATATTTGTAATAGTTCCAATACCCTTCCTAAATCCGGTTTGATTTTTTGGTATTAGGTTACGTTCTATAGACAAAACGGCTAGGTCTTTAAGGATTAATGAGCTATGTAGTGTAGCTGGTGTAAATATTTAAAGTGGATATTGCAGAGGTTGCAGTTCGTCGTCAGGCAGCTTGTCAGTGTGCAGCAAAACTTCCAGGCATCCAGTGTAAATGAAGCCCCAAGTTCTGCATACCATTTGTTGTAGGAAGGAGTTTCGGTAACGTCCAGCTCCCTCAGAGATGTGTTATACAGCTTAGTTATCATGCCCTCACGAGCTTCACCTACCAGAACCACCTGCAGTGCCAGCAGCGTCCTCGGTTCCACTGGATAATCAGGATAGATATCCCGGATAGCCTGCCTCATGCATACATAGGTGAACCCTAGCATCATATTTTGTGCCCGCCCAGCTTGTATCTCTGACAGCGGCCGGAACTGGCCGTTCTTATAGGGGTCGCCCAGTCGGGCAATCCCCGCAGTTCTCAGCACACCTACTGTGGCCTGCTCCTGTGTGGAAGAAATATGCTGGTGATTTGCCAGCAGCAGAGCAGGAGCATAGAGATAGTCCAATTGTGCCCTTCAAGCAAGAGCTTTCCATGCATACGCAGTGCATTGAACAGGGTTGATTTCAGTCCGCAGCCCACCCATTGTACCCGTAAGGGCCGTTGCCACAAGCGGAACAGGTTGCACCGAATCCGCCTCCACAGTGATGTCTGGCTGGAACCACTGTGGGAAGAAACAATAATGCGCAAACTGGCATGTGCACATAAAGAGTAGAGCCTCATATCAGGTGCTTCAAAGCCTCCACGGTCAAAGGGCTGGACCAGCAGGCTCAAGCTGCATCTAGGTTTCTTGCCCCCCCCGACAAATGACAAAACAGCTGACTGCAATGTATTGAATAAGGCTGCATTCAGTCAAATCGGAATGTTGACAAACAGGTACAGTAGTTTTGTCAGTACCGACATTTTGAGAGCCGCTATTCTATGCGTCAAGGAAAGTGGTAATTTTGCCCAAAAAGAAGCCTTATCAGTGATCTTAAAGATAACCCTGCCATAATTCGAGGAGATCACCACCTCAGGATCTCTATGCAGCCATATGCTGAAATATCTTACCGGATCAGTAGTCCACGTCAAAGGGAAATCAAGATCTATTTCACGGGTATCAGCCGTTAAGGGGAACACTGTCGATTTCATCCAATTGATGCTCAGACCAGAGTATTGTTCAAACCTTATCTATTCGCAGAGCAATTCCGGTAAGTAAGTAGCGGGTTCGCAGATGTACAGCAGCATGTCGTCAGCATACAGCTAGACTATGAGCGGCCACTGATGAAACCGCAACGCCGCCGGTGCATGTCGCTGGCGCAGCTTACACGCCACAGGCTTTAGCGCCAACGCAAAAAGTATTGGCGACAGAGGGCAACCCTGCCACGTCCCTCTACTTATTGGAAATGTTTTAGACACCCAGCCATTCACTAGAGGAGATGGACCCATTTGAGAAAAAGTGTTGGCAGGCCCATGCACAGCAGCACAGCAAACATATACTCCCACTGCAGAGAGTTGAATGCCTTAGAAGCATCAAGCAGCACCACTACAGCTTGAAAGTCCGACTCAAAGTAGTGCAGTGTGGCAAACACAGTACACAGGTTATACGTCGTCGATCTGCTGGGCACAAAGCCCGACTGGTCCGGGAGTACCAGGTTAGGAACTAGGGGCTGGAGTCTACTAGATATAATCTTTACCAACATTTTGGCGTCAATATTAATAATGGATAGGGTCCTGTAGGAGTCGCACACATTGGCGGCCTTATCCGGCTTCAAAAGCATCACAATTAAAGCCTCTCGGAGGGAGGGAGGAAGCCTGCCGGTATCATAAGCCTCCGCAAAGACATCCAACAGTCTAGGGGCTAGATCATCAGCGTAGGTCTTATAATTTTTAGCTCGGGAGACCATCAATGCCCGCTGCTTTGCAGGTCGGGTTAATAAAAAAGGGGTAACCCTGTGTCCCTCAGAACCTGGGTATTAGTAGTTTAGAAGAAAGTGGTTCTGTTGGGTCGGACCAATTGCTTTTTGAACCATTCAGTAAATGAGAGCGAGTTTTACATCATCGACATCAAAGGGCTGCATGGGATATTCACGCTGATTGGTGGATAGCCATCCCAGCGTTATGTAATCCAAATAGCGGTTGATTTAGTCAGCTGACACCGTAGATCGACCCCGATATAGATCAGTATAGAAATCGAGCACCACCTTGCTGATCTCTGGGGTTCTGAAGTGCTCATCTCTGTCTTTGTCTAGAAACTTGTTGATGCATTCCTGCCCTCTGGGCTCGGCTGGTTTCTGCACCAGGGAAAAGCTGGGTAGCACTCCCTCCCCATAATAACGGGCCTTGCTTCAATAAGATCTATGTGCCAACTCCTGATATATGGTCTCATTGTGTTCCGAGACAAAGTCACAAATCCATGCCAGCTTCTCTGGAGCGGAGCTCCGCTCATAGTCATGCTCCAATGCGGATATTTCAGCAGGGAGAATATTGATTCTACTGCGTAGGTCTTTCAGGACCTGAGCCTGCGCACCAATGCACACACCACGTAGTGTGGCCTTAATTGCATCCCAGAGGACCCGCGTCCTTTCCACCGTGCCAGCATTCTCCTTACAATAATTGAGAATCGCCTCGCCAATTGTGCACTTAAAGACTGGATCTGTCAGTGAGGTTTGTTGTAAACACCACCAGGTACCCACAGTTCAAGCAACACTGGCGAGTGATCAGTGAGAGTTTTAGCTAAATGTCGGACATCAACCCCGCCCATGTGCAGACAGCCTCTGAGACCAGCCAGTAGTCCAAGCGGGACCATGTACCATGGATATGGAAGTGCTTTCACGTGCCTCAGGATAACGCATACGCCAGACATCAAAAAAGTTCCCAGCGTCTAAAAGCCCCAGTAGCGCATCGGTCGCCTGTCTGCGTCTCACCTCCCCGCTGCCCATCCTATCCGCTTTTGTGTCAAGGCAGGTATTAAAATGCCCCCCCCCCCCCCATATAATTTCAGCGGAAGGAAACCTAGCTATACGGCGCCCGACATCCGCAAAAAAAGAGTGGTTGCCCATATTCGGGCCATACACAGTAACTATCAGTACTGTCACACCACCAAGCTTACCATGCACGATAGCCTCACCGCCCTAATCGTCGTTTCAGAACTAAAGACCATAAAAGGAACCCCTTTCTTGATAAGGATCAGCACCCCACGAGAGTAGGAGGTGTAGGAGGAGGCAACCCTGATCCCCGCCCACCGCAGACCCACCCTGCACTCAGCTGTCTTTGTAAGGTGCATCTCCTGCAGAAATGCTACCTAGACATCTAAACTGTCCAGCTGGGCCAGAACAGAACAGATTTTCTTGAGGTTGTTTAAGCCACGAACATTCCATGTTCGTGGTTCGTGGTCCAATTATAGACCTATTTCCCTCCTGCCAGCGCTTGCAAAGGTGGTTGAGAAGCACGTTCATGCCACTCTGTCCCACTTTCTCGAGACGAATGGTATACTCCATAAGTCGCAGTCCGGTTTCCGCTCCAATCTGAGCACGGAAACAGCATTGCTCGAGGTCACCGAGGCCATTAAAGAAACCTTGGACAGAGGAGGCAGGGCCATTTGGTCATGCTGGACCTCTCCGCGGCTTTCGACACCGTCCCCCATGACCGTCTCCTCTCTAGACTCTGGGAGATTGGTCTAAGGGGGACGGTGTTTCGGTGGTTTAGGTCTTACCTCTCTCACACTTGTGGAGAAGTGTGGCTCACTGGTTAGAGGAGGCAGACCCTGAAGCAGAGGTCAGACCCGGGACCAGGGTTCAATTCCCGACGCGGCAGGGTCTTGAGCCCAAATATCCACGGACTCGATAATTCTTGTTTCGGTGCCTACTCGAATCACGGGTTCACACTCTGCAGCTCTGGGCATTAGCCTGCTTAATCTCCACTACGGCCTCCCTGCGGCGGGATGCCTGGCTTTAACCTTGGTGAAGCCAGGACGGGTTCCCAAGGCAAGCGCTGAGATGCCTACGGGTAATCGAGCGCTATATAAGAATGCATAATAATAATAATAATAATAATAATAATAATAACCTCTCGAACCGCCAGCAAATGGTCTGGGCCCCCCCTATTCTGCCGAGATGCCGCCTTTGGAGGTCGGAGTACCGCAGGGCTCAATTTTGAGCCCGTCGCTTTTTAACATCTATATGACTCCTGTGGCGGCATTGGCGGAAGGCTGTGGAGCCCAGATCGTGTCGTACGCGGACGACACACAACTTCTGTTCACGTGCGATAAGGGCTGCGACTTTGACGGGACATCCATTCTGGGCTGCCTTGGGGCAGTTTTTGACTGGTTCAGTCATAATTGCCTCAAGTGCAACTCCGATAAGTCCGAAGTACTTTTTTTTGGCTGCCCTGTGGTTCCTGGGTGGAGGGAGTGGTGGCCTCCTGCCATGTTCCCTCCCACCAGCGACTCTGGGGTTGCCAAAAATCTGGGCATCCAGATTGATAACAGCCTCTCTTTTAAAACTCAGGTGGCTGGTCTGGCCGGCAGGTGTTTTGCGATCTTGAAGATGCTGAGGAAGTTTTTGCCTCTTCTTTCTTTAGAGCATAGAAGACTCACGGTTCAGGCCCTGATAGGCTCGCGCCTAGATTATTCTAATATACTTTATCTAGGCCTCCCGGACTTCCTGTTAGCGCGTCTTCAGGTAGTGCAAAACTCCGCAGCCCGGGCTATTTTCGGACTTTCCAGGAGAGCCAGGGCCAGCGATCTTCTTAGAACTCTTCACTGGCTGCCCATCAAGAAGCGAATCACCTTTAAGGCCCTAACCATCGCCTTTAAAGCCCTTCACGGTACTGGCCCTTGTTATCTTCGGAAGCGCATCAGTTTCTATTTACCTTCTACATCTTTGCGTTCTGCCACCCAGGCCAGGGCCGTCAACCCGGTGATCCGACGGGCGCGCTGCGGGGGTTTGTCTTTTAAACATCTTGCCCCCCGGTTATGGAACGCTCTTCCGCTGTCTCTCAGATCCAACACCAATCTCCTGACCTTCAGGAAGGATCTGAAGACCTTGCTGTTCACGCAGTGATTCTTCTCATTCTGCTCTCAGTTCCCCTCCCTTTCTGCCTTCCACTCTGGGTCGGTGACGGTCTTTAGCGCCGGGACACTCTTCGGAGTAGCCGTGCGCTATAAAAGTACCCTACTAACATAACATAACATAACATAACATGTGACAAGCTTTAAGTTACCACCTGTACCCTGCAGTTAAATACCTATAAGAATCAACCAGACATTTGAGTGCAACAGTGCATTTCCAGGGTTCAATGTCAAGCTATGAGTGAGTGCCGTTCCAGCTCCCCCTCCACCCCACCCCCACCCCCCACCCACTTCAGCGATCCCAACTTGCTAAAGCCATCCCCGCCCTGAAAGAAAATACCCCAAGATGGAAAACCAACAGCTTGTATCCACTGAGGAACTCCCCTGTGGGGTGCATCAGAGAGCTACTAGCCTCCTAAAAGTAGGAGGTGGCTGAGCAGAACTTTTACCTATGCCAGGATATAAACACACAGTTGGAAACACAATAGTGCAACTCCGCCCTTCAGCAGGCGGTAGCTCGCTTGGCTCCACTAGCAAGCGGCCTACACACAGATCACTCTTGCTATACCACCCTCAGCTCGAGCATATGGGCAGTGGGTGTGGGACTCAGCCCATCACCCACAGGGGACTCATCAACCCACCTCCATCAGTACAGAAGGCAACCTAGAACCATATGATGCAACCTTGAAACATGCCCTGTATGCAGGAAAACTGTCAGACACTACCAGAGCATATAATCTGCTCGACGTTGCGAGAGACTTCCGCACAATGCGACAACTACATCCAAGATGCGACGGCTGCGGCTCCGATGGCGGCGCGCTTCTCCGTGATGCAAGGCGCTTGTCTTGATGCGGCAAAATACGATGGCTACAGCGGCGACATCCATGATGCGACAGCAGCAGCAGCAACGGCGACACTCTTCTTCCTCGATGTGAGACACTTCTCTTGATGTGGTGCAATACGACAGCTAAAGCGGCTACATCCAAGATGCGACGGCAGCTGCAGCTACGGCGGCACACTTCCTCTTTGTTGCAAGACGCTTCTCTCGATGCGGTGCAATATGACAGCTACTGCTGCGACATCCAAGATGCGACAGCAGCAGCAGCAATGGCGACACGCTTCTTCCTCTTGAGTCGCGCTTCCAGCTCCTTGCGACACGCAGTCCCTCAGAAGGCCCAAAACAGCAGCAGGCACTTCCCAAGGAACTCTGGGGAGCTGGGGTTGAAGTCGGTTGTCCCTGAGTCTTCAGCAGGAGGCAAGCTCTGTTCCAAGCCCTTGGAGATCCTTCACAGGTTGAAAGCAAAGTACACAAAGTTCCTTTCTCCTTCCTTTGGCAGTCAGGCAACCACTGCAGGCCAATCCCCCAAGCAGCACTTCAGCTTAGGGATAGTCTCCCCTCAGTTTCTTTAGGTTCCTCTCCCCAGTAAAGGTTTCTTCTTGTTTGTCCAAAAGTGATCTAATTTCTTGGGATCAGGGTCCCAATATTTATACCCCAAAATCCTTTGTCCTCTAAGGACAGAGGGGCCTTTGCCCAGTCCAAACCAGTTCTGGAGCACTCTGTTTACATGACTCCTTCTTTCCTTTCACAGTGCAGAGCAGAAACATCAGACGCCCCTACAGGAGGTGGATCCAGCATTGTGGAGGGAAAGCACAGCCCTGGAGTACTTTGTTGACAAGATTCCTTCTCTTCTTTCACTGTGCCAGGCAGAGACATCAGCCGCACCCAAGGGGCTGGAGCCGGCATTGTGAAAGGCAGGCACAGCTCTATTCAGGTCCGATGTGCAACTCCTCCCACCCATCTAGATGCAGATCTCTCTATTCACCACAGGGCTGACTCATTCTGTCTCTTTGAATCCCCCAGCCCTGTCACTCAAAAACACAAGACAAGGAATACACAACCTAGAAGGGCAGGCTTGGATAGTTCGCCAAGAAAATACCTACTTTCTAAAACTGTATATTCAAACACAGAATGGTAAAATCATCTTCACTAAAAGATGTATTTTATCATTCGGAGTTCAGGCATACTAAACTCGAAATTTCTACCATGTTCCCTGAGTCAGGTAGGATTATAAGAGGTAATAATCTAACTGCCCATTCTGGCCTATAGAGAACAGGTAGCCTTGCAATAGTGAAAAACGAAAATGACTGTAATTCACTATTAGGACATGCCACACACACCAGGGCTTGCCCTACCTTATACTTACAATACTCTCTGCCCTTGGCCCTACCATTGGGGTGTCTGACATGAAGAAAAGGGGAGGTTTAGGGAGTGGAAGTGGGTGCACTTGCCCAGTCAGCATGGCAGTACCAGACTGCACACAGGTTCTGCAATGACAGGCCTTAGACACACTTTTACAGGCTGCTTCTGTGGGTGGCACAACCAGTGGTGCAAGCCCACTAGCAGCATTTGGATTAACAGCCCTGGGCACTCCTGGTGCACTGTACTAGGGTCTGACAGGTAAACCAAACCAGCCAATCATGGAATCACTAATTCATACATTAATTTATAATAGGGAGAGCATATGCACTTTAGCTCTGATCAGCAGTGCCCTGAGTCCTAAAACCAACAAAAACAGATTAGACAAAATACAGGAGGAAGGCAAAAAGTTCAGGGATGACCCTACAAAAAAAGGACAAAGTCCAACACTCACCATTCTCTCTTTTTGTTAGCCAGAACCTACCCTGTGGCAACATTTGCGGATGAATTTCTGGCGGTAGATAACCTAATTGCTGGCCTTTCATCTAAAGGCAATGTTGTGGTGGAAAATGCTTCCCCTACTCAACAGAAGAGGGCTCCTGTAATACAGAATATGGAGAAAGCAATACCAGGGGAAGAAACAAAAAAGGAAAACAAGATAGTCAACTCCACAACAATTGCTTGGGTGTAACTCCAAACTATATCTAAGAGGAAAACACCACTTATTTATTTGGTACAAATAGATTCATGAGTCAGACATTCTGAATAACTCATTTATTGTGAAAATATTTACAATTCTTTCACTCATCGTATTACAGAATGCTTAATGAAAGACATGGCATCTTCCAATTCAATGAGTCAAAGGGAGATGTACAACTCAAAATGATTTAAAGCTAAACAGAAGAAAAAGAAGAAAAAAACAGAACATCCCACCCAGGTTAAAAAATCACATCCATACTGACATCTGCCATACCATAAACTCTCTATCCCATTCATACTCTAACATATTCAAAAATACGACTTAATATCCCTCCGACTCATGATATAAAATGTTCATCAAAATGTCCCATGAATAACTCAGAACAATCACATTGCCCAACTCAGCATTACAATAAA
The DNA here is from genome assembly GCF_964261635.1 of Lissotriton helveticus. Lineage (NCBI taxonomy): Eukaryota > Metazoa > Chordata > Amphibia > Caudata > Salamandridae > Lissotriton > Lissotriton helveticus. The sequence continues at coordinate 1,731,900,946 of NC_136059.1, read as the reverse complement.
TATCTATATTCATGTAAATATATTTATTTATGAGACATTCATGCAATTATAAATTCAACATATTCTCTTTCAGTATAGACCCGGGATGAGCATCCAGGTGGAAATTTGCGCCGACACGCGTTTCAGAGTAGCTCAGATGTGAACCACGTTCTTCAGGGCCCTAGAAAATGCACAGGAAAGCTGGCAGGAGCCCCACCTTTACTGCTCTATCTGGTTTCTCTCTCTAGCTCACATCTCCCTCACTTTCTCCCCCCTGTACACCCCATCACTCTTCCTCTTGCTACCTAACCTCTCATTTCCACACCTCCTTGTTCCCTCATATCACCTCTGTTCCCTTTCCTTCACTGCTCTAAATATCTCGCTCCTTTCTGTTTACCTCTATTTGTCTACCTCTACCCCTTTTTCTGTGTCAACAACTCCTCTGCTTGTCCCATAAACACAAACACATATCTTTGTCTTTTCCTCCATCTTCATTTCAACTCACCCTCCCATCCCAACTGTCTGCCTCAACCTATTTCGTTATAGATCTCTCTTCCTCACCAACATTTCACTTTTTCCTAGCACAAAACTGTCTAACTTTGTATAAATGTTACCTCTTTTTCTCTATTTCACCTTCTTCTCGCTGCTTCCACTTTTTCGCTCTACACCACATTTCTCTTTCTTCCCTTCTGTCTGCCTTTCTCCCTTCCCCACTACTCTCTTTACCCAACCTATTTTTCTATACCTCTGGTCATTTTGCTCTCTCTCTACCATTCAGTTTTTGTTTTTCTTTAAGTTCATCTGTCTACATCGCCCTCTCACTGCCTTTACGTCTTTCTAATTCACCAGTTCCTAAATTACCCCTCTCACTACCTTACCCTTTAGAATAGTTTACTCCTCTGCCTCTATATTTCCATCTCTCCGCCTCTTTACAACTCTCTAAAACCTTACCTATTTCTCTGCCTTGCCTTCTACCCTCACCTTCCTCTTGCTACCGTGCCTTATCTTTTATTCTATCTACCTAACCTTTCTCTGTTTACTTTACATTTATCCCTACCTCACATATCTTTCTACATCATCTCTATCTTTATCTCCTTCTTCCTCTACTTCACGTCTCTTGCTACTGTTCTCTTTATGTCACTGTCTATCTCTTGTATTCTGAGCAGTCTCATCTCTCTTAGTAGGGCCCAGGTAACTGTCTAGCCAGGGAAGAGCACAGATATAAAGAGGAGAAGAGCAGCAAGTGGAAGAGAATTTAACTAATGGAATGGTGAAAATTATCAGAGCAGTGCTGAAGCAAGAACTCCAGGAGTAAAAGGGGATATATTTGTCATTACAAATATTCGGTAACTAATGCGACAGTTTCAAGCACTATGTTTATGTATATATATATATATATATAGCAGCAGATCGTCTGTTGTCTTTCTAGATGTGGAGGTCTTTGTACAGGCAGACAAGTTACAGACTAAACTCCATCGTAAGCCGACGGCAGGGAATACACTGCTGCATGCAGATAGTCAGCATCCTGCCCATCTGATTCGCAGCATCCCGTATGGGGAGATGCTGCGAATTCGGAGGATTTGCAGCAGTGACAAAGATTGCTGGATGGCACAATCCCTGTGTAAGGCGCGATTTATGGAACGAGGCTATAGATCAGAAGTTATAGATAATGCTGTCGTGAGGGCAAACAAGATTGATAGAACTACACTCCTGGGCTCAGGAAGTGTTCGACCAGAAATTCCAACTAGGGCGGTCGAGGAAACAAGACTAATTATGACATACAATAGCCAACATAAAAGTATTCATAAAATAGTCAAGGACAATTGGTTCCTAGTCTCCAGTGACCCCGTCATTGGTCCCCTCATTGGTAAACAACCTAGCATTACCTATCGTAAGGCCCGGGCCATGCAGGATAGTCTTGTGTCTAGCAGCCCCGAGGTAGCAGTACCGTCATGGCTTGGTGGAAGCAAAGGATTTTTGAGGTGTTCTATATGCAAAGCATGTAAACAAGGTATAAGCAAAACAGAGGTTACTACTCCTCTTTCTCCCATTCCTATCAAAATCAAACAGAAACTAAACTGCAAATCTGAGTTTGCAGTTTACGTCCTGGAATGCCCATGCGGGTTAAGGTATGTGGGAAGTACCCGACCGCAAGTGCATAAGCGAATATTACAACATCTGCGAGCAATCACCCATGCAGATGTGACATATCCTGTAGCCAGGCACTTTGATAGCAATCATGGAAGGAATGCTTCCTTACTCAAGTACTTTGTGATAGATTGTGTTCCTCCCCAGAGGAGAGGTGGTGATAGGGAGTCTCTCTTGCGAAAATTGGAGACTCGCTACATTATACTATTAGACACCAAGGCACCGCAAGGTCTTAATATTGGGGAGGATTGCCACACTTATCTCTAAGTACTATTGCATTTACCTCATACTATTCAATTGTTGTAGCATTGCTTCCTTTGTTCATACCGTGTACCTGTACTGGTGGTTCTAATCTTTACTATTTGATATGTGACTCATGAAATTCTATTTCAATGTGAAAATATGTCCCTGTAACTCTCCATGACCATTTTAATTCACTAGCAATTTGATATTGTTATCACAACTTTGGGAGCACTTTATATTGCCATCACTATATGTATACAAACATTTATTTTTTTGCACATGTACATCAATTACAACTGGTCCTTAAAACTAGTAGCCCACTTGGGCGTGATTTGAAGCAATTAGGAGCTCATGACAACGTAGTCTTAATTTGCAATATGATTTATACAGAGTTTGGTAGTTTTATTGGTTATATTATATTTTATTGTATATAACTATTTAAGTGGCTTTTAACTTTTATAATATTTTAAAAGTTGGATGTAGCCGTTGCCATGTTGGCTCTATCAATTATATATCTAGTGGTTAAGGATAGCACAGTTTTGGTTAAATAATTAATTTTTTATATACCCAACATGCTGTGACTATTATTGATTTGTAATTATGTGCAATTCTGACATTTATGTCGAAATATGGAAAATGTAACAACATGGAAACTTCAATAGTATGTTTTCTATTCCTATCACATGTGATGGCACTGCTTGCACTTTAAAAGGGTGATCAGCCCTCGTGATGCTTGTCATGTGATCAAGGCTATCTTTAGCCGAAACGCGTCATGGCGGACTGGTGCTGGGCTAAATTTCAATAAAAACATTTGCACCTTCTCTGGGTCTCGCTGTTCCTGTTTGCTGCCTGACAGTTTTGCTGTTTTGTTCATTGCGTAGCAGGAGCTTCACGTACCTCATATATATATATATATATACATGTATATATACATGTATATGTATATATGTATATATATCTTACTTTTTTATTATGCATCTAACAAGCCACTGTTAGCATGTTTTTCCTACAATGCAAGTAACAAGGTAGTTAGACTGAATTCCACATAAAATGTTGTTGCGTGTAACAAATCTTGGTTCTAACTAAAAAAGAAATGGCTTGTTCAAGCTTTCTTTGGGGACTCTTGGATTGGGAGACACCAGGCAGCTTAAGCTAACGTCGGGTTTTTTCATGCACCCTTTTTAGAAAGTTTCGTATGCAATTTAAAATTGTTCGACATCACGAGGGCTTGACTGAGCCAACAAGGGGTCATAAATTCAAAGTTTCTCCCAACAGGGGACTCGAAAATATATCTTACCCAGGACCCCACAAATCCTTAAGATGCCACTGTAATCACATAGGGCGGCATTACCATGCTTAGCAAAGGCAGGACTCGTTTGCAGGTATTGGGAAGGCCAGAGGACAGGAATTGATTGCGAAAGGATACAGTGATTTGGTTTGCTTCAGTGCCTTCTATCATGGACCACTGCCATATTTGCCCGTGGTACCAGCCCCCCAAAATAAAAGAGTTGGAGCTAAGAGACCATACATAACCAGTGCTTTTTGCGAGGATATTTGCCTCCCTAGCAAAGGGACATTTACCCACCCTCCTTTCCCCTGACAAGAGGTTGCATTTGATGCTTGTACAGTTGGAAGGCATCCAGTTGCTCTGGTTGCAGTCTAGAATCATCTTACCTTAGAGAACCGACCCTAAAAAGAAACAAAATGCTACAGAACTTCATGCTTATGATGTCAAAAAGGATACACAGGGTCCAAGCCACCACTGTTTGATGGATAGAATAATTAAGATGTTTTACTTGTATTCTCCTTCTTCTGTACAGAGAAGAACTACTGCAGAAATTGCCGTTCAACAGGAAATGTTTGCATACATTGCTTTGTTCCTCCTTTGCCCCGCCCCTGATGACTTCTCCCGTCCGTCATTCTTGCTGTGTCTGTTTGTCTTACTCCCCAGCGAAATGCTGTGAAGCTGTTAAAACTGAATATTGACAGAAAAGCAATTACTCACTCACTTTAATGGCTTAGCATTACATGCCTTTATCAGGCAGGATGCAGCTTTTCCTGCTCAAACTGCACGGTTATACAGAATAAATACATGTTAGGTTCTGTTCTGTTATCTTATGTTATGTTATAGGTAATTTACACAGCGCACGTTCGCCGTACAGTCTCTTGGCGCGATTACGTTCTTGTTATGTTATGTTATTTTATATACTCTTATAACGTGCACAGCTACTCCAAGGAGTGTCCCGGCGCGAGTCCAAGAGGAGTCACCGAGCTGTCACTAGGGGAAGAGATAAGTTTTTAGAAATTTCTTAAAGGCCAACGGGTCTTGGGTATTGTGCAATAGAAACGGAAGGGCTTCCATGCCTGGGCAGCCTTCATGGCCAGGGAGCAGCCGCCCATCTTATGGCGAATTAAGCGGGGCACTTTAGCTAAAAGAAATGCTGATGAACGTAGTTGTCTCGATGGGACATAAAAGGAAAACTGCTTCTGCAAGTAGGCAGGACCATGACCATGGAAGGCATGATGGGCAATAACAAGGGATTTGAATTTGACCCGATCAGCCACGAGAAGCCAGTGGAGTGAGCGGAAATGTTCACGCACGCTACTCCTCTTGGCGATTTCAAGAAGAAACCTGGCGGCCGCATTCTGGATGACCTGGAGTCTATTCATAGAGTATCCCGGGAGGCCCACATACAAAGCTTTGGCATAATCCAAACGGGAGAGGATCAAGGCATGGATGACCGTCTCTTTAGCGGGCCTAAGGAGAAGAGGAAGAAAGCTCCTTAGTGTTTTTAAGGAGGCCAAAGCAGCTGCCTGAAAGTTTCTTTACCCAGGCGGAAAAAGAAAGGTTATCCTCAAATCACACTCCCAGGTTCTTCGTGGATTTTCCATTGGAAGTTGGTAAGGGGAACCCAGGAGGCCAGATCTTATCTCTGAAGCCAGAGGGACTTTACGATAGAGGAGAATCTCTGACTTGTTTTCGTTACATTTGAGTTGAGCGGCAGCAAGCCACTCAAGAACCGAAGACAAGCAGTGCTGAACAATGAAAGCAGAATTCTCATCCTTTTACCAGGTGAACAGAAGGTGGATGACATCTGCGTAGGCAATCACCTTAACCCCCAATTCCTCTGCCAAGTAGAGCAGAGGAGTGACATAGATGTTAAAAAGAAGGGGGCTAAGGGAAGACCCCTGCCATATTCCTGGGGTGACCAGCTGTGGGGCTGATGCGGCCGGCTGCAGCGAGACCTGTTGAACCCGCACTTCCAAGAAGGACCTCAGCCAGTCCCAGGCAGAGCCTTGGACACCAATCTGAGTAAGCCGGGCAAGCAGCAGTGAATGTGGGACTATGTCGAATGCCGCTGATAGGTCGAGCCTTACTAAGGCTGCTCTCCCACCGGCATCTAGACACTGACGAATGGCCTCTGAAACCTCCACCAGTGCTGTCTCTGTGCTATAAGATGAGCAACACCTGACTGTGCTGGATGCAGGACATCTGACCCTTCCACAAACTCCGTAAGTTGTCTGGTCACCCCCTTGTCACAGACTTTAGCTAGACTGGGCAGGAGGAAGATGGGGCGGTAATTCCCTGGGATCAAAGGGTCAAGGGTAGGCTTTTTCAGAAGGGGGAGGACTTTTTGCCTGCTTCCAGGCCTCTGGTACACGGGCCTCAAGAAGGGAGGCATTTATGATGGTATAATAATCTCTGCGGCTAGCAATCTAGCCATGCAGGGGTCAGCGGGCGAGCCCGATTTCAAGCCCTTCAAGATTTTAAGAGAGCTAGGCAGATCCCCTGAAGAGAAAGCATGCAGAAAGTGCCTGGGAGTAACAGGCATAGGGACACCCAGAACAGGGTCAAAATGAGGTCCAGGGCGGGCTTAAAAGCCGCCTGAATCGTGCGGATTTTATCCATGAAGAAATTGGACTAAGTATTGCACCAGCCCTCTGTGGCCTGGAGTGAGCTCAATTGTGCTGACGGGGACGTAAAACGCTGGACTAAAGCAAGAATCTCCTTGGAGTTGTTATGTGCCTGTTCAATGCAGGCTGCATAATAATGATTCTTAGCCTGTGTTATCGTGGCATGGTAGGTTTTTTGCCTGGCCCTGAGATTACCCTTAGCCAGGGGGCAGTACTCACTACGGCACCAGGGCACGTTCACATTTTTTGCATACCTGCTTAAGAGCGGACAAGTCCGGGGTAAACCAGGCCTTGGAAGGCAATTCCCTAGAGAACCTGGACGAAATTGGTATGGCTAGCAAATTCATGGAGTTGGATAACAAGTTTGAGAATCCCGCCAGGCTCCAGTCAAGATCCGGAGGGAGGGCAATCTAGAAGCCAACAAAGCCGAGGAGAGTTTGGAGGGTTCTATTTTTTTTTAAAGCAGGTTTGGGGTAGCAGAGGCCCGAAGGACAGGCCAGGGCCACCTCCAAGGAGAAGTAAGTGAGGCAGTGGTCTGACCAGAAGACTGGAAGAGGGTCTTCAACCGCGATTGAGACGTTGGAGCAAATTGGTTCAAGAATATGGCCCCCTTGATGTTTAGGGAGATTGACTCATTGAGAAAGTTGCGCAAGCTGAAGAAAGTCGCAGAAAGCAAGGGAGTCATTAGAGTCAGACTGGTCAAGATGATTATTTAGATCCCCCAGGAACCATATACTGGAAGAATCAAGGCACCCGCAAAGTCACTGCATCACCCTATGATAGTAGAAAGGACCTGGCAGGGCCAGGGGGTCTATAAATCAGAACGCCTTTTAACATAAAATGGGCAGAAAACCTGATACTAAAGTCCAAAGCTTTGCAATCACCCCATGCATTAGTGTCTCCCCTAAGGAGGTCCCATTTGTCCCTGTACATAATAGCCACTCCTCTCCTCAAGGCGGTCTGCTCTGGCGATCTTATAGCCCTCAGGGGTGGCCAGTGTGACAATCGGGTCCGATGTATAATCCAGCCAAGTTTCTGTAATAAACAGTAAGTCCACAGGTTTATCAGAGAGGAGCTCGAAAACATCTAAGTGGTGTTTCTTTAAAGACCGTGCATTAATCAGAGCCGCCAAAATTGGTGGCGGCCTGGATGAGAAAGCAGGAATTTGACCAGATATGGGAGAGTCTGAGCACAACCTGAAGCCACACACAGTGCAGATATTGTCCTGACCAAACAGCAAGTTTAACCAGCGAAGAGTTACATGCTGGTGAGCGTAGTGACCAAAGTACCTTACTTGTATAACACACCCTATCTGATGTAACAGTTGGCCAACGAGCAGAGTAACTGGCCCTGGCCACTTCCGGGACGCAGATGGGCGCAGTTCAGGATAGATGTTTGAGCCTGTCCTTGCCGTGCACATGGTCAAAATGATTTACAATCTCCTCAAAAGATTTTGGGCCTTATTTATGAAGGCCTTGCGCCGCCGGTGCGTCACTTTTTCCCATTTTAAAAGTGGCGCATCGGCGGCGCAAGGCCTTCATAAATAAGGCCCTTTGTGTCAATATGTTATCGAAAGTTAGACACAGACAAGACTTTAGTATAAACTGCTGTTTCTAAAACTGCCCCAAAACAACAACATACTCACATATGATATTTTTCTTTTAATGGAAATTTTCACCAAAATTAAAATTACCCTTGCCGACACCAACCAGCCCCCTGCCTCCTGTTTCTTTTGGGAATTATCAATACACGATGGTTCCATTTTCACAGAAAAAGTTATATATTTACTTCCCTGGCGTTCATGACATTCTCAAATGTTTTCCAGGAGAAGATCTGCAAAGTTGTGAAAGTGCTCTGTGCCTTGTAGTGTTTATGGCATACTTTACGGAATTTATATATTGACCACGCAGTAGCATTTTTGCAGTGTAAATGCAGCTCCGTGGTCTAGTACTGACATTGCACTTCAGAGCTTTTTTCTGTTTTGTCTCCACGGGAAAAGTAAAATTCCTCCTTGTGTGAAATGTATTCAGCTCATAACTGTGCTGTACCATAACATGTGAGATGATTGTTTTAAAGACTGATGAATTTGTCTGTTTTGAATTCTTTTGTGGGGTATGTCCTATTGTGTTTATCATGTATGTTTCTCATTGATGAGTTATATATAAAGAAAGAAAAAACATTTTTAATGGAATATATATTAAATTATAAACGCTTTGTCACTCCTTGTCACTGTCTTTTTCTGGGAGGTGTTACCTCTTCCACCATCGGCATTGTTGTACTAAAAGGTGTTGAACCGTACATTATGGAAGGGAGTGGACCTGTTTTGTATGTGGCATGCCCATTGTACACGAGGCTGCTAAGGGAGGAGAAATCCTGTGGTGTTGTCTCCTAGCTGAGTTTAACCAACAGCGGAGCACTCTGCCAGACACCATTGCCTTTAGGTAATGACTAGCAGCAGCATATCGTATGATGGTACCCATACATTCACCCTTATGGTTTTCTGCTGCTTTTAGTAAAGTGAGCACCGTAACATATTAAGCAAGTGTGATCTTGGATCCTACACTACTGTAATCTAATTTGCATTCATTAAAAAAACCATTCAGTTACTGCTTAAAACCTTAGCTAGGGACACACAAGAAATGTCTAGTTTTAAGTAATTGTAAATTAACATATCTGTATTTTTCCTCCACAGTCTTTCGGAGCAGGGCTTCGAAGTGTCATGCTATGACGACCTCAAAACTGAAGCTATTCATCAGACAATTGTAGATGGTATGTCCTTTTTCTTATACATCATACACCTCTACTCTGCAGGAAACACTTGGCGCGCTCATTGCACACTCTCGCTCTGCTATCTTTGGGGCATATTATCAAGGGGGTTTATCTCCGCTTTTTTTGGCTTTAAAAGCCAAGAAAGAGGAGATAAAATTATCTCCCTATTACCTAGCTGTCGCTAACACCAGTTAGCGACAGCAAGTAGGAGATAGCGACCATCTTGGGCCCCACTTTGCATGTCAGTGATATTTATCACTAATGACATGCAAAGTGGGCGTGCCAAGATGTTAGCGACTGGAAACAGTCGCTAACATCGCTATCTCCTATTACCAACTTTTGGAGATATTCGCGCTAAGCGCGAATATCTCCAAAAGCTAACACCTGCCCTGAGCATTTCTTAGCCATGTTATCCAATGGGAGGTGGATAACATGGCTAAGAGCATTAGCTCGGTAATGCATGAATATCGCTGACTTTTCAGCGATATTCATGCATTGCAGCCGTTTTTTATCGCATTTGCGATAAACATTGATAATAGCAAGGTTTATCTGCGATAATTTCTGACGATGCTTAGCGTTAAAAAATTTGTTGCTAAGCATCGTTAGCGATAAATATCACTTAACGTTGGTAATATGCCCCTTTGTTTTTAAAGCTATCTCCCTTCATAATCCAACACGACAAACGTAGTTGTACTAAAGTTACCTGTCACAGTCCCTCCTAAAAATGCCTGTGGTATGTACATTTAGGGGCAGATTTATGTCGGACTTGTGCCACGTTTACGCCGCCGATGCGTCAAGCAACAGCGGCGTAAACGTGGTGCATCCCTGCGACCCATTTACAACGTGATGCATCTAGGCAGATGCGTCACGTTGTAAAGTCCTGCGCCACATGTGGGCGTTCCGGCGTAGGGTGGGCGTTCCGGGGCAGGTGCGCCTCGCAAAAGTATCTGCGTGAAATCTACAAAATTTCACGCAGGCACTTTTAGGCCAATGCTGCGTCAAAACCCTGCGCCTGCTTGAAGCAGGCGTAAGGCTTGATGCAGCATTAGACAGATAGGGCCCCCCAGGGCATTGCTGGAGCTGCGTCACGCTTGCGACGCAACGCCAGCATTGCGCCGCCTTTACTGCACAGATGCGTCACGCATGTGTGCCGTTTTTTGCCCCATGGTGCGCCGCAGTGTAAATGCGGCGCACCATGGGTGGCGGAGCTGCGGCGCACAATAACTGGCGCATCCCTGGGGATGCGCCAGTTATTGTAAATCTGCCCCTTAGATTCTAAAGATTGCATTATATACATCTCTTGAAAACCACACATTTAGTATATGGCGTGCAGCTGGGTTCTGAGCATTGACCGAAACAATGAAACACGCCCTCTTTCTCAACTAAAACCTAAGAAACACCTTCTGAAGGAGACCTTGTGTTCGAACCCTGAATCAGAAATAGTTTATGTACATTTAAAGGGTTAACATTTTCTCATCTACATGTTACTTTCACCTTTATGATCAAGGCGTGTGCCATCCGTGGTTCTGGTATGCCATAACTTCTATGAAAAAAGACGGAGCTCCTACAACAAGCACATTTAAAACTCCAAAGCAGCATTCTTTCAAAATCAACTTGAAACAACAATTGAACTAAAAAAACTGTTCGAAATTGTCAAAAACGAAACAAACAAGGAAAGCAATTCCCCCTCCTCTGACATCAATACCATACCTAACTGGGAACATTTTGCCTCCTCCTATGCCGAGAAAACCATGCTATTCAACACTGAGATCCATAACGCTTTGAAACTCTTACTGTGTACAACCCCCCTTCACTCCATTCATGTTCCGGAAGAAGGCCCGATAACCTCTGCCCACAAACCTAAAAACAATACCGCCTGGTCAAGCTTCAGAACCATCAGTGAAAGTGATTTCTCAAAGTTTCTAACATTTCCGAAATACTCCAACCACTTCAAAGATCCCCTTCCCTCCAAACTCCTCAATGAGTCCAGACACCTCCTGCTCCCTTATGGACTAAGATTATCAATGCTACACTGACACAAAGCTCCATACCTGATTGCCAAAAAAGCAGACAGGTTACTCCTATCCTAAAAAAACTCAGTGATGACCAGTCTGACCCCAACAAATAAGCCCTATCTCCAACATTCCAACTTGGCTAAACACCTGGAAAAATGTGTGCACATACACCTTCACAATCACATGGAGCAATTTCATCTCCTGGACCAATGCCAATCCGGTTTCAGACCGGGTCATAGCACTGAAACAGCCCTAGTCCACACTGTTGCCGATGTGCTATGCTCAATCGAGCAGAATTAATCTTGCTTACTAATCCTACTCGATCTATCTGCGGCGTTCCACACTGTGAATCATGAAACCCTCTTCAACCTATTAGCACACAGGATGGGTCTCTCCGGTATCTTTTTTAAATGGTTCTCCTCCTTCCTTCACAATAGATCTCAATGCTTCCTAATCCATCTGGCACTTTCCAATCAGTCACCAGTTTCACTAGGCTTCTCCCAAGGTTCCTCTCTCTCCCCAACATTGTTCAACCTATACATGGTGCCTTTGACCGAATTCCTCAAACTCTTTCAGATCTCCTATCACATGTATTCAGATGATACTCAACTCTACATGAAAATGACCTCTCCTGAGGACATCAGCACCCTTAATAACACCTTGACAAAAAAGGCAACATTGGCTGACTCGTAACCACCTCAAACTCAATGCCCTGAATACAGAATTCCTATTGATTTCACCACCCAGTTTCGCCCCTAATATCAAAGACTGGCTTTCACATCTTTTTGCCTTGTACTGTGCCCCAACCCCCCACATCATTGTTCAAACTAAATCCCTCAGAATAATCTTGGATAATACTCTCTCCATGCAAAAAGCACATCAGTGCCGCCACCAGAGGAGCTGACCTTCAACTACATGGATCACTGAAATATTATCGATGGCCAAAATATCGAGTTGCCAAAATATCGTTGACTAATTATCGACTACAAAAATATCGAGTTTATATACTTATTTAACTAACTACAAAAATATCGAGTAAATAATATCGAGTCTATAAAATATCGACTTCAATAATATAGACAAACAATATATCGACTACAAATATATCGTTTGTAAGCTAAATAACCCTAACACTACAAAAATATCGACTACCAATATATAGACTACTAAAATATCGTTTTTGTGATTTATCGACTTCGGATTATACACATTATATATGTAAAATGATACATAAATTGTCAAGTAAGTATTGTAAAGTATATATTAATTTTTTAAATGTAAATTAATTGAAATTAATTTAATTTAATTTAATTTAATTTAATTTATTTAATTTATATTTTATTTTTACTCTGTACCCCTGTACACCAAAAACCCAAAACTGACCTGGCCTGAACCCTAAAAATACCCCTTTACCCAAAAACTAAAAACTGACCCTGAACCCTAAAAATACCCCTTTACCCAAAAACTAAAAACTGACCCTGAACCCTAAAAATACCCCTTTACCCAAAAACTAAAAACTGACCCTGAACCCTAAAAATACCCCTTTACCCAAAAACTGAAAACTGACCCTGAACCCTAAAAATACCCCTTTACCCAAAAACTAAAAACTGACCCTGAACCCTAAAAATACCCCTTTACCCAAAAACCCAAAACTGACCCTGAACCCTAAAAATACCCCTTAAAAAAAAAACATATTACATTTTAAATATAATTATATACTTACCAATACTTACGTTGTAATGGTATGCGTTGTAAAGGTACCTACGTTGTAAAAACATGCGTTGTAAATACATGCGTTGTAATGGTTTTTGCGTTGTAAAAGTTTCGTTGTAATGGTAGTGCGTTGTAAAAGTTGCGTTGTAAAGGTTGTTTCCCATTATAATTTACTATTCCAACTCCAGTCAGGCATATATCAGGGTAGGTGTTGGACACTGATTCTAAATAAATGTTCCCACATATTATTTGTGATTTACACTATATATAATATATTTGATCATTTAGTATTTTTTATATAAAAACGTTTATTTTTGGTAATAATTTATTTTAAAAATATTACTTTTAATTAATATTTTTATTCTAAATGTTTTAAATTTATGTGCAAATTTGTATCTTGTATGACCTATTTTTGTAATTATTTTTCACATATTTAATTATTTTATTCGTGTTATGAAATAATATTTGTTATTTTCTGATATTTTTTATTTGTATTTTTATCCTTTTTATTTTTTTATAATCTGTTTATTAATGTATCTGTATATTGTTCTAAAATTAAATAGATGTAACTATTTCTTACATATTTTATGATTGTAATTCTTATATCGTTTTTCTTCTTCTTTTATTAGCAATTTTTTTAAATTAATATTTGATAAAATTATTATTTTTTTTTAAATATTATTTTATAAATATTTGATTAAATTAATAATAATTATTTATAATTATAAACATTTTTGAAAGTATTTGATTAAATTATTAATATTTATTTATAAATATTAAAATAAAAACTTTTTTTTTTTAAATAAATATTTATTTTTATTTTTAATTAGGTATTTTACATATATTATCCCATATTTATCTATTTTTTCCTATTTTTGTGAAGATTTTTATATAAATTTTTTAATTTTTAATAACTATTTTATATAAAATAATTATATTTATAAACATTTGTATTTTTTTAATTTTATACTACATTTATAGATTTTTACACTTTTTATTACATATTTTTAAATTACTCCCCACCCTTATCCCCTATTAACCCAACATCCCGCTCCTAAACATTAACATTAATTTCTATATTTATATAAATATATATCTAATTTTCTAACATATATTTTATTATTTTTGTAAGTTTTTTTTCCAATTTTTGAGTAGATTTTTATATTTTTAAATAAAAAAAACATTTTTTCTGTAAAAAAAAAGATTTACTTTTTTTTTAAATATACAAATATTTTATAGATTTTTACACTTTTTATTACATATTTTTAAATTACTCCCCACCCTTATCCTCTATTAACCCAACATCCCGCTCCTAAACATTAACATACATTTCTATATTTATATAAATATATATATTATTTTGTATATTTATTAATAATATTTTATTAACATTTTATCTATACTTTTTCGATATTTTTTACTATTACTACATATCGATATTAATACTACTCGATATTTTTGACTCGATATTTTTGTACTCGATATTTTTTTCACATTAAATAATACGATATTTTCTACTTCGATATTCTTTTTTTCGATATTTTCCTATACTCGATATTTATGACTCGATATTTTGTCCTTTCGATATTTTGGAGTCGATATTATGACTAGTTACCCAACTACATTAAGGGAACTAAAACATGTCCTTCCTACTGCAGATTTTGAAACGGTTTTGAGTTTGAATACCACCCAACGTGTGTCATTGAAAGTGACACCTGACATGCTCACCGACGCTCTCCAATTCTTGCTTTATCTCACCCAGCCTTCATCATCTTTACTGACATGCCTACACCTTTCCTGTGGGCTCATCTGTTCTTGCTAAATCTCCCTTAGACCCTAATAACTACTTTTCATCCTCTCTGCGACTACTCGCATTCTATCTGCGAAATTAGACTATGGTTGTGCCACCCTCTTAGGCCTTCCAAAACACAAACGCACTCCGCTGAAGGCTACGTTGAAGATGGCAGCACGGCTCATCAGTGGTCACAAAAAAGAGATCATATCTCCCATGACCTCCATTCTCTGAAATGGTTACCCTTAGAGGCCAGGATCCGTCTCAAAATTACCTGTAAGACCCATAAAGCTTTGCATCACAGAAACTGACCCTATCTGGCAGAAACCGAACTTCCAGGTAAGCACAAGTTCGTTACTACTTAAGCCAAAAAATGTCAGCAAAAAGTCTGATGCCCGACCTTCCACACACCGCCCGACACCTATCAGACTCAGCTTTTCGAATGACTATGTGTGCCTGTTCCTGTTCTTCTTAATAGTTTGACTTTATTTTTTGCTTATGTAACCTTAGCTGCATGATCTAATCCACTTATATATACATAGCATATCGTTTGTTGTTTAAAATCATTTTGTTATTATTGTAAAGCGATCTGTCACCCGAAAGGTTCTTGTTCGCGCTACATAAAATGCTTTTAAATATAAAAAATCTAAATGGTGAGCCCTCTAGTAGAATAAGCCATTTTGTATCTGCAAACGTTTGGGGTGGGATATGTTATCAGATTTGATCTGGATAGTTCGGCGCATAGCTAAACACATAGCTGTATGTTCTTATTCCTTAGCCTCAAAAGCTGATTATTCTGATGCTGACTGCTTTCTGTGTGTTTTCCTGAGCCACGGTGAGAAGGACCACATCTATTCCTATGATTCAAAAATCGAAATTCAGGCTCTGATTAGCATGTTTAAGGGAGACAGATGTCCGAGCCTGGTGGGAAAACCCAAAATATTTATAATCCAGGTAAGGAAGTCAAAGTTTCTTTAACATAAGTATAGCAGCTGATAAGAAGAATGCATTTGTAAATAGACATACTGCACTGAACTGGATAAAACTGCTGAAGAGCTATTGCTTTTGTTAAATTAAAACATTATTAGACAAGAATAAAAAGGCAGGAGACCACAGGAGTAGAAGAGGTGCACAGCTTTATAACCAAGTTCGTAATCTTTAAATTAAATTAGGAACTTACAGGTAGATTCATCAACACAAATTGCGACTGCAATAGCTGCGAAACAGCTATTGCGATCGCAATTTCCTGATCCGTAATTCATGAAAAGAAAAGTAACCAAATTGGGAAATCGCAAAATATATTTTGCGACTTCGCAAATAAATTCGCAGAATCAAGGTGGAACCCCCTTAGCGATTCTGTATTTGCGATTTTCCATTGATTCTGCGATTCCATATGCGAAGTCGCAAAATATTCGCAAATGAAATGCATAAAAAATCGCAAATAGCGAAAAAGCTGAAAATCGCTATTTTCGAGGCGCAATTTAAGGAGAACCCAAACCAGGTGGTAACCATAAAGTAAAAAAAAAAAGAGAGAAATTCCTAACTAGCTACAGGTGCGGGGCTGAACAAACACACTTAAGGAGACACAGTAGGAGCATGAGGACATTCACAATGCCAGGACTCTACATGGTGGTCAGGCGGCGAAGGCTCCAGGCTGCATGATGGAACAGACGCCGGATCCATGAGCGAATTTTCCGCCAGCGGATCACACTCCTGGGCCAGACTGAGGAGGAAATCTACTCAAAGTACAGGCTGAATGGGGCAATGATTACCAAGCTCATCCGGGACCTTGACCCCCTGATGCAGCACCCAACGAGGCGGACCAATGCCGTGCCCACCCCTGTCCAGGTCTTGTGCTGCCTGCACCTCCTGGCCTCCGGAAGCTTCCAGGGGATAGTTGCAGTAGCAGGGGGGATGTCCCAGAGCACACTGTCCCGCTGCCTAAGGAGTTTCCTGGAGGCCATGCTGACCCGGCTACACCATTACATAACATTCCGAACCACCCAATAGGACTTGAATCAAACCAAGCTACAATTTTACAACATTGCGCAATTCCCCCATGTAATTGGATGCATTGATTGTACCCACATCCACATCTGCCCACCCACTGAGACGGAATACATGTACCGGAACCCCAAGTCCTACCACTCACTGAACATCCAGATGGTCTGCAACGCAAAGAGAATCATCACGGACATAGTGGCACAATACCCGGGGAGCACGCATGATTCCTTCATATTCCGGCACAGCGGCATGCACACACGCCTGGCCAGGGGAGACTTTGGCGAAGGACACCTTCTATGTAAGTACATATGACAACAAACAGTACATCGAGACCATGTAGCTGCGCATTACAGGCACTCACCCTCTGCTCCTTTCATTCAGGTGACAGCGCCTACGGCCTCCGTGAGTACCTCCTCACCCCATACCTGAACCCTGCCACACCACAGCAACGGCGTTACAATACTGCACACATTCGCACTAGAAATTGCCTTGAGCGGACATTTGGCCTTTTAAAGAGCAGATTCCGCATCCTACACAAGACTGGTGGGGCCCTCAAATACCAGCCTGAGGTCTGCTGCCGCATCGTGGCCATGTGTGCAATACTCCACAATATTGCTACCAAGCGGAGGATACCTGTGGAGATCTCTGGCAGTGAGTCGGAAGGTGACAACCGCCCACCTGCACATGTGCATCATGCACGCGGGGAAAACCCTGCTGAAGGACACAGGCGCCGCAACCATATCACAATGAACTGTTTCTAGTGCACCCATTCCCCTCACACAACACTGCACTCATGCATGACGAATGAAATAATGACATGAGTCGGATTAACTTGTGACTATAAATTCTTATTGTTATTTTCACAATAATGTGTATTTAAATTTTTTTCAATTTACAAGAGAACTGTATTCCCTCATACAGCCCCATGTTAGAGAAGAGGGCGTGCTTGTGTAATCAGCATGTCCCTGCTGGTACAGTACAATGAGTCACTGGCGCCTCCGGCCGGACGCACCCAGTTGCCTTTCAGCGTCCTCCACGACACTAGTGGCCCGTGATGCTGCGGTGGGCCTGGTGCTGCGGCGGCGTTGAGTTACCAGCGGCAAGGACAGGCTGCTGTGACTCGAAGTGCCCTCACTGGCATCATCCCCCCCACTTGCTTGGCCATGGCCAGACGCCTGCAGATTCTGCACAGCTGTGGTGACTTGGTCAAGGGACCTGGCAACGTCCTGGCAGCATTGCACCATCTGAATCTGCATTGCAAGAGAGCGGCGCGAAAGTTGGGAGGTGGCATTTCCTATGAGATGGTTAGATCTCGTGTATGCTGACAGGCGGGTCAGCAGCTGGCGGTGGCGGCGGCGGGTGATATCCTGCTGGTACACCAGGATCTGGCTGTTCTCATGGATAGCTGCGGTCATGGGCTGCATGCATTCTGTGAGCTGGCCCACATTTCGCGGTGTCTTATTCAGCTGCAGGTGGATGGCTGCCAAGTGCTGTGCCTGCTGCTGGTGTAATGCAAGCATCCGGCGTTCTATGGCCAGCCCAGGATCCCGGACATGTACCCCCCGGTATACACCCGTTACAACGGATCTTTTACTCCGCACTACCATTACAACGCGACTTTTACTCCGCATACCATTACAACGCATTGCGCTGGGGGGCGCTCTAGGATAGGGAATAAGTATAATTTACTATCCAACACCTTCCCTAGGGTCCACGGGGACTGGAGTTAGAATAGTAAATTATACTTACCACTATCCAGCGCCCCAAGGCGCTATGCGTTGTAACGGTATGCGGAGTAAAAGTCGCGTTGTAATGGTCTGCGGAGTAATAGTATGCGTTATAACGTCATACATCCGTACCCCCCTGCCAGCGCATGTTGGGACTTCGCGCTGCTGCCTCATCAGTCCGGTGGACTGGGATCGCACAGTGGCTGGGTGTCACATGAGTTGTTTGATGGGCTCCTGTGGCTGCAGGGGTGCCCCTGTCCCCATGGGGAGGTGGTGGTACTGCTGCTGCTGGCTGTGATGGTCCGGGTCGTGGGGCAGGATGGCCCTCTCCCTCGGTGTCCTCAGGGTACTCCTCTATGTGTAGGGCCTCGCTGTCGGTGCTGGGTTGTTCAGACGCACCTGTGATGTAAATGGGTGCATGATTAATGATATGTATCTTGCACATGGGATGTTGCTACATGCATGCAGGCTTGCATTCCCTGACTGGCTTTAGGAATAACTTCCACTTGACAGGTCTGGCTGTGTGTGGCTATCCTGGAATTGTGGTCACACTACAGGTCCCACAATGCAATAGGGCATATCAGGTGTGCATTGCCTGCATTACTGGGGTTATCAAATAGCTAGCTCTGGAGTCATGGGCATTGTGAGGGGACGGGGTCGCAGTCGCATGGCACTTACCTTGGGATTGTTGGGTGGGTCGGGAGGAGTCCAGCCGGGTGACCCCCACGCAGGCTGCAGGATTGAGGGTGTCCTCCACCAGGTCTTCCAGTGGAGTGTTGGGTTCAACAGTGGGCTCTCCTCCTCCGGTGGCAAGTCGCTCCCCCAGCCTCTCAGCGATGCGTTCTTTGGCACACCCTCTGAGGTCGTACCACCTCTTTTTTAGATCGTCGATTGAGCGCTAGGTCACTCCGACTGAATTCACCTTTCCGCAGATGCGCAGCCAAATGCGCCTCTTGTCGGCCTCAGGCACCCTCCGGGACTCCTTTCCGAACAGGCGGTCATGGTGCTTTGAGACTCCCTCAATGAGGTACTCCAGTTCCTGCTCTGAGAATTTAATTTTCTTCTTTCTGCCTGTTGCACTGCTCCCTGCTGCTTCCTGGGACATTTTCAGTTGTTCTTTGTGTCCTGGTGTGGTGCTGCTGGAAGTCTGTTGTGGAGGTCTGGGCTGTGCTGCTTCCACTCTCAGGCTCTGTGTTCTGAATGAGGGAGGCTACTGCCTACTTCCTGGTTGTGATGTCATCATTGTGCTCGAAATGCGACTTCCCGTTTTGGCGATCTCGCAATTAGCGAGATCGCAATTTGCGATTTCGGTAATTGCGAGTTCGCAATTTCTACATGAAAAACTGACGATTCTGCGATTATTATGCGATTTTGCGAAAATCGCAATCGGCAATTGAGGCCGATTGCGATTCCCTTTTTTTACTCGCATTTCTTGATGCATCCCATTCTGCGAATTCTAAATTGCGATTCAGTATTTTTCCCAATTTAGAATTCGCAGAATATGGGCTTGATGCATCTGAGGGTTAGTCAAGCAATTCCCTCACATTTTACCTAAACCCTACAAAGTGGAGCTACAGCGATACATTACTTTTTTTTTCTCTTGTGGCGAGTGTGCCTCACCTGATTGGCCTTGGAAGTAATCCACCCTGTTTGATACTAGATATTATTCAGAAGCCGAAAAAAGGGATTGGCTAGAGGCAGATAATTTTTCAGTTTGAATGCCACCCAACATGTGGCATTGCAACTGACTCTGACATCAGCACCGATGCTCGCCAATTCTTGCCTTATCTCCCCCATCCTTTATCATCTTTACTGGCATGCTTACATCTTTCCTGGGACTCATCCGTTCTTGCTAAAGCTCCCTTAGCCCTGACTAAATACTTTCCATCCTCTCTAGGGCTGTGCGATTGGTGCCCTGGCACTGACTTGAGGTGGGGAGCGTCCTTTTTGCAAGTATATTCTCATTTTAAAAGCACTTGCTGCCGCGTTCCGGCTTCCAGCAAGTTTCAGTCATCTATTAAAATGTCAAGATAACACCGGTGAGTCTTCCTGGAAAGAGACCGGAGCTTGTCTAGTGGATGTTTTGACTCATCCAAAGGTAGTGCAGAGGGTTAAAATGCCTGCTGCTAAGAACGTGTACCACGCAGATAACAACGTGCTTGTAAAGTAAATAGGTCGGTGGGTTACTGCTTCTGCAGGATAGCTCCTTTTGTTACTTGTGGTTTGTAAGTCAATGTCCTAATATAGAACCTTGAGCTATTAACTGTCATCAAAGAGCTGCATGCAAACTGCAAGGTATATGTTAGAGTTATGTTTCTTTGCCCAGTCTTTCAGTATCCTAATCTTGCAAAAAGGATTCCTTTGGGTAGAAAATAATTCTTATTATTAAAGAGAACCCCTAACAATGCTGTTTCATTTTTAATGTTGAATTTGTGTTTTTCCAGAATAAGGACTCGTAACTATATTGCCTACCAGTATCAATGACATTTTACTCCTACAATACACCTTGTATTCTTGTCTGATATAACATTTTCTATACACTGATTTACACACACATGATTGATTGTCTCTGTGCAATGTGTGTGCGATGCAACGTGCACTGACACCTAGCACTGGTATGAGTGGTGCTATAAAACTAAATGAATCCAAGAGACAGT
Organism: Lissotriton helveticus; assembly: GCF_964261635.1. NCBI lineage: Eukaryota > Metazoa > Chordata > Amphibia > Caudata > Salamandridae > Lissotriton > Lissotriton helveticus. Next base: position 1,731,879,984 of record NC_136059.1, on the reverse strand, counting down.
GGTTCTGGAGACTTGAGAGGCAGTGTTAAAGGGGGGTGGTGAGGGAATCCGTGGCAAAGGTGGTCAATTTGGGGGGGCGCCAACAATCATTGTCGAACAGGGCCCCACCAGTGTTAAAGTTGGCCCTGTCTGAGACTACTCGCATTCTATCAGACTACTCGCATCCTAGCTGAGACTATACACATTTGTAATGTAACTCGCCCACCCTCACTGAGACTCCATCATTCTTACTACCAATCCCCATCCTCCCTGCAAGCTCCACAATCCATGCTTAGACCCCCTTCATTTTGGCACCCACAGATTTGGTGTGACTTGACAAACCACATGCAGAATCACTTTTGTTCTCTTCATTGACACTTTCATCCTCAATCTAACTTCTCCGTTCTTACTAAGACTCCGATTGTACCGAAAAGATTGCGTCCATTCTCACTGAGACAACCCATAACCCTTCGGAGCTGCCTCTCATCCTCGCTGAGACACCATACTTCCTCACTGAGACTAATTTCACCCTCGTGGAGGGTATGCATATCCTCAGGGAGACTTCCCACATCATCACTAAGTCTCCCACATCCTTGTTGAGACTTCGAAACATCCTTGTTGAGGCTGCTCACAGCCTTGCTGTAACTCTTGCCCCCCACCACCCTTTGTACTTCATCAGTCATACTGGTAGTCCTCCATCCTCCCTTGGTCTCACCTATGCTGTCTAAGACTCCCACTTGCCTCATGAGAAATCCTCCATACTTATGTGACTCGCCCATCCAGTGCCACTTGCCTATGATCGCACATTCAGTGGCGCTTCTTGAGCCTTCATGGAACTCCCCTATTTTTCCTAAAATATCTGTATCAACAATGAGGCTCCCCTCAGCCTCAAAGAGAGTCACCAATTCCGTTCTTATACATCGTTGTCCTTGCTGAGACTCCCCTCATCCTCACTATGACTCTCTACATCCACATTTAAACTCCTGTACTCCCTGTTGTGAGGCAATCACCTTGTATGATTTGCCTATCTATGCAAACTCCACCATCTTCACTGACACTTACCAATGGAACTCGCTCAACCTTGCTGAGACTCCATTGCTGTTTCTTACAGTGCGGATGTCACAGCACAATGGATTGAGCTATTTAGCTCTTACTGCCATTATCAGCAACCCCCTCTTAACAGTAAATAGTTGTGCTGCGTAAAATAATTCAGTCCACACAAGTTTTTGTTGGGAAAAGTTTGCTGCAGGTGTATTACATACAAGGAGTATGCCAACTTGGTGGGTTAACTTACAGGTGATCCAAGGGGAGGCAGCGGTGACTCACCTAAGCTGCCTTCCCACCAGATAAGCCAACTGCACCGTGGCAAATCCAATCGGTGCTACCATTCTGTGGGGGTTAAACCCCTTACATATCATGGACCACCAGTCCATACCTTTTACTCACACCTTTTTAGGGGCGGAGCGTAACCAGGCAAGCCCATGGTTGCTCAAGCTTATAACCGCCAAAGGGACAAGCGGGGTGCCGTCGTTCTCAACCAGGGTCCTGCCGTAAAGACTCCTGGGATTTTGGCATAATGCACCCTTATTGTGCTCCTGAAAGGTTACCTCGCGTACCAAGCAGCCTTAAGATCGCCCTGTAACTCCGCCTGCAACACAAATGAATACAATAATACATTCAATTCATTAGCCAAGCCTTCACACTGTCACGCAGGGTAAGCGGTTGGGAGGGTGAAAGCGTGTCCAGCTGGGGACAAAGAGAGTGGCCAGTGGGTGGGGGCAGGTATAAATACCTGTTCCCAGCCCACAGCACACTGGAAATGACACAGAATAGTGGCCAGACCCAAGAGGAGAACTCCCAGAGGAGGGGGTCCCAGAGACAAGGTGCGGGGAGGTGCCTGAAGTGGCACTAAGGGGGCCGCCCTCTTAAGGGGCCCACTGTGTGCGCCACGGACAGCCGCATAATGCCAATATTGGCATCCCCCTAGCAGTAAATAGTTGCGCTGCGTAAAATAATACAGTCCACACAAGTTTTTGTTGGGAAAAGTTTACTGCAGGTTTATTACATACAAGGAGTTTGCCAACTTGGTGGGTTAACTTACGGGCGATCCAAGGGCAGGCAGCGGTGACTCACCTAAGCTGCCCTGCCCACCTGATGAGCCAACTGCACTGTGGCACTCCAATCGGTTCTACCATTTTGTGGGAGTTATACCCCTTACAAATCATGGACCACCAGTCCATACCTTTTACTCATGCCTTTTAGGGGCGGAGCATAACCATGCAAGCCCCCGGTTGCTCAGGCTTACAACCGCCCGAGGGACTAGCGGGGAGCCGTCGTTCACAACCAGAGTCCTGCCGTAAAGACTCCTGGGATTTTGGCATAATGTCCCCTTATTGTGCTCCTGAAAGGTTACCCCGCATATCAATTAGCCTCAGGATTGCCCTATAAGTCCGCCACAGCCCTGGATGCGGCCGCTGTCATATCCAGGGCCCCCACCCCCACCATGGCAGGCTTCATAACCTCCTGCAACGTGTGATTACCAGTTCTTCTAGCTGGATACTTCCCATCTACCTCTGAAAGTTCCCAGTCCTTCTAGCTGGACACCTCTGAATGTGTACCTCGTCCCTATCAGGGAAATCTAGTGGCATATTCACTCAACAGACCACGCCTTATTTACCAAGCCCTTTGTATTTTATTATACTTTGTATTAAAGTTGCATCAAGCCCTCCTGCTTGATGAGCTTGTGCATGGCTTATTTACCCCATCGAAGGCAAGTCTGCTGCCTCCACTTAAATTGTGGACTACTGTCCTATTTTAACCATAGTTTTATTTACTCATCCATAGGCTTGTTCAATGGCCTGCCCGGAATTGAAAGAACTGCTCTCTACTTTAACCACAGTTCAGGGGGAAATCCCTATGGTGCACTGTGCCAATAAGGGCCTACTTGATGGGTGCTGCCGGGTCATGCATTACCCATCACTGCCCAGTCACTGATATCAGAATACGCTGGAAAACATATTGGAGTTTGCCTCCCACGCCAACGGTGTAATTGTTAACAAGTTATTGTTTGTGGCCAACACATACTCTTATCTCTGCCATTGGGCCTCCTCCTGTATAGGAGTACCACGCCGGGCAGGATTCTTATCCAAACGGGAAAGAAAGACCACTGCTCTTCGTAACCATGGTTATGTCTGATTTAATCCATTGTGCACTGCGTGCAATACGTGCCTTACATCCTTACATTTAGGGTTGACTAAGCCCTTGTTTACCCCCGTACTTGATTTTTCCCAAAATGGGGATTCCAACTGATAACCTTGTACTGCACCAGCAGTGGAAATGTACCTGCTCCTTCCAAATTTGAATGCACGCTGTGTTCTAGTAACTGTCAGCATGAGTGCACTGAACCCCTGTTGTTATTACCCCCTTGTTTTCCTTTTGTGGTGTAGTATGTTTCCATATAGGTTATGAAATATAGTATGTATGTGATTGATTTTTAATGTAATAATTGTATTTATATATAAGAAATGTCTATCAAAAAAGAAGAAAATATCTGAAACAAAATTCAAAAAATAAATTTCATAAATAATATGCGAAGTTTTTTTCATGTCACAATATTTTATTAAGTAAGTGTATGGTGTCCTTGGGTTTTTTGGCTTATTAACTTAGTTCACTACTGGTTGTTTTACAAAATACTGAACCCTTCTTTCTCCACAATTACATGACAATATAGCATGCCAGCCCCTCACCTTCCAACTGCGATATTTAGCAGCTGTGATGCCATGCTGATGTCCCCTCATAGCGCAAGTCATGCACTTCACCAACTTCTGCTAATGTGTACCATGGACCATGGGGCAGACAAGTGGGTGGGACAGCTACCTGCCTTTTCCTGAATAATTGGACATGCCAAATGTTCTAATACATTGTAGCCTTTTGTGCTTTAACACCTTGTTTCCCCACATTTTTGGGATAGCAGCACACTTGTTAGATGGCAGCTTCCACAACCAGCCTAGCTACTATGGCTATCCGGGCGGGACAGTTTGTGCTTAACCGAAGCAACCTGTAACATGCCCTTAGTTCCAGAGTGCACATACTTTGCTGAACTTGACCAGACATTTGCACAGACCTTTTTGATTGCTAAACCATGGCGAACACATTCATAGTGTCAAATCTGGTTTGAGGGAATATATGTATTGTGCACACTATTGCAGTCACTTCACCCTTTTTGGCGTGACAACTTACGCAGCCCACCTGGCCTGCTTAACTGCAGTCCCATCACAGATGCACACTACCTGTAACCAGCTGTGACCCTTGGTGCTTAAACCAGCAATAGACCTAGTTAACGTAGTTATCCCTGGAATTGATTGCCCTCTACAGAATCAAAGCCTGTTCGGTTTACCTTCTAGTCACCTTTTAATTCATGTTGGAACATTTTTACAGCGCATAGCCAGGGAGTCTTGCTTATTTTTAATCCAATGATAATATCGGAATTTAAGATTCCCAGTTTCATGCTTTTCCACAGCCCACATTTTGTGGGCCCGCTTGGACCCCTCTTACTCACTGCAAGTATATATCGTTACTTAATACAGCTTACTTTGGACATGTACAGAAATAAATTTAAGGAAGAGGCATACAATATACCTCAAGCACTCCTGCCTACTAAAATAAAAACTAATAAAAGAGGTAAGATCCTCCTTGAGGAACTCAGTTACCTAGAAGGGCTTATCATAAATGGCAGGATGCCTTCGGATACTCCTGCGAATTATACACATAGATCCGTTAGCAGTGAATCCATTCTGGATTATGCAGTTACGGACTACGACACGTTCTCTTTCATTAAAGATATGGAGATCTCTCACTCCTCCTTGAGTGACCATAAACATATTAATATAACTGTCTCATTAATTCCTCCGGAAACTAATTCCTGGTCTCTAATGAATAGAGGTTTTTCAATAAAGTGCAATTCTTGTAGATGTTATTGGGGATCCATTAATATGGAGGACGTACAAAACATTCTTGCCCAAACGCTATTAGAACTTGATCAATGGCAAGGTGCAGAATTCCTTTATCTTGAAAAATTCCTCAAAAAAATCACTGCCATCGCTAAGAAATCAGGAAATCCAAAAAAGATATATTTCTCTCCTAGTCCATTATTATTACTAAATAAGGAAATAAATAAAATAGTTAGGAAACAATACTCTATTAGAACTAGGGAAAATGAGCATTATTTAGCTGTGTTAAAAAGAAGGAGGGTAAGATTGAGATCTAAGATAAAAAGAGAAAAAGAAGACTCTCTATGGATCAAGCTAAGAGAGGCTTCGACCTACAAAAAATCTAGAGACTTCTGGTCCATAATAAGGAAAGGATGTGGTTCAATAACAACTCCCACTCCTGTGTCTATCTCTGAAGACGTCTGGACCACATTTGTGTCCTCCCTATATGCTTCTAACGGGGAAGGGGGGGATACATGGGACTCAGACCTAAACAGAGACTCTGGAATGGAACTCCTTACGGAGAAATCCATAGCTTCCGTGATAAAGAGCATGCGCTCCTCTGGAGCTATGGGTCCTGACGAACTGCCTATGTCTATAGTTAAGCAGGATGTTATCACCTGGAGTAGGATTCTTCTTCCAGTATTTCTAGCATGTTTTAAATTACGCTCAGTCCCCCACTCTTGGAGGGGAAGTATAATAATCCCTATATTTAAAAAGGGTGAACGGGATAAACCTTCTAATTATCGTCTAATAGCTCTATTGGACTCCATAGGAAAAATCTTCGCAAAACTTCTTTTAAAGTTAATAATGGAATGGGCTGATTCTAATAATATTTTACCGATGGAACAGTCAGGATTTCGAAAAGAGCATGGAACTTTAGATAATCTGACAATATTACAAGTGATAATGGATAAATATGTACGTGTTCGAGGTGGTGGCGTATACGTAGCATTTATAGATTTTTCCACGGCGTTTGACAAGGTAGATCGTCCAACGCTGTGGAAAAAGTTGGCAGCATTGGGGATGCCAGGATATTTACTCGAACTAGTTAAGTCTTTACACTCGAATACATGGTGTAAGATGCTACAAGGTGGAGAGAGGGGTCTTTCACAATCTATCCCCTCTCTGAATGGATTAAAGCAAGGATGCATATTGGCGCCCATATTGTTTTCCTTGTATATGGCTGATCTCCCATCTTCCATTGCGGCTTGTGATGGTTTAGCGCCCTTAATTGGAGGGTCACCCATATCGATTCTAATGTATGCGGACGATATACTTGTATTAGATTTGACCCCGAAGGGCTTATCTAATCGTCTTCATGCATTGAATCAATTCGCCGAAGCCCACTTTATGAAAATCAACAGTTCGAAAAGCAAAATCATGTGCATCTTTGGTAAAAAGAAATGCAGGTCCAGTAGTTATAATTGGACTATTAACTGACAAAAACTTGAGGTGGTTAAAACCTATACCTTCTTAGGTAAATTAATTTCTGCTAACCTGAGTGAGAAGCCTCATATTGAACATAACTCCCGTAAAGCGCTGGCTCATGGGACAGGGCTTTGCGCATTGTATAATGCTACTGGGAAGCGGCACTTTTCCCTCTTCCTGGAGGTATTTAGAGCGAAAATTCCCGCTACACTTCTATATGGAATGGAACTAGTGGAGTTGAATCAATGGGGCTTTATGCATAAAATAGAAGGAAAGGTACTAAGGAAAATTTCTTCCCTCAACACTGCATGCTCTACATCTGCATGCAGGTTGGAATTCGGACTCCGTAGCTGTTGGGTACAGGGGTTGGTTGCCCTTGTAAGATGGGTAGCCTGTCTAGCTAGAGGTAAACTAGGTACCTTAAGAGAAATCATCAAAAAAGAACTCCTGGGTAACTTTAAAGAGTACTCGCAGTTAGTAAAAAACTTTAGAAAAGCGATATCTCTGCTTGAATTGGATGAAAGTACATTATTTTTACTTTCACCATCTGAACTTAAGCTCAAATTAAAAAGTGCATCTTGGGAGCTCTGTTATAAGTCAGACATACTTGCCCATCCGAGCCAAAAAGAAAGGGAAGCCCTGATAAAAACATATATTCCAAAATTAGCCCAACAATATCTTATTTGGAATATTCCCCACAGTGTCCGTAGATTATGGTACCTGTTAAGACATAATCTCCTTCCACTTAATATACTTTTAGCAAAATGGTATGGGGTATCGCCTCTATGCAATTTCTGTAATAATGCTGTACAGGATGTCAATCATGTTTTGTTTATTTGTCCTGCATTGCGCCTTAACCCCTTAATTGCTGCCGTCGGCCAACGGTCGTCACGGCCACTACCTCCCCAGTGCTGCGCACGACCGTTGGACGTCCATTCAGCACTAGTTCCAATGGACAGCGCAGCACTGGGGAGGTTTATTTACAAGCTCTAAAGGGGTTAAATGGTTAAAACCAATTTGTTTACAATTGGGAATTGTAAATGTAAAAACGTTCTTCCATGCACTTTATTGCCCCCCAAATGAAATGTTTTGTTCCAGAATTTTTAAATTTTTTAAAGGGATTTTAGATATTTATTAATGAAATACAGGGAGATGTTGATGATCGCTTTACTTGTTGATAATTAGTGTTTTCTTATGTTGTATTGTCATTTTAATGTGTTATTTGGAAATATAATTGTACGTATAAACTTTATGTGGCCCTCAATTGAGAGCCAAAACATAATAAATAAACTTTGACTTGACTTAATACAGCTTCCTCAATGCACGTGCCTGTCACTCAAAGACACCTGGCAACAACATGATGCACTGCAGCTTGGTGAAGAGGGTTTTTGAGCCAAACGTACCCCAGTCCGTGTTTTCAGCATTTATCCTTCATAGAGGCTCCAGTTTGTGTGAAGTGTGTGTTAATGTCCTGGCAAGGGATACCCAATAGCCTGTTCCACGTTGGTGACTATCCTACTATGATATGTAAAGGCTCAACTATACAATGAGCTTAGAAATATGTGACATTAAGAAAGGGTATACTTTCCATGTATCCCTCCTTTCTTACAGGAATTTTGACTGTTCAGTTTAATCTGTGGTGTTTGCCCCAGACTTTCCGGGCTGCTTTCTGCTAGCAATGTGAGCAGTTGCTAATATTAATGAGGGAATCTCCCGGGTGCAACTTGAAATTTATACACCGCCCACCTTAATGTGCTACGTTGTAAGCGATTAGGTACCTAACTTATATCTCATCCCCTTGAAAAGATACAACAAACTGCTTTGTTCATGAGAACCTTCGTAAGCACAAAATTTACCAAGGACCTACCTCTAAATGTTTCAGAGGTGGGGCAAGCGAGGAACACAAGACACAGGCAGTGTGCCAAATGAGAATGGCTCTACACAGCCATGAGACCAGAGATACACATCCTTAACCCACAGATACACCTCTGAGGTATGCTAACCTGCCTCAAAATCTGCTTCCGCATGGTCCTGAACTGGGAACATATTGCATGGAGCTACAATCCCTCAGTCTCTGAAACTCTCAATAATATCAGCTGGCTGAAGCTGCGACTAAATGCATTACCTTTATTTGTCCAGGCCTATTGAAGGTAGATCTTATTTCAAAATTGAGAGTCTGGGTGATGTTGAGGTGGGTAGGGGGACAAATACCTGCCTTCTAAGAAACAGACTTATTGTTTTAACCAATTATATGGGACACATGTTGCAGGAAATGGCCCTTTTTGCATTCTAGGCCAAGGTGATACACCCTGTTATGGAGCCCTCCAAAGGGACAACCAGCTGTAGCTCAACATATAGGGGCAATTGTATCCCAAGCCTGCTGCATGGAATTTGGGTGAAAGTGCTGAGTCAGGTGATCACTGAAAGGTGCCCTTGCCCACACTTAAGGTACTTGTCTGCATGATTCAATCTGTCCCATAATCCCCTTAAGGATTTGTCCACGTGCAGCTGAATCCTGTGCTGTTCAGCTGATCTTCCTCAAAGGCCATTAACTGCTAACAATATGAGTGGTGCAGTGACAATATGTCGGAATCCAACTGCTGCAGTTTTATGTTCTGATGCAGTCTCCATTTATGTGGATCCAACTGGAACCCCTCTGCCTAATGTGCATGACTTAGGTGCATGGTCCTGGTCTCTTGGCGTACTTGTATGCGACTCAAGTCAAACTAGCCCCAACCGGGCGTGCTGCTGCTGGCCGAATTTTATTCATGACGGCCCGCCTTCTACTGGGATGGCCTTAAGTAATGGAAGCCCCCATATTTTGCTCAACTATATTATGTGATCCTCGGCAATTGTTTGAAATTTTTGCTTGACTTTCTTTTGACATAAGGACACCTTGCAATCCATGTGATCAGGGTGTACCCTGTGGTTGCCATATTGAGCAATGTTGTTCATCAATAATGACAACCCTAAAGGTTCCAGCATGATGCCCTCAAAAGAGGTCAGCTATTCCCTCGCCATGTGCCGTCCTGGGAACCTGACAAGAGTCGCAAGTGGGGGAGCATTGTGTGTCACTACGCTGCCTGTAAGTACTTGGCGGTGTGATTTTGTTGTTCCTATGAGGAAATGACAATCTGAATTATCACTATCATAATATTAAAAGTGGGATAGCTTTAATACTAGTGATGGGAGCGAACTGGTGGGTGCCCTGGGTCTACTGCACACTAATCTACCCATGTTCTGTCTGGATTTTAAGGCACCAGCATCCTACACCTCATAATACCTCCCGCCTTAGGCTTTCACTAATTTGCTTCCCAACTGATAAGTTTGCTCCACTTTTGCAATCGAACTCTGTCGTCCTTTTGCCTCTGCGAGAAAAGGAGTTATTCATTTTGGCACTCTTTAATAGTACTCAACACTGATGTACCTGACCTTAAAATAAAGGACTTAAACTAGTCCTTCCCCATATCCTGATCTCCACTCATAATCCAACTGTGAGAAAGATTTCAGCCCTTCATTCTATGCCAACCTGGCTTCAGCGATGGTGCTCTGTGAACTGTTGATTATACATATCGGCTGTGAGGCAACTTGCCCCACCAGCTTAGACCAGCTGGAAATGCCGAACCTAGAGGCTCTCTCTTTGGCATTGTATTACAGCCTTTAACCTGAAATCTTAGCTTGGCATGGTGTGCCCCATAGTTCTGCCTCTCCTGTCAATGTATCCATCTATTTAATCAACCCATAACATTGAACTATTGACTTTTTCTCAATGGTTGATAGTTGCATAAGGTAAATAGGCAACTATGGATTCCATGTAGGAATAATGAAAATGCTTCAGTTCTGAAATGAGTCCGTGCCAGATCTATAATGAGTTTCTTAGAAGTTACATCACAGTCACAAAACTCCACCCAAACTACAACTTTATCGCAGTGTTACTCCAGTACGCGAATGCTGCACCTGGGCTACCGCTGTTACTCCTAGGGCCCCTAGAAAGATTATTCCAGGAATATTTGTATCGCACCACGAAGTGCCTTTTATACAATTGCATCAAACTAGAAGAGCTGCTCCAGTCTTCCACATATGTTCGTAAAAATCAATTGTAATAGGAAGTGCATTTTTGGTTTGTCCCACTTGCTAAGGAAATCCCATTTGCTGTACTCCCTACCTTCCTCACTACCTATCATCTAAATCTATCTTACTTTGATCACTACGAACGTGGTTTGTTGTTCAATAAGTCACCGTAGCTCACAACCCCCTTGTGAGAAGTCGGAGGGCCCTGCCCTTCAGTCTTTGAAGGGCTCGATAATGAAGAGGGCCCAGGAAGATAGCTTGAATAGATGATGATTGGAGGCCCAGAGGTCTGGCTAGTTCCCATAAGGTTACAAGGTCTAGTTTCAGAACATGACGTATCTCTTTCCGAATCTTGGATCTTCTTTGTGGGAAGTAAGAGCATAGACTTCACAGTGTCTACCGTGAAACCCAGGAACTCTAGGGACCTCAAGGGAGTCATGATGGATTTCTCCCTGTTTATAATATAACCTGTACTTTGTATTAAATCCACAGTAGTGTTCAAGTCTTTCAGAATTTGAGAATGGTCTTGAGACATAATGAATATATCATCTAAATAGATTCTGTGGCGGACACCCCTTTCTCTCAGGGCCATGGTAATGGCCTTCATTACTTTGCTAAAGCACCAAGGGGCCAAAAATAGACCGAAGGGAAGAAGTTGGAACTGATAAAGGTTATCGTTCCACGCAAATTGAAGGAAGGGTTGCGATTCCTCTGCCATTGGAATTGTGAAGTAGGTATCCTGTAAATCTAGCTTCACTAGCCAGTGGTTTTCTAAAAGCATGTCCCTGAGGAGATGGATACCCTCCATTTTGAAGTGATTGTAAGTGAGATATTGGTTCAATTCTCTTAGGTTTATAACTGGTCTCCACCCTTAGTTCTTTTTTTTACCAGGAAAATATTGCTCAAGAATTGTTTTTGTTCCCATGGAACTTCTATGATCGCCCCCTCTTTAACATTGTGTTTACCTCCTCTGCCACAATAGATTGTTGCTCTAGTGTCAGGTTTAAAACTTTGGGAGTTAATACTTGAATGGACTTTTCCATGAAATCTTCTCTGAAACCATGAACAGTTTCTAAAACACAAGGGCAGTGTGTAATTCGTTTCCACACGTGTAGGAATTTTTTTAGGAGACCCCCTACTCTATGTGTTAAAGAGGAAGAAAGAGGAGAAACTGTACTTACTTGAGGTGTTGGAGGGGTTAGCGCCTCTGGTCCTAAAGCCTCTTGAGCGGGAGGATCTACCTCATTAAGGGAAGAATGAAGGGTTAGGCTGGAACGGATGACTGAAACCTCTTTTTCTGGAGAAGGGTCTCTGGTAGAAGTGGCCGGCAGAATGACCCCTTCCGCCGGCCCTGGCAAAAACACTTGGGTTGAACACATGTTGGCTTGCGCTTTGTCTAGAACCATAAAGGTTGCAACGTACTTTCCTAAACCTTTAATCATATCCTCCCCAAAGAGTAGGCCATTAGGGTTGGATGAAGATTCCTTTTCTGCCATGTCGCAGAGCTTGGGATCAATTTTGGACAAAACCACTTTCCTTCTCTCAGTATCAGTATTTAGAGAAGCGTTGGCATTACCGAGGTGGATTCGTGTTCTCTGGCTCCATCCTCGTAGGAGGTCAATGTTGGGTTGCGACCCATTGATATAGCTCTCCTCAATTAAATCAATCATACGGCATAATGGGCCGATCATGTCAAGCACACAAACCTGACAGCTTTTAAGGGAGCATTCTATACCTTTCCTGGGATCCCTGCCCAGTTTTAATAGGAACGTGAGGAGTTCAGGATCCAAGTTAGGTGTAAGACAGTATTTATCTTGGATAACAGGGCACGGGCATTCTGACTCCAAGATGATCCTTGCCTCTCTTTCAAGGGGTTCTTGACCCACCTTTTAATAAACTTGGCCACGTGTTTTTAAAATGGCTGTGCTTGAAGTTGCATTAAAAGAATAATGCATAATGGTAGCCTCCGGTCTTGTAATGAAATTCCCAACCCCTACCAAACCCCAACCCCCTTCACTGCGGAAATCTTCATCCCCCTCTTCCTCCCCCAGCTGATCCCCATTAATCCCCTCATTACCCATGGATGGGTCTTCCCTTCAGCAGAATGGCACTGATTCAAGAGTGGGATCTGTTCTTCCAAACACCTATGACTTTAAAGGGGAATGGGATTTTGTCTATGCCTGGTCAGCTGCTGAGGAGAGGTCTTTGCTGCCCCTTCTTTCCATTGCATCAGTACAGACTCCAACCATTGGTATTCTGTTCCAAAGGGCTCACAGTCCTTCATGTGGGTCAGTGGATCCTTGGTTCTTATGGGACCATGGACGGTGGCTTTACAGTGGGCAGGGGAACCATGCCACATCCATGTCTCTAGTGTCCAACATCTCTAGAAAATGTTAAAGCTTGTCTGGTTCTGTGAATGCTCTGTGTTTCCTATCACTAGTGGGAAACATTGTGGCAGACTCAATGGAGCTAAAGCAAATGTTCAGTTCCCAAAGGGCAGGCCAGAAGGTTAAGAAGTTTTTCTGCTTCAGCATGGTGTCCTGGGAGAAGCTGGCTACAATGTATGTTTTTCAGTTTTTATACAGGAACGTACCATCATGCTGTTTGGCTGCTGTGATCAACTGTCAGGCCTGTTGGTGGCGCAGCAAGAAGGCTATCATTTGCCACGGGAATGTACCAGAGTGGGTCGAGCGCACTCAAATCCTGAGGGTCCTTTGAAATTTCAGAAGGGGTGAGAACATCGGGTCTGTTAAGTCTGTAAGAAAAGTGGTGAGGAAACCTTCAATGTCACTGGCCTCCTATGGAAAACTGCATGGGGAAAACCGGTTTTAAGACCCCCCTTTTCCCAGCCACCGCTTGACAAATCACCCCGAAACATTCCAAACAGAAGTTGAAGTGAGTGGCAAACTAGCTTTGAAAGTTTTGTGAAGATTCATCAAACTGCACCAGTTATTAGCAAAACAAAAACTCTTTTCTTATGGAAACTTGGTCCTAACTATAACTACCTACTGGTGATAGTCAGTAGGTAATATAGTATAAGAGGGAGAATGCAATTCTAAAGTCATTATAGTCATCAATCTCCTAATTAAAGACTGATACTTTTCTACATGGGAAACATCCTTTACGACGCAACTTTTACCACGCAGTGACTTTACAACGCAGGTTTTACAACGAAAACCATTACAACGCATTGCACTGGGGGGGGCGCTCTAGGATAGGGAATAGTTTTAATTTACTATCCAACACCTTCCCTACTATCCACGGGGACTGGAGTTGGAATAGTAAATTAAACTATTCACTATCCAGCACCCCCCAAAGCAATGCGTTGTAATGGCTTGCGTTGTAAAACTTGCGTTGTAACGGCATGAGTGGTAAAAGCATGCGTTGTAACAACGTACATCCTTTCTACATAACCATAGGAATATACAAGAATGGCTGAGTATTCCCAATTTGATTGGACCTCACCATTCTACTGCATGCCTTCACCAATTTAGAAACTCTGATAGTCAGTTTGTGATCAGTGGAAGGTATCTCTATGATATCGATAGCTTTGGAAAGGAGTGAAACCCAAATATCAATAAAAAGCTGAACGTGATCTTTAAGTCTATAAATTAGTTGTTCATGGGCTGCCATTATGCCCATTAACACTTATTCATGAGGAATGTATAAATGAATGAAATGTGTATTCTTTTCATGCTTTAAAACAATGAAAGGATGTTTGAAATTAAGTTGAATCAATACAACTGTGTAAGTAAAATGCAATGACGTGATGCGTTGTATTTTCAAATCTGCATGAGTAACTAGCAGTTCCAAAACTGGTGGCCAAGTAATCATTAAAAAAAAAAAAAATTATGCCCATAGCATCCTCCAGTCTTTGTAGGTAGGAAATGTAGAAGTTTTCCAGCATCAAAAGAGCCCATCCATCTTCTCTTGTGATTGTTCGAGCCGGGGACATCATGTGTATCGTGTGGAACTGTTAGTGCCCAAAAAGGAGCGAAGGATAGTGCACTTGTGTTTTTAACCGCATCGGTGTGGCGCATTTTCCCGCTGTGCACTAAGCGCAAACGGAAACCTATGCGTTCATGACGAGCTCAGCTCGTCATGAGCGTACGAGAGGTGTACCTCATGACGAGCTGAGCTCGTCATCAGCGTCGAAGAGGTTAATAGCTTTTGAAACACTGTTCCAATGCATCTGAATGAGGGGGCACGATCATAAGATATATATATAATGTCCCCACCAGAGAGGTGACATCGCGGGCATGCATCTGTTGTAGACTTTTTTGCTCGATGAGCTTGTGGGGAGTCAAGTTGGATTCATGCAGCACCTTAAAAAAACTAAACTTGATGCGCTTGGTGAAACCACTCGTCTTAAGACTATGTTTTCTGCATCTGGGCCTGCCATTTGTGTAGCAATAGGCCTTTTTTAGAGATCAAAAAATCATATATCCAGATATTAGCTTCTCGTAATGACCCTATTTCCCTAGATAGTCATGTTTTGAGGAAGTTTATTCTGTAGTTTGTGGGTTTTGTTAGTGGCATTCTCCGCTCTCAGTTGCGGAGGGAGAATGCGCTATAGTAGCAATTTTGTCAGTGCCTTTCTCGGGAGACAAATCCTACTTTGTGCGGTCTAGTTGGCCATCACATGAATTCATCAGTAAGTCCTACTCTCTTTTTTAAAAAGGTCTGGTGCATAGACATGCCACAGGCTCAACAAAGGTACACCAAAGTCAGGCCCATCTGCGCCCGCCCGTGTCTGAATGGGGCCAGGGATTATGCCCATTTGTCCAGGCATTACTGACTGTATACTTTGCCACAATTGCTTGCCCTTCGCCCCACTATATCAGCCAGCTGCAGTCACTCTGTGAATCTCAGTAAGGGGGAAGATAGCTACAAGGCGTGCAATTTTGCAGTATGTCCTGTCAACAATAGGGGTTCCAGTCGGAGCAGTTTGAAGGCAGTAAAACTGTGTATGTTTAGATTTAATTGCTGCTCTTAGGTGTCCCACAATGCTGATGTTCTTGATTTTATTATGGATCATGAACCTGATGCTTTATTCTTAACTGAGGCCTGGCTCAGTCAACATTCCAGATCTGTCTCTTGTACTTCCTGCAGCTTACAGTTTAAAAAGACTTAATAGAAATCTCTGGGGTGGGGGTATTGCTGTAGTTTCTAAAAAGGCTCATTCCTGCACTTTGGAGCAGTTTACTATCCCTGACTGTGAGAGGACTCTGTTCCTGTCTGGCTTCACCAAAAATGTTACTTTTTCTGGAGTACGTGTTTATTGTCCTCCCAGTGGGAGAAGAAGTTTTTGGAGGCGATAGTGGAGAAAACTCATACCGTACGCATTGGAGTCTGGCAATTTCAATATCATTTGATATTTGAACCTGTTCTTAGATTCCAATATTTTGGCTCATATTTTACATTTAATTAGAGATATGTAAGTCATTGGATCCTGTGTATTCCAACGTATCCCTCTAGTGTGTGCAAAGTCGCGGTCCTCTTGCTTGGACAGACCACTTGGCGGTTCTCTTGGGCTGTAATGTAGTGTAAGCAGACAATGTTGCAAATTGGAAGAAACAAACTTTTGCAGTTTGCTACAGCGCAATATACCAGAGTGTCCAACACTAATATAAATGACGCGTTGATGAATATCAATGCTTGGAATGTCTCGGCTCTGGATATACTTATTCCGTTAAGGACGGTTAAGCACAAAAATAAAGGCTTGCCCAGTTGTAAGGCAATCATTTAGTTGAGCAAAATGAATGCTGTCAAGTGTTTTAACATACATGGAGAGAATCATATGACTCTAATGCTAAAAGGCCTACTCTACTTGTCAGCTATTAATATCTACCATAAAAAGATTAAGAAGGAGTGTTTTAATTTTTATGCTGTGAAAATTGAGGGTAGTCAGAACTCAGCAGAATAAAGTTTTGCTATTGTTCAAGACTTTATAGAGGCAACTGACAACTCTCCTGTGGCTGATGCATCTAACAGGCAGTGTAATATGCTTGCAAATTTGTTTGTAAATAAAGTAAAGGATATTTGTTCTAATTTCTCCATTGACAACACTAATTCTAAGCCATTGCTGATCATGGTATCGAAAAGGAAGCTCCTGTTTTGCTCATGCCTAGAAGAATTTCAGCCTTTCAATTTAGATGGCTTACAAAGTCTGGTCTGAAAAGTAAAATCTGATCAGCGAATCTCTCTTTTGCTGTATTTGGCGAACGTTTTGGGTACATTTATTAATTGTCAACTGGTGAAGTATCTGGGGTAACATAATTTATTGCACCCATTTCAAACTGGATTTAGACCGGCTTACAGTACTTTGTTCAGGGTGACAGAGTAGCTCTGCCAGTTGTGGACATGGGTGGGTCAGGTTCTATGATTCTATTAGACCCAAGTGCAGGCTTTTGACACTGTATTCCATAAGGCTTTATTAAACAGACTGGGTGAGATCGGGATTCAGGGCAAGGATTTTGCCTGGCTTACTTCTTCTCTGGACAATTGTTCTCTTCAAGTGATATCCCCATCATTTTCCTCCACAAAGCGCCAACTGGAGTTTGGGGTTCCTCAAGCTTCGTCTTTAAGCCCTACACTGTTTAACACATATGTTCGCCCTTTAGCAAACCTTGTAGAATCATTTAGGTTGTCATTGGTGTCATATGCTGATGACACTCAATTGACTCTATTATTGTTGTCTCCTGCGGAGAGGGGCACCTCTAACTTCAGGAGCTGCATAACTTCTGGGGCGCAATGGATAAACTTGAATTGTTTAGGCTAAATGCTAACAAAACAGATGTTTTAACCATGGGCAAACACTCTCTGGAGTGGGGACCTCTCTGGTGGCTTAATGTATTGGGACAACCTCAGGCTCCTGAACCAGCAGTTAAAAATGTGTGAGTTTGGGTTGACAACAAGTTGTCCTTTGAATCACAGATCAAAGTGGTGAAAACTTGCTTGTTCTGGTTTGCTGAGAAGCCTGATGAAAATTCTAGGCTTTTTTCTCTCCTTGAGTTCAGAGGACGGTTGTAACGGCCTTAATAATTTCACACCTAGATTACTGTAACATCCTATATCTGGGCTCCACGAAAAATGGTAAAAAGCAATTGCAGAGCATTCTAAATGTTTCTTCAGGGATGTTATGCCATCTGCGGTGAATACACTCTGTATCAACTCTGCATTGGCTTCAGATGGATAAGTCAGTTCAATTTATGGCTTTATGCGTGACTCACCGCATTCTTAATAACTTGGGCATGCCTATTATTACTTCTTTGCTCCAGCCTTCTCACCCTATGATATATTCTTTGCGTTTTCCGGGTTCTAGCCTATGCAATAAACGTCTGACCAGACTGCGAAGCAATACCAATTATCTTAGATTCAGGAACCATCTTAAGACCTGTCTGTTCTAAGTTTCTTGACCTTGTGTCTTTTAGTGTTGTTTGCATTAGGTGCACTAGGAAGCCCTCCTAGAGAGAGCCATGCTTGATATAAGTCTGTGTAATAACATAACACGTGCACTGTGGCCAGGGTTCTGTCCCCAATTGGGTTTGTAGTCATTGTCTCATTTGTAGGTACCCCCAAAACTGGGTACAAGATAGCTTAAATTCAGACATAATATTTGCAAATGCTCTCTATTATTATTAGGTCTGATATCATTATCCCTTTAGCGCCCCAGTCCTGCCATAGAAAAGGTGAACTGTCTATGGTTAGTTTGGAATGTAAGAAACTGTTTTCTCCAGGACATTTTTGCATCAATAGCAATATATTGTGCATTTCAGATTAAATCAGTTTGGTAGTCTTATGATGATTTGTTTCCTTTTATGCCATAATGTAGGCGCTGCTCAATTCTGGCCATGCAGAAGTTTCCTTTTGAGGGTTTAGATGATAGTTGACTTTGTAAAGATAATGTGCCCTATAGTATGTATATGTGGTAAGCATAGGTCTCCAGAGGTAGCAGCAGCATACAGATTTTGTGAGGCAAGCTGAGGTGGTGTCTGATCACAGACACATTTCCATACAGGGGAATCAATCATGTTTAGGTTAGCAGCTGGGATTTTAAAGGGCATCATTCCAAATACATAGTCAAATCCAGATCCAGCACAATTTGGATGGTTTGGCCTCTACCCCAAAAGGAGAGTTGCAGTGACTTCCCCTGACTGAGCTCTATTTTTGTTTTTTCTAATAAATTAATTTATACCTAGAGAAGAGTGAGAAATCATTGATGAGCTGTATGAACAATGAGGGTATTGGCATGCATCGGTTAGGCAACATTTTATGTATGCGTTTTTATATAGCGCGGACTTTACCCGAAGGCGTCAGAGCGCTTCACAATAGGAACAGAAAATTACAAGTGAACAAATTACAAAAGCAGACGATAAGTTACATGAGCTAAATGTGACAATTGTGAGCAAACAAAATACATGAGGTAGCAAATAGTGCATTACAGGAGGAAAGAGTGACAAGTGTGCAGGTTACAAGAGAAAACAAAGTACAATTAGAGGTAATATACTGAAATATATGCTAGACACTGAGGCACAAGAACAAACGTTACGTAGGCAACGGTGGTACTTGTGCAAGTATCAAAAGCAAACAAAATGTGAGAGGTAGCAAACAGTGTGTTACAAGAGAAAAGTGGGGTGTGCATGTTACAAAAGAGTACCAAACACAGGTACAAGGATAATACTGCAATAAATCGCATACACTCCAACCACACAAACACACTGTCGAAGGCACTTCCATCGTCATGGAGAATAGAGTTTTCAGTAATGGGAGGTCTTCCTTCAGATAATAGAGAGGGCGTGAGTTACTTTTGGAGGTGTCTTTGGAGGAGGAGAACTTTGAGGTCCGTTTTGAAGACCTGGGAGGAGGTGGTGGTCCGGAGCTGAGGCGGAAGTGAGTTCCAGATTCTCACCACGTTGCCTGAAAAGGATTGGGCTATCGATCTTTCCTTCTTGAAAGTGGGAGGTTCAAGCAGATTTTCCGCATTACGTGATGGTCTAGAGCCTCCAGGGAGTTTCAGTTTATTCGCCAGGTAGCGAGGAGAGGAGGAGTGCAAGGCTTTGTGGGTGATACAGGTAGTCTTGTAGATAGCTCTAGCCTTGATGGGAAGCCAGCGGAGGGTGGATAACATCGGTGTGATGTGGTCGCTTTTTTTGGCCCCATAAATAAAACGAGCTGCTGAATGGAGAACAGATCTAAGGGGGGACAAGTGGGATTTGGGGAGGCAGTAAGAAAAGAATTGCAGTAGTCCAGTCTGGAGAGGTCCAGCGATTGTACCAGGGTTTTAAGGTCCTGCTCCGGGAAAAAGCGGTGAATTCCCCAAAGAAGGCGCAGTTGGTATCGAGCAGACTTTGCAATGGAATTGATGTGGGAGATTAGATTGAGTTTTTTGTCGAGTATGACACCAAGGGATTTTGCGCTGTCGACAATGATGGGTTTATTGTTAAGTAGATTCATCTGATCCATCCATGATTGAACCGGGGGAGGAGAGAGTGAGGAGGAGAGGAGGAGGAATTCAGTTTTGGAGGGATTCAGAAACAGTTGATGAGTTGACATCCAGTGTTGAATGGAGTCGAGAGTAGAGCTTAGGATGGAGAGATCGTGAGTGGAGGCAACCTTGAGGTAGATTTGAGTGTCGTCTGCATAGAGATGATAGTGGATGATAGTAGATGTAATTTGTGTATAAGATCAATGTAAATTCTCCAGCTGCCGTTGTGATTCTTGCCACTATTGTTGATGAAC
Source organism: Lissotriton helveticus (assembly GCF_964261635.1). Taxonomy (NCBI): domain Eukaryota; kingdom Metazoa; phylum Chordata; class Amphibia; order Caudata; family Salamandridae; genus Lissotriton; species Lissotriton helveticus. The sequence goes on along the minus strand of NC_136059.1, from coordinate 1,731,859,774 downwards.
GGATGGCTATGGCCAAGGGTTCTAAATCTAGGTGCAACAACGGTGGAGATAATGGGCATCCATATCTCATGCACCTAGTTATCAATATGGTTTCTGAGATAAAGCCATTGTAGTTATTATTATCATTATTAATTTACTTAAGCGCAGAATTGCCAAAAATGGGTCCTGTGCAGAAGGGTTAGTATACAACCATTAGACCATTGCTTTCATCAACTCCACATTATCACATGGTTGTGAATATATATCATCACTCCACCCAGTCAGACGCTTTCTCTGCCACAAAAGGTAATAATACCCTTTCATCTTTTATTTGTCTAATTTGACAGAGTAAATGCATCAAAGATTGAGTAAGGCTCCAGGAGCCGCACTGCAGTATGAATCTGGCCTGATTTTCGTGAATTAAAAAGTGTATCACTTTATTAAGTCTTGTAGCGAATATTTTGATAAGTATTTACATTCTAGGTGAAGTAAGCATATTTCTATGGCCTCTCAATAGATCCCTGACAAGAGTGGATTGAATGCATTTGTGTACTTTTATAAAACTTCAAACGGAAAGCTGTACTCTCTATGGAGGTTACCTGTCGCCATGGCCTTTATCGCCTCTTCCCTTTCTGTTATTTCTAGATACAGGGCCATATTCTCAATGAAGTGTCGGAGAGAGGCGTTAGCCTTCTTGGCTTAGCCCCTTCCATGCTCATTACGAGCTCAGCTCGTCATGCAGTACAGTGCTCCTGTGCTCATGACGAGCTGAGCTCGTCATGACCACACCCGTTTTTATTGCTGTCCAGCACAGCAGGGGAATCACTCTAGCAGCGATGCGGTTAACACCTCTCTCCGTCACTTTGGAAACGGGAGGTTGCACCCTATTCTCAAGGACATGGTGCAGCCTTGCGTTTCCCCCTGTGATGGTGCTAAGTTTCACAACTAGAGCCAGCGCAGGAACCCTTGCTCCAGAGTGCATGGGTGTCTGCAAGCAGGGAAGTTTGTTTATGTACAAGAAGGGGTCCCTTCCTGCACATGAACAAACCTAAAATCCTAGTTTGTAACTTACATGTGTGGTGCTTCAACATGCCATGGTTTGTTATGTACAGGACACCTTCCCGTACATAAACAAACCATAGTATGTTGCTTTTCCATGTGTGCTGCACAAGGCAGCACACATGGAAAAAGCAAAAGTGAGGCGAAATAAATAATTTCTCCTCGTTTCACCACCTTAAGACCAGATTTTTCCTGGTCTTAAGTTTGGTGCTACCTCCTATTTACGCTGCCCTTGAATAGGAGGTAGCGTCAAACTCAATGGGTGTTGCGATGGAACGCCCACCGCAATACCCACTGCATGCCCCTTTCACGCTAAAAACAGTGTGAGGTGGGCCCTATTCACAAGGCAGCGTTAAGCCACTTAAGGTGGCTTATCGCTGCCTTGTGAATAGGGCTAAGCCCCTATCACCACAATAACGTCACTGAAAGTGACTTTGTGGTGGCGATAGGGGCTTGAGAATATGCCCCATTGTTTTTCACTAAATTGTAATTATAATGTCGGAATCTCTATTTTATTCACAAAAGTTTCTTCACCAGAGAACACTTCTGGGCAGTTAGTGGTATACAAATTAGTGTAAAAGTATGCAATGTTATTTATCTTGGTTGTAGGATGTGACAGAGTTGTACTAGCAGCATTATGTTTGTCTGAAATAATCAATTGGGCCCCTCTTTGCCTCAGTTACCATGCTACGAGGCATTGTGTGTTTTCAACATGTTCATAGGTTTTTCTTTTCATGTGAGTCGGGGCCTCGTCTGCTGTTGATGTCGGCATAGTATTGAGTTTGGACTTTTTTGTTAATTAAGTACTGTAGAAGGGCTGGGGAAGGCTTGGCATGGTATACAGTCTACATGGTGCAGATCTCAAGTTCTAGACTGATCTGTCTGGTACAGCTTCCCCAAGGCACTCAAATCCCTCATGAACATTCACCTTAAGTAGGCTTTCCCCACTGGCCGCTATAGTTGTGGGGAGTTTGCACAGACTTTAACATCCAGATATTCACAGATTCGATCCTATCATTTCTTTTTCTATTACTTAAGATTCATGACGTTTAATTGCCACTTTTGTGCTTCAGGTCAGACCAGTTGCAGGTCTAACGTAAGGAGAATAGACACATGCAGCTAGATTCATCAAAGAAAATTCGGCTCGCAAAGGGCCAGATTCTGAGAATCTGGCCCTTTGCGAGTGCAATTTGTGCATTTGGGATTCATCATCCAAAATGCAAAAATCGCTAATTGCGAAATCGCATATTTGCGAGGAATTGCATTTAAGGAATCTCTATTTGAGATTCCTTAAATGCAATTCATCAACCATTTTCAATTTGCGAATTCGCTATTCCTGGCCCCTATTTACCACGAAGTCAGACTTCGTGGTAAATAGCGAAAACTCAGAAAAATGCTCTTTAGTGCATTTTTCTGAGTGGTATGTTACACACACACATGTCCTTTGGGCATGTGTGTGCGCAACATCTGGCTACATTTGCTTTTCAGGGGTGCTACAGGGTGTCCTTTGGACACCCCTGGCACCCTTGAAATCGTATCCTTATTTGCAATTAGCAATTTGCTAATCGCAAATAAGGAAGATGTAGGAATCGCAATATTTTTTGCAATTCCTACATGAATCCCGTTTTGCAAGTCCTTAATAGCGATTCCTTATGAATCGCTATTAAGGACTCGCAAAACTGGATAATGATGAATCTAGCTGATGGTCCGAGATATTACTCACTCTAATCTTACATGAGGGTATCTTTGGGCTTAGTGGATAGAAATATATCCTGCATTCAGAGCCGTGGGCTGGTGAGAGGTATTTAAATTGTTTTCCTGTTTAGTGCAATGAGTGCTAAAGGTCTAACAGTGAGTGGTGTGCCCCTGTCATCTCTCCGTGATGTCCGGCTGCCAGTTGTATCCACAAGAGGGTCTAAAATCATGTTCCAGGGGGAGGAGCCAAGCCGGCGACCGCGATGGCCGCCTAGTCCCTCGGCTCCGGGTACCATCTCCTCCGGTGCTTACATCCTGCTTATTATCCTGAAGCAAAATGGCATAAATGGGTACATGAACACGACCGATCATCGATGGCGCAATCCCGAGAATTGTGCCTGCTTTATAAAGGGAGAAACAGCCAACGACGTCTGCGGCCCGCAGCAGCATTATGACAGGGGCCTCGATTGGACTGTAAGGCCGGTCACCAAGAGCACAACAGCGGCCACTGGAGGCTGGGAGGGACCGGTCGGCTCCGGTGTGGCAGGGAATGACCGATTTTCTCGGCGCTCACACTGACCGATTGGAGGCACGAATCGAGGACAAGCCTGTCGTTGTGCCCCTGTGTGGATCAAGTGGTTACTAGTATTTTGCTCGTTCGCCGCCGGGAAGTGCTTTGAGACTCGTCCCGCTTTCGGCGGGAGGATCCCGAATTTGCGCCGAGCCGCGATCGAGCAGGGCTGACTCCATCGGTGGCCGCGATCTGGTCACATTGAATCGGTTTTGGTGACCCTGACGGTGGTTCCATGATGCCCGGTGCCCCACTGTGTGTGCCTCGGCCCCATTCCAGAGTCGTGCTGCCCCGGAGTATAGTGGGCAGGGTAGAGTGCAGCTTCTGGGAGACTGAGTCTCGACCTAATGCGGGACATATGAAGAGGGGGAGCATGACAAAGGGGGGGCACGGGGCAGAACTACACCTTGGCGATCTTATGGCTGCCCTAGCTGCCCTTCACGACACCTTGGAGCAGGATGCCCAATCATTGGGGAGTAAGATGGATGATGTTATTCTCGCGGCTGGGCGAATGAGATCGGCTGGACCGTTGATGCACAGCGAGATGCCTTACTCAATACCCAGATGTAACAAGATGGCGTCCGTCACTGATACCGGAGGGCCGGAGACACTGGTCTTCGTGCCATTTCAAGCCCGCGATGTCGGATGCCTTGGACAACCTGTAGGCTCTAGATTGGAACTGAGCGATGGAACTTCTCTCCACGTCATGTTGCTAGTGACTCTGGTGCTACTTCAGCTGTGTTTGGACATTGAGACATTCTCCCCCTGCGCTACTCTGCCGAAGGAAGTGTGGAAGACATGTTTCTGTGCCAGATTGGGTCCACCGTACCTGCAGGAAACGGGATTGGATGAGGTCCGGTTGCATCAAAGTGTTGCAAAAGTGTTGCTGTTTGGGCTTGCCTTGGCATTCCGATTCCCTACAGCTATGGACTTGGAGAATGGTAATTTGGTGGGCTTTGGCGGTATATGCAAGACTGGACAAGGATAACTGCTGCTTCCTCCGTGTTGACATTTTCTGATTTTAGGGCTGTGGGGGATATGCGATACATTGTCTTAGGCTGATTCTGTCCCTTGTAAATTGTTCTATTGTATTGGCTCTTGCTGTTGTAGGAACGTGAGGGTTGGGGCTAAACCTGACTAGACTTTGATGCAATGTTTCTTTTGTTTTTGCTGGATTATATCTGTGGGAGTGAAGGCCAGACGTGGTTCTGAGTATTTGATATTTAAGTGTCTGATGTGTTCGGGACGGGATTTGCTGCCTCTATAGTGCCGGGGATCGGGCGGGTTAGTCCTTCTTCTGCTTGCGGCTCCCCTACGAAATGCCTCTTGATTTGCTATAATTTGCTTAACATTATGGCAAGGAATGTCTGCTCTTGGCGGGGGGATGAGACTCCGGGAGCTCGAATTGATTTGTTATATTCTCCTCTTCCAACTTTTTCCCTTCCTTGGGGTGTAGTTTAGGGGGCGACAGGCACGCTGCTAGTGGGGTTAGGTCGTAGCCATCTGCAGGGGTGTAGGGTGGGGGGTTGTGGGGGGGGGGTTTATTTTTCCTTTGTTATTTTCTATGACCATTCTATCTCCCCTTTCCTTTTTTCACAAGGGCTGTGGCGTATTCTCCTGATTCTTGCCTAAACATATCGGGGTGTCACATGTTTGCTCCGTACATCCTATACTCCTGGTGGGCGGGTGCTGTTGATGGGTGTCTACGGTCATTGCTATCTAATTGATTTGCTTCTGACTCACGCTACATTTGATTTTTCTGTTGCTTATGACTGTACATTATTTTGACACTTCATTTGCCCGTCCACAGCTGTGCTATATTTTGTTTAATGACACCCGATATGTATATTTTTCCTCTTGTGTTATAATATTAAAAAGATTTATAAATAAAAAAAAAAATAAAAAAATAAAAAATCATGTTCCAATCACCCCTAATTATTCATTTGCTAGTACCAAATTCAGTGAGCAGTTTGTTCCATGTGGAGAGCCAGGTAGGTTTAGCACCTGTGGGGGGCATAAATAGAGTCAATCACTATGGTACTGTCCATGAATTTCAGTCGGTCAAAGACTTATCATCCTGCTTCATCGATCCAATTCTTTTGTACTTGAACTACGAGTATGTATGAGGATAACCACCTCATTATTCCTATTGGTGGTGGATGTTTCTTGTATTCATCCTGTTGAGTGCAATGAGCCCGAGGAGGAGATCCCTCTCCTCATCCAGTCTTGTTTCAATTTTGCCGACTCAGAGAGATGAGTTCCGGGCAGTAGGACTATATCTAGTCTTTTAGGGGAAGATTTCCACCCCAGTGCACCACCAGGACGTCACTTTTTGTGACGTACTGGAGGCGCATTTCACTTATCCATATTTACAAGGAGAGGAAAAGCCACCCTGCATGACTTTTCCTCTCCTTGTAAATACGGCCCCTTCACACGCAGCACTTTGCGTGGAAGGGGCGTTCCATGGTTGGTGCTGTGGGTGTTCCCACGCAACACCCATGGAACAAGACACATTTCCATATTTATGAGGAATCATAAATCTGGAAATGTGTGTCAATGCTATGCCTCCCCAGGGAAGACGTACCAAGGTGCAACGAGGAGAAATGTTTTTATTTTTCCTCGTTTTTTCCTCCTTCGAAGCGTGCTACATTCTACAGCACACATTCAAAGAGGAAAATGCCTGTGGTGATTGGTGTGTGCAGGAAGGTGCCACTTCCTGCACAAAACAATCTCCCCATGACGCAGGCATCCTTGCACAATGGTGCAAGGGTGCCTGCGCCGGCGCTTGGCTGCAGTTTATGCGCCAGCGCAGGGGAGAGCACAGGAATGCAACATAATTGTTAATATGTCACATTCCTGTGCTTAGGAAGTGCTGCAACGTGGCACAGCCAAAGGGCTTGCGTTGCCGCGCTGCAGCACTTCCTTGTAGATTTGCCCCTCAGTACCTAAATAAGACCATATTTTTTTCTAATAATCAAGTGAGTTAGTGCAGACACATTGACCAAACAGACGGACAGTTCCGTATCGTCATAATGTTTCATATTATGGTCGCAGATTTCAGTAAATTGGTTATGTTGTGGCATGTGGCAGGAAAGATTTTAGTCTTGGCTATTCCTCTCACATTCAAAGCATGAGGAACTCATGAAGAAGGATGTTGTCGTGTTGGTGGCCTGTTATTATTGGTATGCACCTGTTACAACGCATTCGTTACTCCGCACTACCATTACAACGCGACTTTTATAACGCATACCATTACAACGCATTGCGCTGGGGGGCGCTATAGGATAGGGAATGGTATAATTTACTATCCAACACCTTCCCTAGGGTCCACGGGGACTGGAGTTAGAATAGTAAATTATACTTACCACTATCCAGCACCCCAAAGCGCTATGCGTTGTAATGGTATGCGTTGTAATGGTCGCGTTGTAATGGTAGGTAGTTGTAACGGTATGCGGAGTAACGTCATACATCCGTTATTATTGGATTCCCCATTAAATGTGACTGGGCAATTTTCTATTTATGCATTATTTCGAGACATTACGCCAAGACTGGGGACCTTTTTTTTTGAACGGTGAGCGTGATTTATCCCTGCCTGGGGTTAGGAGGGAGGTGTCTGTTTGTGGACTGTATCTGTGTCCCTGTGCCAAGGGATCATTCTTCATTCTCTAGTATATACCAAGTGTAGTGGTCGGGTGTTTGTACACATATTCCCAGGTGGAGGGTACAAATGTTCTAGCTGTTGTTCGGGTTTTACCAGGTATAGGAACGCTCTAGTTTTGCCATTTGCCATAGCGAGCATGATCTCTGGTTCCAGTAATCCTGTTCGAAACTTTAGCTTTTAACCGGTTCCATGCTGGTGACGGAACCGCTCCGTCACCAGCCGCGGTGGCGCTGTGCTGATGACGGAGCGGTTCCGTCATGCCCCGCCCGTCGCGCCTGCGCGGCGCTGATTTTGCGGCAGCGCAGCGCGTTCTATTGAGCGGGCGGGGCCATGACGGAACCGCTCCGTCATGAGCATAGCTCAACCGCGGCTGGTGACGGAACAATTCCGTCACCAGCATGCGCCCGCCGCGCGGCCCCCCGCCCCCTTAGCGCTGCGGCAGAATAGCCGCCGCAGCGATGTGGTTAAAAAAGTGGTTGTAGGGCTAGAAATGTCTGCGGTGGAATATGGGATTGCATGAAAAATCAGCTGTCCGCAAGACTTTATGCCTTTGTAACTGTATGGGCCATATTATTTTGATGGTTAAATAATCACTTTTGCATGTTGGTAATGAAGCAAGCTTGCTATGATCTGTCTGGGTGAGTCTCTCGTGTATTGCTTGCGTGCCTACACCCTATGTGCCCATTGGAGTTCCAGCAGGGGAATGAACTCTATTTCTAGTAACTGCAGATTGAATGTTGAGAGGAAGGAGATCATGTGTTGCATATCCTCTGTCTCTGGGGTACAAAAGAAGACTTATTTTACTCCTATGGCTCATAGAGTAGCGCCACACAGGGCAAATCGCTGCCATGCGTTACTCTGCCCCAGGAAGTTGTCCCATAAGTGGCGTATGGGTGTTTCCATGCATCCACCCATGGATTTTGGCACATTCTCAGATTTATCCTTACTGGTAGACTTGGGAATGCAGCAAAATGCTACACCTCCCCAGGTTAGGGGTAACAAGGGGAAATGTCTTTATTTCTCCTTGTTACTTCGTCTTTCTATGTGTTGCATTCTGCAGCACACATAGAAAGAGTAAGATGCCTCTCAGCATTGTTTTTGTGCAGGAAGGCGTCCCTTCCTGTGCAAAAACAATCCTGCTTAGAAAGCAGGCACCCTTGCACCATGGTGCATATCAGTTGCCAACTGATCACTTGTATGTGTTATTTGAATTCATCATATTCTTTATTCATCAAATGCTGCCATAAAAGTACACATGGATACAGTTCACCTAAAAACTTTAAAACCACAAAATCAATACAATCCTTAAGACCATGATGAAAATCATTGATGAACATTTCTTATATAACAACTTAATCAAAAAACATTACTATGCATTAAATGTCACAGCTCAGTTGGAGCCATTGGTTTGTACTTCTGGCTTCCAGTAGCAACTCATTAGGAAAGGTCAATAAATTTGAGGGTGGGGCTAAAATGTTATACGGATCAGGTTACCTACAACAATAGACAATGAAATACAGTTCTCAAGGGCAAATGCTACCCTGTCTGATTCTCCATTCTCCCATTAAAAAGCGGGGCAACGTGAACACGGTCAAGGGTGTTGTGTTGGATCTAAGGATATTGGAAACAATCCCCATACTCCAGCAGAGTGGAAGTAGCCACATCTTTCTGTTGTTTGAATAGCGCTGACAGAAAAAATAATATGTTATTAATGCATTCTTTTACCTGGGGACAAAAGGGGCAGGTCAGTTTTGGATCGCTGTCATGAAGCCTCCAGTTAGCAGTGAAAGTGCGCAGAGGTAGAATCCCGAAACGAAATTTGATGTACAACGTTTTTGCCAATGGGGGTTCAATGGAATCCATATATTCTTCCACATGGAAGTTATCTTTGGATTCCAAGAAGGCTAGTATCAAAGGGCCCAAACTCCTCTTCCTACTCATATCTCTATCTATATACCTCTAGTACATCCCCTTAAATTCAGCCTTTGATAAACCGGTCATAGCTCCCAGGTTAGTCCACAGGTGTTCACACCCCATCTTTACCTGAAAGGTCTTAATATGTAAAGTGTTGTCAGCGAACAGGAGGGCTGGGATTGTCATACCTGCTAAACTCAGGTTGTCATGATTATACTTCTCTATTTGGGCTACCAGATTATTAATATATTAGGGACAGGGTTGGGGCAAGAACACAACCCTGTTTTACCTCTCTCGTGACTGGTATAGATTTTGTCACCTCCACATGTTTGCCATATCTGACCTGTGCATAATTCTTTTGGTACAGCCTCTTGATGACATCAACTAGATATTCAACAAATATAACCTGGCCCTAATCAATATAAGCAATAATTTTGTCATCAACTGTGATAGTCACTAATATAGAGTTTATTTAATCTAATAGTGATATTCTTTCTATCAACAGAGTGGCCTTCTTCATATCTTCTAAAAAAAAAACCTGTGTGTCTATATGCGTCTGCTTGAATATCATGCAGGCAATCTACAAGATGTAGAAAAGATGTAGAAAAATGTGTGAGAGGGAGGAAGGAACCTCACGGGAGCAACCACCAGGGAACTGCTGACTGGTACTCATCAGTTTGTTCCTCTTATCATCATCAGCTCCTTCCAACTCAAAAATAAGAAAAGTTGCAAAGAATGATGTAAAAGGAAAATAATTATAAACAACTCAAATAGTGGTGATTCCTAGCTACATACATGTGCACCTCAACCCCCAAGGGTGTGAGAGCCGCTATCCGGCACTCTACCAATGCTAAAAACTGGGTTAGGTATCCCTAGCTATCTGATAATCTTTATTCTGTGCTGGGTACCTACTCCTAATTAAAACCTACACTCTACAGTTGTGCTTCGTTTTAATATATGGGAAGCCAACATGTTTCGTTGCCTGTCAATCTTGGTCGGCAACTTCATCAGGGCTGGGGGTTACCTTTGCCACACATTTCTGGATTCTTCCAGTGTCTAAATCTATAGACACATAGAGACACAACAACAAAGATAAAAACATAGAGGCGACACTGTTAGATATATAGCCCTTGTCATAAACAATTTTTGGTATACCAACTGTGCCTGGGACATGCCGTGTTTACCTTCATAAGGTTGTTCGATGGCATACCTGTGGTTATTCGTATGCCCGCATTCAATAATTGATCCACGTTATGTGATGCGGTCGCTTTATGTCAACCTAAAAACATATCGTGACAGGGATGAGTAATTAGGTAACTGGCCAGGGGCCCACTCGTTCACTCACTCCCCTCTGCTTTGCGCCTTAACTGATTGTCAAGATGCACCCGCCGTGGATGCACTGACATGGCTGCGCGGCTTAGTTTACTGGTCTATAACAGTAGCCTTGCGCTTTAAATGTCTATCTCAGACTCGCGTTCTCAAACAAAAGTGCTCCTCTGATGTTAGCTAAAATATCCCCACTATATTCAGCACAGGACCCACACCGTCACTCCTCTTACCGTCACCCGCATTCAGTCTCAGCTTATCTCGGGCTCCCGTTCTCGTTCTGCACGGCTATGTTCACTGCGGTTCTATAAAATGGACCCGGTGACGCAACACGTCAGTACGTGCGTCCCGAGCGTGTGACGTCGGGGAGCCTATTGTCAGTTGGCGGCTATCTTAGAATGGTAAAACGCTCGTACGAAAGCCCAGAACAAGATATATACTGGGATTTCTGTGCTAATACGCCAATGCTACACTTAAGGTGTTACTCTGCGAATAACTAAAAGTGTTAAAAGAGTTTATATATGTAGCACAGTGTGTCGTTGTTATTTGTTTTGATTTGATTCACTGTGCCCACTTTCCAAGGCAAGTAAGGAATCTGGTGTCACGTAATGTACAACAGACAGTGCCAAATACACATGCAGGGAAGGATACACTATACTGATACTATGTGTGGTTAATTCTCCTGTGTGTTAAGGTTTTACATAGCTGTGAAAAGTGGTTATGAAAAGGGACCTGTGATTATTACCTATGTATATAGTGAAACACTGTTTAGAACATTGCCATCCCTGATAGAGAAGACCGCAAAAGGATTGCTCAGGAGAGCCCTCCTAATGTGACTGTATCATTGTGTGATGACCTTATTCCATTCAATAAGGTCATTAAGACCTCTTCTATCCACTTGTTCCTGGTAAATCCAACGGGCTTCCTTTGTTATTAGCCGAGTCTCAATGTTGGTAGGGTCCCCCCGGATTTTTTCTAGAACTACCCAACAGATCTTTCTGGGTTGGTGTTTCAACTCCTTGTAATGTTCGACCAGTCTCATTGTTAGTCGGCTTGATTTAATAGTACTCAAATGTTCTTGAATGCGGATCTTCACTTTTCTCGTGGTTAAACCAATATAATGAAGGCCACACTGGCACGTCAAGCGGTAGATTACGTTGGCCGTGTTGCAACTAGTTAGGCTGTTCAAATACCAAGTCTTTCCACTGGTTAGTTGGACACTCTTGATCTTTCCAGTGAGCCCACTTACAGAGCATCCACCACATGGGTAATGTCCAGTTAGGTTGTCCGCTGCTGGTGCCGTTTGTCTGGTGCGAGAATGTACCAGTCTGTCTTTCAGATTTTGCGATCTTTTGAATGCAAACCGTGGAGGTGGCATCTTGATATTGTTGGTACTTAAAAAGTGCCAATGTTTTCTTAGGATCTGCCGGATTTTCGTGGATAACGGGTCAAACGTGGTGACCACCTGCATACATTCTCCTTTGTCCTGTATGCTTCTTTCCAATAGTGCTGCTCTCGGTGTGTTAAGGGCCCTTTTCCATGCTGACTTGACAACTTTTTTAGGGTAGGCTCGCTTTTCCAGCTTTTCTACCAGATCACTGGCTGATTGCACATATTTTTCTGTGGTGCTGCAATTTCTCCTATATCGGAGGAATTGCCCTACCGGTAAGTTGTCCCGGAGTGCACGAGGATGGAATGATCCATAATGCAACAGTGAGTTTCATTTCATTTCATTTCAAGAATCTTTATTCAAATTTTTCAATTCATAAAAGTACATATCATAATACATATTCCATTAAATACTATTATCCATAAAATACAATTAAAGGAACAGGTTAGGTTAAAATTTAAACATTTTCCATCATTTTACGTGCTCAAACCGCAAATTTAAAAAGGTACCAATACGACAAATTATTTCCTCATTATCTAAATTTAACAGTGCCTGATAGGATTGTTCCAAAGTAATGGGTCTATGTTTTAAAAAAAAACGGAATTAATAACCATTTTGTGTATTTCACATAAAGTTTACAACAAAAGAGAAAGTGCAGGTCATTTTGTGTGCTTTGCCCGTCACAGGGGCAGCTAATTTTAGCTGTGTTTTGCTGGTAACCCAAAGGAAAATGTAACAGATACCTCACAGTACCGGCCCTTAGGCGAAATAATAAACTTCTCTCCCAGCTAGTCAGTGATAATGTTCAATACAATGCAAAGGTACATTTAGGCAACTCAATGTTCAGATACTTAGCGACTGTACTTTTCCTCGATTCAATCATCAATCTTTTCTGTAAATAAAGTGCTTTCAGTGCTTCTTTTAATTCAGATTTCTTAACATTACTAGCTTCAGTTGGGTTAACAAAAATATTTCCCATACCTACTTCCTGCAAGCTAGTATGCACATATTGAAGCCGCGGGATCTTCCTACCTCTTTCACAATTTAAACAGTCAGTTATTATCTCTTGTGTAAATTTTGATGACTGATTCGTCCAGACCGAGTGCCAAAATAGAGCTGGGCGAGTATTAACAAAATCTGATACAAATGAAAGATTTAATTCACTATGTGCGATAAAATTAGATGTGTAAATTGGGACACTTAACAATTTCCTGCAGAACCTATTCTTTATTTGCTGGATAGTGGTACTTTTCCCAATGCCCCATACCTCTGCCCCGTAGGTCGCTACCGGGACACACTGTAATTTAAAAAAAATTGCAATTGATTTAATAGCATCATATCTCTTTGGTCTTGGAAGACTTAAAATTGAGTTAGTGGCCTTTGAGAATTTGCTCGTGGCCTGGGCCAAATGCCCAGTCCACGAGCCATTCGCAGCAAAGGACACTCCCAAGTATGGAAAATTATGGGTTCCAATGAGTTTTCCTTCTCCAACCTGTATTGAGTTAATCTGCCGCTTGTCAGGCCCACAAGACATTATAAATGATTTTTTTAAATTTACCCTCAAGTCTAACTTATCCATAAAATCGGTAAATTTTAAAACCAGGGTACGGAGTGAGTTAGGTGTTCGGCCCAATAGTACTGCATCATCTGCATACAGAAGAGCAGATACCGGTTTACCGTTTATTAGCGGGACGTCAGGGGTTGATTCTTCAAGGCACTTACTCAGGCCATTAATATAGGTTATGAAGAGCAAGGGTGCTAAAATGCACCCCTGCCCAGCTCCTATACCAATGTTAATTGTTCCTGATAATTCTCCACCCATACCTATTCTCACTCTGGATTTTGAATCTGTATGTAAAAAAGCTAAAAAGTGAACCAGGGCAGTATCCAGACCATACTCTAATAAAATAGACCAGAGTTTGGACCTGTTAACGAAATCAAAAGCTGAAGACAGGTCCATAAACGCTAAATAAATAGGAACCGACCGTGCAATATTATATTTATCAGTAATTAGTTTCAAGTTGAGGCATTGTTCGACTGTACCAACCCCATTTCTAAATCCTAGTTGGCATGGGGACAGGATCCCACTATCTTCTATCCATGAAGTAAGCCTGTTATAGATAACACGCCCCAAAATTTTTAGAGAATTATCCAACAATGAAATGGGCCTATAATTCATGGGGTCAGACCTGTCTCCTTTCTTATGTATGGGGACTATTATACTAGTACCCCAAGTTTCCGGCATTTTGGCTTTAGGCAGACTATTAAAAACATTCACCAGTATAGGGGCCCATAGACCCGGTTGCCATTTAATAAGGTCTATGGGTAACCCATCTGGGCCCGGGGCTTTATTTCCCAGACTCTGGGCGATAGCTTCTTCCACTTCTCCCAAATTAAAATTTAGATTATTTAGTGCCTCAAATCATGTATCTCCTCCCTATTCTCACTATTCAGTGAAGTGGCATACATTTTAGAGAAGTGGCATTCCCAAGTTTCACTAGAGATGGTACAGCTAATCGGGGTAAGTTGTTGACCCATATTTCGGAGTTCTTTAACTGCAGGCCAAAATAATTTACTTAGCTTCCCTTCCGCATTTTCAGCCAGGGTCTCCCAGCGTTCGCCCAAAAGTGTAGCTCTCCGTTTCTCTACAGCTGGTTTATAAATTTTCCTTGCTGCACTCACATTCGCACTATTTCTAGGAATCTCCGCAAGAACCTTACGTAAATTCCTATTTGCCACAGAACAGCTGTTATCAAACCACCTAGGTTCTTTTGGGCTTAGGCCTGCTGGTATAGATAACAGGGTTCTAACTGTAGAGCATATTCTACTAAAACAGGAAATAATAACCCGGCCGTCAGTGGTGGAATCTAAGCAACAATCTATTGAAGTCTGTTCTTCCATAAACAGCGACTTTGTGATTCCAACTTTGTCTATCCTTTTCCATCTCAGCCTTAGTTTGTCTGTGGTGACCCTTATGTCTCTTGCTCCTTGTGTCACACAGAAAACAGGTCGGGGGTCTAACCTCCTAGTTACCGATACTGGGTTATGATCCCCAAAGTCTGTAGCTAAAACATCTGTTGATATTATACGGTCTGCCATACCAGGGGAAACAAAAATAAAATCAATAATAGAGCTACTAATCCGACCTCTGTGCGTAGGTACTTGCTGTAACGAGATCTTATGACCAGAGTCCATAATATTTGAGAGAATATGCTCATCTAACAGACTTTGCAATTCTTGTCCCCTTTGGTTTGCCAAATCCCCCTTCCCTTGTTTTTCTTGCCAATTATTATTTTGTATCTGGGCATTGAAATCACCACCTAAAATAATTTCAAGACCCTCACTTTTGCCCCGACTGTCCTTTAAGTTGGAGATGAATTTAGTAAGCGCTAGGAAATTCCTGTTTGGGATCGAGATAAAGTCATTATTGTAAACGTTTATCAAAACAAAAGCAGCCTGTCGTGTATATTCAATAGCTTGAATGTTAACATTCCCTGTTTAATAATCCTGTGTTTCCCCCAGCCAAAATGCTAAAACCGACAAACAGTCCTCCAACAGCGCAGCCAAAATGCGATTTACAAGCCGCTATATTATAACAGTGGAACCCAATAACATTCAAATCATAGGGTGCCCAAGTTTCGTGAAACATTATTATGTCATAACCTGAGATTAGTTCGACCCAGTCTTTGTCCGCCAATCTAGGTTCCATACCCGTGAGTTCTTATCTGTAGGCCTCCTATGGACTTGTGTAGTAAGCTGATAATTGAGGGCCACAATGTCCAGATCCAAATATATTGCAGTGTCTCTACTGTAATGCCAAGTACATTTGAGACACTGGTCCAAGTTATTGAGCCATGTGAAGAATGTTAACAACTTACTTTCTGTGCCTTCCCATATACATAACACATCATCGATAAACCTTTTCCAGAGGCGGATGTTCTTCTGGTAAGGATTTGAAGGATGATCGATGTAGTGTGTTTCAAATTGTCCAACATAGATACAGGCAAGACTGGGGGCAAATGTAGCCCCCATCGAGGTACCGGATATTTGTATTTACATCTGATCTTTGTATTGAAAAAAATTGCGAGTGAGAGCTAGCTCTATACATTGAAGGACAAAGGATTGTGGTGTGTCATAAAACCACTCGCTTGCCGCCAGTGCCCGCGCTGCTGCCACCAACGTGGCTTCCTGGGGTATACTCGTATATAACGATTCAATGTCGATAGTGACCAAAAATTGTTCGTTGGGGTCATACTCTAACCTCTCTAAGATGTTTAAGACATCAGTTGTGTCTTGTACATATGATGCTTGGGTAATGACACATTCACGCAAAAAGAAGTCTGAGAATTGCGACAGTGGTTCCAGTACTGACTGGATTCCTGCAACTATAGGACGACCCGGTGGTGGAGATTGTGCCTTATGAATCTTGGGCACAATATAAAATGCCGGGGTCCTAGGTTTTGAATTGATTAAAAAATCCATCTCCTTCGCCGTAATCCATTTCTTTTCCTTTGCATCTGTCACCATTGTAGTGATTATAGTGAGTTCATTTGTGGGATCACGCGCTAATGGTTGGTAATTCTGTCGTGCTCCCAACAGACGCATGATCTCTGTCTCATAGTCCACAGTGTTCATCACAACGACGGCGCCGCCTTTGTCTGCCGGCTTGATTGTCAACAGGTCGTTGTTTTCTAAATATTTGACTGCTGTCCATTCAGCTTTACTCATGTTGGAGTGTGTCCGCTTACGTTCTGACAGTTCAAGTTGCTCAATGTCGTGCAGAATTTTTTCTTCAAAGACTGCAACCTCAGGGCCCACAGCTTGTGTAGGGGGACAAAAGGTAGAGGGACGGTGGAGATTGGAATTGAACACCGAAGGTGGATCGTGAGTTTTATCTGCGAAGGACGGGGTCACCACCACATGAATGTGCAGTTGCTGGGGGAGCTGCTGGAGAAGTGCAGTCTCCCCCTTGCACGAAAAGAAAAGTTCCACCCTAAGTGTCTTGGGGATTGGAAAGAATAACCCCTCAAGGCCTCACCCTACCTAGGCTGGAACTTTTGTCCTTCAGCTGAGGGTGAATTGAAAAGTGCTTCATGGAGTGAAGGGCTGAGTAGGGGATGTCTGGAAAAGGGCATCCCCTAGAGATGAAGAGGTGTAAGTGCATCAGAACTGCATTTACCTAATGGTTATTTCTTTTATGGGGATTAAAGTTCATGTTTTTAATGTGAAGTACATGGTAGAGGTGATGTCATAAGCAAAGAGCGGTTATGTTGTCAGACACTCCAGCTAGGGTGTCTTGCTGTATATGCATAATCATAATCTGGTGATTTCATCTGCGATGCCTTTAGGGGCTGTATTTGCAAAGCATTCTAATGATACCCAAATGTGCTGAGTACTGTCATTCTCAAGTGTGCGTAAACATGTATTCTTGCTGCTGTGCTTAGGTGAAGAACCCGGACTGTTAGCCCTTAAGATGTAGAGGTGCATACTTTATGGTCAGTAGGAGATACTCAGTCAGGGTCATGTGTCACCAAGGCAGGTGTACCCCCGTTTAATGCTTGTTGAGGTAATGGGGGGGGGGGGCACTGGGATGGTGCTAGTTTTAAGGGCCCTCGCTGCGGGTTATGTTCAACTAATTTCATTGGAGCAAGATGATGTGCATACATGGGAGTGGTGGTACTAGACCCCACCCCTCTGCGGGAGGGGTGGAGATGCTATGCAATGTCACAAAGTAATTCCAACAGCTTATGTATATTTGTAAATTGGTGCAT
The DNA here is from genome assembly GCF_964261635.1 of Lissotriton helveticus. Lineage (NCBI taxonomy): Eukaryota > Metazoa > Chordata > Amphibia > Caudata > Salamandridae > Lissotriton > Lissotriton helveticus. Next base: position 1,731,842,408 of record NC_136059.1, on the reverse strand, counting down.
AGTATTGAGTAGTGTGTGTGTTTAATAAATGTACTCTTACATTCATAAAACAAAGTACAGACTGGACAATCAATTATTGAGTGTTATTTCTGCACACTTGCAAATGGCAATTACTAACTCACACCACCTCCCTTGAGTAAGCCTTAGACTGCTCTGCAACGCTACCCTCTGAGAGTCAGGCGCTACAATTGGGTGTTTGGTTCTCAGTGAAGGACACAAGTAGTCATGTTATTTGTGCAGGCCTCACAGATGCTGCCTCTTTTTTCACACATGTAATCAAAAAGCAGGATTATAATAAAATATATATTTACATAGAAGAGCGTTCAGTCAGCCCTTTGCATCATTGTGCCTTTTCATGTATCATTTGCATTTTGAATCCATCCATGTGAGAAAGTGGGTTTCTGTTGCAGTACCCCCCCCCCTTTTTGCTAGATTTCTGATGCAATTTGACTTGATGTGCCCTGGGTCCCTGCCAATCATGCTCCCAGGGCCTGTGTTCTTTCCCCAATACTACAACCCAATTGACATCTCTGGACACAGGTCAGCCCCAGGTAAATGGTACCCTAGGTACCCAGGGCACTGTGACCAGAGAAGGCCCCTAAGGGCTGCAGCACTTATTGTGCCACCCTTAGAGGCCCTGTACCCTGACACACACACACACTGCTTTGGCAGGCTGAGTGTCTTGGTGCATAACTAAACAAAGAGTCGACATGGCACACATCCCTGTGTGCCATGCCCACAAACATACTGCCCTGGCATACCCAGTCACCCTTCTAGCTGGGTGCACTGTGCTGGTGTTGTGGGCACAGGTGCTTGAGCCCTGTGCCCCTATGGTACCCAGGGCCATTCCTGGGCACTGCAAGTGCAGTGATGCCATTAGAGTATATGGTGCTGGGAGGTTGTCATTAAGAACTCCACAGCACCATAATGGCTACACTGAAGACTGAGAAGTTTGGTATCAAACTTCTCAGCACATTAAACCCGCACTAATGCCAGTGTGGGATTTAATGTCAAATGCACGACAGAGGGCATGTTAGAGATACCCCCTGAAACCTAACCAACTCCCAGTGTCCTGACTGCATGGCTACCGAGGCTGCCACCACCAGACATGTTTCTGGACCCCTGGGATGAGAGCCTGCCACTATCAGGGGCCTGAACCAATGCTCATCCTGCGACGAGGTGCCAAGCCTCCTCCCCAGGATGGGTAGGGGAAGCTTCAAAGGCATGCCGCCTTTGTGAGCTTCTCCAGGCCACTTGCTGTACTCAGCAACGTGCCCCCACCGTTTCTGGCCCCAACTCTTGCAGGAAGAATGGCAGGAAAACCTAAGTGAGGAAAGGAGGTGTGCCAGCCTCTGCCAACCCCACCCCTCAGATGGGGGAGGCGAGGTGAAGCACAACTCTGGGCTACCGCCATCTTGAGAATGGGGAACCCTACCCTATCAGGACTAGGCTCCTGCCCCCTCCCACTGGAGAGTGGCAGTATAGGGGGTGTACTTACCCCAGGAAAGGGACCCATTGGTCCCTGATCTTTCCCTACCTGTAACGCCTCTAAATGTAATATTTAGGGGCACCCTGAACCTTCCTTCCTCAGATCCCGATTTTAAAACAAGAAGAAGAATAAGAAGAAAAGAAGACCTGCTGTGCAGCTGCTAACGAGAGGATGACACCAACTGACTTGGCCACAGCCCTACAGGCCTGTCCATCCTTGAACCTGCTCCTGCTAAAACCCCGGCATCTCCTGTGGTCAGCAACCTCGAAAACCCTGACTGCCTTGCTCAGCTAAAGACTGGGACTCCCACAAGCAGTGGTTCTGCTCAAACAGCAACAACCCCTTGTGCCAGCCAGGAACCGCGAATCCAGCACACTCTGCACCCGCCGAGCCCGGCCTGTGCCTGAGTTAACAAAGACCCTGAGGACGTCCCCCCAGCGACTGTTACCACGAATCCGGCACCCAAGGACCCTCCTGACGACGCCTGCAGCCTCACAACCAGGGACCCCTCCAACCGTGACCAGCTGAGGGTAAGATTTCCCGACACCAAAAGACACCCTTGCACCCTGCGCCCTACGGCCCCATGTGCCCTCCTCTGGGGTACCTACCTAACCTACAACTTCTCAACTTACCTTTTACCCAAAGACCGATTACATGATTTTTTCCATAGGCTAACATTGGCGGGGTTTCACTCAGAATTTATTCTAAGTGTCGAGTTTTGCAACTTTAAAATATTCCTTAAAAATCGTCCGAACAACAAAAACGAAATTACTCCCCTGCTATCAGGAGAGACCCTAGTGCTGGATCTTTGTGCCCAGCACTGACCTTCAAAAGTAATTGTAACCGTGATTTACTATTAACCCAATTTTCCTCCATAGGAATACATTGCCTGGTTTATGCCAGAATTTCTTCTAAGTGTCAATTTGCAAAACTTACAAATATTCCTTAAAACTTCGCCTGTGTAACAAAAACTATTACTTTCAACAGTTTACAGGAAATGCACCAGGGCTAAATCCAGGATCCAGCCCTGAGTAAGAAAAACATACGTAAAGTGATTTTATTGCATTTACTTAAAACTTCCCATTGAGCTCAATGTTATTTTGTGTTTAACTTGTGTTGCATACTGCAACAACTGTATCTATTGCATTCCAAAGTCTATTGCTATTAGAAAGTATTCTATTGCATCATCTCATTCTGAGAAAGTATTTATTACACCTACTTGTGGTTCTAAAATAAACAACGATATAATTTTATATACAAACAATTAGCCTAGAGTTCAGTTATTGAGTGTGTGAGACCATTTGCTGACTGAGTGTGTGCAACAAATGCTTTACACTGTCCTCTGATACTGCCTTACTGCTCAACCAAGCTACCACTTTAGAGACTAAGATTATATCTAACTCTAGCCTCTGCCATACCTCTGGGGACTGTGGACTCTATACCTCTGTACCTTACTTTGGTCCAGTATATACAGAGCCACTTTCTTACATTCCACAACAGTATACAGCTTGGGACACTGTATCAGACCACTGCATCTACTACCTCTTTTGCCCTGTGAGTTTCCTAAGCATCTGTGCACAGCCACCTGAAAAGGAGTGTACTTCAATGCCTGGGCTGGGGTGCCTGGTCAGCTGGGCCACTCCTTTATTTATATCTTTTTTATCTTTGCAATTTTTTCTCCAATATTGCAAATGTTTGCAAATACATAAACAAATACTTTCTCCCTTGTTGACGCCAGGCCTATTGACTTTGCCAATGCTTGTTTCCAAAAATGATCTGTTGGAACTGTCTTGTTCAGGTACTACAGAGCAAATGAATGCAACCTCATGTGCTGACAAAGCTCTTTTTCACTGCCCTCAGGCTTGCCGCGGAGACAAGTCTGACGATCCAGTCATTGAGTGCGACGCAGTTGACAGCAGCATAGAGCCACAGAATGAAATTCAAGTCGACGCAGCTGCCGTGTACACATTGCCAGCTGGAGCAGATTTTCTCATGTGTTACTCTGTGGCCGAAGGTACAAACACTTTATTAATATTTTACAGGTATATATTAGTATTTATATTAGCGCAAATCAAGGTAGGGAGCAGCGGAGCCCAATGCATTACTTGTGGAAATCTGAAAGGAGCTACAAGATTATGTACATCAGGTGTGGCTTCCACAAATAAAATATATACTATATATGATGATGCTGTGGTTTTTACTTGCCGTTGCAGATAGTGATTCTTTTTTTATTTTTATTTATGAACAGTACTTTTAATTTTATTTGTATGTATATTTGCGGTCGTCACATATGGCATCAATAAAAAGCTTTGGATTAATTATGTGAGGTTGGCCATAAAAAAGATTCTAGCATGGTGATTTGCATGTTGATTACCCACTAGGGGTTAATGAAATTGTTCATTTATGAAGGACATTGTGGTTGTCCACAGACATACTAAGATATGGGCTAGGTAGGTCACTTATAGGAACATTCCCTTGCAAACACATGAAGGTGCTGTGAGTCTATTAGATGCTGAGATCAAAACATTCAAGTAGCAATGGGTTCAGATATAGATATAACTGTATTTATTTATTTATTTTATTTTGAAGGTTTTGTATAGCGCGAACAAGATCCTTACGGGTATCAGAGCGCTTTACAGTGCAACTGTAAGTAATTGAAAACAAGCATTGAGAGCTATAGGTGAGTCTAATACAGAAGGTTCACAAATACTATCTAAAGAGATACATTACAGGTGTATATGGAAAGTTCAAGTAAATTTAGCCATGAGAATAGCTTTCACTTCTTTTTTTAAGAATTCAGTAGACTGGTTATGTCTCGTTTCTGGGGGCATAGCATTCCAAATCCTGGACGCTATTCCAGAGAAGGTGCAGTTGTATGTTTTCTTTTTTACGAATCGTTGTGGTTTCAATAGGAGATTATTGGACTCCTATTGGATCTGTTACCACATGAGAGCACTAGTTTCTGAGCTAGATAACTCGGAGGTTTGTGATGTAATGCCTTGTGTGTCATTCAAGCAATTTTTCAGATGAATTCTCACCTTGAAAGGTAGCCAGTTGAGGGCTCGCAGGTCAGGGGAGATATGACTGTTTCTTTTGGAGCCTGTGATGAGTCTAGAAGCTGCGTTGAGTGAAGCTCTAAGAGAGGCCTTCGACGATCTGGGGAGGCCACATAGAGTGACACTCCCATATTCCACTCTAGGGATAACTAGCGCTTGAACTACCTGTTTGAAGTCATTTGCTGGCAGGAAGGGTTTCAGTCTTCTCAAGGTTTTCATTTGAAAGTTTGCTCCTTTTGTAGAGGTGCTAATGTGTTTCTGCATATTTAGATTTCTGTCCCGGGTCACTCCAAACGATTTGGCTGAGTCTATAATGAGGGGTTGGCCTTTGAGTGCTGTTAGGTGATTCATCCACCAGAGGATGGTGGACGATTGGTTGGGGGGAGCAATTAAGAGGAATTCCGTTTTGGGGGTGTTTAGTTTCTGATGGTTTTCGGCTCTAGCCAGCTCTGCGTTCTTTGAAGCATTGAATTGAGGGATTTGATGTCTTCAAGTTAGTGGATCTTTATTTAGAGTTGTGTGTCGTCTGCGTACATGTGGTAATGAACCTTCAGGGAGCTGAGCAGATCGGTGAGAGGTTCCATGAACAGATTAAAAAGTGTGGGTGAAAGGGAAGATCCCTGCAGGACTCCTAAAGTGACTGGGATGGGCTTGGATAAGGATTGATTAACCTTGACATTTTGTGATCTATTCTGTAGGAAGGAGGTAAACCAATTTAGCACGGATTCAGATAATCCCAAACTGTATTTCAAGAGATCAGTCAAGTTGTTGTGTTTAACAGTGTCAACGTCCGAGGATAGGTCAAGCAAGATTAGTAGACAGGCTTAGTTTTTTGTCAAGAATTTTTAATGTGTCATCTATTATGCGGGTCATGACTGATTCAGTGCTGTACCATGCATGGAAGCCGGATTGGTATTGGCGAAGTAGGTTGAATTGGTCTATGTGTTTGCTAAGCTGTGTGTGGACACATTTTTTAAAGTTTGGCCAGAGTGGGATGCAGGATACTGGGCGATAGTTATTTAAGTCCGAGGGGTCCGCTAATGGCTTCTTTAAGATAGGGGATACATGCCCTGCTTTCAGGATTTTTGGGATGGTTCCTTGATAGAGAGAGGTGTTGATAATCTTGGTCCATAGAGGCAATAGCAGTGGGGTGAAGTCTTTATATAGTTTGCGGGCAGAGTGAATTGGCTGGAAGGATTCAGGGCTGTGATCGTTTTTAATATAGATTCTTCACTGTAGGTGTGGGAGGACGCGTGGTTTTTTAGGTCAAACTTTGCGGAGCATGTGGATGGGGCTCCTAGCGGGAATCGTGAAGTGTCCATGTGAGTATCCGATTTTAAGTCGTTGAGCAGGTCCGTCTTTATGTTTTTTGTCTTCATAGTAAAGAAGGCAGCAAATTCCTCGCAATTGGGAAGTGAGTCTGGGTTAGCTTGTGGGCGATGGGGGGTGGCCTTAGATTGAGATTTGATTAGTTCAAATACCTTTTTGGGGCAGTTCTTGGCATGGTCTAATTTCTTGCTGAAGAAGTCTGCTTTTGATCGTCTGACCTTTCTCTGGTAGGCATTTCTCGTGCTTCTTAATAGCTTGAGGTAGTCAGATGATAGTGACATTCTCTATCGTCGGTCAATTAGTCTTAGAGATCGTCTGTCTTCATTTAGTCTACCATCAAACCAGGGTTTTGAGTCTTTTGTGGTGACTCTTTTCAGTTGTATGGGAGCTAGTTTGTCTAGTACAGTGTTCATGGAGTGGAAGTAGTGATTAGTCAGATCTTGTACATCCGATAATCCTATGGGTGGAAGCAGGATGTTCAGAATGGAAGTTGTGAGTAAGTTGGAACCGACATTTTGTAGGTTCCTCTTCCAAATTTTTGTTCTCGTGGGTTGAATAGAAAGTAATTTGATTGTTACATTGATGCAATGTACTGATGTGGTGGTCAGACCAGTCGCAGGGGAGAATCGATTCAAGCTGAGTGGAATCCACTTTGGAAATTATTAGATCAAGGGTTGGGCCTTTATCACGTGTGGGGCTGTCACAGATTTGGGTAAGTTCAAGGTCAGCGAGGAAAGCTTTTAGGCTGTTGACTCCTGGGTCATCTAGGTCATCCCAGTGGAGATTGACGTCACCAAGGAATATTTACGTATTTTGTTGACCATCATTTGTAGCTATAATATCCATGAGATGTTCGATGAAGTTGAGGTTATCCCCGGGTGGATGGTAGAATGCGTGTAGTGAACAGATTGGTTTATTATTGCTAGTTATGTCTAAACAAAGGTATTCACAGGAGGATAGTACTGGTTATTGGAAGCAGTTCACTGAGATATTGCTATGATGTATGCAGGCAATACCTCCACCTGGTCTATCGGATCTATCAAGTCTTGTAATGTTGTGATTTGGGGGGACTAGTAGGTCTAGGATGGGCGTGGAAGTTTCGTTTAGCCATGTTTCAGTCAAAATAAGTAGGTTTGGTTCATTAGCGAGAATGAGGTGAAGAACCGGGTTTTCAAGTACCCAGCGGCGTCAGGGACACGCCCAGAGTCCTCTAGGTTCCCTTGCCTTGGTATACAGAGACACGGAATACGTCTTGGTGGCGTCAGAGATTAAATTTATTAGCTGCAGCTAGTAGCAGAAATCCCAGTAATACAGCACGATGTACAACTCAAGAAACTGCTCAATTTTACTAAGGCGAGACATCCCTATTTATACACAAAAAGGTACATTTAAAATGCACACCCCTGCACCAAAATTCAACCAATAGAAAGTACATGACATCACACAGCATCATACAGTAAAGCTCAATTTACAGTGTCCCAACCCACAAGTTAATATTTAGGCATATCTAAAATATTAATCTAACCTTTAATTGAAAGCGTAACCCATGAAATGAAGGAAAAAATTAAGAAAAGTAGTTTCAGATAATGTGCAAGATTAACAAAGACGTAAAGAAATTTAAAAGTTAACAAATGTCTTGAATAGTGATTGGAAAAAGTAAATAACGATCTTGCAGGGAAATTGGCTTGGCAGGGTCAATTCCTAGGTGAAAGGCCAGCTTCTAAAATTAACTCCAGCGCACGCAGAAATCCCTGGTTAATGTGTATATGTGATTCGACTGTTTGGCTCACAAACTAACTTCTGAAGCCTACATAAAAAGTAACACTAGATGGCAGTCACGACACATAGCAAAAACCCAAGTTTCAGAAAAGAAAGTCTTTGAGGAAAGAATACATTTAGATGTTGTTTAAGATAACACATGCGCAAGGAAACTTAATGGTTAACAAGGTCCTAATCAGTAATTGAAAAACTTAGACAACCATCAGCTAGGGAAATTAGTTTTACAGAAAGGTCAATTCCAGGTGAAAAGGGTTACTCTCTGCAGTTCATTCAGAGACAGAGAAACCCAAATTAATATATGCACGAAAAGCCACTTGTTCGCTGGGCCCACAGCACTGGCCTACGTAAGGGCAAGATTAAAATGCAGACAGGTTTGAGAATTTCAGAACCACAGACCCTCCTTTTGCCATTACGTAGGCAATAACCTAAACTCATGTCAATCTGAATCTAGGTCTATATCTATTCTCATCAGGTCATCAAGGTGTTGCTGTAACATCATCTTATTATCCTTCACTTCTCTCGGAACTGGTCTTCTCACACAGATCATAGCACAAAGACTACAAATGGCGGGACCACACTGGATGCATAAACAACACGAGAAAAGGATAGCTAACGCCATACCAAGGAACGTCAGAATCTTCCATCCCCATTTGGACAATGACTCCCATAACCATCCCATCAATGACCAGTCTCCTTCGTCCACATGAATAGACTCAGAGATCTTATGTAGTCTAGAGATGGCTTGGTACACTGTCGGGGCATTATCTGGTATGAAAACGCAGCAACTAGATCTAATCAATTTGCATACCCCACCTCTCTATCTGCAAGTATAATATCTAAAACAAAACGGTTCTGTAATGTCATAAGGCGATCCGCTTGAAGCCCAGCTGTAATATTGCTAAGGGCACCTGCAGTCTCATTTATAGTGGCCTCAACCACTCTCGTAAGCTGACGAATATTCCTACTATTAGCCATAGGACCCCAAAAGGGTAGGAAACCCTTATAGAAGTCTCCAGCTTCTTGTGCGACAGTATCTTTCGCATCGATTACACCTCTACCATATCTTGTCTTATGGTAGTCGAAAACAGCAGTGTATGTACGGGGAAGCAAAAATGCCACATAACATGTGCCAGAAAAATCAGATGGCAACCATGTGTATGCTCTATCATGACAAACAAAATACGTGCCTTTAGCTGGCACGAACGGAGGGGATTTCTGGGACGTATAAACGTATGTGTGAACACACACACTCTTACCAAGCTGAGCTCTCGGATTCTGACCATTACCTTGCAAACAAAGATGACCTCGGTGGGGTACAATCCAAATAGGAGGAGACCTTCGCTGCCTTTCTTTCTCCGTCAAGCTAGCACTATATGTTGTTTTATTCCAACCGACATATGCTCGCACCTCATCTCTAGGGATAGCGTTATACGCATCGATATCTCTAATCATATCAACTATTCCCCGTATCAAGGCATTATTACTTGCATTGTCTTTGATGGAACGTACAGGAGAGGCTTCATTCGCATAGATAAACATTGATTGGAGTGCCCAAACTGACCCGTTAGGCGAAAAAGGCAAAACCAAATATGGCATTCCCTTATCTGTAGTATGTGGCATAAGACCACACACCCAACAATTCGTGGTATTTATGACTAGCTGATGCTGATGCAACATCTGTATAAACGAATTGTTCACAAATTCTGATCTTCGTGTCTGTTCATGTTCAGGTAACGTATGAAACTCATGTGAAGAAACAGTAGAAAAAGAAAGAGTAGATTGAGAAGTTGGTGCAGACGTCAATTGTGTAGGAGAAACAAACCAGAATATAGTAGCTAATAGAATACATAAAAGTGTTAAAATAGATAAAGCTATACCACACTTAGAGAACAACATTCTGTAATATCGGTTTTTCATCTCTTGCTTTTTATCATCATTCCTCAATACAATCTCCATTTTCTAATGTCGCTCACGCAATCTTGATAGAGTACTTCAGCTGTGATTATTAGCAGGTCGTAGGGACACTGCAAGTCCTGCAGACCTACTGCCACTACTCAGGTCACAAACTGAACCGTTGGTACTCCTACGTGACCCTGCAACTGGCAAATGGTAACCAATCAAAAATTTAACAGAAAACCATAATACAATTTCAGAAAAAGCAAGAGAAAAAGAAAAACAAAAGTCAAATGCAAAATACTTGAAGAAATTGTCTCTTTTTGGTCTCAGTGTGGGAAAAAAAAAATGTAATGTTCAAAGTCCCTTTATTTATTTAGAGATCGGAGGTTGTAACGTGATTTAGTCGGCACACTTTGGTCGGTAAACAAAAGTTCAGGTTCGGTAGTGTCCAATCTCAAACGTGGAGGAACAGCTTCTTGCAGCACATTGTCATCCTCGCGTTCTGACCGTGTCCATGTCAAATGAGCATCACTAAAAGGAACAAACCTAGGAGTTTTTTCACATTAAGAATCGGCTATACCTTCCCTCACCCACTTGTCATATGGTAAGGGCAATGGAACCTTTTTTGTATGGGTGGCATGCACCCAGTTTTTCTTGCCAGCTACTCTAACAGCAGTTCGAGTCACTAACAAAACTAAATGCGGTCCAGTCCACCTCGGCTCCAAATTCTTTGTTCGTTGAAAATTCTTCGTAAGAATGTAGTCGCCGGGTTGAATTGTGTGTCCTGGATCCGCAGTTGCTGTCGGTAGACTGTCATAGACCTGTTGGTGGAGAACACGTAATTTAGCAGTCAAGTCATGTAAGTAATCCACCAACATAGGGTACTCAATACTGCTGTATTCTTTAGGACGAATGCATCAAAAGGCACAAAATCTACAAAATCAAAAGGAAAAATAATGTTGCTATGATCTGTTGTTTGATTAAATATAGAGGTCATATAGGTAGTGATATATATAATTTGAAATGTATCAAATAAAATGCTTAGTTTGGAACGTCTCGGGTCTAAATAATAGAATAAAGCGGAGTCTTGTATATGAGGAGCTCAAGATGTATAATCCTCAAATCGCGGTCATTACAGAAACTCATATAGCTTATAAGGATAGACATTTACTTAAGCAGTTAGGATATGATATTATAGCTTGCACTGAATTTAATGCTTCAATCCGGGGGGTAGCAATTTTAAAACATAAAGGCTTTAAATGTGAGTTAATGAAGACGCATACTGATAAAGCTAGCAGATGGGCCATAGCACAAATAAAAATGGTCAGTCGCAAATATACAATTTGCGGGGTGTATGCGTCAAATCAAGATGAACCTATAATTTTTGATCAGATCAATATGGAATTACTTGAATGGGATGGGGAATATATTGTGCTGGGTGATTTTAATTGTATTATGAATTATAATTTGGATACTACTCGGAAAAATTCTTTTCAGAGAATGAGGAAAACCAGAGCTGCAATTCTGGATCTAGCTGCTATTCATCTCTTAAAGGATGCTTGGAGATGCTTAAATCCTAAATTAGCTGGCTATACATATTACTCTGCAGCTCATAAGTTATATTCACGTTTGGATATGATTTGGGTCTCAGATTTTATTCTCGGTAATTGCTCAATGGCCATATATCCAAGGGTGACCTCGGATCATAATCCGATTTCTTTAACTTTTGAGTCTGCAATTGAAGAATTTTCGCCTCGCCTTTTTTCAATCCCAAGATATCTGCTCACTGATTCTGTGTTCATAAATCAACTTAAAGAGCATATAAAAGAATTTATTGACATAAATATACACTCTAGCTTACCATTGATAGTTTGGGATGCTTGTAAAGCAAGCATACGTGGATTCACTCAGCAATATATTTGGCGACAAAATAAAGAACGCCGAAATTTACAGGAGGAAAGGCTTGGAGAAATCCGCGATATTGAACTTCAATTGGCAGAAGCTCTTTCTGATGGGGTATTGAACGTAGATGTACTTAACCTTAAACTAATCGAACTTAAAACTGCATTAAAAGATGCTCTCAGGGTCAAGAGTATTGACAAATTAAAGAAATATCAGCTTGATCAATATGAAAGTGGTGACAAAATTGGTAAACTTTTGGCCTACAAAGTTGCTGAAGACCGTTCCCAGAATATGGTTAAAGAGATCAAAGGGGATAATAATCAACTATTCTGTGATTCTAAATCAATACTACAACAATTTGCTTCTTTTTATCACAATTTATATACACCTGAAAATGCAATTTCGGATAATAGTATTAAGAATTATATAGAGTTAAATATGGTTAAAATGCTAGCGCCAGAACAATCTATACAATTAGCGGTAGATATTACAGCAACAGAAATTAAGGATGCTATTAACTCCCTAGCAACTGGTAAGGCTGTAGGGGAGGATTCTATTCCTTTGGAATTATATAAATGCTGCACGGAGGAATTGATACCTTTACTGACCGATGTGATCCGCGCTATAGGCAATGGGCAACAAGCTCCCAAAACATGGAACTTAACTCAAATTATCTTTTTTTTTAAAAAGGGTAAAACACAACAAGAGAGAGGATCATATAGGCCAATTTCGCTTATCAATTGCGATGCTAAAATCTTTGCCAAAATATTGGCTAGGAGGCTGGCGCCAGTAATGTCTCAGCTTGTTTCTTTTCAACAACATGGATTTATTCCAAAAAGAGACACTACAGCGCATATTAATACGGCCATTTCTGCTTTTGATGCTGCACGGACCCAATCCGCCCCACTCGGGATGATTTTATTGGATGCAGAAAAAGCATTTGACCGAGTGGGGTGGGATTTTTTGTGGGTGGTCTGACAAGCATTTGGCATTAAAGGTCAATTTCTGAGATGGATTCGAGCGCTTTATGATACTCCTATGGGTAAGGTATCTTATATGGGAAAATGCTCTGCTATATTTCCAATTAAGAGGGGGACAAGACAGGGGTGTCCTTTATCACCCCTGCTCTTTGCTTTAGGTATAGAACCCTTTTTAATCGCACTGCAACGTCAGGCTTTAATTTGCCCTTTTTTCAACGGCCTAAATAAACTTGATATTACCGTGTATGCGGATGATATTGCAGTTTTTTCCTCAGATGTCCCTCAAGCAATGAAAGGTATTTTAATAGAAGCTGGTAAATATGGTCTAGTTTCTGGTTATAGACTTAACACTACCAAAACGCAAATTGTTATGAATTATCACCCGCCCTCCCCCATCACAGGCATATGTGGTGTTGCAACCTATTTGGGCATCAAAATTTCCTCGAATATTGATTCTATTGTAGCATTAAATTATGAATCATTGTTAAAAGAGACTGCTATGCAATTTAAGAAATGGCATAAATTGCCACTCAGTATCATTGGCCGAATAAATTTAGTTAAAATGAAAATTCTGCCCAAATACTTATATTTATTTCGAGCGATTCCCTTACGGGTCAATAATGTGCTGTATCTTTACTTAAATTTCCCTTCAATCAAGGTGGATTGGCTCTCCCGGACTTTAAGCTTTATTATTGGTCGGCTTTCTTGATTCGTCTTCGTAGTTTAATAGTTAATGATAAATGTTTTTATTTTCATAAATTTCTACTTGGACAGGATGCTAACATGTTTCTTTACAGGCTAAATGACCCTAACTATTTTAAAAGGGTAAAATTCAAGACGGTACGAGATACCGTCAATATCTGGCGATCCATTTTGGCTAAGTGTAATGTTTCACATCTACATAGTAAAACTCCTTTGTGGGGCAATCCGGGCTTTCCTTTAATTTTCCATGATACATCTTGCCTAATATTTTCAGATTCTGGTATTAGACTCTTGGGAGACGTATATGATCATCAGGGATTTATGGCATTTGAAAAAATGAAGCTATGCTATAATCTACCTGAACTGGCTAGGTTTAAATATTATCAGATCAAGGACTATTTAGTGAAGAAATTAGAACTTACAATGGTAGTAGATTCTTCGCTATGGGACTGTATCTATAGAGAAGTAGACAAATCTATGATTAGCATGGGATATAAGATTCTCTTTGGCTTTAATACTAATGATATAGTTAAGTGAACCGAGAAATGGAATAAAAAATTGGCCTTGATTTTACCATCTGATCTAGTTCCTTCATCTTTTAAAAGCTTAAATCTGGCAGTTCAATCTTCTAGCTTAAAACTGCAAATGTTTAAAACTATTTGTCAGTTATACCATACTCCCGAGAGAATTCTTAAATGGACAACAAATAACAACTTTGGGGATCGTACGAAATGTCCTAAATGTGATCTGAGCGGTGCTGATATTGTCCACATGTTCTTCTCTTGTTCTCATCTTAAAGATTACTGGGATGGTATAATTAAGGTGGTTTCTGATAGACTTGCTCAAAATATCATATTATCACCCATTGATGTTTTGGTTGGTATCTGTGGGGGTATTAGCGCATTGAGGGATCTGCTGAATATTTTAATCACCTGCGCAAGACTTACTATTGCTAGAGCTTGGATTCAAAAAAATCCACCTATGGTTATGGAATGGTGGAGCCTAGTCAAGGAAACATACAATATGGAGGTTGCACTTGCTGTTTCAAGGGGTATACAGGCTAAACTCAAAGTTGACAGAATATGGGGTTTGTTTATGGCTTAATAATAGCATCTGTCATTTTCTGAAGTGTTTTTCTATAGGGTGTGACATGTTCCCTTTTTTGACCTCTTTTCTGTTTATTACTTATGGAATATTTAATGTTTATTTATTGCTGTCACAGAAATCGATTGATTTTGTAAATGATGTTTTTTTTGTGTTCTTTTTTTTTTCCTCATGTGTCCATTTGATGCAAATAAAGATATTTAAAAAAAAAAAAAGAATATAGTCGCCGGGTTGAATTGTGTGTCCTGGATCCGCAGTTGCTGTCGGTAGACTGTCATAGACCTGTTGGTGGAGAACACGTAATTTAGCAGTCAAGTCATGTAAGTAATCCACCAACATAGGGTACTCAATACTGCTGTATTCTTTAGGACGAGGCACACCCCAAACATTCGCAGGGCGACCAAACACAATTTCATACGGACTAAGTCCCACTCGAGAATGCACAGTCGTGCTTGTTGACAAAAGAGCCAACGGCAAGGCATCCGGCCATGTAAGGCCAGTGCTTGCTTGAACCTTAGCTAATTTCAGCTTCAAGGTACCATTGTAACATTCAACAAGTCCAGCAGACTGGGGGTGATTCGCTGCATGGAACTTCTGATTTATTCCTAATCCAGCACATACTTTCTTCATGATTTGACCCACAAATTCACTCCCATTGTCCGACCATACGATTCTCGGCAAACCATACCTAGGGAAGTACTCTCTCAGCAAAACCTTGGCTGTAGACAAGGCAGTATTATCCTTTAGGGGGTAGGCCTCTATCCACCTGGAAAAGGCACAAGCAACCACAAGGACATACTTCAAATTGTTGCATCTCTCCATATGTATATAATCTAGCTGTATCACCTCAAACGGATACGTAGGAGGAGCAAAATGACCAGCTGGAGTTGGAGTTCCCTTACCAGGATTATACTTCAAACAAATCATACAATGTTTCACCACGTTCTCTGCACATTTCGGGATTCCAGCATTCTGCCAAACTGGAGCCAACAACTTGCATATTCCCTTCGAACTTATGTGGGCCATTCCATGAGCCATTGTAACCACTGGGAGCACATACGCATCCGGCAACAGCCATCGCTGGTGTTCTGACAACTCAACCCAACAACCTGTTGAATCCAACATACCCGTAGTTTCTCTCCAAACACTCACTTCTTTCTCAGTCGCTTCAGCCTGAATCATTTTCACACTTTCTATTGTGTCTTCACACATTCCACCAGCCGTAACCCAATTAGCTGGGCCTGCAACATACATACGGCTCATCATGTCTTTCGCCGTTTCCTTCGCAACTTCATCCGCAAACGCATTCCCTCGACCAACATCGTCCACAACTTTCTTATGCGCACTACACTTCACAATTGCAATCTGCTTCGGGAGAGTGAGAGATTCCAAAAGTTCATTCACCAACTGCCCATGCTGTATTTTGGTTCCGTGCGAAGTAAGGAACCCACGCTCTCTCCACAAACGCCTAAAACTATGGGCAACTCCAAACGCGTACTGGCTGTCGGTGTAAACATTCACTCGCTTTCCTTCTGACAACACACACGCTCTAGTCAATGCGATTAATTCTGCTGCTTGCGCAGAATTCTGTGGTATGCGTGCTGTCTCAACAACTGTATGTAAAGTTGTAATAGCATACGCTGCAGTCGTTTCACCATTCGGAAGCTTAAAACACGAACCATCCACCCATAGAGTACCATCAACATTCGTAAGGGGAGTATCCCTTAGGTCAACTCTAGCTTTAGTTTCTTCCTCTGTACGAAGAAAACAATCATGCTTTTCTTGAGGATCCGTCTCTGTAGAGATCGGTAACAACGTGGCTGGATTCAGCACATTACAACGTTTGATGTGAGCATGGCTAGCCAACAGTGTCAACTCATAACCTGAAAGACGTGCACTAGTAAGGTGCTGTGTCTTAGTCCTGTTTAATAAGGTATCCACTGCATGTGGGACCATTACAATCAACGTATTGTCCAATACCAAACCAGCAGACTGTCGGATAGAAACAGCCGCTGCAGCTGTAGCTCTCAGACAACTCGGCAACGCCTTAGCAACTGGGTCTAACGTAGAGGAGAAATACGCGCATGGACATTGCTTGTCCCCAAACGTCTGTGTCAATACTGACAACGCACAACCTTCTCTCTCGTGCACGTACAACGTGAAAGGTTTACTATAGTCTGGAGTACCCAACACAGGAGCCGAACACAATGCATCACGTAGTTCAGAAAAACTTTTCTGACATTCGTCAGACCAAGGAAGAGGATGCGGAGTATCTTTCAGAGTCAATGCTAACAAAGATTTCGCCAACAGTGAAAAATTGGGGATCCACTGTCTACAATACGATGTAATACCTAAAAAGGCACGCACTTCTCTCTGTGTGGATGGTAAATTCATTTGCACAATCGCTTGAATTCGTTCTGGGGTCAATCTCCTTCCCTCCTTCGACAAGAGATGACCTAAGTAGGTCACTTCTTGGCGACAATACTGTAACTTTGAAGGTGACACTTTATGATGAAGGTCAGACAAATACCGCAACAAAGAAAGAGTAGCCTCTTTACAAATCTGTTCATCATCAGCAGTAACCAACAAGTCATCAACGTACTGAATAAGAGTAGCACCAACAGGTAACACAAAACCATCAAGCTGAGTTTTCAACGCCTGACTATAGATGGAGGGACTTTCACAATAACCTTGGGGAGCTCTCTTAAACCGGAAGCTTCGGCCTCCTAATGAGAAGCCAAAAATACCCCTGCTCTCCTCAGCAATAGGAATACTGAAGAAAGCATTCTTCAAATCGATGACAGAAAACCAAGCTGCCGAAGCAGGAATCAAAGTCAACAAAGCAGTGATATCAGGTACCACAGGAAACTGTGGCACGACTATCTTGTTTACCTCTCGAAGGTCAATCACAAACCGATACACAGGTGGCTGAGAAGCATCAGTACGTTTAAGGATAGGCAAAACAGGACTGTTACAAACATTACCTCTCGTTTCCTCAACTACACCCTTCTCAACCAGATCATAAACAATCGCTAAAAGAGCTCTCTCACCATCACTCGAGATCTTGTATTGGGGAATACGAGGTAGCCTAGCATTTGATTTAAGTGTGACAACATAAGGTGGAATTTGCAAAAGACCAACATCATTTGGACCTGTAGCCCAAAGTGTATCAGGAAGTGAACGTAATTCCAGTGGCAAACAATCCTTAGACAAATACATTGGAGAAATCACTTTCCTACCGAGGGTAAGTTGTACTCCTGAAGGAGAACAATGTAATGTCGCATACAATCTTTTCAGCAAGTCCAAACCCAACAGGTTCTCACCACAACCAGTCGTTAAAATAAGTGGAGCTTCCAATTCACAAGGGCCAATCGAAAGGGACAAAGGACTAGAAACCGGATTACAAACTGGGGCGCCTGAAAATCCTACTGAAACATTGGTCAAGCCAGACAAAGGTGCGCCAGGAAGTTTAGAGTGCATAATAGAACTCTTCATCGCACCAGTATCCAAAAGAAAAGGTTCTACCACACCTGATGTATTCACTTCAACATAAGGTCCACTCTGGTCTACTGGAACTGACACTACTCCCTCACTTTGTCCTTGGCTGTCCTAGTTATCATTATAACCAGAACTCTCACCTTCGACATAGTAATCCTCAACATAATACTGGGCAGACTGACCACTCGGAACATTCTGTCTGTCAAAATAATTCGCAGAATTCTGTAGGGAAGAGGAACGCTCAGTCTGAGAGATCACACCAAGTCCCCTACCCCTAGGAGCTTGCTGAAAACTACCACGACCTCTTTGTCCAGATACACCATTCGCACGCTGTAACAAAGCCGGGCAACTATTCTTGTAATGACCTTCCTCTCTGCAATAAGCACACTGATTAGGGCCAGGAAAGAATCGCTGTACATAAGGCTCGGGCTTCTGTAACAATCTCTGAAATTGTGGAGGTTGCTGAAACTGAGGCTGATTCTGACGAGGCGGATAAGCTTGCTGCAAAAGAACTTTTGTCTTTAACTCTTTAGTTTTTTTCTCCACTTTATCCTTCTCATCTTTATCCCTATTCTCGTAATATTGTGCAGTAGCCAATATCTGGGCCGAAGAAGAGACAGCCCATGAACTCTCAGAGTCCTTTAACTTATTAGAAAGTTCAGGAAGCAAATTAAAGACAAATTTATCCACAAACAACCTTTGACCACCCTCCGTACTCATATCCTGACCACTATGATCAATAAACGTCTCTTCAAACCTAGTGAAGAAATCAGATACACTCTCGTCTTTCTTCTGCTTACATGCTGCTAACTTATCCCAATTCACTCGTAAAGCGGGCATCATTGTTTTCATCAAATTAATAATTCTACCTGGTAATTCTGAAACTAGAGGTTCAGGTTTAGCACCTCCCTCCTGTCTACCATCTGCAGCAACAATATTCGCCCAGGTATCACCTAATTCAGCAGCATGATTCTCATGACGAATCTTCGCCCACAAGGGTTGAGGGACTACATTACCCATCAACATATCGATGTCAGCTAAATTCATAATACACGCTTCAACTGTCTAGGACAACTCCTTGTAATAACCAGCAGGATTCTTACGAGGGTCAGGTAAGGTCTGCTTAAGAGCCAAGACCTCTGCTCTCTTCCAAGGGACATGTACCCATACTCGCTGAAAATGAGCCGGAGCGGCAACAATACCCTGATTTATATTAGCCTGAACTGCTTCTTTCCATACTGGAGGAACTTCTCTCATAGGGTACTGTTTCACTTTCCTCCTAACAGAGGAATCAGGTTCATACAATGTCTGAGGCGGAAGTCTAGATCTGAAAGCAAGTATTGTCTCTACGGCATCTGTAACATCAGATTCCACTATCATCCCTTTGGCAAAATCTGACTGAACATCGAGCACATCCTGCGGAATCGGACCCAACTCATTATCTTCCCATTCCTGACGCAGAAAAGTACACATTACATCAAAAACATACCGTTGCTTAGGCGGTTCCCACTGAAAGAAAACATCCATAACTGCTGGCAAATTATACCTCGAAGCATTTAAAATCCACCTACGAGCCAACAAATCCAACACTGTCCGTTCTTCAGAACTAGGAAGCTGACTACGACTCTGCTTACGTTCCGAAACAGGGGTCATATTCAGTGACCCAAACAATGGTGACAACAAATTAGAAACAGTCTCTGTCATTCGTTTTCGAACAGAAGGCGAAGAAGCAGACATAAGAACAGGAGAATAAGTATTCTGAGGCAAGGAAGGTGTAGGGACAAGAACAGTAGAAATCGAAGATGCAGAAGCAGAAGGCAAAGGAGTTTGAGGCAAAGCTGATAACAAGACTGGCGACCCTAGAATGGGTTGCGCAGGAGGAGGCAAAACCATCTGTGGAGCACCGGGTGGCTGAACAACAGCAGGAGGTTGAACAACAAAGGGTGGAACAACCGGGGGTAATTGAGGCGCAGTAGCACCCTGCACATAGGGAGGAGGCAATCTCAGTAAATGAGAGATCAAAGGATCTTTTTCAGGGTCTTCCATCACTTTCGGAGGAGAAGACGGCAAGGCCGGATAACATTTATCTATGGCCATGCAACGCTGTCTATCTAAGACTTCACTCGCACGCTCTTCTCCATCTTCCTTAAACTGTCTAGCAGCTTGTAGTACTGACATATTTTTATCTTTCCTATCTCTCTTTGCTTGCTTAATTTCTCTCAGTTTGGCTTCCTTACGCCAAAGGCGGAAAGAGTCAAACATTGCCGGCCGGGCTTTCTTCTTAAAAAGCTTAATTTCTAGATTGTCTAAAATCTCTGTTTCAAAACTACCATGTGGGGGCCATTGTAAAACACCATCTTTTTTAGTGTAGCGGACCCATACTTCATTATAAGTAATAGGGCCTACTCCATGTTTTGAGTACAATTCATAAGTCGGAGTTCCAACCGGAGGTATCGGACATGAATCCTCCAATCGGGAATCCCTGTTACTACCACAAACAAACCAATTACCAATTTTACCAAAACTAGGCATCTTGCTCACTAGTCTGGTTTCAAACTTCAAAGGGAATCAAAAAAAATGATATACTTTGTAAATATACAAGCCCTTCGGCTTTGGATACTGCAGCAGCCAAATCAAAAACAATCAAATCAAAACCAAGGAACCAGACCAAGTCGTGGGAGCGACCCACTTATACTTAACTAAATATCTGTCACGCCACCAGAAGACCGTCTATCGTCTCGCTTTACAGACATCAATCGGAGGGTCCAAGACAAGGCGACAGTCAGGGCAGCAGTCCTTCGCAGCCGTTGGAAAGCGGGAAGCCTCGCAGAAAAGTCCTTTGGTCCACGCCGACATGCAGGGGTCGATGAAGTGGGGGCCCTCCTCCAGAATTTCCTCACGTGGCTCCTCGCAAACTTCGGGCTTGGACCGGTACCACTGAAGTCGGCCCGCGTTGGTCGCGCCAACTGAAGAACCGGGTTTTCAAGTACCCAGCGGCGTCAGGGACACGCCCAGAGTCCTCTAGGTTCCCTTGCCTTGGTATACAGAGACACGGAATACTTCTTGGTGGCGTCAGAGATTAAATTTATTAGCTGCAGCTAGTAGCAGAAATCCCAGTAATACAGCACGATGTACAACTCAAGAAACTGCTCAATTTTACTAAGGCGAGACATCCCTATTTATACACAAAAAGGTACATTTAAAATGCACACCCCTGCACCAAAATTCAACCAATAGAAAGTACATGACATCACACAGCATCATACAGTAAAGCTCAATTTACAGTGTCCCAACCCACAAGTTAATATTTAGGCATATCTAAAATATTAATCTAACCTTTAATTGAAAGCGTAACCCATGAAATGAAGGAAAAAATAAAGAAAAGTAGTTTCAGATAATGTGCAAGATTAACAAAGACGTAAAGAAATTTAAAAGTTAACAAATGTCTTGAATAGTGATTGGAAAAAGTAAATAACGATCTTGCAGGGAAATTGGCTTGGCAGGGTCAATTCCTAGGTGAAAGGCCAGCTTCTAAAATTAACTCCAGCGCACGAAGAAATCCCTGGTTAATGTGTATATGTGATTCGACTGTTTGGCTCACAAACTAACTTCTGAAGCCTACATAAAAAGTAACACTAGATGGCAGTCACGACACATAGCAAAAACCCAAGTTTCAGAAAAGAAAGTCTTTGAGGAAAGAATACATTTAGATGTTGTTTAAGATAACACATGCGCAAGGAAACTTAATGGTTAACAAGGTCCTAATCAGTAATTGAAAAACTTAGACAACCATCAGCTAGGGAAATTAGTTTTACAGAAAGGTCAATTCCAGGTGAAAAGGGTTACTCTCTGCAGTTCATTCAGAGACAGAGAAACCCAAATTAATATATGCACGAAAAGCCACTTGTTCGCTGGGCCCACAGCACCGGCCTACGTAAGGGCAAGATTAAAATGCAGACAGGTTTGAGAATTTCAGAACCACAGAGGTCCTCTATGTCGGCTGCATGTTTCAATGGCAACCTACAGTTTAGAAGAAAACATTTTAGCTGCAATTTTTTGGTTGTTGTGGTGGGTTTGTGTATGATGGGGATTCGTGTGAGGTTGTTTTCCATTATACCACCAGAGATGTGTCTTGTGACTCTATGTATATTGGGGGGAATGGAGGGTATTAGGGAAGGTTTATGCAAGTTATCAGAGTGCGCGGTATTAGGGGTGGGAACCAGTGGTTCATAGGTACGGGGTAGTGTGGTTAAGTCTTTAACTGATAGCAAGTTTTTCCTCCGGACGGGATAGGGCATTCGAGTTGGGCATTGTTCTCCACCTTGGGGGCTCCTGTTTTGGTGGGCTTGCGTGCATCTGCTGGGTAAGTTTTGAGTGGTTGATGTGGAGGTATGTCATGGCTTTTGACTTGGAGCGCGTGACCATGGGTTGTCGTCGAATCATGTCATGAAGAGTTTGGAGGTCCTCCTTAACTTGTTGTAAAGATAGTAATATCTCATCAAGTCTAGGGTCTGGTGTCGGAGATCATTTATCTAATGAATGGGCTGTGATTAAGGGAGATGTGTTTGAGCCATGTAGGTGGTTTGGAGGGGAATCGTAACCTGGTTTGTTGTTCAATAGTTTTCCTGTGTGGTTATCCCCTGAGTGAGAGGGTGTGAAGGCAGGATTTGCTGGTTTAAGAATGTGGGTTATATCTGGGATGGTTGGATTGGTAGTGGGGGAAGGGGTGGGAGGGAAGGTGGGGTGGGAGGAGGTAAGTGTGTGGAGTGAGATTGGCACAGAGTGAATCTTGGTGGTGCAGGGGGCGGAGAGGGAGTGGTGGAGATGGGTGTTATCTCGCAGATATGAGGAGGTAAGGGGGTGGGTTATTGGAGGTGTAGCAGGAGGATTGATGGGGAGAGGGGGTGTGAGTGAAGGCGGGATGGAAGGAGGAGAGGGTGTGGGGTGTAATAGAAACAGTAGGAGTATTGATGGTGCTGGGGGAGTGTGTCATCTCCATGGGTGAGGGTTAGGTGTGAAGTTGGGTATAAGTGAGATGGGACACCGTGAGTGAATGTCGTAGTGGGGATTCAGACAGGTCGATGGGAAGTGTAATGGGACTGTGATCGGCTGGGGAGGTGGGATGAGGTCTTACAACTTTTTCCTTGATGAGAGGAAAGATGTTATTGTGTCGTGTAGGTTTAAGTTATGGTCCGAAGACTGGATAAGGATGATACCATTATTGTAGATGGTGATTGTTGCTGCGGCTTTGTAACATGGGGAGGGAATGATAGAAACTGTGATACCATGTGCTGTTTTCCTAGTGGAAACAATCAAGAATAGGGCAAAAAAGGCTTTCCTCCATTGAGCTCTTTTAGTGAAAAAGATGATATCATTAGTTATATGTCCTTTATTAGTTGAGAAGTAAGGGCCCGGGATGAGATTTTAATATATTGTGTTTAAAGTTTTTTGCCATTTTTTTTGCAATTTTGGGGGAGTATTTAATGGAATAAGTGTGTAGACCAGTGAGCTCCATATTGTGGCAGACGTTTGTAAGGGGGTGGAGAAGGGTCAGTAGGGTAATCACTCCTTATACTTGTGCATGTAATCACTCCTTATGCTCAATTGGAATGGGACAATGTTAGTATTGGACATTGATAATGTTTTCTTTGTTATTGGCCCTGCAAAAGGCTGTTTTGAAGCTAAATGACCAATTTATGTACCTTGACAATTCTTCGTTATGCTGTATTACTTCATGTCACATCTGCCTTTTATAAGGTCTGAAAATAAAATCAATTCAATATGTTATAAAAAAAATAAATTATGAAGGACATAGGCAGAGGACATAAAGTGATGTGCCTGTAGGAATTGAGAACACTTGCACAGCAATACTTTACACAGTACCCACTATTAGAAAGATTTTATGTATTGAGACAATCCGTATGGGTGAATAAATAGGTAAAAATAGATAATGATGTCCTCTGAGCAATAGTCGTAAGTAAGATTCATGCGTGCTCTATTAGAGAAACTAATTTTAATTTCATCTTAAATAATAATGAAAATATATGCCATGACTGCACATACGTGGAATGTGAGTACTGTTTTAACCAAACTCGAAATTAATACATTTTTTACGAGTTAGGAAAGTGAAAAAAGTTTGAAGGCAACGACTTGTAAGGAAAAACGTAAACAAAAATATGAACTGAAATAATGAATTTATGTAAAATATTGCTTCTATGTTTATGCTTTGAAAGGGAAAAAACTAAAAATTTACGAGGAGAACCTCAAAACGCTGCTAGTAGTGTGATCAAAAAGTCGGTTAAAACGCATTGAAGTATTGGAAGATTGTTGCAGTGATATATTTATATATATATCTTAAGGGCCTGATGTAACAAACTTCCATTTCCAAAAAGTGGTCGCAAATAGCCCACAAACTGTTTGTCAAGGGAAAAGAATTTTGCAAACTGACCTAACCTATGTACTAATAAGTCGGTTCACAAAATTCCAAATCGTAGGGGATTTACCTCATCAATATTCATATGGTTGCTCGTGCCTCAGTATGATTGGATGCATTCACAGGGATTGTCATCTGCTGGGGTGAGTAGATAAACAAGTCTGTGTTTGCATTTAAATAAAGTAAACTTATTTTTAATGCAGCCTGTTTTCAATAAAGGAAATAGAGTTACATTTAAAAAGAAACGTTTTTTATTTAATTTTATTTGAGAGTTTACCCCTGGAAAACTGCCTACTTCCCAATAATTTTTGTTTGTTACTTTAACAAAGGGGAAGGTGTCCCGATGGGAATGGGTTATCACCTGAACTCAGGAGTCAGTAACCTTTCAATATTTTTCTACCAGAACAGGTACCATGACAAATCGATGTTTAGGCCAAGATGGCGGCAACATCAAACGTGTAATATGGAGCTTCGTGGTGGTCCCAATAATTATCTGATAGTTATCCTCTCCACCCTGCCGAATATCTGCAGCAGGACTGCCCGGGTGCCTCCTGTGGCCCAGCCTCGACATCCGAGTCCCCAAAGGTGATAGAAAACACTGAACTAGCGTGCAGCCTGTCGTGAGCCGTGGCCCGGGTGGGCCTATGCACTGGTTGTCTGCCGGTGATTTGCTGCGGGTCGCAGAGTGAGCTGTTACTGGCCACCGGAGGGACACGGCGAGAGCACAGGGAGCGTGATGGCCCATGGTCGCTGTCTCCACTCGGCATGCAGCCCCAAGAACTGCGGGGCTTTCTGCCCCTGACCGGTACCTGTGAGTAGCGGGGCCTGCCATGGCTGCTGGAACTGACTGCTGCTGGGCTCTGAGGATTGTGGATGACCCTGTTCCCAGTCCCTGTCTGAGAACGTTGCGAAGTGCTGGTACGCGGAGAGGGACCCAGTGCCTTCCACCGCTTATTCCCCAGTGGGCGCGGACAAACTTGGCTGGCTCTCCCCTGGCACCCAATTGAAAGCACTGATCACTGCTGCACTACTGGTGACCGGGCCTTGAGGTGAGTCGCCCTGCTCTGCATCTACCAATACCACAGCGCCTCTAAGGTGCAGGTAAACCCATGGACACCCTCCTTCTCGCCTCCAAATATGCGCAGCTCGGCTGTGCTTCAACGTAGGACACATGGCGAGCCACCACACCCTGATCCTTGGGCTGCAGACGCTGCAACTCCGTAGAGCGGGCGACGCCCCTGACCCAGGCCTGGTGGGCCTTTGGAGAACATTGATGCCCATTCCGATCCTGGGCCCACCAGACAGGGGTACATTTACTAGCCCAATGCCGAACCCTCCTTGAAGACTGGGCCAGCTGACCTGAACCCACAGGGGCGACACACCACCTCCGACTGGAAGGCCCAGCCTGAATGTATCTCCAGTCTCTCACAGACTGTTGCATGTAGGGATTGCCCGCTTCAGATATCCCACAGGGTCCCCAGGCATGGCTGTTCCCAATCTCCGGCACGGACCTGGAGTGCCCACATCGGCCTGCCCAGTGGACCTGCGAGATGCTGACGGGTGATCCACCCACAGATCGTCATCCCAACTGGGAGATGTGAGCTGGCACATTGGTAGCACCCCCACCAGGGAGTTATCACACCTGCTTGACTGCCCTGCTGCTGCACGCTGCTCACCGGGATCCTGGTTCCTCCAGTCGCAGCAATCCTCCTGCTAGTCGTTGTTACCTGCACACTTCTCTCTGTAAGGACTGGACCACACCTACCACCAACACTTGCCCCCCTACTCCGGAGCCAGAGATGGCCTCTGTTTGGTGTTTTTGTGCCCTCTGCTGAACATTGACCACATCAACTTAGACTTTCCTGCACCCTGAATGAATCCCCTGGATAGTTGGGATATGGCAGGCTGACCATGTGACCTGCTAGACCTTGGTAACGGCTCCCCTTGCCATATCTGGCGCATGATCCCAATGCTCTCCCAGGAATGTCGCCGGTGTAAATTGCAGAATGCAGATTTAATTCACATGGTATGGGATGCACCCCATTATCACTGGCATGGAAAGAAGTCACGTCAACAGTGGCGGAGCTGTCAACACACCCTCTCACCCCCACTCCCACTGGGCAGAACACCTCGATGATCTCACACCAAGGGACAAAGCTTGTTCCATTGCAGTGTACACCATCCTCTGAAGCTCCCCCAAGTGGCCTGCACCACACTACGGGCATGATAAAACTCAAAGGAGCCAATATGCAGGACATGGGGGGGTTTGCAACCCTGAAATAGACCCAACACAAGGGGACAGGACCCTTGTGAGCCTTTAACTTGAAAAGACCCACCAGGCTCCCTCCACACTGTTTGACAAAGTACTCCAGGCTATTTTGGACACTAAGACCTCTCTGGAGGCTAGCATTGACTCAGTCTCAGTGGAGGTAAACCTACTATGAGCTGGTCACCGCAAGCTAACCAAACGAGTGGATGAAACTGACTCTGTGCTGGCAGCCCTACAACCCTCGACTCAGGAACTGCAGGAGCGCCTAAAGAAGGTGGAGGCAGAGATCATCCTCTTACACTGTAGAGCGGGGGATGCTAAAGGCAGGTCCAGGTGCAACAACATTCTCCTGATCCGGTTTCCCGAATGGTCGGAGCGCCCCAGTGTGGAGCTGTTCTTGGAGGAATGGCTAGTGTGGAATGTCCTTGAAGACAAGGTGCCAAACTTTTACTCTGTTGAGAGGACACACCGTACTCTGGCCACCCTCCACCCCCTCCCAGGAGCTCCTCCATGCCCCATCATAGCGCGTCTCCCCAGGCACTGGGACTACGACCTGCTCCTGCAGCACTTCAGCAACAAAGGCCCCTGGACTTATGAGAAAGCTCAGATATCAGCATACCCCGATTTGACCATGGAGGTGCAGCGTCGCTGTGGGTCATTCTCCCAAGTCAAGCAACCTCTCCAGGAATTGAACTTCAAATATGCACTCTTATTTCCTGCCAAACTACGTGTCATCGACGGGGACAAGAACAATATCTTCCAATCACCGGAGGACACCTGGACATGCCTACTTGCAAAGGATATGTTGCAATTGACACACCCGGAACGAACTAGCATGACTGGTTAGTTCCCAAACTGTAACACCGCAGAAATGGTCCTCCTGGACTACGACCCACCAAGGATCAAGCAGCGGAGGGGCAGGCCTATGCAGTGGTGGAGACCTTGCTCCATAGCATGAACTTTGCCCCAGTACTGGACCGGCACCTTTTGGAGTCGGAATCTATTCACACTCCTCATCAGGCAGGGTTCACCAAGGACCAAAAGTCACCCCAAGGTTGGCAGATGACTTGTAAGTTCACGGCCAAGGCCGTGGCTGCAGCCTAGCACTGGATGGCCCCTTGATGGCACCTGCTACCATCATGTACGTAAGGCACCATGGGCATAGGACCATGAGGTGTTTCTGTCTGCAGGGCCAACACCACCCACTCGCAAGACATTGCTATTCTAGCACACAAGCCAAACTAGACCCCACACCCAGATGCCACGCTACTCACCAGCTCCTACGGGACTCGATTTTTCAATGCCTTTTTGTCTGCTTTCTTACACTTAAAGTTGTCTTTGTTGAATAGTTTGGAAATATTTTTCTGGACAGGGCCAAGGAGGGCAACTGTCCGGGGGGAGGGGGTATTGTGTTATTCACTACTGTAAGGATTTTACGAGCTGCTGTACTAGATTCAGAGATGACACTCCCCGCCTGCTGGCATGCCACGGGCCACCCGGCACTGCGTGGGTGCTCCTGGGTTGGCCTGGGGTGGCAGAGGGAATCACGTGCCTCTGCCCCTTGCTTAATGTTATGACTCACATGGCTAGCACACAGGCTAACACATATTCCCCAACCACATCATTACCTGGAACATGAGGTGTATGGCCACACTGACAAAGCAGTACTGCATGTATGCTTATCTCAAGAGGCGACATGTTCACATAGCTATGCTCCAAGAAACACATCTTACCGCCATGGAATTACGAACTCCATGCTAAGTTGAGGGGCCAGGTGCACAGCACTGTGGCTGCCTCCTTTACCCGCTGGGTCCTAATATGGATTGCGCCAGGAGTACCATATGTCGTGACCATCCGGAAGGTGGAAGCAGCGGGCAGATATGTGGTACTAGAAAGTCAGTACGTGGGCTCACCCCTGGCATTGGCCGGGATATACACTCCCAACACCTGCCAAGTTGAGTTTCTTGATATCCTGACCATTCCTCGCCCCCCCTCTGAGCAGCTGCTCAACATCTTTGCAAGTGGGTGACCCACATGGGTAACCCACATGCAACTGTCAATATTCCTTTTATTCTGCTGTACATGACGTCCACACCAGCAATGAATTCCTGGCATGCACCCTGTTTGACCACTGCCCATTACTGCTCACCGTACGATGGGGGCACTCACATCCCATCATACCCACTTGGCATCTACAGGCGGGAGCACTGTACGACCCCCCTTTGGGGCAGAACTTGCCCAATGTATAGAATGCTACTTTATGCTTAACACTGGCACTGTGGCCTCCTGTGCTTTTGAAAGGGATGCTCACAAGGTGGTAGTACGTGGCCATTGTCTGTCAACCTCATGGGGGATACGCAGGAGGTTATTAGAGGACCTTCTGACTATCGAAGATGGTCTTTGCTCTCTGGAGATACAGGCGGCCAATCAGGCAGCCACAATTGAACTACTCCAACGACTGCGCAAGCTGCGAAGCAAATCTGAACAAACTCTGAGCAAGCACTGAAATAGGCGGCGCTCTGCCCTGCGACATACTGAAGAGGACCGCGCCGGGGAAACTGTTAGCATGGGAGGTACATGTAGAACAACAACACACCCCCATAGGTGCAATACGCTTGTTCGACTGCTGACTATGCAATTGGATATTAATGATGCCTTCCATGACTACTACCTCAAGCTCTATTCTACCCCGGCCCCTTCATTGTTGCATAACATGCGAAACACTCTACACCTGACGCATCTGAATGCCTTACAACGGGCAGAGCTGGATGAACCATTGCAGCTTGAAGAGGTGGGTAGCGCCATATCCCAGATTGCCAGTGGCAAGACCCCAGGCACTGATGGCCTATCCATGAAGCACTATGCCACCTTCCTTACCCAGACCACCCAGCATCATCTTGGTGTCTTCAATGAGGCCAGGAAACCGGGCTGCATGCCAGATTTGCTCCGTGTGGCCCTCATAGTAGTCTTACCCAAACCTGGTAGAGATCCCCTGTACGTCCACTCCTGTCGGCTCCTATCCCTGCTCAAACTGGATTGCAAAATCCTGGGCAAGATCCTGGAGAACCGTCTCCTTCCCATCATACAGTCACTGGTCCACCCAGACCAATCTGTGTTCATCCCAGGCCTCAGCACATTTCTGAATGTGCGCCTCCTCTTATTCCTCCTGCACAGTACTCCTTTGGATGCTGGAGCTCGGGTTGCAGTGTCGTTAGACATAGAAAAAGTATTCAACACCCTCGGCTGGGACTATTTATTATTAGCCCTCACTAACATGGGGTTTGGCGTGGGATTCCTAAGCAGGGTACGCACTCTCTACGCTGACCCTGAGGCGCGTGTCAAAAGGGGACAGGTAATTTCAGATAAGTTCACCATTCACAGAGGCACGAAACAAGTTTCCCCCCCCTCATCTTTGCCATCAACAAGGAAGCTGTGGGATGTCAGCTCCGCCAGTGAGCAGTGGACAGGTCCATACTTGAGCAGGACTTGTACCACATAATATTGCTATATGGTGACGATGCCTAGATCTTCCTGCGGGACGTGGGATCATCCCTCCTGGACCTGATGCAGATCCTGGATGGCTTTGGCACCGACTCTGGCTTTGGGGTAAACTGGGCCAAGTCGTGATTGTTTCCCCTGGTGCACGTATCGATCAACGCCCGGCTGGCTCTCCTGGAATCTCGCCTGCATTGGTGCTACCACATCTTCAAATAACAAGGCATGCAGATATATCACTCCAAACGGGACCTCAAGGAGGGTAATCTGGATAAGACTATAGGATCCATTCGCCGCTAGCTTCCCTCCTGGCACTCGCATCCATTATCTCTGCTAGGATGGGTCACACAAGCTCTAAAATGCTCAAATGCTCTGTTATATTTTTTCACAACCCTACTATTGTACTCCTTAGGAGCGTTTATGCTACCTTCATGGGTTGTTGCTAGAATTGATCTGGAGCAACGGGCGCTGCCGATTTGGCAGCGCCCACTCACTGAGGGACAGCTGGGTGCTCCCAATTTTGAGCTTTACTACACCGCAGCACAATTACAGTGGCCTATGACCTGGCTGAGCACCCTGAATTATTGTTTGTACGCGCTGCATTGCAGGGAACAAACAGTTATACTTGGCTGTCTGATCCTACCATCCTCCCTGCGCTTGAATTCTGACAAATAGCGGTAGAACGCTCCTGTTGGCGTAGGTATCTGCACCCCAAGGGCTCAACCCTTCCCTATTCTCCCTTGATCCCCATTTGGGATTTGCCGTTGCTAAGGCGGACACCAAGAAGTATTGACTTCGGACCTTGAAACGATGTTTCAATCACACAGGCGGGTGATTTCTACAACGAGGACACGTTTATGCCATTCCAAGAAATGGTTGAGACGTACAGATTGAACGCTGGTCATTTCTTAATATATTGCACTGTACAATGGGTGGTCCATGAGACATGGGGTATCGGGGAGACTAAACCGGCAATGTCACAGGCTTTATATACACTGTTGACAGCTAACAACACACGACATGCCATTGCAACGAGAGCGCGTGCCAGGTGGGACTCAGTATTACAACAGCCACTTTCTGACGCAGCTTGGGCTCGCACCCTGCAGTTGGCTAAGAATGTCTCCCGCAACCCCAGGTTATGCTTCACTCAGTTTAATTACATTCACCATACTTATCTCTCCCCTAGCCATATTCGGCGCATGTTCCCAACGCTCTCTCCATAATGTCCCCGGTATAAATTGCAGAATGCAGATTTCATACACATGCTATGGGCATGCACACCATTATCACTGGAAAGAAGTTGCCTAAACAGTGGTGGACCTGTCCACACACCCTCTCACCCCCACTCCCAAATCCTGCCTATTGTGATTACGACCCCGGGCGAAGGGAGACAAACACTTACACCACTTCATTGACCTGGCCTTTGTTCTGTTTAAGGGGAACATAGCCATGGCTTGGAAGTCATCTGCTCCTTCAGAGATTCAGAGATGGCTTTGCGTGCTGCTGACATGGACCAGAGCAGATGCGCACACTCTTAGACTACTGCGTATGTGGGTGGATTCCCATACTTGGTGCGAAAGCTAGGGAGATGTATTTGAGGGCAGTTTATGCCAAAACCGATGATTGACCACCTTGAACACACAGTGTAATGCATACACTACCCGTGGTACACTGAAAGGCAACACAATGAGGATCATACCATCATTCCTCCTTACCTGCAATGCTCCTTAACCCACGCACCACTCCCACGCATCCCTTGCAACGGCTCACCCCAATGCACGACCACCCGACCGTGCAGTGCTTCTCCAGCGTCCCAGTCACCACTCCCTTCTCTGTGGCATGCTTGGCGATTTAGGGACCCGCATAGTTGGCATTTCTATGTAGACGCACACATTCTCACTGGCATGAGGTACCGGTCACCGCCACAAATGTGAAGCGAGTGTGAATGGACTCAGCATTTCATAATCTGTATCTCATGGGCCTCAGAGCTCTCAAATTGTTGTACTTTTGTTTTCTTCTTCTTTTCCTTTCTCTCCCCCTATCATTCTCCTCCTTGAAGGACTGGACTTTTAACAGTACCAGCGGTGCCAGGGAACAACACCTATAACCTTCATGGGATACCTGTTTCGGCGCACAAACTACAGAGACACGGGACACTTCCTTCGGCGTCAAAGATCAGCTTTTATTACTGCAGGGAAACAGGAGTCATAAGAAGTACATGAACATGTAGGTTCTGCGAGTCTGCTTCAAATTGTATACGTTGGTCGCTCTCTTTTATACAGAATGTTGCCATTGCATAACATGTGGACAAAAGATTACAATTCAGTTCCCACAGTAGACTTCAAAAGGGTCGCTTTCATGTGTTCAGAAACCCGGAACATAATTACAATAGCCATGCCGGTTCCCAACTGTAAAAGTACATCTTCCCACCATTAGGCACACCCATTAGAGTTTGTAAATGACAAAGAAGAAGAGACAAGAGCAGCTGCAAGGAAGTCAGACACGTGTAGAGAAAAGAGTGTGGGGGTAATATAGGAAGCATGATCGTAGGATCAAAGAGTTGGATCCCATCGCCTGCACGGCTGTCACAATAGGCCGGCACGGCCAGATTACCCTCAAGCTGAGCCATCTGCCTTTGCTGTGTCATTCCTCCGGCCATAAAGACGCATGAAAGGAATATGCGTCTTCCGCAAGGCTTGGGAACTAGAGGGTCAAGGGGCGAACAGTTACCTGCTCGCTGACTACGTGAGGGCAAGAAACAAAATGGATGCTGTATCTAAAATGGAACCCGAGGGTTCAGATGAAGAACACGTAATATTAGGCGAACCCTGGCAGGTAGTGTAGCGAAAATTCGCACACTTGCCGAACTCATCATTTTGCGGTTCGTAGATACCAAACTTATCCATATTCGGCAATGCCCAGAACATCATAATAATTTTTACGGAACCTCAGACGGTCCTTTTGCCCTCATGTAGGCAAGCACTAGTCGGAATCATAATCGTTTTCGATACTCATCAGATCACTCAGATGTTGTTGATACATTATTCGATCCTTCAATGCCTCTTTGGTGACAATGGGCTGTCTTATACACGTCGTAGCACAAAGGCCACATAAGGCAGGACCACATTGCACACAAAGACAACATGAGAACAGAAATGTCACAACAATTCCTATGATCATCAGAATCTTCCAACCCCAAGTCGATATCAGACCCCAAAACCATCCCAGAAGCGTCCAATTTCCTTCGTCCACGTGTATGGACTCCGAAATTTTATGCAACTTAGAGATGGCTTGATAAACCGTTGGAGCGTTATCAGGTATGAATATGCAGCAGCTCGAATGGATGACTTTACAAACCCCACCTCTATCTGCTAGAACGATATCTAGAACCATACGGTTCTGCAACGTCATCAGTCTATCCGCTTGGAGCTCGGCTGTCAAATTACCAAGGGCATTTGCAGTTATGTTGGCAGTTGATTCTACTACACGAGTTAACTGTCTCAGGTTCCTGCTATTAACCATTGGTCCCCAGAACGGTAGGAAACCTTTAGAGAAGTCTCCAGCTTCTTGTCCGGAAGTATCTTCTTTGCTAATCACGCCTCTTACAATTCTATTTCTGTGATAATCAGAGGCCACAGTGAAAGTGGGAGGCAAAAGATTCGCAATATAGCAAGTACCCGAGAAGTCATGAGGTAACCACGTATAGGCTCGATCATAACATACAAAGTAAGTACCCTTGGCAGGCAGGAAAACAGGGGAGGAGAGTGTCGGTAAGACATATGTCTCGGTACAAGCACTCTCCCCAAACTGAGCTCTCGGATTTCGACCAAGACCTTTCAAGCAGAAATTACCAAGGTGAGGTACAATCCATATCGGTGGCGAGCTTTTAAGCTGCCTCTCACCCACTGATAAGCTGTACTCAGCCTCACTTAGTTCCTTATATGCTCGCACCTCTTCCTCTGGGATGAGCGATGCGTCAAAAATATCTCTATCTAAGTCTGCAATAGCTCTCGCCAGAGTCTTGTGGTACGGGCCAGGACCAGAGTTTGCTGAGCGTGGTTCTCGATGGGGGTAGGAATCTAGTGCGCTACGGAACATAGTTTGTAATGCTCGAGCTGACCCTTGTGCACTATAAGGCAGAACTAGGTACGGAATACCTTTATCCATAGTATGTGGCATTAACCCACACACCCAACAGTTGGTAGTGTTTACCACTAACTGATGCTGATGCAGGAGTTGTATAAAAGAGTTGTTTCTGAATTCCGCACGTCTGATTTGTTCGTGTTGAGGCAGAGGATAAAAGGAATGTGGAGAAACAGTAGAAACGAAATATTGATCATGAGATGGAAGAGTAGGTGTAGCAGAAGACAATAAGAACTGAGACCCATAATATATTCCTCCTACCAATAGCATAGATATGGTGAGAAACAGTATGATTACTTGTGAGAAAAACCATTTTGTATGACATATTTTCTGCAATGTAGATCTTTGCGCCAACATTTCTTCTCTTTCCGACAGCTTAGACAATGATGATTCCATCCCCTAACGACCGTCCGCGACGTTCTTGACGCACTTCGTTCTGAGTAGCGGTTATCAATTTCCAGGAGTTCCCAGAAATCGATAATAGAAACCAACCTTGTGTCGATAGCTGCTAAACAGAAGGAAGTACCCGCACGGCCTTACGGTCAACCTGGATGGTAGGTTCTAGCTAAATAATGTTCTTTGCCGTACGAAAAAGAAAAAGATACACAATATATAATGTCCACAGTTTTCAGAGCAATGTAGAACCTAGAAACAAAAAAATCTTTTTATTTATGGCTTGTTCGTGGACGAAGAAAATATCGGCTACTTCCAGGGCGAGTCTGATCTTCAAACAATGGATTGGACGGCAAAGGAGTGTTCAATTGTTCAGGCAATTGTTCAACAGTCAAATTTTCCAAGGTTGCTGTGGAGGAAATTGTTTGAGAGGAATCAGCAACGGTGTCAGATACAAGCCGTGCTTCGCTGAATGGAACGAAATGTGGTGGAGTGTCAGTCTCAGATGAAGAAAGACCTCTTCTCATCCAGGTGTCCGACGGCAGAGGAAGCGGGACTCTTTTCGTGTGGGTAGCATGTACCCAGTTCCGGCGTCCGTGTAATCGAACCGCCGTCCTCGTGTCCAGCTGTACTTGAAACGGACCCACAAATCTTGGTTCTAGGTTTCGTTTTTGTCCGTAGTTTTTAACAAGGACCCAGTCCCCTGGTTGAAGTCGATGACCAGGACCCTCTGTTTGTGACGGCAGAGACTCAAAGACCTGTTGATGAATCAAACTCAATTTAGCAGTCAGATCATAGAGATAATCAATCAACATAGGGTATTCAATTCTGTCAAATTCCTTTGGTCTTGGGACTCCCCATACATTAGCAGGACGACCGAAGACAATCTCATATGGGCTGAGCCCTACTCGAGAGTGTACAGTTGCCCTGGTCGACAGGAGAGCCAGAGGCAAAGCGTCGGGCCATGATAAACCAGTTGTTGCCTGAATTTTAGCCAATTTCAGTTTTAAAGTGCCATTATATCCTTCCACCAATCCTGCTGATTGTGGATGATTTGCACTATGAAATTTTTGTATAATCCCTAAACCGCGACACACACTCTTCATCACACTCCCAACAAACTCACTTCCGTTGTCCGACCATACGACCCGAGGCATTCCGTAGCGGGGAAAATATTCTTTGAGCAAAATTTTTGCCGTGGATAAAGCCGTATTATCCTTAAGGGGGTAGGCCTCAATCCACCTAGAGAATGCACACACCACAACCAACACATACTTCAAGTTGTTACATCGGTCCATGTGGATAAAGTCCAACTGGATAACTTCGAAGGGGTACGTAGGAGGGGCAAAATGGCCAGGTGGAGTGGGGGTGCCCTTACCAGGATTGTGCATCAAACACACCATACAATTCTTAACCACTCTCTCGGCGCACTTGGTAATCCCATCATTCTTCCATACATGAGACAACAACTTGCATATGCCTTTAGTGTTGATGTGTGCCATACCATGAGCCATTGTAACAACAGCGAGCACATACGCATCCGGTAACATCCATCTCTGCTTCTCTGATAAATCAACCCAACATCCATTCTCATCCAATCTTCCCGTGCTCTCTCTCCATTTAGTTCTTTCCGTCTCAGTGGCTTTATTCTGTATTCCTTTCACACTTTCAAATGTGTCTTCACACATACCAGTCTCTGTTGGCCATCTCACTGAGCTCGTAACATACATTCTGTTCGTTAAATCTCTAGCCGTTTCTTTAGCCGTTTCATCTGCAAACGCATTTCCACGACCCACATCATCTGTTACTTTCTGATGTGCGCTACATTTGACTATGGCCACTTGTTTAGGCAATGTGAATGCATCTAAAAGATCATTTACAAGCTGACCATGTTGAATCTTCGTGCCATGCGACGTAAGGAATCCTCTCTCTCTCCACAATCGTCCAAAACTATGTGCCACACCAAACGCGTACTGGCTATCTGTAAACACATTCACCCGCTTATCTTTAGACAATACACACGCTCTCGTCAAAGCGATTAACTCGGCAGCCTGAGCCGAATTCTGACTTAGTCTTTCGCTTTCCACAATCGTTCTCAATGTAACTACAGCATACGCAGTCGTCACATCACCGTTCGGCAACTTGAAACAAGAACCATCCACATACAAAGTACCATCGGGATCTGTCAATGGAGTATCTTTTAGGTCAATACGACCCTTAGTTTCCTCTTCAGTTCTGAGATAGCAGTCATGTACTGCTTCACCACTTGATTCTGTGTCGATCGGCAGCAATGTTGCTGGATTCAACACATTACATCGTTTTATCCGTATGTGACTGGCCAGCAACGTCAACTCATATCCAGACAATCTTGCGCTCGTCAGATGTTGAGTTTTCGTTCGATTCAATAGAGTGTCAACTGCATGCGGAACCATTACCGTGAGCATATTATTCATGACTAAACCTGCGGACTGTCGAATGGACGCCGCAGCTGCCGCTGTTGCCCTTAAACAACTTGGCAAGGCTCTTGCTACTGGGTCTAAAGTCGAAGAAAAATAGGCACATGGGCGTTGCTTACCACCAAAAGGTTGTGTCAGAACACTCAACGCGCAACCGTCCCTCTCGTGAACGTATAGTGTAAACGGCTTACTGTAGTCAGGAGTGCCCAACACAGGAGCCGAACACAACGCATCACGTAATTCAGAAAAACTTTTCTGACACTCTTCAGTCCAAGGCAATGGGGATGAAACATCCTTGCACGTAAGGGCTATCAATGGTTTCGCCAACAATGAAAAATTTGGAATCCATTGTCTGCAATAGGACGTAATACCTAAAAAGGCACGAACATCTCTCTGGGTTTTTGGCACAGTCATCCGGGAAATCGCTGCAATTCTCTCTGGGGTCAACCTTCTCCCTTCTCTTGACAATAAGTGACCTAGATAGGTAACTTCTTGACAACAATACTGTAGCTTTGAAGGCGATACCTTGTGGTGTAAGTTATGTAAATAGTGTAACAATGATACTGTAGCCGTTTTGCAAATAGCTTCTGTATCAGCTGCCACTAAAAGATCATCAACGTATTGAATCAAAGCTGCACCTTTAGGTAATACAAAGGCATCAAGTTGACCTTTAAGTGCTTGGCTGTAGATTGACGGACTCTCACAGTAGCCCTGTGGAGCGCGTTTTAGCCTAAAACTGCGACCACCTAATGAGAATCCGAATAGGTCTCTGCTTTCCTCGGCAATCGGGATGCTAAAGAAAGCATTCTTTAGATCGATCACTGTGAACCAGGAGGCAGATGCCGGAATCATTGTTAGTAAGGCCGTAATGTCGGGCACTACAGGAAATTGTGGAACCACTATTTTGTTTACTTCTCTTAAGTCTATTACGAAACGATACACAGGAGCTTTAGTTGGGTCAGTTCGTTTCAGAATTGGTAATACAGGGCTATTACATACATTTCCACGAGTTTCTTCAACAACACCCTTTCCAATGAGATCATGAACGATTGCTAACAGCGCTCGTTCGCCCTCAAGAGAAATACGATATTGAGGTAAACGCGGTAATCGCGCATTTGGTTTCAATTGAATCACATAGGGTGGAATGTCTAACAAGCCTACATCATTAGGACCTGTGGCCCATAAGGACGCAGGGAGGGAACTCAATTCCGGTGGGAATTTGTCGACTGATAAATACATTGGAGAGATCACTCTCTGTCCCAATGTAAGCTCCACTCCTTCGGGGGAACAATACAATGTTGCATATAATCGTTTCAACAAATCCAGGCCCAAAAGATTTTCACCACAACCTGTAGATAGAATCAGTGGAGCCGTTAGCTCACGAGGACCAATCATAAGAGGCAAAGGACTAGAGACTGGGTTGCTAACAGGAGCGCCAGAGAATCCAACGGAAACGTTCGTTAAGCCAGACAAAGGTGCGCCAGGGAGTTTCGAATGCATGATGGAACTTTTCGTCGCACCAGTGTCTAACAGAAAAGGCTCAACTACACCCGATGTAGCCACTGCAACGTAAGGCCCACTCTGATCGACCGGAACTGACACTACTCCCTCTCTTTGTCGTTGGCTGTCCTAATAATGGTCATTTACAACAGTCTCATGCTCTACGTAATAATCGTCCACATTATACTGTGCAGATCGGACTGACCCTGCATTTCGCTGGTCAAAACAATTATTTGCATCTGATTGATTTTGATAACGATCACTCTGATTGTGGGATGAACCACGACCTCTACCTCGTGATGCCTGTTGGGGACCACTACCACGATTTCCTCGTGCTGACACACTATTTAGGCGATCCCGTAAGGCAAGACAATCATATTTTAGGTGTCCCTCTTTCTTACAATATGCGCACTGATTATACCCAAGGGAAAATCTATAATCAAAATTGTCAGAACGCGGCTGTGTCCTATTGGGCTGTGCTCGTGGTCGATACTGCTGTTGTGAATCAGTTTGGTTTGATCGTGGAGGGTATGCTTGCTGTAACAAAACCTTTGTCTTGAGCTCCTTCGTTTTCTTCTCTACACGATCACTTTCTTCCTTTTCCCTATTCTCATAATACTGGGCTGTTGCTAGTATTTGCGCAGGGGTTGAAACTGCCCACGCACTCTCTGAATTCTTTAATTTGTTGCATAGCTCAGGCAGCAAATTCGATACGAACTTGTCAACGAATAACCGCTAGCCTCCCTCAGCGCCCATGTCCTGGCCGCTGTGGTCGACAAACGCTTCCTCAAACCTTGTAAAGAAATCCGAGACACTCTTGTCTTTCTTTTGCTTACAAGCTGATAACTTATCCCAGTTCACCTTCATCGCTGGCATGATAGTTTTCATGAGCGTAATGATTTTCTGCGGCAAGTCTAAGATTAGCTGGTCGGGCTTAGCCCCACCAACTTGTAATGCATCAGCCGCTAGCAGTGCAGCCCAATCACCGCCTAATTCAACTGCGTGATTGGCTTGACGAATTTTAGCCCAAACTGGTTGCGGTACAATATTGCCAAACAACATGTCGATATCGGCAAGGTTCATAATAGAAGCTTCCACCAGTTGTGATAACTCCTTATAATAACCAGCCGGGTTTTTACGCGGATCAGGTAAGGATTGCTTCACTTGCAAAACTTCCAATCGTTTCCATGGAAGATGTATCCATACCCTTCGAAAATGTGGTAGAACCACAGGGTTTGCATTAGGATCACCAGGCACCCACAGTGGCGGAACCTCTCTCATGGGATATTGACCAGGAACCGCTTTCCAATTCTCGGTGGTATCATCTGCTGATACCCGAGAATGTGCTGTGGATCTAAACGCTAATAAGCGTTCCACGGCACGTCGTACATCGTCTCCTATAATCATACCGTTTGAAAAGTGACTCTGAAGTTCAATTATGTCGGACGGTACATTATCTACATCATCATTATACCATTCTTCCCTCAAAAAGTTACACATCTCCTCAAACACGAATCTCTGCGTAGGCTCATTAAACTGAGAAAATGTATCAAAGACTACACGTGGAGTGTAATTAGCAGGATGTTTCATCCACCTATGTGCCATGGTTGTTAACGTCTCTTTCTCCCTACCACTAGGGATCTGACTCCGTCTCTGAGGAGTTTCAGATGAATCAGACGAAAATAATGGACCAGAAAGAGGTGAATAAAGGGTAGCAACAGAGTTAGGAACACGCTTACGAACAGAAGGAGAAAGAAAAACAGGGG
This sequence comes from Lissotriton helveticus, assembly GCF_964261635.1. Taxonomy (NCBI): domain Eukaryota; kingdom Metazoa; phylum Chordata; class Amphibia; order Caudata; family Salamandridae; genus Lissotriton; species Lissotriton helveticus. The sequence continues at coordinate 1,731,802,218 of NC_136059.1, read as the reverse complement.
CAACAACACTGGAGGTGAAGGAAGGCATAGTAGAAACGGACAAGGTAGTCGGAGTAGCAGAAACAACAGTCTGTGAAGGTACAGGTACAGGAGCAGTAGGAACAAGGACAGGTGGTGGAACAAACGTAGGGTTAACAGCGGGCTGGCCCGCAGCCGCTGGAGCAACAAGAGGAACAACAGGAGGAGCTATAGGAGGAGCTACAGGAGCAGTAGCACCCTGTACATAAGGAGGTGGTGATTTCATCAAGTATGATAACAAGGAATCCTCCTTCAAATCTTCTTCTTTCTTTTCTAGATTATTCGGTAAAACTGGGTAACATTTATCTATTTTCATATGATGCAATCTAGTAGAGATTTCCATTTCCTTTTCTTCTTTTTCCTGTTTACATTCTCGTATAGCTTGCATTATCGGAACAAACCCTTGCTTTTGATCCTTTTTAAGTTGTTTGATTTCTTTCTGCTTGGCCTCTTTACGCCATATCCGAAAGGAATCAAACATAGCTGGCCTAGCTTTCTTTAAAAATAATTTAGCCTCAAGATTATCTAAAATCGAAAGTTCAAAAGTTCCATGTGGTGGCCATCTAAGGTCACCGTCTTTCTTTGTATAACGGACCCAGTAATCATTATAGATTATAGGACCTACACCATGTCGACTATAAAGATCATGTATCGGAGTTCCAACTGGAGGTATCGGACACGAGTCCTCCAACCGGGAATCCATTGCGCAACATTTGAAAATACGAAACAAACCACTATGGCTAGGCATCGTGCACACTAACCTAGTATCAAACTTCAAGGATTACCGAAGTAATTAAACCTCGTGTAAGTCAAAACCCTCGGTTTTTGGCAATTGCAACTGTCAAATAATACTAAGGACCAATACTAAGAACCATTGAGGAAGAGGTGTGGCGCCGCGGCCAGGGCGACTGACGCTGGAATCTGGGGACCACGGTTCGATCCCCGGCTCTGGCGGCAGGTTAGCCCAGCACCATGTGACTCTGGGCAATAGCTCGCTTAATCTTCCCAACGGCCCCCAGCGCCTAGAGACCCTTACGGGTGATTGTGCGCTTTACAAATGTGGACTTTACAAATGCAATGGAACCATGCAATACAACAAAGCCTTAAGGCTATCACAAAGCTCGGAGAGCTAACCACAAAGCCTGAGGAGGCTATTACAAGGCTCGGTGAGCTATTACAACAAAGCCTTAAAGGCTAACCACAAAGCTTTCAAGAAGCTAGAACAACCACTAAGGACTGGGAGCGACCCACAAAATACTTAACTCAGAACTTCAATGGCGGCACCAGGAAGGCCCGTCTATCGTCTCGCTTGTACATAAGGTCTGCGCCGGGCGTCGAAGACAGGTCGACAGTCAGGGCATCGGTCCGTCGCAGCCGTCAGGAGGCGGGAATCTTCGCAGGGAAAAACTTCGGGCCACTTATTTCGACAACAGGATCGATGAAGCGGGGTGCACCTTCCCTCGGAGATTTCACACGAAGTTCCTCACGATCATCAGGCTTTGGACCGGTACCACTGAAGTCGCCCCACGTTGGGCGCCAACTGAAGGACTGGACTTTTAACAGTACCAGCGGTGCCAGGGAACAACACCTATAACCTTCATGGGATACCTGTTTCGGCGCACAAACTACAGAGACACGGGACACTTCCTTCGGCGTCAAAGATCAGCTTTTATTACTGCAGGGAAACAGGAGTCATAAGAAGTACATGAACATGTAGGTTCTGCGAGTCTGCTTCAAATTGTATACGTTGGTCGCTCTCTTTTATACAGAATGTTGCCATTGCATAACATGTGGACAAAAGATTACAATTCAGTTCCCACAGTAGACTTCAAAAGGGTCGCTTTCATGTGTTCAGAAACCCGGAACATAATTACAATAGCCATGCCGGTTCCCAACTGTAAAAGTACATCTTCCCACCATTAGGCACACCCATTAGAGTTTGTAAATGACAAAGAAGAAGAGACAAGAGCAGGTGCAAGGAAGTCAGACACGTGTAGAGAAAAGAGTGTGGGGGTAATATAGGAAGCATGATCGTAGGATCAAAGAGTTGGATCCCATCGCCTGCACGGCTGTCACAATAGGCCGGCACGGCCAGATTACCCTCAAGCTGAGCCATCTGCCTTTGCTGTGTCATTCCTCCGGCCATAAAGACGCATGAAAGGAATATGCGTCTTCCGCAAGGCTTGGGAACTAGAGGGTCAAGGGGCGAACAGTTACCTGCTCGCTGACTACGTGAGGGCAAGAAACAAAATGGATGCTGTATCTAAAATGGAACCCGAGGGTTCAGATGAAGAACACGTAATATTAGGCGAACCCTGGCAGGTAGTGTAGCGAAAATTCGCACACTTGCCGAACTCATCATTTTGCGGTTCGTAGATACCAAACTTATCCATATTCGGCAATGCCCAGAACATCATAATAATTTTTACGGAACCTCATCCTCCCTCATCTCTTCATACAGTAGAAGGCCACACAGTACATCCTGTATTTATTTATTGCCTTATATACAGCATGCATCAAAACTCCTTTAAGGTAGCAGTATACATTAGACAGGGGCAGGCAATACGACATATTTGACATGCTGATTCTGTCAGTACCCTCGCCGGGCCCCATTTGTACATGACAACTTGGACGATCACATTATTTTCCCTTAGTTATGTACCAAGTATGTTGGATATACTCCCCTCCCTCACCCCAAACAATAAGGCATCAACCATGACTGCCCCACCACCCCTCCCCGCACTGCTGTCTCTCCTTGAGTATTGTTCAGTTCGATTAGTATGCTCTCTGGTACTCCAGGCGTGGATAATGCTGCTGCGCCAGGACCTTCCTTTGTGTCCCCCTTCCTCACCAGTGTTACATCCTGTATTTCTTCAGGGCTTCACTGGCCTCACCTTCCTGCCGTGAGGGGAACAGCTCTCCAGCACCAGCGCACGCCATGAGGGGAACGGCCAGCACTTTCCAGATAATGCCGTGAGGGAAACGGCCAGCACGCTGAAAATCGCGATGTGAGGGCAACGGCAGAACTCCATCCCCCAGCAGCCCCTGCGACAGTGATGCCACACTCACGCCCGGGGGCAGGTCAAAAGGCTCGGCCACCTCCGCAGGTGGGACGCGAATGGGCGTGCCCGGGCCAAGGGCGGGCCCGTCTGCGCCCATCAGCGACAGGAATAGGCAGGGCAGGGCCAACCCCTGAGCAGCTGCATTTTCTTCTAGTTTTGCGGTGAATACAAGGGGTAAGACTCTTTCTACCTCATATGCCCATATCAACTTGTTGACTCTGCTACAAAGCTAACAACACTTGTATGTTCCTCTTTTTACTTGGACCATTGCGGCGGCATTGACTTAGCACAACCTTGGAGGGAAGGACTTGTTACAGATGAACTGGGCGACATCACTGTATTAATTGAGACGATAGGTGGTCTGTTTTCGGATTCTGATCCTTTCCTGAACCCGCAGGGGTGTTTATTTACATCTGGGTAATGGTGGTACAAGGCATATTTTGCAAGAGAGCCGTAAGGACGCTTGCTGGGAAAATGGGATAAAGGGTAGTTGCCAACAGAAATAAACCATCATGTGAGCCTCCAACCTCTGCCATAGACAAAATGCTCCAGAGGGCCATCGGGGTGGTGTCTACATAAATAGAATGGACAGAAAGAAGGTTATCCCTTACTCTGGATATTTCCCCACTAGAGTCTAAGGCGACCCCGTCACCAACTATCATTGAAATATCGCAGCATAGTTCATTGTCACTCCCCCCCTCTGGTCACTCTCCTATATCGCCAATTGGGGCCAAAGATAAGCAAACACATACCATGATGCCCTCGCCGTGACCTGATCGTACCAGGAAGCAACCACTTAGGGATAGCACGCTTACCAACTCAAATAAAGGGAAACGTAAAGCAGCATTAGGAAAGGGTCCGAAAAACAAAAATCATGTGTGATCAACCAGGTTGACACACCGGGATCTGATGAATCAGAGTAGATAAAGGGCAATTCTCAAATAGCCAACTCAGGTGCATAACAACCACCATGAGTAAACAATCTAATGGCTGACCTTGTAATGGAATTAAGAGCTACTATTAAAGAAGAAATAGCACCTCTAGTAGTCCGTTTAGAGAGATTGGAAAGAGTCTGGGAGGGCTCAGGAGCCATAGTGCAAACCGACCCTGTGATGAGGAAAGCAGGGGGAGGGTCTGATAATGGAAATTCAGAGGCTGCCCATGGCTTAACACATACACATGGTGGGGGGGCACACACAACTGAGATCCCCCCAAACTGTGGCTCGCAAAGGGAGTCAAGCACTAAAACTACAACAGCTACCCAAGATCTTAGCCATAGGAGGAGTTCAACGGAAGCAAGTGGAGGGGTTAAGGCTAAGACTATAAACAGGGAGGCTACTAGTAAACAAGCCGCACCACTGACCCAGGTTTCAAACAATGAGAATATGGTGTCCTCCCTCCCTAGCATTAATCTTCTGCCAGCATGTGCCCCTTATGTCGCCATAATGTCAGGCATCCCTCCAATTGCCCATAACACTAAAGAATCTCAGCCTCACCTCAGGAACAAATGCTTATTCTGGCTCGCAAGGTTTAGGCATTTTGAGTATGCCCATGCAGGGGAGATAATCATGGTCCGCAGAGTAGGCTGGCTGGGCGATGCTCGAAAAACTGAGTCCGGGGAGTGCGTTGTGATTAACTTTAACAACCCCAATACCGTAAGCAGATTGTTATCTACCCCTAAAACAGGGCATCATACACCCACAGGAATAAGTCTACGCTTGTTGGATTATTTCTACCCCCAACCAAACTCCAACCATAGAGACAATGCATTCCCGTTAATCCATCCAGTGGGCCCTGGACCGCGTATGGAAGGAAGGTGGAGTAACCCAACAGACGCCCTCTGTACAATATTGCAGTACGCAATAGATATGAAAATCTGGAAGAGGTTGACTGACTAGGGAGGGGTCACCTTAATGGCAATATTTGTGAGAAACAGCATCCCAACCAATTTACTAAACAAGAGTGTTCTGAGGGAGGTTAGAATGGAGCTAGTGGTGGGGTGTTAGACCACTGGCATAGTTCAGAATTGGAGGGTGGCCAACTGACTGAGGAGGCTGTTTCCATCCTTCCCGAAACCCAGTTGAGCTGTATTGAAATGGGAGCGACCAGTTTAGTAGTTGAAAAAAAAGCTGGGGTCTATCAGGTTGCACATCCCTCTCCCCATTCCTTCCCCCTGGAGGCACTAATAGGGGTAGCACTGAGGAGTAACGATCTACGAATTCTATTGTGGAATCTAGCAGGACTGACAAATAAATTAATATGTCCAGACTGGGGGTCTTTTGTGGACAATCACGATATTTGCCTATTCCAAGAGACCTGGGCCTGTGAAGAACATCAGAGGGTAGGCTTCGCGCCATTTAACATCTTGGCTACTAAGGGGGGTGGGGGCGCCCGTTTGGTGGACTTACGATCTGGGTGGGCACGCATCTCGGGTGCAAGGCAGAGCAGTTGGTAACTCCTATTAACGATATTCAATGTGTTTTACTGGCATTCCCAGACAAGAAGAAAATTGCCCTAATTAATGTCTATTCTAGGCCTGTGATTAACAGACTAGAATCTGCCACCATAGACCATCTTGGCCACTATATCCCAACCCTAGATCTGGAAATGTTGATGATTATAGGAGGTGACTTTAATTGTCAATTCGAACCATTAACTGACAATTCCCAGGAGGTTGCCTCAGAAGAAGATCTTTACTGGTCAATTCCTGATCCACAGATCACCCCAATAAAAGTCTGGTCCCCTTTAGCCATGCAAATCTATTCATGTACTCTGTCCCATTCATTGAGGGCTTGCAATGGGAGGACACAGTCTGACCTTCCTGGTACATTCACATTCAATTGCGATGGCCAGCTTTTGCTAATTGATTATGTCATGGTGGAAACGAGAACCTGGGAGAAAGTTCAAGACTTCTATGTACAACAGAGACAGGACAGTGATCACAATGCTCTGATTGTAACATTGAAGCTGGGGAATCTGGGCTCAATTAACTTCTGTCCATACCCGGCAACTAGCACCGGTGCTCTAGTAACCACCAACAATCGAAGGAAAGTCAGATGGAACCGTGTCCAGCAATCTCCCCCCAAACTGGCAAAAGTTTATCAGCTTCCAATACCGATGACAGGCAGAATGAGGGAGTTGGGACAGGTAGAGGCACGCATAGAGGACAGAGATAAAGCTAAAACAATTCACGAGAAGTTAGTAGAAAAGTTGGCAGATACATTTTATCCGGAAACATCCAAGAGCTAAATAGATCGACCTAAATGCTCCTGGTATAATAGCAAATACCGCAATGCAAAACAAGAGCTTGTGCAATCGGTGAAAGCCAAAGATAGGACAAATATTAAACTAGCCAGAATAAAGCATAGGAAGATCTTGCAGCAGGAAAAGAAAGAATGGAAATTAGAAAGGTGGGAGACCCTCGGGACTGCTCTGAAGGATAACTACCTTAAATTGTTCTGGAGGCTAGTTATCATTGGGGAGGAGGAGGAGGTACGTGCAGTTATAGAGCCTAATATTGCGCCCGAAGTATGGGAATTACACTTTGGGTCTCTGTATGACTACACTTTGGGTCTCTGTATGACTGCGAGGCGGAAGTACCCCTAAGCCCAGATATCTCGAGCAATATCTTGGAGTACTGTCAGGAGGGAGACAGGGACATCTCATTGATGAAGCTTCAAAATGCTTTAACTAAAGCCCCGGGTTTAGACAAACTCCCGGGGGACCTCTTCCGGGAGGAGCCCATTGTTTGAGCCCCTTATCTGTGTGCCTTATTCAACGGTATTTTGAAGGGGATAAATCCCCAGACACCTGGAAAGGTGCGGAGATAGTACCCATATTTAAAAAGGGTTGCCCTCTTCTACCTAATAATAATAGACCCATCAGTCTAATTGATAACACCCAAAAGCTGATGGGCAGGGTCTTATTGGTCTGTATACAGGGTTGGATGGAGGATCAGGGAATCTTGACCTCCTACCAGGCCGGCTTCAGATCAAGTATATCAACCATGGACTAGATATTCAGACTACAGCTACTTTTCTGGAAAACGGTGAAGATGGAGGGTGGCAGCCTCTATCTTATATTCGTTAATCTGAGGTCGGCCTTCGACCTTGTGCCTAGAAAGAAGTTGTGGGAGGTGCTTGATGAGCTTGGTATTCCTCCATGCCTTCTTAATGTGCTGGTGAGGTTACACACAGACAACTATGCACAGGTTAGATGCAGAAAACATGGGGAACTCCCCTCGCGCTTCCCTGTCAGATAGGAGGTGAGACAGGGATGCGCTTTATCCCCCACAATATTTTGCCTATACATCAATGGGCTTATTGCTTTTTTAAACAATATAAAAGACACTGATGCCCCAAAGCTTGCCACTGGGAGGATACCCGCGTTGATGTTTGCGGACGATACCTTGTCCAAGTCCCCTCTAGGTATCCAACGCATCTTGGATGGGTTTGCACAGTTTTGTAATATGAGAGGTTTGGAGATTAATCTATATAAGACCAAATGTATGGTCTTTAACCCTCAAAAAAGCATGCGTCCAAACTCCTCTCTTAATGGCACCCTCCTTGACAAAGTAACGACCTTTGATTATATGGGTATCACATTGTCTGAACAATTTGGGTGGGGCCCCCAGATGACCAAAGCATGTGGAGATCATTCGTTTTCAAGCCAGCGGCCCCTGTAGTGGAGATGTACAAGGTCCAAGCAAGAGGGGCCACATTATATGGGGCGGAGCTATGGGGGCATAGTTCTTCTATGGACCTTGTGAAGCTAGAAAATAACTTCATGGGACAGCTCATAGGTCTACCACGGAGCACTCCTCTAGTTCCCCTCCGCATGGACTTGGGTATGAGGCCAATTGACCAAGAGATGGCCCTTAAGCCCTTGACATTCTGGCGGAGGCTTTGGACAACCCCCGAGCTGAACCCGTATAAAGAAGAGCTGAAGGAGCTCCTCCCCAGACTTAATCCCAGTAGAATACCATGGCTGGCCCATATTAGAGTCTTTCGAACAGGCTTGGGAGGTCGGAGCTATGGTTGTCTCCTGAGCTATCCTGCCCTACGATATCCAGGGCGGATCTCGAAGAACATTTCAGGCAATTCAATCTGCTGTCCCTACAGGAGCGCGCTAGAGAGGGCAGGTTGACAATGGAGTTTTTACAAGTAATAGAGGTGTACACGAAGGAACCCTTTTTAGAAGTAATCCAGCCACCTATGGCTAGGAAATTGTACTTGCAATTCAGATTGGGGAATTTACCTTTGGCTGCGTACACTAGTTCATGGGCTCCCGAGATCTCGAGTATGTGTCCCAGTTGTAAAATAACGGCTGAAACCGATCTGCATGTGTTGTTCTTTTGCCCGGCTTATGTGTTACCCCGCAAACGCTGGGTAATCCAACTATGTAAAAATGTAGGGTTCACACGCTGTGCAGAGGCTTTTAGAGTTTTAAAATATGATACTGATCCTCCAATTGTATTTGTGGTATCTCGCTTTTTCAATGACATGTGGCATACCAGGAGAGAACTTTTAAAGCAACTTTAGGGGAGAATTAATTTTTATGAAACCTCTTGTTCATTTTTAGAGTGGAGTGTAATGTTTTTTTTTTTTAGAAAACTGAATTTGAAAGTTTGTATTTTTTAAATAGTGTATATAATATGAAAGTGTAATTATTGTATATTCCGTGTAAAATTTTGGGGATTGTCTTTCATGTACTTTTATGGCCTGAATGGCCGAAATAAAGTTTTACAACAACTTATTATGAACTGCACAATGTATCTGGCATATCAAGGCTAAATATGTACATTGATGCTTTAATGTACACGTACGTCTTATGCTGAGAGCTCCACTGACATTTGTTGCAATTTTTGTTGTTAATAAAAACATTACAAAAAATTAAAAAAGGGGAGAAAAAAAAGTAAACAATTCAGAAAGGAAGAAGCTAAAGGGTAACATTTGCAGGTAACGTGTTTCAGCAAGGGCCTGGGGGGTGTTTAGCTGGCCTCTGATAGGCGATGATGTCATAATCTATTGTAGTAATGTTCTTAATCATTCACTAACTTGTATGGCTCCGTAACCCAGTATGTCGATAAAATGGACTCTACCAATGGACACAAACCTTTTAAAGTAGACAACAACTGACAGACATGCGCACAATATTGAACTGAATTCCAAGTAGTAAAACTGATAAAATGCTCACACTTGTACTGAATTCACAGCCATGACAAAGTTTTCTGTTGTCATTTTTTTTTTACTAAGAATCCTTTATAGTCCTCATTGCAGTGATGATTTAAAGCTTGTAATGCTGAGGAATTTTACTCATAGGTCAGTAGCGCCATACAAGTGCTCCCTAAAGATGTTGGTCTGGCGCATGCTGATCTGTGTCTTTGCTGCATGTCTGGTTGTGCTTACCTGTTATAAAACATAATTTTGAGTCAAAAACGCACCACAAGCCAGACAGTATACTTTGGCGTAACAGCCAAGAATTGTGACAAATGTTTTTATCTTTGTATATGTCAAATTTACTTCAATAAAAAAAATATTTTGAGATAAAAAATAAAAAAAACGAGAACTGAGTTAACACGAAGATCAAGTGCTGTACAAAAATTGGACATTTACATAAAACGAATAATGAAACTGACAGACCTCCCTCATAGTCCCATGGCTGTGAGGCAGGGTAGGATCTGGCTAAGTGGTGTGGAGAAAGGGTTCTGTGTGGTTGTGATTTTTCGGGATAAATAAGGGGTTGCATCGGAGGGTGCAAATGTATCAGTGCTATCACTCATTCTGATCATTGTCAGTAACATTGCCGAGGGCTTAGCTGGGAACTCGTTTCTCTTTGAAACTGACACCATCAGTTTAAAAAGATACTATTTGCAGTAAAAAAATAAAAGATTTAAGAGAACTCCAACAATCAAATAAAGCGAGGGACCACACTAGATGCAACCCAGAGACGAGCTAAAGAGATGGACTAAGGGTTGCGCCAGAAACCCTACTGGGGGAAATGCAGGACTTAAATTGAGTCTTCTGAAATAGAGAAAGGGAAGGAAACATAGGATAGAGGTCTCTAAATAGCCCAGGAGCATAAATACAGTATAGGCAATGAGCTAATTTCAGCTGAATCGTCATTGCAGTGCGGTGGATCATGAGAGACAGTTTGGGGTGGAAGCCTCAGGAGTAAGACAGCTTCACAGAAGAGGATGGTAAGTATGACGCCTCCTTCGAGCAGGAGTAGAGCAGGCAACATTACTATCATATTTAGAAAAAGGCATTGTGGGCCTACCCCAATCACCTGTGACCAGTCCCCCGACTGATCACTGTCCTTGAGGACCTGGCTCTAGCTCCTCGAGGCACCTACCTTGATTCTTCTGTCTCTCTCTCTCCCTCGCCCTCTTGCCTTGTTTCTCTCCCTGTGACCTTTGTCCCTCTTTCCTCTGCTGTCTTTTACTTGCCACTTTTGGTCTTCATCCTTCAATCAGGCTGTGCCTCTATTTTGTCTGCTTTTCCCGTTTTTTCGCTTTTGTGCCTCGGTATTGTCAGGTTTTTCCCCCGCTTTTGTGCCTATGTTTTGTTAGCTTTTGCTTGTTTCTCATTCTCTCATTCCTCGGTTTTGTCTGCTTTTGTCCATTCTTGTGCTTTTGTTTAATCTGCTGTTGCCCCTTGTGCCACTGCTTCTGCCCTATCTCGTTTGCCACCCGTGTTCCTTCCTACACTCCTTTCCTGCCATGTCTGCTGATCCTCCCCGCTCCTTACCTGCTCCTTGTGCCCCCACTTTCTTTCCTGCTCTCCTGACAGCTGTGTTCTCCTCAGCCTCATGCCATACACTCCTCCCCTCTTCCAGGATCTACTTAATGGTGGCTGCAGTGCAGAACGCCGAAGGAGTGCCACAGGGTAGCCTATCTGTGCCTGTCCGTGACTTGACTGTGCCAAGTACCAGAAAACCTGGTCCTCCCCTGGACCACCACTACCCTCCCGCATGCCCTCAACCCCTGCCACCACCCAACACTGCTGCTGCACCACACAATACTGAGGGAGCCTTCACCTGAACCTCCTACAGACCAATATCATGAATGCTCCATAAAAACCCTCTCACTCAGCCAACACACAATGGAGATCTGGGAGCTGCTGGACGCAGCCACTGTTCCAGACACACTGTTCCTCATGGAAAAGTTGCGGACGCAACATTGAGACATCGCTGTAACCATCCCTGCTGGATCGTCAGGAAAGACTGCCAACAGAGACCCAGAAGTTTTCATCATCTTCATGGACACCTTCAGTTGCAAAACCTACGCAAAATCTGGAACCTACGCAGGACACATCCTGGATCCTGTCTTCATGTCCTTTAAAATAATTGTCAACACATCCACACTAGTCAACTGGACTGACCATGGCATGGTAAGTTTCGCAATCAGCATCCATCATCTCACAAGAATCTGCACAACGGGCCCAGGACACCTACACTGGAGCAAATTAGCAGAGGTTGATTGGACTTCCGCTCGCCACAAGAACCAACTGGAGCATACAAGCCACCTAGCACATGGCATTGACAAGTTCAACAAATGGATCACTGCCTGTGCCAACACCCTGCCCTCCAGCAAATGAAACTACGTAGCAAAAACAACAACACAGGCCTTCTTGTACGCACCTCAGAATGATCAAAATACACTGCAAACAACAAGAACAGGGGTGGAAAAAAACAAGCCAGGGAGAAGTAGAAAAAGGCATATTCAAATCCACCCTGAGAATGTTCCACCAGCAAATACGGGAAACCAAGGAAAGGCTCTAGTCGAACACATCAACTCCAGCTCCAACAGCAGCAAAGAAATCATCACCTATGGTCAGGGATTTCACTGCGCCCACAGCAGCCGCTAGCAACATCAACACATCTCAAGAACTGTACTTTTTCTTTAGCAAGATCACAACCATATACAGCAACTTTGCCCCACAACCGGATCCTTGAACCTTGCCAGAAGCCTCCTGGTGACAGACAAAGGTCACAAAAGACCATTAAAGGGCACTAAGTACAGAGGAAATCACAGTAGTCATGAAGACCATACACTCTGGGGCCTCGCTGAGTCCTTGCCCCATCACGCCATAAAAAAGGATCAACCCTCATCAGCAAGGCCCTCCCACACATCCTCAACACCTCCATCAGCACAGCCAACTTTCCAGATACCTGGAAGCACGCATCCTTTAACACCCTCCTGAGGAAGCACCCAGGCGACCTAACCAAACTTGCCAACTACTTACCAATATCCATTCTTCCGTGACCAGCCAAGGTCCTGGAGAAAGCCTTTAATAGACACCTCTTGGACCACCTCGCCAACAACTAGCTTCGCAATGCCACTCAGTCAGGCTTCAGATCGAACCACAGCACTGAGACCAACCTTGTTGCAGCTACAGACGACTCCAGATAATCCTCATCACAGATGAACTACAGCCCCCATCCTTTTAGACCTTTCTGCAGCATTCAAAACCATCTCCCATCCCATTCTGAACAGAGAACTCCAGGACATAGGCATTCAAGAAAATGTCCTCTAGTGAATCTGCACATTTGTCACTGGAAGACCCCCAACCCGTCAGCATTCTACCATACTCCTCAGAAGAAAGAAACTCCTTTGCGGAGTCCTGCGGGGCTCTGCGCTTAGTCCCACCCTTTTAAACATATAAATGACCCTGCTGGCAGACGTCATCCGGGCTCACAACATCAACATCCTTACCTACGCAGATGACGCACAACTGATACTGTCCTTCTCAGACAAAACACCCAGCACAAGTTCACTGCATGCATGACCAAGAAGCCACCTGGATGAAGTCCAACTGTCTTTAGTTGAACACGGGCCAGACCGAAGTGGTGATTTTCAGGAAGGACATCTTGCTGTGAGACTCCACTTAGTAGTCAACTGATTTTGGATCTGTTCCCATGCCTAGTACGCAAGATAGAAACCTTTGAATTATTGTTGATAAACTGGAAACGTCCGCTCCTGTTATCTCTGTTTCACACCCTGAAGATGTTGAAGAAGATTTTCAAGTGGCTTCTGAACAGCTCCAAGTTAATGGTCACCCAAGCCTTGATCACCAGCAGACTGGACTACAGGAACACCTTATAGACAGGAATACCCAACCAACTCACAAAAAGATTCCAGACAGCCCCAAACACTGCAGGCAGATTATTCTTCAGTCTCCTGTGCCATGCCTCCATCACACCTCACCTAAGGGATCTCCACTGGCTCCTGATACACAGGCTTGCACATTTCAGACTCCTCCCCCACATGTGCAAAGAACTTCACAACACAGGCCCTGCCTGCTTGAACAGCCAAGTACAATTCTCTCACCCTCTCCAGGCACCGCCATTCCGCTGGACTCTCAGTAGCACACACACTACTCATACACAAAAGTAAATCAGGAGGTCGTGCCTTCTCACATATTGCTCCTAAAACACAAACAACCTCAACAACTCATCGGAGCCTCTTCCTCCCTCCTGAATTCCGCAAGAAGCTGAAGACCTGGGGCCTCATTTATGAAAAGTGACGTATCGCTGCGTGAAAGCAGCGATGCGTCACTTCTCAGTGCGCCCTCCTTGCGACATGATTGATGCGTCATATTTATAATATGAGGCATCATAGCGCAAGGAGTTACAGATACGTCAGTATTTCTGACGTCTCCGTAGGCGCAAAAGTGACGCATTGCTGGAGTGTGTCACAAAAGTGACGCAACTCCAGCAATGGGTCCTTTCACATGGGGCAAGCCCCATGTGAAAGGGCCTGCGTCAGGGGAGAGGTGTGGCGCCGCGGCCAGGGCGACTGACGCTGGAATCTGAAGATCAGGGTTCGATCCCCGGCTCCGGCGGCAGGTTAGCCCAGCACCATGTGACTCTGAGCAATAGCTCGCTTAATCTCCCCGACGGCCCCCAGCGCCTGGAGACCCTTACGGGTGAATGTGCGCTTTACAAATGTGGATTATTATTATTATCTTACGCCTGCTGTGAGGCAGGCGTAAGTAATTGACGCATTTGTGTCCTAGAAGTGGCGCAGTGAAATCTTATAGATTTCACTGCGTCACTTCCCTGACCCTTTCTTGCGTCAAAACGCCCCCTTTGCATACATTATACCTGGCGCAAGTATAATGTGGTGCAGGGGTTTACAAAGTGACGCATCTACCTAGATGCGTCACTTTGTAAATATGGCGCAGCAAGGCGCATTTTTAACGCCACTGGTACGTCACAAAAAGTGACGCACCGGCGGCGTAAAAGTGACGCAATGGCTCATAAATGAGGCCCCTGGCTTTTTAAGTAATTACCCTGCCAAGGCTAACTCCACACACCTGCTTCTGTGCCTGGATACTCCCATAGGAGATTGAGCCCTATACAAAATGCAGGTAATATAAGTAAATTGAATCGATGCTTTGTGCATCCCTGCGCAATGCGCACCCATGCAAAACATCAGTAAATAAACTCCCATTTATTTATTTGGTTAGAACCTCAGTACTACCATTAAAAGGATTCCAACAGCATAATCTAGGAATAATGAACATTACTTGCTTTGCAACTGGAATTGATTAAGCGTTAGACCGCTTTATCGCACCTCTTTGTAACCCTCTTATTCTGTGTTTCCCCCAGGTTACTATTCCCACCGCGAAACGGTGAACGGTTCCTGGTACATTCAAGATCTTTGCCGTACAATGAAACAATATGGTTCCTCCCTGGAAATGCTTGAACTGCTGACCCTGGTGAACCGGAAGGTGTCTGCACGTCGAGTGGACGTGTGCAAAGACGTCAATGCAATTGGAAAGAAGCAGGTGCCCTGCTTTGCGTCCATGCTCACTAAAAAGCTATACCTGCGTCCAAAATAAAAGTCAGGTTGGGTGGTACCTTGCTGATACTTGTTGCCCTGTGTGAATTATGGAAAAAGGGAAGACATGTTTTTATGTTTTTCAGTTAACAGGTTATTTTTTTAGTACATCGAGACTGATTAATTTTTTCTTACTCGACAGACTAAAAGGCATGATAAGGTTATTTGGGACTTCTTGGTGCTAGGAACTGTTAACGCGTGCAGGAAGTTAGATGGTCGTTTTTGATAACCAGACTTAGTTGACGTAATTGCTCTCTCCCCAGGGCTGCATTCTGAACATTACATGATATTTTACATAATTTTATACCGTTGGTCTTCCACTGAGCAGCTTGCAGTCATGTTTAGTACTTCTTTTTTAAATCACGTTTCAATGAAATGGCACCTGCACTTGTATTGTAATTGTATTTATATAGGGGTTACTACCCTTGACAAGGCGTCCACGCGCTTTTCCTGCGAATAGCACGCTACTCAGGTACCCATAAAGGATTAGTGGTGAAATAGTATAGTGAAATATGGAAGTAATTTGAGTAGTGGACCTGTTAGTCTGTTATTTGGATTGAAAAGTATAGTGGAGGGATAGAAGAGGGAAGGATTTAGATTTTTCTGTGGGGGGAGCTCATAGCAGTAGGAGGAGACTTGGGGTGAATAAAAGGGAGGTGGATGGGGAAAATCCATAAGGAAGGGTTTAGAAAAGCTTGTTTGGGAGATCTGAATAGTAAAATAGGTAAGAGACCATGCAAGGAAGAGTAGTAGGGAGTAGGGTTATATTTCGGATAATAGTAGTCGTATGAGTTTTGGAATGAATGAGACAGTGGAGGTAGAGGATGTATTGATAGAGGTATAGGGTGAGAAATAGGGTAGTGCATTGGAATGAGTAGTAGAATGATGTTTGAAATGTGTCGGAGTTGAGGTAGAGGATGTATTGAGAGCAGTATAAGGGGAGAATTAAGGTAGTGCATTTTTGCTTTTGAAATTTGGAATCTGTCAGGAAACTAGTAAACCAGAATCTGAAAGTAGCATACCACTGTGACATGAGCCACTGACAGGACATATTTACTCTGCTTCATTACATGCAAACGTCCATGTGTGAAACAAATGTAGAAACTGAGTTTCTGTACAACCCACTTCAATGTCTGGCCTGACCACCTGGTGGCTGGACAGTTTTCTATTGTACCATTTCAGGGAGATATGTGTAAATTGTTGTGTTATGGTGTTATGGTGAAGTAATTAACTTGGTGTCCTATAATTGACTCAATGTTTGCAATAAACTGAGGAGAATGGGAAAAATTGTAACATGTAGACTTTTTCTTATGAATAATAAATAAAGTATTTTTTATTGCCTTACTCAATTTCCTTGCGTTTTTAGGTCAGGCTCTACTGTATCTAAGACCTTTTGATTTTACCTAAATTCTATGTATATTGTAGTTATAGTGTTTGCCAGCCAGCCGTCTTCATCCATTGGTTTGTTATTGTGTCATTCACATTTTTCTACCGCTCACTACAGCGACAGCTTGACACAGTAGTTAAGCCCACTTCAACTGCACTGAGAGTGTCCGCATTCTGCCCTTTAACAAGGTGTACATCAACACACAAATTAGACCCCTTAAGAGCCAGAGGTTGCAATGGAAATTAGTGTTTTTGAGGCGAAATATGTACTTTTGGTTTTAGCTACTGTTTTTCTTCATATTGGTGAGGGCTAATAACTTACTCAATAATAAGGTTTTGTAAAACCCAAAGTAAAACAAACAACCTTACAGCCAAAGGGTTGGCAGCCAACACCAGACCTTTTGGCTTTGACACTTCTTGTGTTGCACGTTGCAAATGTTCATAAATGTTATGAAAATTAAAACAATAGGGAAAACTTTCAGTGGAGGTTTGCAAGTAAAGTAACCCCTCCGATTAGGGTATACACACCATACAGCCAGAGTTGGAATATCAGCTTTGTAGGAATGTTCACCTGAAATATTTATTTTGACTTTCCTCATGCCAAGATTATCAGTATTTAAAGATACTAACACTATTTATGTCTATTAATCTTTTTATCGTCTCATTTTTACAGGTTATCTATTTTCACTCTTTCCAGTAAAATATAGCCACCCCAAGGGATTAAATAATGTCCCATGAAAACATACATGGACTCCTTTAGACATTAATCGAAAGCCTGCATCCTTAAATAATTGTAGTGGACTCTTTTTCTGTCATAAGATGCACCCACAAATTCTAGTTTAGATATACAATGTGTTTAAAGATGTGCCTTGTATGCTTGTGTGTGCATCATCATAATGCTGTGATTAATAAGGAACTTACAGCTGAGAGTTACAAGGATCATAGCATGGGAAAGCCCGTTTCCCGTGCTCTCTTACCATGGCTGTATATTTTGAAGTATTAAAGCCCATCAGTCAAAAACGCAGTCTGTCCTAGTTGTGAGAAACTGGCCTTTTGTACCAAGCATTTCTGTGACAAATGAAGGTTCAGCTCCATGAACCCCTCATAGCAGAGTTGTTTAGAATATTCTTACCTATCCCCTAATCGTGATTTATTTCACACACCAGTCAAATGTCTTAATTTGTTATACAATACTTCTTGCAGTCCTTTATCTGATGACATATAAGCCCATATGTACATACAATATATATGTGTGTGTGTGTATATATATATATATATATATATATTCACAAAAAACAGTTCACCAGCCACTGCCCCTCGTCGTTGCGGGTGCGTCCTCTGCGCGCGTGAAACGCGCTGATCAATAGCACAACACCAGTCTCCCAATTTCCAAAACTGTTAAACGAGTGCACTCCAAAGCCTTATATCAAGTCAAAGCAAAGGTTTCTTTTTATTCCATAAGATACAGCAAAAGTTGACAAACTATTTATATATATATATATACATATATAGATATGCGCCTATGACATACCATCGGTGGAAATTGTGTAACGGCTGCGCCAGTTCAAAGTCTAGTATCCATGGCTGGTCCCATTCTCTGGGTTGGTTCCGCGACAATCTTCTTTGCATTCCAACTAAGCCAAAGTCAAAGAAAAGCATGCAGGCTGCTTCCCAAGCCTTGCAACTATGCCCAGGAGAAGTCATGAGGATGTCAAGATGCTCTGAGGTCTCATTCATGGTCACGTACATAGGAACCATCTCACAACTAATTTCGTGGCAACCTGAGTTTCTGGGGGCATCAAAGATGTCATAACAGATTGCAGCATTTAAATATACCTTGCTTCACATATTCTGCACCTTACTGGTTCCCTCTGATGAACCACCAGATGTGTTACCAATGGCGGATCCTCCTTTGGTACCAATTGTGCCTTCTGAACCTGATTTGGTTCAGCTCCCCCCCCGCACCCCCCCGTGTCTTGAGACCCTCACGGGTATATAGTGCGCTTTATAAATGCTATGATTGATTGATTGAGAGCCAATTACTTACCCGGTGCCACGATCCATGCTGGATCCTGCCAAGTCAACACCAGCCAGGCACCAATGATGTCCAAGGAGGACATTGAGCCCATAGTTAAGTTTGACTCCGAACCGAATGAGTCCTGATCTCTAACCAAGCGGCGCATGAGCTCAGTGGCTACATGCCTAGCACCAATTCCTTCTGACTCAGACAAGACAATCTTTCCTCCTAGAAGAAGCCCACGTAAACAACTTTTGGGTAAGACTCGGACCAAACCCAACCTATATTTGGTTATAATGTGGATGGTTGTGATGTTGGATTTTACCCAACCATTTGATGATAACTTTTACATGGCCTTACAAAAGGGCAGTGGGCTAGAAATGTTCCCTTACACGGTCCTTCTACTGAGGAGTCAGCGTCCTTCGTCATGGTCAGTAGAAGGGCACCGAAGGTGTTACACCTGCATCTTCCTTCAGTTGAAGTTAAAACAAACATCCTTATAGAGATTTTGCAACCAGAACAATCCTCATCAGAATCTCCATTTCCTTTTGATGATACACTTGTTGTTACCCTCATGGGCAATTGAGCAACACCTTGCCCCCGCCCTCTAGTCATCAAATGAGTGGCACATTACCACAGGTGGCTCCAGGTGGCTCAGCCTTTTTGATCCATCATCATACTACAGAAAGTTTGGTGCTACAGGCCTCCACCAGCAGAATCTACTCAAACCCCTTCCATATAACCATGCCAGATACGGAGGTATTTGGGAAGAGAATGTTATCTTTTGCCAGCCTTGCCGTCAGATCTGCTGTTTGCTGGGAGACTTCTTCCATGCTTAATGGACAATGGTTGAAAGTTTGCCAGCAGTCCAGGAAGAATCCTGGGGAAACTTAGCACAGACCATTCAGAATGTTCAGGTTGTAGCTAAATAAGTAATCTGCTGTGAACTAGACACAACTGACTGCTTAGGCAGGGCAGTGGGCACTAGAGAGGTGCTGTGACACCATGTGTGGATGAGATCAACAGGATTTTCATATGTTGTCCAAGCATCACTTACGGATAGGCACTTTGACGGGTCATTTTGCTTTCGTGAGAAAGTTGACTCTACCCTGAGCACGTTAAAGTAAGTTGAGCAACTGTATGCCCGCTCTGCTAGGCAGTACCTGCAACAATTTTGAGGCAATGCTAAGGGTTTCGTGTTCAGACAGCACCAAGGTTCCCCACAGCAGAGGTAAGTAAGCCAGCAGGCAACATCTAGGCCAGCAGGGGCAACAAACTTCCCAGTTCCCAGAACATCGGCATACAGCATGATGCCCTCAAGTGAATCGCCTTCTTCCTTACAGGATGCACACACAGTATCTGGCTGCCTCCATTCACCTCCACACCCAAGGACATCATATGGACATCAAGGCATACCCCACGTATCTTCACTCAGCCCCCACCTTATTCAACACCTGTATGACCCCCTTCGCAGATGTCATCAGATTCCACGCCCTCGACATAATCTCGTGACACTCAACTTTTCTTCTTGCTCACCGAGGACTCCACCAATGCCAAAACACCATGACCAATGTAGCCAACTGGATGAGAGACTGAACTCTGACAGTTTCCTGCCGATAAAACTGTGATAATTTTAACACCGGTCCTTGATAATATGCCCCTTTATTCTTGTACAGCATCCAGAGAAGTTGCTTTTAGCGCTCCATTTTGCGTTCCCAAGGAATTCTATCTTAAAAATAAGGCCTACAATTTTTACAGCACCCAGATACAGACCTCGCCTGTCACTCGGTGATCAGTTACATTCCCTGGGCTATAAAGATCAGGAAGAAATATGCTTTGTCTTAATTTTCTCTTCAGGCACTTGACATATTACAATACCAATTCGAGACAGAGGCTCCACCATTTCTTTACAACAGTGCGGACCCTTTTATGAGGTGCTTGTTATTAAGTTAATGTTGAGGGAGCCCTCCGGTTTGTACTGTGCCTGTATTTTATAGCGATGTTCTAAACCAGAGGCCTGTGTAACATTATAAATTACAATACCTTTGTATATATGTAATGAAAATTGATGTTATGCATCTTTTATGTACTTGCTTTGAACATGCTAGTATGTTGATGTTTCTTTTTTATGTGCTTTTATGGTCAATGTTTGACAGAATAAAGTATTTTGACTGACTGACTAAACAAGCATTGGCAAAGCCAATAGGCCATGCCAATGCAAGTGCTAATGGCTTTGCCTAGATCTGTTAGCCATGTTGTACACCAGTGTGGCTGCTGTTCAGCATAGCTCAAAGTTAATGATGTGGTGTAGAGTGGCATATTGTTGCCTAGAGTAGAGTGGAGTGGCATAGAGTAGAGGGGAGTTCCATAGAGTTGAACAGCATGGTGTTGTGCGTTATGTTATGTTATTAGGATTTCTAAAGTGCAACAAAAATCCGGAGGTGTCTTTGCAATAGCCAACAAGCCATTTAATGACACAGAGGGAAGGAATTTGGAAGGCTAAGGAGAGTTTAAAGACCAGGTCTTCAGCAGTTTGCAAAAGGCCAGTGTTAGAAATGGGATGCTGCGTGAGTGACTGTTCTATCTGCCGTTACTGCTCTGCAGCGGTTTGATTCTGCGGCGGTTCAAATCATTGACATTGCTGCGGCTTGGGTCCCTGGATTCCAATTCCTATAATCACTCGAGATTCTGCTAGAGAAGGTACTGCCAGTACACTTTGCAGATGCTACATCTCACTTGAAGTCGGAAGACGAGCCCCGAAGGAAGACCGTAGCATGTTTTTTCCCCTTTATCAGAAACACTGGCTTCACACGTCCACTGATAAAGGCAGCCTTTGCTGTCAACAAGAGCGGGACTCATTCCCCGAGCCAACGCCAGGGGAGGTGACGTTGTTTCCTTGTGAATTACTGATTTGCGGGTCCCGCATCGTTGGCTTGCCTGTTGACCTCACGGACTGCTTGGGAGGTGTGCTGCTGGACGAGCAGGGCTGC
Source organism: Lissotriton helveticus (assembly GCF_964261635.1). NCBI lineage: Eukaryota > Metazoa > Chordata > Amphibia > Caudata > Salamandridae > Lissotriton > Lissotriton helveticus. The sequence continues at coordinate 1,731,780,900 of NC_136059.1, read as the reverse complement.
GAGCGGAGTGCGAGCGCTGGCAAGGAACTACCTTTCCCAGAAGCGCCGCCGCCCGGATTGACATCACCTGGGCTGCTCTCCCTGCCCGCCCCTCCCCATCTGCTTAAAAAACCCCAGCCTACAGTTCACCTTTGGGACGCTCTGCCGAGGACCCTTTGAGCACGTTGGGTTGCGTGTTCCTGTAAATTGCCTTGTAAATTGCTCCTACTTCTCGCGGAACCCGCTTCGCGGGTCCCGCATCGTTGGCTTGCCTGTTGACCTCACGGACTGCTTGGGAGGTGTGCTGCTGGACGAGCAGGGCTGCGAGCGGAGTGCGAGCACTAGCAAGGAACTACCTTTCCTAGAAGCACCGCCGCCCGGATTGACATCACCTGGGCTGCTCTCCCTGCCCGCCCCTCCCCATCTGCTTCAAAAACCCCAGCCTACAGTTCACCTTTGGGACGCTCTGCCGAGGACCCTTTGAGCACGTTGGGTTGCGTGTTCCTGTAAATTGCCTTGTAAATTGCTCCTACTTCTCGCGGAACCCGCTTCGCAGGTCCCGCATCGTTAACTTGCCTGTTGACCTCACGGACTGCTTGGGAGGTGTGCTGCTGGACGAGCAGGGCTGCGAGCGGAGTGCGAGCGCTGGCAAGGAACTACCTTTCCCAGAAGCGCCGCCGTCCGGATTGACATCACCTGGGCTGCTCTCCCTGCCCGCCCCTCCCCTTTACTCATAGTCCTATTAATTGCTTGATTAGCCCCGCTGCGCGGGAGCGCGCGGGAGTGACCGGGAGAAGCCCGGGATAAGGGCGGGCCGTCTGTGGCCGTCCGTGGTCGGACGAGGTTGGGCTGGGCCAGACCTCCTGGGCTTTGGCTGCGGATATATACTTGTTTTTCCTACCTTCTCTTCCCTTCTAGGTATATTGAGTTGGTGTCTATGTACCTCCCTTCTTTCATCCACATTATATATCCCCCTGTATAACTTGTTTCATATTCAGTATGCCTCTACGTTCGGGCAAAGATCGTTCTGTTGCCCTGCAGACGTCTAAAGGGGTGGTTTCTGGCCCCTTGGATGCCTTTATTACCAAGGCCACCGGGATATTGGAGAAAGAGATAGCTTTCGTAGAGAAAAGGCTATCAATAGATCTTGTCAACGGGAAACGTGCTTCCTTAGGGCCACTGGCTTTTGCCACTAGTCCGTTACCCCCCCCCTCTACCTGCTGTCAATTCTAATACTATTCCTGTCGTAGTTGATGTTCATTGTGGAGTCGAAGGCCATTCCTTGCCACGTTGTAGCATTGGCTCCGACAATAATGATACACTAGGGAGCGGGGAGGAAGATAGTGTGTTGTCAAATAGCCCATCTTTATTAGTCTCGTCCATTGAGGAAGAATCCACGCATAAAAATATTCCTGGTAAAAGGAAGCGGAACAAGGAACGACAGAGAGGGTGTGTGTCTAAATTGCCCAAAATGGCTAGTCAGCCACTGACAGTTAATGATCATGACGCATCTAGTGGCTCTAAAAATTCACTGCCTTCTAGTGTCCATGATACTCCTCTCTTTGCTCCAACAGGGGTCGCAAACCTTTGCCCTATAAGCATGGGAAGCAGTGATATTGATATACTTGCTAAAATGGAGGTTCTTTTCAAGACACTGTTGCTACCGGTCTTGGAAAGAACCAGGTTGATGAACTTAAAATTAGATGGACTAGAGACTCTTGTATCCACCAATTGCTGTCTACTTAAACAATTGGTAGATGACCATGTTACACCACATGCCCCTACCTCTGTTAGTAATACTAAGGCCCAGGGGAATAAACCTTGTTCCACCCAGGCCCCCTCTCATGTTAGACAGTCCCATAGTAATTACTCAGGGGAGAGTCCTAACACTTGTGCTATTCCTAAACCATCCATTACCACCGTGGCTCGCCCACTAACACATAAGAAGGCTAGCTCCAAACCCAATGGCTCGGTGCAGCCTAGTTCCTCTGCAATAGTATCTACCACGCAGGCTCAGACTCCCAATAAGGGAATGTCCAAACCTCCCCCCAACCCAGTAGGGATTTTTGGAGCAGTAGCTGGGCGTGTAAATACATATACAAATGCCAACCAACCTTCAAGGAAAACATCGAAAAGGGGACCACCACCAGCGGACCTTCCTATAGATGCTACGCCTTATACTATTGTTTTAACAGGCGTCGCACCTCTTAGGGAGGGTCACTTAGAATCCCATGGTGACCTTATGAATAAGGTCGCCTTTTGGTTAAATAAAAATCGTCCCCTTCCATCTTCCTCGTCAACTAAGATCTTGACTGTTCGCAGAGTAGATTGGATGGGCTATTGTAAGAAGGACTTAGAGGGCGATTGCATTCTCATAAACTTTCGGGATCCCTGGGTGGTAGGTTATATTCGTAGAGAGGCAAGGTTTGGGAGGCTGGGGGACGTGCAATCCCTGGATCTGAACTATTTTTATCCAAAGAGACCCGGTGTTCGCCGCACGGATTGTATCCCGATGCATAGATATGTAGGGAGGCACATGGTAGAGAGGGCACCCAACTCCCCTTTCTACCCTTTTTTGTCCAATCGGTTCGACTCTTTGTCTGGTCTTGAGGGAATTGATTGACTGCACTATGATAAAGGGCCAGTTAACCTTTGTACTGAAGTTAAAAGCACCAACTTGGTGGATTATGATTTAGATCAGGGCATTGATGAGGGTGCTCCAGGGGAAGGAAAAGACACTGCAATTCCAAACCCACATATACAGTCACCAGATACTTCATTGAGTCTAGCCACATTTACTGATGAGGAACTGGGGACCCTGGAGCCCACTATATCTCCTAGCTTAGTTGGATCGCTTAAGGTTGCCTCCTGGAACATAGCGGGTCTAAAGGGTCGAATAGACTCAGAGGACTGGGCCGTGTTCATAAATTCCTTTGATATCATCATTTTCCAGGAGAGTTGGGCCCCCGACCCCAATTATCGAGTAGGGTACCTGAACTTTTACAAACCGGCGATACTGGGCCCTAAAGGGAGAGCTTCCGGAGGGCTAGTGGTCTGGGTAAGACAGTCCATTGGATATAGACCAACTGAACTCATAGTGGCTAATTCTGACTTATTAGGAATCAGGCTTAGTAGGGCAGATAAGCAGGATATAATAATTATAAATATCTATGCCCGCGGACGCCCAGGTGGTCGCAGACAGACTATCATGGATGATTTAGACCTGTTCCTTGATGAAATAGGAAGGGATAAAACTATCTTTATAGCCGGGGACCTAAACTGTTCATTTGAACCACTGCTTAGTGTGGGTAAGGACTTGGGGGCAGCGGAAGATGCTGCTTGGGACATTCCGCCCTTACTCTTAGATAAGGGTGTGAAGGCAACAGAAGCGGCACTTCTCTGGCTAGGGTTGTGCCTGGAACGAGGTTACAGAGCCGCAAATGGGCGCACGCAATCTGACAAGGTAGGAAATCCCACCTTTAACAATGGGGTCAGTATGAGTAGGATAGATTATATTTTAAATAAAATAGAATTTTGGACACTGGTGATCGACATGGAGGTTGTGATTAGACCAGAGAGTGACCACAACCCCCTTTCATTAACCTTGAAGTTTGAAGGGGATAGAGGTGGACCCCCTAAAAATCTCTGTCTAACGTCTGAAGTTTTTCTGACAAATGACAGAAGAAGAGTTAGATGGTCTCGGGTTGTTGAAGACCCCTCCATACTCAATGGTATAGAAAGAGAAGTTTCGGCCACACTAAAACATATGAAAGCCCTCTTACATTCTTCGGGGGGCACTTCTCAGATAAGTAACCTCCATGACCTGTGCTTTTCAAAATTCAAAATCCTACTAACGCGACCATTTAACCCAAAGAAAGTAAAGGTACCAGGTCAACAAAATTCATGGTATAATAAGAGCTGTAGGGAAGCACATAGCAGCCTGATTAAGGCGATCAAAACTTGCGTCATTAATGATATTAAAATGTTTATGTTTATGTTTATTAAAACTTTTATAGCGCGCTCAATTACCACGGGGTATCCTGGCGCGGTGAGTGATTGGACAGCAAGAGTGAGGGATCCGGGCCTGAACAAGCTGTTAGAGGGGGGCATTGAACAGATGAGTCTTGAGTTCCTTCTTAAAAACAGTGATGGTCGGCGCAGCTCTAAGGAACAGGGGGAGAGCATTCCAAGCAGAGGCTGCTCTAACTGAAATAGATTGTCCTCCCAACCGAGCATATTTAAATTTGGGAGTGACCAGTAGGCATTGATTGGCCGATCGAAGGACACGGTTGGGAGTATAAAATGAGAACCGTTTCTGCAGATACGACGGTCCCTGACCATGGACTGCTCTAAATGCCAACACAAGAATTTTAAACAAGATTCGATGCGGTACAGGTAGCCAATGCAAGCTTCGTAGATGACTCCGCACACTCGACCTCCTAGGGAGAGAGAAGAGCAAGCGTACTGCAGCGTTTTGAATCACCTGTAACCGATGAACCAAATACGCGGGTAGACCACAGAATAAGGCATTAGCATAATCGAGCCGAGATAAAATCAGGGCTCGAAGAACAGCCTCCTTGGCTACCCTGGGCAAAAGAGGGAAGAATTTCCTCAGGGCTCGCAGAGTGCCAAAGCAGGTACCGGTCAGTTTTTTTATGTGATCAGCAAACTTCAAATCTTGACTGAACAAGACCTCCAAGTTCTTAGCTGGGCCTCCCGTCGCACTGGGACAGGGCAGGTCCGGGGGCCAAATCTGATCCTTGAAGTTGTCAGGGAAGGCGCCGAAGAATAAAATCTCGGACTTATCTTCGTTGCACTTAAGTTGAACTTGTGCAAGCCACCTGAATACTTCCGACAGACAATGTTGGACTGCTGATGGGTCAGACGCACCCTTAGGCCAGGTGAATAACAGCTGAGTATCGTCAGCGTAAGCTGTTATCTTGGCTCCCAGCTGTTCCGCCAGATATAGTAGGGGGGTCATATAAACGTTAAACAATAAAGGGCTTAACGTAGAACCCTGCGGAACTCCAGTTGACAGTCTCTTCGAGGCCGAAGAGTAAGAGGGCATCCAGACCTGCTGAGTTCTATCGCTCAAAAACGATGACAGCCAGTCAAGGGCCAGCCCAGAAATGCCAACGGCTCGCAATCTAGCGATAAGTAGGGCATGAGGCACCGTGTCGAAGGCGGCAGAGAGGTCCAATAAAATCAGGACCGCCCTGCCACCCCTGTCCAAGCACTCTTAGCAAATAGCAAACAAATAGCGCGCCAATTATATAAAAGAGCCCAATGGGATGCCAAGAAAGAATGGGACGAGCTGTTTTGGTCAGAGCTCCTTACGGCGAGCCAATCTTCCAATCAAATTAAATTTTGGGAAACCGTTAAGTGGGGCCTGAATCCTGATTCTAGAACCCCCGTTAATCACGTTTCTCCCGCTGAATGGGTGGCTTTCTATTCTTCACAGTTTAAGGCTCCACATACAGAGCACTGTATAGAACATATGATGGCAGCTTCTCCATCCTCCACTTCCTGTCCATCCTTAGTTTTTACTTCCTCTGAAGCAGAGTTGGCTCTCAGTGCGGTACAATCTGGAAAAGCTCCTGGAATGGATGGAGTACCAGCAGACCTTTTTAAAGTTAATTTACATATTTGGGTCCCCTACATAACTATGCTTATTAACGCCATTGCCAAAGGGGCAAGGATCCCAGTCTCTTTGAAAGGGGCGGAGATCTTGCCCATTTTTAAAAAAGGTGACCGATCGGCTCCGGGTAATTACCGCCCGATCAGTTTGATCGATACAATTCAAAAAATAACTGCAAGGATGATCCTTGTAAGAATTCAAGGGTGGATGGAACAGGTCAATATTTTATCTCCAATGCAAGCTGGTTTTAGATCTGGAACTAGTACAATTGATCAGGTTTTCAGACTAACTATGTTGTACTGGAAGGTCGTCCTGTTAGGTGGAGGGGTAATTTATGCCGCATTTGTGGATCTCAAGTCGGCTTTCGACCTTGTGCCCAGGGAGAAAATGTGGAATGCTTTTAGCTTAATGGGCATGCCGCCTGAACTCTTGAACCTAGTAATTAGATTTCATGAGGATAATTTTGCTAGGGTGAGATGGGGTAAGCAAGGGCAAGTGACTGACAGCTTCCCAGTAACACGCGGCGTCCGCCAGGGATGTGTGCTGGCCCCTACCCTCTTCCTCTTGTTTATTAATCAAGTAGTCGAGTTTTTTGCTGATACCCCGACAGATGCACCAACTTTGGGAGGAACTAAGTATCCGATGCTAATTTTTGCTGACGATACGTTGCTCCTCTCAAAAACTCGAATAGGGTTACAATCTGCACTTAATAGATTTGATGAGTTCTGCAGGGCTAATGACTTACAAATTAATATTAGCAAGACTAAATTCATGGTCTTTAGTAAAAATCGCCCCATCAAAAGCTCAGTTAGTCTAAATGGCGCTAGTATAGAACAAGTAGAGGTAATGACCTATTTGGGTGTGACATTAGACTATCGTCTCAGTTGGAAACCGCAGATTGAGACATCATACCTTAAATTTGCACGCCTCACGGGCTGCTTAAATCAGGAGCATAAGAAGTCTCATACCAAATGTATTGCTCCAGTACTTAAGATCTACGAAGCCAAAATTAATGCAGCCACATTGTATGGTGCTGACCTTTGGGGGTTTAAAGATCTAACCCTTTTGGTCAAAGCCCAAAATAAATTCTTGCGGAATCTAACATGTCTTCCCCAATCTACACATACAAAACCCCTGTTGTTAGATCTGGGGGTCAAGCCCATCAATGAGTTGGCCCGGTATCGTTTGGTGGCCCTGTGGCGACGGATTTGGACTTCTCCTGATCTTAGTCTATTTGCCAGTGAATTAGATGAGATAAAAGCAACATGGGGCGCCACAAAGATTGTATGGCTGAGGGAAGTGAAAATGGTTCTAGAAGAGATGGGTCTCAATCATCTTTGGGTCTCCCCGGGGACCTCTGTGTTCCCTTCTAAACAGGATCGTAAAGACCTGTATTGGGCCTCAGTTAAATATTCATCTATAGTCCAGTCAGACGACTCCACCAGTCTAACAGGCCTCTTCTTGACCCATAAGGTGACCCCCTCTCTGGAAATCTATTGGGATGTGATCACTAAGACCCTTGACCGGAAACTATACCACCAGTTCCGAGTGGGGTCTTTACCTATTAATTCTTTTACTATTAAGTGGTCCGTCAATTTATGTGTTGCATGCCCTTTCTGTCCAAACCATCCGGAGAGTCTGGGCCATTTTTTCTTCGCCTGCCCTGCTTACCATATACCTAGACTGAAATGGATTAGGCCCATTTGTTGTAGGCTAGGAGTTAAAAGGAGTGCTGAAGCCCTGAAGATACTCCGCACTAACACTTCTGAGCTGGTAGTGGTTGGCCTTGCTAAATTTCTTGGGCGGGCATGGGTTATTCGTACCAGGATCCCAAATGTATTTTAATCTTGAAATGTCTTTTTAAAATATGACAGCTATTGTATTTTTCTAACTCTAAAAGTCTTACCACATTGTTTAATATTATTTTTAAAAGATGACTGTAATGTTGGACTTTTTACAAATAACTCTTTTTTACGTTGTTGATAACTGATAATTGTGTCTTTTATGATTTTACTATCGAAATAAAGACTTATGAACTGAACTGAGAAATGGGATTTCTGGTTGGCTGAGGCTTGCGCCACAGCCAGGCAGAAACCATCACTCTAGTCAGGGCTTGGGAGTTACACGCCAAAGATAACCCCTGCTCACCCCCTTGGTAGCTAGGCACGAGCAGTCAGGCTTATCCCGGAGGCAATGTGTAAAGCATTTGCGCACACACCCACCAGCAACAACATCCCAGGCCCCCCACAAAATGAACTCCACACAAGGTTATATCAAAAATAGGCTTTGTATTATCAAAACACATCATATACATTGGGCCAACTGGCACGGGCAATATTTACAAGGGATTATGTACACCTGACAGGGCCACATGGACCACTGTCAGGATCATCACAAAGTGAACTTGGTAAAGGTGAACTAAAACATATAAGTAAAATAGGTCATAGAAAGTACAGTCAGTAAACACTGATAATCACTGCACTTGCAACAGTCAGTGCCATGATATCCATCATACACAGTATCCCATTAGTCTAACTACATTAGACCCTCACCACCTAAGTAAAACCTTACACTAGGGGGGGAAATCACACAGGGGAGTACAATCTCCCTAACAGAAACCTAAACAGGTAAAACAACCTCCTATGCATACATCATGTCTAGAGACATCAAACACAGGGTGCGCAAAACATACTACACACAGTAGATTTCCTAACACTCAAAGCATTAGCACATAATTCACATCAAGGTCCAGGTGGCGCCACTGCACCAAAACCTAAACATAGCAGCTGCCCACTACTTGCTGGGCGGCTGAGGACAAGAACAGGGCCTAACGCTGCAGCTGGCACTGAGTGCGACTCACTCCTGAGTCCAAAGACATGTCCCTAGAAAGAAAAACCTAAATGGTGCGGCATCCCCCTACTTACGGGGCAGCTGGGAACTCAAAATGGCGACAGGGGCTCTCACTAGCCCCTCAGGACACGATGCGCCAACGTTGGAGCCCTCTAGGCTCTAAAACAAAACATGTGCCCTCTGGAGCACTCTGGCTCCTCAGATACAAAGACTGCACAAAAGTTTGGAGCCCTCTAGGCTCTGGAAGAGGATGCGCAGAACGTGGGAGTGCTCTAGGCTCCAGAACAGTACTGCCCATTTTGGAGCCCTCAAGGCTCATAAAACAAATGTGCCCCCAGGTTGGCGCCATCTAGGCTCAAGGGATACTGGGGCCTCGTGGGAGCCCGCAGGCTATGAAAATAATCATGTCCCCCTGGGCCACTCGGGCCCCTTTTTAAAATAGGTGCCCCCTTGTGGGAGCGGCCCGCTGGCAGACGGGCCGCTCCACCTCGGTGCCTCGCTCGGGCACTACACGCACCATCTGCTCCTTCGGGGAGTGGAAGAGGGAATGCCCCCATGTCACCCGACCCAGCCCTAACTCACCGGGCTGTGGTCGGAGGCGTCTCTCCTCCTCTACATTGAAGGCTAAGGAGAAGCCAAAAGACTGCATCGGATTACCACAGAAATAGCAGTAATGACTTTCTTCGAGACCACAGGTCAAAGTCCCCAAATTGTCTTTCTTTTCGGCACCAACTCCTAGAGCTCATAGAACTCAATTTCAGGAAAAAATTACTCCATGTGTAGGAGGGCAGCAATATATTATAGCCACTTACCATTGTTCTTAGCTGTAATCATTCTTTTGTGTTTTACATCAAGCAAAGTCTTTCCTTTTTCTTTCAATCAATCATCACATGTTGGTATTTATTTCATAAAAATGTTCTTTTTATTCCATAGCCAATTTTCAAATCACTTTTGGGTAGACCCAGCCAACGCGTTTCATCCCTTACAGGGAATTCATCAGGGGAATTGTAAAGCTGTTCTTTCCTCAATCCTGTTTTTCAATTTCCTTTGTTCTTCCTTTATACATTGTTCACACGTTCTGCAAGCCAGGTGCTCCTCCCATGCTCATGTGCATTACGCACTGTTGCATCTCCGATTCAAAAGAGTGATTACAGCTACGAACAAAGGAAGTTAGGTATAATGTAATGCTGCCCTCCTTCAAATGAAGTGAAAGATTGTATTAGCCCAGCCAAAGGACTCACTTAAAGGTTGAAAAGTGTCAGACTAAGCGAAGAGCCCTGAGGAACCCCACAAGGGGGCAAGTAAGAACTAGAGACAAGCTCATTGATCTGCACCGACTACTTGTGACCGGAAAGAAAGTATGTCAGCAGATCCCAGGCTGAGCCACAAATACTTATTTTAATTAGTTGATCCAGGGTCAGCCAGTGACTGACCATGTCAAAGGCAGCTGCGAGATCAAGCAGGATGAAGGCTGCAACCCCTGCCTGATCTCCTCAGTAGCCCACACTAGGGCAGTCTCCGTGTTGTGGCCGCTATGGAAACCAAAGTGAGCAGCAGCCAAGAGGTTGTTAGAGTGGATGTTCATGATTTTTTCTATGATTTTAAAGGACAAAGGTAGAACACTAAGGGGCTTATTTAAAAGGCCCTTGCGCCACTTTTGAATCATTATTAACCTGGGAAAAGTGATGCAAAAATTGGCGCAAGGAGCTTGTAAATCTGCCCTTAAATAGGCCGGTAGATGATTGGGTCTTTAGGGTCCAAGGAGGCCTTTTTTAACAAGGAAAGCACAGACGCTTTCTTCCATGCAGCTGGGAATATGCTGGTCTGTGATAGAAAATAGTTGTACGATGAGGTGCAATGTCTTCTGCCACTAGCTTGGCTACCCTAGGGGGGCATGGGTCAGCAGGAAAGCTGGAAGATATAGATCTTAGTAGATTGGTGACCATTTCTAAAGGAGATGTGGTGAATTTATTAAAGCAATTCTGTTTGTCCTGGGACCAGGACAGGCTGTCGCTGCAGGTAAGGGAGGTGGAAGATGTAAATGTGTTAAATATTGGCTCTACCTTTTGCAACAAAATAAAAGTGGCCAGAGCGTTGCAAAAGGATTGAGTGGTGAGGCAGGAATTTTTAAGCCAATACTTAAACAACATGGTGATGGTTTGGAATTATTCCTTGCTGGAATTTTTGGCTTCTTTTATCTTCCTTGTGAAAAATGTGTTCTTTTCATTGGCGATTAGAGTTTTATAACAAGCTAGACATAGCTTGTATTTTGATTTTTCCTTACTTTGGGAGTTGGACCTCCATCTCTTTAGTTGTCTGCTACAGCTTTGTTTGAGCGCTCCAAGCTCAGGCGTAAACCATGGGCCTGATGAGTTGTTACGTTTGGTCCTCTACTTTTTTGCTGGGGCTAAGAGATTGGCTGCGGTGTCTAGCCATTCTTTATCTTGAGAGACATCTGTGTCAGGATCAGAGGAAAATGTGACTGTCGGCTTGTTAAGGGCTTAGGAAAAGAGATCTACTTGACTGTTGTGCCAGGCACGAGCAGTGGTAGTGGTGGGTATAGTTTTGAAGTTGAGACTGTGGGGCTGACTTACAAGGAAGTGCCGCATCGCGGCAATGCAAGCCCTTTGGCTGCGCCAAGCTGCGACACTTCCAAAGCACAGGAATGCAACATATTTACAATAATATGTCACATTCCTCTGCTCTCCCCTGCGCTGGCACACAAACTGCTGCCATGTGCTGGCATAGGTATTCTTGCACCATGTTGCAAGGATGCCTGCGTCATGGGATGATTGTTTTTGTGCAGGAAGGGGCAACTTCCTGCACAGAAACAATCACTACAGGTATTTTCCTCTTTCAATGCGTGCTGTAGAATGCAGCGTGCTTTGAAAGAGGAAAAAACGAGGAGATATGAAAAATTTCTCCTTGTTGCGCCTTGCTACGCCATTCCCTCGTAATTCTGGAAATGTGTCTTGTTCCATGGGTGTTGTGTGGGAACACCCACAGCAACACCCATGGAACGCCCCATTCAGGCAGGGTGGCTTTTCCTGTCCTTGTAAATATGGAGCAGTAACATGCGTCACCAGTACGTCACAAAAAGTGACATACTGGTGGCGCAGGGGGCTTCTAAATCTGCCCCTGGGTGTTTGATAGCAAGGTCAAAGAAGAATGCTTTTGGTCTGACCAGACTAAGGTGGGTGTTTTTATGTTGCTTAAAGCGTTGTTGTCTGTAAAGATCCCATCAATAGTGTGACCCGCCAGGTGGGTAGAGCCTACAACAATTTGTGAAAGTCCAAGCCCATCTAAGGTCTGAAGGAGAGCTAAGGTGTCAATGTCTTGGTGTGCCTCTAAGTGGAAAATGAAGTCCCCTAAAACTGTGAAATCAGAGGACAAGATGTGATCCTCAAGGAGGCACCGGATCACTTGTGTAAAGACTTGTCTTGGGCCAGCTGCATGTTAGATTAGCAAGCCCTTGAAAGTTTGAGTGTTCAACACTTCTATGTTAAGGAGGTAGCTTCACAGAGAAGTGAAGGTGTGGGGCTCCAGTTGACCTCTAGTTTTGCTCTGTGAACTATCGCAATGCCCACCCACCTCCGTTTAAGTGCCTGGTCTTGTCTGGCAATGGAAAAGCTATTAGGTAATGCTGCTAATAGGTCCAGGTTGCATGAGGGACCCACCATGTTTCCTTTATGAAAACCATAGCAGGTCCATAAACAGAAAGAATTTGGGGGCATATCATCAAGGCCATGCAATAGTTATCGCTCAGCACTCTTAGCGCGAGGATAAATATCGCAGGCCAACTCTGAATTTTATCGCAGAGATAGCGTGCTATCAGCAACGCTTATCTCCAAAGCGATCAAATTCAGAGCGCAAGCTGCCAATTGTTCGATTATCGCTGCAAATACCGTGATAATCGCACAAAGTTTGGCAAAGGCTTGCTGATAGGGCAAGGCATACTTAGCCATGTTATCCACCTTACATAGGATATCATGGCTAAGTCACTTTTGAAGCAGGCGTAAGGAAAGTAGCGATCACAGAGGTTATCTCTGCTTTGCTTGTCGCTCTGCAGGTTAGAGTGCCCATTGATAATTGAAGAAATGTCGCTTAGCGACATTTCTCCAGTTGTGTCAGGGCAGGAACGCCCACTTTGCATCTCATTAGAGATGCAAAGATGGGCGTTGAGGGAAAGGCCGATAATGCAAGGATTCACGCAATAGCGTGACCCTGCTGATAAGGCGATAAAATTATCGCCGCTTTCCGTCAGAAAACAGACGCTAAAGCAGCGATAATTTTATCTCGGGGCTTGATGATATGCCCCTTGGTGCTTTGTTTAACTAGTGATCTAGAGTTGATAAGCGTGCAAGATAAAGTACGAGAAGGAACAGTCGGCTCCGAATGTTTCCTAGTTGTTTGTGCCTGATTTATGGGCTCCTTTACGTGAGGTTAAAGCAGGGAGCATAGCCACTAGTACATGTGAGGCGCAGGCCAGACAAATGTGCTACGCATTGGCCGTAAGGAAGTTACAGTCATTAGACAATTAGGAGCTTCACCTTATTTACAAGGTGGCGTTGAACCAATTAATGTGGCTTAATGCCACCTTGTAAATAAGGCACCCTTTCACGCTGTACTTAGCGTGAAAGTGGTAAGCAATGAGTGTTGCGGTAAGCGTTCTGCCGCAGCACCTATTGATTTTGATGCTGCCCCATATTTACAAGGGTGGCATAATTATGGGGCAACGCCAAAATTAAGACCAGGGAAAACATGCTTTTCATATAGCGAAACAAGGAGGAATGGTTAATTTCTCCTCGTTTTTGCTGTTTCTATGTGTGCTGCTTTCGGCAGCACACATGGCAACAGCAAAATGCTATGAATAATTGTTTATGTGAAGAAGAGTGTCCCTCCTTGTACATAAACAATCATTTAAAAGTGACGATTTGCAACTTATATGTATGTTGCACAAAGCAGCACACATAGAAGTTACAAACCACCATTCAGAATTGTTCATGTGCAGGTAGGGACAGCTTCCTACACATAAATAAGCATTCCCTCAATGCAGGCACCCTTGCACTGTGGTGCAAGGGTGCCGTCAATTAATGCTAGGCAGCTGAATTAGGCGCCATTGCAGGGGTAAATGCAGAGGTGCACCGTAGTATTGTAAATACGGTGCATCCCTGCATTCCTAAGGTGATGGAGCGCGGCGTTGGCTATTTTGGGGCTAACCCGCGCTCCACCACTTTTGCTGTATATATGCCCCTTAGTGAGCTCACCAGGTTTAAGGGCAAGAAGCTCCTCAAGAGAGTAACAGTGTAGGCAGGAGTGTGAACTAAAATGGCCAGTGGGACAGGCGCAGTTTGGGCACAGATGGGCCTGCCTATGGCAGGCCAGTGGTGTGCCCACTGCGCAGACACACTGTGTAAGTCTTGAAATAGCCCGCCGCTCCAGCAGGAGGCATGGCAGGGGTTGTGGCTTGCCTGCACAGCAGCATTAAAACGATTGAGCAATTAAAATAGTGAAACCGGGGTCAAGCAACCGGTATATAGTCAGGTGCAGGCTACTCTGCAAAAGGAGTACTACTGGCAAAGTAAAGTGAATTGAACATAAAGGCAGTGCTACAATACAATACAATACGAGTGGATTGTCATAAAGTAGAATGGAGTGGTGTAGAGTGGAGTGGAATGGCATATAGTAGAGTGGCATGGTGTAGAGTAAGAATCTTGTGTGTGTACATAAAGGGAAGCTATACTAATAATAAATAAACATCCAAGGTGGAAGAAAAGATGAACCTCAGGACGTCGGCAACTACAGAAGAAACAAAAATGTGCACTTGCAAGGTCTGTTTAAGGAATCTGACATGTACATTAAAGGAAATTATACCAATAATACTCATTTAAAAAAAAAAGAAACTTAAAGGAGTTAAACTGGTGCTCTTATCAAACACTCAAATACCTTTCTATTTTCGATTGAGTACGCTCTATATAACACTGCAAAAAAATAAAAATAAAAAGCACAAACATGAAGGTATATGCTTGCTTTGGTTGCACCATAAACTGTTTGAACATAAAAAACTAGGGATAAAGAAATAAACATGCAATGTCCAAAAAAACCTACATTTGAGAAGGAGTGGTGTGCACTCCAAAGGACTGTTTAAGCTAAAGAAAAAAGTAGTTCCCACAAGAGAATCAGTGCAAGGGCACAAGTACTTGACGTGCTGACCACATAAAAGCAAGTATATGAGAGTGACAATAAAACCAACCAGTGGCAAGCATGCGCTGTCTAGGAGAGACTTAGAAAGAAATGGTGATTCGGAGGATGAAAGAGAGTGTTTCTCAGCCCAGTTGTGATTGATGCCCAGTGGTTAATAGCCACTTTTTTCAGTTTAGACATAAGCAAGAGCTGAGTCTAACCACTAGAAGATGGAGATATCCAGATAACGTGGCAAAGATTGCTACACAGTACACAACCAGTACCAAATTCTAGGTTTAAAAGATTTGCAGGTGATATAAAAGTAAGAATGTGGAATGGTCATGATGAAACATTTCTTGACGACAGACATAGGAGATGGGTCATAGCCAGTGCTTCGAATCAAAATATAGAAGTACAGGTGCTCACTATTTAGAGTGCCCTTTCGCTCCTGAGAAGTGTCTGTATTCTTCCACTAAATGTATTGTAGCATTGCTGAGAAGTGGAGGTACTCCACCTAGCAAATTAAAGAAGTTCAGGTACTCAGTACCGGATAGTACCTGCCCATTTAAAGCACTGGTCATAGCTAAGAAGACAGAGTGTGAAAGGTCACTAGAAAGGTCAGGTCGGGGGGGGGGGGAGATAGCTATCAGTTGGTATGCTCTTATTTTAGGGCCACAACTAGGTGAGGTGTTCGTGCAGTCTGTACTGCATGAACACCGGCAGCGCAGTGCAAAAGGGGCTGATGTTGCTTTCACCTGTGTATGCACGTTCTAGAGATCACTGGCACACGAGCATCCCAGAGATTCGATTAGAGCAGCAATGCTAGTAGCAGCTGGATGTCTGGGTACACAAGCAGCAAAACATTGTTAGTAGAGAAGAAAAGAATGTAAAATAACGACGAAATAAGAAATAGGATCTGTATATTCTATTAGGGAAAGGCAGTGAATGTGACTGTCATCTTGGAATATAGGTTTCAGTGTTGGAAAGGTTTGTCACAGCCTGGACACCAACATTGAGCCCAGCAAGAGTGGACGGGGATGTTCAGCAATAGGCATCAGGTGGATGACACCAGTGTAGAAACTGGCTGTTCACGGTCTAGTGTTCCTACAAAAGAGGTGTTTGCACCTGCCCTCCCTTGAGGTCTGGCTTCCACACTCACCCCACACCCATCCATCACAGGTGTCACCGGTCAGGTGACTTGCTAATAAAACGGGTGGGGCTCATGTGCCCTGGGACAACTTCAGAGTATCATACCATGTTGTCTGTGTGATTATTATAGCTGCATGGGGGCATAGAGCCCCGAACCTTGCATTGACGACGAATGGGTCAGCCAGGCATGTGAGCATGCAGCGGCCCTAGCATTGGGCATAGAGGGGGAGTAGCCTTTTCGAAGGCACCCTTACCAGCACACTGCAACTGATGGGCGAGGAAAGCGGTGCCCGTAAGTGAATTCCCCTGAAGTATGAACGGACAGCTGGCCAAATTTTCTGTCTACTGTGACCCCAGTGAGGCGGTTCCAAACCTGGCAAATCGACTGCTGACTCATCGGGCGTGAGGTGAGCCCCAGTAATGGGAGGGTGAGGCCACAAGCAAGGTGAAGGAAAAGGGGGCAAGGGGTTGCAGCCAGCACTGCGCTCAAGGTGCCCCCTTAAGCTGCCAACCCTCACTGCAGGGAGAGAAGCCTCCTTTGCCCATGAAGTACCCGAACAGGTGAAGAAACTGTACCGACATTGAGGTGGCTGTGGTGCCTGCAGGGGAGAGAAGAACCTGTAGGCTGTAAAGTAGTGGGCGCTAGGCCCACATACTTGCGAATGAAGCACACAGACACAGCTATAAAGTATGGGTTACTGGCCTCAAGCACATGCACTCTGGCCCTTTTATTGGCAGGGTAACCTGACCTGTGACGCCTGTGTTGGATGGGTGTGGGATGTGTGTATGGGCCAGCCCTTGAGGGTGGGGCTGTCAAAACAATAGACTGTGTCCAGCAGGACACAGCATTCAACAAAAAAAACAACCTGTGGGAATGAATGAGAAGACAACTAAAAATAACTGAAGTCTCACAGTTCTGATGTAGGTGCAGCTGGGGGCACTCGGGCATCTTGGCACGTATCCTACTTTAACCAGGTACATCTGGACACAAACACAGTGCTGATGAAGTCCTGATATTTCAGCTTTGCGACAGTACACCTTTGCGATGTTAGTCGGCCCAGCGTGCTCTTAATGTGAGGTAATTGGTGTCTTATAGTTCAAACGTAGGTTAATCAGGAGCTTTGGTGGAGTCTATTGTGAGCACTTGACAATTATGTTGTTTGATCCCTTGAAGACAGCCTTGGCATTCTGTGACCTGTTGAAGTCTCTGTTGCATGGCCTAGCTACTTCCTGGAATCCATTAGGCGGGCAAAGTAAAGTCCATCTCTCATGCATGGGGAGGCCCCTCGGATGAGTTGCCATGTGGTTGCCTGTGGGCTGCACTGAGGCTGCTACTTGTCTGCATCTGGACAGCCGCAAGACCACCTCGGAGCACCCGCCTAGTCTATCGTGCAACGTTAGGGGTGGATGTGTCCAGGTCAGAACAAGCTCTTGCAACCGGGATCAGGATGTAAGCC
The DNA here is from genome assembly GCF_964261635.1 of Lissotriton helveticus. NCBI lineage: Eukaryota > Metazoa > Chordata > Amphibia > Caudata > Salamandridae > Lissotriton > Lissotriton helveticus. The sequence goes on along the minus strand of NC_136059.1, from coordinate 1,731,763,644 downwards.
AGTTAAACAAATGGTCACTGGTTCTTCAGATCGTCACTCTGTTTGGCAATGGTGCAGGTCTCCAGTTGTGTTACTTGATGCTCCAGGGATGGTGGTGATGCACATGGCAAATGATGGAGTGGCTGCTATGGGACGACTTGTATGCTAGGTGGTGATGACTTGCATAGAGTAAGGGTGACTGGAGCATCTTTACAGTCATGCAGCTTGTCGGATAACTTGGTGCAGCTCTTCTTATTCGGCATGTGTGCTAGCAAGCAGGTATGCCATGTACTTTAAGCAGCTGGTGACAGGTGGTTGGATGGTCACACTGTAAAGCGTGGGGCAGATTGTTAGGGTTTGTGCACAGCAAAGAGCATGTCCCCTCTCATTGCACTAATGGTCTCTGTAATAGCTCTCTTTAAACATACTATTGAAAGCCTTTCATGTTATCGCAGCCCCTCCCTAAGACTTCTATATATGTTGCTCAATGTATTCACAAGTTTGGACATTGCTGTCTTGTTTGCACATTGGACCTTGCTTTTACCAATGCTTATTTAGAGCACTCCTCCCTAGTCCATGTGTTACTTCAACTCATTAGCATAATAACTGAAGCTCTGCACACCTGCTTGTGATAACCACACCCAGTTCTTCGTACCACACCCAGCTCTTCGAACCACACACAGCCCTGTCTATAAAAGGCAGCCCCTGAGCCTCACCCAGTGCTTGTGCTCGTCTACCTCCCACTTACCTGAGAACAGATCCTTCGGCGCTGGCACTCCTGCTCTCTCCAGACCTTCATTGGCTTCAACAGATGCGGCTGCTGGCTTTTCCTTCTTCCGGTTTCCGGCTCCTTCTTGCCTCAGCCCCTCTTCTGTCCACTGTAATCGACCTGCAAAAGAGAAAGAGGACAAGGTTAGACTGATCAGTATCCCTTTTCAGCAACAAGTAAGTGCAAAACTTTTTATTACCTGAAAGAACTTTGTCGGCGATTTCTGGATTCATGTAAAGACAATTTGGAACAAGATATCTCCCACAAACTTTGTGGTTCAAACCCTTTGTTACAAGAATACTTTGTGGAACTTTGTGAAATAAACATTGTTTTACTTGGAACTTTTTAAGAATCAAACAGAGGAAACAATTGACAGCAAGGCAAACAGTAAATCAAGGACTTGCACAAATTACCTGCTGTACTTTGATGTAAAAGTACAGTATTTGTTTTATAAAAAGTCTGGAAATGTGTGAAAAGTGACTTTGCTATTAAGAATTTAGGCTTTAGTTATATTAAGGTGAATGTTAGATGTTGGTAATTCTGATAATAATATTCGTTTGATTTTACAGAAGTTTTACAGTAATAGAAAGCACATCCCAGAACAGTAACACATTCCAAACCTGGAAGCTAAAGACCAGGATCCAAGAGGTACTTTTAGAAGAGAATTTCTAAATAGATTAAGGGTTAGTCAGGAACACATTTAGGGATAGGTTGCACTTATCTGTTCTTTGTTTATGTTTCATTAGGCACCAGTTTCTACAGAAGTCAGAGAGGGCCGCAGATTTTAGCAGCACTTCTACAGTGGAAACGCAAGAACAGTGTTGTCTTTTTTTTTTAATGTATCCACTTCCCCCCTTCCCTTGAGCTTCTGGTTCTTAGTGCACTGTTTAAAACTAGTGTGCTGGAACAAGCACTTTCAGGGTGGGGTCGGACTGTCTTCAACCTCCATCAGAATTGAACAGAAACTCAGGTGAGCTGGGCTTTAACACAGATACACACTTCACACATGTAGGCGGCTTACATTTGGTACTCCAGCTGAGCTATCTCCTGTGACGTCACCGCACCCGGTGGCGGGCTTATATTTTGAGGTGCACTAAGGTAATGGAACGAGTACTCGTTCGTGTCCCCTTGTTGACTTATTCTGTGCACCTGTGGTCGTCTGCTCTTCTGTGACAAGATTTTCACCCGCCTGTCTCCCCACTCCTTTTCTTCTTTGCAAATGTGGCAACACGCCTCGCCCTCTTCTTCCTTGGTTCTTACTTCCTGTGAAATGTGGCGTCTGGCCACATGTCTTCTTTGTAAATGTTGCAAAGTGGCGACACGCCACGTATTGCATGTCTTTTCTGCACATGCTCTGAAGGGGCGACAGGCCATGTAGTCTCACAGGGACTTCCTTCTCACTCTGTCATGTCCTTTGGACTACGCATCTTCTCCCACCACGGACCACTCGCAGGCCCAGTCCTGTCAGTAGGATGGGGGGTCGTCTCCGGTGCGTCAGCCATTTCATGGACGGCGGTGGAGGTAGGTGTGCTTTGATGGATCCATTCTGCAGAGCCTTCCATACCCTTCTTCTCCTCAACAAGGTATTCCGGCTGTAAGTCAGGATCTCTGTGGGAGGTAGGGCCTCCTCTCTTTTGCAGGGGACATGTGACTCTCCTCTTGCCTGTAATGGTCCAATGTGTGTCTTAATCTTAAGGCAATGGTGGGGGCACTCCCTGAATAGTCTTAGGCTGGCTGCGAGGTGGTGCTATAGGTGTGTAGATGATGATCTTTCTGCATTCAGGCCACACGGGACCCCTCCTCTGGGATCCCCTTTGTGTTTCACTCTATTGATAACTTCCTTTCCACCTTCTCTTTGCTCGAGGGCACAGTGCTTGCACCTCAAGGCTACGCCGTGGTGCTGGATCCTGCCCACATTCACTTGGCAGGGTTGGTCACTCCATGTGACACTCTCACTCACAGGCCAGTGGTGGCCATGTGTTACCGGAGGTGGCCGCCTGGTGCGGCCTCTGTCGTCCAACTTGATTTCTGGGTCTCAGAGGGCTTACTCTTCCCAGGGCTCCTGTCGGTGCTGTCAGAACTCCAGGTGCGGCTCTGTGCGCAACTCTAACCTCATGCTCTCAGTCCTTTTTTCATGGACGCCCTCTTCTGGTGCTTGGTGTGCCCGTTCTCCCTTGCAGTGATGGCTGTTCACCACTGGGGGCATGTGGCACTATCTGTTCAAGTGTGGTGGCATCACATCAAATAGCCACAAGCAGGGCACGCAGTGCGACTCTCTTTCTTTGGGAACTTCTCGTTGTGTGGCCTCTTCTCTCAGGCCAATTTGTAATCAGCCTTTTCAGGCTAGACAGGCTGATTAGCAGGGCCTTGCATGGGGAGCACCCACTTCTGCTGCTATACTTCCTTTCTTCTCCTTGGGCACTGCCTTCAGTTTCACTCCGTTCGCTGTCCCTGTATCCTTAGTAACTTTCTTGGAAGGGTCATGTAGTGTTCTCCTTTTCTCTTTCCTCGTGGAGGCTCTCGTGCCTGAGGGGATCCATGGGGAAGCTGTAGAATTATATTGTTAAGGAACGCTTACCTTTGAATATGAACCGTCTGGGAGTAAGTTGCATTGTACAGTTGCTGACTTCTGGAGGCTCTTCATGTTCGTCTGGTTGAGTTATCAATAAATTGAAGTTAAAACTTGCTACGTGTATCCTGGATTCACTACACGTTTTATGGCGACAATCTCAGCCAGATTGGACCCTCGCATTTACTGAAAGCGTCTATTTCCTTGAAATCGGCAAAGGAATGAAAGACATTTTGTTTCAAAGATTTTCGTTCAGCTTGACCTTTCAATGGATTGCTTCGGGCTAGAGCATTGGCTGCTCCAACGTAACTCTACCTTTTCTTTCATTTTATTGAGCAAAGCACTTCCTGCATTGTGATTGTGAGTTTTTAACCGTCTCCTCACTCCATAAAGTGCAACTGGCAGTCAGACTAATCAGTCCTTGTTGGATTTAATCTACTTCAAGGAAGAAGTCTGATGAGCGGCGTGAGTGATGAGTTCCCTTTGGTGCCTTTTGTGTTAAAAGCTGAGACTTTCCTTTTAAATGCAGTGTATGCAGAACTTTGCTCACACTTCATCTGGATTAATTTATCTGTGGTGAGTTTCATGGGGTGCCATCTATTTAAAAGGTGAGACTTTCTTGGATTAGTCCTACCATTGCGGGCGAAAACCATCAAAACTAAGTTTAAGTGTGCTGAATGGCTTTATTCTACGTTCTTGTCCTGTTGCTTTTTCAATTTTAAACGTACCAGATCGAAACAATATTTTACTGCTGATTTTAATGGATATTACACTAATATGATTTCCGACGCATGGATTTATTTCAAGGGCAGAATTAATACAAAAGTGTCATCTTGTGGTTTTCCTGCACTAATGCACCTGAACACTAAATACATGGGAGCACCTTAATTGATCATCGTCCTTCACTGCATAGTGTACGTCATTGGACCATTTTCTCAGTTGTGTCCCTTTACCATTGTGTTTAATAGTCTTTTACCAGTTGGTAAGAGCACCTTCTTCATCAAAACGGCCCTGTAGTGTGAATGTTTCTTAATTTGGATGTGCATTCAAGACTTATTTCCGCTGATTCACACAGCCTTTAAGGTGTTAGCCTCTGTAATTGTTCTCAACTGAAGTTGTTTCATGCGAAGAAGTACGCTGATTCGCACAGCTATCAAACTCTAATCTTTATATTTGATTCATTTTGGTCACATATTTCATTTCAAAGTGAATGGTTTTAAATAATCTTACACAAGTGTCTGTTTCTGATCAGCTTAGTTTATTTTTGAAAATGCTTCTTACTTTGTAATTCATGAATGTGAGTTAATTATATTGTAGGTTCTATTTAAGTTGCAGTAAATTTAACATAATTCAAGTTCAAAGTACATATTGCTGTATCACATTTTACCATGTCTACACCAACTACTAATATAACAGTAAATCCACCCAAAGAATTAATGTGCATTCCGGGAGACCCACCTGTTCCTTAAGTACAGTGGAAAGAGTATTTCATTAATTATTTATTTACTATTGACCATGAAAATAAGTTAACTGCTGAGATAAAAAAAAAAGGTTTATTAATGCAAAGTTTAGGACCTGAAGGTCTGAGAATATACAACAAACTTAGTAAAGGCACAGTGTCTGGTGATGAAAATGTTTTTAACCAATCTATTAGACATTTGGATAATTATTCTTCTCCAAAAGTATGTATTGGTGTTACTGGTTTCAAATTCTTCCAAAGGAAACAACTTAAGAATGAATCTTTTGATGATTGTGTTACTGCACTTCAGAAACTTGCAATAGATTGTAGATTTGGTGTTATAGAAGAAGAACTAATAAGAGACCAAGTGGTCATGCACACGTTTGATTATTCAATACAAGACAGGTTATGAGTTAATGGTGATAACTCTCGTAAAGATGTGCTAGCAGTTGCTAGGAAAGCTGAATTTGTCTGGTAGATGTGCAAAAGCTCTCAAAAGTAAGAGTTCTGATAGTGTACAACAGGAAACAGTTGCGAGAATCCTGACTAACAAATATAAATATAATTCCACTTCTAAATCTTTTGTTAAGAAAGGTAGACATTCCAGTGAAAAACAATTCAGATGTTACCGATGTGATAGCAAACATCACCTAGCTAACAATAAAAAGTGTCCTGCCTTAAGACAAAGATGTACGGTTTGTAAAAAAATTGGTTCCTTCAGCAGTGTTTGTCATGCTAAGAAATATGGTAAAGATAAAGTTAAGTGTATTGAGGAGGGCCACACCTCTTCCAATAATGAAGAAAGTGATGATGAACCTTGTTTTGCATCAGGCTCCATCAGTAAAGTGGTCCTCAATATTTCACATTCCAATGATTCTAACAAACCTATGTGTTCTATTGACCTACACATTGCAGCTGATTCTGGATCTCCTTTCACCATTGTAAATGAAGCTGTATGGTCTGATAAATTTGTAAAGAAACTTGGTTCTGATCTACTTCAACCTGATATTGCTCTTGAGAGTTACACTGGTGAACCAATTGATCTCTTAGGTTTTAGGAACCTTATGTTTAGGTTCAAGAATAGAAATGTACTTTGTAAACTTAATGGGCCCGATTCACAGAACTAACTTAAGACAAAATCCTAAACTTACTACCATTTGGGTATTCACAGAAGGCACTTACTCATTTTGGTATTCACAGAATGCACTTACTCATTTCGGTATTCACAGAAGTTAGGAGTCCTAACTTTAGGACTCTTAAATGCCTTCTGTGAATACCGAAAGTCTTAAAGTTAAGATTTTTATCAATTTAGTAGTAGTAAAGTTAAGACTCCTAACTTTAGGACTCCTAAATGCCTTCTGTGATTACCGAAAGTCTTAAAATTAGGATTTTTCTCAATTTAGTAGTAGTAAAGTTAGGACTCCTTACTTTTGGGCTCCTAAATGCCTTCTGTGAATACCGAAAGTCTTAAAATGTTTTTTTTTCTCAGTTTACTAGTAGTAAAGTTAGGACTCCTTACTTTAGAACTCCTAAATGCCTGCTGTGAACAATGAAAGTCTTAAAATTAGGATTTTTCTCAATTTAGTAGTAGTAAAGTTAGGACTCCTAACTTTTGGACTCCTAAATGCCTTCTGTGAATACCGAAAGTCTTAAAATTGGGTTTTTTCTCAGTTTAGTAGTAGTAAAGTTAGGACTCCTTACTTTAGAACTCCTAAATGCCTGCTGTGAATACCGAAAGTCTTAAAATTAGGATTTTTCTTAATTTAGTAGTAGTAAAGTTAGGACTAAATCCTAATTTTAAGACTTTTGGTATTCACAGAAGGCATTTAGGAGTCCGAAAGTTAGGAATCCTAACTTTACTACTACTAAATTGAGAAAAATCCTAATTTTAAGACTTTCGGTATTCACAGCAGACATTTAGGACTTCTAAAGTAAGGAGTCCTAACTTTACTACTACTAAACTGAGAAAAAAAACCATTTTAAGACTTTCAGTATTCACAGAAGGCATTTAGGAGTCCAAAAGTTAGGATTCCTAACTTTACTACTACTAAATTGAGAAAAATCCTAATTTTTAGACTTTCATTATTCACAGCAGGCATTTAGGAGTTCTAAAGTAAGGAGTCCTAACTTTACTACTACTAAACTGAGAAAAAACCCAATTTTAAGACTTTCAGTATTCACAGAAGGCATTTAGGAGTCCAAAAGTTAGGAGTCCTAACTTTACTACTACTAAATTGAGAAATATCCTAATTTTAAGACTTTCGGTATTCACAGAAGGCATTTAGGAGTCCTAAAGTTAGGAGTCTTAACTTTACTACTACTAAATTGAGAAAAATCCTAACTTTAAGACTTTCGGTATTCACAGAAGGCATTTAAGAGTCCTAAAGTTAGGACTCCCAACTTCTGTGAATACCAAAATGAGTAAGTGCATTCTGTGAATACCAAAATGAGTAAGTGAATACCAAAATGGTAGTAAGTTTAGGATTTTGTCTTAAGTTAGTTCTGTGAATCGGGCCCTATGTTTCCAAGAAGGGTCCTTCTGTTCTTGGATGGAAAGATCAAAGGAAACATAACATCATTCTTGATCCTAACAGTGTGGAACAAGTCCTCATTTTAGATGAAAGTGAATGTTTAGGTAAAATGTTATGTGATAAATTTCCTGCGATTTTCTCAGGTTCGTTAGGCAAATTAGAAGGTTTTGAACACCAAATCCACCTAAAAAATGATGCTTCTCCCAAAATTCACAAACTTCGCAATATACCTTTTTCGGTTAGAGAAGAAGTGGAAAAAGAGTTATGTAGGCTGGTAAAGGATGGTGTTATTGAGCCTATTGATGTCTTCCCAATTGATTTATCCATTGGTCGCCGCGAGAAAGTCCAGTAGAAAGCTCAGGCTATGCATTGACTTATGCTATCTTAATGAGAATATTTTAATTGATCAGTTCCCTTTACCAAAAATTTATGAAATGCTTACAAAAACTAAAGGTATGGAGATTTTCTCCACCATTGATCTTTCCCAAGCTTATCACTAGATATCCCTCACTAAAGATTGTAAAAATCTTACTGCTTTCATTTCACATATAGGATGCTTTCAATACACTATAATGCCTTTTGGCTTAGCATCTGCTGCTGCGGTACTTCAACGATTAATGTTCAGAATTTTTGGTCATCTGGATTATGTACTCATTTTTCAAGATGATATTCTTTTCATGGGCAGAAACAGTAATGATCATAAAACCAAGCTGCTCCATGTACTTTATCTTATGAACAAATTTGGTTTAACTGTGGAATTTTCTAAATGCAAGTTTGCAGCTGGTAGCGTAAGCTATCTGGGCGATGAAATTAGCGCAGTGGGTATTCATCCCTAAGCCAAATTGGTTTCAGCTATTATAGATGCCCCCACCCCGAAGAATAAAGATGAAATGAAGTCTTTTTTAGGACTTGTAGAGTTTTTCCAAAATATGTCAAGAACTTTTAAAATAGAACTTTTCAGATTAGACAACTTCTTAAATCTAATTCCCAATATGAGTGGTCTACTTCATGTCAGAAAGAATTTTCAGATATTAGGAATGCTGTTTCTTCAGCTCCTGTCCTTCAAGGTTTTGATCCGTGAGGAAAAAACATTATCACCACTGATGCCAGTGGTACTGGCATTGGAGCTATTTTATCTCAAGTTGACTAAAAAGAATCCATTGTGGCTTATGCATCTAGACTTTGTCTCCTGCTGAGTGCAAGTATGATGTTATTGAATATGAAGCTCTCACTTGTGCTTGGGTATTTGAGCATTTTCACACTTTTGTCTGGGGTAAGGAAGTTACTGCTAAGTGTGACCATAAACCGCTGGTTAAAATTCTGTCTAATGTAGGCATGTTCAATGTGTCGGCCAGGTTAGCACGGATATCCATGCGACTATTAGATTTTCTATACAAGATTGAATACTTACCTGTGAAGAAAAAGGCAGTTGCTGATTTTTTATCACCCTTACCTGTTCAGATGGTTGAGAACCAGAATGATCTCATAGATACGGTTCAAGTTGCTTGGTTGTGGGATCATGGTCTGGATTCAGTACAAAACGAAGAGTGGAATGATGCCTTGACTAAAAATAACTGCATAAGGAAAGTGCTAGAATTTGTGTGCAATGGTTGGCCTCACAAAATGGATATTAAAGAATTAAAAGCCTATTGGGACGTCAGGGATCAATTATCTTCCTTCGATGGTAACCTTATGAGAGGAGATAAAGTTGTTTCTCCGTTTGATTTAAGAAATAAAATTATTTATTTATGCCATGATGGTCATCTAGGTATTTTAAAAATAAAGTCTATTGTTAGAAGCAGATATTGGTGGCCTGGAGTAGACATTGAGGTAGAGAGAGTTGTTAGAGACTGTGGTTTGTGTTCTTCTGCGGATAAAACATTAAAAACCTTGAGACCACCTATGGTTGAGTTTATGTGCCTGGATTCACCCTGGAAGTACGTTGCTGTGGACATTATGGGTCCTGTGGGCAGTTCTGAAAAGTATGTCATTTCTATGATAGATATGTTTTCTAAATGGCCTGTGGTCAAAGTTATCAGAAAATTGGATACAGACACAGGGTTAGCATTCTTTGATGACGCTTTTCTTAGTGAGGGGACACACTCAGTGATCATTAGTGATTATGGTGTACAGTGTACTTTGGATACAATGACCAATTATTTGTCAAAATGTGGGATACAACACAAAAACACTTCCCTGTATAATTCCAGTGGTAATGGCCTAGTGGAAAGGTATAACAGAGTTTTTAAAGGTACCATTCAATTGGCTTTCAAAAATAACATTCCCTGGGAGACACAAATGTTTAAAACTCTGTGAACTTATAGAGTTTCGATTGTAGATTCCACTAAATGTTTTCCATTTGAGCTTATGAGAGGTAGAAAACCCAGAGCCAAGTGGTATCCAAGTTGGATTAAAAGCAAAGGATAAGTGAATTGGTCTTCTTCTGATATAAAAAACAATCTTTTTCTTAAACATGACAAGTACAAACAGTTTTATGACAAGATACATAACCCCCAAGATGTTAGGCTTTCTATAGGCCAATGGGTCAAAATCAAGAAGCCAGGTTTTGTGAGAAAGAATGAAAGCAGGTTTTTTGAACCTCAGCATATTACTGAGTTAAGGAAAAATGCTGTCATTCTGGAAGATGGGAAATGTTGGAATCTCAAAAGAGTCTGCTTATGCAAAGCTCCCATTGCTTTTGATTCTGTTGACAACAAATCGTCTGTCTTGCAGGATGCCTTTATTTCTCTACAGGATTGTCCTGATCAAGAAAGGGAAATCCCAGTTTCTGATGATGGTTCACAGGTTAAAGATACCAACACTCGAGAAAAAAGGATCATCAGACGTCCAGTTGTTTTAAATGATTATGTTTGCAATTAATGTATTTATTACTATTGTTTGGTTTGTCTGTAGAGGAGAGGATGTGTAGTGTTCTCCTTTTCTCTTTCCTCGTGGAGGCTCTCTTGCCTGAGGGACTCCACGAGGAAGCTGTGAAATTACATTGTTAAGGAACTCTTACCTTTGAATATGAACAATCTGGGAGTATGTTGAATTGTATAGCTGCTGACCTCTGGAGGCTCTTCATGTTCGTCTGGTTGAGTTATCAATAAATTGAAGTTAAAACTTGCTACGTGTATCCTGGATTCAATACAGGTCAGCTTTGGGCTTCTTGGAGTTGTGTCTCTATAGGGGTTCTCTGTCTCTCCCCTTCAGACGACAGGCTGCCTACAGGGGCATGTGGTTCTCTCTTCTAACAGTCTTTTGCTGTAGTGCTAAACGAGCAGTGCCTAGAGTGTTACGGGGCCTCTCTTCCTTCTACTGCTTGCTACCTTGGCACATGGCAGCCTCACATGCAGGCAACTCTGCAAGGGTTTCTTGCTACTTTCTCAGGGCGGGACAGTGCTTTCATCAGTATTGCATTGTCTCTACCTTGTGCCTGAGGAGGAACCACTGCAGGTTTCTCTTCTTCCAACATGATAATCACTAGGGCCGTGCAGTACTCATAGTTTTGTTTTTCATGGAAAGGCACGAAGCTGCCTCTCCCTTCACCTTGACAGTAGGCTACCGCAGCCTTTCCCAGTGCTGCAGGTCTTTTCTCTGGAAGATGCTGACTTGAAACGGGTGCAGTAACCAATAACGGCCAGTAGGTGTCACTGCCACGCTTCTGTTCATAGTCCGAGGCAGTCTCTCCTGAAACTGAGGGCCATGCAGCTTTCACCTGCGAAAGGGGGGAGCTAACCTCGCTGATGCGGGCATCCAGATGAGGTAACTGGTGGGGGGGCTGAGGGCTCTGTAATCATGTTTGGCGGTAGGGCGGCTTGTCTATAGGGCACAATTGTCTGTTTTTTTATTTTATTTTCTCAGTGTTGGGGCGCAGTTGCACAGTGGTGGAGCGGGCGCTGGAGATGCTGGTGGGCAGTGCTTGAAATGGAAAAATAGTAGTGCAGGTACTCTGGCACCAGAGTACCTGCCTGTTTCTGAGAAGTGCCGGTACTCTTCCATGAAAAGTATTACGTCACTTTTGAGAAGTGCCGGTACTCTCCCTCTCAAAATAAAAAAGTGCCGGTACTCTGTACCGGACAGTACCAGCCCATTTAAAGCACTACTGGTGGGTCTTTACTGTGTCCAAAGAGCCGCTTGTATTTTTCATTGACTTCGCCCTGTCGTGCCGCCGCATTTGATTCAGTCATTAGATGGCGTGGTAGCCGCTTCTCTTCACAAGGCCGCGGAAGCTTCCCTAGCAATGCGGGCCTCTGGAGGTGCCAGTGTGGAGATTTGAATCCAAGGGCGCCTTCACTTCCTATTGTAGGGGCCGGCAGTGTGTCCCTCCACTCCGCATGACTGGCAGGCATACTTCCCACTCCTCCGACCTACCGCTAGGGCACAGTCCATTGGGGCAACTCTGCTGGCTTGAGCATGTAGTGTTGGGCCTTAGGCCCACATCATGTAAATGAGGGACACAGACATCGTGAAAGTTAGTGTGATAACTAGCCACGAGCACGTGCACCCGGGCCCCTTTTATTAGTGGGGTCACGTCACTCGTGACACCCGTGATGGATGGGTATGAGGGTGCAGTGTGTCCAGCCCTCAAGGGAGTGGCTGGCATTACAACTTCCTGCAGGACACTAGAACATGTCTTGCAGGATATTACATTCCTCCCCAACTTTATTGAGGAACAAACACAGTGTTAGTCCAACCTGTGGGGATAAAACAAACAGTTAACTAGTTACCACAGGGTCCATCAGTCTCTAGAGTAATGTAATTGTAATTCTGAAGCTTATAAAGCGCATGGTTACACTTACCAGTGTGTCCCCGCGCTGAATAAACCGCTGACGAACCCGTCCTGGCCTGTTCCTGTGAGGCGCCCAACTCCTGGGCACCCCCCTGGTGAAGCCAGGCATCCTTAGCGATTAGGGGCGGTGTGGAGACTAAGCAAGCTATTGCCCAGAGTTGCAGCGTGGGACCCCATGATTAGAGTAGGCACCGTGCCGAGAATTATCGGGTCCGCGGACATTTGAGCTCAAGACCCTGCCACGACAGGAATTGAACCCTGGTCCCAGGCCAGTCCTCTGCATCAGGGTCTGCCGCTCTAATCAGTGAGCCACACTCCTCCACAAAGTTAGGTGTCCGGACGACACTAGACCTGGGCTGGTGACTTTGCTTGCAGCAGAACCTTCTCGGCGGGCACCCGTAGTTTAACCTGAGGGGCTTAGGACACGACCGCTGGCTTGGAGACGTCCACTGCATACCGTCAGTTCACTGATGATGACAAGTCTTGCTGCCTTGCCTGGATTCCACTTTGCTGACGTCAGTGATGGTCTGTGGTGGGTTCTAATAGTTCCTTGTAATGGGTTGCGTCGTGAACATGGATGGAGTCCCAAGTGAGAATTCACAGAGGTGTTGCTGGGCCGACTGTCTCTGTTGAACTGCTTGGCCGTGACCGGTAACATGTCGGTGGGGCAGGGTCGCTTCTCGCTCTCCAACCTGGGGAGGCCCGTTGTCGGGTTGCTGCGGTACTGTAGGAGGGCTGCGCTGAGGGCTGCTTGTGTGCCATCTGGGGGCAGCTGCAGGACCGCCGAGGAGCCGTTACTTAGTCGCACGCCCAACTCCTATGGGTGGATGTGTCTAATATAACAGTAAATCCACCCAAAGAATTAATGTGCATTCCGGGAGATCCACCTCTTCCTTGGGTACAGTGGAAAGAGTATTTCATTCATTATTTATTTACTATTGACCATGAAAATAAGTTCACTGCTGAGATAAAAAAAAAAAGGTTTATTAATGCACAGTTTAGGACCTGAAGGTCTCAGAATATACAACAGACTTAGTAAAGACACAGTGTCTGGTGATGAAAATGTTTTTAACCAATCTATTAGACATTTGGATAATTATTCTTCTCCAAAAGTATGTATTGGTGTTACTCGTTTCAAATTCTTCCAAAGGAAACAACTTAAGAATGAATCTTTTGATGATTGTGTTACTGCACTTCAGAAACTTGCTATAGATTGTAGATTTGGTGTTATAGAAGAAGAACTAATAAGAGACCAAGTGGTCATGCACACGTTTGATTCTTCAATACAAGACAGGTTATGAGTCAATGGTGATAACTCTCTTAAAGATGTGCTAGCAGTTGCTAGGAAAGCTGAATTTGTCTGGTAGATGTGCAAAAGCTCTCAAAAGTGAGAGTTCTGATAGTGTACAACAGGAAACAGTTGCGAGAATCCTGCCTAACAAATACAAATATAAATCCACGTCTAAATCTTTTGTTAAGAAAGGTAGACATTCCAGTGAAAAACAATGCAGATGTTACCGATGTGATAGCAAACATCACCTAGCTAACGATAAAATGTGTCCTGCCTTAAGACAAAGATGTACGGTTTGTAAACAAATTGGTCCCTTCAGCAGTGTTTGTCATGCTAAGAAATATGGTAAAGATAAAGTTAAGTGTATTAAGGAGGGCCACACCTCTTCCAATAATGAAGAAAGTGATGATGAAGCTTGTTTTGCATCAGGCTCCATGAGTTAAGTGGTCTTCAATATTTCACATTCCAATGATTCTAACAAACCTATGTGTTCTATGTCTATTGGAGGTATTGACCTACACATTGCAGCTGATTCTGGATCGCCTTTCACCATTGTAAATGAAGCTGTATGGTCTGATACATTTGTAAAGAAACTTGGTTCTGATCTACTTGAACCTGATATTGCTCCTGAGAGTTACACAGGTGAACCAATTGATCTCTTAGGTTTTAGGAACCTTATGTTTAGGTTCAAGAATAGAAATGTACTTTATAAACTTTATGTTTCCAAGAAGGGTCCATCTGTTCTTGGATGGAAAGATCAAAGGAAACATAACATCATTCTTGATCCTAACAGTGTGGAACAAGTCCTCATTTTAGATGAAGGTGAAAGTTTAGGTAAAATGTTATGTGATAAATTTCTTGCGATTTTCTCAGGTTCGTTAGGCAAATTAGAAGGTTTTGAACACCAAATCCACCTAAAAACAGATGCTTCTCCCAAAATTCACAAACTTCGCAATATCCCTTTTTCGGTTAGAGAAGAAGTGGAAAAAGAATTATGTAGGCTGGTAAAGCATGGTGTTATTTAGCCTATTGATGTCTTCCCAATTGATTTCTCCATTGGTCGCCACGAGGAAGTCCAATAGAAAGCTCAGGCTATGCATTGACTTATGCTATCTTAATGAGAATATTTTAATTGATCAGTTCCCTTTACCAAAAATTTATGAAATGCTTACAAAAACTAAAGGTATGGAGATTTTCTCCACCATTGATCTTTCCCAAGCTTATCACTAGATATCCCTCACTAAAGATTGTAAAAACCTTACTGCTTTCATTTCACATATAGGATGCTTTCAATACAATAGAATGCCTTTTGTTTTAGCATCTGCTGCTGCGGTACTTCAACGATTAATGTTCAGAATTTTTGGTCATCTGGATTATGTACTCATTATTCAAGATGATATTCTTCTCATGGGCAGAAACAGTAATGATCATAAAACCAAGCTGCTCCATGTACTTTATCTTATGAACAAATTTGGTTTAACTGTGGAATTTTCTAAATGCAAGTTTGCAGCTGGTAGCGTAAGCTATCTGGGCCATGAAATTAGCGCAGTGGGTATTCATCCCTAAGCCAAATTGGTTTCAGCTATTATAGATGCCCCCACCCCGAAGAATAAAGATGAAGTGAAGTCTTTTTTAGGACTTGTAGAGTTTTTCCAAAATTTGTCAAGAACTTATCAAATAGAACTTTTCAGATTAGACAACTTCTTAAATCTAATTCCCAATATGAGTGGTCTACTTCATGTCAGAAATAATTTTCAGATATTAGGAATGCTGTTTCTTCTGCTCCTGTCCATCAAGGTTTTGATCCGGGAGGAAAAAACATTATCACCACTGATGCCAGTGGTACTGGCATTGGCGCTATTTTATCTCAAGTTGACTAAAAAGGGTCAGAATCCATTGCGGCTTATGCATCTAGACTTTGTCTCCAGCTGAGTGCAAGTATGCTGTTATTGAGCGTAAAGCTCTCGCTTGTGATTGGGTATTAGAGCATTTTCACACTTTTGTCTGGGGTAAGGAAGTTACTGTTAAGTGTGACCATAAACCGCTGGTTAAAATTCTGTCTAATGTAGGGCATGGTCAATGTGTCGGCCAGGTTAGCACGGATATCCATGCGACTATTAGATTTTCTATACAAGATTGAATACTTACCTGGTAAGAAAAATGCAGTTGCTGATTTTTTATCACGCTTACCTGTTCAGATGGTTGAGAACCAGGATGATCTCATAGATACGGTTCAAGTTGCTTGGTTGTGGGATCATGGTCTGGATTCAGTACAAAAAGAAGAGTGGAATGATGCCTTGACTAAAGATGACTGCATAAGGAAAGTGCTAGAATTTGTGTGCAATGGTTGGCCTCACAAAATGGATATTAAAGAATTAAAAGCATATTGGGAAGTCAGGGATCAATTATCTTCTTTCGATGGTAACCTTATGAGAGGAGATAAAGTTGTTTCTCCGTTTGATTTAAGAAATACAATTATTTCTTTATGCCATGATGGTCATCTAGGTATTTTAAAAATAAAGTCTATTGTTAGAAGCAGATATTAGTGGCCTGGAGTAGACATTGAGGTAGAGAGAGTTGTTAGAGACTGTGGTTTGTGTTCTTCTGCGGATAAAACATTAAAAACCTTGAGACCACCAATGCTTGAGTTTATGTGCCCGGATTCACCCTGGGAGTAAGTTGCTGTGGACATTATGGGTCCTGTGGGCAGTTCTGAAAAGTATGTCATTTCTATGATAGATATGTTTTCTAAATGGCCTGTGGTCAAAGTTATCAGAAAATTGGATACAGACACAGGGTTAGCATTCTTTGATGACGCTTTTCTTAGTGAGGGGACACCCTCAGTGATCATTAGGATAATGGTGTACAGTGTACTTCGGATACAATGACCAATTATTTGTCAAAATGTGGTATACAACACAAAAACACTTCCCTGTATAATTCCAGTGGTAATGGCCTAGTGGAAAGGTATAAAAGAGTTTTTAAAGGTACCATTCAATTGGCTTTCAAAAATAACATTCCCTGGGAGACACAAATGTTTAAAACTCTGTGAACTTATAGAGTTTCGATTGTAGATTCCACTAAATGTTTTCCATTTGAGCTTATGAGAGGTAGAAAACCTAGAGCCAAGTGGTATCCAAGTTGGATTAAAAGAAAAGGAGAAGTGAATTGGCCTTCTTCTGATATAAAAAACAATCTTTTTCTTAAACATGACAAGTACAACCAGTTTTATGACAAGATACATAACACCCAAGATGTTAGGCTTTCTATAGGCCAATGGGTCAGAATCAAGAAGCCAGGTTTTGTGAGAAAGAATGAAAGCAGTTTTTTTTTACCTCAGCATATTACTGAGTTAAGGAAAAATGCTGTCATTTTGGAAGATGGGAAACGTTGAAATCTCAAAAGAGTTGCCTTATGCAAAGCTCCCATTGCTTTTGATTCTGTTGACAACAAATCGTCTGTCTTGCAGGATGCCTTTATTTCTCTACAGGATTGTCCTGATCAAGAAAGGGAAATCCCAGTTTCTGATGATGGTTCACAGGTTAAAGATACCAACACTCGAGAAAAAAGGATCATCAGACGTCCAGTTGTTTTAAATGATTATGTTTGCAATTAATGTATTTATTACTATTGTTTGGTTTGTCTGTAGAGGAGAGGATGTGTAGTGTTCTCCTTTTCTCTTTCCTCGTGGAGGCTCTCTTGCCTGAGGGACTCCACGAGGAAGCTGTGAAATTACATTGTTAAGGAACTCTTACCTTTGAATATGAACAATCTGGGAGTATGTTGAATTGTATAGCTGCTGACCTCTGGAGGCTCTTCATGTTCGTCTGGTTGAGTTATCAATAAATTGAAGTTAAAACTTGCTACGTGTATCCTGGATTCAATACAGGTCAGCTTTGGGCTTCTTGGAGTTGTGTCTCTATAGGGGTTCTCTGTCTCTCCCCTTCAGACGACAGGCTGCCTACAGGGGCATGTGGTTCTCTCTTCTAACAGTCTTTTGCTGTAGTGCTAAACGAGCAGTGCCTAGAGTGTTACGGGGCCTCTCTTCCTTCTACTGCTTGCTACCTTGGCACATGGCAGCCTCACATGCAGGCAACTCTGCAAGGGTTTCTTGCTACTTTCTCAGGGCGGGACAGTGCTTTCATCAGTATTGCATTGTCTCTACCTTGTGCCTGAGGAGGAACCACTGCAGGTTTCTCTTCTTCCAACATGATAATCACTAGGGCCGTGCAGTACTCATAGTTTTGTTTTTCATGGAAAGGCACGAAGCTGCCTCTCCCTTCACCTTGACAGTAGGCTACCGCAGCCTTTCCCAGTGCTGCAGGTCTTTTCTCTGGAAGATGCTGACTTGAAACGGGTGCAGTAACCAATAACGGCCAGTAGGTGTCACTGCCACGCTTCTGTTCATAGTCCGAGGCAGTCTCTCCTGAAACTGAGGGCCATGCAGCTTTCACCTGCGAAAGGGGGGAGCTAACCTCGCTGATGCGGGCATCCAGATGAGGTAACTGGTGGGGGGGCTGAGGGCTCTGTAATCATGTTTGGCGGTAGGGCGGCTTGTCTATAGGGCACAATTGTCTGTTTTTTTATTTTATTTTCTCAGTGTTGGGGCGCAGTTGCACAGTGGTGGAGCGGGCGCTGGAGATGCTGGTGGGCAGTGCTTGAAATGGAAAAATAGTAGTGCAGGTACTCTGGCACCAGAGTACCTGCCTGTTTCTGAGAAGTGCCGGTACTCTTCCATGAAAAGTATTACGTCACTTTTGAGAAGTGCCGGTACTCTCCCTCTCAAAATAAAAAAGTGCCGGTACTCTGTACCGGACAGTACCAGCCCATTTAAAGCACTACTGGTGGGTCTTTACTGTGTCCAAAGAGCCGCTTGTATTTTTCATTGACTTCGCCCTGTCGTGCCGCCGCATTTGATTCAGTCATTAGATGGCGTGGTAGCCGCTTCTCTTCACAAGGCCGCGGAAGCTTCCCTAGCAATGCGGGCCTCTGGAGGTGCCAGTGTGGAGATTTGAATCCAAGGGCGCCTTCACTTCCTATTGTAGGGGCCGGCAGTGTGTCCCTCCACTCCGCATGACTGGCAGGCATACTTCCCACTCCTCCGACCTACCGCTAGGGCACAGTCCATTGGGGCAACTCTGCTGGCTTGAGCATGTAGTGTTGGGCCTTAGGCCCACATCATGTAAATGAGGGACACAGACATCGTGAAAGTTAGTGTGATAACTAGCCACGAGCACGTGCACCCGGGCCCCTTTTATTAGTGGGGTCACGTCACTCGTGACACCCGTGATGGATGGGTATGAGGGTGCAGTGTGTCCAGCCCTCAAGGGAGTGGCTGGCATTACAACTTCCTGCAGGACACTAGAACATGTCTTGCAGGATATTACATTCCTCCCCAACTTTATTGAGGAACAAACACAGTGTTAGTCCAACCTGTGGGGCTAAAACAAACAGTTAACTAGTTACCACAGGGTCCATCAGTCTCTAGAGTAATGTAATTGTAATTCTGAAGCTTATAAAGCGCATGGTTACACTTACCAGTGTGTCCCCGCGCTGAATAAACCGCTGACGAACCCGTCCTGGCCTGTTCCTGTGAGGCGCCCAACTCCTGGGCACCCCCCTGGTGAAGCCAGGCATCCTTAGCGATTAGGGGCGGTGTGGAGACTAAGCAAGCTATTGCCCAGAGTTGCAGCGTGGGACCCCATGATTAGAGTAGGCACCGTGCCGAGAATTATCGGGTCCGCGGACATTTGAGCTCAAGACCCTGCCACGACAGGAATTGAACCCTGGTCCCAGGCCAGTCCTCTGCATCAGGGTCTGCCGCTCTAATCAGTGAGCCACACTCCTCCACAAAGTGTCCGGACGACACTAGACCTGGGCTGGTGACTTTGCTTGCAGCAGAACCTTCTCGGCGGGCACCCGTAGTTTAACCTGAGGGGCTTAGGACACGACCGCTGGCTTGGAGACGTCCACTGCATACCGTCAGTTCACTGATGATGACAAGTCTTGCTGCCTTGCCTGGATTCCACTTTGCTGACGTCAGTGATGGTCTGTGGTGGGTTCTAATAGTTCCTTGTAATGTGTTGCGTCGTGAACATGGATGGAGTCCCAAGTGAGAATTCACAGAGGTGTTGCTGGGCCGACTGTCTCTGTTGAACTGCTTGGCCGTGACCGGTAACATGTCGGTGGGGCAGGGTCGCTTCTCGCTCTCCAACCTGGGGAGGCCCGTTGTCGGGTTGCTGCGGTACTGTAGGAGGGCTGCGCTGAGGGCTGCTTGTGTGCCATCTGGGGGCAGCTGCAGGACCGCCGAGGAGCCGTTACTTAGTCGCACGCCCAACTCCTATGGGTGGATGTGTCTAATATAACAGTAAATCCACCCAAAGAATTAATGTGCATTCCGGGAGATCCACCTCTTCCTTGGGTACAGTGGAAAGAGTATTTCATTCATTATTTATTTACTATTGACCATGAAAATAAGTTCACTGCTGAGATAAAAAAAAAAGGTTTATTAATGCACAGTTTAGGACCTGAAGGTCTCAGAATATACAACAGACTTAGTAAAGACACAGTGTCTGGTGATGAAAATGTTTTTAACCAATCTATTAGACATTTGGATAATTATTCTTCTCCAAAAGTATGTATTGGTGTTACTCGTTTCAAATTCTTCCAAAGGAAACAACTTAAGAATGAATCTTTTGATTATTGTGTTACTGCACTTCAGAAACTTGCTATAGATTGTAGATTTGGTGTTATAGAAGAAGAACTAATAAGAGACCAAGTGGTCATGCACACGTTTGATTCTTCAATACAAGACAGGTTATGAGTCAATGGTGATAACTCTCTTAAAGATGTGCTAGCAGTTGCTAGGAAAGCTGAATTTGTCTGGTAGATGTGCAAAAGCTCTCAAAAGTGAGAGTTCTGATAGTGTACAACAGGAAACAGTTGCGAGAATCCTGCCTAACAAATACAAATATAAATCCACGTCTAAATCTTTTGTTAAGAAAGGTAGACATTCCAGTGAAAAACAATGCAGATGTTACCGATGTGATAGCAAACATCACCTAGCTAACGATAAAATGTGTCCTGCCTTAAGACAAAGATGTACGGTTTGTAAACAAATTGGTCCCTTCAGCAGTGTTTGTCATGCTAAGAAATATGGTAAAGATAAAGTTAAGTGTATTAAGGAGGGCCACACCTCTTCCAATAATGAAGAAAGTGATGATGAAGCTTGTTTTGCACCAGGCTCCATGAGTTAAGTGGTCTTCAATATTTCACATTCCAATGATTCTAACAAACCTATGTGTTCTATGTCTATTGGAGGTATTGACCTACACATTGCAGCTGATTCTGGATCGCCTTTCACCATTGTAAATGAAGCTGTATGGTCTGATACATTTGTAAAGAAACTTGGTTCTGATCTACTTGAACCTGATATTGCTCCTGAGAGTTACACAGGTGAACCAATTGATCTCTTAGGTTTTAGGAACCTTATGTTTAGGTTCAAGAATAGAAATGTACTTTATAAACTTTATGTTTCCAAGAAGGGTCCATCTGTTCTTGGATGGAAAGATCAAAGGAAACATAACATCATTCTTGATCCTAACAGTGTGGAACAAGTCCTCATTTTAGATGAAGGTGAAAGTTTAGGTAAAATGTTATGTGATAAATTTCTTGCGATTTTCTCAGGTTCGTTAGGCAAATTAGAAGGTTTTGAACACCAAATCCACCTAAAAACAGATGCTTCTCCCAAAATTCACAAACTTCGCAATATCCCTTTTTCGGTTAGAGAAGAAGTGGAAAAAGAATTATGTAGGCTGGTAAAGCATGGTGTTATTGAGCCTATTGATGTCTTCCCAATTGATTTCTCCATTGGTCGCCACGAGGAAGTCCAATAGAAAGCTCAGGCTATGCATTGACTTATGCTATCTTAATGAGAATATTTTAATTGATCAGTTCCCTTTACCAAAAATTTATGAAATGCTTACAAAAACTAAAGGTATGGAGATTTTCTCCACCATTGATCTTTCCCAAGCTTATCACTAGATATCCCTCACTAAAGATTGTAAAAACCTTACTGCTTTCATTTCACATATAGGATGCTTTCAATACAATAGAATGCCTTTTGTTTTAGCATCTGCTGCTGCGGTATTTCAACGATTAATGTTCAGAATTTTTGGTCATCTGGATTATGTACTCATTATTCAAGATGATATTCTTCTCATGGGCAGAAACAGTAATGATCATAAAACCAAGCTGCTCCATGTACTTTATCTTATGAACAAATTTGGTTTAACTGTGGAATTTTCTAAATGCAAGTTTGCAGCTGGTAGCGTAAGCTATCTGGGCCATGAAATTAGCGCAGTGGGTATTCATCCCTAAGCCAAATTGGTTTCAGCTATTATAGATGCCCCCACCCCGAAGAATAAAGATGAAGTGAAGTCTTTTTTAGGACTTGTAGAGTTTTTCCAAAATTTGTCAAGAACTTATCAAATAGAACTTTTCAGATTAGACAACTTCTTAAATCTAATTCCCAATATGAGTGGTCTACTTCATGTCAGAAATAATTTTCAGATATTAGGAATGCTGTTTCTTCTGCTCCTGTCCATCAAGGTTTTGATCCGGGAGGAAAAAACATTATCACCACTGATGCCAGTGGTACTGGCATTGGCGCTATTTTATCTCAAGTTGACTAAAAAGGGTCAGAATCCATTGCGGCTTATGCATCTAGACTTTGTCTCCAGCTGAGTGCAAGTATGCTGTTATTGAGCGTAAAGCTCTCGCTTGTGATTGGGTATTAGAGCATTTTCACACTTTTGTCTGGGGTAAGGAAGTTACTGTTAAGTGTGACCATAAACCGCTGGTTAAAATTCTGTCTAATGTAGGGCATGGTCAATGTGTCGGCCAGGTTAGCACGGATATCCATGCGACTATTAGATTTTCTATACAAGATTGAATACTTACCTGGTAAGAAAAATGCAGTTGCTGATTTTTTATCACGCTTACCTGTTCAGATGGTTGAGAACCAGGATGATCTCATAGATACGGTTCAAGTTGCTTGGTTGTGGGATCATGGTCTGGATTCAGTACAAAAAGAAGAGTGGAATGATGCCTTGACTAAAGATGACTGCATAAGGAAAGTGCTAGAATTTGTGTGCAATGGTTGGCCTCACAAAATGGATATTAAAGAATTAAAAGCATATTGGGAAGTCAGGGATCAATTATCTTCTTTCGATGGTAACCTTATGAGAGGAGATAAAGTTGTTTCTCCGTTTGATTTAAGAAATACAATTATTTCTTTATGCCATGATGGTCATCTAGGTATTTTAAAAATAAAGTCTATTGTTAGAAGCAGATATTAGTGGCCTGGAGTAGACATTGAGGTAGAGAGAGTTGTTAGAGACTGTGGTTTGTGTTCTTCTGCGGATAAAACATTAAAAACCTTGAGACCACCAATGCTTGAGTTTATGTGCCCGGATTCACCCTGGGAGTAAGTTGCTGTGGACATTATGGGTCCTGTGGGCAGTTCTGAAAAGTATGTCATTTCTATGATAGATATGTTTTCTAAATGGCCTGTGGTCAAAGTTATCAGAAAATTGGATACAGACACAGGGCTAGCATTCTTTGATGACGCTTTTCTTAGTGAGGGGACACCCTGAGTGATCATTAGGATAATGGTGTACAGTGTACTTCGGATACAATGACCAATTATTTGTCAAAATGTGGTATACAACACAAAAACACTTCCCTGTATAATTCCAGTGGTAATGGCCTAGTGGAAAGGTATAAAAGAGTTTTTAAAGGTACCATTCAATTGGCTTTCAAAAATAACATTCCCTGGGAGACACAAATGTTTAAAACTCTGTGAACTTATAGAGTTTCGATTGTAGATTCCACTAAATGTTTTCCATTTGAGCTTATGAGAGGTAGAAAACCTAGAGCCAAGTGGTATCCAAGTTGGATTAAAAGCAAAGGGGAAGTGAATTGGCCTTCTTCTGATATAAAAAACAATCTTTTTCTTAAACATGACAAGTACAAACAGTTTTATGACAAGATACATAACACCCAAGATGTTAGGCTTTCTATAGGCCAATGGGTCAGAATCAAGAAGCCAGGTTTTGTGAGAAAGAATGAAAGCAGTTTTTTTTACCTCAGCATATTACTGAGTTAAGGAAAAATGCTGTCATTCTGGAAGATGGGAAACGTTGAAATCTCAAAAGAGTTGCCTTATGCAAAGCTCCCATTGCTTTTGATTCTGTTGACAACAAATCGTCTGTCTTGCAGGATGCTTTTATTTCTCTACAGGATTGTGCTGATCAAGAAAGGGAAATCCCAGTTTCTGATGATGGTTCACAGGTTAAAGATACCAACACTCGAGAAAAAAGGATCATCAGACGTCCAGTTGTTTTAAATGATTATGTTTGCAATTAATGTATTTATTACTATTGTTTGGTTTGTCTGTAGAGGAGAGGATGTGTAGTGTTCTCCTTTTCTCTTTCCTCGTGGAGGCTCTCTTGCCTGAGGGACTCCACGAGGAAGCTGTGAAATTACATTGTTAAGGAACTCTTACCTTTGAATATGAACAATCTGGGAGTATGTTGAATTGTATAGCTGCTGACCTCTGGAGGCTCTTCATGTTCGTCTGGTTGAGTTATCAATAAATTGAAGTTAAAACTTGCTACGTGTATCCTGGATTCAATACAGGTCAGCTTTGGGCTTCTTGGAGTTGTGTCTCTATAGGGGTTCTCTGTCTCTCCCCTTCAGACGACAGGCTGCCTACAGGGGCATGTGGTTCTCTCTTCTAACAGTCTTTTGCTGTAGTGCTAAACGAGCAGTGCCTAGAGTGTTACGGGGCCTCTCTTCCTTCTACTGCTTGCTACCTTGGCACATGGCAGCCTCACATGCAGGCAACTCTGCAAGGGTTTCTTGCTACTTCCTCAGGGCGGGACAGTGCTTTCATCAGTATTGCATTGTCTCTACCTTGTGCCTGAGGAGGAACCACTGCAGGTTTCTCTTCTTCCAACATGATAATCACTAGGGCCGTGCAGTACTCATAGTTTTGTTTTTCATGGAAAGGCACGAAGCTGCCTCTCCCTTCACCTTGACAGTAGGCTACCGCAGCCTTTCCCAGTGCTGCAGGTCTTTTCTCTGGAAGATGCTGACTTGAAACGGGTGCAGTAACCAATAACGGCCAGTAGGTGTCACTGCCACGCTTCTGTTCATAGTCCGAGGCAGTCTCTCCTGAAACTGAGGGCCATGCAGCTTTCACCTGCGAAAGGGGGGAGCTAACCTCGCTGATGCGGGCATCCAGATGAGGTAACTGGTGGGGGGGCTGAGGGCTCTGTAATCATGTTTGGCGGTAGGGCGGCTTGTCTATAGGGCACAATTGTCTGTTTTTTAATTTTATTTTCTCAGTGTTGGGGCGCAGTTGCACAGTGGTGGAGCGGGGGCTGGAGATGCTGGTGGGTCTTTACTGTGTCCAAAGTGCCGCTTGTATTTTTCATTGACTTCGCCCTGTCGTGCCGCCGCATTTGATTCAGTCATTAGATGGCGTGGTAGCCGCTTCTCTTCACAAGGCCGCGGAAGCTTCCCTAGCAATGCGGGCCTCTGGAGATGCCAGTGTGGAGGTTTGAATCCAAGGGCGCCTTCACTTCCTATTGTAGGGGCTGGCAGTGTGTCCCTCCACTCCGCATGACTGGCAGGCATACTTCCCACTCCTCCGACCTACCGCTAGGGCACAGTCCATTGGGGCAACTCTGCTGGCTTGAGCATGTAGTGTTGGGCCTTAGGCCCACATCATGTAAATGAGGGACACAGACATCGTGAGAGTTAGTGTGATAACTAGCCACGAGCACGTGCACCCGAGCCCCTTTTATTAGTGGGGTCACGTCACTCGTGACACCCGTGGTGGATGGGTGTGAGGGTGCAGTGTGTCCAGCCCTCGAGGGAATGGCTAGCATTACAACTTCCTGCAGGACACTAGAACATGTCTCACAGGATACTACATTCCTCCTCAACTTTATTGAGGAACAAACACAGTGTTAATCCAACCTGTGGGGATAAAACAAACAGTTAACTAGTTACCACTGGGTCCATCAGTCTCTAGAGTCAGGTGGCCGGACGACAGCAGACCTGGGCTGGTGACTTTACTTGCAGCAGAACCTTCTCGGCGGGTGCCCATAGTTTAACCTGAGGGACTCAGGACACGACCGCTGGCTTGGAGACGTCCGCTGCATACCGTCAGTTTGCTGACGATGTCAAGTCTTGCTGCCTTGCCTGGATTCCATTTTGTTGACGTCAGTGATGGTCTGTGGTGGGTTCAAATAGTTCCTTGTAATGGGTTGCGTCGTGAACATGGATGGAGTCCCAAGTGAGAATTCACAGACGTGATGCTGGGCCGACTGTCTCTGTTCAACTGCTTGGCCGTGACCGGTAACCTGTCGGTAGGGCAGAGTCTCTTCTCGCTCTCCCGCCTGGGAGGCCCGTTGTCAGGGTTGCTGCGGGACTGTAGGAGGGCTGCACTGAGGGCTGCTTGTGTGCCGTCTGGGGGCAGCTGCAGGACCGCCGAGGAGCCGCTACTTAGTCACACGCCCAACTCCCACGGGTGTATGAGTCTTGGCCAAGACTTGCACTCGCTGCTGCGGTTCCAGTGTAGGCCAGGTTCCCAGGTGTCTTCTGATTTGTTTTGGTCGGCTGGTGTGGCAACGGGGTTGGAGTCCAGTCCCCATGTGCTCTGGTAGTGGTGTTTGACGCATGTGCTGATGGTTGGCGTGGTGGCGGTTGCCAGCCCTTTGGTGAGTCGGAATGACAGGTGGTGGTGACTTGCTGAGAGAGTTCAGATGGCAGGAGGGACTTAGCAGCCAGGTGTCTCCGCTTCGTTGAGGTTGATCTTCGGTGGCGGCTTGACACGTAGAGTGTACGGATCCTCTCTTGCCTGTTGTGGGGCCACTGCCAACTCCATCTTGAGGCAGTGTGAGGGCAGGCACTCAGTGCTGATCTTCACCCGTGGCATCTGCGGACAGGAGCAGGGATGCCTCTTGACTTAGACCGCCGACGCTCAGGGACGTACTGTCGCCTGGGGAAGCGTTAGGATGAGATGCGGTTAGCGCTTGTTGCGGCTTACGTTTGACTCACCCACGAGGCTGTATCCAGGGACATCAGTCTACCTTGGTGGCTGTCTGGTATGTCAGGGTGTGCTCTTGGCTGGCTGTGAGTCCTCGGTCTTCTCCCTTTGTTGGTTTATTCAGCCCACCTGTGTTCCTCTGATTTTCGGGGTGACAGGGCTGTCACTCTCCTCTTTTCTTCGAGGGCGTTGTGCTTGGACCTCGAGGCGGCGCTGTCATGGCGCCGGCTTCTGCCTTTGCTCTGGCATGCTTGACTGGACTAGTCACTTGGTGACGTGCTCCTTGCTTGCTGGGCGACGTGACGTTCGGTCTTGTGTCGCTGTTTGTTGGAGCGCATGTAGATGTGGCGGCCTGCCACGTGGGGTGTGCGACTCCTCTCTTGCCGATCTTAGGTCGCGGCCGACTCCATCTTGAGGCAGTGTGAGGGAGGACATTGTGGGTGGTCTTCGGCCTACTGCAGGGCTTCGCTGGGGAGGTGGAGACGTGGGTGCTCTCCTACCTGCATTCAGCAGTGCTACTTTGTGGAGATGTCTCTATCTCCTGGGTGCTTGCTTGTGCGTCAGGTTCACTGGCGAAGTCTTCTGCGCGCACCTCACGTAGTGCGCTCCGTATTCTTCTGGGACTCTGTCCTCTGACACCTGGCGTGCCTGTTCTTCCTCCCTGCGGTGGTGGTCGTTCACCGCCAGGGGCGTGTGGCGCTCTCGTCTGTCACGGGGTGTGCCTGAGTTGTAGTTGTTGGTTCACCAGCAGGGAGCGAGTGATGTGATCTCTTCTCTGGTGGTGGCATTTGGGCAGCCACCTGTTGTGCGTGCTCTGCACCAGTATTTCTCATGCTGTTGGTGGGGGCAGCTCCTTTGAGACGTTGCTGTTCTGGCTGGTTGTCCACTCTTTCTAGTGGGGGTTTGTGTCGCCGTGTCCTTGCTTGAGGTGGAGTCAGGCAGCCACTGGTGGTGCGCGCTTGGCTCTAGTTTCCTTTGTGTCTCAAGGTGTGGCCGCTACCTGGAGACTTTGCTGTCTTTAAGAGTGTCCTGGCTGCTCTCACTTGCAGGGTGCAGAGGGCCACTCTCTGGGCATTCGTCTCTGAGGGCACGTCTTGCTGCAGCTGGTGCAGTCTGTCTCAGCAACTGGGTTTGAGCAGGCAGTCCTTCTTCAGTGGCGGTGTGCACTCTTGGACCTGGTGACTGTTTTTTTTTCCTTGGTAGCAGGGTCTTGTGGTGCTTCAGGAACCACTGTGTTGCCTGCCTGCGATGAGAGAGGAGGTTTGACGTACTTTAATATTGACCAGAGTATGGTTACACAAGGCTGTTAAAATGTAGCCATTGATTTGTAGACTTGGGCTGTGCTCTGGTACTCTGAGTCTTCAGGTGGCACTGCAGCCACACTCCTCACTGTTGTGCTTTTAACTGTTGGTCCCTGTGGGCAGTCAGTTTGCTTAATTGTTCTTCGGGACATGAGCCTGGATCTGGGGAGAATAGGTTGTGAAGGCACTGCTGGCAATTTGCTCAGGCCAGGCAGCATGTCGGTTTCTCAGAGCATTGCTCTGGGAAGCCACCAGGTGGTGCTGTGGTCGTTTCTTGGCAGTCACAGCAGTCCTAACTCCTGCTGGTGGCCTTGGGGGTGGCTGAACATGCCGGTGCAGAGCCATGTGACACCAGTACAACTCGTCCTTCTTTCAAGACGGTGGACGCACCTGATGCCTTCCGGTGGGCATATGCAGTAACTTTGCATGTAAGCGCTGCAGCAGTCTCCCTTGCGCTGTAGCCTTATTTTGCAGGGGGTGCGCATTCGCTGTAATGCATCAGGGATAATTCACTTTCCCTCCAGTGCTCATGGGGAAGTGGCTGTCCAGCACGTGCAGCTTCCTCGCTGGGTTAGGTTCAGTCATACCTGTGGTGATCACCGGCCTTCCCTTGCAGCAGGGAGTGCGGAGTGGGCAGGTGCTAGGTGGCGCTGTGGGCCGTTTTCCACCGGCTGTCCGTTGTGTAGTGCATGCCGCTGGAGGTATGAAACCAGCCTGCCGTTCTGATTTTGTCAGGGGCACGGGAGGGGGCTACAGTCTCAGGCAGGGTCGGATTGGGATCACAATTCGGCCCGGGCACTGACGAAAAAAGTAGCCCACATTCAAGGGGCGTGGCCCATATTTAATGGGCGTGGCCCACAGTCAAGGGGCATGCCCTTTCATGAAACACCATTTGCACAGACAAGGAATGAAAGTGGGAGGATACTGTTCTTGCACAGGACACAGGGCCAAGGTGACAATGGCCTACATGCTGAGCAACTAAAAAAAATAGCAAGGCCCCTTTCTGTCACAAAATTATTCCAGCCCTCCAGCACAGGAGCACCTGAAAAGCAGCAAAGCCCCTGCTATTACTAACCTACTTCGCCCTCCCCAGATCTTCGGCTCAGAAGCGCATGAACAGAGGTAAGGCCCCTGTAATTAGTAAATTAATCAGCCCTCCAGGCCTTGGGAAAATGTCCTGGCAGGGGAGCACAAAACACAGCTTTCTGGGTCATCCCAGGTAGCCAGGGGGGAGGCTGAGGTGAAGCTGGAGCATGGGAAGTGCCTTCCCAGTGTGTTCTGGCAGTTTGAGTGTTGACCATTTACTGTAGTATTACCCTTGTACCTGTGTATGGTACCCTTTTGTAACTTGCACACATCACTTTTCTCTGGTATCACACTGTATGCTACCTCTCACTTTTGTTTGCTTTAGATACTTGCACAAGTGCCACCATTGCCTACGTAACGTTTGTTCTTGTGCTGGAGTGTCTGCCATTTATTGCAGTATTATACCTCTACTTGTACTTTGTACGCTTTTGTAACCTGCACACATATCACTTTTTCCTCCTATAATGTACCGATTGCTACCTCATGTATTTTGGTTGCTCACTATTGTCACTTTTGATTCATGTAACTTAACGTTTGCTTTTGTAATTTGTTCACTTGTAATTTTTCTCCTCATGTATTATTGCTGTTCCTAGTGTGAAGCGCTCTGACACCTTCGGGTAAAGTCTGCGCTATATAAAATCGCATGAATAAATGAATAAAATAAAAAAATTCCAAACATCACCTGGCCCCCACAGCAAGACCCATTCTTCCTCACCCACTATGCCCTGAATGTGAAGGGCTGTGGGGGAGGTGTTAAGACTAACACCGTTTCTGGGCTGCATGGGCCCCAGGGGGGCCGAGGTGAAAATGGCTCAAAGGCCTGAGAAACACCTGGCCCGAGGCCGATTCTTGCAAACAATCACCCCTCCCAAGCCCAGCCTCAGCTTGATTGCTTGGCAGGGCAGGGGTGAAGGAGAGGCCACAGCTGACAATCGCTGTCCGGCCGCATAGCGAGGCTGCTTTCATTTTCTCTGTCTGTCTCCGTGCACTCTGTGGGCCGTTTTTTTTTCTCCCCTTTCCTAGTCCACTCTCTGTGGACTAGGAAAGGAGAGAGAAAAAAAACGGCCCACAGAGGGCACTGAGGCACCGGCCCTTCGGCCCATGCCCGAATGCCCGCCTTGCCAATCCGCCCCTGGTCTGAGGCCCCCTTTCTGCGCGGATGCATCGGACTGGATCATCTGCAGGGACGCCACTCTCAACTTCGCGCAGATGGCCGCCTTAGGTACGGACGGGCGTGTGGTGCTTGGGGTCTCTCTTTTTGAGGCGAAATGTCCGGGACGAGGGCAGGCTCTTTCTCCTGCTGTTCCCAGGGCCACTGCACGATGAGCGCCCTCGTCACAGTATTGCGGGTGCTACTGGGGGCAGACGCGGCCCCGCAGGGTCGCACAGCGGGTTGCTGCAAGTGAGGCAGAGCGTGCGGTGTAAGTAGACGATGGTGGTATCCTTTCCGCGCTGCAGGGAGGGTGTCGTCAGGCGGGGCCGCTGCTAGCTTGCTTGTGCTGGGAGGCAGTAGGAGCGCTGGAAGCACCAGTGCCGGCACGCACCTCGTGGTGCTCTTCAGACTTGGTGGGTGGGCAGGAGTCTGGCTTGCTCGCTACCCTGTGGGGTCGTCCTGATACTCCTTACATGCAATGGAGTCCCCCTGGATTGACCTGCGGTAGCCGATGCTCCTGATCGGAGTCAAAAGCCGATCAGGGGAGGGGCAGCCTCCATTCTGGTTGCGCCATGACGGTGGCGCTGGATGGCAGCAATGCAGGCAGTGCTTATCTGACCTGTGGAACCGTTATTCAGTGTATTCCGCCTTCCCCTGATAGCGCCACTCGCCGTCTGTTCTGCCTAGGGCCGACGACAGTGTCCATGCTTCTGCAGTCACCCTCCTCCTTTCCACCGTCAGCTGGCTGTCGTATGTCGTGGAAACAGGCTCGGTCTCCACAGCGAGGAACCTCAGTGCCTACACCCACAAACACACGGGGCAGACCCGCCTCAAAGCCAGTGTAGTGTTGGGCCTTAGGCCCACATCATGTAAATGAGGGACAGACATCGTGAGAGTTAGTGTGATAACTAGCCACGAGCACATGCACCCGGGCCCCTTTTATTAGCGGGGTCACGTCACTCATGACACCCTTGATGGATGGGTGTGGGGGTGCAGTGTGTCCAGCCCTCCAGGGAGTGGCTGGCATTACAACTTCCTGCGGGACACTAGAACGTGTCTCGCAGGATACTACAGAGCACACACCATGCGGGCCCCTCTGCTGTCGGGTGCTTGCTGAGAGCTCCGGTTCCTCAGGGGCCTTTTCTTAAGTTGTGGACGACTCTGGCAGTAGTCACCTGAGGTGAGGTACGATACAGCAAGCACCTAACAAGTAGGGTGACCAACTGGCATAGGTGCGAATTCAGGACGGTGAGTGTAAAAATTCAGGACAAAGGGACAACATTCAGGACAAAAATTCAGGACAAAAGGTCAAAATTCAGGACAAAACTTCTGGACAAAAGGTACGTTTTACAGACACATCAGAGGTGGTCACACAATAGTATATAAGTAAGTAAATAGACAACCATCTAAGTACAAGTAAAAATAAGTTTATATTAGATTGAGACAATCGTGGACTTCACGTTTTTTCAGTATGGCCGCAGCTTGCTACCTTCGCATCTCGCTCCAGCAGGTACATTAGTCACCAGACAATGATGAATCACACCTAATATAAGTGTGGCCGCTTTTATTGTTGATTGAAAACTACTGGATATACAAGGAACTTTGCAGTGCCAGCCCCCAGTGACAAAACCGCCCCTGCCCCTTCCAGCCTCCCAGGAAAACTTTTCCCGATGCCCGGACCAGCCAGTCCAGCCTTGCTATCACCCTCCAATGGTGCCCCTCATCTTCACAAAGACCGTCTCTTTTATGGTGTTACTCATCCCAATTATGTAGGACAGGGTGTCGGAGTGTGTTACATCACACATATTATATAGAGACAATGACTCATATTAACCCCTTAGCTGCAGCGGCTATTCCGCCGCAGCGCTAGTGAGAAGGGGGGCCACGTGGCGCTCCCATACTCGTGACGGAACCACTCCGTCACGAGCCTCGGGTGGACTGTGCTTGTGACGGAGCGGTTCCGTCACGGCCCTGCCCGCTCAATGAAACACACCGCGCAGGCACAAAATCAATGCCGTGCTGGCGCGGCGAGCGGGCCGTGACGGAACTGCTCCGTCACCAGCACAGCCCACCCGAGGCTCGTGATGAAGCGGTTCCGTCATGAGCATGGAACGGGTTAACGTGAAAATCAATGTATAGGAAATGTTACTTGAGATAATGGGTGCTACAGGGTGTAATCATTCTTTTATCTACCATTCAGTCTTTCATCATTCATTCTGTCCTTCCATCTATGTGCCCATTTATATCCAAACATATTCAACCATTTGCAAACCTATCCACCATATATCCTTCCATCCATCATTTTACTCAGCCATCCCTCCATCCACCCTTTCACTCATCCATCCATTATTCATCTACCCAACCTTTCACCCCATCCATCCGTAGTCTTCCATCCACTCTTCCACCAATCCATCCACTCATCCACCCAGGCATTTAACCTTTCACCCATCCAGCCATTCATTAACTTACTTATCCATCCACCCAGTCACTTATCCTTCCACCCATTCACCCTTTCAGTCATTCAACCTCCCTTTCTCTCTCCATCCCCCTTTCAATCAACCATCCATCCATCCACCCATCTACTCATCCATTCATTATTTCCATCCATTGATCCTATTACTCATCCATCCACCCTTTCACTTCTTCACTCATCTATCCATCTTTTTGTCCATCTACCCCCTTTCACTCATCCATCCATCCATTCACCCTTTCTCTTATCAATTCAATCCATCCATCCTTTCACTCATCCATCCACCCATTCACTCGCCCATCATCTCAGCTTTCACTCATCCATCCATCCTTTCACAGACCCATCCACCTTTTTACCCATCCATCTACCCATCCATCCATACATCCATCTATTTACCTTTTCTCTCATCCATACTTCCACTCATTCACTCATCCATCCAGCCTTTATTTTATTATCTATCCATTCACCCTTTCATTCATCCTTTCATCCTTTCAGTAATCCATCCAGACATTCACACATCCCATCATTTATTTACTCACCCACCGTTTCACATTATGAGCTGAGCCTTTGTCTGCAGAGTTGCAGACAGAAGAGGCCCATCAAGAACTTCACCTTGCTGTAGTTCCTAAAGCAAGGGGTGGGGTGGGGGAAAGTTTGCTATGCCCCTGCACATAGGCAGTCTGAAAACGTAGAAGTCATGAGTCATGCATGATGCACAGTGCCAGGATGTGAGGTGACTGTGACATGGTGTTGTTTCCAGGGCTTTAAGTGGTGTAAAAAACCTGTGGGGTCTCTTCAAAGGGGGTGTTTGATGTCATTAAAGGCGTGGTTCAAAACACCTAGGCTTAGCATAGTGTTCAGCCCGACTGGTATTATGTTGTTTATGTCATTGCATCCAGATATATAATACAGCAAGTATCATTACACCAACAGGACTATTGGCTTTGTCAATGGTTGTTAGTTGCTTAAAAGAAAAAAGCAGCAACCATGGCTTTGTTGAATACAATACTGAAAATACTTCAGTTAAAAAATGATGAGACGGGGACGTGGCCAAGGTAGCCAGCATGGCCGACGTGGCCTGAGTGAGCTCCGTCTCACCATTCCATAATCCGACGATTTCTCCTGCTCCTCCCCTGCCCTGACCCGTCCCGACGGAGTGCCCTGCTGTCCCGGTTCGTTGGCAACCCCTGTGAGCAGTTTTGGGGTGACTGGAGCGCCGGACGGGGTGGAGCGGAGCCTGGCCCGGCGGGGCCTAATTCACCGCGAGAAGCCGGGACCTGGAGTGCTACGAGTCCGGACGGTGGAGTGGCGCGGCCGCACGGACTTCTAACTAAACTGCAGGGGATCCTGACCGCCGCCGGTGTGGGACGGCATTGACGACAGCAGACTTGCGGTGCAGGAGGCAGAGAGGCGGTACGGTCTGGGGAACAGGACGCAGCCGGGACCTCGATTGGGCGGCTGGGACGCCTTTCATCCGGCGCGGCCTGGGCCATCTCGATTCCCCCACAAGGTGAGCGAGCCGGGAGAGGAGGCGAGAGGCCCGGCGAGGCGGCGGCCTCTGCGGGGGGGACACCAGCTTGTCGGCGGTGACATCGGACCGTGCTGGTGCTTTGGGGCGGGCGTTCTGCTTCTTCCTCCCTGCCCCCCCTCCGTGTGCAACTGGGTGTCCTGGCCTCGCGGGCCACCGGGGCCCCCTCCCTCTGGGCCTTACAAGTGGCAAGACTGCCTGAGAGGGGATGCCGCGCTAAGACTCCCTGAGTGCGTGGCTTGCCGCGGCTGGTGGCGCCCTTCACTTGGCGGTTAGGTCGGACCACAGCGCGGGCTCAGGCGACTCTATATCTGGCGAGCCCCTGTATTCCTACCTGGGCCGCAGACATCAGAGGCAGGGGGATCGCGGTAGTAGCACTGCGCGGCCCGCCAGCCTTGGACATAGGGGAGTACAAACCCCCCACTTGATCTTCATGGAGACGGGCCTCGCCTGGCGCTAGATAATTGGGGGAAAAGGCATTTCGAGGCTGTGGCGCCATTTTGCATCTGCAGAGAGGGAGCTGTGAGGCGCTGTGGGTGTTGCTGGCTGACATTGGCAGTGAAATACAGAAGCAACGAGTCTTGTGTGTGACTCGGACGGCATAAATACAGCCACCCTTGGAGCCTACGAGCATAGCAATAATCCTGAGACGTGGTTCCCCCCAATGATACGGCAGACGCCGAGTGATATGCCCAGTGGAGCCGGGGCGGAGGTGTCCGGCAGTGACCAGCCATGACCAGAGGAGGGAATAGCGGTGGGACTTCGAAACAGGGGCCCATGGACAAGTTTCTGGGCCCGAGCGAGGGATCGGGGGCGTCCGGGGGCCCCCAGACATCGGGGCCTCATGGCGGCAATTACGCAATCCAGAGACATGCTGGATGTAAAGGTCGGGGCGGTGGGAGCTGATGTCACCCTCTTGCGCCAGGACCTGCGGAATGCTGTGACTTGCATTACAGAAGCCGAGTCCAGACTTTCGGAGGTGGAAGATGGCATAGCGACCTTAAAGAAAAAAGTGGCCAGTATGGAGGGGATTCAAAAGGGCCTGGTGCTCCGGGCAGAAGATGCAGAAGGGCGGGCTCGGCGCAACAATTTGCGTTTCGTTGGCTTCCCAGAGGGCTGTGAGAAGGACAACATGGAGGCCTTCCTGACCCAGTGGTTGGAGGGGTGGATGCCAACGTACTCCCTTTCACGCTGCTTTATAGTCGAGCGGGCACATAGAGCGCTCGTCAAGAAGCCACCGGTTGGCGCCCGCCCAAGACCTGTGATAGCTCGGCTGCTCAATTACCACTGTCGGGACACTATCCTGCGGCACGCATGAGCGAAAGAACCCCTCCTATATGACAATCAGAAGATCCTAATATTTCCGGACTATACTAAACTGGTACAACAACAGTGGCAATCCTTTACAGCGGCCAAGGCACGGCTGCAGGACCTGAAGATTCAATACGCCTTGCTCTACCCGGCCCGCTTGTGGGTTGTGTTTCAATCCCGTACCCTTTTCTTCAACACACCAAAGGAGGTGTTCACCTGGACTGACGAGACTGTTAGAGTTCGGGTACACACTCCACCTGGACATGACTCGGATTCATCCTCGATGGCAGCGCCGCGGCAGCCTTCCCGGAGATCGCTGGGTTGCGAGTAACTGGAGATCCCGGCCCAAAAAACGTTCTCCTTCTCAGGAGGTGCTGGAAGAGGGGCCTGACACCCCAGGCACTCCGAAACCAGATCCTTGAGGACCTGGGCGGTCCAGAGGTCACTTTACATGCTCAATCGTATGGGGTGAACACGTGATGTGTAATTCCTACTGGAGACGACGGAAGACCTTGAGGTTTATCACATCTGATATTCAACGGTTTCTGACACTGAGATGGGATGGGGGTGGGCACGGGGGGCAACGGCCTGATGGGCGGACACGTTCCTCAAGTTCAGAGTAGTTCATTACCCCCAGGGGGTAAGTTGGGGATTGGGTGAATAGTTCATAGGGATCCATTGGGGTGGGTGGCTTCCGGCCTCCCGTTGGGGGTCGACGCACACCTACACCGCGACAGGTACTTCAACGTTGCTGAGGTATGGGGGAGGTTGGGAGTTGAGGGGTTGTTGGGCTGGGGGTTGCTGGCGGGTGGGGAGGTGGGGGGAGGCCGGAGTTTGGGGTGGGGTGGGGTAGTTCTCTGCAGCACGATGTTCAATCGAGTTCCACCATGGGCATGTATACGTTTGCAATCCCTAACGCCCAGGCAATTGGTTTTTCAACCTATAGATGGGGGTTAGAGGCCCCGAGCCAGGGCTCCCCAAGGCGTCGCTGCGAATTGTGAGCTGGAATGTAAGGGGTATGCTTGACAAAATAAAGAGGGGCGCTGTTCTGCGGCAGGGGAAGAAAGAGAGAGCAGATATCCTGCTTCTACAGGAGACGCACCTCCAGGGCACTAAAACCCTTAGCCTGTAGCGTTATGGATATCAACAGGCATACCATGCCATTTTTGCTAGGGGCTCCCAGGGAGTGGCTGTTTTGATACACCGCAGGGTGTCCTATGTCCACTTGACACAATGGGTAGATGCTTAGGGCAGATATATATTTGTCAAAGGAATGATAGGGGATGAACCTGTGGTTTTCGGATGTGTGTATGCCCCTCCCCCGTTGCGGTGGTCGCTTGTGGAAAAATTGTTTACCGTATGGGCTGAGATCCCAGACGTGATGGCTGTGATCGGGGGCAACTGGAATGATGTTATGAATAGCAGGATGGACCGCCACAGCCCGGGGGTGAGCAAACAGCGGTCACTCCCACCAAATTAAGTGATATGGTGAGAGGGATGGGCTGGATAGATACATGGCGCTACCAACACACTCATGGCCGGGAATAAACATATGTTTCGGCGGTGCACAAATCCTTCTCAAGGTTAGATTACTTATTTGTTCCTCACGCTCGGATTGGGAGGGTGGGCTCGACGTCTATACTGCCGCGGGGTCTTTCCGACTACTCCCCAATTACTGTTGACCTTCTCCTGGACAGGAGGCGGCAACCGTTTAGATGGCGTCTCTCCACATGGCACCTACAACAAGACGATTACCAGTCTCATATGAGGGAGGCCAGAGCCCACTATTGGGAAGACAATGATGGGTCGGAGACAGACGACGTGACCCTTTGGGAGGCCCTGAAGCCCACACCCCGAGGAGTGGACATTGCCTGGTGTGCAGCGGCCCGTAGGGCGCGTAGGGAGGAGCTGGAGAAGGCGACAGATCGGGTCCGTAACTTAGAGGAGCGATGCACTGAGACCGGGGATGACGGCGACGTGCGACGACTCCTACAGGCGCAGCAGGCCTCTGCGTCTTTACACCTCGAGGAGTCATGGCAGGTGTGGCTAGCTACACAGAGCAGAATATACCAATGGGGTGATAAGTCCAGCACGATGCTATATAGGCTCTGCCAGAGCACTTTCCAGGCGCAGACCCTGCCGGGTCTTCGGGATGGGACCGGAGCTTCCGTGTCAGCCCCTGAGGAACTAGCAGATAGTTTCGCGCGCTACTATGCGGCCCAGTATACCCCTCGGCAATCCCTCCCAGCAGAGGCTATTGATAAATTTCTTGCAGACCTTCCGCCACGGGCAATATCGGAGGAGGGGCGGGATCGCCTCGAGCTTCCATTATCGGCTGAGGAACTAGGAATGGCCCCCGGGGAACTGAATGCTGGGAAGGCCCGCGGACCCAACGGGTTCCCGTGCGAATTCTTTAGGAAATATCACCTCCAGTTGGGGGCGCATTATAAGAGAGCGCCAGAGGCGGCCAGGGAGTGTGGCTGCTTACCGGCAGATTGGAGACATGCCGAAATCATAGTCTTTTGTAAGCCCGGGAGGCCCCCTGAACGCCACGAATCGTATAGACTCATACCGCTTCTAAATATTGAGGCGAAGATATTAGCCAAGGCACTCGCCAATCGCCTCCTTCCATATATCACGGACTTGGTCCACCCGGACCAAGCGGGATTTATGCCACATAGAGCAACGAGACATAATATTAGGCGTGCTCAGGTGGCAGTGGAGATGATGCGGGCCACAGGAACCCAGGCGGCACTTCTGCTGGCCGATATAGATAGAGCCTTCGACTCGTTGAGTTGGGTTTACTTGCATGCGCTCCTGCCTCGCCTGAATCTTGGGCCCCAATTTTTATCGTACTTGAAGTTGTTGTATACCGATCTGACGGCCTCTATGAGAGTACCTGGGGCAGTGTCCGGCGCCTTCCCTATCGGACGGGGCACTCGACAGGGGTGTCCCCTCTTGCCATACTTGTTCGCCCTTGCCATGGAACCATTAGCGGCATGGGTACGAATAGACGCGAGGCTTTGGATGGGTGGCGGGACCGTCGGACAGAATCGTGCTATACGCTGATGATGTTCTTTTCTTCCTCACCGACCTCAATAGGTCAGGACCGAGTGTTCTGGAAATTATGTGGGTGTTCGGGGAGGTGTCGGGGCTCAGCCTAAATTTGCAGAAGTCCACACTATAGACACTGGAGGACCGTACGGAGCTGGGGTCCTGGGCGTAGGCATTGCAGGAGGCGACCGGGGGCCTTAAGTATCTGGGGGTATTCCTGACAGACCTACCTGGAGTCTCGTGGGAGCGCAATGTCATTCCTGTCTGGGACCGGGTCCGGTCAGAGATGAAAACATGGTCCCGCATGTCCCTGAATCTCTATGGCCGCTCGGCCATTTTCAAGATGGTGGCCCTCCCACGGATGTATGACGGTACGACGCGTACCGTCACAACGCATCCCTTTACACCGCGTCCCTTACAACGCAAGTCGTTACCACGACTTGCGTTGGGGGCGCGGATTTTGAATAGTATAATTTACTATTCTAACACCAGTCCCCGTGGACACTAGGGAAGGTGTTGGGATAGTAAATTTACTATTTTTAATCCTTTAGCGCCCTCCAGCGCAAGTCGTGGTAACGACTTGCGTTGTAAGGGACGCGTTGTAAAGGCCACGTGGAGTAAAATCCGCGTGGTAAAGGATGTTTCCCCCCTCCCACGTCTACTGTACCAACTGCAGAACCACCCCTACCCTATCTCGCCGCAGTGGTTTCGTCTGTTCAACTCGGCATTAGGCCAGTTCCTCTGGGCTGGGGGTGCGGTGAGAGTGGCGCTCCGTACCTGTTTCCTCTCCACATATTGCGGTGGATTGGCATCGTCGGATGTCTTATCCTACTATCAGGGGTCCCACCTATTGATATTGAATGAGTGGTGGTATGGGGACCGGGGAGATCGAGCGTATGCCCTGGAGAGGTATTTAATGGAGCAGGACACCCTTCATACTCTATTATATTCGGCCGGGAAGAGGAAGAAGCTCCCGGTGGCCACACAGGTGGTCTTCCTGATTTGGCAACAGGCGCTACGCCGCTTGGGATGGTGGAACAGACTGACGGAGGAAACCCCATTGTGGCAGAATGGTAGGTTACGGCTCTGGCGTCCCTACAGGGGTTCCGCGGCTGGGATGCGATAGGAATTTCGGCATTGGGCCACGTAATGAAAGGTACGACCCTTAAATCGTTCCAAGAGCTGAGGGACGAATATGACATGCCCCGAACCCAATTCTTTAAATTCTTGCAGTTCCGACATGCCATCTCCCCACCCTAGAGGGCCTGGACTCCTTGCCTGAATTCAACCCCCTGGAGGCTAAGGTATTCATGGGAGAATTGGAGGATAAGAAGATATCCCGCATATACCAGTCGTTGGTTACACACTGTTCCCCCTCGCTTAATAAGCTGCGGACCACGTGGGAGGGGGACGTGGGTGAACTAGAAGAAGAGGATTGGAGAGAGGCCCTTGCGGCCCCCAGGGGAGTGGCCGTTGCCGTACGCCTGCGATTTATCCAATTCAAATATTTGCATAGAGCTTACTATACTAGAGAAAGGCTATGGCGAGCTGGCTTGATTGCGTCCCCTGAATGCCTGAGATGTGGTCGGGAGTTGGGCACTTTTTTGCATACAGTTTGGTCCTGTGGAGCATTGGAGAGATTCTGGACAGGTGTTTGGGATTGTTTGTCTGAAGTGTTGGGCTGGGAGCTTCCCCGTACGCCGCAGCTGGGCCTTCTCCATGTAATGGAACAAGTGGGTGGTAACGTTTATAAATGGCATTTACTGCTTCTTGGACTTACCATGGCCACGAGAGATGTGGCTAGGGCCTGGAAGGACCCCAGGGACCCCCCAGTGGGAGTGTGGAAAAAGGGATTAGATTACTGTATGGGACTGGAGCGTCCGGTGTTTGAGGCCCGCGGCTGCCCCAGGAAACACTATAAAATTTGGAAGAGGTGGGCGGACTACAGGGGACTGTGGCTGGAGCCGCCGGCGCAACATGATAAGGATGCAGGACAGATGCGCTTAGATCCTGGGTGAGGGAGAGTATACATTGAATGATTCATAATTGTTATCTTTCTTAGGAATCTGTGGACATCGTGCAAGGGGATAGGGTGGGATCCGGGAGGGAGAAGTTACTGGGGGGGGCAGGGGGTGGGAGAGTTATGGTAACTGTGCTCCTTTGAAGTATTGTATTGATTGCTTTTCAGTGCATTTTGCTTATATGCTCACAGCTCCTCCGGTGTTTGGAGCTCTGGGTGTTTTCTTGCAATCTCTCTCGAAGAAAATAATAAAATTTTGTTCTGAAAAAAAAAAAATGATGAGACAGTGAAAGAACGATAACACGTTCTTTTTAACTGTTTTGCAGGCTTCTTTATATAAACTGTTTTCTAACGTTGCTAAAGTTGCAGCTATAGCGTTTTAACTTTTATCTAGCAGAATGCCCTGCTGTACACTGAGGCAGGAGGAGGCCGCCACATGCTTTAACACCCCAGACTGTCCCATTGTCATTCTGTATGCGGCAATTAGCCAGCATACAGAATGACAATGGGTGGGGTGGAGCTGCTCTTGTGCTCGAGGAGGAGTGCGAGGTGGCTCGATCAAGGGGGGGTGAGGGCTCTCACAGGGGAGCAGTACTGCTCCTTGTGATGGTCAAAATTACGGACAAAAGGCGTCAATAAAAGGGATCCTCACGGTCAACGGCCGTGAGGTCCAAATTACGGACTGTCCGTGAAATTTACGGACGGTTGGTCACCCTACTAACAAGTAGCACTACAGCCACCTCACAAGGCCTCAGACGCTTTCTCTAGACTTCGGCCTTGTTGGTCAGGTGGGCGCTCCGGACTGGCACTGTAAGGCGGCTCAGGTACAGACCTCGCTACGGGTGTACCTGCGCTTTGCTGGGAGGGTGCTCCTCTTCTCCTCCCCGGGACAAAATGGCAGGAAGCGTCGGCGTCTCACCAGGTAGAAGCATGGCATATTGGGGGGCCCGTCATAACATGAGGAGTTGGGCCCTACATTCATCGGCGTCCTGCTGCACTGCTTCTCGCCAATTTTACTTCTTCGTGCTACTCTCCTCACTCAGTTCCTCAGCAAACAGATGACTGCAGGTGCGGTGATCTGCATGGCATGGGATCAAACCCCCTCGTCACCTATGTAGAGTAGTGGGAGCTAGGCCCACATACTTGTGAATGAAGCACACAGATGCAGCTATAAAGTACGGGTAACTGGCCTCGAGTACGTGCACTCAGGTGCTTTTATTGGCAGGGTCACCTGACCGGTGACGCCTGTGTTGGATAGGTGTGGGGTGGGTGTATGGGCCAGCCCTCGGAGGAGTGGCTGGCAAAACACTAGACTGTGTCCAGCAGGACAAAACATAGGCGGTGTCACATACGGTCTCACATACGGTGTGAGAGATGGTGTGAGGCTCTCAGTGGTCCATGTGGAGAAGCACCTCGCCTGCAGAGGGAGGAGTGGTGCCCGGGACCGCACCAGCATGGTGTGAGGCCCTGCACAGCCTGTGATGGAAGAGCAACTGCCGCTGGGAAAGAAAAGGACTCCGATAACAGTCCAGCTAGGTGGAGACCGTAGCCTACCAGCCAAGAGTGAGGAGCGGTGACAGCGCCACCTAGAGGTTGTGAGAGGCACCTCGGCCTGCAGGGAAGAAAAGAATAAGGACCTGCCAGTTAGAGTTGTCGTTCTTTTCTGCCAGGACCTGCAGTAGCCCTGTCTCTGTCGGCGACTAGATCCTCCCCAGCCACACCTGGAGCTTGTTGCCAAGAAGCATAGCTTCCCAATGAGGGGCAGTGCATGTGGCAGCGCCACCTAGTGGTAACAAGTGCCATTACAACCGGTGATTGTGAATCAGAGGGTGGCTGCTAAATGAATGTTGAGGAGAAAATCTGCAGGGAGCGCTAGACAATGTTGCAGTGCCACCTAGTGGCAATGGGTGGTCACTGCACCAGTTGCAAGTAGTAGAGGTGCAGAAATACGACCCGCATTGCTAGGAAGGCTCATGTGGTGTTGCAGAGGTATTGGCAGGGTCAACTGACAAGCACAGCCACAGAAAAAGACGGGCCTAGATAGTCACATGCCCCCTGTGAACTGCTCATTATTTTGGTGAGTGACAGTTAACCCCCACAAGGAGCCCCTGGAAACCCAAAGTGGCCCCCCATACAGAAACCTGCCAAGAGTACCTGTTAGATTTGGGGGTCTCTGGTTGGCACAGGTAAAGACTTGTGACAAGCAGGGACCCTCTCCACTGGTCAGGATAAGGGGATCACCCTCTAAAATAACCCCTGCTCACCCTTTAGGTAGTGTGGTGCAAGCACTCAAGGCTTATCTCAGAGCGTCATAGGTTAAGCATTTGTGAACACATACAGTAATTCAATGATAACCCCACACATGGACACAACACTAGATTTTGTATAAAAATAAGGTATTTTATATAAATATTTAAGCAGGCTTATGACAAGACCAACATAATGTTTCAAATGACCACAATACTGTTTTTGGAATAAAGAGTTCTTTAAAAAATGCGTGTCTTTCTGTTCAGTGCGCTTCGCGCTGGCTGTGTGGCTCGTTCAGGGAAGATCGTACCTTGAAAACTAGTTAACTGAACGTTGCGCACTCTGCGGTCCGATGCGCAAACAGACTCAGTTTGAGTCGTAGAGTACCTTTGATCGAGGCGTCCGACGTGGACGGTGCGGTGAAGAATTGAAGGCGAACCAGGGGCTCAGTCAGCCTTTCCGCGGTTTGCCGTAGGCGTCTTTACGAGGCGTAGAGCAGGGGTCCGTAGGATCGAGGCGGATGATGCTGGTTTCAAGTGTTCTTGTTCACAGCGTGATGCGCGTTGCCCCTTCAGAGTGGGGGATGCCGTACAGTCCCAAAACAGCACGGTGTGGGGCGGAGTGTACACCACGAACGTGCGAGTCGTACTCCGCCTGGCGGTGCACTGCGTATGTCAGGCGTCCCTTGGCTGGGACACGGCAATCGGTGCAGATTGAAGCCGGAGGGTGAAGCAGTGTGGTGACCGCTCAGTCCTCCACAGGGCTTGGTCGCCCCACTCACTGCTGCCGCTCCTGCCTGCCTTTGCCGCCTCCTGCCTGCAGATTCCTTCGCTCGCTGCCCGCTGCTCCTGGGAATTTCCCGCTGCTCCTGGGAATTTCCCGCTGCTCCTGGGAATTTCCCGCTGCCCGCTGCTTCTTGGAATTTCCCGCCGCTGCCTCCCTGCGGCCCCGCCCCCCTGTGATTCCATTCGCCGCCCCGCTCCCGCCACCCAGCTGCTCCTCCCTCCCGGCTTCTTACTTATGACGCCCCCAGAGTGACCGCGCAGCGGACGCGTGCAGCGGGAGCACCGATTGAGCGCCGAAGGTGCACCAAAGGTAAGCCCGTCTGCGCCTGGCCCGCGCCCAGCGCCAGGACCCCTGGCCCTCCCCGCCGAGGCAAGATGACCCGACTGACCTACGCCGCCGCCACTCTCAACGCACTCAATGCCAGCCGGACCCACGCCTGCTGCCGAGCCACCCCGAGACGCACCCACGGACCCTTCACCTGCTGCACCTGCAAGTTCACCTGCCTCCGAACCTGCCCCGCACCAGCCAAGACAAACACCAGCAGCAACCACCTCAAGTGCATCCTGATCAACACCCGCTCCGTCCACAGACACGCCGTGGAGCTCTGGAACCTCCTCGACTCTACATCACCGGACGTCGCCTTCCTCACGGAAACCTGGATGAACGCCTCCTCTGCACCCGACATCGCCATCGCCACCCCGGACGGGTACAAGATCATCAGGAGGGACCGCATCAACCAGACCGGAGGTGGCATCGCCATCGTCC
Organism: Lissotriton helveticus; assembly: GCF_964261635.1. NCBI lineage: Eukaryota > Metazoa > Chordata > Amphibia > Caudata > Salamandridae > Lissotriton > Lissotriton helveticus. Next base: position 1,731,719,413 of record NC_136059.1, on the reverse strand, counting down.
ACAGGAACACCATCCGCATCACGACCGACACCAACGACTCCTTCGCCGCAGCCGAACATCTCCACTTCCAGATTCACACCGATCCTAAGACGACCCTCAGAGGCACCCTCGTCTACAGACCCCCGGGACCACGCACACAATTCAGCGAAGACATCACAGACTTCATCAGCCCGCACGCCCTCCCCTCCACCGACTACATCCTCCTCGGGGACCTCAACTTCCACCTGGAGAACAACAAGGACCGCAACACCACCGCCCTGCTGGAAAACCTCGCCAACCTCGGACTCAAGCAACTGGTCAACACCCCCACCCACTACGCCGGCCACACGCTTGATCCCGTCTTCTCTTCCAGCAAGTACATCACCTTCAGCCACGCCACCGGACTCCACTGGACCAACCACAGCTGCGTCCACTTCAGCTTCAAAAGATCCACGACCTACCACCACCCGCAACAGGTACCTCACAGGAATTGGAGCAAGATCACCGCAGACCAGCTCACCACCTCCCTCAGCCAGAGCCCACCCGCCAACACAACAGACCCCAACGAAGCAGCCCGCAACTTCACACAGTGGCTGACCGCCTGCGCCGACGACCTCGCGCCACTAAAGAACCTTCCCAGCAGACCCAGAAGCAAGAAGGCATCCTGGTTCACCGACGACCTCAAGTACTCCAAGAAGACCTGCCACACCCTCGAGAAAGCCTGGCTCCTCGACCGGACCACCGACAACATGACCGCCCTCAAACACGCTATACCCGCAAGCACCACCAGCTCATCCGCACCATCAAGAAGAAATCCCTGAAGGAACGACTGGACAACAACGCCCACGACAGCAAAGAGCTCTTCACTATCGTCAAGGAGTTCTCCAACCCCAGCACCGGCACCAACGACATCACTCCGTCACAAGACCTCTGCGACTCCCTCGCCTCGTTCTTCCACCGCAAGATCGCCGACATCCACAACAGCTTCGGCGCCCCACCCACGCACCCAACCGTCGAACCAACGCCCCCACCGCCACCCTTGGCACCTGGACCACGGTGACCACCGAAGACACAGCCCGCACGATGAACACCATCCACTCCGGATCACCGACCGACCCCTGCCCACACCACGTCTTCAACAAGGCCGACTCCACCATCGCACCCCAACTCCGGAACATCATCAACACCTCCTTCAACACCGCCACCTTCCCGGAGAGCTGGAAGCACGCCGAGATCAGCGCCCTCCTGAAGAAACCTACAGCGGACCCCACCGATCTCAAAAACTTCCGCCCCATCTCGCTCCTCCCTTTTCCTGCTAAAGTCATCGAGAAGATCGTCAACAGACAGCTGACCGCCTTCCTTGAGACGAACGGATCCCTCGACCCCTCGCAGTCCGGCTTCAGAGCCAACCACAGCACCGAGACCGCCCTCATCCCTGCCACCGACGACATCCGGACCCTGCTCGACAAGGGGGAAACAGTGGCCCGTATCCTCCTGGACCTCTCTGCTGCGTTCGACACGGTCTGCCACCGCACCCTAGTCCAGCGCCTCAGCAACATTGGTATCCAAGAGAAGGCACTGGAGTGGATCATCTCGTTCCTCGCCGGAAGAACACAAAGAGTCTGCCTCCCCCCGTTTCGCTCCGAGGCCACCGAAGTCATCTGCGGCGTCCCGCAAGGATCTTCACTCAGCCCCACCCTCTTCAACATCTACATGAAACCTCTCGCAGCCATCGCACGCCAGCACAACCTCAACATCATCTCTTACGCCGACGACACCCAGCTGATCCTCTCCCTCACCAGAGACCCCGACACCGCCAGAACCTGCCTACACGAAGGGATGAAAGACGTCGCCGAGTGGATGAAGGACAGCCGCCTGAAACTGAACTCGGACAAGACGGAAGTCCTCATCCTGGGATCTTTGCCCTCCGCCTGGGATGACTCCTGGTGGCCCCCAGCCCTGGGCACCGCACCCAAGCCAACCGATCACGCACGCAACCTGGGCTTCATCCTGGACCCCTCCCTCTCGATGACCAGACAAGTCAACGCCGTCTCCTCATCGTGCTTCAACACCCTGCGTATGCTTCGCAAGATCTTCCGCTGGATCCCGACCGAGACCAGGAAGACTGTCACCCAGGCACTCGTCACCAGCCGACTGGACTACGGAAACGCCCTCTACGCCGGAACCACAGCCAAGCTACAGAAAAGACTCCAGCGCATCCAGAACGCCTCCGCCCGACTCATCCTGGATGTCCCCCGACGCAGCCACATCTCCAGCCACCTGAGGAACCTGCACTGGCTCCCCGTCGACAAGAGGATCACGTTCCGGCTCCTCACCCACGCACACAAGTCTCTCCACGACCTGGGCCCCAAGTACCTCAACGACCGCCTGACCTTCTACACGCCGACCCGCCAGCTACGGTCCACCAGCCTCGCCCTCGCAGCCGTACCACGCATCCGAAGAGCCACCGCCGGAGGAAGATCCTTCTCTTACCTGGCTGCCAAGACTTGGAACTCCCTCACGATCCACCTTCGGCTGACCCAGGACCATCTCGCCTTCAGGAAACAACTCAAGACCTGGCTGTTCGAGCAGTACCATACCCCTCCCCCCAAGCGCCTTGAGACCCTCCCGGGTGAGTAGTGCGCTATACAAATGGCATGATTGATTGATTGATTGCCGCCCAGGTTGCTTCGGTGCGAGCTACGGCTCGTAACAGGAGCGGAGTCACACGGCTCGGGGCAGCGAGGGCACAGGTTTCACAGCAGTCAGGACTTCGGGGCACTTTGGATTGTGGGGCCCAGTGGAAGGGGACAAATGGTCAGTTCCAGCAGCTCTTGGTGAAGGGGGTTAGGAGTCCAATAGTCCTGGGACTCCGTTCAGGGGGCAAGCTCACACACAAGCCCTTGGAGATATTTTGAAGCACAAGTATTTTAGAAAGTAGCAAGTCTTAGTAGGTTCTTCCTCTCCTTTGGCAGCAAGGCAACCACTGCAGGCCAATCCCCCAGGACAGGGACAGTCTTCCTCCTTCAGCTGTCCCGGTTCCTTCTCCTCAGGCAGAGGTTTCTTCTTGGTTCAAGCAGGATCTGATTTCTTAGGAGCAGTGCTCCTATTTTTATACCCCAAATCCTTTGTTCTTTCAGGCCAGGGGGGCCTTTGCCTAATCCAGTTCAGTTCCTGGGCACTTTGTTTTAGGGACTCTGGCTTCTCTTTCAGTGTGCAGGGCAGAGACATCAGACGCTCCCCCAGGGGGTAGAGCCAGCATTGAGGTGGCAGAGCACAGCCCTATTCAAAGTCAAGGGGCACTCTTCCCACCCATCCTGGTGTAATCTCTATATTCACCACCTGGCAGCCCAGACTGTCTCCTGGAATTCCCCAGCCCTGTCACTCACAGAAACCAGACAGCAGATACACATCCTATCAGAGGCGGGCTGAAATGGTTAGGCCAGCAAATACTAACTTTCTAAAAGAGGTATTTGCAAACACAGGATATTAAAATAAACTTTACTAAAAGATGTATTTTATTATTCTGAGCTCAGGCATACTAAACTTGACTCTCTACCATGTTCTCTGAGTCTGTTGGGATTATAGAGTGTAATAATTCCAGCAGCCCATTCTGGCCTATGGAGAACAGGTAGCCTTACAATAGTGAAAAACGAAAATGGCTGTAATTCACTATTAGGACATGCCACACACATCAGGGCTTGTCCTACCTTATGCTTACAATGCACCCTGCCCTTGGGCCTACCATAGGGGTGACTAATATAAAGTTAAGGGAAGGTTTAGGGACTGGTAAGTGGGTGCACTTGCCCAGTCAGCATGACAGTACCAGACTGCACGCAGGTTCTGCAATGGCAGACCTTAGACACGTTTTACTAGGCCGCTTCTGTGGGTGGCACAACCAGTGCTGCAGGCCCACCAGCAGCATTTGTATTTACAAGCCCTGGCACTCCTGGTGCACTTTACTGGGGTCTGATAGTAAAGCAAATAAGCCAAACATGGAATCCAAACACATATAACAATTTAAACATAGGGAGCACTTGCACTGTGGCACTGGTTGTCAGTGGCACAGTGCTCTGAGCAGCTAACACCAGCAAAAACATATGGGGCACATCAGCAAAAAGTGGAAGGAAGACTCACGCTAAGGTGCCAGGTCTAACAGTACCTCACTCTAAAAGGGCGTGACACCAAAGGCAGCAGAGGAGAGTGATAACCCTCGTATATGCAGTCATAGATGAGTTTTTTGCCCCGAGACTGTGCAGTGTGCATTTGACCAAAGAGCAGAGGCCACTCATCGACAGAGAACGTCCCCAGTGAAAGAAGACAGCATTTCAGGCCCCAGAGCTGGACACACACCAACGCAAGCCAGAAGCATGGGAGGGCAAAGCGCCGTTTTAGAGTGCCCACTTAGAGAGAAGGCCGAGCGCGCAAGATACCAGCTGAGGGCGCCCATGATAAAGGACCAAGAGGACGTGGTCAATGGTGTGCTTAGGGCCGCACCAGGAAGTCCGACAGCCAGGCAGGAGCTCTAGAAAGAGAGCCCTACAAGGAGAAGAAACTGTGTCATCACACAGTGTGAATGACCTGTGGAGCCTGCCTGAGTGGAGGTAGACATGACAAAAAATGGGGTTACCCAATCCTGGTTGTGGACCTGGGTTCAGTATGATACAAAAAACAATGATCCTCGACTTAATCTCTAAGAGGTATTGACTACTGCTAGCTAAATTGTTTATGCTCATGAATTTGTGTTTTTGACTCATTACTGAGAATCTGATATATTTCGGTTTGTAAATATAGGTCGAGAACCATTGTTTTTTGTATCATGAGTGGAGGTAGAAGCGAGCGCAACAATTACACAGCCTCGAGGTATATGTACGACGCGTCGACTGAAAAATGAAAGAAGAAGGAAAAGAAGTGCTGCTACAGCATAGCTTTGAGACACAAGGAGTGCGTGTGTAAGTGAAGATGAAGAGTCGACCTGTGAGAAGTCCACAAACAGAAGACCTGTGAGAGGACCCACAGTGCCCAGGTGGAAAGTAACAATTTGGACTGGTGAGTGAGAAATCCGGACTTCATCCACACTACCATTTGCGTCCAGCGAAGTCTGGTCAAACTATTGAGGTGTGCCATGATGCCTGGTGCTCCCAGCTGCACCTAGATCCACTCATCCTGTCCTGCCAGCAGCCTGAATAGACTCAGTAGAGTTTTTGTTTGTCATTTTGTTCTCTCCCACAGGTTGGGCTCGTTGTCCATTTATAATAAAGTTTGGGAGGGATGTAGTGACTTGCTGGTCAGAGTCTAGTGTTCCTACAAATGTTGTGTTTCCACCAGCCCCTCCATGAGGCCTGGCTTCCACACTCACCCACACCCACCCATCTATCACAGGTGTCGCCAAACGAGACAAACTTCACCTACAGAAAATTAACAGATTATACAAGTCGGCTTTCAAAAAAAGCTAAGAAAGGGTACTATTCAGACAGAATTCAAAAGGCTAAATGTGCAAATAAAGAATTCTATAAAATACTCAATGAATTTCGAAAACCAAATTGCTTATAAGGAATTCATCCTGTTACTCAAGATTTCACAGACAAACTGGCAAATTATTACACGGACAAAGCAGACACGTTGGACTCGTACTTAAATCAGAAACAAAGCACCAGCACTAACCCTTATACAAAACAACTATCCAAGAATGCTCTAATCAAGCCTCTCCATTCCTTCCAACACATCTCACACAATGAATTTATGCACCTGGTCAAAGCAAGCAGGCCTGCCGGCAGCCCATCTCACCCCTGTCCGCCACAAACTTTCAAGACAATTATTTTAACAACCTCTGCTGCCATTCCAGTAAGAAGAATCATCAACGATTCCTTAACTACTGGAATATTTCCAGAAGAACTCATAAAGTGATTACTGTCTTTGCATGTGGTTGTTACAGTTTAAAATTGCAGTTTTGACTTGCCTGTGATTGCATATTTTATCACCTGTTTTGTGTTTGAAACTTGTGGTTTTCCCTGCCCATGATTGCTTGCATTTACTGTGTTGAATTGTGGGATTTGCAGTCCAACCTCTGTATTTTGACCCTCTCATTCCTTTGTGACAAATCTGTTTTCCCTCCAAATTTCTCCTTTGCTCTGTGTTAAGACCTGTGTGTTAAAACAGTGCACCCCCAGCCACCATTTTGTGTTCACAAGCCAGTGAGGCCAGCCCCCTGCCCCCCCCCCCGCAACTGGGATATTCTACATCAGAGGGTGCCTCTGTGAGCTGTTTAAACTGTACTTAACTGGGGCCTGTGCACTTCGTTTTTTGGCCAGCAGGGGGAGTAAAGTTTATTCAAACAGTATTTGTTAGATTTCGAGTTAGTGAAGACTTTACCTGCAGAAGTCCAAAGTGTGGACTGAGCCTGTCTGTCTCCTAGGAGATTCTAAACAGGAGAGGCAGCTTCCAACTCGCTGGCCAGCAAACCTTGTCGGAGGTCGCTGGGACCTTATATGGTCTGCTAGTGGTTGGCACATGTGTACACTGATTGGTGGTTGTATTTGGTGTTTCTATTGCGTTAGGGTCATTGGTTGGGTATTTGAGGGTTCTGATTGGTTTCTGGGTCTGTGATTCAATCATTGTAGGGTTGGGACTAGGGCTAGGGTTAGGATTTCTATTGGAAGTAGGGACTAGGGCTTCCTATGTTTTTGGTTGTTGGGAGTAGGGTGGGACTAGGGCTAGGGTTAGACCTTTAATTGGAAGTAGCTATTTAAGGCTTCTGATGTGATTGGTTGTTGGACTAGTTGTGGGACTAAGAGTAGGGTTAGGCTTTCTATTGGAAGTAGGGACTAGGGCTACCTGTGCCATTGGCTGCTTGGACTTGGGTTGGGACTACTGGTAGGGCCTTTAATTGGACATAGAAATCAGGGTTTTTTAACTGATTGGGTGCTTGGACAAGGGCTAAGATTGGCTGTAAGGTCCTGGTCTCCTATTGGTTCTAGATGTTAGGGCTAGTGTTGTGATTGGATAGTGTTAGGGCTAGGGTTCCCATTGGCTGAAGGTGTCACCTGATTACTAGGGCTATAGAAAAGGCCAGGCTTGGGGCGTCTCAGCTAAGGGCGGAGAGGACAAGGGTAGTTGCCTGTTTGAGCCTGTTAACGGCAGAGAGGACAAGGGTAGTTGCCTGTTAAGGGCGGAGAGGACAAGGGTAGTAGCCTGAGCCTGTTTGAGCCGGTTCTGGATTCCATCTGGTTTGAGCCGGTTCGAGATTCCATCTGGTTTGAGCCGGTTTAAGATTCCAGCAGGTTTGAGCTGGTTTGAGCTGGTTTGAGCCGGTTTGAGCCAGTCTGAGCCAGGTTGAACCGGTTTGAGCCAGTTTGAACCGGTTTGAGCTGGTTTGAGCCAGGTTGAACCGGTTTGAGCCAGTTGGAACCGGTTTGAGCCCGTTTGAACAGGTTTGAGCCCGTTTGAACCGGTTTACGGTTTGAATCGGTTTGAGCTGGTTTGAACTGGTTTGAGCCAGTTTGAACCGGTTTGAGCCGGTTTGAGCCGGTTTGAGTCGGTTTGAGCCGGTTTGAATCAGTTTGAACCGGTTTGAGCCAGTGTGAGCCAGTTTGAACTAGTTTGAGTCGGTTTGAGCCAGTTTGAGCCAGTTTGAAACAGTTTAAACCGGTTTGAACCGGTTACGGTTTGAACCGGTTTGAGCCAATTTGAGCCAGTTTGAACCGGTTTTAGCCAGTTTGAACCGGTTTATGGTTTGAACTGGTTTGAGCCAGTTTGAGCCAGTTTAAACCGGTTTGTGCCAGTTTGAGCCAGTTTGAACCAGTTTAAACCGGTTTGAACCGGTTTGAGCCAGTTTAAACCAGTTTACGGTTTGAGCCGGTTTGAGCCAGTGTGAGCCAGTTTGAGCCGGTTTGAGCCAAGTTGAACCAGTTTAAACCGGTTTGAGCCAGTTTGATTAAGTTTGAACCAGTTTAAACCGGTTTCAGCCAGTTTGAGCCAGTTTGAACCAGTTTAAACCGGTTAGCCAGTTTGAACCAGTTTAAACCAGTTTAAACCGGTTTGAGCCAGATTGAACCAGTTTAAACCGGTTTGAACCGGTTTGAGCCAGTTTGAACCGGTTTACGGTTTGAACTGGTTTGAGCCACTTTGAGCCGGTTTGAACCAGTTTGAGCCAGTTTGAACCAATTTAAACCGGTTTAATCCAGTTTAAACTAGTTTGAGACAATTTGAGCCAGTTTGAACCAGTTTAAACTGGCTTGAACCGGTTTGAGCCAGTTTGAACCAGTTGAAACCTGTTTGAGCCAGTTTGAACCAGTTTAAACCAGTTTGAACGAGTTTGAACCGGTTTACGGTTTGAACTGGTTTGAGCCAGTTTGAGCCGGTTTGAACCAGTTTGAGCCAGTTTGAACCAATTTAAACCGGTTTAATCCAGTTTAAACTAGTTTGAGCCAGTTTGAACCAGTTTAAACTGGCTTGAACTGATTTGAGCCAGTTTGAACCAGTTTAAACCGGTTTGAGCCAGTTTAAATTGGTTAGCCAATTTGAACCAGTTTAAACCTGTTTGAGCCAGTTTGAACCAGTTTAAACCAGTTTGAACCGGTTTGAATGAGTTTGAACCGGTTTGAGCCAGTTTGAACCGGTTTACGGTTTGAACTGGTTTGAGCCAGTTTGAGCCAGTTTGAGCCGGTTTGAACCAGTTTGAGCCAGTTTGAACCAATTTAAACTGGTTTAATCCAGTTTAAACTAGTTTGAACCAGTTTGAACCAGTTTAAACTGGCTTGAACCGATTTGAGCCAGTTTGAACCAGTTTAAACCGGTTTGAGCCAGTTTGAACCAGTTTAAACTGGTTAGCCAATTTGAACCAGTTTAAACCAGTTTAAACCTGTTTGAGCCATCCATTGGACAATTTAGAACATTACAACATGACCCACATGCTGCACTACCTCCCCTGACTCTTACACCTTCCGCCATAAACACACGCAAAAAATATAAGCAACATGCCACACCTCACAACTTTGCTTCCCCAAGTCTACCTCACATCAATGTTACACAACAAAAGCAACACAGCACTCCAACTCACTCTCAAACACCATCTCCAACACATACACATACAGACCCATCAAAATGTCTTCTTAGCATGCTGGATGAGGAACACGATACAGAACAGCTACAGATTGCTATCCTAATGCAGCTAATATCAGCACTTAAAACACACCTGCTACACACCCACACAATACTGATCACTCTTCTACAAACCAAAGTCCCACTATCACCAAAGGCCACTCTCTACACTGTCTACTAATAAATGCTCGATCCCTCTCTAAAAACAAGCATCACACCTACGACCTTCTCACTGATGCAAAACCAGACATACTATTCATAACCGAATCATGGTTGGGAGAGGATATGGCTCCAGTCCTGCATAAAGCCATTCTTCTAGGTTATCAAATAATCACCCAAAATCGTACTACCAAAAATGGAGGTGGTCTAGCTGTTGTATTCAGGCAAACAATATATAGCACTAAGTTGACAACATCTCCATAAAGAATTGTGAGGCTATTCTTACAAGATGCAATCCTACACCGTCTTCCACCTGTAACTTCCTTCTCCTTTACAGACCTCACCTAGCAAGGCAACATTCCCAGACGCACTTCTAGACACAGTTTCAAACCTTATAACAATACACTCCAACCTATGCGTTCTGGGTGACCTCAACATTTGGTTTGATAAAACCAATATGACCCATCCAAAAACAATAATCACCGGCCTAGACGCATTGAACCTGCATCAGATTGTCCACAATCTGACACACACCGCTGGACATATCCTAGATGTCATTTTTACTAATACTGAACTAGTTACCTTTCAAACTATAACTCCAGTCACATGGTCAGACCACCACCTGCTTGCTTTCCAACATAAAACAACACTAAGCGACTCACCTAAAACTACCTTACATCCATCCACCTATCGGCCGTGGAACAAACTCAATTTGGAACACTTGGAAACACAACTAACATCCAGTATAAATATGGAAACCATACATTCAGTTCAGAGTCTATATGAGTGGCTACAGGAAGCTTTTGACATCCTGATACCACTCAAAACCACACAACAGAACAAAAGAAAAAAAGAGCATTGGCGAAACATAGAAATAAAAGACATAAAACAACAAATTAGAAAGGTGCAACGTACCTGGGTCAAAACAAACGCCAAACGAGACAAACTTCACCTACAGAAAATTAACAGATTATACAAGTCGGCTATCAAAAAAGCTAAGAAAAGGTACTATTCAGACAGAATTCAAAACGCTACATGTACAAATAAAGAATTCTATAAAATACTCAATGAATTTCGAAAACCAAATTGCTTATAAGGAATTCATCCTGTTACTCAAGATTTCACAGACAAACTGGCAAATCATTACACGGACAAAGTAGACATGTTGGACTCGTACTTAAATCAGAAACAAAGCACCAACACTAACCCTTATACAAAACAACTATCCAAAAATGCTCTAATTAAGCCTCTCCGTTCCTTCCAACACATCTCACACAATGAATTTATGCACATGGTCAAAGCAAGCAGGCATGCCGGCAGCCCTTCTCACCCCTGTGCGCCACAAACTTTCAAGACAAGTTTTTTTAACAACCTCTGCTGCCATTCCAGTAAGAAGAATCATCAACGATTCCTTAACTACTGGAATATTTCCAGAAGAACTCAAAAAGTGATTACTGCCTTTGCATGTGGTTGTTACAGTTTAAAATTGCAGTTTTGACCTGCCTGTGATTACATATTTTATCACCTGTTTTGTGTTTGAAACTTGTGGTTTTCCCTGCCCATGATTTCTTGCATTTACTGTGTTGAATTGTGGGATTTGCAGTCCAACCTCTGTAGTTTGTCCCTCTCATTCCTTGGTGACAAATCTGTTTCCCTCCAAATTTCTGCTTTGCTCTGTGCTAAGACCTGTGTGTTAAAACAGTGCACCCCCAGCTACCATTTTTTGTTCACAAGCCAGTGAGGCCAGCTCCCCTGCCCCCCCCCCCCCCCCCGGCAACTGGGATATTCTACATCAGAAGGTGCTTCTGTGAGCTGTTTAAACTGTACTTAACTGGGGCCTCTGCACTTCGTTTTTTGGCCAGCAGGGGGAGTAAAGTTTTATTCAAACAGTATTGTTAGATTTCGAGTTAGTGAAGACTTTACCTGCAGAAGTCCAAAGTGTGGACTGAGCCTGTCTGTCTCCTGGGAGATTGTAAACAGGAGAAGCAGCTTCCAACTCCCTGGCCAGCAAACCTTGTCTGAGGTCGCTGGGACATTATATGGTCTGCTAGTTGTTGGCACATGTGTACACTGATTGGTGGTTGTATCTGGTGTTTCTATTGCGTTAGGGTAATTGGTTGGGTATTTGAGTGTTCTGATTGATTTCTGGGTCTGTGATTCAATCATTGTAGGGTTGGGACTAGGGCTAGGGTTAGGATTGCTATTGGAATTAGGGACTAGGGCTTCCTATGTTATTGGTTGTTGGGAGTAGGGTGGGACTAGGGCTAGGGTTAGACCTTTAATTGGAAGTAGCTATTTAGGGCTTCTGGTGTGATTGGTTTTTGGACTAGTTGTGGGACTAAGAGTAGGGTTAGGCTTTCTATTGGAAGTAGGGACTAGGGCTACCTGTGCCATTGGCTGCTTGGACTTGGGTTGGGACTATTGGTAGGGCCTTTCATTGGACATAGAGATCAGGATTTTCTAACTGATTGGGTGCTTGGACTAGGGCTAAGATTGGCTGTAAGGTCCTGGTCTCCTATTGGTTCTAGTTGTTTTAGGGCTAGTGTTGTGATTGGATAGTGTTAGGGCTAGGGTTCCCATTGGCTGAAGGTGTCACCTGATTACTAGGGCTATAGAAAAGGTCAGGCTTGGGGCGTCTCAGCTAAGGGCGGAGAGGACATGGGTAGTTGCCTGTTCGAGCCTGTTAAGGGCAGAGAGGACAAGGGTAGTTTCCTGTTAAGGGCGGCAAGGACAAGGGTAGTAGCCTGAGCCTGTTTGAGCCGGTTCTGGATTCCAGCTGGTTTTAGCCGGTTTGAGATGCTTTGAGCTGGTTTGAGCCAGTCTGAGCCAGTTTGAACAGGTTTGAGCCAGTTTGAACCAGTTTGAACCAGTTTGAGCCAGTTTGAACCAGTTTAAACTGGTTAGCTAGTTTGAACCAGTTTACACCGGTTTCAGCCAGATTGAACCGGTTTACGGGTTGAACTGGTTTGAGCCGGTTTGAGCCGGTTTGAAACGGTTTGAGGGTTTGAACCAGTTTGATCCAGTTTGAACCAGTTTAAACCGGTTTGAGCCAGTTTGAACTGGTTCAAACTGGTTTAAGCCAGTTTGAACCAGTTTAAACCAGTTTGAGCCAGTTTGACCAGTTCAAACTGGTTTGAGCCAGTGAGCCAGTTTGAACCAGTTTAAACCGGTTTGAATCGGTTTGAGCCAGTTTGAACCATTTTAAACCGGTTTGAGCCAGTTTGAACCAGTTTGAGCCAGTTTAAACTGGTTTGAACCAGTTTGAGCCAGTTTAAACCGGTTTGAGCCAAATTGAACCAGTTTAAACCGGTTTGAACCGGTTTAAGCCAGTTTTAACCAGTTTACGGTTTGAACTGGTTTGAGCCGGTTTGAGCTGTTTTGAGCCGGTTTGAGCCAGTTTGAACCGGTTTGAGCCAGTTTGAGCCAGTTTGAACCAGCTTGAGCCAATTTGAACCAGTTTAAACCGGTTTGAGCCAGTTTGAACTAGTTTAAACTGGTTTGAGCCAGTTTGAGCCAGTTTGAACCAGTTTAAACTGGTTTGAACCGGTTTGAGCCAGTTTAAACCGGTTTAAACTGGTTTGAAAAGGTTTGAGGTGGTTTGAGCCCATTTAAACAGGTTTGAGCCGGTTTGAGCCAGTTTGAACCGGTTTGAGCCAGTTTGAACCAGTTTGAGCCAGTTTGAACTTGTTTAAACCGGATTGAACCGGTTTGAGCCAGTTTGAACCATTTGCACCAGTTTGAGCCAGTTTGAACCAGTTTAAACCGGTTTGAACCAGTTTGAGCCAGTTTGAGCCAGTTTAAACCGGTTTGAGCCAGTTTGAGCCAGTTTGAGCCGGTTTGAGCCAGTTCGGGACTAATGCTGCCCTTTTTCTCATTTAGAAATACCCAGTCCACACCATCCACATCCACAAACAGTGCAACACACTCAAACCAAATGTACACCACGCACAACACTATGCACAGTTTAATGTACCAGCATGCCCCACCAACCCAATCAAACCACATCTACACACCCTACTATCCCAACTACCACACTTATCCACCATCACCCACAAACAGTACACAACTTTATCCTATACCACTAACCAATACACTCATCACTAACACAACCCCAATCAACACCGTACATAACTACATCCCATTCATACACACTCTCCCTGCTGTAATTACACCTAACGACCACCTTTTATCAATAACAAACATATAATGATCCTTCCATCAGTTGTCCAACAAACACCCTCCTCTCCCTTCTACCATAATAACACTAACACAAAACACACACACTGCGCAGCACCATACTTTGTAACTCTTGAAACAAACCAGACTAAGATAAACACTCTCACGTCTACTTCATTCCCTCCTACACACAACCTACACTCTAATCATAAGCACCTTACTACCCCCTCTACGTCACAAGCTCCTCTAACAAACACTATAAAACCAAATCCAGTGCATGAAACTAATACATCAGCACCCCTTTTCACTACACCTCAAAAGCAAAACATATCACACACACCAGCACAACAAGATCTTCAGAGCACAACATCTCATAATACTTACCATTACAAAATACATGCATATACCCACCTTTCAAACCACACAAAGGAACAAACTCCCATGCCAAGGTTTCACTCTTCCACCACACCTAACACAGATACAGCAATACAGCACCTCTCTTCTAACCGCCTCTCATCCATTGGACAATTTAGAACATTATAACATGACCCACATGCTGCACCACCTCCCCTGACTCTTACACCTTCTGCCATAAACACACACAAAAAATATAAGCAATATGCCACACCTCACAACTTTGCTTCCCCAAGTCTACCTCACATCAATGTTACACCACAAAAGCAACACAGCACTCCAACTCACTCTCAAACACCATCTCCAACACATACACATACAGACCCATCAAAATGTCTTCTTAGCATGCTGGATGAGGAACACGATGCAGAACAGCTACACGATTGCTATCCTAATACAGCTAATACCAGCACTTAAAACACACCTGCTACACACCCACACAATACTGATCACTCTTCTACAAACCAAAGTATCACTATCACCAAAGGCCACTCTCTACACTGTTTACTAATAAATGCTCGATCCCTCTCTAAAAACAAGCATCACACCTACGACCTTCTCGCTGATGCAAAACCAGACATAAGATTCATAACTGAATCATGGATGGGAGAGGATATGGCTCCAGTCCTGCATAAAGCCATTCCTCTAGGCTATCAAATAATCACTCAAAATCGTATTGCCAAAAATGGAGGTGGTCTAGCTGTTGTATTCAGGCAAACAATACATATCACTAAAGTTAACAACATCTCCATAAAGAATTGTGAGGCTCTTCTTACAAGATGCAATCCTACTCCGTCTTCCACCTGTAACTTCCTGCTCCTTTACAGACCTCAACTAGCAAGGCAACATTCCCAGACGCACTTCTAGACACAGTTTCAAACCTGATAACAATACACTCCAACCTATGCGTTCTGGGTGACCTCAACATTTGGTTTGATAAAACCAATATGACCCATCCAAAAACAATAATCACCGGCCTAGATGCATTGAACCTGCATCAGATTGTCCACAATCCGACACACACCGCTGGACATATCCTAGGTGTCATTTTTACTAATACTGATCTAGTTACCTTTCAAACTATAACTCCAGTCACATGGTCAGACCACCAGCTGCTTGCTTTCCAACATAAAACAACACTAAGCAACTCACCTAAAACTACCTTACATCCATCCACCTATCGGCCGTGGATCAAACTCAATTTGGAACACTTGGAAACACAACTAACATCCAGTATAAATCTGGAAACCATAAATTCAGTTCAGAGTCTATATGAGTGGCTACAGGAAGCTTTGACATCCTGATACCACTCAAAACCACACAACAGAACAAAAGAAAAAAGAGCATTGGCGAAACATAGAAATAAAAGACATAAAACAACAAATTAGAAAGCTGCAACGTACCTGGCTCAAAACAAACGCCAAACGAGACAAACTTCACCTACAGAAAATTAACAGATTATACAAGTCGGCTATCAAAAAAGCTAAGAAAAGGTACTATTCAGAAAGAATTCAAAACGCTAAATGTGCAAATAAAGAATTCAATAAAATACTCAATGAATTTCGAAAACCAAATTGCTTATAAGGAATTCATCCTTTTACTCAAGATTTCACAGACAAACTGGCAAATCATTACACGGACAAAGCAGACACGTTGGACTCGTACTTAAATCAGAAACAAAGCACCAACACTAACCCTTATACAAAACAACTATCCAAGAATGCTCTAATCAAGCCTCTCCGTTCCTTCCAACACATCTCACACAATGAATTTATGCACATGGTCAAAGCAAGCAGGCCTGCCGGCAGCCCTTCTCACCCCTGTGCGCCACAAACTTTCAAGACAATTTTTTTAACAACCTCTGCTGCCATTCCAGTAAGAAGAATCATCAACGATTCCTTAACTACTGGAATATTTCCAGAAGAACTCAAAAAGTGATTACTGCCTTTGCATGTGGTTGTTACAGTTTAAATTGCAGTTTTGACCTGCCTGTGATTGCATATTTTATCACCTGTTTTGTGTTTGAAACTTGTGGTTTTCCCTGCCCATGATTTCTTGCATTTACTGTGTTGAATTGTGGGATTTGCAGTCCAACCTCTGTAGTTTGTCCCTCTCATTCCTTGGTGAAAAATGTGTTTTCCCTCTAAATTTCTCCTTTGCTTTGTGCTAAGACCTGTGTGTTAAAACAGTGCACCCCCAGCCACCATTTTGTGTTCACAAGCCAGTGAGCCCAGCCCCCCTGCTCCCCCCCCGCAGCTGGGATATTCTACATCAGAGGGTGCTTCTGTGAGCTGTTCAAACTGTACTTAGCTGGGGCCTGTGCACTTCGTTTTTTGCTCAGCAGGGGGAGTAAAGTTTTATTCAAACAGTATTGTTAGATTTCGAGTTAGTGAAGACTTTACCTGCAGAAGTCCAAAGTGTGGACTGAGCCTGTCTGTCTCCTAGGATTTTCTAAACAGGAGAAGCAGCTTCCAACTCCCTGGCCAGCAAACCTTGTCTGAGGTCGCTGGGACCTTATATGGTCTGCTAATGGTTGGCACACGTGTACACTGATTGGTGGTTGTATCTGGTGTTTCTATTGCGTTAGGGTCATTGGTTGGGTATTTGAGGGTTCTGATTGGCTTCTGGGTCTGTGATTCAATCATTGTAGGGTTGGGACAAGGGCTAGGGTTAGGATTTCTATTGGAAGTAGGGACCAGGGCTTGCTATGTTATTGGTTGTTGGGAGTAGGGTGGGACTAGGGCTAGGGTTAGACCTTTAATTGGAAGTAGCTATTTAGGGCTTCTGGTATGATTGGTTGTTGGACTAGTTGTGGGACTAAGAGTAGGGTTAGGCTTTCTATTGGAAGTAGGGACTAGGGCTACCTGTGCTATTGGCTGCTTGGACTTGGGTTGGGACTACTGGTAGGGCCTTTAATTGGACATAGAGATCAGGGTTTTTTAACTGATTAGGTGCTTGAACTAGGGCTAAGATTGGCTGTAAGGTCCTGGTCTCCTATTGGTTCTAGTTGTTAGGGCTAGTGTTGTGATTGGATAGTGTTAGGGCTAGGGTTCCCATTGGCTGAAGGTATCACCTGATTACTAGGGCTATAGAAAAGGCCAGGCTTGGGGTGTCTCAGCTAAGGGCGGAGAGGACAGGGGTAGTTGCCTGTTTGAGCCTTTTAAGGGCAGAGAGGACAAGGGTAGTAGCCTGAGCCTGTTTGAGCCGGTTCTGGATTACAGCTGGTTTGAGCCGGTTTGAGCCGGTTTGAGCTGGTTTGAGCCAGTCTGAGCCAGTTTGAACAGATTTGAGCCAGTTTGAACCGGTTTGAGCCGGTTTGAGCCAGTTTGAGCCAGTTTGAACCAGTTTAAACTGGTTAGCCAGTTTGAACCAGTTTAAACTGGTTTAAACCAGTTTGAGCCAGTTTGAACCAGTTTAAACCGGTTTTCACTGGTTTCAGCCAGTTTGAACCGGTTTACGGGTTGAACTGGTTTCAGCCGGTTTGAAACGGTGTGAGCCGGTTTGAACCAGTTTGATCCAGTTTGAACCAGGTTAAACTGGTTTGAGCCAGTTTGAACCAGTTTAAACCGGTTTGAGCTGGTTTGAGCCAGTTTGACCAGTTTAAACTGGTTTGAGCCAGTGAGCCATTTTGAACAAGTTTAAACCGGTTTGAACCGGTTTGAGCCAGTTTGAACCATTTTAAACTGGTTTGAGCCAGTTTGAACCAGTTTGAACCGGTTTGAACCGGTTTGAGCCCGTTTAAACCGGTTTGAGCCAGTTTGAACCAGTTTAAACCAGGTTGAACTGGTTTGAGCCAGTTTGAACCAGTTTAAACTGGGTTGAGTCAGTTTGAACCAGTTTAAACTGGTTTGAACGGGTTAGAGCTAGTTTCAACCAGTTTAAACCGGTTTGAGCCAGTTTGAGCCAGTTTGAACCAGTGTAAACCAGTTTAAACCGGTTTGAGCCAGGTTGAACCAGTTTAAAACGGTTTGAACCGGTTTAAGCCAGTTTTAACCGGTTTACGGTTTGAACTGGTTTGAGCCGGTTTGAGCCAGTTTGAGCCAGTTTGAACCAGTTTGAACCGGTTTGAGCCAGTTTGAGCCAGTTTGAACCAGCTTGAGCCAGTTTGAAACAGTTTAAACCGTTTTGAGACAGTTTGAACTAGTTTAAACTGGTTTGAGCCAGTTTGAGCCAGTTTGAACCAGTTTAAACCGGTTTGAACCAGTTTGAGCCAGTTTGAACCATTTTAAAAGGGTTTGAACCGGTTTGAGCCAGTTTTAACCGGTTAAACTGATTTGAACTGGTTTGAGCCGGTTTGAGCCGGTTTGAACAGGTTTGAGCCGGTTTGAGCCAGTTTGAGCCAGTTTGAACCGGTTTGAGCCAGTTTGAACCAGTTTGAGCAGTTTGAGCCAGTTTGTACTAGTTTAAACCGGATTGAACCGGTTTGAGCCAGTTTGAACCATTTGAACCAGTTTGAGCCAGTTTGAGCCAGTTTGAACCAGTTGAGCCAGTTTGAACCGGTTTACGGGTTGAACTGGTTTCAGCCGGTTTGAAACGGTGTGAGCCGGTTTGAACCAGTTTGATCCAGTTTGAACCAGGTTAAACTGGTTTGAGCCAGTTTGAACCAGTTTAAACCGGTTTGAGCTGGTTTGAGCCAGTTTGACCAGTTTAAACTGGTTTGAGCCAGTGAGCCATTTTGAACAAGTTTAAACCGGTTTGAACCGGTTTGAGCCCGTTTGAACCATTTTAAACCGGTTTGAGCCAGTTTGAACCAGTTTGAACCGGTTTGAACCGGTTTGAGCCCGTTTAAACTGGTTTGAGCCAGTTTGAACCAGTTTAAACCGGGTTGAACTGGTTTGAGCCAGTTTGAACCAGTTTAAACTGGGTTGAGCCAGTTTGAACCAGTTTAAACTGGTTTGAACGGGTTAGAGCTAGTTTCAACCAGTTTAAACCGGTTTGAGCCAGTTTGAGCCAGTTTGAACCAGTGTAAACCAGTTTAAACCGGTTTGAGCCAGGTTAAACCAGTTTAAAACGGTTTGAACCGGTTTAAGCCAGTTTTAACCGGTTTACGGTTTGAACTGGTTTGAGCCGGTTTGAGCCGGTTTGAGCCAGTTTGAACCAGTTTGAACCGGTTTGAGCCAGTTTGAGCCAGTTTGAACCAGCTTGAGCCAGTTTGAAACAGTTTAAACCGTTTTGAGACAGTTTGAACTAGTTTAAACTGGTTTGAGCCAGTTTGAGCCAGTTTGAACCAGTTTAAACCGGTTTGAACCAGTTTGAGCCAGTTTGAACCATTTTAAAAGGGTTTGAACCGGTTTGAGCCAGTTTTAACCGGTTAAACTGATTTGAACTGGTTTGAGCCGGTTTGAGCCGGTTTGAACAGGTTTGAGCCGGTTTGAGCCGGTTTGAGCCAGTTTGAGCCAGTTTGAACCGGTTTGAGCCAGTTTGAAGCAGTTTGAGCAGTTTGAGCCAGTTTGTACTAGTTTAAATCGGATTGAACCGGTTTGAGCCAGTTTGAACCATTTGAACCAGTTTGAGCCAGTTTGAGCCAGTTTGAACCAGTTGAGCCAGTTTGAGCCAGTTTGAGCCGGTTTGAGCCGGTTCGGGACTAGGGCCAGAAATGCTGCCCTTTTTCTCATTTAGAAATACCCAGTCCACACCATCCACATCCACAAACAGTGCAACACACTCAAACCAAATGTACACCACGCACAACACTATGCACAGATTAATGTACCAGCATGCCCCACCAACCCAATCAAACCACATCTACACACCCTACTATCCCAACTACTGACATATTAGGAATCCCCAATCTCCTTCTCAGGGGTCTTACCAATAAGTAGTCCATTCAAAAGCAGCAAAGAAATCAACAGAGAATCTGAAATATGAAAAGACATCTTTATTACAATTAATTGTGAGGCTACGTCGCCCAGTCACACCTAAAGCAACTGAATGAGATAGCCTGCTGAATGGTCTGAGCACAGATCCTTTATACTATGTATTATGCCCTAGGCACACATTTTTGCTTTGGAGTACATTCCCAGAACGTGCACACAGATGCAAAACCCACTTTCAAGATAAGTCCAGGCCATAAACAATGTCCACATAATGCATACATTCTCTAACTGACAAGGCCGGATAAACCCATAACAGTAAGGTCACAGCCCATGTCATAAATAGCTCGTGGAGGTAGGAACAGGAACAGATGGAAGTAAGATAGGGCAGGGTGTGTGTGCGATGAAAAGGTTTATGGCATGATGCTATCTTGCTCGGCCACTGGGAGAGGAACTGACCAAACAGGTCCGGCCTGGGGCAATGGTTCCACCTTGTCCAGGTCAGAGAAAAGTCAATCAAGGTGTACGTGGCCTTTGGAATCGAATTTAGCTGTATTATAGCCTATGTAAAGGGCAACACACAAAATGGCTGCTGTACACAAAATGGAAGCCAAGGGTTCAGAAACGAAAATGACGATTTCGAGGTGAAATTGTTACTGGAATATAACGAAAATGCTTGTACATAGTGTACTAGCCATTCTCGGTCTTTTGATATAAAAATCGTCATGCTACGACAAAGTTTATTACACGAGTCCAGAATTTTCAGTACCACAGACACACCTTTTGCCCTTACATAGGCAATAACCTATACTCACGCTAGTCTGAGTCCAGATCTATATTTTATAAAAATCCTCAAGATGTTACTGAAGCATAATCCTATTACCTAGCGACTCTCTCGGGACAGGTCTCCCTACACACGCAGTAGCACAAAGGCCATATATGGTAGGACCAAAATAGGGAATGCCTCTATCTGAAGTATGTGGTACAAGACCACACGCCCAACAATCAGTGATGTTCAACTACTAACTGGTGTTGATGCAGAAACTGTACAAAAGGAATTATCAGTAAACTCTGATCTCCTAACTATCCGTGTTCGGGTAAAATCTGGACAGGATGCAAAGAAGTGGAAGTAGGAAGAGACATAGGTTGGGGGGTGGGTACAGATGTGAATTGGGCAGCAAAAACAATCCCACCCATAAAGACAATGCCATGTTTAAATAAACACTAGAAGACACGTCATTAAGAACATATAGACAAAGTAGTGACCGCTATTACAAATGAATCATAATTTTCCACAACCCTAAGCAAAAGTAAATCCTAAAATTATCTAGTACATTTTAGGTCTTCCTAAGCATTTCTGTAATTCATTGTATGCTCAAGTGAAACAGTGGTGACCCTCATTAATGCTCTGAGGTGAAAAGGGGATACTCTTTCACAGAAAATGGATTTTATTCTGCTTTTTCTAAACAGAATACTACTTTAAAACAATGCCAGCAAAGCAGCAAAAATTAGTTTCCAAACTCCAATTCTATACAAGCTCACAGAAAATACCCAGAGTCCGTCAAAGCCTCTCCTGGCAGGCTTCTATTGTCCATCAAATCCGCTTCCAGTGTCTTCTTCGCGTTGGGCCTCTCGATTTCAGGCCTTTTCATGAGAAAAAGTACTGCTTAGTTGGAGTGCCCTCCTGGCAAACACTCATAGCTCATTCACAAAGTCTCAATATCTCAAGGCAGTGCACCAGTGTCTCTTCTTTGTGGCAGACACTACAAATGATGTGCTCTTCATTGATCATGGGCACAAAACATCTCGTGCAGATCCAAGCACTACTGAGAAACAACCTCTCAAGATCAGCAGCACTTTCAGACTCCAACACTCATTATTCAGTATCAGAGGACGCTCAAGCTGCTCTCTCATGGGCACCAGAATGTAGTGCCTTTTTCCAAACGTGGATCCTTGGGTGCACTGCCTTTCCGCTGGAGCAAAGGGAAAAGAGGTGTGTGTGTGGCCAAAACTCGGGCCAAGGGCTCAAGGGACTGTACACTGTCAGAGGTTACCAGTACATAACAGGTACAAAGCTCAAACAAACAGAAGCTCTCATTCTGTGGCAAACAAGGAACCAGCTCCTCTTTTCCTCTGCAACGCTTTCCGATTAAGCAAATGCCTTGCTTGGGAGGTACCATTGACGGCACGCTGATGATCGCTGTTCAGCCTCGCGACTTTCTGGTTGCAGAAATTGTAGAGCCAAGAAACCTGTCGTTCATCTGTAGCGGTCACTGATGGGGCTTAGTCTCGATCACAGGTCTGCAGGGTATCACTCTTCCTTTGACTCTGGAAGATCCCGCAGAACCTAGTGATATAGGAAATGTAACACAATTGTTAGTTTCCTTCAAATCAAGCACAAAAACAGTTCATTGGTTTTAACAAGGGGACTGCAAGCAGGTGGCCTGCAATCTGCAAGGGAGTGGCCACACGCCATGGGACAATGTTGGTCTAGAATACACTGTCATTTTCAAAAAGCAATTCAAACAAAAAGGCAGTAGGCAAAACAGTGTCTCTAGGTTTTTCAATTAGGTTTCCGTGGGAGAGCATTGTCTAAGGGTAAATAACTACACGAAAATTCTATCTAAATGGATGTCTTCACATATGGTGGCATTGTCTAATGGTGCAAATACATATTTTCCTCAATGATTAAGCCTAGGTGTTCCTAAATTCCTTATCTAGAACATCTCAAATAGAGAAATGACATAATACAGATTATCAAGGACATGAAGAAAAGTCCCTTTAAAAATGTGCATTAAGTGCACTATGCAATACAAAGGCTAATGATCAAATGTGCAGACAACAAGACCAGAACTGGAGAGTCCTGGTATTTGCATGATTAGAACACATCTGATCCCACCAAAAATTAAAGCAGCAGGAATAAAAGAGAACTGAAAAATTAAAATAGACATTGAAAATGTGTCATGTTCAAAAGGTAAACTTAAGATATCTCCTATTGAGATGGAAAACATGTCTTACTATAATATTGGGTCAGTTAACCAGCCTATCACTACCCCGATAGTCAGTCTGGAAAAAAAAACATTTTACATAACATGGGGGTCCCTAATACATCACTTCACTCTAGAAGTGTGCACATAAACAATACACCCATAATAATAAATGGTCTGACTGGTGAAAGGAATATGAAAAAGGGAAATGGAACTAGGACAGAACTAAAATCCCCAATAACTAAGCATGATGCGACATCGGTCAGGGGAGAAGCAACAAAAGAAAAATCTATAGGAAGAACAAAAATTACTTGGGTGATAGTCAAGTTTGTGACATAATACCAAAAGCATGGACACAAAAAGTCACAATAGTGCAGAAATTTGGACTCTACCACTGGCCCCTACACCATATACGGTAATGTCAGTTAATGGTCCAGTTCCTTCTGCAGGGAAAAAATGGAAAGTTTAGGTCACCTTTAACAAGAGCCACAAATCTATAATTTCATCTTTAGGTCCAATCAAGGATACATAAATCTAGAACTACCTGGTCCATGAGGGAGAGGGCAGTATCATGACTCCTGTATATCTCTTTTATTTTACTTCAATACTATTATGGCCAAATTTTGACATACACTGGTGAGGTGTTGTCTATTCTTGTCCACAGCATGCAAACATCATGTCTGTGAAATTTAGTATCAACACAAATTTTACCTAACTATTGTAAAGTGACACATATCGTCATACATGCCTCCTCACAACACAGGCAAACTTGTATCGTAGACAAATATGTGCGGGTTCGTGGTGGGGGTATATATGCAGCATTTATAGACTTCTCCGCAGCGTTCGATAGGGTTGACCGACCGACGCTGTGGAGAAAACTGACGTCATTGGGTATGCCGCGATACTTACTGGACTTAGTTAAATCCCTACATTGTAATACTTGGTGTAGAGTGTTACAAGGCGGAGAAAGGGGACTTACTCAAGCAATCCCCTCCCGGAATGGTTTGAAACAGGGTTGTATATTGGCTCCCACTCTGTTTTCCCTGTATATGGCCGATTTACCAACTATAGTTGCAGAAAGTGAGGGTCTTGCCCCAGTTATTGGAGGGACTGCCATATCTATTTTAATGTATGCAGATGATATACTAGTTTTAGATCTGACCCCAAAAGGTCTCGCTAATCGTCTTCATACATTGAATTATTTCGCGGATAAACACTATATGAAAATTAATAGCTCAAAAAGTAAGATCATGTGCATCTTCGGTAAGAAGAAATGCAGATCTAGGAGCTTTAATTGGTCATTAAGCGGAGAAAAACTGGAGGTAGTTAACTCCTATATATTTCTGGGCAAGACAATATCTTCTAATCTTAGTGAGAAGCCTCACATTGAAAATAATTCTAGAAAAGCAATGGCCCATGGCAGGGGATTATGTTCCTTATATAATGCAACAGGGAAGAGGCACCTCTCTTCTTGCTTGGAGGTATTTCGAGCGAAGATTCCTGCCACCCTCCTTTATGGCATAGAATTGGTGGACTTAACTCAATGGGATTTTATGCAAAAAACGGAGGGAAAGGTATTAAGGAAAATTTCCTCTCTTAATTCAGCCTGCTCAACATCCTCTTGCAGACTGGAATTTGGCCTGCGAAGCTGTTGGACTCAAGGGCTGGCTGCTCTTGTAAGGTGGGTAGCATGCTTGGCCAGAGGTAAACCAGGAACCCTACGTGAAATCTTAAAAAAGGAGCTTTTAGGTAACTTTAATGAGTTCTCCCAGCTGTTAAAAAACTTTAGAAAAGCTGTTTTATTCTTGGAACTCGATGAAAATACGTTATTTTCTCTTTCTCCATCAGAGCTAAAGCTAAAGCTAAAAAGTAGGTCCTGGGAACTGTGTTATAAGATGGATATACTTGCCCAACAGAAGTATAAAAAAAGGGAAGCCCTGGTCCTAACCTATACACCTAAACAAGCACAACAATACTTAAGGTGGAATATTCCACATGGTGTCCGGAGGACATGGTTCCTTTTACGCCATAATCTGCTCCCACTTAATACACTCCTCGCAAGATGGTATGGTGTGTCTCCCTTATGCAACCTATGTAATAAGGCTGCTCAAGACCTCAACCATGTATTGTTTATTTGCCCGATATTACGCTTATTGCGTAAAAAATGGATAAAACCAATTTGTCTTCAGTTGGGAATTTTGAATATAAATATGTTTTTCAATGCTCTGTATTGCCCCCCAAACGAAATGTTCTGTTTCAGATTATTTAATTATTTTAAAGAATTTTTAGACATATATTAATGTGATTTTGGGAGAGGTTGATGACAGTATTATGTGTCTATATTCTAGTGCGTATTGTTTTTTGAAGTTGTATGTAATTTTTTGTTTATTTTATCTTGATAATATGTATGTTATTTTATGTGGCCCTCTATGAGAGCCAAATCATAATCAATAAACTTTGAAACTTTGAAGCAAACTTGTAATAATTTCTTAAGCAGCAACATAAAACACAAACAACATATACCAAGCCATCAAATATACATGCAGTATAGCAAGCACAAAAAGGCATAGACAAATTACAATAGCACATGTAAAGAAGCAGTGACGCATGCATTCATGCAGCCCAAAACCCAGAAATGCAGGCCTGCTTCATTTGTCAGGTTTAGAATCAAAATCAAAATTGCACCAAAATTATACTTTCATTTAGTCTCAAAATTACACTTTCACTTACTCCCACCCTTTGACAGGAGATCACCAGCACTGGAGATTGAACTGTCAAAATAAAACTTACAGTGTCGCTTCTGACACAGTGGACCAGCAGGAATGATTCATACAGGGGAAAATGCAAAATCATGAAAAAACCACACGAACATTTCCTTGCAAAGAAGTCATAATAAAAACCCATCTCTTTTCAACATACTGCTGACTGCACATAACATACAAAAATACCAACTGTAATTAACCATCTTCCGTAAACATACTAATTCCAACTTCCCAAAAGCAAAACTCATTCACAGACACTCTACATCCCCTGCGCCAGCAGGCCCTGAGGCCCGAGAGGCCATCAACAGAACATCTGTTTTCACTTACTCCTAAACCCCCACCTCACTGACCTTCAGGTCAAACTCTGCCTGGCGCACTCCGCGCACTCCTTGGCCTCCCCTCCTATTTGTCTCTCGAGCTGACAAAGGCAAAAAGTTGTCCAACTCTTTTTAACCCTTCTATAATCAACCCTATTGAAAAACACATGCTATAAATGACTTCTTTTAGTGGCTAAAATTCATTTATGCTTAGATTATTAAAACATTCACTGTGAAGAATTTGCTGAGCACAACAACACAACATACCATCTCAAAAACAACTGCCTGTTACCACCCTCTGCAATGATACTCATTTTAGCAATCCTAAAGATGACCGACCAAATGGGCCCTGCCAAAGTTAGAACCTTCAATCCTGATATTAAACTCAGCCCTGTGCACTAGGCACATTGGCTCACTGAGCTTATGAAAAACAACCCCAAATAAGAACAACTTGCAAATTTGTATGATACCTAAATGTATGCATTTACTAAAGCCTAAGACACTGTAAAGCTACTCTAATGGCAAGAATGCCTCTTTTAATAGTCTAATTTACCCATTTTCGACTTTGGAATTTAGGGAACTTAAAAGTTAATATCCTATGATTGCTTTACATTTTAATCATCCTCAGAATTTCCTTTATACATTACAGAGATTGTACATTGGACATCTCTCATGTAAATCCTAGAAAAAGAGCGTATTATGCCTGCGCCAAGTGAAAACCAACATGCAAATTACCTAATTATTCAGTAACACAAAACCTAAATCAAATTTTAATGCTAGGGGGTCATAGTATGAGTACTAAGCTTTATAAATATCAAAAAACGATTTTAAAAAGCACTTATTTTTTTCAGATAATTTTTTCGTAATTAATAATTTTTCTGTCAAAGAAACCAATTATTTTTTTTATGAGAATTCCACATATAAAGGTAAGCTGCATCCCTTGCCTATCATTTTAGATGAATTCATTTATGCGCCGAAGCACAAAAGCCTAACTTGAAACATGACATTTTCCTGCGTCACATTTCTGCGCCACATTTATTTAAAAGGACGGTTATGCAAAATTCCACCCATGTTTAACTGGAAAAGTGCTGGCTGAACGAACATTCCTATCAAATATACTGCAGCTGAGATGTTTGCCTGTGACCATCTAATACAGTGCATTCTAAGGAAAAATGCTGTAAATTTATTTATTTTTGCAAAAATAGACAATTTTGTTTTTTTCTTTCTTATTTATATCCATTGAATGTTTTTCCTAATGTTATCTTTAAAGCGTGTAACGGTAGTTTTGTATAAGTGCATAATAGCTCATTCTACAAACTAAAGAGCAACACATACCCATCTTAGCACATTACATGTTTCATTTCTGTATCTTTTACTCAAGTTTCTACTCAACATTAACCAACCAGCATTTTACTTAACAGACTGAAAACATCAAGAAAACCACAAACACATTGAGCTCATTGCAAACATAAACAGAAAGTGTTCAAAACATTCAGGACACGCAAGACAGCGCTGTAGGCATTTCGTTTCATAAATTCGCGCCAACGCTATTCACAACAGAAGTTACAGTAACGGCAAAAACCACATTTAAACACACATGGAACCCGCAGGTCAACACATAGGACTGAAACAGAGGACAGCTACAAAGACTGTACCCAAACCAAACCATTTTGTAAATACTAAATGTAAGTCATATTTACAAGAACCACTTCTCAATACTGGCAGAACACCAAAATTCGTTCTGCATCTCCATTCATAAAATTACACAGAACAAAGGATCCTTACATGTATTATGTCATATTTGAATTCCCTGGGGATACAAAATCACCAAGGAAGAAATATGTTTCATATCTAAACCTATTTAGAAATTTTAGCCAGCTAATTCAAACGTACACAAAGTTGGCCAACACAAAGCTCCAAGTTCGCTAAGATCAGGCATCTTATAGCTCACTAATCTAGCATCAAACTTCAAGGGGGCTATCTCTATCGATACACTTGTAAATATACAAGACCCTCGGTTTTTGAAAATTGCAATGTTCAAATAAACTAAGGACCAAATAACTAAGAACTAAGGACTGGGAGCGATCCACTTCACTAAAGCAGATGGAGAAAAAGTCTCTTCATTATCTGCCTACACAAATTGCAATTTGCATATACAAACCTATACAAACCTATCAAAGCTATACCAAACAAATAGTTGCCAAAATTCTAACTGCCAAGTTCTAACTGCAAAAAAAAAACACTTAAGCCAAAAGGGTTCCTCAGTCGTGAGTGACATCTTTTGGAGAGTTTAAGTCAGAAAAATCAAAAATATACTGAGCCGCAAAGACAGAGAATCCCCCAGAACCTCTGTGCACAGCACCTCTTTTAGTAGATTTCTGTCTTGCCTTCCCCAGTAGATTTCTATCCTCTGACAAGGTTACTCCTCCAGATAGTCACTGCTTGATGAGGCCCACTGTTAGGGCGCCATTTGACGTATTAGGAATCCCCAATCTCCTTCTCAGGGGTCTTACCAATAAGTAGTCCATTCAAAAGCAGCAAAGAAATCAACAGAGAATCTGAAATATGAAAAGACATCTTTATTACAATTAATTGTGAGGCTACGTCGCCCAGTCACACCTAAAGCAACTGAATGAGATAGCCTGCTAAATGGTCTGAGCACAGATCCTTTATACCATGTATTATGCCCTAGGCACACATTTTTGCTTTGAAGTACATTCCCAGAACGTGCACACAGATGCAAAACCCACTTTCAAGATAAGTCCAGGCCATAAACAATGTCCACATAATGCATACATTCTCTAAGTGACAAGGCCGGATAAACCCAAAACAGTAAGGTCACAGCCCATGTCATAAATAGCTCGTGGAGGTAGGAACAGGAACAGATGGAAGTAAGATAGGGCAGGGTGTGTGTGCGATTAAAAGGTTTATGGCATGATGCTATCTTGCTCGGCCACTGGGAGAGGAACTGACCAAACAGGTCCGGCCTGGGGCAATGGTTCCACCTTGTCCAGGTCGGAGAAAAGTCAATCAAGGTGTACGTGGCCTTTGGAATCGAATTTAGCTGTATTATAGCCTATGTAAAGGGCAACACACAAAATGGCTGCTGTACACAAAATGGAAGCCAAGGGTTCAGAAACGAAAATGACGATTTCGAGGTGAAATTGTTACTGGAATATAACGAAAATGCTTGTACATAGTGTACTAGCCATTCTCGGTCTTTTGATATAAAAATCGTCATGCTACGACAAAGTTTATTACACGAGTCCAGAATTTTCAGTACCACACTACCACACTTATCCACCATCACCCACAAACAGTACACAACTTTATCCTATACCACTAACCAATACACTCATCACTAACACAACACAAATCAACACCCTACATCCCATTCAGACACACTCTCCCTGCTGTAATTACACCTAACGACCACCTTTTATCAATAACAAACATATAATGATCCTTACATCAGTTGTCCAACAAACACCCTCCTCTCCCTTCTACCATAATAACACTAACACACAACACACACACTGCACACCACCATACTTTGTAACTCTTGAAACAAACCAGTCTAAGATAAACACTCTCACGTCTACTTCATTCCCTCCTACACACAACCTACACTCTACTCATAAGCACATCACCACCCCCTCTACGTCACAAGCTCCTCTAACAAACACTACACAACCAAATCCAGTGCATGAAACCTACACATCAGCACCCTTTTTCACTACACCTCAAAAGCAAAACATATCACACACACCAGCACAAGATCTTCAGAGCACATTTCATAATACTTACCATCACAAAATACATAAATATACCCACCTTTCAAACCACATAAAGGAACAAACTCCCATGCCAAGGTTTTACTCTTCCACCACACCTAACACAGATACAGCAATACAGCACCTCTCTTCAAACCGCCTCTCATCCATTGGACAATTTAGAACATTACAACATGACCCACATGCTGCACCACCTCCCCTGACTCTTACACCTTCCGCCATAAACACGCGCAAAAAATATAAGCAACATGCCACACCTCACAACTTTGCTTTCCCAAGTCTACCTCACATCAGTGTTACACCACAAAAGCAACTCAGCACTCCAACTCACTCTTAAACACCATCTCCAACACATACACATACATACCCATCAAAATGTCTTCTTAGCATGCTGGATGAGAAACACGATACAGAACAGCTGCACGATTGCTATCCTAATACCAGCACTTAAACACACCTGCTACACATCCACACAATACTGATCACTCTTCTACAAACCAAAGTCCCACTATCACCAAAGGCCACTCTCTACACTGTCTACTAATAAATGCTCGATCCCTCTCTAAAAACAAGCATCACACCTACGACCTTCTCACTGATCCAAAACCAGACATACTATTCATAGCCGAATCATGTTTGGGAGAGGATATGACTCCAGTCCTGCATAAAGCCATTCCTCTAGGCTATCAAATAATCACTCAAAATCGTATTGCCAAAAATGGAGGTGGTCTAGCTGTTGTATTCAGGCAACCAATAAACATCACTAAAGTTGACAATATCTCCATAAAGAATTGTGAGGCTCTTCTTACAAGATGCAATCCTACACCGTCTTCCACCTGTAACTTCCTGCTCCTTTACAGACCTCACCTAGCAAGGCAACATTCCCAGACGCACTTCTAGACACAGTTTCAAACCTGATAACAATACACTCCAACCTATGCGTTCTGGGTGACCTCAACATTTGGTTTGATAAAACCAATATGACCCATCCAAAAACAATAATCACCGGCCTAGATGCATTGAACCTGCATCAGATTGTCCACAATCCGACACACACCGCTGGACATATCCTAGCTGTCATTTTTACTAATACTGATCTAGTTACCTTTCAAACTATAACTCCAGTCACATGGTCAGACCACCACCAGCTTGCTTTCCAACATAAAACAATACTAAGCGACTCACCTAAAACTACCTTACATCCATCCACCTATCGGCCGTGGATCAAACTCAATTTGGAACACTTGGAAACACAACTAACATCCAGTATAAATCTGGAAACCATAAATTCAGTTCAGAGTCTATATGAGTGGCTACAGGAAGCTTTTGACATCCTGATACCACTCAAAACCACACAACAGAACAAAAGAAAAAAGATCACTGGCGAAACATAGAAATAAAAGACATAAAACAACAAATTAGAAAGCTGCAACGTACCTGGCTCAAAACAAACGCCAAACGAGACAAACTTCACCAACAGAAAATTAACAGATTATACAAGTCGGCTATCGAAAAAGTTCTATTCAGACAGAATGTGCAAATAAAGAATTCTTTAAAATACTCAATGAATTTCGAAAACCAAATTGCTTATAAGGAATTCATCCTGGTACTCAAGATTTCACAGACAAACTGGCAAATCATTACACGGACAAAGCAGACACATTGGACTCGTACTTCAATCAGAAACAAAGCACCAACACTAACCCTTATACAAAACAACTATCCAAGAATGCTCTAAACAAGCCTCTCCGTTCCTTCCAACACATCTCACACAATGAATGTATGCACCGGTCAAAGCAAGCAGGCCTGCAGGCAGCCCTTCTCCCCCCTGTGCGCCACAAACTTTCAAGACAATTTTTTTTAACAACCTCTGCTGCCATTCCAGTAAGAAGAAGAATCAACGATTCCTTAACTACTGGAATATTTCCAGAAGAACTCAAAAAGTGATTACTGCCTTTGCATGTGGTTGTTACAGTTTAAAATTGCAGTTTTGACCTGCCTGTGATTGCATATTTTATCACCTGTTTTGTGTTTGAAGCTAGGGTTAGACCTTTAATTGGAAGTAGCTATTTAGGGCTTCTGGTGTGATTGGTTGTTGGACTAGTTGTGGGACTAAGAGTAGGGTTAGGCTTTCCATTGGAAGTAGGGACTAGGGCTACCTGTGCCATTGGCTGCTTGGACTTGGGTTGGGACTACCGGTAGGGCCTTTAATTGGACATAGAGATCAGGGTTTTTTAACTGATTGGTGCTTGGACTAGAGCTAAGATTGGCTGTAAGCCAGTTTGAACCAGTTTGAACCGGTTTGAGCCAGTTTGAACTGGTTTGAACCAGTTTGAACCAGTTTGAGCCAGTTTCAACCGTTTTGAGCCGGTTTGAACAGATTTGAACCAGTTTGAACCAGTTTGAGCCAGTATAAACCGGTTTATTTATTTATTTATTTATTTGCGGGTTTATAAAGCGCTTGAATAAACTCCCGAAGGAGTATCTCCGCGCTCCAGAGACAACAGAAACAAAAACCAGGGCAATAATAATAATACAGGACAAAGAATCATATGTGGTTACCTCATGATGTAACTAGTTTAGACCTGAAACATAAAAGTTTTCAATTTTTTCCTAAAGGCAAAGTGATCTGAACACTGCCTGAGTTGGAAGGGAAGATTATTCCACAGAATAGGACCCATCACTGACAGAGCCTTGCCACCCTGTCTTGTCCTGCTAATCTTGGGTACCCTTAGAAGCAACTGATCACTTGACCTGAGAGTACGTGTGGGAACATAGGGAACACATTTTTCTGCCAATTAGGATGGTCCTAGGTCATGTAGTCCTTTATGTACTATACAGCATGTCTTAAATTTCACTCTCTGGAGAACAGATAACCAGTGAAGTTTTTCCAGTAGAGGTTTAGATGGAGACCTGGGGGGAGCATTGAAGACCAGCCTGGCTGCGGTGTTTTGTATCACCTGCAGTCGGTCCAACACCTCTTCATTAGCAGACACCAGGAGGCTGTTACAGTAATCAAGCCGGCTGATCACTAGAGCCTGGACCAAAGTCTTTCTAATGGAGTCCGGAAGGAGCGGGAATACCTTACGGAAGAGTCCTATCACATGAAAACAGGACCCCACCGTATTATTTCCATGTTGTTTCAAGGTCAACTCCGGCTCCAGGCGAACCCCAAGGTTCTTGATTACTTGTTTTGGTTTGGGAACTGGCCCCAGGTCTAGTGGCCACCAATCAGGGGACCATGGTATCTTGGCCTCACCGAAAAGCATAACCTCAGTCTTACCAACGTTACACTGAAGAAAGTTGGAAGACAGCCACTGGGATACTGCTTCCATCCCCTCGGAGAAGGATTGTTTAACCTCCGGGTTCAAAGATTTAAATGGAAAAAGCAGCTGGGTATCATCAGCATAGAACACTGGGCAAAAGCCAAAAGGTTTGAGCTGGTTTGAACTGGTTTGAACCGGTTTGAACTAGTTTGAGCTGGTTTGAACTGGTTTGAGCTGGTTTTAACCGGTTTGAACCGGATTGAGTCAGTTTGAGCCAGTTTGAACCGGTTTGAGCTGGTTTGAACCGGTTTGAGCCTGTTTGAACCAGTTTGAACCGGTTTGAGCTGGTTTGAACCAGTTTGAACTGGTTTGAACCGGTTTGAGCCAGTTTTAACCGGTTTGAGCCGGATTGAGTCAGTTTGAGCCGGTTTGAACCAGTTTGAGCCGGTTTGAACCAGTTTGAACTAGTTTGAAGCAGTTTGAACGGGTTTGAGCCGGTTTGAGCCGGTTTGAACTGGTTTGAGCCAGTTTGAACCGGTTTGAGCCAGTTTGAGCCGGTTTGAACCGGTTGAGCCAGTTTGAACTAGTTTGAGCCAGTTTGAGCCGGTTTGAACCAGTTTGAACCAGTTTGAACCGGTTTGAACTGGTTTGAACCAGTTAGAACCAGTTTCAGCCAGTTTGAACCAGAGCTGGTTTGAGGCGGTTTGAACCGGTTTGAGCCGGTTTTCACCAGTTTGAGCCAGTTTGAGCCGGTTTGAACCAGCCAGTTAGAGCTGGTTTGAACCGGTTTGAGCAGGTTCAAAATTCCAACCAGTTTGATTCTGTTTGAGGCGGTTCTGGATTCCAGCCGGTTTGAACCGGTTTGAGCCGCTTTGAACCAGTTTGAACGGGATTGAGTCCGTTTGAGCCGGTTTGAGCCGGTTTGAACCAGTTTGAACCAGTTTGAGCCGGTTTGAAGCAGTTTGAACCGGTTGAGCCGGTTTGAAGCAGTTTGAACCGGTTTGAACAGGCTTGAGCCAGTTTGAACCGGTTTGGACTGGTTTGAGCCGGTTTGAACCAGTTTAAACCGGTTTGAGCCAGTTTGAACTGGTTTGAACTGGTTTGAACTGGTTAGAACCAGTTTGAGCCAGTTTGAACCAGAGCTGGTTTGAGCCGGTTTGAACCGGTTTGAATCAGAGCTGGTTTAAGCCGGTTTGAACCGGTTTGAGCCGGTTTTAACCAGTTTGAGCCAGTTTGAGCCGGTTTGAACCGGCCAATTTGAGCTGATTTGAACCGGTTTGAGCAGGTTCAAAATTCCAGCCAGTTTGAACCGGTTTAAACCGCTTTGAACCAGTTTGAACGGGATTGAGTCCGTTTGAGCCGGTTTGAGCCGGTTTGAACCAGTTTGAACCAGTTTGAGCCGGTTTGAAGCAGTTTGAACCGGTTGAGCCGGTTTGAAGCAGTTTGAACCGGTTTGAACAGGCTTGAGCCAGTTTGAACCGGTTTGGACTGGTTTGAGCCGGTTTGAACCAGTTTAAACCGGTTTGAGCCAGTTTGAACTGGTTTGAACTGGTTTGAACTGGTTAGAACCAGTTTGAGCCAGTTTGAACCAGAGCTGGTTTGAGCCGGTTTGAACCGGTTTGAATCAGAGCTGGTTTAAGCCGGTTTGAACCGGTTTGAGCCGGTTTTAACCAGTTTGAACCAGTTTGAGCCGGTTTGAACCGGCCAGTTTGAGCTGATTTGAACCGGTTTGAGCAGGTTCAAAATTCCAGCCGGTTTGATTCTGTTTGAACCGGTTTGCACCGGTTTGTGCCGGTTTAAGCTGGTTCAGGACTAGGGCCAGAAATGCTGCCCTTTTTCTCATTTAGAAATACCCAGCCCACACCATCCAAATCCACAAACAGAGCAACACACTCACACCAAATGTACACCACCTGTTTTGTGTTAGAATCTTGTGGTTTTCCCTGCCCATGATTGCTTGCATTTACTGTGTTGAATTGTGGGATTTGCAGTTCAACCTCTGTGATTTGTCCCTCTCATTCCTTGATGAGAAATCTGGTTTCCCTCCAATTTTCTCCTTTGCTCTGTGCTAATACCTGTGTGTTAAAACAGTGCACCCCCAGCCACCATTTTGTTTTCACAAGCCAGTGAGGCCAGCCCCCCTGCCCCCCCCCTCCGCAACAGGGATATTCTACATCAGAGGATGCTTCTGTGAGCTGTTTAAACTGTACTTAACTGCGGCCTGTGCACTTCATTTTTTGCTCAGCAGGGGAGTACATTTTTATTCAAACAGTATTGTTTGATTTCGAGTTAGTGAAGACTTTACCTGCAGAAGCCCAAAGTGTGGATTGAGCCTGTCTGTCTCCTGAAGATTCTAAACAGGAGAAGCAGCTTCCAACTCCCTGGCCAGCAAACCTTGTCTTAGGTCGCTGGTACCTTATATGTTCTGCTAGTGGTTGGCACATGTGTACACTGATTGATGATTGTATCTGGTGTTTCTATTGCGTTAGGGTCATTGGTTGGGTATTTGAGGGTTCTGATTGGTTTCTGGGTCCGTGATTCAATCATTGTAGGTTTGGGACTAGGGCTAGGGTTAGGATTTCTATTGGAAGTAGGGACTAGGGCTTCCTATGTTATTGGTTGTTGGGAGTAGGGTGGGGCTAGGGCTAGACCTGTAATTGGAAGTAGCTATGTAGGGCTTCTGGTGTGATTGGTTGTTGGACTAGTTGTGGGACTAAGAGTAGGGTTAGGCTTTCTATTGGAAGTAGGGACTAGGGCTACCTGTGCCATTGGCTGCTTGGACTTGGGTTGGGACTACTGGTAGGGCTAAGGTCTTTAATTGGAGATAGAGATCAGGGTTTTTTAACAGATTGGGTGCTTGGACTAGGGCTAAGATTAGCTGGTCTCCTATTGATTTTAGATGTTAGGGCTAGTGTTGTGATTGGATAGTGTTAGGGCTACGGTTCCCATTGCCTGAAGCGTTCACCTGATTACTAGGGCTATAGAAAAGGCCAGGCTTGGGGCGTCTCACCTAAGGGCGGAGAGGACAAGGGTAGTTGCCTGTTTGAGCCTGTTAAGGGCGGAGAGGACAAGGGTAGTTGCCTGTTTGAGCCTGTTAAGGGCGGAGAGGACAAGGGAAGTAGCCTGAGCCTGTTTGAGCCTGTTTGAGCCTGTTTGAGCTGGTTCAGGATTCCAGCCAGTTTGAGCCGATTTGAGCCAGTTTGAGATTCCATCCGGTTTGAGCCAGTGTGAGCCAGTTTAAACCGGTTTGAGACCGTTTGAACCAGTTTGAACCGGTTTGAGCCAGTTTGAACCAGTTTGAGCTGGTTTGAGCCGGTTTGAACCAGTTTGAGACGGTTTGAGCCAGTTTCAAACGGTTTGAACCAGTTTGAGCCAGTTTGAGACGGTCTGAGCCAATTTGAACCGGTTTGAGATGGCTTGAGCCGGTTTGAGACAGTTTGAGCCAGTTTGAGCTGGTTTGAACCGGTTTGAGCCAGTGTGAGCCAGTTTGAACTGGTTTGAACCGGTTTGAACCAATTTGAGCCAGTTTCAACTGGTTTGAGCAGGTTTGAACGGTTTGTACCAGTTTGAACCAGTTTGAGCCAGTTTGAAACGTTTTGAGCCGGTTTGAACCAGTTTGAACCAGTTTGAGGCAGTATGAACCGGTTAGAGCTGGTTTGAACCAGTTTGAACCGGTTAGAGCTGGTTTGAACCAGTTTGAGCCGCTTTGAACCGGTTTGAACAGGTTTGAACCAGTTTGAGCCGGTTTGAACCTGTTTGAACCAGTTTGAACAGGTTTGAACCAGTTTGAGCCGGTTTGAATCTGTTTGAACCAGTTTGAACCAGTTTGAACCAGTTTGAGCTGATTTGAACCAGTTTGATCAGGTTTAGTTTGGAACCGGTTTGAACCGGTTTGAACCAGTTTCAACCAGTTTCAACCAGTTTGAACCAGTTTGAACCGCTTCGAACCAGTTTGAACCGGAGTTGGTGTGGGCTGGTTTGAACCGGTTTAAACAGGTTTGAGCCGGTTTTAGCCGGAACCGGTTTGAGCCGGTTTTTACCAGTTTGAACCGGTTTGAGCCTGTTTGAACTAGTTTGATTTGGTCTGAACCGGTTTGAACCAGTTTGATCCAGTTTGAACCGAGCTGGTTTGAGCCGGTTTGAACCGGTTTGAACCGGTTTGAGCCGGTTTGAGCCGGTTTGAACCGTTGATCCAGTTTGAAGATTTGAACCAGTTTGAGCCAGTATTAACCGGTTTGAGCTGGTTTGAACTGGTTTGAACCAATTTGAACCAGTATGAACCAGTTTGAACCGGTTTGAACCAGTTTGAACCAGTTTGAGTCAGTTTGAACCGGTTTGAACCGGTTTGAGCCGGTTTGAACCGGTTTGAGCCAGTTTGAGCCGGTTAGAACCAGTTTGAACAGGTTTGAGCTGGTTTGAACCGGTTTTAGCCAGTTTGAACCAGTTTGAACTAGTTTGAGCCAGTTTGAGCCGGTTTGAGCCAGTTTGAACCAGTTTGAACCAGATTGAGTCAGTGAGCCGGTTTGAACCAGTTTGAACCGGTTTGAGCCAGTTTGTACCGGTTTGAAGCGGTTTGAGCTAGTTTGAAGAGGTTTGAGCCGGTTTGAGCCAGTTTGAGACGGCTTGAGCCGGTTTGAGACAGTTTGAGCCAGTTTGAGCTGGTTTGAACCGGTTTGAGCCAGTGTGAGCCAGTTTGAACTGGTTTGAACCGGTTTGAACCAATTTGAGCCAGTTTCAACTGGTTTGAGCAGGTTTGAACGGTTTGTACCAGTTTGAACCAGTTTGAGCCAGTTTGAAACATTTTGAGCCGGTTTGAACCAGTTTGAACCAGTTTGAGGCAGTATGAACCGGTTTGAGCTTGTTTGAACCAGTTTGAACCGGTTAGAGCTGGTTTGAACCAGTTTGAGCCGCTTTGAACCGGTTTGAACAGGTTTGAACCAGTTTGAGCCGGTTTGAACCAATTTGATTCAGTATGAACCAGTTTGAACCGGTTTGAACCAATTTTAACCAGTTTGAGTCGGTTTGAACCGGTTTGAACCGGTTTGAGCCGGTTTGAGCTGGTTTTAACCAGTTTGAGCCGGTTTGAACCGGTTTGTACCAATTTGAGCCAGTTTGAACCAGTTTGAACCGGTTTGAGCCGGTTTGAACTGGTTTGAACCAGTTTGAACCAGTTTGAGCCAGTTTGAACCGTTGATCCAGTTTGAAGATTTGAACCAGTTTGAGCCAGTATTAACCGGTTTGAGCTGGTTTGAACTGGTTTGAACCAATTTGAACCAGTATGAACCAGTTTGAACCGGTTTGAACCAGTTTGAACCAGTTTGAGTCAGTTTGAGCCGGTTTGAGCCAGTTTGAACCAGTTTGAACCGGATTGAGTCAGTGAGCCGGTTTGAACCAGTTTGAACCGGTTTGAGCCAGTTTGTACCGGTTTGAAGCGGTTTGAGCTAGTTTGAAGAGGTTTGAGCCGGTTTGAGCCAGTTTGAGACGGCTTGAGCCGGTTTGAGACAGTTTGAGCCAGTTTGAGCTGGTTTGAACCGGTTTGAGCCAGTGTGAGCCAGTTTGAACTGGTTTGAACCGGTTTGAACCAATTTGAGCCAGTTTCAACTGGTTTGAGCAGGTTTGAACGGTTTGTACCAGTTTGAACCAGTTTGAGCCAGTTTGAAACGTTTTGAGCCGGTTTGAACCAGTTTGAACCAGTTTGAGGCAGTATGAACCGGTTTGAGCTTGTTTGAACCAGTTTGAACCGGTTAGAGCTGGTTTGAACCAGTTTGAGCCGCTTTGAACCGGTTTGAACAGGTTTGAACCAGTTTGAGCCGGTTTGAACCTGTTTGAACCAGTTTGAACAGGTTTGAACCAGTTTGAGCCGGTTTGAATCTGTTTGAACCAGTTTGAACCAGTTTGAGCTGATTTGAACCAGTTTGATCAGGTTTAGTTTGGAACCGGTTTGAACCGGTTTGAACCAGTTTCAACCAGTTTCAACCAGTTTGAACCGGTTTGAACCGTTTCGAACCAGTTTGAACCGGAGTTGGTGTGGGCTGGTTTAACCGGTTTAAACAGGTTTGAGCCGGTTTTAGCCGGAACCGGTTTCAGCCGGTTTTTACCGGTTTGAACCGGTTTGAGCCTGTTTGAACTAGTTTGATTCGGTCTGAACCGGTTTGAACCAGTTTGATCCAGTTTGAACCGGAGCTGGTTTGAGCCGGTTTGAACCGGTTTGAACCGGTTTGAGCCGGTTTGAACCGGTTTGAACCGGTTTGAGCTGGTTTTAACCAGTTTGAGCCGGTTTGAACCGGTTTGTACCAATTTGAGCCAGTTTGAACCAGTTTGAACCGGTTTGAGCCGGTTTGAACTGGTTTGAACCAGTTTGAACCAGTTTGAGCCAGTTTGAACTGTTGATCCAGTTTGAACAGATTTGAACCAGTTTGAACCAGTTTGAGCCAGTATGAACCGGTTTGAGCTGGTTTGAACTGGTATGAACCGATTTGAACCAGTATGAACCAGTTTGAACCGGTTGGAACCAGTTTGAACCAGTTTGAGTCCGTTTGAACCGGTTTGAACCGGTTTGAGCTGGTTTGAACCGGTTTGAGCCAATTTGAGCCAGTTTGAACCAGTTTGAACCGGTTTGAGCCGGTTTGAACTGGTTTGAACCAGTTTGAGCCAGTTTGAACTGTTGATCCAGTTTGAACAGATTTGAACCAGTTTGAACCAGTTTGAGCCAGTATGAACCGGTTTGAGCTGGTTTGAACTGGTATGAACCGATTTGAACCAGTATGAACCAGTTTGAACCGGTTTGAACCAGTTTGAACCAGTTTGAGTCCGTTTGAACCGGTTTGAACCGGTTTGAGCCGGTTTGAACCGGTTTGAGCCAGTTTGAGCCGGTTAGAACCAGTTTGAACAGGTTTGAGCTGGTTTGAACCGGTTTTAGCCAGTTTGAACCATTTTGAACTAGTTTGAGCCAGTTTGAGCCGGTTTGAGCCAGTTTGAACCAGTTTGAACCGGATTGAGTCAGTTTGAGCCGGTTTGAGCTAGTTTGAACCAGTTTGAACCGGTTTGAGCCAGTTTGTACCGGTTTGAAGCGGTTTGAGCTAGTTTGAAGCAGTTTGAGCCGGTTTGAGCCGGTTTGAACCGGTTTGAACAGTTTTGAGCCAGTTTGAGCCGGTTTGAACCAGTTTGAGCCGGTTTGAACCAGTTTGAACCAGTTTGATCCAGTTTGAACTGGTTTGAACCAGTTTGAACAAGTTTGAGCCAGTTTGAACCGTTTTGAGCCAGTTTGAACAGATTTTAACCAGTTTGAACCAGTTTGAACTGGTTTGAACCGGTTTGAACCAGTAAGAGCCAGTCTGAACCGTTTTGAGCCAGTTTGAACCAGTTTGAGCCAGTTTGAACCGTTTTGAGCCAGTTTGAGCCGGTTTGAACCGGTTTGAACCAGTTTGAGCCAGTTTGAACCGTTTTGTACTGGTTGGAACCGGTTAGAACCAGTTGGAGCCAGTTTGAACCAGAGCTGGTTTAAGCCGGTTTGAACCGGTTTTAACCAGTTTGAGCCAGTTTTAACCAGTTTGAGCCGGTTTGAGCCAGTTTGAGCCAGTTTAAACTGGCCGGTTTGAGCTGGTTTGAACCGGTTTGAGCAGGTTCAAAATTCTAGCCGGTTTTGATTCTGTTTGAGGCGGTTCTGGATTCCAGCTAGCTGGTTTGAGCCGGTTTGAACCGGTTTGAGGCCGTTTGGGATTGCAGCCGGTTTGAGCCTGTTTGAGCCGGTTCTGTGTTCCAGCCAGTTTGAACAGGTTTGCACCGGTTTGCGCCGGTTTAAGCCGGTTCGGGACTAGGGCCAGAAATGCTGCCCTTTTTCTCATTTAGAAATACCCAGCCCACACCATCCAAATCCACAAACAGAGCAACACACTCACACCAAATGTACACCACCTGTTTTGTGTTAGAAACTTGTGGTTTTCCCTGCCCATGGTTGCTTGCATTTACTGTGTTGAATTGTGGGATTTGCAATCCAACCTCTGTAGTTTGTCCCTCTCATTCCTTGGTGAGAAATCTGGTGTCCCTCCAAATTTCTCCTTTGCTCTGTGCTAAGACCTGTGTGTTAAAACAGTGCACCCCCAGCCACCATTTTGTGTTCACAAGCCAGTGAGGCCAGCCCCCCTGCCCCCCCCCCGCAACAGGGATATTCTACATCAGAGGGTGCTTCTGTGAGCTGTTTAAACTGTACTTAACTGCGGCCTGTGCACTTCGTTTTTTGGCCAGCAGGGGGAGTAAAGTTTTATTCAAACAGTATTGTTAGATTTCGAGTTAGTGAAGACTTTACCTGCAGAAGCCCAAAGTGTGGATTGAGCCTGTCTGTCTCCTAGGAGATTCTAAACAGGAGAAGCAGCTTCTAACTCCCTGGCCAGCAAACCTTGTCTGAGGTCGCTGGGACCATATATGTCCTGCTAGTGGTTGGCACATGTGTACACTGATTGGTGGTTGTATCTGGTGTTTCTATTGCATTAGGGTCATTGGTTGGGTATTTGAGGGTTCTGATTGGTTTCTGGGTCTGTGATTCAATCGTTGTAGGTTTGGGACTAGGGCTAGGGTTAGGATTTCTATTGGAAGTAGGTACTAGGGCTTCCTATGTTATTGGTTGTTGGGAGTAGGGTAGGGCTAGGGCTCAGGTTAGACCTTTAATTGGAAGTAGCTATTTAGGGCTTCTGGTGTGATTGGTTGTTGGACTAGTTGTGGGACT
The DNA here is from genome assembly GCF_964261635.1 of Lissotriton helveticus. Lineage (NCBI taxonomy): Eukaryota > Metazoa > Chordata > Amphibia > Caudata > Salamandridae > Lissotriton > Lissotriton helveticus. The sequence goes on along the minus strand of NC_136059.1, from coordinate 1,731,677,925 downwards.
AAGAGTAGGGTTAGGCCTTCTATTGGAAGTAGGGACTAGGGCTACCTGTGCCATTGGCTGCTTGGACTTGGGTTTGGGACTACTGGTAGGGCTAGGTCTTTAATTGGACATAGAGATCAGGGTTTTTTTAACTGATTGGGTGCTTGGACTAGGGCTAAGATTGGCTGGTCTCCTATTGGTTCTAGATGTTAGGGCTAGTGTTGTGATTGGATAGTGTTAGGGCTAGGGTTCCCATTGCCTGAAGCGTTCACCTGATTACTAGGGCTATAGAAAAGGCCAGGCTTGGGGCGTCTCAGCTAAGGACGGAGAGGACAAGGGTAGTTGCCTGTTTGAGCCTGTTTGAGCTGGTTCTGGATTCCAGCCAGTTTGAGCCGGTTTGAGCCGCTTTGAGATTCCAGCCGGTTTGAGCCAGTTTGAGCCTGTTTGAGCTGGTTCTGGATTCCAGCCAGTTTGAGCCGGTTTGAGCCGCTTTGAGATTCCAGCCGGTTTGAGCCAGTTTGAACCAGTTTGAACCGGTTTGAGTCAGTTTGAACCAGTTTGAGCCGGTTTGAGCCAGTTCGAGATGGTTTGAGCCAGTTTTAACCAGTTTTGAACCAGTTTGAGCCAGTTTGAGACGGTCTCAGCCAGCTTGAACTGGTTTGAGATGGTTTGAGCCGGTTTGAGACAGTTTGAGCCAGTTTGAGCCGGTTTGAACCGGTTTGAGCCAGTTTGAACCAGTTTGAGCCAGTTTGAACCGGTTTGAGCCGGTTTGAACAGGTTTGAACCAGTTTGAGCCAGTATGAACCGGTTTCAGCTAGTTTGAACTGGTTTGAACCGGTTTGAAATAGTTTGTGCTGGTTTGAACCGGTTTGAGCTGGTTTTAACTGGTTTGAACTGGATTGAGTCAGTTTGAGCCGGTTTGAACCGGTTTGAGCTGGTTTGAACCTGTTTGAACCAGTTTGAACCGGTTGGAGCCGGTTTGAACCAGTTTGAACCAGTTTGAACCGGTTTGAGCCGGTTTGAACTAGTTTGAATCGGTTTGAACTGGTTTGAGCTGGTTTGAACCAGTTTGAGCCAGTTTGAGCCGGTTTGAACCGGTTTATGCCCGTTTGAACCAGTTTGAGCCAGTTTGAGCCGGTTTGAACCGGTTTGAGCCAGTTTGAACCAGTTTGAACCAGTTTGAACTGGTTTAAACCGGTTAGAACCAGTTTGAGCCAGTTTGAACTAGAGCTTGTTTTAGCCGGTTTTAACCAGTTTGAGCCGGTTTGAGCCAGTTTGAACCAGCTGGTTTGAGCAGGTTTGAACCGGCTTTAGCCGGTTAGAAATTCCAACCGGTTTGATTCTGTTTGAGGCGGTTCTGGATTCCAGCCAGTTTGAGCCGGTTTGAACCAGTTTGAGCCAGTTTGGGATTGCAGCCAGTTTGAGCCTGTTTGAGCCGGTTCTGTATTCCAACCAGTTTGAACCGGTTTGCACCAGTTTGTGCCAGTTTAAGCTGGTTCGGGACTAGGGCCAGAAATGCTGCCCTTTTTCTCATTTAGAAATACCCATCCCACACCATCCAAATCCACAAACAGAGCAACACACTCACACCAAATGTACACCACGCACAACACTGTGCACAGATTAATGTACCAGCATGCACCACCAACCCAACCAAACCACATCTACACACCCTATTATCCCAACTACCACACTTATCCACCATCACCCACAAACAGTACACAACTCTATCCTATACCACTAACCAATACACTCATCACTAACACAACGCCAATCAACATCGTACATAACTACAACCCATTCAGACACACTCTACCTGCTGTAATTACACCTAATTACCACCTTTTATCAATAACAAACATATAATGATCCTTCCATCAGTTGTCCAACAAACACCCTCCTCTCCCTTCTACCATAATAACACTAACACACAACACACACACTGCACACCACCATACTTTGTAACTCTTGAAACAAACCAGTCTAAGATAAACACTCTCACGTCTACTTCATTCCCTCCTACACACAACCTATACTCTAATCATAAGCACATCACCACCCCCTCTACGTCACAAGCTCCTCTAACAAACACTACACAACCAAATCCAGTGCATGAAACCTATACATCAGCACCCCTTTTCACTACACCTCAAAAGCAAAACATATCACACACACCAGCACAACAAGATCTTCAGAGCACAACATCTCATAACACTTACCATCACAAAATACATACAAATACCCACCTTTCAAACCACATAAAGGAAAAAACTCCAATGCCAAGGTTTCACTCTTCCACCACACCTAACACAGGTACAGCAATACAGCACCTCTCTTCTAACCGCCTCTCATCCATTGGACAATTTAGAACATTACAAAATGACCCACATGCTGCACCACCTCCCCTGACTCTTACACCTTCCACCATAAACACACGCAAAAAATATAAGCAACATGCCACACCTCACAACGTTGCTTCCCCAAGTCTACCTCACATCAATGTTACACCACAAAAGCAACATAGCACTCCAACTCACTCTCAAACACCATCTCCAACACATACACATACAGACCCATCAAAATGTCTTCTTAGCATGCTGGATGAGGAACACGATACAGAACATCTACACGATTGCTATCCTAATACAGCTAATACCAGCACTTAAAACACACCTGCTACACACCCACACAATACTGATCACTCTTCTACAAACCAATGTCCCACTATCACCAAAGGCCACTCTCTACACTGTCTACTAATAAATGCTCGATCCCTCTCTAAGAATAAGCATCACACCTACGACCTTCTCACTGATGCAAAATCAGACATACTATTCATAACCAAATCATGGTTGGGAGAGGATATGGCTCCAGTCCTGCATAAAGCCATTCCTCTAGGCTATCGAATAATCAATTATCAAAACATGTCGTGTAAGGTGTCATACGCTTTGGCATACTACCCCCTCGCCAATTCTGGCAACGGGGGTAGCATTCCACCCTTCTAGAGTGAGAAGACATGTTGCTAACAGTAATCCCGGTTAAAATTAACCAGATACCTGCCCGAAATATCTCCGTCTATTACGGCTTACTACACCTGATGTGAAGGACACTTGAATGGACCACATGCAGGTGGTCCCTCAAGGACGGGGAAACGGTGCAAAGGAGTGGGATTAACCTGGGCACTGGACGGAGGGAGGGGGATGGGAGGGGGTGGGGAATGGGAGGTTGAGGGGTAGGGTGGTTTCCGAGGGAGTTGTTTTCCTTTTTGCAGCACTGCCTATGCCAGCTTCTTCTTATTGATTGTACTGCTATTGGACTGTCATCAGGAGGGCTCTGCACAGTACGCGGGCCTCTGCCCTTTGCAAATCCATTTCATCTATGCAATGTATGTTTTGGTTCTTTGTGCTGCATCAATAAAAATGATTTAAACCTAAAATTAACCAGAGCCTCAGCATCACAAAATTGATGCTGCTGCCACAGACACAAGTCTGGCCTCCTGCTGCTGACCAAAACTCTGGCAGGGGAGGCCTGGGCAAAAGGTTTCCTGTCACAGGGAGGTGCTAGCACCAGCCCAGACAGGATATAGTGGATTGGGGCAGGGAGGGCTGAATGAAACTAGACACTGCCTGGGGCACACAAGGTGTCCCATGCATAGCCCAGTTCAAACCGGTGCTGGGGCACTCCAGACCCAGTTCTGGCGTGAAACTGGAAAAAGGGAAAGGGGTGTAACCATCCCCTTCCTAGGTCCCACCCATAGGAGGGACCTAGCAGGTAATCCAGCCCCTTAATTTGGAAAAAGGGAGGAGCTGTGTCCATAGACTTTAGATAATCCTGACTGAAACACTGAAATGAAACTCTGGACCCTTCGACATCCTACTCGATGTAGAAGACTGAAGAATCTCCCTTGTGGTCAAGGAGTGACCACCCTGTGCAAGCAGGCACCATCAAGTGCTCAAAGGTTTGCTTTGTTGTTGCTCCCGCCGGAGCTCGAACAACAGAGACCAACAAGAACTGGACTTCCAGACATCCAACAGCCCGATCCACAGCCACAGCAAAGCTGAGACCTGTGGAGGCGACGTGAGATGTGGGACCGGCCATCTTGGAAAGCCAGCAAAGTGCTTCCTGTGCAGCTCCTGAGGCACCCTCGAAGCTGTGCATTGGGGATTGAGAAGCCCTGGCCCGAGCAGCTTTTGCACCGAAGATCACCTCTCCACACTCACCGAGTGCTGCCTTGGTCCCTTTTGCATTTTCCTGCTTGACGCGTCTGACCAGTCACTTGCCCGTTGGCTAGTGGCCTCTGTAACGATGAACCTTCAAATTTTTAATAAGGGTCTGGTTACTCCAGACTGGCCCTTGCTCCCCTGAAAAGGAGCCACCCATCAGACCTTGCTGGTCTGATCCAGAAGCCATCTTCGATTCCTGCGTGGGTTGCATTTGCCAAGGCCTGTTGACTCCGAATCGAGATCCGACACTGCCAACAGCGAGAGCCTTTGTAGGACAGTCAGAGTCCACCACCTGGTTGTCATCAACACCTCCTGGTCCACGTGGCAGCGGAGACAAGCTTCACAACATCACCTGATCACAACCCGACATCGCCTGGTTCCTTCCTGGTTCCTTCCTGGTCACTGTCTAGTGGCCCAGACTCTGTCCCCTCTGCTTTCAGATACTCTTCCTCTTCGATCCACCCTTGGATCCAACCAGACTCTTCTCTCCTGGTCGCCTGCAGCATCTTTTCTCCAAGGCTCCATAGCACTTCACGACGAAACCTGACACACTTTGACACCTATGCACCCGCTTCCTGTGGGTGAGGTAACGCAAGTACTGCGGTGCTCCTGTAGAGATTTACATCCCTAGTGTCCTAGTTTTAAGTGGTTAAGTTCTAGTCCAATCGGAAGACTTCCAAATCTGCAACTTTCTAACTTTACGCACCCATTGACTTCTATTGGTGCACGCGTGTGCATTTAGACACTACACTCGCATCCTGTGGGCCTCCTACGTCCTAACTACTGTTAGTCCAATATAGCCCCAGCGATTCCCAAGGCCCTAGGCCTTACCATTGTTCATGACGTGGTTCTTATACCACTATTTTAGTATATGGATTTACGGGCCACCAGGGCCTATCCACATTTGTGCAACTTTTGTGTGCTATATTAAGTTTCTTGTTATACGCTTGTGCTCCTGTGCTCATAAAGAGTTAAAGGGATTTATTTAGAAATAAATACATATATATTTTGAATATATAACCTGTGTGGTGTCCTTTCATTTGATATTAAAAGGTTTGCATATGGTAAAACAGCTGGCTTCACATGCCCTCTTGAGTTTAGCCTAAGACTGCTTTTGTCCATGCTACCCCTAGGATAGCTGGTCTATAAGGTTGACTTTACAACCATCACCATGAGGTTTGTTTGGACTGGTGCAAGGTGCTCACTAGAATAGTGAACATCATATACCAGGCCAACTTCTCACACAGCTCAGGATATCCTCCCTGAAAAGGTTGGTAGGGCTGTGCTAGTCTCAGCCCAATCTCAATCAGACTCATTCCCTAGACAGATTGACAGGGCTGTGATGGTACTAGGTTCTTGCGTGGTGCCCTGGAGAACAGGTTTTTAACTTTGGCGGAGAACAGTGCAGTCGTCTCATTAGAAAGTGTATAAGAGATTGGTGGGGAGCTATAGTTTAGTGCACCCCCTTGCAGTCACTGATTCAGGCTTTTGCCAGTGGATTGGGTCTTATTGTGTACTGTGAAGGGCTGTGATGGTAACAGCCCAAACTGAGTCCCTTCCTGAAAAGGTTGGTGGGGCTGTGATGGCCACAGCCCAAAGTCAAACAGATTTCTGTGTTGTAAAGCCTGAAACTATGGATCACTCCAATCAGACAGAGAGCATTGGGGAGGAAGACAAGTCTCCCTCCCACCAGACATTAGGTGAGAGTCAGCCTCCTCAGGAAACTGACCCTACCCCTTGTGAAGAAACTGCCCCAGAGGTCATCAGGCAGGCCCTGACAGAGCCTCTGATGTCAGTGGACCCTTCCAAGCTGGGACCCAGTCTGAAGCAGGTAACCTGCCCCTCTCTACCCTGCCGCAGTCAACCCAGGGCTGCAGAGGTCAGGGAGGCCAGTGGTGGACCCCAAAGGGCCCCCTGTCCACAAGAACCACCCATCAGTAGATTAGGGGCACCAAAGCTAGCAGCCCTAGCAAGGTGGAAATTTCAGAAACTGCTGAGGGATCTCCCTTACACTTAGTTAGGAGCCTCTCCCAGATGGATTCTGTTGGGCACAGCCAAACCTGGGACCTAAGGGCCCCAAACCTGACCTGTCTCCAGTAAGCCAACAAAAGGGACCCAGCCTCCAGCTTTAGGTAGCCAGAGGTTGACCCTGAGAGCACAGTGCAACTCAGTCAAGGAAAGAAAGGCACACATGGTGGAAGATGATTGGAGGAAGCTGAGCTCTAAATTAGAGGAGCCTCACTTCAATACTCCATCTCAACACCAGCCTTTTACTTTGCCAAAATGCACCACAGGTAGTGATTCCCTATGGTGGAGACCCTCTGATACCCCTAGGGGGAGGGATTGCTTAGTGGACCATGAGACGGGGGGTAACCATGCTAGTGCAGGTACTTCCTTATATGGCCACTTAGGCAATATAGGCTTACCTGGTCAAGGATAGCCTTTTCTCCTTTCGTTTGGGGGGGTTGTGTAGGAAGGTGGATACCTGACTATGGTTGCCCCAGATTTTTTGCCTTGTGTTTAGCTGATTTTTTACTTAGTTGGCCTGGGATCCTGCTAATCAGGGCTCAGGCTATCTGCTCTCTCTATAAAATGGACTCCATGTACCTTAGGTACATACCTAATTGGATATTGGGTCACCTTATCAGCCCCTGTATAGTGTACTATAGGTACCCAGGGCATAGGTGCATCCAAGCCCTACCAGGGGCTGCAGTATATCTTTTGCCACCCCTGGCTGGCCCTCCAAACTGACACAACTGGCTGATCACTCAGCTGGGGCAAGGTTGTGTAATCACCACTTGCTTAGATATAGTATACCTATGTCTAAACCTATATCTGGACACATATACACCTATAAGTCACTCCTATGGCAGGCCTTAACAATCCTGGAGGCAGAGTGCTTAGTTTTATGTGAGATGGTGCTCTAGCATGAGCTGAGCCTGTCTGCAGCTTTCGGAACCATGTCCTTATAGCTGTTCAAGGATATTGCCATACCATATACTCTTAAGTGCATTATAATCCTCGCGGTTAGATGCTATCTTTGGTTTGGCTTTATCAAAACATGTCGTGTAAGGTGTCATACACTTTGGAATACTACCCCCTTGCCAATTCTGGAAACGGGGGTAGCATTCCACCCTTCTAGAGGGAGAAGACATGTTGCTAACAGTAATCCCGGTTAAAATTAACCAGAGCCTCAGCATCACAAAATGGATGCTGCTGCCACACACACAGGTCCGGCCTCCTGCTGCTGACCGAAACTCCGGCAGAGGAGGCCTGGGCAAAAGGTTTCCTGTCACAGGGAGGTGCTAGCACTACCCCAGACAGGAGATAGTGGATTGGGGCAGGGAGGGCTGAATGAAACTAGACACTGCCTGGGGCACACAAGGTTTCCCATGCATAGCCCAGTTCAAACCGGTGCTTGGGCACTCCAGCCCCAGCTCTGGCATGAAACTGGACAAAGGGAAAGGGGTGTAACCACCCCCTTCCTGGGTCCCACCCATAGGAGGGACCTATCAGGTAATCCAGCTCCTTGATTTGGAATAAAGGTAGGAGCTGTGTCCATAGACTTTAGATAATCCTGACTGAAACACTGAAATGAAACTCTGGACCCTTCGACATCCTACTCGATGTAGAAGACTGAAGGATCTCCCTTGTGGTCAAGGAGTGACCACCCTGTGCAAGCAGGTACCATCAAGCTCTCAACGGTTTGCTTTGTTGTTGCTCCCGCCAAAGCTCGAACAACAGAGACCAACAGGAACTGGACTTCCAGACATCTAACAGCCCGATCCACAGCCAGAGCAAAGCTGAGACCCGTGGAGGCGACGTGAAACGTGGGACCGGCCATCTTGGAAAGCCAGCGAAGTGCTTCCTGTGCAGCTCACGAGGCACCCTCGAAGCTGTGCATTGGGGATTGAGAAGCCCCAGCCTTGAGCAGCTGTTGCTCTGAAGATCACCTCCCCACACTCACCGAGTGTTGCATGGGGCCCTTTTGCATTTTCCTGCTCGACGTGTCTGTCCAGTCACTTGCCTGTTGGCTAGTGGCCTCTGTGACGACGAACCTTCAAATTTTTAACAAGGGTCTGGTTACTCCCGACTGGCCCTTGCTCCCCTGAAAAGGAGCCGCTCATCAGACCTTGCTGGTCTGATCCAGAAGCCATCTTTGATTCCTGCGTGGGTTGCATTTGCCAAGTCTTGTTGACTCTGAATCGAGATCCGACACCGCCAACAGCGAGAGCCTTTGTAGGACAGTCAGAGTCCACCACCTGGTTGTCGTCAACACCTCCTGGTCCACGTGGCAGCGGAGACAAGCTTCACAACATCACCTGATCACAACCCGACATCGCCTGGTTCCTTCCTGGTTCCTTCCTGGTCACTGGCTAGTGGCCCAGACTCTGTCCCCTCTGCTTTCAGATACTCTTCATCTTCGATCCACCCTTGGATCCAACCAGACTCTTCTCTCCTGGTCGCCTGCAGCATCTTTTCTCCAAGGCTCCATAGAACTTCACGACGAAACCTGAAACACTTTGACACCTATGCACCCGCTTCCTGTGGGTGAGGTAACGCAAGTACTGCAGTGCTCCTGTAGAGATTTACATCCCTAGTGTCCTAGTTTTAAGTGGTTAAGTTCTAGTCCAATCGGAAGACTTCCAAATCTGCAACTTTCTAACTTTACGCACCCATTGACTTCTATTGGTGCACGCGTGTGCATTTAGACACTACACTCGCATCCTGTGGGCCTCCTACGTCCTAACTACTGTTAGTCCAATATAGCCCCAGCGATTCCCAAGGCCCTAGGCCTTACCATTGTTCGTGACGTGGTTCGTATACCACTATTTTAGTATATGGTTTTACGGGCCACCAGGGCCTATCCACATTTGTGCAACTTTTGTGTGCTATATTAAGTTTCTTGTTATACGCTTGTGCTCCTGTGCTCATAAAGAGTTAAGGGGATTTATTTAGAAATAAATACATATATATTTTGAATATATAACCTGTGTGGTGTCCTTTCATTTGATATTAAAAGGTTTGCATATGGTAAAACAGCTGGCTTCACATGCCCTCTTGAGTTTAGCCTAAGACTGCTTTTGTCCATGCTACCCCTAGGATAGCTGGTCTATAAGGTTGACTTTACAACCATCACCATAAGGGTTGTTTGGGCTGGTGCAAGGTGCTCACTAGAATAGTGAACATCATATACCAGGCCAACTTCTCACACAGCTCAGGATATCCTCCCTGAAAAGGTTGGTAGGGCTGTGCTAGTCTCAGCCCAATCTCAATCAGACTCATTCCCTAGACAGATTGACAGGGCTGTGATGGTAACAGCCCAAACCCAAACTGAGTACCTTCCTGAAAAGGTTGGTGGGGCTGTGATGGCCACAGCCCAAAGTCAAACAGATTTCTGTGTTGTGAAGCCTGAAACTATGGATCACTCCAATCAGACAGAGAGCATTGGGGAGGAAGACAAGTCTCCCTCCCACCAGACATTAGGTGAGAGTCAGCCTCCTCAGGAAACTGACCCTACCCCTTGTGAAGAAACTGCCCAAGAGGTCATCAGGCAGGCCCTGACAGAGCCTCTGATGTCAGTGGACCCTTCCAAGCTGGGACCCAGTCTGAAGCAGGTAACCTGCCCCTCTCTACCCTGCCGCAGTCAACCCAGGGCTGCAGAGGTCAGGGAGGCCAGTGGTGGACCCCAAAGGGCCCCCTGTCCACAAGAACCACCCCATCAGTAGATTAGGGGCACCAAAGCTAGCAGCACTAGCAAGGTGTAAATTTCAGAAACTGCTGAGGGATCTCCCTTACACTTAGTTAGGAGCCTCCCCCAGATGGATTCTGATGGGCACAGCCAAACCTGGGACCTAAGGGCCCCAAACCTGACCGCTCCCTCCAGTAAGCCAACAAATGGGACCCAGCCTCCAGCTTTAGGTAGCCAGAGGTTGACCCTGAGAGCACAGTGCAACTCAGTCAAGGAAAGAAAGGCACACATGGTGGAAGATGATTGGAGGAAGCTGAGCTCTAAATTAGAGGAGCCTCACTTCAGTACTCCATCTCAACACCAGCCTTTTACTTTGCCAAAATGCACCACAGGTAGTGATTCCCTATGGTGGAGACCCTCTGATACCCCTAGGGGGAGGGATTGCTTAGTGGACCATGAGACGGGGTAACCATGCTAGTGCAGGTACTTCCTTAGATGGCCACTTAGGCAATATAGGCTTACCTGGTCAAGGATAGCCTTTTCTCCTTTCGTTTGGGGGGGTTGTGTAGGAAGGTGGATACCTGACTATGGTTGCCCCAGATGTTTTGCCTTGTGTTTAGCTGATTTTCGACTTAGTTGGCCTGGGATCCTGCTAATCAGGGCCCAGGCTATCTGCTCTCTCTATAAAATGGACTCCATGTACCTTAGGTACATACCTAATTGGATATTGGGTCACCTTATCAGCCCCTGTATAGTGTACTATAGGTACCCAGGGCATAGGTGCATCCAAGCCCTACCAGGGGCTGCAGTATATCTTTTGCCACCCCTGGCTGGCCATCCAAACTGACACAACTAGCTGATCACTCAGCTGGGGCAAGGTTGTGTAATCACCACTTGCTTAGATATAGTATACCTATGTCTAAACCTATATCTGGACACATATACACCTATAAGTCACTCCTATGGCAGGCCTTAACAATCCTGGAGGCAGAGTGCTTGGTTTTATGTGAGATGGTGCTCTAGCATGAGCTGAGCCTGTCTGCAGCTTTCGGAACCATGTCCTTATAGCTGTTCAAGGATATTGCCATACCATATACTCTTAAGTGCATTATAATCCTCGCGGTTAGATGCTATCTTTGGTTTGGCTTTATCAAAACATGTCATGTAAGGTGTCATACGCTTTGGAATACTACCCCCTCGCCAATTCTGGAAACAGGGGTACATTCCACCCTTCTAGAGGGAGAAGACATGTTGCTAACAGTAATCCCGGTTAAAATTAACCAGAGCCTCAGCATCACAAAATGGATGCTGCTGCCACAGACACAGGTCCGGCCTCCTGCTGCTGACCGAAACTCCGGCAGGGGAGGCCTGGGCAAAAGGTTTCCTGTCACAGGGAGGTGCTAGCACTACCCCAGACAGGAGATAGTGGATTGGGGCAGGGATGGATGAATGAAACTAGACACTGCCTGGGGCACACAAGGTGTCCCATGCATAGCCCAGTTCAAACCGGTGCTGGGGCACTCCAGCCCCAGCTCTGGCATGAAACTGGACAAAGGGAAAGGGGTGTAACCACCCCCTTCCTGGGTCCCACCCATTGGAGGGACCTAGCAGGTAATCCAGCTCCTTGATTTTGAATAAAGGTAGGAGCTGTGTCCATAGACTTTAGATAATCCTGACTGAAACACTGAAATGAAACTCTGGACCCTTCGACATCCTACTCGATGTAGAAGACTGAAGGATCTCCCTTGTGGTCAAGGAGTGACCACCCTGTGCAGCAGGTACCGTCAAGCTCTCAACGGTTTGCTTTGTTGTTGCTCCCGCCAAAGCTCGAACAACAGAGACCAACAAGAACTGGACTTCCAGACATCCAACAGCCCGATCCACAGCCACAGCAAAGCTGAGACCCGTGGAGGCGACGTGAAACGTGGGACCGGCCATCTTGGAAAGCCAGCGAAGTGCTTCCTGTGCAGCTCACGAGGCACCCTCGAAGCTGTGCATTGGGGATTGAGAAGCCCCAGCCTTGAGCAGCTGTTGCTCCGAAGATCACCTCCCCACACTCACCGAGTGTTGCATGGGGCCCTTTTGCATTTTCCTGCTTGACGTGTCTGTCCAGTCACTTGCCTGTTGGCTAGTGGCCTCTGTGACGACGAACCTTCAAATTTTTAACAAGGGTCTGGTTACTTCAGACTGGCCCTTGCTCCCCTGAAAAGGAGCCGCCCATCAGACCTTGCTGGTCTGATCCAGAAGCCATCTTTGATTCCTGTGTGGGTTGCATTTGCCAAGTCTTGTTGACTCTGAATCGAGATCCGACACCGCCGACAGCGAGAGCCTTCATGGGACAGTCCTTGTTCATCACCTGGTTGTTGTCGACACCTCCTGGTCCACATGGCAGCGGAGACAAGCTTAATGACATCACCTGATCGCAACCGGACATCGCCTGGTTCCTTCCTGGTTCCTTCCTGGTCACTGGCAAGTGACCCAGACTCTGTCCCCTCTGCTTTCAGGTACTCTTCATCTTTGATCAAATCGGCTCAAACAGGTTCAAATGCCCAAACTGGCTCAAACCGGCTCAAACCGGCTCCAACTGGCTCAAACTGGCTCAAACCAGCTCAGATGCTCAAACTGGCTCAAACCGGCTTAAACAGGCTAAAACTGGCTTAAACAGGCTCACTGGCTCAATCCGGCTCAAACCGACTCAAACTGTCTCAAACCGGCTTAAATTGGCTCAACCCAGCTCAAACCGGTTTAAACTGGCTCAAACAGGCTCAAACTGGCTCACAGGCTCAAACAGGCTCAAAACAGGCTCAAACCGGCTCAAACCGACTTAAACAGGCTAAAACCGGCTTAAACAGGCTCACTGGCTCAATTCGGCTCAAACTGGCTCAAATCGGCTCACAGGTTCAAACTAGATCACACAGGCTCAAACTGGTTCAGTCCGGCTCAAACTGGCTCAAACCGGTTAAAACTGGCTCCAACTGGCTCAAACCGGTTACAACTGGCTCAAACTGGTTCAAATCGTCTCAAACAGGCTGAAACCGGTTCAAACCGGTTCAAACTGATTCAAACCGGCTCAAGTATGAAGAGTAATTACATAGGCAATTGTATTGTCTTGTCTGTACAATGACAACTAAGGGAGGCAACACATGAACAACTATAGTAACGCAAGAAAAACTAAGGTTCTGTTTGTTTATTCATACATTTACATAAAAAACAACATAATTAATAGAGAGAAAATTATTTCCCTCCATACTATAGAACAATTCAGACAATTTAAAAAAAAAAACAGATTTACAAAATTACACAATTAAAAACACATAGCAAGGGCAGAATAATTAGTTTGAATTCGACGCGTGTTTCGGCGACCAGCGCCTTCTTCAGGAATTGCCACGTTGTACCTGAACAGAAAATGTGATGAAATACATTCATTAAAATCATTACATCTTTAAAATATCACATAATTCAAAATTCAATACAGATTATTACATTTTGAACACAGAACCTACAAACAAACAATTAAAAAATGTGTTCAGCGCCTCTCACTTCTATATAGACAAGAAAGACTATCAGAAATAAGTCCTATAAAAAGTGTCTCAAGTGCTCACTTTAGACTAATAGTTTACTTCAAACAATCATAGAGACCGAATGAAATTGAATTTGATGAAATTGGGTCCATCATAGCGATGGCCAAAGTATTATAGGTTCATTCAGTATATATCATGGTCGATAACCGCATTAATCTATAAACTATCTCAGATCTAGCAAGGTTTGTATTGGTACTTCCTTTTGGAGACTTGTCAGAGGTTTAATAAAGGTATGGTACATGGATATAAATTGGACCGGATGATTTTAGATGGCATATCTTAGAAAAAATTAATATTTCAGATGCCAAAAGTGGTATGCAAGTTAGGAAGAAACTGGAAGTTTTCTGGATTTTTTCTTTTGACACTTTTATAAATGGTTTAAACAGCGAAATCCCATTGGAAAACGCAATTGTTTAACATTTTTCCAATGGATACCCGACAATATTTAATTTATCTGTACTTCTATATTAAGTTCTTTCACCCATTAATATTAATGGAAAATGAATTGCTATGTGATGATTGTTTCTCAATGTTGTGATGCTGTCTCTTTACAATCTAGAAATTACGATATTTTGCTCTCCCATTTGATATTCATTTGGGCTGAGAGTTTATTTATATCACCGCATTCGATGAGGAGAAATATTTTTTTTAACTTGTCCGTATGATCGAGTGAGGTGTAAAGTATTCTTCCTTTTAAATCATCGGACATTTTAAACCTACTTTTTTTTATAGTAATGGATCCATTTTCTTCAATATTGTTGTAGTTCCTCTTTCTTCTTTCTTTAAAAAGAAACTTCGACACCCTAGTCCTTTTGTTATGTTTTGAACAGGCTCCGATCAATGAATCACGTGTTACATCACATGACTTGTTTGGGCAGGGCTACCTGACGAGTGACTTGTATTTAAAGGGTTTTAAGTCTAACCGTCTGTTGATATCTTCCCGCCACCAGTCTCTTCATGACGTAGGACGCTGTTCTCCTCTGGCTACTTTTGGCAAAGCATTATCAAAGGTAAAGGTCGGCCGTTATTCGGTGTTTTTAGTCTGATACTTTTTCAAGTACGACTAAGTAGACCTTCCGTTTGTATTAATTTTTATAGCTTGGTGCCACGTGAAAGTACTACTTATCTATGCAGCCTTGCACTTTGTACATCATCAACATATCAGAGGATTAAAATCTGCGTCTTCCATATATTAGGTAATCCTTTAAGTACAAATATATGGTTTTACATATGAGCTGAGATAGAGGTTTTCTTTAAAAATGGAGCCCGTTTGTTTATACTGTTTATTGTTTATTCCTTGCAGCTTCTTCTATTTGAAAACCATTAGCATATTGTAGGACGCTGTTCTCCTCTGGCTACTTTTGGCAAAGCATTATCAAAGGTAAAGGTCGGCCGTTATTCGGTGTTTTTAGTCGTGATACTTCTTCAAGTACGACTAAGTAGATTGACCTTCCGTTTGTATTTATTTCTATAGCTTGGTGCCACGTGAAAGTACTGCTTATCTATGCAGCCTCGCGCTGTGTACATCATCAATATATCAGAGGATTAAAATCTGCGGCTTCCATATATTAGGTAATCCTTTAAGTACAAATATATGGTTTTACATATGAGCTCAGATAGAGGTTTTCTTTAAAAATGGAGCCCGTTTGTTTATACGATTTATTGTTTATTCCTTGCAGCTTTTTCTATTTGAAAATTATTAGCATATCACGAATCTGCAGCTATCAATCCTTTTACTGATTAGGTAATTGCAGTATTTCCACTTAACGATGTAGGTATTAACAAGAGGATTGCTTGCACGTTATTTTAATTCATTTCTTCGTTTCGGTTCACAGCCTCGAGTCCTGATAGCTCCTTAAGACATTGGAAGGCCATATTGCCATTTAAATGCATAAGGTAATTTCGTAGACATGATTTTAAAGCAGATAATTCCTTCTAGCCCTTATTAGATCTTAGTTCTAGATGCCACGATATGTGGTTACTCAGACACACACTATGTTTTGGATTATAAAACATGAACTATCTAAAATGTCGCTGTATCGTAAACCCTTATTGAATACTTGCTTGTTTTGGGCTTGAGAGATGTATATCTATTTATTTTTTATACTTTCGCTATTTAGAAATCCGCATAAGACGGTGGTGTGTGACAAGCAATAATTGCTTCATCAGATGTAAGAAGCGCCCCGGTTGTGTTTTATCAATGCTATGAACATTAGCAGCCGCCTTTTTTGAAGAATAAGACGTTAGGAAGATCTCACTATTAAACTTATGTAAGTATTGTATGAAGGCTGAGAATGGACCTGCTTTGAATATTTTAGGGTCGCTAAATAGATAGGGGGTTTTCATACTAAAAATATTTTATTTATCATCTTACAGATAATTCAATCGTTAATCAGTATGAAAAGGATTTTTTATATCCATGTACCATACCTTTAATAAACCTCTGACAAGTCTCCAAAAGTAAGTACCAATACAAGCCTTGCTAGATCTGAGATAGTTTATAGATTAATGCGGTTATCGACCATGATAAATACTGAATGCACCTATAATACTTTGGCCATCGCTATGATGGACCCAATTTCATCAAATTCAATTTCATTCGGTCTCTATGGTTGTTTGAAGTAAACTATTAGTCTAAAATGAGCACTTGAGACACTTTTTATAGGACTTATTTCTGATAGTCTTTCTTGTCTATATAGAAGTGAGAGGCACTGAACACATTTTCTAATTGTTTGTTTGTAGGTTCTGTGTTCAAAATGTAATAATCTGTATTGAATATTGAATTATGTGATATTTTAAAGATGTAATGATTTTAATGAATGTATTTCATCACATTTTCTGTTCAGGTACAACGTGGCAATTCCTGAAGAAGGCGCTGGTCGCCGAAACGCGCGTCGAATTCAAACTAATTATTCTGCCACTTGCTATGTGTTTTTAATTGTGTAATTTTGTAAATCTGTTTTTTTTTTAAATTGTCTGAATTGTTCTATAGTATGGAGGGAAATAATGTTCTCTCTATTAATTATGTTGTTTTTTATGTAACTGTATGAATAAACAAACAGAACCTTAGTTTTTCTTGCGTTACTATAGTTGTTCATGTCTTGCCTCCCTTAGTTGTCATTGTACAGACAAGACAATACAATTGCCTAGGTAGTTACTCTTCATACATGTTTATCCCTGACCTAAGAATTGAAGGAGTTTTGCATTCAGGGGTCCTTGTTTTATACATTATCAAACCGGCTCAAACCAGTTTAAACGCTCAAACTGGCTCAAACTGGTTCAAATCGGCTCAAACCGGTTCAAACGCTCAAACTGGCTCAAACCGGTGCAAACCGGTTCAAACCGGTTCAAACTGGCTCAAACCAGTTCAAACACTCAAACTGGCTTAATCGGGTTCAAATCGGCTGAAAATAGTTCAAACGCTCAAACTGGCTCAAACGGTTCAAACCGGTTCAAACTGGCTCAAACCGGTTCAAACCGGCTAAAACTCCCTCAAACCGGTTCAAACTGGCTCAAACTGGTTCAAAACGGCTCAAGTGCTCAAACTGGCTCAAACCGGTTCAAACCAGTTCAAACTGGCTCAAACCAGTTCAAACTGACTCAAACTGCTCAAACCGGCTAAAACCGATTCAAACTGGCTCAATCCAGTTCAAACCGGCTCAAACCGGTTCACTGGCTCCAACTGGTTCAAACTGGCTCAAACCAGCTCAAACCGGTTCAAACTGGCTCAGACCATCTCAAACTGGCTCAAACCGGTTCAAACCGGCTCAAACGGATGGACCATATTGGTTTTATCAAACCAAATGTTGAGGTCACCCAGAACGCATAGGTTGGAGTGTATTGTTATCACTTTTGAAACTGTGTCTAGAAGTGCGTCTGGGAATGTTGCCTTGCTAGGTGAGGTTTGTAAAGGAGCAGGATGTTACATGTGGAAGACGGTGTAGGATTGCATCTTGTAAGAAGAGCCTCACAATTCTTTATGGAGATGTTGTCAACTTTAGTGATATGTATTTTTTGCCTGAATTCAACAGCTAGACCACCTCCATTTTTGGCAATACGATTTTGGGTGATTATTTGATAGCCTAGAGGAATGGCTTTATGCAGGACTGGAGCCATATCCTCTCCCAACCATGATTCGGTTATGAATAGTATGTCTGGTTTTGCATCAGTGAGAAGGTCGTAGGTGTGATGCTTGTTTTTAGAGAGGGATCGAGCATTTATTAGTAGACAATGTAGAGAGTGGCCTTTGGTGATAGTGGGACTTTGTTTTGTAGAAGAGTGATCAGTATTGTGTGGGTGTGTAGCAGGTGTGTTTTTAGTGCTGGTATAAGCTGTATTAGGATAGCAATCATGTAGCTGTTCTGTATTGTGTTCCTCATCCAGCATGCTAAGAAGACATTTTGATTGGTCTGCATGTGTATGTGTTGGAGATGGTGTTTGAGAGTGAGTTGGAGTGCTGTGTTGCTTTTGTGGTGTAACATTGTTGTGAGGAAGACTTGGGGAAGCAAAGTTGTGAGGTGTGGCTTGTTGCTTATATTTTTTGCGTGTGTTTAAGGCGGAAGGTGTAAGAGTCAGGGGAGGTGGTGCAGCATGTGGGTCATGTCGTAATGTTCTAAATTGTCCAATGGATGAGAGGCGGTTAGAAGAGTGGTGCTGTATTGCTGTATCTGTGTTAGGTGTGGTGGAAGAGTGAAAGCTTGGCATTGGAGTTTGTTCCTTTATGTGGTGTGATAGGTGGGTATATG
The DNA here is from genome assembly GCF_964261635.1 of Lissotriton helveticus. Lineage (NCBI taxonomy): Eukaryota > Metazoa > Chordata > Amphibia > Caudata > Salamandridae > Lissotriton > Lissotriton helveticus. Next base: position 1,731,659,705 of record NC_136059.1, on the reverse strand, counting down.
TATGTATTTTGTGATGGTAAGTATTATGAGGTGTTGTGCTCTGAAAATATTGTTGTGCCGGTGTGTGTGATATGTTTAGCTTTTGAGGTGTAGTGAAAAGGGGTGCTGATGTATAGGTTTCATGCACTGGATTTGGTTGTGTAGTATTGTTTGTGAGAGGAGGTTGTGACGTAGAGGGGGTGGTGATGTGCTTATGAGTAGAGGGTAGGTTGTGTGTAGGAGGGAATGAAGTAGACATGAGAGTGTTTATCTTTAACTGGTTTGTTTCAAGAGTTACAAAGTGTGATGGTGTGCAGTGTGTGTGTTGTGTGTTAGTGTTATTATGGTAGAAGGGAGAGGAGGGTGTTTGTTGGACAACTGATGGAAGGATCATTATATGTTTGTTATTGATAAAAGGTGGTCTGTTAGGTGAAATTACAGCAGGGAGAGTGTGTCTGAATGGGACATAGTTATGTACGGTGTTGATTGGCGTTGTGTTAGTGATGAGTGTATTGGTTAGTGGTATAGGATAGAGTTGTGTACTGTTTGTGGGTGATGGTGGATAAGTGTGGTAGTTGGGATAGTAGGGTGTGTAGATGTGGTTTGGTTGGGTTGGTGGTGCATGCTGGTACATTAATCTGTGCATAGTGTTGTGCGTGGTGTACATTTGGTGTGAGTGTGTTGCTCTGTTTGTGGATGTGGATGGTGGGGGCTGGGTATTTCAAAAGGAGAAAAAGGGCAGCATTTCTGGCCCTAGTCCCGAACCGGCTCAAACCAGCACAAACCGGTTCAAACCGGCTCAAACCGGATGGAATCCAGAACCGGCTCAAACCGGCTCCAACCGTCTGGAATCCCAAACTTATTCAAACTGGCTCAATCCGGCTCAAACCAGCTAAAACTAGCTCAAACCGGCTCAAACCGGCTCAACCTGGCTTAAACCGGCTCAAACTGGCTCAAACTGGCTCAAACCAGCTCACAGGTTTAAACCGGCTTAAACAGGCTAAAACCGGCTTAAACAGGCTCACTGGTTCAAACTTGCTCAAACTGGCTCAAACCGGCTCAAACCAGCTGGAATCCAGAACCGCCTCAAACAGGTTCAAACCGGCTGGAATCAAGAACTGGCTCAAACCGATTAAAACCAGCTCAAACCGGCTCAAACTGGCTGGAATCCCGAACTGGCTCAAACAGGCTCGAACCGGCTGGGATCCCAAACCGGTTCAAATTGGCTCAAACCGGCTGGAATCCTGAACCAGCTCAAACCGGCTAGAACCAGTTCAAACCGGTTCAAACCATCTCAAACTGGTTCAAACCGGTTCAAACTGGCTCAAACAGTCTTGAACCGGTTCAAACCAGTTCAAACTGGCTCAAACAAGTTCAAACTGGCTCGCAGTGGCTCAAACCGGCTCAAACCGGTTAAAACTGGCTCAAACTGGTACAAACTGGCTCAAACCGGTTCAAACCGGTTCAAACCGTTTTAAAACGGCTCAAACCGGTCCAAACCTGCTCCGGTTCAAACTGGCTCAAACCGGTTCAAACCAGTTCAAACTGGCTCAAACCGGCTCAAAAAACGGCTCAAACCGGCTCAAACCAGTTCAAACCGGCTCAAACCGGTACATACTGGCTCAAACCGGCTCAAACCGGCTCAAACTGGCTCAAACCGGCTCAAACCGGCTCAAACTGGCTCCAACCGGCTCACAGGCTCAATCCGGCTTAAACAGGCTCAAACCGGCTTAAACAACCTCAAACCGGCTTAAACAGGCTAAAACCGGCTCAAACTGGCTCAAGCAGGCTTACAGGCTCACTGGCTCAATCCGGCTCAAACCGGCTAAAACAGGCTCAAACAGGCACTGCCCTTGTCCTCGCTTCCCTTAGCCTCGACGCCCGGGCTGAGACACTCGAACCCTGGCCTCTTTTATAGCCCTAGTAATCAGGAGACCCCTTAAGCCAAAGGGAACCCTAACCCTAACACTATCCAATCACAACACTAGCCCTAAAATCTAGAACCAATAGGAGACCAGGACCTTACAGCCAATATTAGCCCTAGTTCAAGAACCCAATCAGTTAAAAAACCCTAATCTCTACGTCCAATAAAGGCCCTAGCCCTACAAGTAGTCCCAAAACAAGTCAATGGAACCAATGGCACAGGTAGCCCTAGTCCCTACTTCCAATGGAAAGCCTAACCCTGCTCTAAATCCAATACTTAGTCCAGCAACCAATAACACCAGAAGCCCTAATCACTACTTCCCATTAAAGGTCTAACCCTAGCCCTAGTCCCAAACTACTCCCAACAACCAATAAAATAGGAAGCCCTAGTTCCTACTTACAATAGAAATCCTAACCCTAGCCCTAGTCTCAACCCTACAATGATTGAATCACAGACCCAGAAACCAATCCGAACCCTCAAATACCCAACCAATGAGGACATTAGACCTAATCCAATAGAAACACCAGATACAACCACCTATCAGTATAGAAATGTACCAACCACTAGCAGACCATATAAGGTCCCAGCGACCTCAGACAAGGTTTGTTGGCCAGGGAGTTGGAAGCTACTTCTCCTGTTCAGAATCTCCTAGGAGACAGACAGGCTCAATCCACACTTTGGACTAACTTGAAATCTAACAATACTGTTTGAATAAAACTTTACTCCCTCTGCTGGCCAAAAAACGAAGTGCACAGGCACTAGTAAACACAGTTTAAACAGCTCACAGAAGCACCTCTGATGTAGCAAAATCCCTGTTGCTGGGGGGGGCAGGGGGGCTGGTTTCACTGGCTTGTGAACACAAAATGGTGACTGGGAGTGCACTGTTTTAACATACAGGTCTTAGCACAGAGCAAAGGAGAAATTTAAAGGGAAAATAGAATTGTCACCAAGGAATGAGAGGGACAAACTACAGAGGTTGGACTGCAAATCCCACAATACAACACGCTAAATGGAGGCAATCATGGGCAGGGAAAACGACAAGTTTAAAACACAACACAGGTGATAAAATATGCGATTGTAGGAAGGCTAAAACTACAATTTTAAACTGTAACAACCACAGGCAAAGACAGTAAACACAGAAAGTGAAAATTGTTTTTTAAACAACTTTTTGTCTTGGGAAGAGACAGCACTAGTCTGTTTCCTTACTACTTCCTGTACTCTGCTCACTGCAATCTGGGGCACAGGTAGGCTGCAACTCACAAGATGGAGGAGAATGATTTGGGGTGCACCCATCAAGGCCTTAAGGGGTCTGGGCAGGTGTGAGTGCCTCTTATTATTCATGCACATATATTTATGCATGCATATATGTAGCGCTGACATTAGCCAAAGTCTAGAGAGATTTACAGTAGACATGTGACGTTACAAGTAAATTACAGAGGGTTTGAAGTTACCAAACATTACCAAAAATAGTTACATGAGGTCGAGAATTACAAAATGGTAGATCATTACAAAAAAAGAAAATGTACAAGAAGTTTGAACAAAAGAAATGTTTTTACAAGAGGTCTATACAGCAGTGAAATGATGAAATGATGGGAGTGCAGTTTTCTGTCCTTGAAGCTTGCTCTCGGCACTAACCCACCCCCCCTTCACAGGGTAAAATGTTTTCATAAATTGGTTGTACTCCTGCCATTACAAGGCATAACAACAGTGTGGTCTAGCTACCACTATTTCTGCAATCATAACAGAACCAGCTGTGCCTACCAAGCAGGGTTTTTTATTTTATTTTATTTTGACAGTTTTGTATAGCGCGACCAAGACCCTTGCGGGTATCAGAGCGCCTTCCAAGGCACAAAAAGGTAATATGGTAAATACATACGAATATAGTGACTTAAGCAAATACAATCCTGGTAAAAGTTAGCGACTAACACATAGTAACATGTATACATCTAAAAAAGGTTCAGGTGAATCTTGCTAAGAGGATCCCTTTCACTTCTTTTTTGAAGAAAGCAGCAGACGGAATCAGTCTAGTTTCAGCGGGTAAGGCGTTCCAAATCCTGGGGGCCATTCCTGAGAAGGTACAATTGTATGTTCTTTTCTTGGAGAAACGCTGTGGTTTAAGAAGAAGGTTCTCTGAACTCCTGGTTGTTCTGCTACCACCCGATAGTACTAGTTTCTCCGCTAGGTATCTTGGTGTTTTTTGGTGCAATGCTCTATGAGTCATACATGCGATTTTCAGGTGGATTTTGGCCTCAAAAGATAACCAGTTGAGGGCACGAAGGTCGGGAGAAATATGGCAATTTCTTCTGGAACCTGTGATGAGTCTAGCGGCTGTATTGATTGAGGCTCTTAGCTGAGCGGTTGAAGATCTGGGAAGGCCGCAGAGAGCGACATTTCCATAGTCCACTCTGGGAATTACTAGCGCTTGGACTGCCTGTTTGAAGTCCTTCGCGGGTCTGAATGGTTTCAGTTTCCTTAGGGTGTTCATCTGGAAATTGTCTCCTTTAGTTGCAGCGCTGATGTGCTTTTGCATGTTTAGATTGTTGTCCAGAGTTATTCCTAAGGATTTTGCAGAATCAATAATGCGGGGTTGACCATCTAGTGCAGTTAGGTGCTGCATCCAATCGCGGATCGTGTCTGTTTGTTTGGGGGGAGCGATGAGGAGGAATTCTGTTTTTAGAGTGTTAAGTTTTAGATGGTTGTTTGCCAGCCAAATCTGTGTTATTGGAGCGTTGAGTTAAGGCATTTGATGTCTTCAGTAGTGTCGACCTTAATGTAGAGCTGTGTGTCATCAGCGTACATGTGATATTGGATGTTTGAGGAGTTGAGAAGCTCTGTGAGTGGTTCCATAAACAAATTGAAGAGTGTAGGGGAAAGGGAAGAGCCCTGGGGAACTCCCAAAGAGACTGGAGTGGGGTTAGATAAGGATTGGTTGATCTTGAAACTCTGCGTTCTGTCTTGGAGGAAGGAAGCGAACCAGTTTAACACTGTTCCAGATAGGCCATTTCTATGATTTAGGAGTTCTAGTAGGTTGCTGTGTTTGACTGTATCGAAGGCTGAGGATAAGTCAAGTAGGATTAGCAAACAAGCTTTATTTTGATCCAGTATTTGTAGGGCGTCATCTATGATGTGGGTCATAGGTGATTCAGTACTATGCCCAGATCGAAAGCCTGATTGGAATTGATCTAGCAGATTGAAGTGGTCGATATGGTTACTGAGCTGTATGTGGATGCATTTTTCGAGCAGTTTCGCCAAGGTCGAAATGTTGGAAATGGGGCGATAGTTGTTCAGGTCTGACGGGTCAGCTGTAACTTTCTTTAGAATGAGGGTTACCTGGCCAGTTTTGAGGATGTCGGGGATGGTTCCTTGCAAAAGAGAGGCGTTTATAATCCTGGTCCATAGGGGAGCTAGCTGTGGCATGAAGGTCTTTAAGTGGGTAGCTGGGAGAGGGTCTGTGAAATGGTTAGAGGGATTCAGAGCCATGAGCGTATTCAAGATGGCTTCTTTGCTGTAGAGGTTGAAGGTGGCCCAGGAAGCATTGTTCTTGAGGTCGCACTTTGGAGAACAGTTAATCAGGGTCAAAGGTGTGGTCAGCATGGTAATAGATTGCATGTGGATGTGGGATAATGGGTTGTTACTTAGGTCTGTCTTTAAGTTATCAGTCTTTGTGGTGAAAAAGGCGTCCTGCTCCTCGCAGTTGGGGAGTTTTTCCAGACTGGCTTGGGGGGAGTGGGATACCCCCTTTGATTGGGTCTTGATTATGTCAAAAAGTTTTTTGGGGCAATTCTTAGCTTGGTCTAATTGTTTACATATGTAGTCAGCTTTTAAGCGTCTAATCTTTCTGTAGTATGAGTTTCTGGTACTCCTTAGTAATTTGAGGTGTGCTAGTGATGGATCGGATCTCCATTGTCTTTCAATTACTCTCAGCGATCTTCGATCTTCATTTAGCCTACCATCGTACAAAGGGTTTGAATCTTTAGTGGTGACTCTTTTCAATTGAAGGGGTGCTATGTTGTCGAGTATCATGTTCATAGACTTAAAGTAGTGATTGGTTAACTCATGTACATTGTCAAGACCTTCCACTGGTGGCGAGAGGATGTGGCTAGTGGCTGTGAGTGTGGAAGGGTTGATATTATCTAGGTTTCTCCTCCAGATTGATGTTCGCTTAGGTTGGATAGAGAGTAATTTTGCTACTACCTTGATATGGAAAGTAATTATGTGATGGTCGGACCAGTCGCAAGGGAGAATCGATTCAAGCTGAATAGATTCATCTTTGGAGATCACCAGATCAAGTGTTGAGCCCTTATCGTGAGTGGGACTATCGCAAATTTGGGTCAGGTTGAGATCAGACAGGAAAGCTTTGAGGCTATTGACCTCAGGGTCGTTTAGATTGTTCCAGTGGAGGTTAAAGTCCCCTAGGAAGATCTGTGTCATTTGTTGACCGACGTTTGTTGCTAAAATATCCATGATGTGCTCAATGAAGGTAGGATTGTCACCAGGAGGATTGGGAAACAAAATTGGCCAAGGTGCCCTAAAAAAAAGTGGCCCACATTTGTCGATTGTCTTTTTTCAAACCACTGCCTCATTGCTTTAAGTGTTATAAAAAAGGAGGAGGGTTCCTATGAAAGAGGCATGTTTTCTAAACTTCACTGAGATAAAAGAATTTCAAATGTTGCCAGGTCTATTTGTTTATGGATTAGTTCACAATGGTGAACCACACCTGAATACAAGTGAGGCCACTTTTGCCCAGGCACCCTGCCCATGCTCAATCTGCATTCAATAATGGGAATGCCCAGTGAGAGACTAGGAAGGACACCACCCTCCGCCCCTTAGTGAAAGGGGGGTAATAGAGGCCCATCTGCCTATGGAAAGGCCGCCCAGGCCCCCGTTGGGCCGCTGGCGGCATCTCAACTGCACAGACACAGCTCATACAGTCCACCATGTTTTGACCATAACAGCGGATCTCGGATACAAGCCATTGCCATTTGCCCACCTTACCAATTTGACCCTGCTACCAAGAATGAATGTGCCCTTGTGTAATGCAACTAGTGCTCGTGTAAAGCGCTTCAGTACCTTCAGGCCGAGTTTGTGCTTTATAAAACTGCAACAAAAAACTGCAATAAGCATGAGAGGAATTTTAGTGATTGGGGGGCTGGGGCTCGCGCCAAAACAATGCCTGCAGATGGGTTCAACTAACATTTCAGTGCGAGGGATGCTGGCATTTCAGGCGAACACTGACAACAGTGAGGTTTTGATACCAGTAGTGCTAATGCCTTTGTAACTTGCTTTGCTCATATCCTCTTTGGAAGCCAGGCAGATATTCAATTACAATTTTCTTGCGGGCAAAGTAGCCATTCCGAAATTACATGTGTCTTTTAAACATTGTCTGGCCTACCAATTATCTAAACTAGAGCGATAGTGTCCTCTAGTGCCTTAATAACAGAATACGTGTGATTAAATGAGAGGATAACTTGGCTCAAACGGGCTCAAACAGGCTCAAAACAGGATCAAAACAGGCTCAAACTGTCTCAAACAGGCTCAAAACAGGCTCAAACTGGTTCAAACAGACTTAAACAGGCTCACTGGCTCAAACTGGCTCAAACAGGCTCATACCGGTTCAAACTGGCTCAAACCGGCTCAAACCGGCTCAAACTGGCTCAAACCGGCTCAAACAGGCTCAATCCGGCTCAAACCGGCTCACTGGCTCAAACCGGCTCAAACTGGCTTAAACAGGCTTAAAGAGGCTCAAACAGGCTCACTGGCCCAATTCGGCTCAAACTGGCTCAAACCAGCTCAAGCCGGCTCAAACTGGTTCCAACCAGCTCAAACTTTCTCAAACTGGCTCAAACTGGCTCAAACCAGCTCAAACTGGATCAAACCAGCTCAATCTGGCTCACACAAGCTCAAACCGGTTCAAAATGGCTCAAACTGGCTCAAACCAGTACAAAACCGGCTCAAACCGGTTCAAACCGGCTCCGGTTAAAACTGGCTCAAACCGGTTAAATGGCTCAAACCAGCTCAAACTGCTTCAAACCGGCTCCGGTTCAAACTGGCTCAAACCCGTTAAAACTGGCTCAAACCAGTTCAAACCGGTTCAAACCTGCTCCGGTTCACACTGGCTCAAACCGGTTCAAACTGGTTCAAACTGCCTCAAACCGGTTCAAACTGGCTCAAACCCTCAAACCGGTTCAAGACAGCTCACCCCGGCTCAAACCAGCTGGAATCCCGAACTGGCTCAAACCGGCTGGAATCCCAAACCGGTTTAAATCGTCTCAAACCGGCTGGAATCCTGAATCGACTAAAACCGGTTAGAACCGGTTCAAACCATCTCGAACCGGTTCAAACTGGTTCAAACTGGCTCAAACAGTCTTGAGTAACTGGCTCAAACAGATTCAAACCGGCTCACACTGGCTCAAACTGGCTCAAACCGGTTAAAACTGGCAAAAACCAGATCAAACTGGTTCAAACCGGTTCAAACTGGCTCAAATTGGCTCAAACTGGCTCAAACCAGTTGAAACCGGCTCAAACTGGCTCAAACTGGTTAAAACTGGCTCAAACCGGCTCAAACCGGTTCAAAACAACCCAAACCGGTTCAAACTGGCTCAAAACGGTTCAAACCAGCTCAAACCGGCTCAAGCCGGCTCAAACAGGCTCAATCCGGCTCAAACCGGCTCACTGGCTCAAACTGGCTTACATAGGCTTAAACAGGCTCAAACAGGCTCACTGGCCCAATTCGGCTCAAACTGGCTCAAACCAGCTCAAGCCGGCTCAAACCGGTTCCAACCAGCTCAAACTTCCTCAAACTGGCTCAAACCGGCTCAAACTGGCTCAAACCAGCTCAATCTGGCTCAAACAAGCTCAAACCGGTTCAAACCGGCTCAAACTGGCTCAAACCGGTACAAAACTGGCTCAAACCGGTTCAAACCGGCTCCAGTTCAAACTGGCTCAAACCGGCCCAAACCGGTTAAATGGCTCAAACCGGCTCAAACTGCTTCAAACCTGCTCCGGTTCACACTGGCTCAAACCGGTTCAAACCAGTTCAAACTGCCTCAAACCGGTTCAAACTGGCTCAAACCGGTTCAAACCAGTACAAACCGGTTCAAACCGGCTCAAACTGGTTCAAACTGGCTCAAACTGGCTCAAACAGGCTCAAACTGGGTCAAACTGGCTCAAACCAGCTCACAGGCTCAAACCGGCTTCAACAGGCTAAAAACGGCTTAAACAGCTCACTGGCTCAAACCGGCTCAAACTGGCTCAAACCATCTGGAATCCAGAACCGCCTCAAACAGGTTCACACCGGTTGGAATCATGAACTGGCTCAAACCGGTTCAAGCCAGCTCAAACCGGCTCAAACCAGCTGGAATCCTGAACTGGCTCAAACAGGCTCAAACCGGCTGGAATCCCAAACCGGTTTAAATCGTCTCAAACCGGCTGGAATCCTGAACCGGCTAAAACCGGCTAGGACCGGTTCAAACCATCTCGAACCGGTTCAAACTGGTTCAAACTGGCTCAAACAGTATTGAGTAACTGGCTCAAACAGGTTCAAACCGGCTCACACTGGCTCAAACTGGCTCAAACCGGTTAAAACTGGCTCAAACCGGTTCAAACTGGCTCACATTGGCTCAAACTGGCTCAAACCGGTTGAAACCGGCTCAAACTGGCTCAAACTGGTTAAAACTTGCTCAAACCGGCTCAAACCAGTTCAAAATGACCCAAACCGGTTCAAACTGGCTCAAAACGGTTCAAACCAGCTCTAAGCGGTTCAAACCGGTTCATACTGACTCAATCCAGTTAAAACTGGTTCAAACTGGCGCAAACTGGTTCAAACCGGCTCAAACTGGCTCAAACTGGCGCAAACTGGTTAAAACCAGTTCAAACCGGCTCAAACCGGTTCAAACTGGCTCAACCCGGCTCAATCCGGCTTAAACCGGCTCAAACTGGCTCAACAAGTCTCAAACCGGCTCAAACTGGCTCCAACCGGCTCAGAGGCTCAAATCGGCTCAAACAGGCTCAAACTGGCTCAAACAGACTCAACCCGACTTAAACAGGCTAAAACCGGCTCAAACAGGCTCAAGCAGGCTTACAGGCTCACTGGCTCAATCCGGCTCAAACCGGCTCAAACTGGCTCAAACTGGCTCAAACCGGCTTAAACAGGCTCAAACAGGCTTAAACAGGCTAAAACAGGCTCAAACAGGCTCAAGCAGGCTTACAGGCTCACTGGCTCAATCGGGCTCAAACTGGCTCAAACTGGCTCAAACCGGCTTAAACAGGCTAAAACCGGGTTCAACAGGCTCACTGGCTCAATCCGGCTCAAACCGGCATAAACTGGCTCAAACCGGCTCAAACCGGCTCAACCCAGCTCAAACCGGCTGAAACAGGCTAAAACCAGCTTAAACAGGCTCACTGGCTCAATCCGGGTCAAACCGGCTCAAATCGTCTCAAATCGGTTCACTGGCTCAAACTAGATCAAACAGGCTCAAACAGGCTCAAACCGGCTTAAACAGGCTAAAACCGGCTCAAACAGGCTCACAGGCTCACTGGCTCAATCCTGCTCAACCCGGCTCAAACAGGCTAAAACCGGCTTAAACAGGCTCACCGGCTCAATCTGGCTAAAACCGCCTCAAACCGGCTCAACCGGGCTCAAATCGGCTCACAGGCTCAAACTAGATCAAACAGGCTCTAACAGGCTCAAACCGGCTTAAACAGGCTCAAACTGGCTCAAACCGACTTAAACAGAATAAAACCGACTCAAACAGGCTCAAGCGGGCTTACAGGCTCACTGGCTCAATCCGGCTCAAACCGGCTCAAACTTGCTCAAACGGGCTCAAACCGGATTAAGTAGGCTAAAACTGGCTTAAACAGGCTCACTGGCTCAGTCCGGCTAAAACCGCCTCAAACTGGCTCAAACCGGCTCAAACCGGCTCAACCGGGCTCAAACCGGCTCAAACTGGCTCAAACCGTCTCACAGGCTCAAACTGGCTCAAACAGGCTCAAACAGGCTCAAACAGGCTCACAGGCTAAATCCGGCTCAAACCGGCTCAAACCGGTTCAAACAAGCTCAAACCGGCTAAATCCGGCTTAAACCGACTCAAACGAGCTCAAACTGGCTCAAGCAGGCTCAAACAGGCTCAAATCAGCTCAAACCGGCTCACAGGCTCAAACTGGCTCAAACCGGCTCAAACAGGCTCAACCCCGCTCAAACAGACTCACAGGCTCAAACTAGCTTAAACAGGCTCAAACAGGCTTAAACAGGCTCAAACAGGCTCAAACAGGCACTGCCCTTGTCCTCGCTTCCCTTAGCCTCGACGCCCGGGCTGAGACACTTGAACCCTGGCCTCTTTTATAGCAATAGTAATCAGGAGACCCCCTTCAGAAAAAGGTAACCCTAGCCCTAACACTATCCAATCACAACACTAGCCCTAAAATCTAGAACCAATAGGAGACCAGGACCTTACAGCCAATATTAGCCCTAGTCCAAGAACCCAATCAGTTCAATAACCCTAATCGCTACGTCCAATAAAGGCCCTAGCCCTACAAGTAGTCCCAAAACAAGTCAATGGAAGCAATGGCACAGGTAGCCCAAGTCCCTACTTCCAATAGAAAGCCTAACCCTGCTCTAAGTCCCATTCTTAGTCCAGCAACCAATAACACCAGAACCCCTAATCGCTACTTCCAATTAAAGGTCTAACCCTAGCCCTAGTCCCAAACTACTCCCAACAACCAATAAAATAGGAAGCCCTAGTCCCTACTTACAATAGAAATCCTAACCATAGCCCTAGTCTCAACCCTACAATGATTGAATCACAGACCCAGAAACCAATCCGAACCCTCAAATACCCAACCAATGAGGATATTAACCCTAATCCAATAGAAACACCAGATACAACCACCAATCAGTGTAGACATGCACCAACCACTAGCAGACCACATAAGGTCAAAGCGACCTCAGACAAGGTTTGCTGGCCAGGGAGTTGGAATCTACTTCTCCTGTTCAGAATGTCCTAGGAGACAGACAGGCTCAATCCACACTTTGGACTAACTTGAAATCTATTAATACTGTTTGAATAAAACTTTACTCCCTCTGCAGGCCAAAAAACGAAGTGCACAGGCACTAGTAAACACTGTTTAAACAGCTCACAGAATCACCCTCTAATGTAGCAAAATCCCTGTTGCTGGAGGAGGGGGGGGCAGGGGGGCTGGTTTCACTGGATTGTGAACACAAAATGGTGGCTGGGAGTGCACTGTTTTAATATACAGGTCTTAGCACAGAGCAAAGGAGAAATTTGGAGGGAAAACAGAATTGTCACCAAGGAATGAGAGGGACAAACTACAGAGGTTGGACTGCAAATCCCACAATTCAACACGCTAAATGGAGGCAATCATGGGCAGGGAAAACCACAAGTTTAAAACATAACACAGGTGATAACATATGCGATTGTAGGCAGGCTAAAACTACAATTTTAAACTGTAACAACCACAGGCAAAGACAGTAAACACAGAAAGTGAAAATCGTTTTTTAAACAACTTTTTGTCTTGGGAAGAGACAGCACTAGTCTTACCACTTCCTGTACTCTGCTCTCTGCAATCTGGGGCACAGGTAGGCTGCAACTCACAAAATGGAGGAGCATGATTTGGGGTGCAACCATCAAGGCCTTAAGGTGCCTGGGCAGGTGTGAGTTCCTCTTATTTGTTCATGCACATATATTTATGCATGCATATATGTGGCGCTGACATTAGCCAAAGGCTAGAGAGATTTACATTAGACATGTGACGTAACATGTAAATTCCAGAGGGTTTGAAATTACCAAACATTACCAAAAATAGTTACATGAGGTTGAGAATAACAAAATGGTAGATCATTGCAAAAAAAGAAAATGTACAAGAAGTTTGAACACAAGAAATGTTTTTACAAGAGTGCAGTCCTCTGGGTTGCCCTTGCTGTCTATTCCAGTCTTCTTAATGTAAGTGCTTTGACAATTTCCAACAACAAAATATCAATGTGTCCACCAAGAATAAGCTGGTAGTTGGCTTTTTTGATTTGATAGGAGCACATACCATACTGCCAGTGTTTCAGGGACTTTTCTGCACATACAGGAGTCCTAACTTTACTACTACTAAATTGAGAAGAATCCTATCTTTAAGACTTTCGGTATTCACAGAAGGCATTTAGGAGTTCTAAATTTAGGAGTCCTAACTTTACTACTACTAAACTGAGAAAAATCCTAATTTTAAGACTTTTGGTATTCACAGAAGGCATTTAGGAGTCCGAAAGTTAGGAGTCCTAACTTTACTACCACTAAATTGAGAAAAATCCTAATTTTAAGACTTTCGGTATTCACAGAAGGCATTTCGGAGTCCTAAAGTTAGGAGTCCTAACTTTACTACTACTAAATTGAGAAATATCCTAACTTTAAGACTTTCGGTATACATAGAAGGCATTTAGGAGTCCTAAAGTTAGGACTCCTAACTTCTGTGAATACCGAAATGAGTAAGTGCCTTCTGTGAATACCAAAATGAGTAAGTGCATTCTGTGTATACCAAAATGGTAGTAAGTTTAGGATTTTGTCTTAAGTTAGTTCTGTGAATCGGGCCCAGTGTTTTTTAGTTTTAAAGTTTTATTTTCAAATAAGAAATAAAAAAACTATTTCTTTATTTTTAATAGCGCAGTATTCCGAGCGAGCAGTGGTGATAGATGACATTAAAGTTTAAACACCCATCCCTAGAATCAATATACTTCAATTTAAGACATCTAATTATTAAAATAACTGTGCGGGAGCCCTCATCTTGTTTGAACTTCAAGTACTGGTGGTGATGAGGAGTAGGTGGTGAATTGAAAAGCTCTTGTTGGCAGAAGGGCAATGGAATCTTCTGTCTGTAATTAGAAAAATTGTACACGTTAAAAAGCAAGCATTCATCAGTTGTACCAAAAAGTGTAGCATGTAATGGCTAAGCTTATAAAAGGTTAACACCCTCCCCAAAACCGTCACTTTTTTTCATTCCCAATAATTAAAAATTGGTTATGTATTAACATTTTCTTCCATTACGAGACGAAATAGGGGGTGGTGTATGGCATCTAAAAATATGACATCTTTTTACTAGGCGTCACAACATCGGATGCGGCACATACTACCACCACCACCAGTGCCGGGGCCAGCTGCGCGGAGGCGTCCACTCCAGGGGGTGATGCGGCGGCGCCACAAGTGCCACCAGGAGGAGCTGTGGAGGATGGCTCAGCAGGGGCAGACGGTGGTAAGTAATTATACTCTTTACTTATTGACATTTTAGAGTAGGCTCGCAAAGGAGTGTATGATGCACTGTACAGTAGCCAGTACACTATTACAAGTACACTGCACTGTTAAGAACCGTTACTAATTTAGAACTACATTTTTGCCAATCACAGAGAAGACAGTCACCCTTGACTTAGCAATAGCATTAGCAGCGGTAGTTCTCGAGTAAGCAATGGCCCCTCTATTTGACTTCAACTCAGCTGGGAGACTTGTATCGTGAAGCCAAGTCATATCAGATGAACTTGAGGGATATGATGAACAAAAAGGGAAAGAAGGGTGAAAGAAAGGACGAGCGAGTAGTAACATTTATGACTGTAAAGAATGATATGTGTTTATGAATGTAGGCAGAGGTGGCTGATAGGAAGGAATCAGATGCATGGCTGCTTGAAGCAAGGATGGTTGGGTGAGAAAGAAAAGATGACTACCTGTGTGGGGGAATTAGAAAATGCATGTGTGGTGAGCATTGCAATATATCATTTGGGTGAAACTCAAATGAAAGTCAAGACTGTGGTTTACCAAATAAAATGAAAAGCGTGTTGGTTGTTGAGAAAAAGTAAAGTTGGTGCAGTTGAGACATTAAGAAGAATGATAGATGTTTACTTTGGAAGCCTGGATGGTATCTTCTCTTCCTCATAGAAAGCAGAGGTTTATGAGGAGCAGACGCTCAGTGGATGAAGAGTGTTACTTTGAACAGAATGTCTGTGCCAGAGTAGCAAAGCAGAGGAAATCCAAATACTAGAAGTTGTGATTGTTCAGAAATACTCCCTTGACTAACAGTACAGTAGTTTACTTTGCAAGCACAGCATATATTGTGTATGTATTATATAGTTGACATTATATCAAGTCAAGTCCCTTCCTCCGGCAATTATGGGTACCACACTCACTCCCTATGTTAATCATTTTCTTTCAGATGTGTCATGGGTGGCTGTTGTTCACTCAATCTATCAAAACAAAGCACCTAAAGTCATCCATCATATAAGCAAAGATCATGTGATCAGCAGGATATATGATCAGAAATGAATATTCTTCATTTTCCTTTTGTAGTAGTCAAAAGCAGTGCAAAATATAAATTACATTGAGCAGTAGCCCTTGATGTAACCGAGTATGGCCAGTGCCACCCCTATAGAAAAGTAAGAGCTTCCCTATCTCCACCTGCATGTACTGCTTAAAGTAATGCGAGTCTGCGTCATCATGGCTTGTGTCTGTTTTTCTTGAGTGCAAGCTGAGTGAGCTGGCATTATGCCGGCTACCACAAGTTCACGTACAAGTAATTTATTTCGCAAGACAAGAGAAGAAAGAAGAAGACTGGTGTACTCTTCGACTATATAGTGAGTCCATAGTGCTGCTAGTAGAATTCCTGAAACTCCCACTAATGTTACAGGCCAACAAAGACGGCGGAAAGATACATGCCAAAATGTTATACTGTGCTTGCAAGTTGCTAGTGTTACTGTGAGACAACTTTCTGTTGAATTATTTTGTGTTAATGTTAAAGAGTATTGGTTAGAGTACTTTTCTTTCTTTCTTCATATAGATGCTCAACAAAAGCTCATCAGGAAGGAGATGGCTGTCTGGGCCAGGGCCCGGAAGCTGGAGGCCATTTGTGCTGAATATCGGCGGCTGTGGGCTCGGGAGCAGGAGGAGGAGGCGGCAGGAACTGCATCCTCCTCCAGAGCCCCCGGGGCCACCAGTCTCCAGTTGTACGGTGCCGTGGTCTGACAGCTTCCCGCCGCCGTGCAGCAGCAAGTAAAACATCAGCTGCCCCCCCAGAGCCTGGATGGCACGTCAGCACTGCGTCCGTAGGAGAATGGACTCCTTGGAGCGCATGGTAGAGAAGCTCCAGCGCCAGCTCCGGGACCTCCGAAAAGAGATGCGGGACCACCTGTCCACAGGACACTGCAGGAAGAAGTGACTGTGCCTTGCCCCTTTTTTAAAGACTGTTGGGGGTGTGGGAGTTAGGCGTTGGGGATTCAAAGGGAGTTTTGAAGGACATTTGGACATTGGTTGGGGATAGGGAGGGGGGTGAGTTGGGTCTTTTGAATAGTTTGTTTTTGTTAGGGAAACCGGCTCAAACTGGCTCAAACCGGCTTAAACAGGCTCAAACAGGCTTAAACAGGCTAAAACAGGCTCAAACAGGCTCAAGCAGGCTTACAGGCTCACTGGCTCAATCGGGCTCAAACTGGTTCAAACTGGCTCAAACCGGCTTAAACAGGCTAAAACCGGTTTCAACAGGCTCACTGGCTCAATCCGGCTCAAACCGGCTTAAACTGGCTCAAACCGGCTCAAACCGGCTCAACCCAGCTCAAACCGGCTCAAACAGGCTAAAACCGGCTTAAACAGGCTCACTGGCTCAATCCGGGTCAAACCGGCTCAAATCGGCTCAAATCGGCTCACTAGCTCAATCTAGCTCAAACAGGCTCAAACCGGCTCAAACAGGCTCACAGGCTCACTGGCTCAATCCTGCTCAACCCGGCTCAAACAGGCTAAAACCGGCTTAAACAGGCTCACCGGCTCAATCCGGCTAAAACCGCCTCAAACCGGCTCAACCGGGCTCAAATCGGCTCACAGGCTCAAACTAGATCAAACAGGCTCAAACCGGCTTAAACAGGCTCCAACTGGCTCAAACAGGCTCAAACCGACTTAAACAGGATAAAACCGACTCAAAGAGGCTCAAGCGGGCTTACAGGCTCACTGGCTCAATCCGGCTCAAACGGGCTCAAACTTGCTCAAACGGGCTCAAACCGGATTAAGTAGGCTAAAACTGGCTTAAACAGGCTCACTGGCTCAGTCCGGCTAAAACCGCCTCAAACTGGCTCAAACCGGCTCAAACCGGCTCAACCGGGCTCAAACCGGCTCAAACCGGCTCAAACTGGCTCAAACGTGTCACAGGCTCAAACCGGCTCAAACAGGCTCACAGGCTCAATCCGGCTCAAACCGGTTCAAACAAGCTCAAACCGGCTAAATCCGGCTTAAACCGGCTCAAACTAGCTCAAACTGGCTCAAACAGGCTCAATCCAGCTCAAACCGGCTCACAGGCTCAAACTGGCTCAATCCGGCTCAAACAGGCTCAACCCCGCTCAAACAGACTCACAGGCTCAAACTAGCTTAAACAGGCTCAAACAGGCTTAAACAGGCTCAAACAGGCTCAAACAGGCACTGCCCTTGTCCTCGCTTCCCTTAGCCTCGACGCCCGGGCACTTGAACCCTGACCTCTTTTATAGCCCTAGTAATCAGGAGACCCCCTTCAGCAAAAGGTAACCCTAGCCCTAACACTATCCAATCACAACACTAGCCCTAAAATCTAGAACCAATAGGAGACCAGGACCTTACAGCCAATATTAGCCCTAGTCCAAGAACCCAATCAGTTCAAAAACCCTAATCGCTACGTCCAATAAAGGCCCTAGCCCTACAAGTAGTCCCCAAACAAGTCCATGGAAGCAAAGGCACAGGTAGCCCTAGTCCCTACTTCCAATAGAAAGCCTAACCCTGCTCTAAGTCCCATACTTAGTCCAGCAACCAATAACACCAGAACCCCTAATCGCTACTTCCAATTAAAGGTCTAACCCTAGCCCTAGTCCCAAACTACTCCCAACAACCAATAAAATAGGAAGCCCTAGTCCCTACTTACAATAGAAATCCTAACCATAGCCCTAGTCTCAACCCTACAATGATTGAATCACAGACCCAGAAACCAATCCGAACCCTCAAATACCCAACCAATGAGGATATTAACCCTAATCTAATAGAAACACCAGATACAACCACCAATCAGTGTAGACATGCACCAACCACTAGCAGACCACATAAGGTCCCAGCGACCTCAGACAAGGTTTGCTGGCCAGGGAGTTGGAATCTACTTCTCCTGTTCAGAATCTCCTAGGAGACAGACAGGCTCAATCCACACTTTGGACTAACTTGAAATCTATTAATACTGTTTGAATAAAACTTTACTCCCTCTGCAGGCCAAAAAACGAAGTGCACAGGCACTAGTAAACACTGTTTAAACAGCTCACAGAATCACCCTCTAATGTAGCAAAATCCCTGTTGCTGGAGGAGGGGGCGGCAGGGGGGCTGGTTTCACTGAATTGTGAACACAAAATGGTGGCTGGGAGTGCACTGTTTTAATATACAGGTCTTAGCACAGAGTAAAGGAGAAATTTGGAGGGAAAACAGAATTGTCACCAAGGAATGAGAGGGACAAACTACAGAGGTTGGACTGCAAATCCCACAATTCAACACGCTAAATGGAGGCAATCATGGGCAGGGAAAACCACAAGTTTAAAACATAACACAGGTGATAACATATGCGATTGTAGGCAGGCTAAAACTACAATTTTAAACTGTAACAACCACAGGCAAAGACAGTAAACACAGAAAGTGAAAATCGTTTTTTAAACAACTTTTTGTCTTGGGAAGAGACAGCACTAGTCTTACCACTTCCTGTACTCTGCTCTCTGCAATCTGGGGCACAGGTAGGCTGCAACTCACAAAATGGAGGAGCATGATTTGGGGTGCAACCATCAAGGCCTTAAGGTGCCTGGGCAGGTGTGAGTTCCTCTTATTTGTTCATGCACATATATTTATGCATGCATATATGTGGCGCTGACATTAGCCAAAGGCTAGAGAGATTTACATTAGACATGTGACGTTACATGTAAATTCCAGAGGGTTTGAAATTACCAAACATTACCAAAAATAGTTACATGAGGTTGAGAATAACAAAATGGTAGATCATTGCAAAAAAAGAAAATGTACAAGAAGTTTGAACACAAGAAATGTTTTTACAAGAGTGCAGTCCTCTGGGTTGCCCTTGCTGTCTATTCCAGTCTTCTTAATGTAAGTGCTTTGACAATTTCCAACAACAAAATGTCAATGTGTCCACCAAGAATAAGCTAGTAGTTGGCTTTTTTGGTTTGATAGGAGCACATACCATACCGCTAGTGTTTCAGGGACTTTTCTGCACATACAGGAGTCCTAACTTTACTACTACTAAATTGAGAAGAATCCTAACTTTAAGACTTTCGGTATTCACAGAAGGCATTTAGGAGTTCTAAATTTAGGAGTCCTAACTTTACTACTACTAAACTGAGAAAAATCCTAATTTTAAGACTTTTGGTATTCACAGAAGGCATTTAGGAGTCCGAAAGTTAGGAGTCCTAACTTTACTACCACTAAATTGAGAAAAATCCTAATTTTAAGACTTTCGGTATTCACAGAAGGCATTTCGGAGTCCTAAAGTTAGGAGTCCTAACTTTACTACTACTAAATTGAGAAATATCCTAACTTTAAGACTTTCGGTATACATAGAAGGCATTTAGGAGTCCTAAAGTTAGGACTCCTAACTTCTGTGAATACCGAAATGAGTAAGTGCCTTCTGTGAATACCAAAATGAGTAAGTGCATTCTGTGTATACCAAAATGGTAGTAAGTTTAGGATTTTGTCTTAAGTTAGTTCTGTGAATCGGGCCCAGTGTTTTTTAGTTTTAAAGTTTTATTTTCAAATAAGAAATAAAAAAACTATTTCTTTATTTTTAATAGCGCAGTATTCCGAGCGAGCAGTGGTGATAGATGACATTAAAGTTTAAACACCCATCCCTAGAATCAATATACTTCAATTTAAGACATCTAATTATTAAAATAACTGTGCGGGAGCCCTCATCTTGTTTGAACTTCAAGTACTGGTGGTGATGAGGAGTAGGTGGTGAATTGAAAAGCTCTTGTTGGCAGAAGGGCAATGGAATCTTCTGTCTGTAATTAGAAAAATTGTACACGTTAAAAAGCAAGCATTCATCAGTTGTACCAAAAAGTGTAGCATGTAATGGCTAAGCTTATAAAAGGTTAACACCCTCCCCAAAACCGTCACTTTTTTTCATTCCCAATAATTAAAAATTGGTTATGTATTAACATTTTCTTCCATTACGAGACGAAATAGGGGGTGGTGTATGGCATCTAAAAATATGACATCTTTTTACTAGGCGTCACAACATCGGATGCGGCACATACTACCACCACCACCAGTGCCGGGGCCAGCTGCGCGGAGGCGTCCACTCCAGGGGGTGATGCGGCGGCGCCACAAGTGCCACCAGGAGGAGCTGTGGAGGATGGCTCAGCAGGGGCAGACGGTGGTAAGTAATTATACTCTTTACTTATTGACATTTTAGAGTAGGCTCGCAAAGGAGTGTATGATGCACTGTACAGCAGCCAGTACACTATTACAAGTACACTGCACTGTTAAGAACCGTTACTAATTTAGAACTACATTTTTGCCAATCACAGAGAAGACAGTCACCCTTGACTTAGCAATAGCATTAGCAGCGGTAGTTCTCGAGTAAGCAATGGCCCCCTCTATTTGACTTCAACTCAGCTGGGAGACTTGTATCGTGAAGCCAAGTCATATCAGATGAACTTGAGGGATATGATGAACGAAAAGGGAAAGAAGGGTGAAAGAAAGGACGAGCGAGTAGTAACATTTATGACTGTAAAGAATGATATGTGTTTATGAATGTAGGCAGAGGTGGCTGATAGGAAGGAATCAGATGCATGGCTGCTTGAAGCAAGGATGGTTGGGTGAGAAAGAAAAGATGACTACCTGTGTGGGGGAATTAGAAAATGCATGTGTGGTGAGCATTGCAATATATCATTTGGGTGAAACTCAAATGCAAGTCAAGACTGCGGTTTACCAAATAAAATGAAAAGCGTGTTGGTTGTTGAGAAAAAGTAAAGTTGGTGCAGTTGAGACATTAAGAAGAATGATAGATGTTTACTTTGGAAGCCTGGATGGTATCTTCTCTTCCTCATAGAAAGCAGAGGTTTATGTAGAGCAGACGCTCAGTGGATGAAGAGTGTTACTTTGAACAGAATGTCTGTGCCAGAGTAGCAAAGCAGAGGAAATCCAAATACTAGAAGTTGTGATTGTTCAGAAATACTCCCTTGACTAACAGTACAGTAGTTTACTTTGCAAGCACAGCATATATTGTGTATGTATTATATAGTTGACATTATATCAAGTCAAGTCCCTTCCTCCGGCAATTATGGGTACCACACTCACTCCCTATGTTAATCATTTTCTTTCAGATGTGTCATGGGTGGCTGTTGTTCACTCAATCTATCAAAACAAAGCACCTAAAGTCATCCATCATATAAGCAAAGATCATGTGATCAGCAGGATATATGATCAGAAATGAATATTCTTCATTTTCCTTTTGTAGTAGTCAAAAGCAGTGCAAAATATAAATTACATTGAGCAGTAGCCCTTGATGTAACCGAGTATGGCCAGTGCCACCCCTATAGAAAAGTAAGAGCTTCCCTATCTCCACCTGCATGTACTGCTTAAAGTAATGCGAGTCTGCGTCATCATGGCTTGTGTCTGTTTTTCTTGAGTGCAAGCTGAGTGAGCTGGCATTATGCCGGCTACCACAAGTTCACGTACAAGTAATTTATTTCGCAAGACAAGAGAAGAAAGAAGAAGACTGGTGTACTCTTCGACTATATAGTGAGTCCATAGTGCTGCTAGTAGAATTCCTGAAACTCCCACTAATGTTACAGGCCAACAAAGACGGCGGAAAGATACATGCCAAAATTTTATACTGTGCTTGCAAGTTGCTAGTGTTACTGTGAGACAACTTTCTGTTGAATTATTTTGTGTTAATGTTAAAGAGTATTGGTTAGAGTACTTTTCTTTCTTTCTTCATATAGATGCTCAACAAAAGCTCATCAGGAAGGAGATGGCTGTCTGGGCCAGGGCCCGGAAGCTGGAGGCCATTTGTGCTGAATATCGGCGGCTGTGGGCTCGGGAGCAGGAGGAGGAGGCGGCAGGAACTGCATCCTCCTCCAGAGCCCCCGGGGCCACCAGTCTCCAGTTGTACGGTGCCGTGGTCTGACAGCTTCCCGCCGCCGTGCAGCAGCAAGTAAAACATCAGCTGCCCCCCCAGAGCCTGGATGGCACGTCAGCACTGCGTCCGTAGGAGAATGGACTCCTTGGAGCGCATGGTAGAGAAGCTCCAGCGCCAGCTCCGGGACCTCCGAAAAGAGATGCGGGACCACCTGTCCACAGGACACTGCAGGAAGAAGTGACTGTGCCTTGCCCCTTTTTTAAAGACTGTTGGGGGTGTGGGAGTTAGGCGTTGGGGATTCAAAGGGAGTTTTGAAGGACATTTGGACATTGGTTGGGGATAGGGAGGGGGGTGAGTTGGGTCTTTTGAATAGTTTGTTTTTGTTAGGGAAACCGGCTCAAACTGGCTCAAACCGGCTTAAACAGGCTCAAACAGGCTTAAACAGGCTAAAACAGGCTCAAACAGGCTCAAGCAGGCTTACAGGCTCACTGGCTCAATCAGGCTCAAACTGGCTCAAACTGGCTCAAACCGGCTTAAACAGGCTAAAACCGGTTTCAACAGGCTCACTGGCTCAATCCGGCTCAAACCGGCTTAAACTGGCTCAAACCGGCTCAAACCGGCTCAACCCAGCTCAAACCGGCTCAAACAGGCTAAAACCGGCTTAAACAGGCTCACTGGCTCAATCCGGGTCAAACCGGCTCAAATCGGCTCAAATCGGCTCACTAGCTCAATCTAGCTCAAACAGGCTCAAACCGGCTCAAACAGGCTCACAGGCTCACTGGCTCAATCCTGCTCAACCCGGCTCAAACAGGCTAAAACCGGCTTAAACAGGCTCACCGGCTCAATCCGGCTAAAACCGCCTCAAACCGGCTCAACCGGGCTCAAATCGGCTCACAGGCTCAAACTAGATCAAACAGGCTCAAACCGGCTTAAACAGGCTCCAACTGGCTCACACAGGCTCAAACCGACTTAAACAGGATAAAACCGACTCAAAGAGGCTCAACCGGGCTTACAGGCTCACTGGCTCAATCCGGCTCAAACGGGCTCAAACTTGCTCAAACGGGCTCAAACCGGATTAAGTAGGCTAAAACTGCCTTAAACAGGCTCACTGGCTCAGTCCGGCTAAAACCGCCTCAAACTGGCTCAAACCGGCTCAAACCGGCTCAACCGGGCTCAAACCGGCTCAAACCGGCTCAAACTGGCTCAAACGTGTCACAGGCTCAAACCGGCTCAAACAGGCTCACAGGCTCAATCCGGCTCAAACCGGCTCAAACCGGTTCAAACAAGCTCAAACCGGCTAAATCCGGCTTAAACCGGCTCAAACTAGCTCAAACTGGCTCAAACAGGCTCAATCCAGCTCAAACCGGCTCACAGGCTCAAACTGGCTCAATCCGGCTCAAACAGGCTCAACCCCGCTCAAACAGACTCACAGGCTCAAACTAGCTTAAACAGGCTCAAACAGGCTTAAACAGGCTCAAACAGGCTCAAACAGGCACTGCCCTTGTCCTCGCTTCCCTTAGCCTCGACGCCCGGGCACTTGAACCCTGACCTCTTTTATAGCCCTAGTAATCAGGAGACCCCCTTCAGCAAAAGGTAACCCTAGCCCTAACACTATCCAATCACAACAATAGCCCTAAAATCTAGAACCAATAGGAGACCAGGACCTTACAGCCAATATTAGCCCTAGTCCAAGAACCCAATCAGTTCAAAAACCCTAATCGCTACGTCCAATAAAGGCCCTAGCCCTACAAGTAGTCCCCAAACAAGTCCATGGAAGCAAAGGCACAGGTAGCCCTAGTCCCTACTTCCAATAGAAAGCCTAACCCTGCTCTAAGTCCCATACTTAGTCCAGCAACCAATAACACCAGAACCCCTAATCGCTACTTCCAATTAAAGGTCTAACCCTAGCCCTAGTCCCAAACTACTCCCAACAACCAATAAAATAGGAAGCCCTAGTCCCTACTTACAATAGAAATCCTAACCATAGCCCTAGTCTCAACCCTACAATGATTGAATCACAGACCCAGAAACCAATCCGAACCCTCAAATAACCAACCAATGAGGATATTAACCCTAATCTAATAGAAACACCAGATACAACCACCAATCAGTGTAGACATGCACCAACCACTAGCAGACCACATAAGGTCCCAGCGACCTCAGACAAGGTTTGCTGGCCAGGGAGTTGGAATCTACTTCTCCTGTTCAGAATCTCCTAGGAGACAGACAGGCTCAATCCACACTTTGGACTAACTTGAAATCTATTAATACTGTTTGAATAAAACTTTACTCCCTCTGCAGGCCAAAAAACGAAGTGCACAGGCACTAGTAAACACTGTTTAAACAGCTCACAGAATCACCCTCTAATGTAGCAAAATCCCTGTTGCTGGAGGAGGGGGCGGCAGGGGGGCTGGTTTCACTGAATTGTGAACACAAAATGGTGGCTGGGAGTGCACTGTTTTAATATACAGGTCTTAGCACAGAGCAAAGGAGAAATTTGGAGGGAAAACAGAATTGTCACCAAGGAATGAGAGGGACAAACTACAGAGGTTGGACTGCAAATCCCACAATTCAACACGCTAAATGGAGGCAATCATGGGCAGGGAAAACCACAAGTTTAAAACATAACACAGGTGATAACATATGCGATTGTAGGCAGGCTAAAACTACAATTTTAAACTGTAACAACCACAGGCAAAGACAGTAAACACAGAAAGTGAAAATCGTTTTTTAAACAACTTTTTGTCTTGGGAAGAGACAGCACTAGTCTTACCACTTCCTGTACTCTGCTCTCTGCAATCTGGGGCACAGGTAGGCTGCAACTCACAAAATGGAGGAGCATGATTTGGGGTGCAACCATCAAGGCCTTAAGGTGCCTGGGCAGGTGTGAGTTCCTCTTATTTGTTCATGCACATATATTTATGCATGCATATATGTGGCGCTGACATTAGCCAAAGGCTAGAGAGATTTACATTAGACATGTGACGTTACATGTAAATTCCAGAGGGTTTGAAATTACCAAACATTACCAAAAATAGTTACATGAGGTTGAGAATAACAAAATGGTAGATCATTGCAAAAAAAGAAAATGTACAAGAAGTTTGAACACAAGAAATGTTTTTACAAGAGTGCAGTCCTCTGGGTTGCCCTTGCTGTCTATTCCAGTCTTCTTAATGTAAGTGCTTTGACAATTTCCAACAACAAAATGTCAATGTGTCCACCAAGAATAAGCTAGTAGTTGGCTTTTTTGATTTGATAGGAGCACATACCATACCGCTAGTGTTTCAGGGACTTTTCTGCACATGCAGGAGTCCTAACTTTACTACTACTAAATTGAGAAGAATCCTAACTTTAAGACTTTCGGTATTCACAGAAGGCATTTAGGAGTTCTAAATTTAGGAGTCCTAACTTTACTACTACTAAACTGAGAAAAATCCTAATTTTAAGACTTTTGGTATTCACAGAAGGCATTTAGGAGTCCGAAAGTTAGGAGTCCTAACTTTACTACCACTAAATTGAGAAAAATCCTAATTTTAAGACTTTCGGTATTCACAGAAGGCATTTAGGAGTCCTAAAGTTAGGAGTCCTAACTTTACTACTACTAAATTGAGAAATATCCTAACTTTAAGACTTTCGGTATTCACAGAAGGCATTTAGGAGTTCTAAATTTAGGAGTCCTAACTTTACTACTACTAAACTGAGAAAAATCCTAATTTTTAGACTTTTGGTATTCACAGAAGGCATTTAGGAGTCCGAAAGTTAGGAGTCCTAACTTTACTACCACTAAATTGAGAAAAATCCTAATCTTAAGACTTTCGGTATTCACAGAAGGCATTTAGGAGTCCTAAAGTTAGGAGTCCTAACTTTACTACTACTAAATTGAGAAAAATCCTAACTTTAAGAATTTCGGTATTCACAGAAGGCATTTAGGAGTCCTAAAGTTAGGACTCCTAACTTCTGTGAATACCGAAATGAGTAAGTGCCTTCTGTGAATACCAAAATGAGTAAGTGCATTCTGTGTATACCAAAATGGTAGTAAGTTTAGGATTTTGTCTTAAGTTAGTTCTGTGAATCGGGCCCAGTGTTTTTTAGTTTTAAAGTTTTATTTTCAAATAAGAAATAAAAAAACTATTTCTTTATTTTTAATAGCGCAGTATTCCGAGCGAGCAGTGGTGATAGATGACATTAAAGTTTAAACACCCATCCCTAGAATCAATATACTTCAATTTAAGACATCTAATTATTAAAATAACTGTGCGGGAGCCCTCACCTTGTTTGAACTTCAAGTACTGGTGGTGATGAGGAGTAGGTGGTGAATTGAAAAGCTCTTGTTGGCAGAAGGGCAATGGAATCTTCTGTCTGTAATTAGAAAAATTGTGCACGTTAAAAAGCAAGCATTCATCAGTTGTACCAAAAAGTGTAGCATGTAATGGCTAAGCATATAAAAGGTTAACACCCTCCCCAAAACCGTCACTTTTTTTCATTCCCAATAATTAAAAATTGGTTATGTATTAACATTTTCTTCCATTACGAGACGAAATAGGGGGTGGTGTATGGCATCTAAAAATATGACATGTTTTTACTAGGCGTCACAACATCGGATGCGGCACATACTACCACCACCACCAGTGCCAGGGCCAGCAGCGCGGAGGCGTCCACTCCAGGAGGAGCTGTGGAGGATGGCTCAGCAGGAGCAGACGGTGGTAAGTAATTATACTCTTTACTTATTGACATTTTAGAGTAGGCTCGCAAAGGAGTGTATGATGCACTGTACAGTAGCCAGTACACTAGTACAAGTACACTGCACTGTTAAGAACCGTTACTAATTTAGAACTAAATTTTTGCCAATCACAGAGAAGACAGTCACCCTTGACTTAGCAATAGCATTAGCGGCGGTAGTTCTCGAGTAAGCAATGGCCCCCTCTATTTGACTTCAACTCAGCTGGGAAACTTTTATCGTGAAGCCAAGTCATATCAGATGAACTTGACGGATATGATGAACGAAAAGGGAAAGAAGGGTGAAAGAAAGGACGAGCGAGTAGTAACATTTATGACTTTAAAGAATGATACGTGTTTTTGAATGTAGGCAGAGGTGGCTGATAGGAAGGAATCAGATGCATGGCTGCTTGAAGCAAGGATGGTTGGACGAGAAAGAAAAGATGACTACCTGTGTGGGGGAATCAGAAAATGCATGTGTGGTGAGCATTGCAATATATCATTTGGGTGAAACTCAAATGCAAGTCAAGACTGTGGTTTACCAAATAGAATGAAAAGCGTGTTGGTTGTTGAGAAAAAGTAAAGTTGGTGCAGTTGAGACATTAAGAAGAATGATAGATGTTTACTTTGGAAGCCTGGATGGTATCTTCTCTTCCTCATAGAAAGCAGAGGTGTATGTAGAGCAGACGCTCAGTGGATGAAGAGTGTTACTTTGAACGGAATGTCCGTGCCAGAGTAGCAAAGCAGAGGAAATCAAAATACTAGAAGTTGTGATTGTTCAGAAATACTCCCTTGACTAACAGTACAGTAGTTTACTTTGCAAGCACAGCATATATTGTGTATGTATTGTATAGTTAACATTATATCAAGTCAAGTCCCTTCCTCCGGCAATTATGGGTACCACACTCACTCCCTATGTTAATCATTTTCTTTCAGATGTGTCATGGGTGGCTGTTGTTCACTCAATCTATCAAAACAAAGCACCTAACGTCATCCATCATATAAGCAAAGATCATGTGATCAGCAGGATATATGATCAGAAATGAATATTCTTCATTTTCCTTTTGTAGTAGTCAAAAGCAGTGCAAAATATAAATTACATTGAGCAGTAGCCCTTGATGTAACCGAGTATGGCCAGTGCCACCCCTATAGAAAAGTAAGAGCTTCCCTATCTCCACCTGCATGTACTGCTTAAAGTAATGCGAGTCTGCGTCATCATGGCTTGTGTCTGTTTTTCTTGAGTGCAAGCTGAGTGAGCTGGCATTATGCCGGCTACCACAAGTTCACGTACAAGTAATTTATTTCACAAAACAAGAGAAAAAAGAAGAAGACAGGTGTACTCTTTGACTATATAGTGAGTCCATAGTGCTGCTAGTAGAATTCCTGAAACTCCCACTAATGTTACAGGCCAACAAAGACGGCGGAAAGATACATGCCAAAATGTTTTACTGTGCTTGCAAGTTGCTAGTGTTACTGTGAGGCAACTTTCTGTTGAATTATTTTGTGTTAATGTTAAAGAGTATTGGTTAGAGTACTTTTCTTTCTTTCTCCATATAGATGCTCAACAAAAGCTCATCAGGAAGGAGATGGCTGTCTGGGCCAGGGCCCGGAAGCTGGAGGCCATTTGTGCTGAATATCGGCGGCTCTGGGCTCGGGAGCAGGAGGAGGAGGCGGCAGCAACTGAATCCTCCTTCAGAGCCCCCGGGGCCACCAGTCTCCAGTTGTACGGTGCCGTGGTCTGACAGCTTCCCGCCACCGTGCAGCAGCAAGTAAAACACCAGCTTCCCCCCCAGAGCCTGGATGGCACGTCAGCACTGCGTCCGTAGGAGAATGGACTCCTTGGAGCGCATGGTAGAGAAGCTCCAGCGCCAGCTCCGGGACCTCCGAAAAGAGATGCGGGACCACCTGTCCACAGGACACCGCCGGAAGAAGTGACTGTGCCTTGCCCCTTTTTTAAAGACTGTTGGGGGTGTGGGAATTAGGCGTTGGGGATTCAAAGGGAGTTTTGAAGGACATTTGGACATTGGTTGGGGATAGGGAGGGGGGTGAGTTGGGTCTTTTGAATAGTTTGTTTTTGTTAGGGAAACCGGCTCAAACTGGCTCAAACCGGCTTAAACAGGCTCAAACAGGCTTAAACAGGCGAAAACAGGCTCAAGCAGGCTTACATGCTCACGGGCTCAAACTGGCTCAAACCGGCTTAAACAGGCTTAAACCGGTTTCAACAGGCTCACTGGCTCAATTTGGCTCAAACCGGCTTAAACAGGCTCAAACTGGCTCAAACAGGCTCAAACCAACTTAAACAGGATAAAACCGACTCAAAGCGGCTCAAGCGGGCTTACAGGCTCACTGGCTCAATCCGGCTCAAACCGGCTCAAACTTGCTCAAACAGGCTCAAACCGGATTAAGTAGGCTAAAACTGGCTTAAACAGGCTCACTGGCTCAGTCCGGCTAAAACCGCCTCAAACCGACTCAAACCGGCTGAACCGGGCTCAAACCGGCTCAAATCTGCTCAAACTGGCTCAAGCCGTCTCACAGGCTCAAACTGGCTCAAACAGGCTCAAACTGGCTCAAACAGGCTCACAGGCTCAATCCGGCTCAAACCGGTTCAAACAAGCTCAAACCGGCTAAGTTCGGCTTAAACCGGCTCAAACTAGCTCAAACTGGCTCTAGCAAGCTCAAACAGGCTCAAACCAGCTCAAACCGGCTCACAGGCTCAAACTGGCTCAAACCGGCTCAAACAGGCTCAACCCCGCTCAAACAGACTCACAGGCTCAAACTAGCTTAAACAGGCTCAAACAGGCTTAAACAGGCTCAAACAGGCTCAAACAGGCACTGCCCTTGTCCTCGCTTCCCTTAGCCTTGACGCCCGGGCTGAGACACTTGAACCCTGGCCTCTTTTATAGCCCTAGTAATCAGGAGACCCCCTTCAGCAAAAGGTAACCCTAACCCTAACACTATCCAATCACAACACTAGCCCTAAAATCTAGAACCAATAGGAGACCAGGACCTTACAGCCAATATTAGCCCTAGTCCAAGAACCCAATCAGTTCAAAAACCCTAATCGCTACGTCCAATAAAGGCCCTAGCCCTACAAGCAGTCCCAAAACAAGTCCATGGAAGCAATGGCACAGGTAGCCCTAGTCTCTACTTCCAATAGAAAGCCTAACCCTGCTCTAAGTACCATACTTAGTCCAGCAACCAATAACACCAGAACCCCTAATCGCTACTTCCAATTAAAGGTCTAACCCTAGCCCTAGTCCCAAACTACTCCCAACAACCAATAAAATAGGAAGCCCTAGTCCCTACTTACAATAGAAATCCTAACCATAGCCATAGTCTCAACCCTACAATGATTGAATCACGGACCCAGAAACCAATCCAAACCCTCAAATACCCAACCAATGAGGATATTAACCCTAATCCAATAGAAACACCAGATACAACTACCAATCAGTGTAGACATGCACCAACCACTAGCAGACCACATAAGGTCCCAGCGACCTCAGACAAGGTTTGCTGGCCAGGGAGTTGGAATCTACTTCTCCTGTTCAGAATCTCCTAGGAGACAGACAGGCTCAATCCACACTTTGGACTAACTTGAAATCTATTAATACTGTTTGAATAAAACTTTACTCCCTCTGCAGGCCAAAAAACGAAGTGCACAGGCACTAGTAAACACTGTTTAAACAGCTCACAGAATCACCCTCTAATGTAGCAAAATCCCTGTTGCTGGAGGAGGGGGCGGCAGGGGGGCTGGTTTCACTGAATTGTGAACACAAAATGGTGGCTGGGAGTGCACTGTTTTAATATACAGGTCTTAGCACAGAGCAAAGGAGAAATTTGGAGGGAAAACAGAATTGTCACCAAGGAATGAGAGGGACAAACTACAGAGGTTGGACTGCAAATCCCACAATTCAACACGCTAAATGGAGGCAATCATGGGCAGGGAAAACCACAAGTTTAAAACATAACACAGGTGATAACATATGCGATTGTAGGCAGGCTAAAACTACAATTTTAAACTGTAACAACCACAGGCAAAGACAGTAAACACAGAAAGTGAAAATCGTTTTTTAAACAACTTTTTGTCTTGGGAAGAGACAGCACTAGTCTTACCACTTCCTGTACTCTGCTCTCTGCAATCTGGGGCACAGGTAGGCTGCAACTCACAAAATGGAGGAGCATGATTTGGGGTGCAACCATCAAGGCCTTAAGGTGCCTGGGCAGGTGTGAGTTCCTCTTATTTGTTCATGCACATATATTTATGCATGCATATATGTGGCGCTGACATTAGCCAAAGGCTAGAGAGATTTACATTAGACATGTGACGTTACATGTAAATTCCAGAGGGTTTGAAATTACCAAACATTACCAAAAATAGTTACATGAGGTTGAGAATAACAAAATGGTAGATCATTGCAAAAAAAGAAAATGTACAAGAAGTTTGAACACAAGAAATGTTTTTACAAGAGTGCAGTCCTCTGGGTTGCCCTTGCTGTCTATTCCAGTCTTCTTAATGTAAGTGCTTTGACAATTTCCAACAACAAAATGTCAATGTGTCCACCAAGAATAAGCTAGTAGTTGGCTTTTTTGATTTGATAGGAGCACATACCATACCGCTAGTGTTTCAGGGACTTTTCTGCACATGCAGGAGTCCTAACTTTACTACTACTAAATTGAGAAGAATCCTAACTTTAAGACTTTCGGTATTCACAGAAGGCATTTAGGAGTTCTAAATTTAGGAGTCCTAACTTTACTACTACTAAACTGAGAAAAATCCTAATTTTAAGACTTTTGGTATTCACAGAAGGCATTTAGGAGTCCGAAAGTTAGGAGTCCTAACTTTACTACCACTAAATTGAGAAAAATCCTAATTTTAAGACTTTCGGTATTCACAGAAGGCATTTAGGAGTCCTAAAGTTAGGAGTCCTAACTTTACTACTACTAAATTGAGAAATATCCTAACTTTAAGACTTTCGGTATTCACAGAAGGCATTTAGGAGTTCTAAATTTAGGAGTCCTAACTTTACTACTACTAAACTGAGAAAAATCCTAATTTTTAGACTTTTGGTATTCACAGAAGGCATTTAGGAGTCCGAAAGTTAGGAGTCCTAACTTTACTACCACTAAATTGAGAAAAATCCTAATCTTAAGACTTTCGGTATTCACAGAAGGCATTTAGGAGTCCTAAAGTTAGGAGTCCTAACTTTACTACTACTAAATTGAGAAAAATCCTAACTTTAAGAATTTCGGTATTCACAGAAGGCATTTAGGAGTCCTAAAGTTAGGACTCCTAACTTCTGTGAATACCGAAATGAGTAAGTGCCTTCTGTGAATACCAAAATGAGTAAGTGCATTCTGTGTATACCAAAATGGTAGTAAGTTTAGGATTTTGTCTTAAGTTAGTTCTGTGAATCGGGCCCAGTGTTTTTTAGTTTTAAAGTTTTATTTTCAAATAAGAAATAAAAAAACTATTTCTTTATTTTTAATAGCGCAGTATTCCGAGCGAGCAGTGGTGATAGATGACATTAAAGTTTAAACACCCATCCCTAGAATCAATATACTTCAATTTAAGACATCTAATTATTAAAATAACTGTGCGGGAGCCCTCACCTTGTTTGAACTTCAAGTACTGGTGGTGATGAGGAGTAGGTGGTGAATTGAAAAGCTCTTGTTGGCAGAAGGGCAATGGAATCTTCTGTCTGTAATTAGAAAAATTGTGCACGTTAAAAAGCAAGCATTCATCAGTTGTACCAAAAAGTGTAGCATGTAATGGCTAAGCATATAAAAGGTTAACACCCTCCCCAAAACCGTCACTTTTTTTCATTCCCAATAATTAAAAATTGGTTATGTATTAACATTTTCTTCCATTACGAGACGAAATAGGGGGTGGTGTATGGCATCTAAAAATATGACATGTTTTTACTAGGCGTCACAACATCGGATGCGGCACATACTACCACCACCACCAGTGCCAGGGCCAGCAGCGCGGAGGCGTCCACTCCAGGAGGAGCTGTGGAGGATGGCTCAGCAGGAGCAGACGGTGGTAAGTAATTATACTCTTTACTTATTGACATTTTAGAGTAGGCTCGCAAAGGAGTGTATGATGCACTGTACAGTAGCCAGTACACTAGTACAAGTACACTGCACTGTTAAGAACCGTTACTAATTTAGAACTAAATTTTTGCCAATCACAGAGAAGACAGTCACCCTTGACTTAGCAATAGCATTAGCGGCGGTAGTTCTCGAGTAAGCAATGGCCCCCTCTATTTGACTTCAACTCAGCTGGGAAACTTTTATCGTGAAGCCAAGTCATATCAGATGAACTTGACGGATATGATGAACGAAAAGGGAAAGAAGGGTGAAAGAAAGGACGAGCGAGTAGTAACATTTATGACTTTAAAGAATGATACGTGTTTTTGAATGTAGGCAGAGGTGGCTGATAGGAAGGAATCAGATGCATGGCTGCTTGAAGCAAGGATGGTTGGACGAGAAAGAAAAGATGACTACCTGTGTGGGGGAATCAGAAAATGCATGTGTGGTGAGCATTGCAATATATCATTTGGGTGAAACTCAAATGCAAGTCAAGACTGTGGTTTACCAAATAGAATGAAAAGCGTGTTGGTTGTTGAGAAAAAGTAAAGTTGGTGCAGTTGAGACATTAAGAAGAATGATAGATGTTTACTTTGGAAGCCTGGATGGTATCTTCTCTTCCTCATAGAAAGCAGAGGTGTATGTAGAGCAGACGCTCAGTGGATGAAGAGTGTTACTTTGAACGGAATGTCCGTGCCAGAGTAGCAAAGCAGAGGAAATCAAAATACTAGAAGTTGTGATTGTTCAGAAATACTCCCTTGACTAACAGTACAGTAGTTTACTTTGCAAGCACAGCATATATTGTGTATGTATTGTATAGTTAACATTATATCAAGTCAAGTCCCTTCCTCCGGCAATTATGGGTACCACACTCACTCCCTATGTTAATCATTTTCTTTCAGATGTGTCATGGGTGGCTGTTGTTCACTCAATCTATCAAAACAAAGCACCTAACGTCATCCATCATATAAGCAAAGATCATGTGATCAGCAGGATATATGATCAGAAATGAATATTCTTCATTTTCCTTTTGTAGTAGTCAAAAGCAGTGCAAAATATAAATTACATTGAGCAGTAGCCCTTGATGTAACCGAGTATGGCCAGTGCCACCCCTATAGAAAAGTAAGAGCTTCCCTATCTCCACCTGCATGTACTGCTTAAAGTAATGCGAGTCTGCGTCATCATGGCTTGTGTCTGTTTTTCTTGAGTGCAAGCTGAGTGAGCTGGCATTATGCCGGCTACCACAAGTTCACGTACAAGTAATTTATTTCACAAAACAAGAGAAAAAAGAAGAAGACAGGTGTACTCTTTGACTATATAGTGAGTCCATAGTGCTGCTAGTAGAATTCCTGAAACTCCCACTAATGTTACAGGCCAACAAAGACGGCGGAAAGATACATGCCAAAATGTTTTACTGTGCTTGCAAGTTGCTAGTGTTACTGTGAGGCAAC
Organism: Lissotriton helveticus; assembly: GCF_964261635.1. Classification (NCBI taxonomy): domain Eukaryota; kingdom Metazoa; phylum Chordata; class Amphibia; order Caudata; family Salamandridae; genus Lissotriton; species Lissotriton helveticus. The sequence continues at coordinate 1,731,625,430 of NC_136059.1, read as the reverse complement.
TTTCTGTTGAATTATTTTGTGTTAATGTTAAAGAGTATTGGTTAGAGTACTTTTCTTTCTTTCTCCATATAGATGCTCAACAAAAGCTCATCAGGAAGGAGATGGCTGTCTGGGCCAGGGCCCGGAAGCTGGAGGCCATTTGTGCTGAATATCGGCGGCTCTGGGCTCGGGAGCAGGAGGAGGAGGCGGCAGCAACTGAATCCTCCTTCAGAGCCCCCGGGGCCACCAGTCTCCAGTTGTACGGTGCCGTGGTCTGACAGCTTCCCGCCACCGTGCAGCAGCAAGTAAAACACCAGCTTCCCCCCCAGAGCCTGGATGGCACGTCAGCACTGCGTCCGTAGGAGAATGGACTCCTTGGAGCGCATGGTAGAGAAGCTCCAGCGCCAGCTCCGGGACCTCCGAAAAGAGATGCGGGACCACCTGTCCACAGGACACCGCCGGAAGAAGTGACTGTGCCTTGCCCCTTTTTTAAAGACTGTTGGGGGTGTGGGAATTAGGCGTTGGGGATTCAAAGGGAGTTTTGAAGGACATTTGGACATTGGTTGGGGATAGGGAGGGGGGTGAGTTGGGTCTTTTGAATAGTTTGTTTTTGTTAGGGAAACCGGCTCAAACTGGCTCAAACCGGCTTAAACAGGCTCAAACAGGCTTAAACAGGCGAAAACAGGCTCAAGCAGGCTTACATGCTCACGGGCTCAAACTGGCTCAAACCGGCTTAAACAGGCTTAAACCGGTTTCAACAGGCTCACTGGCTCAATTTGGCTCAAACCGGCTTAAACAGGCTCAAACTGGCTCAAACAGGCTCAAACCAACTTAAACAGGATAAAACCGACTCAAAGCGGCTCAAGCGGGCTTACAGGCTCACTGGCTCAATCCGGCTCAAACCGGCTCAAACTTGCTCAAACAGGCTCAAACCGGATTAAGTAGGCTAAAACTGGCTTAAACAGGCTCACTGGCTCAGTCCGGCTAAAACCGCCTCAAACCGACTCAAACCGGCTGAACCGGGCTCAAACCGGCTCAAATCTGCTCAAACTGGCTCAAGCCGTCTCACAGGCTCAAACTGGCTCAAACAGGCTCAAACTGGCTCAAACAGGCTCACAGGCTCAATCCGGCTCAAACCGGTTCAAACAAGCTCAAACCGGCTAAGTTCGGCTTAAACCGGCTCAAACTAGCTCAAACTGGCTCTAGCAAGCTCAAACAGGCTCAAACCAGCTCAAACCGGCTCACAGGCTCAAACTGGCTCAAACCGGCTCAAACAGGCTCAACCCCGCTCAAACAGACTCACAGGCTCAAACTAGCTTAAACAGGCTCAAACAGGCTTAAACAGGCTCAAACAGGCTCAAACAGGCACTGCCCTTGTCCTCGCTTCCCTTAGCCTTGACGCCCGGGCTGAGACACTTGAACCCTGGCCTCTTTTATAGCCCTAGTAATCAGGAGACCCCCTTCAGCAAAAGGTAACCCTAACCCTAACACTATCCAATCACAACACTAGCCCTAAAATCTAGAACCAATAGGAGACCAGGACCTTACAGCCAATATTAGCCCTAGTCCAAGAACCCAATCAGTTCAAAAACCCTAATCGCTACGTCCAATAAAGGCCCTAGCCCTACAAGCAGTCCCAAAACAAGTCCATGGAAGCAATGGCACAGGTAGCCCTAGTCTCTACTTCCAATAGAAAGCCTAACCCTGCTCTAAGTACCATACTTAGTCCAGCAACCAATAACACCAGAACCCCTAATCGCTACTTCCAATTAAAGGTCTAACCCTAGCCCTAGTCCCAAACTACTCCCAACAACCAATAAAATAGGAAGCCCTAGTCCCTACTTACAATAGAAATCCTAACCATAGCCATAGTCTCAACCCTACAATGATTGAATCACGGACCCAGAAACCAATCCAAACCCTCAAATACCCAACCAATGAGGATATTAACCCTAATCCAATAGAAACACCAGATACAACTACCAATCAGTGTAGACATGCACCAACCACTAGCAGACCACATAAGGTCCCAGCGACCTCAGACAAGGTTTGCTGGCCAGGGAGTTGGAATCTACTTCTCCTGTTCAGAATCTCCTAGGAGACAGACAGGCTCAATCCACACTTTGGACTAACTTGAAATCTATTAATACTGTTTGAATAAAACTTTACTCCCTCTGCAGGCCAAAAAACGAAGTGCACAGGCACTAGTAAACACTGTTTAAACAGCTCACAGAATCACCCTCTAATGTAGCAAAATCCCTGTTGCTGGAGGAGGGGGCGGCAGGGGGGCTGGTTTCACTGAATTGTGAACACAAAATGGTGGCTGGGAGTGCACTGTTTTAATATACAGGTCTTAGCACAGAGCAAAGGAGAAATTTGGAGGGAAAACAGAATTGTCACCAAGGAATGAGAGGGACAAACTACAGAGGTTGGACTGCAAATCCCACAATTCAACACGCTAAATGGAGGCAATCATGGGCAGGGAAAACCACAAGTTTAAAACATAACACAGGTGATAACATATGCGATTGTAGGCAGGCTAAAACTACAATTTTAAACTGTAACAACCACAGGCAAAGACAGTAAACACAGAAAGTGAAAATCGTTTTTTAAACAACTTTTTGTCTTGGGAAGAGACAGCACTAGTCTTACCACTTCCTGTACTCTGCTCTCTGCAATCTGGGGCACAGGTAGGCTGCAACTCACAAAATGGAGGAGCATGATTTGGGGTGCAACCATCAAGGCCTTAAGGTGCCTGGGCAGGTGTGAGTTCCTCTTATTTGTTCATGCACATATATTTATGCATGCATATATGTGGCGCTGACATTAGCCAAAGGCTAGAGAGATTTACATTAGACATGTGACGTTACATGTAAATTCCAGAGGGTTTGAAATTACCAAACATTACCAAAAATAGTTACATGAGGTTGAGAATAACAAAATGGTAGATCATTGCAAAAAAAGAAAATGTACAAGAAGTTTGAACACAAGAAATGTTTTTACAAGAGTGCAGTCCTCTGGGTTGCCCTTGCTGTCTATTCCAGTCTTCTTAATGTAAGTGCTTTGACAATTTCCAACAACAAAATGTCAATGTGTCCACCAAGAATAAGCTAGTAGTTGGCTTTTTTGATTTGATAGGAGCACATACCATACCGCTAGTGTTTCAGGGACTTTTCTGCACATACAGGAGTCCTAACTTTACTACTACTAAATTGAGAAGAATCCTAACTTTAAGACTTTCGGTATTCACAGAAGGCATTTAGGAGTTCTAAATTTAGGAGTCCTAACTTTACTACTACTAAACTGAGAAAAATCCTAATTTTAAGACTTTTGGTATTCACAGAAGGCATTTAGGAGTCCGAAAGTTAGGAGTCCTAACTTTACTACCACTAAATTGAGAAAAATCCTAATTTTAAGACTTTCGGTATTCACAGAAGGCATTTAGGAGTCCTAAAGTTAGGAGTCCTAACTTTACTACTACTAAATTGAGAAATATCCTAACTTTAAGACTTTCGGTATTCACAGAAGGCATTTAGGAGTTCTAAATTTAGGAGTCCTAACTTTACTACTACTAAACTGAGAAAAATCCTAATTTGTAGACTTTTGGTATTCACAGAAGGCATTTAGGAGTCCGAAAGTTAGGAGTCCTAACTTTACTACCACTAAATTGAGAAAAATCCTAATTTTAAGACTTTCGGTATTCACAGAAGGCATTTAGGAGTCCTAAAGTTAGGAGTCCTAACTTTACTACTACTAAATTGAGAAAAATCCTAACTTTAAGAATTTCGGTATTCACAGAAGGCATTTAGGAGTCCTAAAGTTAGGACTCCTAACTTCTGTGAATACCGAAATGAGTAAGTGCATTCTGTGTATACCAAAATGGTAGTAAGTTTAGGATTTTGTCTTAAGTTAGTTCTGTGAATCGGGCCCAGTGTTTTTTAGTTTTAAAGTTTTATTTTCAAATAAGAAATAAAAAAACTATTTCTTTATTTTTAATAGCGCAGTATTCCGAGCGAGCAGTGGTGATAGATGACATTAAAGTTTAAACACCCATCCCTAGAATCAATATACTTCAATTTAAGACATCTAATTATTAAAATAACTGTGCGGGAGCCCTCACCTTGTTTGAACTTCAAGTACTGGTGGTGATGAGGAGTAGGTGGTGAATTGAAAAGCTCTTGTTGGCAGAAGGGCAATGGAATCTTCTGTCTGTAATTAGAAAAATTGTGCACGTTAAAAAGCAAACATTCATCAGTTGTACCAAAAAGTGTAGCATGTAATGGCTAAGCATATAAAAGGTTAACACCCTCCCCAAAACCGTCACTTTTTTTCATTCCCAATAATTAAAAATTGGTTATGTATTAACATTTTCTTCCATTACGAGACGAAATAGGGGGTGGTGTATGGCATCTAAAAATATGACATGTTTTTACTAGGCGTCACAACATCGGATGCGGCACATACTACCACCACCACCAGTGCCAGGGCCAGCAGCGCGGAGGCGTCCACTCCAGGAGGAGCTGTGGAGGATGGCTCAGCAGGAGCAGACGGTGGTAAGTAATTATACTCTTTACTTATTGACATTTTAGAGTAGGCTCGCAAAGGAGTGTATGATGCACTGTACAGTAGCCAGTACACTAGTACAAGTACACTGCACTGTTAAGAACCGTTACTAATTTAGAACTACATTTTTGCCAATCACAGAGAAGACAGTCACCCTTGACTTAGCAATAGCATTAGCGGCGGTAGTTCTCGAGTAAGCAATGGCCCCCTCTATTTGACTTCAACTCAGCTGGGAAACTTTTATCGTGAAGCCAAGTCATATCAGATGAACTTGAGGGATATGATGAACGAAAAGGGAAAGAAGGGTGAAAGAAAGGACGAGCGAGTAGTAACATTTATGACTTTAAAGAATGATACGTGTTTTTGAATGTAGGCAGAGGTGGCTGATAGGAAGGAATCAGATGCATGGCTGCTTGAAGCAAGGATGGTTGGACGAGAAAGAAAAGATGACTACCTGTGTGGGGGAATCAGAAAATGCATGTGTGGTGAGCATTGCAATATATCATTTGGGTGAAACTCAAATGCAAGTCAAGACTGTGGTTTACCAAATAGAATGAAAAGCGTGTTGGTTGTTGAGAAAAAGTAAAGTTGGTGCAGTTGAGACATTAAGAAGAATGATAGATGTTTACTTTGGAAGCCTGGATGGTATCTTCTCTTCCTCATAGAAAGCAGAGGTGTATGTAGAGCAGACGCTCAGTGGATGAAGAGTGTTACTTTGAACGGAATGTCCGTGCCAGAGTAGCAAAGCAGAGGAAATCAAAATACTAGAAGTTGTGATTGTTCAGAAATACTCCCTTGACTAACAGTACAGTAGTTTACTTTGCAAGCACAGCATATATTGTGTATGTATTGTATAGTTAACATTATATCAAGTCAAGTCCCTTCCTCCGGCAATTATGGGTACCACACTCACTCCCTATGTTAATCATTTTCTTTCAGATGTGTCATGGGTGGCTGTTGTTCACTCAATCTATCAAAACAAAGCACCTAACGTCATCCATCATATAAGCAAAGATCATGTGATCAGCAGGATATATGATCAGAAATGAATATTCTTCATTTTCCTTTTGTAGTAGTCAAAAGCAGTGCAAAATATAAATTACATTGAGCAGTAGCCCTTGATGTAACCGAGTATGGCCAGTGCCACCCCTATAGAAAAGTAAGAGCTTCCCTATCTCCACCTGCATGTACTGCTTAAAGTAATGCGAGTCTGCGTCATCATGGCTTGTGTCTGTTTTTCTTGAGTGCAAGCTGAGTGAGCTGGCATTATGCCGGCTACCACAAGTTCACGTACAAGTAATTTATTTCACAAAACAAGAGAAAAAAGAAGAAGACAGGTGTACTCTTTGACTATATAGTGAGTCCATAGTGCTGCTAGTAGAATTCCTGAAACTCCCACTAATGTTACAGGCCAACAAAGACGGCGGAAAGATACATGCCAAAATGTTTTACTGTGCTTGCAAGTTGCTAGTGTTACTGTGAGACAACTTTCTGTTGAATTATTTTGTGTTAATGTTAAAGAGTATTGGTTAGAGTACTTTTCTTTCTTTCTCCATATAGATGCTCAACAAAAGCTCATCAGGAAGGAGATGGCTGTCTGGGCCAGGGCCCGGAAGCTGGAGGCCATTTGTGCTGAATATCGGCGGCTCTGGGCTCGGGAGCAGGAGGAGGAGGCGGCAGCAACTGAATCCTCCTTCAGAGCCCCCGGGGCCACCAGTCTCCAGTTGTACGGTGCCGTGGTCTGACAGCTTCCCGCCACCGTGCAGCAGCAAGTAAAACACCAGCTTCCCCCCCAGAGCCTGGATGGCACGTCAGCACTGCGTCCGTAGGAGAATGGACTCCTTGGAGCGCATGGTAGAGAAGCTCCAGCGCCAGCTCCGGGACCTCCGAAAAGAGATGCGGGACCACCTGTCCACAGGACACCGCCGGAAGAAGTGACTGTGCCTTGCCCCTATTTTAAAGACTGTTGGGGGTGTGGGAATTAGGCGTTGGGGATTCAAAGGGAGTTTTGAAGGACATTTGGACATTGGTTGGGGATAGGGAGGGGGGTGAGTTGGGTCTTTTGAATAGTTTGTTTTTGTTAGGGAAACCGGCTCAAACTGGCTCAAACCGGCTTAAACAGGCTTAAACAGGCGAAAACAGGCTCAAACAGGCTCAAGCAGGCTTACAGGCTCACGGGCTCAAACTGGCTCAAACCGGCTTAAACAGGCTTAAACCGGTTTCAACAGGCTCACTGGCTCAATCCGGCTCAAACCGGCTTAAACAGGCTCAAACTGGCTCAAACTGGCTCAAACCAACTTAAACAGGATAAAACCGACTCAAAGCGGCTCAAGCGGGCTTACAGGCTCACTGGCTCAATCCGGCTCAAACCGGCTCAAACTTGCTCAAACAGGCTCAAACCGGATTAAGTAGGCTAAAACTGGCTTAAACAGGCTCACTGGCTCAGTCCGGCTAAAACCGCCTCAAACTGGCTCAAACCGACTCAAACCGGCTGAACCGGGCTCAAACCGGCTCAAATCTGCTCAAACTGGCTCAAACCGTCTCACATGCTCAAACTGGCTCAAACAGGCTCAAACTGGCTCAAACAGGCTCACAGGCTCCATCCGGCTCAAACCGGTTCAAACAAGCTCAAACCGGCTAAGTTCGGCTTAAACCGGCTCAAACTAGCTCAAACTGGCTCTAGCAGGCTCAAACAGGCTCAAACCAGCTCAAACCGGCTCACAGGCTCAAACTGGCTCGAACTGGCTCAAACTGGCTCTAACAGGCTCAACCCCGCTCAAACAGACTCACAGGCTCAAACTAGCTTAAACAGGCTCAAACAGGCTTAAACAGGCTCAAACAGGCTCAAACAGGCACTGCCCTTGTCCTCGCTTCCCTTAGCCTTGACGCCCAGGCTGAGACACTTGAACCCTGGCCTCTTTTATAGCCCTAGTAATCAGGAGACCCCCTTCAGCAAAAGGTAACCCTAACCCTAACACTATCCAATCACAACACTAGCCCTAAAATCTAGAACCAATAGGAGACCAGGACCTTACAGCCAATATTAGCCCTAGTCCAAGAACCCAATCAGTTCAAAAACCCTAATCGCTACGTCCAATAAAGGCCCTAGCCCTACAAGCAGTCCCAAAACAAGTCCATGGAAGCAATGGCACAGGTAGCCCTAATCTCTACTTCCAATAGAAAGCCTAACCCTGCTCTAAGTACCATACTTAGTCCAGCAACCAATAACACCAGAACCCCTAATCGCTACTTCCAATTAAAGGTCTAACCCTAGCCCTAGTCCCAAACTACTCCCAACAACCAATAAAATAGGAAGCCCTAGTCCCTACTTACAATAGAAATCCTAACCATAGCCATAGTCTCAACCCTACAATGATTGAATCACGGACCCAGAAACCAATCCGAACCCTCAAATACCCAACCAATGAGGATATTAACCCTAATCCAATAGAAACACCAGATACAACTACCAATCAGTGTAGACATGCACCAACCACTAGCAGACCACATAAGGTCCCAGCGACCTCAGACAAGGTTTGCTGGCCAGGGAGTTGGAATCTACTTCTCCTGTTCAGAATCTCCTAGGAGACAGACAGGCTCAATCCACACTTTGGACTAACTTGAAATCTATTAATACTGTTTGAATAAAACTTTACTCCCTCTGCAGGCCAAAAAACGAAGTGCACAGGCACTAGTAAACACTGTTTAAACAGCTCACAGAATCACCCTCTAATGTAGCAAAATCCCTGTTGCTGGAGGAGGGGGCGGCAGGGGGGCTGGTTTCACTGAATTGTGAACACAAAATGGTGGCTGGGAGTGCACTGTTTTAATATACAGGTCTTAGCACAGAGCAAAGGAGAAATTTGGAGGGAAAACAGAATTGTCACCAAGGAATGAGAGGGACAAACTACAGAGGTTGGACTGCAAATCCCACAATTCAACACGCTAAATGGAGGCAATCATGGGCAGGGAAAACCACAAGTTTAAAACATAACACAAGTGATAACATATGCGATTGTAGGCAGGCTAAAACTACAATTTTAAACTGTAACAACCACAGGCAAAGACAGTAAACACAGAAAGTGAAAATCGTTTTTTAAACAACTTTTTGTCTTGGGAAGAGACAGCACTAGTCTTACCACTTCCTGTACTCTGCTCTCTGCAATCTGGGGCACAGGTAGGCTGCAACTCACAAAATGGAGGAGCATGATTTGGGGTGCAACCATCAAGGCCTTAAGGTGCCTGGGCAGGTGTGAGTTCCTCTTATTTGTTCATGCACATATATTTATGCATGCATATATGTGGCGCTGACATTAGCCAAAGGCTAGAGAGATTTACATTAGACATGTGACGTTACATGTAAATTCCAGAGGGTTTGAAATTACCAAACATTACCAAAACTAGTTACATGAGGTTGAGAATAACAACATGGTAGATCATTGCAAAAAAAGAAAATGTACAAGAAGTTTGAACACAAGAAATGTTTTTACAAGAGTGCCGTCCTCTGGGTTGCCCTTGCTGTCTATTCCAGTCTTCTTAATGTAAGTGCTTTGACAATTTCCAACAACAAAATGTCAATGTGTCCACCAAGAATAAGCTAGTAGTTGGCTTTTTTGATTTGATAGGAGCACATACCATACCGCTAGTGTTTCAGGGACTTTTCTGCACATACAGGAGTCCTAACTTTACTACTACTAAATTGAGAAGAATCCTAACTTTAAGACTTTCGGTATTCACAGAAGGCATTTAGGAGTTCTAAATTTAGGAGTCCTAACTTTACTACTACTAAACTGAGAAAAATCCTAATTTTAAGACTTTTGGTATTCACAGAAGGCATTTAGGAGTCCGAAAGTTAGGAGTCCTAACTTTACTACCACTAAATTGAGAAAAATCCTAATTTTAAGACTTTCGGTATTCACAGAAGGCATTTAGGAGTCTTAAAGTTAGGAGTCCTAACTTTACTACTACTAAATTGAGAAATATCCTAACTTTAAGACTTTCGGTATTCACAGAAGGCATTTAGGAGTTCTAAAGTTAGGAGTCCTAACTTTACTACTACTAAACTGAGAAAAATCCTAATTTTAAGGCTTTCGGTATTCACAGAAGGCATTTAGGAGTCCGAAAGTTAGGAGTCCTAACTTTACTACTACTAAATTGAGAAAAATCCTAACTTTAAGAATTTCGGTATTCACAGAAGGCATTTAGGAGTCCTAAAGTTAGGACTCCTAACTTCTGTGAATACCGAAATGAGTAAGTGCCTTCTGTGAATACCAAAATGAGTAAGTGCATTCTGTGTATACCAAAATGGTAGTAAGTTTAGGATTTTGTCTTAAGTTAGTTCTGTGAATCGGGCCCAGTGTTTTTTAGTTTTAAAGTTTTATTTTCAAATAAGAAATAAAAAAACGATTTCTTTATTTTTAATAGCGCAGTATTCCGAGCGAGCAGTGGTGATAGATGACATTAAAGTTTAAACACCCATCCCTAGAATCAATATACTTCAATTTAAGACATCTAATTATTAAAATAACTGTGCGGGAGCCCTCACCTTGTTTGAACTTCAAGTACTGGTGGTGATGAGGAGTAGGTGGTGAATTGAAAAGCTCTTGTTGGCAGAAGGGCAATGGAATCTTCTGTCTGTAATTAGAAAAATTGTGCACGTTAAAAAGCAAGCATTCATCAGTTGTACCAAAAAGTGTAGCATGTAATGGCTAAGCATATAAAAGGTTAACACCCTCCCCAAAACCGTCACTTTTTTTCATTCCCAATAATTAAAAATTGGTTATGTATTTACATTTTCTTCCATTACGAGACGAAATAGGGGGTGGTGTATGGCATCTAAAAATATGACATGTTTTTACTAGGCGTCACAACATCGGATGCGGCACATACTACCACCACCACCAGTGCCGGGGCCAGCAGCACGGAGGCGTCCACTCCAGGGGGTGATGCGGCGGCACCACAAGTGCCACCAGGAGGAGCTGTGGAGGATGGCTCAGCAGGGGCAGACGGTGGTAAGTAATTATACTCTTTACTTATTGACATTTTAGAGTAGGCTCGCAAAGGAGTGTATGATGCACTGTACAGTAGCCAGTACACTAGTACAAGTACACTGCACTGTTAAGAACCGTTACTAATTTAGAACTACATTTTTGCCAATCACAGAGAAGACAGTCACCCTTGACTTAGCAATAGCATTAGCGGCGGTAGTTCTCGAGTAAGAATGATAGATGTTTACTTTGGAAGCATGGATGGTATCTTCTCTTCCTCATAGAAAGCAGAGGTGTATGTAGAGCAGACGCTCAGTGGATGAAGAGTGTTACTTTGAACAGAATGTCCGTGCCAGAGTAGCAAAGCAGAGGAAATCCAAATACTAGAAGTTGTGATTGTTCAGAAATACTCCCTTGACTAACAGTACAGTAGTTTACTTTGCAAGCACAGCATATATTGTGTATGTATTGTATAGTTGACATTATATCAAGTCAAGTCCCTTCCTCCGGCAATTATGGGTACCACACTCACTCCCTATGTTAATCATTTTCTTTCAGATGTGTCATGGGTGGCTGTTGTTCACTCAATCTATCAAAACAAAGCACCTAAAGTCATCCATCATATAAGCAAAGATCATGTGATCAGCAGGATATATGATCAGAAATGAATATTCTTCATTTTCATTTTGTAGTAGTCAAAAGCAGTGCAAAATATAAATTACATTGAGCAGTAGCCCTTGATGTAACCGAGTATGACCAGTGCCACCCCTATAGAAAAGTAAGAGCTTCCCTATCTCCACCTGCATGTACTGCTTAAAGTAATGCGAGTCTGCATCATCATGGCGTGTGTCTGTTTTTCTTGAGTGCAAGCTGAGTGAGCTGGCTTTATGCCGGCTACCACAAGTTCACGTACAAGTAATTTATTTCGCAAAACAAGAGAAAAAAGAAGAAGACTGGTGTACTCTTTGACTATATAGTGAGTCCATAGTGCTGCTAGTAGAATTCCTGAAACTCCCACTAATGTTACAGGCCAACAAAGACGGCGGAAAGATACATGCCAAAATGTTATACTGTGCTTGCAAGTTGCTAGTTTTACTGTGAGACAACTTTCTGTTGAATTATTTTGTGTTAATGTTAAAGAGTATTGGTTAGAGTACTTTTCTTTCTTTCTTCATATAGATGCTCAACAAAAGCTCATCAGGAAGGAGATGGCTGTCTGGGCCAGGGCCCGGAAGCTGGAGGCCATTTGTGCTGAATATCGGCGGCTGTGGGCTCGGGAGCAGGAGGAGGAGGCGGCAGCAACTGCATCCTCCTCCAGAGCCCCTGGGGCCACCAGTCTCCAGTTGTACGGTGCCGTGGTCTGACAGCTTCCCGCCGCCGTGCAGCAGCAAGTAAAACACCAGCTGCCCCCCCAGAGCCTGGATGGCACGTCAGCACTGCGTCCGTAGGAGAATGGACTCCTTGGAGCGCATGGTAGAGAAGCTCCAGCGCCAGCTCCGGGACCTCCGAAAAGAGATGCGGGACCACCTGTCCACAGGACACCGCCGGAAGAAGTGACTGTGCCTTGCCCCTTTTTTAAAGACTGTTGGGGGTGTGGGAATTAGGCGTTGGGGATTCAAAGGGAGTTTTGAAGGACATTTGGACATTGGTTGGGGATAGGGAGGGGGGTGAGTTGGGTCTTTTGAATAGTTTGTTTTTGTTAGGGAAAATATATTTATTTATTTACATACTTAAACATAGTATACACATTCATATTATTTTATGAGGTGGTGGACGGGGGTTACTGTACGGTTGTTTTCCTCAAAATTACCAGCATGAATTATCACAATGTACTAAAATGTACAAAAGTGCCACTAACAGAGTTAGTGAATTCAATTGCCCTATTAGTACTTTACTAGTACTACTGTCAGTCTCTCCTCTCCTCCGAGTCCTAGCCCATTATTCTGCCTCCCCAAAATGCTTATCTTACCTGTGATTCGTGTTTGAGAATAGGGCTAGGCACAGGGCTGGCTGCATGGCAAATGGTGATTAAGGTTGGGTATGGAATCCTGGACGGATGAAATGTCATCGTTGTGCTGGTAGCAGTAGTGGTACACACTGGCAGTAGCAGCATATGAAAAAAAAGAAATGAAACATTGAGTGGCTAGTAGGGCAATTGAGTGGAGTGGTGTGGAGTGGTGTGGCTCACTGCATCCTCCTCCAGAGCCCCCGGGGCCACCAGTCTCCAGTTGTACGGTGCCGTGGTCTGACAGCTTCCCGCCGCCGTGCAGCAGCAAGTAAAACACCAGCTGCCCCTCCAGAGCCTGGATGGCACGTCAGCACTGCGTCCGTAGGAGAATGGACTCCTTGGAGCGCATGGTAGAGAAGCTCCAGCGCCAGCTCCGGGACCTCCGAAAAGAGATGCGGGACCACCTGTCCACAGGACACCGCCGGAAGAAGTGACTGTGCCTTGCCCCTTTTTTAAAGACTGTTGGGGGTGTGGGAATTAGGCGTTGGGGATTCAAAGGGAGTTTTGAAGGACATTTGGACATTGGTTGGGGATAGGGAGGGGGGTGAGTTGGGTCTTTTGAATAGTTTGTTTTTGTTAGGGAAAATATATTTATTTATTTACATACTTAAACATAGTATACACATTCATATTATTTTGTGAGGTGGTGGACGGGGGTTACTGTACGGTTGTTTTCCTCAAAATTACCAGCATGAATTATCACAATGTACTAAAATGTACAAAAGTGCCACTAACAGAGTTAGTGAATTCAATTGCCCTATTAGTACTTTACTAGTACTACTGTCAGTCTCTCCTCTCCTCCGAGTCCTAGCCCATTATTCTGCCTCCCCAAAATGCTTATCTTACCTGTGATTCGTGTTTGAGACTAGGGCTAGGCACAGGGCTGGCTGCATGGCAAATGGTGATTAAGGTTGGGTATGGAATCCTGGACGGATGAAATGTCATCGTTGTGCTGGTAGCAGTAGTGGTACACACTGGCAGTAGCAGCATATGAAAAAAAAGAAATGAAACATTGAGTGGCTAGTAGGGCAATTGAGTGGAGTGGTGTGGAGTGGTGTGGCTCACTGGTTAGAGGCGGGAGACCCGGAAGCAGAGAGCGGCCTGGGACCAGGGTTCAATTCCCGACGCGGCAGGGTCGTGGGCCAGGGTCAGCGGACTCGACAATTCTCGCCTCGGCGCCTACTCTAACCAGGGATCACACTCGGCAACTCTGGGCATTAAGCTTGCTTCATCTCTACAACGACCCCCCACCGACGCCGGGGATGCTTGGTTTCACCTTGGAGATACCCAGAAGGGACCATCTCACAGGGAAAGCCAGGACGGGTTCCCCAGCGGTCTCCAGCGCCGGGACGCTTACGGGCAGCCGTGCGCTTTACAAATCCAACACACACACACACAGTGGCCTGAGCGTAGCATTAGAACAGTACGATATATATTACGGTAGAGAACAGTGCCATAAATTGTAGCCTAAGCAGTGCTAAAGTATTCAAAATATAAGTACTAGTTGCGTGGAGTACGGCTACTATAAGAAATAGTATTGAAGGCGAAGGACACAGCAGCGTAAGCATTAAGCATTCGATTTGTCACGTGTAGGAGGAGGATGTTGTTGATGATCAATCCACGATGGCGCACATAAAATTCTGATTTGAATGATTTTTCTGTTGCTTTGACCTTATCCTTCCAGCAAGTGTGTGGAATTATTGTTGTCATTTAGTCACACCTCAATGAAACCACACAGCCCTGGGGAAGAGGGTTAGGTTTTGAAAATTGGATGGGAATGGGGATTTTTGGGAAAGTTTTATGTAGAGAGGGAAAAAAACACAGCATGGACAAACAACAAATGAAGATAAACAAATCTTTGGATACGAAGAAATCCATAAATCTTTTAAGGGACATAAAGGAAGTGCATGCACTACTGCATGCATGAAGAGTTTGCTAAATGGATGGTTAGGTTACTGAAAACTAAGTAGTACTTTCTACAACTTACGAACTATGAAGTAACAATGTGACAGTACAGGGCTGCAGTAATTACACAATTTCACTTGCCTATCTGCCCTCAGAGAGAATAAACACTTAGTACATTAAATTAGTTTTAAAAATAGCAAAGAAAAACGTATACAATGGCTGAAGGGATGAATTTGAAGCAGAGAGCAAACAAATGCACAGAGTCACACTCATAGAAGTTCACAACAATAACATTATTTAAAAGATAAGGAGAAGTGAAGAGGATACTGTAACTGTATGTTGTAGTTGTCCTGTTGAATTTGGGAAGTTGTATGCATCCAGCCATTCCTTTTATTCGCGGTACTCCTCCATTCCATCTGAAGCTCCATCGATCATTCTTGGTGACCATACACACTGTCCACTGCCTGCCTGGCGGATGTCGAATTGCGGATCGCTAATGGTAAGCCTGAGTTAATCTTTTTTCCCATCGCACAGGGTAAAAGCCGGCCTGTAATTGTTGATGGAAAAACAGGAAGTGATATTAAACACCACAGAGAAAAAAATATAAGGTACGCTGTGTAGTGCAAAAATAACAGTTTCAGAGGCGACAGTATTACATACAAGCATCATTTCTAAAGTGCGTACTCTGAGTCTCCTTTTCAAGGATAGTAATTAGCACACAGCAGGCCAGGGCCATGCAGACGGCCAAGGCAGGCACCACTGAGTGAAGCAACCTGATGTAGCATACCTCTTTGTCACAGGCAGACAAAGCATATCTAATTGTATGCAGCAAGCCACATAGCCGCAATTTTACCTGAACTGCTGTCTGGACTCTGGCATAACAACACTACACTGGCTCGACCACTCCATACCACGACTAGACAGACATGTCGTTCTGCTGTAGTAGTTGTTGTTGACTGGTTTACCTGTTTGCCACTCACGAATTGGCCATAGTTCTTCCGTAAACGGACGATGATGATCCATCCATCCCAGTGAGTGACTGTAAGGAAAAAAGATATATTATTTAACTTTGATCATCAACACTCATCAACATCAGAGTATATTGGCAAACAGTGAGTCCAAGGACATTTTGCCTATTGGAAAACGCAACATAGTGGCCCCTGCAGTTGAAGTACAATTTGAATTAAACAAGGTAAAAAAAAAACAGAGTAGACTTGAGTTACATTTAGTGTGTTAAAGATTAAATAATAACAGAACACATATGATTCATTTCATGCACAACAAACAAACAGCAATTGCTTTCATCAGTGCCAGATAGCCATGCTGTCCACTGCATGCCATCTTCTCATTATTCATTACCTGTTCCACTTTTTGTCCGCATCTTGTTCTGAAAGTGAAGGCCCACAGGGCAGCCTCACCTGTTAATTTCAGAAGTAACTGTCAGCAATCAGCATGTAGTCAGTAATTCCAGTCCCACTTGAGGGGACTCGTCTACGAAGCCAAAGTGTCTTCATTCTGCGTAATCCAGCCATCTGCCTTGAGGGGAATAGATAGGGGGAGTCTGGAGGAGGAGGATAGAGGAGCATGACTGAGTTGTGAACTTGTGAACCTCAGGAATGCAGACAGCAGCACCTTCAAATCAATAAGGAAATAAGATGAAGACAGTGCTGCTGATGGATTTGTTGTGATTAGGTGATTAGAGTTTTGTTGTGGTAAAAGTTGCAAAACAAAGAAAGACACACAGGAATAAAAGTGAATAAGGACGAAAAAAAAGGAAGTCATTTTCAGGCCTCGGTGTCAGGGAAGTAGAGCTCGTCCTCAAACTCTATGAATTGAGACAGGAGTAGGTCAGCTAACAGAGAAGAACTTCCGTCAACTAAGTCAGTGTCCTCTTCTTCCTGCGTGCATTCACGTATTTTGTAATCTGGTGGTATGAAGTGCTGATTCATCTTGATCATTGTTAACCTCTCCACATTTTTGGGCGAGAGGAGGGTCCTTTTTGAAGTTACAATGGCACCAGCAGCACTGAAAATACGTTCAGAAGACACGCTTGCGAGTGGGCAAGACAAATATTTTGGAGCCAGGTTGGTGATCAGTGAGTGGCCATTGACCACTTTTCCCATACCAATACAGCAATGGGCTCTGATTAAAGAAGACCTCTGTTGGGTCATCCAGATAGGCCTGCATCATCCACTCAAGGTTATCCAGGGGTGCTCCACTTTGCGTACCATCTGTGGCCTTTGTCACTGGAATGAGCAAACCCTTGATGAGTTAACCAATCCGCTTCTGACAATTTATGGCTGGCCTGTTGCAGGTGAGGATGATGATACGGTTGCTGGTGTCGGAAACAGCTGTGAGCGAAAGTGACTGCCTTCGGCCACAGAAGTGGACCTTGACGCCAGATGACCTGCTGCTTCAGTAGTACTTGTGGTGGTTCCTTTAATTTCCTGCCGCTCTTTTTCGAACCGAGTGTCTGACAGAGCTAGCCAATGTTTGTACTTTGAAACATCTGCTTCATTAAAAGGAATGAATGCTTTGCTGGCCACTGCCTTTTTGTACCGTGGATCCAGAATAGTGGCACAAATGTAATGTTGTTCTGTATGTATTTTTTTAAGCCTTTCATTGTCAACTAGGCGGGTTAATAAGCTCACAGACAACTGATATGCGTCTTGCTTGTCAGTATCACCTTTGAACGTTGAAGACAACGCCGTCAGTTGGTTCTCTAGCATGCGCAACAATGGGATAGCTTTGCCCAAAGTACTGTCCTCCCTGCTGATTTCACGCATGAAGACCTCAAAAGGACGAAGCATGTCTGTCAGGCTTTTAACTAGCTTACATTCCTCCAACTCTAGCCTCATGTCTTTCATAGTAGAACCCAGTGCAAAGACATACTCATTGATTACCAAGCACTGCTCAGACAGACGCTCAAGCATGTAGAAGGTTGAGTTCCAATGTGTTACCACCTCCTGGATGAGTCCTCTGACTGGCAGTCTACGGTCATGTTGAAGTTTCCTCAGCTGCTTCCGGGCCTTAAAAGAATGGCTGAAATGTGTGCAGATTCTTCGGCAGGTGGTCAATAACTTGCTGACTGTGTTTTCTTTTTTCAAGAAATCTTGAACAATAATGTTAATACTGTGCGCCAAACACGGAACTCTGAAATAGCCACCATCATTCATGGCCCTAACTATATTACTGCCATTATCCGTGGAAACATAACCAATCATGCGCTTTCTTGGATGCAGCCATTTATAGACCTTACTCTGAAACTCATCCAAAAGGTTTAGTGCAGTATGAGATTTCTCCATGGCAAACATGGCTACTGTTGCATGTTTCCGAGTAGCTTGAAAAACTGTGTCCGGGTCAACACCTGCATATAACTTGTCTCTAATCCCTGCAAAAGAGACCCAGTGTGCAGTGATGCACGTGTAATCAAGGGCTTGGCAACTGGTCCACGTGTCTGTTGTCAGGTGGATAGTGTGTACAGCACTCTTCTGCAAAGCTGCCCCAATCACCTCCAGCACATCTTGATGTTGTGCTGGAACCACAACTCGGGCAAAATAGGACTGGCTAGGAACCTTCCATTTAGGGCAGACTGTTGCCACTAATTCTAGAAAACCCACCCCTTCCACGAAAGAAAAAGGGAGAAGGTCCAGCGCTAACATTTTAGCCAGCATTGCATTATAAAGACGTGCCGTTGGGTGGTGCGTTCAAATGGCGCATCCGACCAAAAGATGCGTTTAATGGTGGTCTGGACTGTTTTCCTACGTGATGATGATGATGATGCAGTGGCGGCTGCTGACATCTGAAAGTGGTGAGGCGTAAACTGATAATCATACTGCACCGTAGCGAGCGAGCGTAGCGAGTGAGCCCGAACCCCATAATGAGGGTTCGGGGGGATTTCCCCCCGAGAAAATTTTGAAAAAATTGTGGAAAAATGGTGCATTTTCAAGCAAATTTGAGAAAGCAGGAAGGTTAATAAAGCAGTTGTGAAAGTGCAGGTATTACATTATTAAAGAGCTGTCATATAACATAGGGAGCTGCTTATTCAGTATAACCACAGAGCTTCATAACAGACTTCAAGATACAATGCTGAGAACCTCACAGATTGTGCAAACAACAAAACAAACAACTTTTTTTATTTAAACTGCAAACAACAAAAGAACCAACTAAACAGGTCACAAACTATCACCATTCAAGTTCAACATATTTACTTTTTGTATCTAAATTCAGCACGTCTGTCTTTAAGCGCAGCAGGCACATTAACCTTCTCTACTACCTTTCATGAGTCAAAACTTCCATTAGACAAAACTCTGATCTCTCTCTAGGAAAAACATTAACAATATCCTTGGTGCAACAACAAGTGTTGCATGGCTAAACATTTATAAGGTCCCAAAGGCGCGACCTGTAGGCTATGTCAATGAAAATACTGGCTGCTACCCGCTGTTATGGCTGACAAATTCGAATAGCGGCTGCCCAAATCTATTTACAAGCCACAGATAATAGTGCTGGAAAATTCAAATGCTTTAGACAGTGGACCACAACATTGTTTATAGGATGTGGCCTTGCCCTAACAATGGACCATACAATTACTACTGACATATAAAAATAACTATAACAATTTACACTGCAGGCAAATTTAAATATTGCAAATCCAAATGTGTTTACACGATACAGTTGATGCGCATTAAAATTCCACGGACCAAAAAGTAACTGTTTACTAGACCTTAAGAAGTCTTGGTCATAACAAATTTTAATAATCAGAATTTTGTAGTGTAGAAAACAGTTGCTTTCTGCGCACCTTAAATGACACAGAAAGCATTGTAAATGATAAAAGCTAAAACATTTTTTACTGCTGCTGGCTAGTACTACTGTGTTTTTCTGATTCGAAAGTGCGTCATGGCTTGAAACACCCATCCCTGGGCAGTGCAGTGGGGCACCTCGAGGCGATTTCAGCCTGTTATCACTCCGCATGAGATAGCCTCCCTATCTATCCTCCCCAATCGCCTCTACCGAGATAGAGGACAGATACGGCAAAGCCTTCTGAGACACCAACAGGCCAAATAAATACTCTAACTATGATGCTAATAAATGAAGAGTCCCCTTTATTAGAACATTCACGAGATGTTTATCATGGCAGACTTCTCACAAGAAACTAACGTAATAGCAATAGATTCTCAGCCTTAAGTCCACAACTGAGAAAATCGGACATTTAATTAGCTTGTGCCAGCAACAAGAACCCATGTCACCCATACAGCAAAATGAATGAGAATTCAATCCACTGAACCCAATGAAGGAATGGCTCAGACTAGACTTTGGACTGCCAAGAATGACAACAGAACAGCGAGAATCCTAAGCATAATGTTAGAGAGGAATCTAAAACCCTGTTTTACTGTACATACTAATGTACCAGCCTCCAGTGAATACTCCCATCATAGGAAATATACCAAAGATTAGAAACTATTGCATAAATAATGTACACTTAACATACCAGGAGTAATTGAATCAACACAATAAATGGAGGGCAGCCACTGGTAACAGCTAGAGATCTGATATTGGTGGGTTGGTTGTATATGGCACTCCACTCACGACTCACCTACTCATAGAGCATAAAATAATTGTTACAGAAGTTAGGATGCCCTTTTTTTGCCGTTTTACACAGAGCAAACTCGACCAGCAGGTATCAGACTCAGAGAGCTTTACATGAGCACTAGTTGCATTACAGACGGTCAGGTTCAATTTTTTTTTTTTAGGTAGGGGGAGATTAGGTGATTTGCCCAGAATCACAAAAATTGTTTGAGCCTGTTGACAGACTCGAAGATGGTTCGCCAGCTGCCAAGTCGGCCGCTCTAGCCCTTATACCACATGAATGCAAGGCAGTAGTGGCAGCACACTGTGGCAAAGGGTGACGACACGTCACACGGCTAGAAGTCAGCAGTGGTTGAGATTAGAACATATATCGAGCACAGACCTCCCTGGGCTGAAAAGTGCTGAGGAAGTGGTTAGTGAATCACTAAGTGAAAGCACCCAAGGATGCCAGTGTTTGGCACGTACAATGAGACCTGGTCGTGCAAACAGCTTAACTGGCAGTGTTTGCACCTTGATTAATGGAAGTGTCTGCGTTCCTAAATGGGAAACCAATGAAAAAGAAGCATTGGCAAAATCATTAGATTTGGCTTTCACTGCAGCTTCCACCCATCAAGACATTCATCCGTCCATCCATGTACTTAATCACTAATGATCCATACACTCAATCACTCATACGCATGCATCTATTCATCCTCCAGACTCATTCTTGCATTCACTCACTGACCCATCCACAATAAATGCACAAATTCACAATTCATTCAAGAGGGCCTTGATGCTGTGCTGCTACTTTGTGAGGACTGGTTAGAGTGCTGTTGAGAGTGTCGTGTGGTAATCTGTCAGGGGCGTGAGAGGACTCCCAGGAGTTTGAGAGGGCAGCCGGTAGTGTGTGACTGACTGCCAGTCTCTGGGGATTGTGACTGTTTTTCCATTATTGTGCTACAGCAAGTCTCAGGGTGCGAGAACACTACTCTGAACAGCGGTAGAGTGCGGTCGGTAATCTGAGACTTGTCATTCAAGGACAGCTTTGCTATCAGGAACTAGCGTGTGTTGATTTAAATTGGCATGTAGAAATATGCAGACAACGCCAGTAGATTAGGAGAGGGTTTATTGTAAATTGAGTGGATACATAAATGACCCCACCAGGAGAAGAAGTAGTTAGATGCTCAGCCCCGGTCTGTCAGACTCACCCGCCATCCAGGGAACCCACATTATTGGGTAACTTGACTAGCAGGCTACCACCTAGGGCTACTCCTTGCACCCTAACCTCCTGTGCTTCTCAGCATGAGCCTACTCCACTCTCTGATATGGTGACCAACCTACACACACCCACCAGGAGATGGTCAGAGAGCGGGAACCTCTGGAAAGCCTGACAGCAGTTCCTACACAACATCGCAGGAGCGGCAGCTCCCCTTGTGATGTTTAGGATCCTCCTGTGGCAGCTGTTAGTCCCGCGGCACCTTTCACAACACTCCCACCTTGGCAGCCATTTTGTGGATCACCAGTAAAAATGCCACACCCTCCCAGCCACAGCACAAACCAATGAAGACCCAGAGACTGGTAGTGAGTAGCAGCACGACAGTGCCCCCCCCCAACACAACCTCCAGCACTCTGAACAAGTGTACAAGCACAGTGGAGGGGCGGGGTACCTGTACACGGCATCATTGCCACTTATTGCCGAGTGGCCCGAGTCCAGTGTGCTACCTATATGTAACTTTATTAACTAAGTCAGAGAACACAGGGCTTTACTTGAAAATTTAAACATTTCCCAGCCAAACGACTTTTATGCTGCAGGTGACAGTCACTATGCTCAAGTAAACAAGCACCAGATCATAAAAAGACCTCAATACATCAGATAATGCCCCTGTTGGTTTCACAGGGTAGCATGCAGCAGATTAGCCAGACAGCACAGGCAACAAGAACTGTCCATGTAATTTCCTGCACGGGGCTCCCTTTCAGCACCCAACGATGCAACTGTCTCAACAGCTGCTTGCATACTGCTGATAAAAAGTGAAAAGAGTGTATTAATCCTCTAGGCTAATATAAAGTTGATTCATACAAGATTGACACATTAGGTAAAGGGGGTTGGCAGGGAGCGACCAGAGGCTGAAAGGGGCTGTCCAAAGCCCCTCTTTGTATCTTAGTGCAGCACACCTGAAATTGTCTCTAACCAGACCTAAAATCGATATGATCGATCTGCATTATGCACATATCCTGCATTCCAATGGAATAAGCATTAACATGTGTTTTTTTTTAACTTGGCTTTATGTTTTTTAGGATCGATGTCACTTCATGCCTAGTACTTTTCAGAGAAAACTAATTTCTGATATTTCTTTTTCAATGCCAGCTACAAATCTCAATGTTTGCCCCAGCACCAATACAAGACTCTTACATTTAATTAAATAGTACGGAAATACGTCACTTTCAAGAAAGGCAGGCTAATTGCCATTTCTATCCATTACAGCTATCTCCAGGCTGTGCATTTTCAGAGCGTTGTCAATCACAGAATTTAAATGTAAGTTGCAAACAAAGCTCTTCCCGCACATGTCCTCCCCATCAATATGATCTGCAATCAGTAGCAAATATTTACCTGAAAGAACTGCTTTTTCCCTTCAAAGACGATACTGATGTCATGCAGGTTCAAAAAGGTGACGTCAAGCACACATATTTGTGAGGTTCCCAGCAGCGGTTCTTTGTTTTAATTCCTCCGAGATCGCATCTCCCCATAACCCATGCTCTAAATAAAGTTAATTGAAAATGGGGAGGCACTGGGTGCAATTGCATTCCTTTTCTCGGGACGACCAAACCACACCAGAAGTTCAAATCTTCCAATGTGCACGATGCATGACCGGAACTAACACAGCAAAAGCGGCCTCTCACCAACCATATTTTTCCAGGAAACAAAGCTGTAGGAAACGAAAACAGCTTTGTTTCCTGGCTTTGCTAAAAATATGTTCTTTATACAATTCCAGTGGGTGTTGTCTTTGAGTGCAATTACGGGATAAGGTCGGAACTGATTATAAATAACCAAACACTGAGTCGCGGCTCGCAATAGGCGGAGGGAGGGGGGAGTTGTTCATGTGGAGATTCGCGCGTGGGTTACGTGGGGAGGTGGGGGCGAGGGGGTGGTAGAGGACATTAATATAATGTGAAATTGAAAACTTACATGACAAGGTCCGCACCACTTTTGCTCCTGGGTCGGGTCCTGGGTTGCTCTTGAACAGGAAGCATTCTTCAAGCAGCTCCCTCCCCTCCTTTAAGACTGTGAGCACCCACCCAGGATCAGGGCCCCTCTGCCACCGCGCCTTCGCAGCCAGGCCACAATTCAAAGAGGGAGGAGGGAAGGATGATGGCTGCGTGGTGACGCCTGCTCTCAGCCAATCCTGGTGCTGCATTAGCAGCACCACTGCGCCAGGATTGGCTAAGAGCAGGGTATGTGCCTGCCCATAATGGGACCCGGGGGCCTGGGTCCCTTGCACCCTGACTCGCTGTAGGGGAGGGAGTGGAAGGTACTGTACCGTGTGCACATGCGTGGGACAGTCCTAAAAATCACTAGCCCAAAAATTGACATGCGCACACTGCAGCTGCGCTGTTTCTGCAGACTGCTGTGCTGCGCTGTCAATCACTGCTTCAGCCCCGCCCACACACCTTCTGCGATGACGGGCATGTCCTGGTAAACTGACTCGAGCTAGCGTTGCCAACTTGCCGCAGAGAAATTTGCGAGTGAGCTCACGCTCAGTTTATTATTTACAGTTGTAATCCTGCCTGTTCAGCGTGACGGTCGTCCATGGCTAGTGGGGGAACGCCCCAACGCCCCCAATGGACGCACCGCCACTGTGATGATGCAGACTTCTTCAACTCAGTTAGGCTCATTGATGTACTTTTTCGCATTGGTGTCTCTCCCAGACTCTTAGTGTGCCTCATACATGTTGCTGGGGTAGAGGGTGTGGGCGCTACCACTGCAGTGCTGCTGCCAGGGGTACTGGGTGTACCAGAAAAAATGTCTGTCGCTTCTTCACTTCCCTCCTGCACGATCAGCCCCTCCTCATCATCAGATGCAATATGAATGGATACATTTGGATTTGTTGTACTTTTGACTTCCCGGATCTTCGTTAAGTGAGCCTCCCAAGTGACAGTGTGGTGTTTTTGGAGATGACCTCTCTGGCCTCCGGTACCATAGTTGGAACCAAGCTTACCCCGACTAACTACAGTTTTACAAATCGAACAAACGACCATGTTTTCCGCCTTTTTGCTAACACTAAAGAAGTCCCAAACTGGGGACTGGAGATGTCTGCTGGTGGTGGAGGTGCTACTTTCAATGCCAGATGAAGTGGAGGATGGGTGTGGCTGAATTTAACTCTGTTGTGCACTTACAGCACCACTACTTGAGGTAATGGAGGTCGAGCTGGATGGAGGTCCCTGCCGGCCCTTCTGATGAGAAAATATGGAAGCTGTAGGTCGTGTTGGTGTAGTAGTTAACTGCGTTGGTGGTGGTACCAGTGCCATGCCGCCCACATCCCGCTCAGCAGCAATTCGGGATAGGGTCAAAATGTCTGTCTGCTGCATGTCCGCTGGGGCTGGAGTGACGACTGTGATGACTGGGTCGTCGTCAGACTGTTCATCAGCAGCAGAATACACCACTTCTTGTTCGGCGTCATCACCCATAAGTGAAAGCCTTGCGGGAACCTTCCTTTTAGGCTTAGCTACCTTTGTCGGCTCATGACGTGCCTCACTCTCAGACTGCATTGGTGGATTCCAATCAACATCAAGATCACCAGAAGGAAGGGGGCTTGAAGAATAACTTGTAGTAGCCCTCCTTGACCTTTTTCTTGCTGGGGATCTGGAAGACAATGGATCATTATCAGGAGGAGTGGCTTCCTCGGCTAATACCTCCGCTTGAATCTCGATTTTCTGATGTGCCCCTACTTCTGGAGGAATAAGCATTGTGGGCAGTTGTGCCGCTCCATGCACCTCTCCATGCGCCTCTCCATGCGCCTCTACTTGCACCTCTACTTGTGCCTCTACTTGCGCCTCTCCTTGCGCATGTACTTGCGCATGTACTTGCGCTTGTACTAGTTGCACCTGTGGTTGTCGTTGCGGCTGTGGTTGTTGAACACTCGTCAGATGAGTTACAACCTGCGTTGATTGGATGCTACTTTCTTGCGATGAGCCAACATCACTGGTCGATGGTGATTGAGCAATTAAAGTGGCTGCCTCTGCAGCACTCACGGCCTTGGACCTAACTTGGCATGGTGGCACTGAGCCCAATGAAGTGGAGGCTCTGCTCCCAGCTTGGTCCCCGGTGGACCCCGCTGCTGCAGACGTAGTTTTTTTTCCCCGAAAAAAGTGTCTGTGGGCACACCAGTCTCCTTGGTAAGTGGCACCACTTGCTTCTTCTAACTGGTAGTGGCACTGCAAATTTCTTGGTAGAGGAGCTACGGCCACCTTTCTTTGGGCCCATCTTCTTCAGATGTCAGAACAGCAGGCCGCAGTTGCACTAGTTGCAGAGTTGTCTGTGGCCACACGTGACGTCACGTGACGTTGTGCTGCACACACAGCTGCAGGACTACTTCCTGGCACTGATGATGAACGATGACTGATGTGGTTCTCTTGTGCACCTATAAGCAAAGGAAGCCAGAGGAACATCAGTTAAATAAATGTTGCATATGTTGTGCTTCAAAAAATATTTGCAACTAGGCATTTATTGTTATTACAACACACCCAAAGACCCAAAATAAAAATTGCAATTCTAATCAAAAATGGATGTTTACATTAATAGAAGAGAGACCACACAGAGAGAGTTGTTTCATGGATAAAAGCAAGGCAAACTGGGTGCAGGTCTGAGCACACTGCCTGGCTTCAAAATGGCCCCTTGACCCCCAGCCACATGGCCAGGCCCTGCCTGGACCAGGCCTCAAAATGGCCCCCACCCACATGGCCAGGCCCCAACAACACCCCAAAAAGTCGAAAAACACACAAGAATCACCACAATCCAATGCCATCCATGCCCTCAATGATGTTTAAATTCAAGACACCCCACAGAAAGACTATCTCCATGCATCACTGAGTACCCCTGGGCATAATGGATGAAAGCAAGGCAAACTGGGTGCAGGCCTGAGCACACTGCCTGGCTTCAAAATGGCCCCTTGGCCCCCAGCCACATGGCCAGGCCCTACCTGGACCAGGCCTCAAAATGGCCCGACCCACATGTCCAGGCCCCAACAACACCCCAAAAAGTCGAAAAACACACAAAAATCACCACAATCCATTGCCATAAATGCCCTCAATGATGTTTAAATTCAAGACACCCCACAGAAACACTTGGTTCCATGCACCACTCACTACCCCTGGGCCTACTGGCTAGTGTGGCTTTTCAGGCACCCCAAAATTAAAAAAAAATCAACATATAACAGTGAGCTAAAATTCCATGACATAAATGAGATTTAAGTTCAACAAAACTCACAGAAACAGTTGTATCATGCACCCATGACTAACCCTGGGCCTACTGGATACTGTGGCTACCCACAATATACATTTTTTAAAGTTGTGAAAAAGTTTTAAAATTGTAGTTGCAGCAACTGCAATGCCCCAAACAAACAACACCAACTTACTTGTAAAATCTTAAATCCAAAAGTGATCCAAAGTCCAAAAAGTCCTCAAATACAAATATCCAGCAGTAGCCACAAAAAGTAATCCTTCGAGCTCCAGATCCAAATGAAAAGTGACCAGGACATGGACAAAGCACTGGGAGGAGTCTGCTGGACAGGAACAGGAAGTGGGAGACTCTGGGGCACTTCCTTCCTCCCACCACCCCCAAAAATTGACTCCTTGCACAAAAAAGAGCAGCCAAATGTCAATCTGAGGAGTTATTCTGATCCAAATCATCATTTTCAGAAGGTGTATGCTGCCTGCAGTAGATTTCTTGTGCAGAATTGCAATTTGTGCAAGTTCGGGAAAGCGAGCTGTTCAAATCTCCCGCCGGAAGTCAGCTGCGCGTCGCATCTACGTTTTCGCAATTGTTTACTCCCGCGATGCGTGATCGTGGGCCCTTATGACGTAGTTGCGTTCTCAAACTCTCGCAGTGCAAGATGGCCGGTCGCTATGAAGTACTCGCGGTCGAAAAGTCTTGCAAGATCCAAAATGGCGCAGCGCAAGCAAACCAGGAGGAAAAACAACTCAGTGAACTCAGAATCACGGTAAGTCAACGCCGCGCGCGCGATATTGTATTTTTGAAGCGCGACCAAGCAAAAAAATCCGCCAGCTTGAGAATTGCGGATTTTTGGGCAAATTCGTGCGATTCGCGGTACGCGAATTTGCCAAAAAATTCCCAAATTCCACGAACGGAACGGATTTTATGCCCATGCTTACACAGGAGCTCGATTTCAGCATATTAAGACCAGCCTTAGACAAGCAGCTATTCTCTCCATGTATCTCAGTTCCTTAGCAGAACAACGGAAATGATCACAAGAGAAGTCTAAGTCTCACCAGTGCAGTATAGCCTCTTGTAGACTGCTACTTGGGTGGAATCCAAAGGCGGTGTGCCTCCTTTTGTTTTCTCTTGTCTATTGTGACAACTCAAGGGATGAAGTGTTATGGAAAGGAAGTGGAAACATGCAGTTATTTGCAGAGGCATTAATCTGATAGGGACACAGCAACAGGCATCAGAGGTGACATGCAGTAGGCAGTAAGCAAGAGGCAATATATTTCAGTCTTCACTGCTGTATCTCTCACAAGCTGACTCAAGGAGGATGAAAACGGAAGAAGCCTGGCACCTTCCACTTTCTTGTACGCTTCTGATGTTATCCATGTAAGACCATTTCTGACAGAAGAGCTTATGTATCGTTTTATGCAACAATCAATTGTACCAAGCGCTCCATGCAAGCAACTCTACCCAGCCAAATGCCCGTTCCAGTCTCCTGGGGTCTGAAAAGACAAAGGGGTGGAGCTCATGACTGGGATGAGAGAGCCTAGATGAATCCAGAAGTGCAACTCAATGTACAGTAGAGAAGTGGGTGGCATTTTGGAAGGAAACAGTGTGATGAATAAGGCACCCATTCCTCAAGGAGTTTTCCCCCATGCCATAGAACAACTTTTGTCTTTTGTCTTCTTCTCTCCAACCCACATCCAGTTGCTGAGTCACAAAGCATCTGGTCTTCCTCGTCTGCCTGTGCTCTTAATTTAACCTTTTTATCACCCCCCAATCCCATGGAAGTCTCTTTGGTCAGGGGACACAACATCCTCTGCCTTGTCCAGCATGTGCAACACCAATGGGTATAAAAGTGGAAGATGCCTAGACTCCCCACCCGCACTGAAAGACACCCCGGTGAGAGTTTCCTCGGAAGAGACAGGATAGCTGATCCCTGGAATAAGAAACATGATGGATGGAGGGGTACAGATGGAGTGTAATGAGAGAAGTGAGGAATGTAATTAATGGATGTAAATGTTTGGTCCTAGTGGGCCAGTACTCTACTTTTATCTAGATTTATTTGAAATGCCAATTTATAGCCAAGTGACCAGGTTACTACTCACCTGAGTCACCAATTGGCCTTGAAAGCTCATAGCACACATCACTTAAGTGCCTTATTAAAGGTGCCAGTCTACGGAGAAAAATGATGCTTTTTACACAAAGTACCTTATGATGACTTGCTTGACTGGGTTTCACTCAATTTTGATGATTATAAAGTTGATACACTCTTACTTTTGCGTTTACCAGGTAAGTCCGCCATTGTGTGGACCTAACTTTGCTGGCGGTATCACAAGTGTAGATTTCTCTTTGCACCATTAGACCGTGTTTACAAAGGGCTGAGGTGCAGAGAGAGGATACAATTTTAACACAATGCCATCAGCAGTACGAGGCCCTCAAAATGGTCCACGCATGCAGACCAAGAAATGCATGAAGCCCAGAAAGAAACATCAAAATACATTTTACAGAAAATCAATATCAAGTGCACCCTGTCAAAACTGGTCACCCTAAGGTACCATGCAATATATCATGTTTCTGTCCTTATTAAATGTTAACCAATGGTAGACGACAGGCAGCCCAACATTACACATTCCTCATTTCATTCGACGTTTTTTTCAAAATAATATACTTAAGAAAAGATTCTTGAATGTCCAGATGACCTTAAGAGACATCAACCTCAATGCCATTAATTTAATTTAAACCTACAATTAATATTTTGCACCACGACCCACATCACTGTCAGCGCTTACTTACATTTAATAAGCATAGGTTGACTGGTCGCAATATCATTTTCAAAATATCAACCTGCAACAAAATCGGCTTCCAACTCCCACTATGTCACCCAGGTAATAGATGCGGAGTTAAGAATAGTAAATTTAAATTTATTTATATATATTTACCTGGGCGATATACTTTAGTTGAAATACTACAGTGGGTGTAGATTGATATTATTGACTTCAATATTGTGAGATACAATCATAAGAACTTGACAACAGCTTAGTCGCAGAGAACATTCTTTTCAGAGTCTATACATTTAATGTACACTTAACATGAGAATACATGCCTTATACCAGAAAAGAAATCACCAGTTGTCATTGAAAATAATGATCCCTCACAGTCATAAGAGATGGAAGACAATTTTGTGTTGTAGGGCATTTGACAAATACATTATATGTATTCATTAATTATAAATATACACCCATTTTGTGAGATCTGTCACAGTGTGAGATGTCACCTCAGTCACAGCATTCATTAAATCATATAAGATAATTCTTTGTACAGCTTAGATAACGCTTCCCAACTCCTGCTATTATACTATCTAGGACAAAAGCGAGAGGTCATATGTAATTCTGTTATATAACTTTGTTGGTACCCATACATGGGACATTACTTGACACCACCACTAAGATGGTGTTTACATTTACATTAATACACCGTAAGATGTACCTTTGCCCACAGCAACATGGTGTTTGATACCTTAAGAGAAATCCCTCACAATCCCAATTAATATGTACCTAATTAAGATAACATCTTACACCACAGGAGACATGCCTCTTGCCATATATTAACTTATGACCTGAGCATGATATGGTCATATATCTATAATACTTCATCTGCACTGTGTGGTTATTTAATGACCAGTATAATATATCTATGAGATAGCAGTATTGGTGTTATTTGCTAGAGTGAGGTGACATTTTACACTTAAGTGCTATCTGATATGTGAAGTTAGTTTATAGCTAGTGTGAGATTACACATTGTATGCCATGAACACACTGTAAAGGAGCTAAGCTTTCCATATCAGATTACTGCATTCTGGATGGCTATTGTCTTGGTTAATATCAACCTGGGAGCTCACATTTAGCTTAGAACACTCTAGGCTGCCCTAGGAAGATGCATAAGGCTTTACAACCCTGATCTTTCTCATGTAGACCACAGGACTCTGTCCACCACCCCTCAAGGACTATAGATTATGCCCTCTCTCTTAAACAAGCAGCATTGTAAATTATTACATACACATTTAAGGAGGAAGAGAACCTGACCCTGGGATATACTATGAGGTACAGAAGGCCATGTTGATCATCAGGAGCTTAGGGTGCATACAAGTTTGATTGTGGATCACGGTTTGAGAGAAAATGAATGATGTCTTAAGACACAGAATTATTCAACCCAGCGTTATATATTTGAAGTCACAAATTTTGCTGGCACTAGATCAAGATTTTACAGAACAGAGGATGTATCTTGTTAATCAGAAGTTTGGACTTCACAATAGTTTATCAATGGTTTAGAGACTTCAGGGTAAATAATCCTTTTGCTCTGAATTGAGTTTTTAACAAACAGGAGAGTCTGATTTTTGAATTATCCTTCCAGAAAGTAGAAGTGGTTTGTCTCTGGGTTAGTGTTTTTAAGGAGCCGAAGAAATTGGTTCTATATTGGGGCAGAAGTGTGGTGCTCTGTCCTTGAAATATAAGGATATTTTGGAAGGATTAAACAGTGGAAAAATGACTTACACATTGATATTGTGATTCAACAGAAGTCAAGCATACAGTGTACTCTAAACTGTCATTGCCCAAAATATACCTTCATGCATTGTATACTATAGTGTATACCCACTCCCCTCTTCTGTTATCTAAGTACAGTGTTCACTATCTTAGAAGTCTCTTGCTGCAGGAAGGATTGGAAATCTTGTGTTGGCACACAGCAAAGTGTTGAAGCCAAATATGGTAAATTTTGCATAAATGCTCATGGCACTCTGTTGCGGGCTCTGGCATTGTGTATCACAAACACCATTACCACAGATGGCCCATACTAAAGAGGAGAATTGTAGTGAAAGGAGCATCCATGTGATAACTTGAAATAAGGGCCGTATGAAACATAAGCTAGTCAAAGGCCAATTGGATGGCCCAAAGCAGATAGGCAGGGAGTCCTACATCCTCTGACCCTCCACCTTTTACGTCCCACGTTTCGTGAATTCTTTTGATCTCTATACCTCTCTGTGTAAGTACGGTACTGTTGTAACAGACACATGGAACTAACGCCTTACAGACGTTAAAAAACTCTTCACTAAGGGCCAGATGTAGGAGCCCAAATACCGGTCGGTAACGGCCGATTTCGGCCGTTACCGACCGGTATTTAGGAATGGGCATGTAGGGGGGCCAATTTTACCGATTCGGTACATTTACCGAATCGGTAAATTTACCAAATCGGTATTTTTACCGATTCGGTAACTTCCAGATGTAGGTGGGACTCTTCTGAGTCCCAAAGGCCTTTCAGATTCGGTATTTTACCACCCAATCCAATTGGGTGGTAAAATACCGAATCCAGGTGTGCATGCACATGTGTGCATGCACACCTATGCCATGTGACAGACAGACATGCCCTTAGGGCATGTATGTGTGCCACATGGCACACATGCCTGTATTCGGGGTGCTAGAGGGTGTCAAAGTGACACCCCCTGCACCCTTGCTGGATTCGGTATTTACCGAATCGGTAAATACCGATTCGGTATTGCCCATTGATTCCTATGGGGGCAATACTGAATCGGTAAATACCGATTTTTACAGATTTGGTAATTCAATTACCGATTTTACCTAAATCTCCCTCCATCTATTTTACCGATTCATAAATACCGAATTGGTAAAATTTGGTATTTATGAATCGGTAAAATAGAATTACCTACATCTTGCCCTAGAAGGTTTATTTTTTATTTCTTATCTGTAAAAGACTTAAATAGTTTCTATGGTCATAAGGAAGCTTGTGTCAGATGAAAATGATTGCTTATAGTCCTTACTTTAGCAGTGTGTGCACCTCTTGTGATCTGTGGGTTTCCATCATTATGTCTTTATGTGTACTGTATTGTGTTACTAAGTGGCATATATTTGTATTGCCTGGAAATCTCACAATATAGAAAGATGAACTTAAAAAAAGATGATTAGGCACCCCCATATTAATGAACTGTGATATGGAGAACAACAGTGGACTTTAAGCGGTGATTTCAATGGATCTATGAAATAGGAATATTTGTGATTGTATGATGAAAACAATCACCTGGCATCCTGGTAAATGTAGGTTTAGCCGTGCCCAATGTCTCCCCCGAGGACCGAGTCAAACTCAGGATCAAAGAAGGAAACATGTATGATGATGATGTCTCTGGGAAGGCCTGTGCCATATACTTCTGATGGCACTCTCACTTCCATCAGTTGTGAATATGCTTAGCAATATATGTATATTTATTCGATATAGTAGTCCCCAGGGCCTCAGGGTCTGAACACTGAGACTGAGCTATGTTGATTTGACTTTTAGAAAATAATTTCTGTGTTCAGTTATTATAGAAGTTCTTTATCCATTTGGTAGAGATGTGAAAAAGAGATGTACTAAACTTTGGGGGAGATTAGGGGCTCCAGCTCTTTTAAGGCCTTAATTGATTGTTTAGTGAGTTTCTAAAGCACATTTGTTCCCCAAGCTATCCTGTCGCTGAATTTTGTTCTGAATGAGAGAATGTTGGGGGTCGACCAAAGACTCCAACCTCACCCCAAGAGGATGCCATTACACATAGGAGAAGGTTAAGGTTAGTTTTATGTTAACTCATCACTCTTCTTATGTGACTGTCTGTCTCACATTGTCAAATTGTGAGTCTTGTACCACCTAATGGAAGGGCTGGAAACTTTTTCTCATAGCTTTTTAACAACAATATTGCATGCAGGGTCTAGGCACGTGTGCCCTCATGCTAGTTTTCTCATATGAAAAAGGGTCCTATCTATGTTTTGATTGACCAGTGACTGAGGAGCTGCCAGGAGGCAATTGAAGAATGGGAGGGAGCACATGAACAAAGAGACACATAATCACTATGAAGATAACTATTGTAATCCTACAGGAATTAGCAACCATCGAAGGACAGTTTAGGGTTTAGGCAAAACCTAAGAACCTATTGACAAGACTGGTACAAAAGGGGGTGGTGATGGACGGAGCATCTGAACCAATCAAACACTCACACCCAGTCAAAAGATCTGGGTTTGATCCATCACCGTTCTTTAGCCCACTCTGCCACCCCGTTCAGACATGGCTATATGCAAATCAGTCTGACCCTGTGCCTCATGGGAACAGTCCAGCCCGAATTGCCAAGCCATGCCTTCCCTGGACCGGAAACAAGCTTCCGAGGACCGGTTTCTGGCATTCCAGCCGTCTTCAGCCAGGCTTGCTTGAATCCAGTGGCAAAGTTGACAAGACTGACCATTGCTTCTGGATGAAACCTTAAGAGCTTCAGAATCAGCTCAGCCTGTGCAACTGCACCATGAGTAACACATTTTTTATTTGTAGAATGCCATGCTCTGGTTCTAACCATATAGAAATTAGCAATGCGCCTAACCTCCACTCAATATAGTTTTCTCTGCTGAAAAATATACTGAGAGCAAGATTTCTTCATTGAGTTTAAATTCTGGTAACAACATGTTAACAACATGATAGAGTGAATTGTTAATACCAACTGAGGCACAGAGGGCCTTTAGATCTTGCGTGCACCTAGCAGACATCACCGCAATCAGAATATAGACGTTAAATGATGTCTGCTTAGACTGGGTTCTCGTCTCACTTAGAAGTAGGCAGCTTGAAGGGGTGAAGAGATACAATTGGCCATGAAGGTGATGACTGACCACCTTGCAACAGAAACTGATTCGCATGGTCTATTCCTGCAAATGCCAGTGCTTAGAAAGTAGGGGCATATTACCAACCAATAGAGATAATTTTTGTCTCTAACTTATTTAGAGACAAAAATTATCGCCGCAAATCGGCGATTTTTATCGCAGATAAACCTTGCTATTAGCAAGGTTTATCGCAAATGCGATAAAAAACGGCCGCAATGCATGAATATCGCTGAAAAGTCAGCGATATTCATGCATTATCGAGCAAATGCTCTTAGCCATGTTATCCACCTCCCATTGGATAACATGGCTAAGAACTGCTCAGGGCAGGTGTTAGCTTTTGGAGATATTCGCGCTTAGCGCGAATATCTCCAAAAGTTGGTAATAAGAGATAGCGATGTTAGCGACTGTTTTCAGTCGCTAACATCTTGGCACGCCCACTTTGCATGTCATTAGTGATAAATATCACTGACATGCAAAGCGGGGCCCAAGATGGTCACTATCTCCTATTAGCTGTCGCTAACTGTTGTTAGCGACAGCTTGGTAATAGGGAGATAATTTTATCTCTGCTTTCTTGGCTTTTAAAGCCAAAAAAGCGGAGATAAACCCCCTTGATAATATGCCCCTAAGTTTTAGTGCGGTCCGCATGGAAGCCTCACTCTGTAGCATGTCTGGAAATATATATTAAATCATCCAAAGAGTAGATGATCCATTTAATGTCTATAGGTAAAGCTGGGTCATGAAAAGTCAGGCACTTGCTTTTGTACTGTGATCTGGTGGGAGAGTTGCTGACAGAAATCCCTCGAAGTAATGTAACTAGAGAAGTGGCGTTGCTGTGAAACCTTATAGTAAGGT
Source organism: Lissotriton helveticus (assembly GCF_964261635.1). Lineage (NCBI taxonomy): Eukaryota > Metazoa > Chordata > Amphibia > Caudata > Salamandridae > Lissotriton > Lissotriton helveticus. The sequence continues at coordinate 1,731,590,450 of NC_136059.1, read as the reverse complement.
AGAAAGATCTATGTAGCTAACCATAGGCTAAGCGGCTTTGCAGTTTCATGATTCACCTGATTTGACAAGCGCTCAACTCTGTTAAAAGAGCAACATTAACTAAACCCGTTTGCTTAAAGGAGACATGTAAATTTGAGAAAACGCCTGGTGGGAATTACTCCGCTGTACCATATACCAGTATCAACTTTGAAGTGATAATGTTGTGTGGATAAAATGGTGGGACATTGAAAGGGTATTAACTGCAGGGTTTCCCACTATGTTTTATCAATTTTTTTTAGTATTGAAACATAGAGTGGACTACAAGCGAGTGTTGGAACTGTAATGACAAATCAGTGATTTGTGTAATTAGTTTGCCCTGTAGTCCAAGATATCTGGGCAAAGTTACTGGAATAAACAACACATTTATAGGGAAAAGGTTAGACTCAAGAGACAGACATAGCCCTGACATAAAAGAAGATTAGGCAATTTTTTTACTTAACATTAACTGATTTAATGATACTAACCTATTGCTTTCCCCTTATGTCACATTGGCCATTTGTGCATGGCCATGTTCTTCCTGGCTCTCTTACTTGTTTACTTGAAATAACTTTGGCTGGATTTGTTGGTTACTGCCCCTGACTGACTTTAAAGTAATTGGAATTTCATTACAAGATCGGAGGCTATCATAATGCAGAAATCATTTATTGCTGCTCCAAACATGAAGCTCTTTAAAGAACATTAATACATCAGAAAACATTAGAATGTCCAGTGAATACAACTATCCAGCCACCATCCTCTTTTTATTGGCTGCTCCACTACAGATAAGTGCTTATGATATTGTCATGCTTCTTTTACTGCGCATTCAGATAGAGCGCATTATTTCCTAAATCGAAGCCCTTTACTATTTTCCCTTTGAAGGTACGATTCCAGATGCAGATAGAGTGTTGGCCTATCCTCTGCCTGATTGAGATCTTTTTAATCCATTAAAACTGGGCTGATTGATTAGAAGTTCAATGAGAACGGATTGTTACCAAGCAAGGTTAGGTTGGCTCTTGTCCTTAGGGGTACATCCTTGTCCTTTCTGCACTTAAGCATGCCTGTTATATCGCTATGGAGCCTACCAATCCCCAGGTTCTTCCTGCAGTTAATCTGGGGGGAGATTTCTTTAGGAATGTTTTGGAAGACGAACTTAGGTCCTGAGTGAGAGAGGCGCTGGACGCCGCTCTTGCCAAGTAGAAGGGGGACACCCTCTCAGAGGAGAATTATTTTTCCTTCTCTGAAGGGGACTCCGCTTCTTTCTCTGATGCTTGTAAAAGGGGTAATGCTTCCAAGCAGAGGAAGCATATTGAGGATTGCAAAACCACACCTATGGTGCAGGTAACCCTGTGCGCTACAATGGAGGATGGTGCTCATAGCAGCACAAAAGGCAGAGGCTACCATGACGGGGTGCAGGGAAAGGTTGCCCATGGCGGCATTCTTAGAAAGGGTAACTTTGATGGCACAACGGAGTTGCCGGATGGTCAGGAAACTCTGGAATATGATGATATGGAATGGGACAAATATGTTTTTAACCCAAAAAAGAGCTCTGATCTCTTGGAGTTTAGATGATGATTTGGAACAGGACTCTACCTCTGCTAAGATAAAAGACCCCTTCGGGGGAAATGTTTAATCCTACCATGATAAGACATCCACGGAGTGCCGAATGGTGGCCAACTGACCATGTAACCAAATTCTGAAAGCTTTGGGACAGGAAGTCTTTGGACAAAGATACCTGTAATTTGCTCCAGGAGGAGTGCCCTAGACTTTCTACTGGTGACAAGATCTCTACTACTCTCTACCTGGATCCTGAGGTCAGAACCGCTTTGTTTAAGTTTGGCAGGGATCCGAGAAAGATGATCGAGAAGTGCCAGAAACAATGTCAGGACAAAGTTCTTGATATGCTGGGTTCTTTGACTACCGTTCTTGATATGGACGAAGAGGCTAGGACAAAAATTACAGGTTGATTGCAGGCCTGTTGAGAGGTTGGGCACAACGCACCATTTGTATGCTGGGAATGCAAGCCTAACTACAGAGAGGAGGAAGACAGTCCTAATGATGATGAATACCAGCTGCCTTTGGCCACCAGAAAGGACATGTGAGATTTGAAGGGGTTATTTTTTGGGGAAAGCTTTGTCAAGTCCCAAAGAAAATATGTTTTGACCTTTACTGCATTCAGCAAGGCTCAAACCAATATGCGAAGAGTCTTCGGCTCAAGAGCTGTTTTTGGACGGCTTGGAAGGAGGGGACTGGCTGTCATCCATGGTTCATTCAGGTACCAATATTATACCCAGGATGCCAGAAACTATGGTGGTTACAATAGGGGCCACCACTCCAAGACAAGCTTTTACCCTCAGAGAGGGGGAAATTCTAGATCCCATGGTGGAAGATTGAGGCCTCAGGGCACCGGATCTTAAGGTGAGGTCTATTGGTTCTTCACATGTAAAACTTGAGGGGGAGAGATTCTTCATCCACAATTGGGAGAGAATTTAAGAATTTTTTTTTTTTTATTTAAACATGTTAACCGGCTATCAGATTTTATTGATTGATGTCTTTGGCATCATGTGCTTGTAGATTAATTTAGAGTTTTTATTTCCAGGTAACTCATTGTAAGGATTGGCAGAAGATGATGTACCTTAAAGAGGATGACGACTGTGTGCACTGGAAATTTATATTCACTGTAAATTCTAATATTTTATGATGTATGATGTATTATAGTTCTTTAAAGAGTTGCATGTTGAGGCAGCAATAAAAGGTTATTGCATAATTGTTAGAACTGGGGGTCTCTAGTTGGCAGAGAAAGGTACCACTGTCCAAATAGGGACCCTTGCTTCTAGTCAGGGCAAGGAGCTAACCCTCTGAGATAACCCCTGCTCACCCTCTAGGTAGCTTGGCACGAGCAGTCTAGGCTAACCAGAGGCAATGCGTAAAGTATTTGTACCAACACTCACAGTAATACAGTGAAAACACCACAAACTGACTCCACAACAGTTTAGAAAAATAAAGGTATTTAATCTAAACTACACAAGACCAAAACGACAAAAATCCAACATACACAGTTCAAGAATATGGTTTCAAAAGAGTTCTTTAAGGTTGCGTTAAAATTCTTCAAGTTGCGATAAAATAATCCACAGATGCGTGAAAAGTTCACAGTTGCGTCACGTTTACTCACAGTACCATTTAGTTGCAACAAAGTTCAAAAAGCAGAAGCTGGTGCGGCGGAAAACAAGCAATGCGTTGCTCCTGAGACCCTGGGGAGGTGATGCGACAGCCCCGCTGCAGCAGCGGGCGTGTTGCGATGAATCCGGTCTGTATGGGGAGGAAGGCCACTTGTATGGATTCCGTTGTGTAGGTTCCGTAGGAAGTTTGTTTTCGCAAAGGCACGATGCGACAATCTCGTAGGGGCTGCGACGATCTCCGGGGCGACGATGCGCGGTCCAGCGGTGATCGTCTCTCTCGCAGCTCCTCGATGCGATGATTCTGCGACGATGCTCGCAGCGACGTGATGCGGTCCGACAGCAAGCGGTGCGGTGATCTCACCCAGCGACGACAGGCTCTGCGACGACACTCGCAGCGATGTTCGACTTTCCCGCACCGGTCTGGTGCGTCCCGCAAACGAAGGATGCGACGGCTCTGGCAGCGGCGTCAGGCGCTGCGACGATCTTGACCTTCGTAGCGGCGGGAAACTTCTCGCACTGTCGGGGATGCGCTCCGCAAGTGAGCGATGCGACACTTTTCAGTGTCAAGCTTAGTTTCAAGCTTCCCAGTACAGGTACAACTTCCAGAGGCCCCACAACTGGATCAAGCACTCTAGGAAGGACAGACCTCTCTCAGCAGAGTTCAGGGAAGCTGGGGGTGAAGTCCTTTTGTTCCTGGGACTTCAGAACAGGGAGCCAGTTCTTCTAAGGCCCTTGGAGATTCCTTCAAGACAGGGGACCCAGCACACAGCAAAGTCCTTCCCCTCTCCTTGGCAGCAAAGCAACAGGTCAGTCCAGCAGAGCAACAGCAGGACAGTCTTCAATCTTCAGTTTCAGCTTTCTCCTTGGCAGAGGTTCCTTCTTGATTCCAGGATGATCTATTTTTCTGTTGTCAGGGGTCCTGTACTTATACCCCTAAAAGTCTTTGATCTCTTTGTGCATGTGGGCCCTGAGCCCGGTCTGAACCAGTTCTGGGTGTTTCCTGAGTACTTTGTTTTGCAGGCTTCTTCTTTCCTTTCAGAGTGAGGGGCAGGGTCGTCAACTGCCCAGCAGGAGGTGGAGCCAGCATTGTGGAAGGCAGGCACACCCCTATTCAGGCCTAGGTACTAACTCCTCCCACCACTCAAGTTGCAAATGCAGTCCTTCAGCCTAGGGCTGACTCAGCCAGCCTCCTGGGGAATCCCCAGCCCCTGTCACTCTCAAACCAGACAGTCAATACACAAACAGGCCCACGCACACAGAAGGGTCAGACAAGAGAACAGCAACTTTCTAAAAGTGCTGTTCTCAAACACAGGATTTAAAAACAACCTTTCCTAAAAGATTTGTTATTAAATTCTGAGTACAGGGATACTAGATACTTATGTCCTATCTTGTTCCTATGGGAAGAAATGCTGGAAGCCACTGTAGCCAGCATTCCCCATATTAATCTATGGAGCAAGATAGCCTTACAATAGCGAAAAACGAAAATGGCTGCCATTCACTATCAGAGCATGTCACCTGCACTAGTACATGCTCTACCTTTTACATACACTGCACCCTGCCCAGGGGGGTACCTTGGGCCTTCCATAGGGTGACTGATGTGCACAAAAAGGGAAGGGTTAGGCCTGGTCAGTGGGGACACTGACCAGGAGGACATGGCAGTTTCTAAACTGCACACAGGCACTGCAGTGGCAGGCCAGAGACACCATTTTAGAGCTACTCATGTGGGTGGCACAATCAGTGCTGCAGGCCCACTAGTAGCATCTGTCATCACCAGCCCTGGCACACCCAGTGCACTTTACTAGGGACTTCATGGTGATACAAATATGCCAAACATGTATTTCCAATCAGAATAACAATTTACATAGGGAGCCCTTACACGCTGGCACTGATCAGCAGTGGCAGAGTGTCCAAAGCATCTAAACCAGCAAAAACGAAATCCAGCACAGCATCAAAAATACAGGAGGTAGAGGCAAAAAGATAGGGGGAAACCACGCCAAAGATGCCAGGTCTAACAATAATGTTAGCCCTCGTCTTAAATGAAATCAAGATTCTCTTTGCATGTTAATAGGCGAATCACCATCACTGCAAGATGATTGGTGTTTACAAAATGAAATTCCTTATCATATGTAATACCCATATTGTGACTAGGGGTTGGAAATGTGTTGGTGGATTGCAAAATAGTTGATACTTTTGTTGGTGACTTATCACGAATGGTGATAGTGAAAAAAAGCAACTTTTTCACACTAAAGAAATATGACTCTCCAGAGTTAGAGCAAAGGAGGATGGCAGAGTTTTTGGAACTGCTTTACCTTTGTTAAGCTCCAGGTTGCTTGGATTTGCCCCTACAGTCCTTGATAACTGGGAGGAGAGGTCAAAAAAGAGTTTGTGGTTGCAGAAAGCTTGGGACACATAATGGCCCTGGCCAAGAAAGACTGAGGTCTGGTTGATATTGACCTCTTGAATGTGTGCGAATCTTGGAATGCTGGAAGACCTCATTGGCACTTCTGCTCTGATCTGGCAATCGTAATATTCATTTTGTTGCAATGATAATGTGTTTAGTGTGTATGAGAGATCTGCACTTAGGGGCTCATTAGGATGGCGGACGGAAGAGCCACCGCGGCCCTGGAGTAGGCGGAAAAAGCCTATTCCGTGTCCGCCTGCCGCGGATACTCCGTCCGCCATATCAGGATAGGAAAACGTGTCAAATTTCCGTCCGCGACGGAAAAGCACGCACCGCCGCCGAACTACACACGACCACGTGGCGGACGGAACACATCCGGAGGCCCCGCCGTACGTACTGACGTCTAAGACCGTCCCCCAAATCAAGATGGCGGAAAATACACATAAAACCGCAGCGGAAAAACAACCTGTCTGAACACAGCGGAATCCCCACAGCGAACATAGGTGACATAGCAGAGATACCCACCGCAAGCTGACCACCACCATGGACCCAGCGCTACACGCTTTCCCGATGCTCTTCGCGATCCACCACGTCCTAGTCATGGCCCACTATCGACGACGACGCAGGTAAGGCACAAACCATTGGCTGTCTGGAGGGGAATACCAGCAAGGGACGTGACGTAGGGAGGGGGAGTGTCATGTTACCCAAACCACTGATGAGAAGCAAATACGAATACACATTTGTAGTACGCAAGCAGGAATGACAACGACAGACCACGAGACTTGATAGACTACCTTTATTGTACATAATAGGGGTATAATCACAGTGTATGCATGAGCATGGGCAAAGTGGGCACCAGAGCAGCTACATCATTGGCAGTTAACGAGAGGGCAGAATGCAGTATCAGAGCATCAACAGGGCATTGTGGAGTACAGAGCAGGTACATCAGAGGCAGTAAACGAGAGGGCAGAATGCAGTATCAGAGCATCAACAGGGCATTGTGGAGTACAGAGCAGGTACATCATAGGCAGTTAACGAGAGGGCAGAATGCAGTATCAGAGCATCAACAGGGCATTGTGCAGTACAGAGCAGGTACATCAGAGGCAGTAAACGAGAGGGCAGAATGCAGTATCAGAGCATCAACAGGGCATTGTGGAGTACAGAGCAGGTACATCATAGGCAGTTAACGAGAGGGCAGAATGCAGTATCAGAGCATCAACAGGGCATTGTGGAGTACAGAGCAGGTACATCAGAGGCAGTAAACGAGAGGGCAGAATGCAGTATCAGAGCATCAACAGGGCATTGTGGAGTACAGAGCAGGTACATCATAGGCAGTTAACGAGAGGGCAGAATGCAGTATCAGAGCATCAACAGGGCATTGTGCAGTACAGAGCAGGTACATCAGAGGCAGTAAACGAGAGGGCAGAATGCAGTATCAGAGCATCAACAGGGCATTGTGCAGTACAGAGCAGGTACATCATAGGCAGTTAACGAGAGGGAAGAATGCAGTATCAGAGCATCAACAGGGCATTGTGCAGTACAGAGCAGGTACATCAGAGGCAGTAAACGAGAGGGCAGAATGCAGTATCAGAGCATCAACAGGGCATTGTGGAGTACAGAGCAGGTACATCATAGGCAGTTAACGAGAGGGCAGAATGCAGTATCAGAGCATCAACAGGGCATTGTGGAGTACAGAGCAGGTACATCATACGCAGTTAACGAGAGGGCAGAATGCAGTATCAGAGCATCAACAGGGCATTGTGCAGTACAGAGCAGGTACATCAGAGGCAGTAAACGAGAGGGCAGAATGCAGTATCAGAGCATCAACAGGGCATTGTGCAGTACAGAGCAGGTACATCATAGGCAGTTAACGAGAGGGCAGAATGCAGTATCAGAGCATCAACAGGGCATTGTGCAGTACAGAGCAGGTACATCATAGGCAGTTAACGAGAGGGCAGAATGCAGTATCAGAGCATCAACAGGGCATTGTGCAGTACAGAGCAGGTCCATCAGAGGCAGCACGTGAGAGGGGCTAAGTGCATCAACAGTCCATTGCACAGAACATGTCCATCAGAGGCAGCACGTGAGAGGGGCTAAGTGCATCAACAGTCCATTGCACAGAACATGTCCATCAGAGGCAGCACGTGAGAGAGGCTAAGTGCATCAACAGTCCATTGCACAGAACAGGTTGATCAAAGGCAGCACATGAGAGTGCAGAATGCAGTATCAGAGCATCAACAGGGCATTGTGCAGTACAGAGCAGGTACATCATAGGCAGCACGTGAGAGGGGCTAAGTGCATCAACAGTCCATTGCACAGAACATGTCCATCAGAGGCAGCACGTGAGAGGGGCTAAGTGCATCAACAGTCCATTGCACAGAACATGTCCATCAGAGGCAGCACGTGAGAGGGGCTAAGTGCATCAACAGTCCATTGCACAGAACAGGTTGATCAAAGGCAGCACATGAGAGTGCAGAATGCAGTATCAGAGCATCAACAGGGCATTGTGCAGTACAGAGCAGGTACATCATAGGCAGTAAACGAGAGGGCAGAATGCAGTATCAGAGCATCAACAGGGCATTGTGCAGTACAGAGCAGGTCCATCAGAGGCAGCACAAGTACGTGTCCCTACCAACCCGTCACAGGAACCACAAGAGTGCCACGCAGTTCTCAATGGACACACCATGTGAAATAACATTTGAGTGAAGTGTTCAGCACCTCACATCACAGAATCAGGGGGACTGCGTGAACTACCTGCCTCGGACACACTGGCAGCACCAGCAACAGGAGTGTGAGACACAGCCACAGCCCGAGTGACACACACATGGGCCACGGACCCAGACACACTGGCAGCACCAGCAACAGGAGTGTGAGACACAGCCACAGCCCGAGTGACACACACATGGGCCACGGACCAAGACACACTGGCAGCACCAGCAACAGGAGTGTGAGACACAGCCACAGCCCGAGTGACACACACATGGGCCACGGACCCAGACACACTGGCAGCACCAGAAACAGGAGTGTGAGACACAGCCACAGCCCGAGTGACAAACACATGGGCCACGGACCCAGACACACTGTCAGCACCAGAAACAGGAGTGTGCAACACAGCCACAGATGTAGTCACTGACACGTGACCCACTGACCCAGACAGACTGCCAGCAGCAGAAACAGGAGTGTGCAACACAGCCACAGATCTTCTAACTGACACGTGAGCCATAGACCCAGATACACTGCCAGGACCTGCAACAGGAGAGGGCACAACTGAGACTGTGCCACTACATGATGCATGACAGCCAACAACAGACACAGTGCCACCATCTGATACATGAGAGTCAACTGCACCAGCGCCACTGGGACAACTGAAATGATGAGCCACAGGGCTGTATGGGCCAGGAGGCAGGGTGGGCCTGGGAGCTGGGGATAGCTGACCTTGAGCCAAATCGGGGTTGGCAGGTGTCAATGGTGTGTGTCTGCGTTTCTTAGGGATGTGTGAGTGCACCCTGGACAGGACAGGACTGCCAAGTGGTGGGGACTCTAAAGAATCACCACCCACCATAGGTGGAGCATCTGCAGCCGGGGATCTGGTTTCTGGGGACGTGCTGGAGCCTGCTTGTCGTTTGCTCTGTGCCTGCCGCCTGGACTCGGAATCATGTGTAATGGGGGATGCAACAACAGGGGACACCCTCCTCTGCTTCTGACTGGCCTGGATGGGAGTGGAGGTATGGGGGGACTCCGCCGCGGAGACATCTGTTTGGCGTTCAGTAGAAAACATCAGCCTCAGTGCAGCCAGGGGTGAAGTATGCCTGTCCTTGATTGCGCCATTGTCCATGCTAGATGCCTTGTCCGTAGGATGTGCCTTATCCTTAGGTGGAGTGTTGTCTCTGGATGTAGCCTGTGCCCTGGTCGCCGCCCTGTTCCTGCCAGCAGACTTGTCGTCTGTGGTGCACCTGTCTCCAGTAGACACCTGCTCTCTGTGTGTGTCCCTGCCCTTGGGAGATGGACCTTGCTCTGCTGTGGGCCTGCCCTTGGGAGTCTCCCTGCTCCTAGGAGGTGCCTTTGTCTTTTCACTGTCCTTGGGAGTGTCCCTTTCCTCTGCTGTGGGCCTGCCCTTGGGAGTCTCCCTGCTCCTAGGAGGTGCCTTTGTCTTTTCACTGTCCTTGGGAGTGTCCCTTTCCTCTGCTGTGGGCCTGCCCTTGGGAGTCTCCCTGCTCCTAGGAGGTGCCTTTGTCTTTTCACTGTCCTTGGGAGTGTCCCTTTCCTCTGCTGTGGGCCTGCCCTTGGGAGTCTCCCTGGTCCTAGGAGGTGCCTTTGTCTTGTCACTGTCCTTGGGAATGTCCCTTTCCTCTGCTGTGGGCCTGCCCTTGCGAGTCTCCCTGCTCCTAGGAGGTGCCTTTGTCTTTTCACTGTCCTTGGGAGTGTCCCTTTCCTCTGCTGTGGGCCTGCCCTTGGGAGTCTCCCTGCTCTTAGGAGGTGCCTTTGTCTTCTGACTGGCCTTGTCCAAGGTACAGTCCATGGACATGTGAGTATCCCTTGCCTTGGGAGTACCTTTTGTGTTGAATGCCTGTGTAGCTCCTGAAGGCATGTCCCCCAACAACACTTGTGGATCCTGTGTGTGTACTCCAGTGTATCTGACGTTGTCTACGTGAACAGATTTAGCTGATCTAGGGGATGGGGTCTGTGCCCTGCGTGCCCTGACGTGCTGTCTGACGCTGCTTCTAGTGCAATAACCTGTATTTGAGTCCTGCTCAGAATAATCACTACCCCCTGAGACATCCAGTGGTGTAGATGGGGAAACAGAAGTAGCACCCTGTTCATGCGACTGTACTATTGCAGACGACACACTGCTTGCCAATGACTGCACTGTCCTGTGTAGACCTGCAAGATCGCCATGCATCCCTTCCATGAATGCCACCACCTGCCCCAACTTCCTATCATGGTCCTGGAAAGCATTTGTCATATTGGTCTGCCCCACACACAGCTGTCGCAGCAGATCAACGGCCTCAGCACACAGTGCATTTTGGCTCACCGTGGCAGGGGCAGCGGTGCCTGCACCGAACGCCACTCTGCTCCCCCTACTCCTCCGGCCACGAACAGTACATGGTGCAGTTGGCGGAAGTGTGGGCCCTGTGTGCTGTCTTCTGACAGAAGGTGATGAGTGCCCACTCCCAGTCTGTGACAACAGTGCAGGCTCACCAAGAGTGTCCGACGAGGAGGACGATGGTGTCTCCACATGCGAGTCCTCAGGGACGGTCCTGTCCCCCTCTCCGGCGCTGGCCTCCTCTGTGTCAGTCTGCGTGTGTGCGAAGTCTGAGCCGGACTCATTTCCTCGACTACTCTCCACCGTCTGTGGCTGAGTGTCCTCTGTCATAGCTGAAATGCACATAAAAGATGTGTGAGTCATGGGCAGACTGACGTACAGAAGGACCAGGATTGCCAAATTACATAGCTGACAAAGATTTTGTAGCCCTCATCCTGCACACGGCCCACCTCTACCAATCATCCTCACATTTCCTGCCATGGGGCCATGGACCACTAGGGGATGTGCTTCAACACTCAACTACTAAGCAAGTGGCGTGTCAACATGGCGGACCTGGATGTCAAATGAGAACCACCCAATGGGACCAAAATGGCATCACAGAGATACATACGCAACACGGAACTCAATACTGTGTCTGTGAACCAATACATGCATAGCACTCACAGGTTGCCTACACAGACAGTATGCTCACCGCTAGTTTGCTGTTGATCGGCACTCAGACGTTCGGCCAGTTCAGGATGCGTCACTGCAATGATACGGTGCATGAGAGGGGTCATGGAGCGTCGGGCCAGACGGGGCGTCCTTGGAATCATGCCCAGTGTTACTTCCGCTACATTCTTGCTCAGCCTGGAAATGTCGTCCCAGCGTTTGTGGCAGTGTGTATGTCGTCTGTTGCACACCCCCAATGCCCGTACTTCCCGTGCTATGCTCCTCCACAGGTCCTTGCGAAGGTGCAGCTTGACCTACCATGATGGGAGACAAAAGGGTTTAAGTCAGTGGACAGTTGGCCTGTCACACACATAGGGGCAAGACGTAACTGTCAGCAGCCATGCACAATCAGGAACATATGTCTAGCCCACACTACACAGCTAAGATAGAAATAGGCCTGATTATTTGGCCCCCTCATGCACACCAACATGTCCCACACTGCACTTACCACCCGTCCTGGTGCGCCGTAGAGGCGTCCATAGTTGCTGAGTACACCGTCCACGAGGACATCAAGCTCCGCGGCGGTGAAGGGTCGAGACCGGATCTCTTTGCCTCTCGACATGGCAAGATCACGGAGTATGGCACTAGAGCAGCAGTCGGTGGTCAGCTCAGCAGCAGCAGCAGGTCGAGGTGATGGTCACAGGCAGCAGTCGGTGGTCAGCTCAGCAGCAGCAGCAGGTCGAGGTGATGGTCACAGGCAGCAGTCGGTGGTCAGCTCAGCAGCAGCAGCAGGTCGAGGTGAGGGTCACAGGCAGCAGTCGGTGGTCAGCTCAGCAGCAGCCGCAGGTCGAGGTGATGGTCACAGGCAGCAGTCGGTGGTCAGCTCAGCAGCAGCAGCAGGTCGAGGTGATGGTCACAGGCAGCAGTCGGTGGTCAGCTCAGCAGCAGCAGCAGGTCGAGGTGAACAGGCAGCACTGGTCCCCAGGGTAGGAAGTGTCATTTTGGCCAACACACATATATAGGGCCCTCAGCACGTGTCAGTGGCATACGTCGCCAGCAATTGGTCAGCCCTGGAAGCGTGTTCGTGAAATGGGCCAATGACTGGCCCTGTTGTTGCGGTGCACTGCTTCCGCTACTTGCGATTGGCCATATGCGGCCAGCGTCCCTCTTCCCATTGGCTGCATGTGCAGGGACCGTCACGGGCACACATCGGCAACCGCACGTGCAAGCTTCAGGCACGGATGCTTCAGTTGCAACAATGTTCTATCACTGGCGCCTCCATGGCGGTGCACGTACTCAGCGGGGGAGGTGCAGGCCTATACACCCTGTAGATGTACTCAATGGACATGCCAGTTCATGACCCCCCTTACAGTCACATTGCATCATCCACCGTACACCGGCCGGAGCGGCCGGGCCTAGGACGGCCGTGCCCGGCCATGTACACAACCGCCGTGGCCGGCCATGTACACACCCGCCGTGCCCGGCCATGTACACAACCACCGTGCCCGGCCATGTCCACACCCGCCGTGGCCGGCCATGTCCACAACCGGCCTGCCCGGCCATGTACACAACCGCCGTGCCCGGCCATGTACACAACCACCGTGCCCGGCCATGTACACACCCGCCGTGCCCGGCCATGTACACAACCTCCGTGGCCGGCCATGTACACAACCGCCGTGCCCGGCCATGTACACACCCGCCGTGCCCGGCCATGTACACAACCACCGTACCCGGCCATGTACACAACCGCCGTGCCCGGCCATGTACACAACCACCGTGGCCGGCCATGTCCACAACCACCGTGCCAGGCCCGGCGGGTGTGGACATGGGCGGCCACGGTGGTTGTGGACATGGCCGGGCAGGCCGGTTGTGTACATGGCCGGGCACGGCGGGTGTGTACATGGCCGGGCACGGCAGCTGTGTACATGGCCGGGCACGGCGGTTGTGTACATGGCCGGGCACGGTGGTTGTGTACATGGCCGGGCACGGCGGGTGTGTACATGGCCGGGCACGGCGGTTGTGTACATGGCCGGGCACGGCGGGTGTGTACATGGCCGGGCACGGCGGTTGTGTACATGGCCGGCCACGGTGGTTGTGTACATGGCCGGCCACGGTGGTTGTGTACATGGCCGGGCACGGTGGTTGTGTACATGGCCGGCCACGGCGGTTGTGTACATGGCCGGGCAGGCCGGTTGTGGACATGGCCGGCCACGGCGGGTGTGGACATGGCCGGGCACGGTGGTTGTGTACATGGCCGGGCACGGCGGTTGTGTACATGGCCGGCCACGGCGGTTGTGTACATGTTATCTTGTCAGACGCTGCACCGTGATGTGTTGTGTGCAGTTGCGTCATGAGGGATGTGAGCGTGATAGGGAAAGGTCATATGTCATACAATATAGCATGTGTGTCCATACTATGCCCATCGGTCGGCACACAATGGGCAACAGATGTGCATTTGTACGTGTTGACGTCGGGTGTGACCCTACAGACGTTCTTACATCTTCACAACTACACAGTACATCACGGCTGTATGGCCAAATTATGTATCTGTTGTCAGTGTCTTTTTCTGGCGAGGTGACTACAGTGGTGGTGGTACACATGCATTCCGTGTATGTGTTTTGGACGTTGTGTCACCATGCATGTAATTACCGTATGCACAACATTATTGGTGTTGGCATTTGTGCTTGATGATATGGCGTGTGTATAATTATCGTTTGTGTGCATGCAGTTGCATGTGTGTCTGTGATGTGGCTACTAAACATTAGGGTGAAGACTGAAGTTTTGTCAGTAAGGTTCACATGTGATGGAGTTGTACACGTATGCGTCGTTTGTAAGTTGACCTAAGTTACATCTCTCTCCCACACAGGAGGGCTCCAAATGTGCATCGCCCATACACTGTGCTGGAGGATATGGTTGACGAGGAGGTGATTCGGAAATTCCGGCTGGATCGACGTCGGTTGCTGGAGCTTGTGGCTCAATTGTCTCCTCATCTGCAGCCACGTAGGACGTATCCTGGGTCGATTACACCCACTGCAAAGGTCATGGCGGTACTACATTTCTTTGCTACTGGCACATTTCAGTACACAGTTGGACATGCCGGCGGGATGTCTCAGGCCATGTTCAGCACGGTTCTTCGGGATGTCTTAACAGCTATGATGCTGTACAAGAATGACTACATACATTTCCCACGGCCGGAAGAGTTGGCAGCAGTCAAAGCTGACTTCTATGCACTGGGCCACATACCTCACGTTGTGGGTTCAATTGATGGCACACACATCGCTATCATTCCACCACGGGCACGGGAGCAAGTTTTCAGGAATCGCAAACACTTCCATTCACTGAACGTGCAGGTGGTGTGCCTGGCAAACAACATCATCTCCCATGTGTGTGCAAGATTTCCTGGCTCCGCACATGACGCCCACATCATGCGGAGCAGCATTGTCCCACGACTCATGGCAAATCTGCGACCCGGTCAAGCGTGGCTTGTTGGTGAGTGTGCAGTGGGGACTCTTGTGATCTCTGTGTTGCATGGGGTACCCACCATATCTTGTTGTGATGTTTGTGTCTGTCATCCCCCTACATAGGCGACTCGGCGTACCCAAACCGGCCCTGGCTCCTCAGTCCCCTACGTAATCCTACAACAGCGGGTGAAATGCGGTACAATGATGCACATGGAAGGACACGGAGAGTCATCGAACGTACCTTTGGACTGCTAAAGT
This sequence comes from Lissotriton helveticus, assembly GCF_964261635.1. Lineage (NCBI taxonomy): Eukaryota > Metazoa > Chordata > Amphibia > Caudata > Salamandridae > Lissotriton > Lissotriton helveticus. Next base: position 1,731,575,444 of record NC_136059.1, on the reverse strand, counting down.
CTAGGTTTCGGTGCCTCGATAAGACCGGAGGGGCCCTGCCTTACTCACCAGGAAAAGTATGCAGGATCGTGATTGCCTGCTGCATGATCCACAACCTGGCAGTACGCAATGACATTGAACTGCTGTTGGACCCTGAAGACGAAGAAGTTCCTCGGCCTCCCATCCCACCCATGTCGACTGATGAGGATAGTGGTGAGGAGGAAGGTGTGGACCAGAGGCGCCAGCTCATAGATCGCTACTTCCCTTGAATGTGAGTAACTACCTCTAGTGGCGGTTGACAATGCCTCATGTATGTTTGCTGGTGTTGTGTGGATGTGGGGTTCATCAGCTGGGTGTTGTTTGTGATGGTTGCATATGTGTGTCTTCATGTCTTTGGACATACAAGTCTCCATGATGTGTGTGCTCTCATCCCATGCTTTTGTGATGGTTGTCGTTTGTGTAATGTTGCTGTGCATTGTGTTGTGATGTGTGTGAATCTGTTTCCTGACGTGTGTTTGCTGTCTCTGATTTTCCCTAGGTCACTCCCGCAGCGCCATGATCATGTACGACTATGATCCCTGAACCTGTTTACGTCTGTTTCTGAAGGCAATCATGTGAATAAACATGGAGGCAAAACATCATTGTGTGTGTAAGTGCAATTTATTTACAGGTTGTGCTTTTGTGCTGGTGAATATTTACAAGTAAGTGGGGTGGAGGGAGTTGGAGTTGAAGGTAATGGCAGATGAAATGTCCGTGCTGACACCACATTGGGGGGTGTCAGGGTAGTCCAGCAGACCAGTGGGAATGATTGTCTGTGAGACAGGATACTTAGCAGGGTGAATGTCTGGCACAGGCAGTGACATTGTCATTGGCGTCCCCTCTTGGAGCGTGTGGATGGCGCTCCAACACTGCTCTCAGCCACTTCCTGCCTCGGCCGGCCCCTCCGTCTCTGAGGTGGAACAGAGTCAGCTGGGAGGGCAGGTTGTTGATGGGCCACATCCGTCGCCAGGGGCACAGGTGGTGGTGGCGGCGGTGGAGGCGGAGGTGACGGTGGCGGTGGAGGCGGAGGTGACGGTGGCGGTGGCGCTACGACAATTGGTGGAGGGGGGGGGTTGTTCCGGCCAACCCATTCCCTCCACATCGTTGCCTGCTGGCCCATGATGTGCACCATCTGGCCAAGGAAGCCAGAGATTTCGCGCAGGATGTTGGTGTTGTCCACTGAGTCCTGGTGTGCACGATCAGCGTTTGCCTGGGACCGGTCGTATGACGCCTGACACCTGGCAAGGGCTTGTAGGGACTCTGCCACTGGATGGGGTAGCTGTCCTTCGTCTGCACGGCGGTGTGTGGCTCGCCTGATTGGCTGATGTCCCGTTGCCTGTGTTTGTGGCCCACTCACCCTGCTTGTGTGTGAGGCCGATGGACCAGCGTCGTGCGCTGGGTTATGCTGGGTGGCACAGGCAGGAGTCGTGGTACTGGTGTTACTGGTGGTACTGGTGGTACTGGTGGTACTGGTGGTACTGGTGGTGGTGGGGACTGTGCAGATCACAGAGACAGGTGTCGCTGGAGTCACACATGCGACGTTGGTCGGTCCCGGGAGTCCCTGTGAGCCAGATGGCCCTGGCTGCGTGCTTGGTCCCGCTCCATCCTCCGCACCGGAGCTGCCTGTGTCCTCGTCACCAGAGAGTCCTGTATGTGTGGGAGGCGAGGCTGGCGGCCGGGTACTGGTTTCCCCAGTCAGTTGACGATCACCTGAGGGACAAGATAGAGCTGGTCAGTAATGTGGACATTACATGGTCATATAGATTTGTAGACATTTCTGTTTCCTGTCGCACACACCCCACCCTCCACCACCACCACCCTCCCCGTGAACATGGGGGCCTGTTGGGAGTTGTAGTTTGGGCCTCTCACACACCCCATCCTCCACCACCACCACCCTCCCCGTGTACATGGGGGCCTGTTGGGAGTTGTAGTTTGGGCCTCTCACACACCCCACCCTCCACCACCACCACCCTCCCCGTGTACATGGGGGCCTGTTGGGAGTTGTAGTTTGGGCCTCTCACACACCCCACCCTCCACCACCACCACCCTCCCCGTGTACATGGGGGCCTGTTGGGAGTTGTAGTTTGGGCCTCTCACACACCCCACCCTCCACCACCACCACCCTCCCCGTGTACATGGGGGCCTGTTGGGAGTTGTAGTTTGGGCCTCTCACACACCCCACCCTCCACCACCACCACCCTCCCCGTGTACATGGGGGCCTGTTGGGAGTTGTAGTTTGGGCCTCTCACACACCCCACCCTCCACCACCACCACCCTCCCCGTGTACATGGGGGCCTGTTGGGAGTTGTAGTTTGGGCCTCTCACACACCCCACCCTCCACCACCACCACCCTCCCCGTGTACATGGGGGCCTGTTGGGAGTTGTAGTTTGGGCCTCTCACACACCCCACCCTCCACCACCACCACCCTCCCCGTGAACATGGGGGCCTGTTGGGAGCCATGTACATGTTTGTGAGTTGGTGTCCAACGTGCATGGGTTGGGGCGTAGGAGATGTTTCTTCTCAGTTGTGTGAGCCTGACCATGTCGTGCTGATCGTGGTGCTTGGTTTGTACTCACCAGTCTCTTCTCCTTCGTCAAGTCCGTCTAGGCTCTCTGGGTGTAGTATCACCAGCACCTTCTCCTCCCAATCGGTGTAGGGTATGGGCTCCGGGGGTGTGCCACCGCCAGTATGATTGGCTCTAGCAAAGTTTTTAGCTCGGATGCCCTTCACCCTGGTCTTCAGGTCATGCCACCGCCTCTGAATGTCATGCTTCGTCCTCGGCACAGTCCCCGACGCATTCACCCGAGTGACGATCCTGTCCCACATGTGGTTCTTTTGCGCCACGGACGTCTGCTGGACTTGGGCCCCGAAGATGTGGGGCTCAACACGGATTATTTCATCTACCATTACCCTCAACTCTGTCTCCGTGAATTTAGGTTTTTTTTTGGGTGCCATGGTGTGTGGTGCTCAGTGTGTGAGTTGAGTGAGTTGGGGGGTGCAGGTGTGTGGTGTGTGATGTGTAGGATTTGTGTGGTGGGTGTTTGTGTGGTGGGTGTGGTAGGGTGGTGGTTGTGTGTCTTCTATGTGAGTTAGCAGTATCTCGAATAGGGCCTCTTGCTAGCAGCAATGCTGTGATGCAAAGGATTGTGGTAGTGTGTGGGTGTCATTTTATAGTCGTGTCTCAATGGTTGTTGGCAGTCAGGTGGTAGGTGGGCGTGTTGACTAGTGTGCATTATTGGATACTTGGGACGTGTCATGATGGCTTGTGCTTGGTGTTGGTGTATGGGGGGGGCGTTGTCAATGTTTGTATGTTTGCTTTGGACTTGCGGTACACTTTCTAACATTTGTTTGCCGCTAGGGATGTTGTGCATGTTGGCCTTCCGCAGTGATGCTGTGGTTATCGTTGCATTCTTTCCGCCGCGGACGTGGATGGCTGTGCGTTCCGTGGTACGGGCGGATTTATCCTAATTGCGGCCACGGAGTATTCACAGGTATGGCGGTACATGTGTTATTTTCCGCTGTCATTTCCGTCCGCGGCAGTGGTTGTTCATTGGACTCCGTCCACCGCGGACGGAGTTGGATGTGTTCCGTCCACCGCGGACGGTGTTGGTTATGATCCGTCCGCCGCGGTCGGAGTTTCGTGACATGATTATCCTAATCCCAACCGCGGAATCTCCGCGGCGCAGCCGGGAGTAAAATTTCCCCCACCATGGCGGACAGTACCCATTTCCGTCCGCCATCCTAATCGACCCCTTAGTTAGTGAACAGACGTGGTTTGTACTACATAAAAACGAAGGTTGAATTTTACGCATTTGTGGTATAAGACAGGATTTCAAAGTACACCAGGAAGCTTGTAGCACAAGAAATATGTTATAGAAGGATTTAGTGCACTTCATTGGTAAGGTGACCATATAATACAGTGTCATTGGGATACCACTGAAATAGGACTGGATTAGAGTGTCTGAGTTAGGAGAGGGAGGCATGTTTTACTCTTGAGAGATACAGTACATGTAGGGATGGAGCAGGATGTAATACTACTGATGCTAGTTAAGGGATGCTGAGATGGTAGGCTGAGGAGGATTACTCTGTTGTGGTACGGAAGGGTATAATGTTAGTCCACAATATCAGTAGAGAAATGGCTATATTAAAATACTGGGGTGTAGGAGAGGGATGTATGTCTTGCATTATACTAATTTAGCAGTTTAAGGGCTAGACTGGAATGCTGATGTACAAGAGAGGGAGGTCTTTAGTATTTCACTTCTTCAGAAGAGTAAGGGATGGATTACAAAGCACAGGTAAAGGCGAGAGGGCTCGTTGAACAATTCTTTGGTTTTGTAGAGATATGAATGGATCATCATGCTAGAGAAGGTTGTAGACTATGTATCACTGTTCAAGGTTTTGACAGCTGGATCGGGTGCTGGGGTGTAGACGTCTAGACAGAGGTCTCAGCAATACAACCTGAACATAAAATAGGTACACCTTACCGGCTGGCCCCTGTCGCCCTGCTCCCCCTTCACGCCAGGCACACCCTAAAACAGAAACATTAATTATCACAGGGGGGTAGGAGGGGCAATAAGGCAGTAGATACTGAGGGAAAAGAGACAGAGAGTGAGGAGCACATGAGAGAGAAGCAGTGAGTGAATGTCAGGGAGCCAGATTGGGCTGAAAAAGCGAGTGGGCAGAACAATAAAGAGAGATTATTGAACAAGACGGAAATTCAAGCAGAGGATTGGAAGGGGCAAAGAGCGTGCAGAAGCAAAACAGAATGTGAAAATGAAGGCAGATAGTGTGTTGACAAGAGAAACAGTAAGAGTGAGGCCTGGAAAAATAGCAATTGGGAAATGATAGTGAGAAAGGTTGAAAACAGTACAGAAAGTGCAAACAAAACAGGAAGGAAGGGAAAAATCAGTAAACAGTGACAGAAAATTAAAAAGGAAGACTGCCAAAGACACTGGTCTAGAGAGATTACTCGAGGGAGGGAAACAAGATGAATGAGATACTAAATTAAAAAAAATTAAAAAGGAAGACTGCCAAAGACACTGGTCTAGAGAGATTACTCGAGGGAGGGAAACAAGATGAATGAGATACTTATAGGAAATTTAAGCAGGGGAAAGAAAAATGAAGGAAAGGAAGAACCTAGCTACACGTGGAACAATTACCTCTCTGGTGATTCCTGTAGGCTTAGTCCTTGCACTTATTTCTTCACATCTGATTAGGAATTACTTGCATTTTGAGGTGGGAGAGGAAACAAGCTTCTCTGAATGAATCATGTCACTTTAAAACATGCCTGAAACCCCAGTAGGGTTATCCCTAGGTGCTCCTGAGCTCTAACGAGGCAATTCCACTCGGTTCCTACATCTTTTTCTGATATGCTTATATTTCAAGGGGATGGCTTGGTGGGTATAGTGACGGTTGAAACAAGAGCCAAGTGTACCTGAATCACTCTGAAGAATTTTTTTTCCTTTGCTGCACCCTTTGTTTCCATATTCCTAATTGGCTGAGAATATTGCTAAAGTAAATTGGTTGCACAGACGCTTCTGCCCAAATGTTACATGTTTCTGGTAGATGCACCAAGAGACAAATAAAAAGAATGAGGAGAGGTACGTGCTGCTGTAATACAACTTTCTGTAATGGTTATGTATCTAAGGAAGGCCGCTGATCATTAATATTCTCTGGTGGAATGAGAATAAAGGGGCATATTACCAAGCAGGGCGATAGGCAATTATCGCCGCTTTAGCGGAGGCAATAATTCTATTGCTCTATTAGCAAGCTGTCGCTAACAGCAGTTAGCGACAGCTTTAGACGATAGCGAGTGGTTTGGGTCCCGCTTTGTATGTCAGCGATATTTATCGCTAATGACATGCAAAGTGGGCGTACCCAACCTGTTAGCGACTGAAAGCAGTCGCCAACGTCGCTATCGCCTATTAGCAAGGCAGGGGTAGCGATGGAAATATTCCCGCTATCGCCAAAAACTAACGCCTGCTCTGACCAGTTCTAAGCCATGTTATCCAATGGGAGGTGGATAACATGGCTAAGAGCATTTTGTCGCTAATGCGTGAATATCGCTGTATTCTCAGCGATATTCACGCTATCGCCGGAAAATTTATCGCTTTGGAGATAAACGTTGCTAATAGCACGTTATCTCAGCGATAACTTCCGGCGATGCTTAGCGATAAAAAATAATTGTTGCTAAGCCTAGTTACCGATCGCTAATCGTTGGTAATATGCCCCAAAGTCTTTGATGGACCAGAGCACCATAATTTCATAAGACCATTGTAGGAGAGTAGGGTCTGCAATCCTATGATCACCCAGATTTTTGCTTTTTGCTGCACTGGTTTACGACTTTCCCTGGCTGTGGGCCTGCTAATCAGACCCACAGCCTAGCTGTTCTCTCTATCCAAATTGTACTCAGGTACTGAATTGGCACTGGGCCCTCTCCAAGTCCCTGTACCCAGGGCTGAGGTGTACCCAGAAGTCTCCCAGGGGCTGAAGCATGTATTATGCCACCCCTGGATTGACTAACTAAAACTGACACAACTGGCTGCACGACAGCTGGGGCAAGGTGGTGTACTCACCCTTTGCTTTAGATATAGTATACCTATATCTAACCCTAAAATGGACACACAGATCTCCTATCAGTCACTCCTATGGCAGGCCTTAACAATCCTGAAGGCAGAGTGCTTGGAATCGTGTGAGATGGTGCTCTGGCATGAGCTGAGCCTGTCTGCGGCTTTCGGGATCTATCCCTTAGCCGTTTCCATGATATCGCATACCATATACTCTTAAGTGCATTATAATCCTCGCGGTTATGTGCCAACTCTGGTATCGCTTTATCAAAACATGTCGAGTAAGGTGTCATACGAATTGGAATACTAACCCCTCGCCAATTCTGGCGACGGGGTTAGCATTCCACCCTTCTAGAGGGACACGACATGCCTGTAACCTATAACCCGGTTAAAAGTCAGACAGAGCCTTAGCATCCACAAAATGGATGCTGCCACCGAGACACAAGTCTGCCCTCCTGCTGCTGGGAGTCCTCCCAGAGCAGGAGATAAGGACAAAGGGTTTCCTGCCAGGGGCGGTGCCAGCACCGTCCCAGACAGGGTTTTGGGTATTGTAGGTAGGCAGGGCTTTAGAGGAAGGTGACTGCACGTGGCACCCCGGTGCTCACTGTGCATAGGCTGGCTGGAACCAGTTCCAGGGTCACTCCAGACCCTGTGCTGGGGAAAAGCCCGCCAAGGAAGTGGGTGTAACCACCCCCCTCCTGGTCCCACCCATAGGGCAGGACCTAGTCGCGTGCCAGCCCCTTTTTCCCAGATAAAGGTAGAGACTGGCCCCCTTCCAAATCAGATCATCTTTGGAATCAAGATACCACTTTCCACGAAAGGACTTCACGATTTCTTCCTCAAGATTCTCCCTTGTGGCTAAGGAGTAGTCACCCTGCATCCGCAGGCACCATCTAAGAACACTGCGGTCTGCTGCACGTCCTTCCTCCGGAATCCGACTGCCCAGCTCGACGAGACCCGGCTTCCCTGGCACCTCTGACCTCTACCCACCTCTACAGCCCAGCTGAGAACCGTGGGTGCGACGAGACCTCGAGGGACCGGCCATCGCCAAGACTGCACGACTTCTGCACAGCAAGCCCACCGAGTAATTTCCTGGTGAGTGCTTTGGGGTCCGAGAAGCCCCCACCCTGAGCAGCTCCAGCACCGAAGAGCAGCCCCCCAGCATCTCCACGATCTGCGTGGGGCCCTTCTGCTTTTTACTGCTCACCGCGTTGTTTGGCTACTAGCCCGCTGGCTTGTGGCCTTCCTGACGACGCCCGACGACATTTCTGCTGCTGGTCTGGTTGCTCCAGACTGGCCCTTGCTCCCTTCCAGAAGAGGAGCACCCCGGACCCTCCTGGTCCACTCAAGACGCCATTTTGAGTCCACCGCGTGGGCTTGAATTAGCCAAGGCTTGTTGCCCAATCCTGGGTAACTTCGACGCCAACGACTTCATCCTTCGTGGGACAGCTCGCACCTCCATCCTGGTCGCCGACAACGCCTCCTGGTCCGAGAGACTGCAGAGCCCAGCAGCGCCCACTCACCTGACTGCGGTGACTTCGCCCGGTGCCATCCTGGTGCCCACTTAATCACTGGCTAGTGATTCAAGAACTTGGTCCCCTCTGCTTTCAGGTTTTCTTCTTCCTTGATCCAGGCTTGGATCCATCGAACTTTCCTTCACTGGTCGCCTGCCAGCAACTTCTTCCTTCCAGGCTCCCGGTCCGGCAACGAGATCCCCGACGTCTTTTCAGACCTATGCAGCTGCAGCCCCTGGGCTAGGTAACTTCGGCACTCCGGTGTCCCAGCATAGCCTCACTATCCAAGGGTCAGGATCCACTGTCATTTTCTTCCTACCAGGTCGGGTTCGCCCGTGAACACTAACTTTGTGAATTCTAGCTTCCATAGACTTTGTCCCGCATCCCGCGTGAGAGTGCACACTCTGCACCCGAGTCCCCTGGGCCTCCTAGTAGTAATCTAACGATTCCCTAGTCCAGTCCTAGCGATTCCAAAGCCTATTAGAACTGTTACTTACCTGCTAGTAATTCGCATTCCACTTTTAGCGTATATGGTTTTTCGTGCCCCTCGGGCATTTGTGTAACGTGCTAACTTAAAAGTATTTTCGTAAGAGTTTTGTTGTGTGCTTAGCACCCTGTCCTCATAAAGAGTACAGGGTTGTTGTGATTCTAATAAATACATTGTTTATTTTCATAACACTTGTGTGGTGTCCTTTCACTGGGTGTTCAAGGGGTAATGTGATGGTAAAACAGCTGGCTTAACACGCCCTCTAGAGTCTTAGCCTTAGACTGCTCGTATCCATGCTACTAGGATAGCTGGTCTATAAGGTTGACTTACAACCAATCATCAATAAGGGTTGTTTGGACTGATATATAGTGATCACTAGAATAGTGAGCACTGCACATCAGGCCAACTTCTCACATTGGTGAGCAGCGGTTGGGATTTGAGCTTGCTGTTGTTTTACCACACATGCCCTAAGAATATCTTGTGAAAGATCACATAAGTACTAAAGGTACATATAACTTAGCTTAGAATACTCTGAGTTCTACTGAACCAGCTGTTGTAGCTCCTAGGGCCTAGCACACCCTAAACTACAACTCTAGCAAGGGATCAGTAGGCAAACATATAGTGTAGGTAAGTGCACCACTTACACCTCACTAGAAAAGCATGTCGACTCAGGGGGACTCTACTGAGACTCCCCTGGTCAGTGTTGACCCTCCACAGGTCACCTCAAGATATGCAGCTCTCAATTTTCAGGAGATGAGGCAACTCTGTGTCTCCAGGAAACTGAAGCAGGGGTCTAACCCCACCCTTCCCTTTCTGATAGGTCTCTTAGAGACATATGATGCCAGAAAGCTCTCTCAGTTACATGAGAGCATGCCAGCCTTAGAGGGAACCTCTGGGGATCCAGACCTCCCCAACACTGATTCAGCAGTTGAGGAGGAGGATGAGGAGGTACTCTCTGGGGATGAGGTAGACAAGGGTCTTGAGGTAGTCAGAAGGCTAACTAGGACCAACTTAGACTTACTTGGGCTAGGATCTGGGGGCCCCCCAGTACTAACCCGAAGTGGGCCTAACCTTGGAGTTAGGAGAGATAGATCTCTTTCTAGGGACTCCAATAGATCTCTGCACTCTAATGCCTCTTCTCAGGGGAGAAGGAATCCTCCACAGAGGAGATTTACTTCCCCTCAGAGAAGGGAGCATGAGGCTAGGATGAGACAAGCTGAACTGAGGATTGAAAGGGAAGAAATTGCCCTGGCCAAAGAGAAGCTTGCCCTGGCAAGAGAGCAGCAGATGAGTGGGCTAGCTCCCACTGGTGGCAGCAATCTCCCAAGAGATAGAGAGAAGGGTTTAGATACTAAACACCTGACTAAAATAGTGCCCCCCTTTAAGCAAGGGGATGACATCCAGAAATGGATGGCTGCTCTGGAGAGGGCCTGCACTGTGCAGAACATTCCCCAGAGTCAGTGGGCAGCTATACTGTGGCTCTCCTTTGATGGTAAAGGTAGAGATAAGCTCCTCACTACAAGGGTGGAGGATGCTAACAATTACCAGGTCCTGAAGAATACACTGGTTGATGGGTTTGGTTTAACCACTGAGCAGTACAGGTTGCTGTTCAGAGACACCCAGAAAACTCAGTCTCAGGACTGGTCTGATTTTGTGGATTGTGCCACTAAGGCTTTGGAGGGCTGGTTGCTGGGTAGCAAGGTTACAGATTACACAGGATTGTATAATCTAATGATGAGAGAACAAATTTTAAACAATTGTCAGAACCAGTTGCTGCACCAGCACCTTGTTGATTCAGATCTGACCTCTCCCCAAGAATTGGGAAAGAAGGCAGACAAATGGGTCAGGACAAGGATCAAGCAGAACCAGAACCAGAACCAGGGTGGTCAGAAGAAAGCAGACCAGAAGGGTAATGTTAAGAATGAGCAAAATGACCAGAAGTCTTCACCAGGTCCCCAACAAACCAAAGAGGGTGGGGGTCAGGCTTCCCAGAAGAAGAAGACTCAAGAAGGCCAGTCAAAAAGGTGGTGCCAGTACTGCAAAAGTAAATCTCACTGGTTTAGTGAGTGCACCAAAAGAGGAGGAGGACAAACTCCTACCACTACAGCTCCTAAAGCAACTGCACCCCCTAGTACAGTCAGTAGTGGTAGTGTCACTCCCAAGGCATTAGTTGGGTTAACCTTGGGTACTGAGGGGTCTGACAACTTAGTTGGCACACTCACTCAGGCTGTCCTTGTCTGTACAGGGGATATGGATATGTCCCCTGAAATAAGTCCCAATACTTTGGGCAAATACAGGCAGACACCTTTGATTAATGGCAAAATGGCTCAGGCCTATAGGGACACTTGTGCCAGTGTCACCATGGTGACACCTAACTTTGTGGACCCTGGACAGATCATGCCAGGTACTGATTTCCTGGTGACCAATGCCAGCAATGTCACTACTAGTCATAGTGTGGCAATTGTAGCTTTCTCCTGGGGTGGAGTGAAGGGACAAAAGAAAGTTGTAGTCAGTTCAGACCTCCCAGTTGATTGTTTGTTGGGCAATGATTTGGAGTCATCACAATGGTCAGAAGTGGAGCAGAGGACTCACATGGAGATGTTAGGCTTGCCAGCACATGTGCTTGCTGTGACTAGGTCACAGGCCAGAAGATGCCCCACTGAACAGGTACTGGATCCTGAAATTATGGACCAGACACCTCCCAAGAAGAAGAGCAGTAAGGGTAAGGCTTTGCCTTCCCCCTTGCCCCAGGTTGAGGATCAAGTCTCTGAGGAGGCTGATCTAGAAGAGCTGAGGGAAACTGAGCCTAAAGAGCTTGAACTTGATCAAGTTGAGTTTCTGGGCTCAGGGGGACCCTCCAGAGCAGACCTGGGGAAGGAACAGTTGAGCTGCCCTTCCCTTGAACCCCTCAGACAGCAGGCTGCTGCTGAGGCTGCAGGGAATGCCACAGGTGCCCACAGGGTATACTGGGAAGATGGACTCCTGTACTCTGAGTCAAGAGACCCCAAGCCTGGTGCAACCAGGAGGCTGGTCATCCCCTTGTCTCTGAGAGGTTTCCTTCTCACCTTGGCCCATGAGATTCCCCTTGCAGGTCATTTAGGTCAGACAAAGACTTGGGACAGGCTTGTCTCACACTTTCACTGGCCCCATATGAATGAGAATACCAAGGAGTTTTGTCGCTCATGTGTCACTTGCCAAGCCAGTGGTAAGTCAGGTGGCACAACAAAGGCCCCCCTCATACCACTACCTGTGGTGGGGGTTCCCTTTGAAAGAGTGGGGATTGACATTGTTGGTCCAATGGAACCCCAGACAGCATCAGGACACAAGTTTATACTGGTGGTGGTGGACCATGCCACCAGGTATCCTGAGGCTATTCCCCTTAGGACCACTACAGCCCCTGTAGTGGCAAGAGCCCTAGTTGGAGTGTTCTCCAGAGTGGGTTTCCCTAAGGAGGTCGTTTCTGACAGAGGTACAAACTTCATGTCAGGATATCTGACTGCCATGTGGAAAGAGTGTGGTGTGAACTACAAGTTCACCACACCCTATCATCCACAATGCAATGGGCTTGTTGAGAGATTCAACAGGACCCTGAAAGGGATGATTCATGGACTACCTGAACCTCTTAGGAGAAGATGGGATGTCCTGATCCCCTGCCTCTTGTTTGCTTACAGAGAGGTCCCACAGAAGGGGGTTGGCTACAGCCCTTTTGAGCTTCTGTATGGGCATCCTGTAAGGGGACCCCTGTGTTTGGTGAAGGAAGGATGGGAGAGACCTCTCAAAAAGCCTGCAACCAACATAGTGGACTATGTACTTGGTCTCCGCTCCAGGATGGCTGAGTATATGGAAAAGGCATCTAAAAACCTTGAGGCCAGCCAGGAACTTCAAAAAGCTTGGCATGACCAAAAGGCTGTACTGACTGTGTACCAGCCAGGACAGAAGGTGTGGGTGCTGGAGCCAGTGGCCCCAGCAGCTCTGAAAGACAAATGGTCTGGGCCCCACACCATCATTGAGCAAAAGGGAGAGGTTACCTACTTGGTGGACCTTGGAACTCCCAGGAGCCCTCTCAGAGTGCTCCATGTTAACAGGCTCAAGGCATATGTTGACAGGAAGGACATGAGCTTGCTCATGGCCACAGATGAGGGACAGGAGGAAGAGAGTGACCCTCTCCCAGACCTGCTCACTCAGAATCCTGATGATGGGTCAGTTGATGGTGTTGTCTTTTGTGGCAGCCTCACTGAACATCAGCAACAGGATTGCAGGCAAGTTCTGCAATCCTTTCGACATATGTTCTCTCTGACACCCAGCCAAACTGATTGGTGTACCCATGATGTTGACACTGGAGACAGTCTGCCTGTCAAGAGTAAAATCTACAGGCAGCCTGATCATGTTAGAGACTGCATCAAAACTGAAGTGCAGAAAATGTTGGAACTGGGAGTCATTGAGCCCTCAGATAGCCCTTCTAATTTCTAATTTAAAATGCTTGTAAAGCGCAGCATACACCTTGCGGTTTCTTGGCGCTGAAGGTTCAGTGGCTGAGGGGAGGGAAGACCGGGGAGAAAATTTAGGCGGGGAAAGCCTGGCTAAATAGGAAAGTTTTCAAGTCTCCACGGAAAGAAAGGTACTGAGTTGCGGAACGGAGGTTATCAGGGAGAGAGTTCCAAAAGGAAGGGGCCAGAGTAGAGAAATTGGATCCACCCCATTTTTTGCGCGAGAAACGGGGGATCAGGAGAAGGGACTTGGAGGAGGACCGGAGGTTTCTTGCAGGGACGTAGGGTTTGATAAGTGAAGTGATGAAAGCAGGGGCAGTGCCCTGACGGGCCTGGAAAACCATGCACCCGATTTTGAAGAGAGAACGTTGTTTCACGGGGAGCCAGTGGAGTTTCTTTAGGAGGGGGGTGGAGTGGTGATAACGTGGGAGGCCAAATATCAGTCTGGCCGCCTGGTTCTGGATGGCTTGGAGTCTACGCAAACTATAGGCAGGGATGCCATGGAAAAGGGCGTTGGCGTAGTCCAAACGCGAGATTACCAGGGCGGCCATGATGGTCTTGAGGGCCTGAGGGGTGAAGAAGCGGGAGACAGAGCGGATGGTTCGAAGAGTGAGGAAACAGGAGGAGACCACGGAGCTGATGTGTGAGTGAAGAGTGAGCTGATTGTTCATTTTTACACCCAGTGTTTTGACAGTGGTGGAGGGGGAGGGTGCAGGGCCGAGAGAGGGGGGCCAGAAAAGAGAGTTCCAGGGACTGGACGAACCACCAGTGAGAACCAGCTCAGTTTTATCAGGGTTCAGTTTAAGGTGGTTGTGATTCATCCAGTCCCTGATGAATGTCATAGTAGACTGGAAATTGGAGACCGAGAGAGAAGAGGGGGACAGATCAAAGATGAGCTGGAGGTCATCCGCGTAGTTGAAGACGGTGACCTCCAGCTGCTGGAGAGCAAAGATGAGAGGAAAGATATAGAGATTGAAGAGAAGGGGGGAGAGGGAGGAACCCTGGGGAACACCGCAAGTGACAGGGAGGGGAGTGGAGGTGAAGTCGCCTAGACGGACCGCCTGGGTGCGGTCCCTCAGAAAGGAGGAGAGCCAGACAAGGGCTGATCCCCCGATGCCAGCCGCCTTGACACGGGTGAGTAGGATGGTATGGTCCACCGTGTCAAAGGCGGCGGAAAGATCGAGGAGGACCAGTGCCTGGTGGTTGTTGTCATCCATGCCCTTTCTGAGGTTGTCTAGGACGGCGACTACGACCGATTCTGTTGAGTGCCTGGGGCGGAATCCTGCCTGACGAGAAGCCAGCCCCCCATTAGCCTCAATGTGGGTGCTCAGAGCCGCGGTAACATGGCGTTCCATCACCTTGCCCAGAAAGGGCAGCAGGGAGATGGGGCGAAAGTTGGACGAGATAGAAGGGTCCGAGCCGGGTTTCTTCAGCAGGGGTACGATGGTGGCTGCTTTTAGTACCGGGGGCACCACACCCTGTGCCAAGGCGCTGTTGAGGAAGGCAATCGGGGGATCAGGGCAGCTAGAATAGATTTGCTGTAGGATGCGAGCGGGGCAGACATCCGCCGGGGACCCAGATTTAACTTTGGGGAGAATCGACAGAAAGGATTCCTGAGTGAGGGGAGGGATAACAGTGAAATGATTTTGTACTGGGGGGGGGGAGGGATCGACGAAGGTAGGCGAGGGTGAAGGGATATTGGCTTTGATATTGGTGATCTTATCCACGAAGTAGTTGTTTAATTGGTCGCAGAGAAGCTGGGAGGGAGGGATTTGGGGCGAGGCTCGATCTGAGAACGCCAGGTCGTTTACGATGTCAAAAATAGCCCTGGGTTTGTTGGCGGCCGACATTATTCTCGTAGAGAAGTAGTCGGTCTTTGCAGCTAGGATTGCTGATTTGTAATCAGCCAACAGTGTCAGAAAGTGGGTTTTTAATAACGGGCAGTAGTTCTTCCTCCACTGCCTCTCCGCCCTCCGAACGCTCAGCTTAAGTTCTTTTAGATGGTCGTTAAACCATCGGTTAGAGTCCTTAAGCCGGCGGATGGAGATGCGTCGTAAGGGGGCCTCTGAGTCACAGGCTCCAGCCAGCCAGGTGTTAATGGCCTTGGCCTGTGAGGCCGATGATAAGCCAGAGAGGGGGGGGATGGAATTGTGAAGCAGGGAGGTCAGGGAGGGGAGATCCAACCTGTTCCAGTTCCGCGCCCAGGTGTTTTTGGCAAGCGGGGTTTTGGGGGATGAGTTGTGGGGGATGGAGAAAGAGATGAGGGCGTGATCGGACCAAGGGCAAGGGGAGACCGCCACCGAAGCCAGTGGGAGGTTAAGAGCCCAGACCTGATCAAGTGTGTGCCCGTGAGAATGAGTGGGGACAGAAATGTGTGGGACAAAGTTGAGGGAAGACAGAGATTCGGTAAATTCTTTTGAGGCGGAGCACTCGTGTGGGTCTGAGGGCCAGTAATTAAAATCCCCCAGCACCAAAACCGAGGCAAAGTTGACCGCCAGATTTGCCAGCAGGTCTTGGAAGGCAGGTAGAAATGAAGGCGAGGGCTGAGGGGGGCGGTACATGAGGAGACAAGTGATGGGAGGGGCGGTCTGGAGGGAACGGGCCACCAGGAAGTCGACAGGGGCCATAGGGGGAGAGGGAAGTAACTGGAAGTGCAGATCTGACCTAGTAATTAGTGCGACCCCACCGCCCGCCCTGCCGGCCGGTCGATCGGCACGTAGGGCCACGTAAGACGGTGGAAGGGTGGCCAGGAGAGCGGGAAGGGAGGTATCGCAATACCAGGTCTCGGTCAAGAGCAGTAGGTCAGGTTTCTCGGTATCGAGTAGGACGAACAGCTCGTGGTGATGCTTGACCGCCGACCTGGTATTGAGTAGAATAACGGACAGAGCTGGGGTGGAGGGGGGTGGGTCAGGGCAGGGGAGGCAGGGTGGCAGGGGAAATTGCGGCGCAATTGGGCCCTTGGGCTAGCCCAGTAGTTCTAGTGCCAAAGCCTCACACCCAGGGTGGTAAGAGAGAGATGAGGTTTTGCGTAGACTACAGAGGCCTCAATGCAGTCACTAAGACGGATGCCCACCCAATACCAAGAGCAGATGAGCTTATAGATAGATTGGCTTCTGCCAACTTCTTAAGCACATTTGATTTGACAGCTGGGTATTGGCAAATCAGGTTAGCTGAGGAAGCCAAACCTAAGACAGCATTTTCTACCCCTGGAGGGCATTATCAATTTGTGGTAATGCCCTTTGGACTGAAAAATGCACCTGCCACCTTCCAAAGGTTGGTGAATCAAGTCCTCACTGGGCTGGATGACTTCTGTGCAGCTTATCTTGACGATATTGCTGTCTTTAGCTCCACCTGGGAGGATCACCTGGTCCACCTGAGGAAAGTGTTAGAGGCCCTGCAAAAGGCAGGCCTCACTATCAAGGCCACCAAGTGCCAGATAGGGCAGTCACAGGTTGTATACCTGGGCCACCTTGTAGGTGGAGGCCAGGTTCAGCCACTGGAGAGTAAGATACAGGCCATCAAGGACTGGACTCCTCCAATCACCCAGACTCAGGTTCGAGCTTTCTTGGGCCTGACTGGGTACTATAGGAAGTTTGTCAGAAATTATGGGTCCATAGTGACCCCCCTTAATGACCTGACAAGCAAAAAGATGCCAAAGAAAGTTCAGTGGACAGCAAGCTGTCAGAAAGCATTCAATGACCTAAAGCAGGCCATGTGCACAGCACCTATCCTCAAGAGTCCAGATTACTCCAAGCCATTCATTGTCCAAACAGATGCTTCTGAGTTGGGTGTGGGAGCTGTTCTGTCTCAACTGAATTTTGATGGTAATGATCAGCCTATTGCTTTCATTAGTAGAAGGTTGACACCCAGAGAGAAAAATTGGTCAGCCATTGAGAGGGAGGCCTTTGCTGTGGTCTGGGCCCTGAAGAAGCTGAGGGCCTACTTGTTTGGCACTCACTTCACCATTCAGACAGACCATAAGCCCCTCTTGTGGCTAAATCAGATGAAGGGTGAAAACCCCAAACTGCTTAGGTGGTCCATTTCCCTACAGGGGATGGATTTTACAGTGGAGCATAGACCTGGGACTGATCACAGCAATGCTGATGGGCTCTCCAGGTATTTCCACTTAGAGCAAGAAGACTCACCTGGTCAAGGTTAGTTTATTGTCCCAAAGTTTGGGGGGGGGTCATGTAGGAGAGTAGGGTCTGCAATCCTATGATCACCCAGATTTTTGCTTTTTGCTGCACTGGTTTACGACTTTCCCTGGCTGTGGGCCTGCTAATCAGACCCACAGCCTAGCTGTTCTCTCTATCCAAATTGTACTCAGGTACTGAATTGGCACTGGGCCCTCTCCAAGTCCCTGTACCCAGGGCTGAGGTGTACCCAGAAGTCTCCCAGGGGCTGAAGCATGTATTATGCCACCCCTGGATTGACTAACTAAAACTGACACAACTGGCTGCACGACAGCTGGGGCAAGGTGGTGTACTCACCCTTTGCTTTAGATATAGTATACCTATATCTAACCCTAAAATGGACACACAGATCTCCTATCAGTCACTCCTATGGCAGGCCTTAACAATCCTGAAGGCAGAGTGCTTGGAATCGTGTGAGATGGTGCTCTGGCATGAGCTGAGCCTGTCTGCGGCTTTCGGGATCTATCCCTTAGCCGTTTCCATGATATCGCATACCATATACTCTTAAGTGCATTATAATCCTCGCGGTTATGTGCCAACTCTGGTATCGCTTTATCAAAACATGTCGAGTAAGGTGTCATACGAATTGGAATACTAACCCCTCGCCAATTCTGGCGACGGGGTTAGCATTCCACCCTTCTAGAGGGACACGACATGCCTGTAACCTATAACCCGGTTAAAAGTCAGACAGAGCCTTAGCATCCACAAAATGGATGCTGCCACCGAGACACAAGTCTGCCCTCCTGCTGCTGGGAGTCCTCCCAGAGCAGGAGATAAGGACAAAGGGTTTCCTGCCAGGGGCGGTGCCAGCACCGTCCCAGACAGGGTTTTGTGTATTGTAGGTAGGCAGGGCTTTAGAGGAAGGTGACTGCACGTGGCACCCCGGTGCTCACTGTGCATAGGCTGGCTGGAACCAGTTCCAGGGTCACTCCAGACCCTGTGCTGGGGAAAAGCCCGCCAAGGAAGTGGGTGTAACCACCCCCCTCCTGGTCCCACCCATAGGGCAGGACCTAGTCGCGTGCCAGCCCCTTTTTCCCAGATAAAGGTAGAGACTGGCCCCCTTCCAAATCAGATCATCTTTGGAATCAAGATACCACTTTCCACGAAAGGACTTCACGATTTCTTCCTCAAGATTCTCCCTTGTGGCTAAGGAGTAGTCACCCTGCATCCGCAGGCACCATCTAAGAACACTGCGGTCTGCTGCACGTCCTTCCTCCGGAATCCGACTGCCCAGCTCGACGAGACCCGGCTTCCCTGGCACCTCTGACCTCTACCCACCTCTACAGCCCAGCTGAGAACCGTGGGTGCGACGAGACCTCGAGGGACCGGCCATCGCCAAGACTGCACGACTTCTGCACAGCAAGCCCACCGAGTAATTTCCTGGTGAGTGCTTTGGGGTCCGAGAAGCCCCCACCCTGAGCAGCTCCAGCACCGAAGAGCAGCCCCCCAGCATCTCCACGATCTGCGTGGGGCCCTTCTGCTTTTTACTGCTCACCGCGTTGTTTGGCTACTAGCCCGCTGGCTTGTGGCCTTCCTGACGACGCCCGACGACATTTCTGCTGCTGGTCTGGTTGCTCCAGACTGGCCCTTGCTCCCTTCCAGAAGAGGAGCACCCCGGACCCTCCTGGTCCACTCAAGACGCCATTTTGAGTCCACCGCGTGGGCTTGAATTAGCCAAGGCTTGTTGCCCAATCCTGGGTAACTTCGACGCCAACGACTTCATCCTTCGTGGGACAGCTCGCACCTCCATCCTGGTCGCCGACAACGCCTCCTGGTCCGAGAGACTGCAGAGCCCAGCAGCGCCCACTCACCTGACTGCGGTGACTTCGCCCGGTGCCATCCTGGTGCCCACTTAATCACTGGCTAGTGATTCAAGAACTTGGTCCCCTCTGCTTTCAGGTTTTCTTCTTCCTTGATCCAGGCTTGGATCCATCGAACTTTCCTTCACTGGTCGCCTGCCAGCAACTTCTTCCTTCCAGGCTCCCGGTCCGGCAACGAGATCCCCGACGTCTTTTCAGACCTATGCAGCTGCAGCCCCTGGGCTAGGTAACTTCGGCACTCCGGTGTCCCAGCATAGCCTCACTATCCAAGGGTCAGGATCCACTGTCATTTTCTTCCTACCAGGTCGGGTTCGCCCGTGAACACTAACTTTGTGAATTCTAGCTTCCATAGACTTTGTCCCGCATCCCGCGTGAGAGTGCACACTCTGCACCCGAGTCCCCTGGGCCTCCTAGTAGTAATCTAACGATTCCCTAGTCCAGTCCTAGCGATTCCAAAGCCTATTAGAACTGTTACTTACCTGCTAGTAATTCGCATTCCACTTTTAGCGTATATGGTTTTTCGTGCCCCTCGGGCATTTGTGTAACGTGCTAACTTAAAAGTATTTTCGTAAGAGTTTTGTTGTGTGCTTAGCACCCTGTCCTCATAAAGAGTACAGGGTTGTTGTGATTCTAATAAATACATTGTTTATTTTCATAACACTTGTGTGGTGTCCTTTCACTGGGTGTTCAAGGGGTAATGTGATGGTAAAACAGCTGGCTTAACACGCCCTCTAGAGTCTTAGCCTTAGACTGCTCGTATCCATGCTACTAGGATAGCTGGTCTATAAGGTTGACTTACAACCAATCATCAATAAGGGTTGTTTGGACTGATATATAGTGATCACTAGAATAGTGAGCACTGCACATCAGGCCAACTTCTCACAACCATGAAATATGGGATGGTATTCCTTTGGGATTAATGTATTTTGTTGGGTTTTGTTGCAGGATGCCTATCACAGGTAAGAAACTACTGGTGATATTTGGCAGATGTTGTTCAAAAGCATACCTGAGCTATCCAGGTAACACTGTAATGCACTGTAGAGTTGTAAATGTATCATCTAAGAGCGCAGAAGATTTAGGCAGTTTCCTGATGTAAATGCAATTCCAGGGGAGCCTTTGGAAGAAAGAAAGGACCCATCCACACAGTGAAGAGGTAACAATCAAACGCCAAGGTGACAAGATGCATTACCTTGTGGTCTGCCACCTGGCTGGTACACAATATTAGAATATTCCGGTTCACCTAACCATGTTGGGTTAATTCCCTATGTGTGCCTCCTCTGAAGACACAGCATATTCTTGTGATGAGGACAACTGGCAAAAAGATAAAGGTGCTGCTGTGCTGGCTGGCCAGAAGATACAAAAGATGGCAAGAAGTGGCTTCTGAATAAAGGCTGATTCGACACACACCCATCAGAAGCAGAAGTCTATGTTGGTTGTCGATAAGGAGGAGAATGGGAAGCTTGCGTCATCTGTCGCTGTGACGAAGTGGAGTGGGGAGGTGTAATTGGATGAAGTCATGACCCGTTGCCTAGTGAGGAAGGAGGATCTTTCTCCTGCAATCCAGGGAGAGTGGTGTGGGACTAGCTTCGTTTGGAGCCCGCCACTCCACCCACAAGAGGTGTCAGCCATTGGCTTCAGGGATCACTCTCAAGCAATGTGTTTATTCAAAATAGGCATTTCATTATAAGTATCGGTACGGTACTATCAGGGCTGTGCTATTAGAATGCGAGAGTGTCTTCTTGCTTCTTGTTTCGTCAGTTGTTTGTATCTGCGCTTACAACAAACACCCCTCCATCGGTGCTCAGATGTGCATAGTGGATTCTATTCTACAGCCCATATAGTTGTGAGTAGCTTTACAATTGCATTGCTCACAGCATGACAATGACTCTGCGGCACATAGCTTGTTTGTTTTTTGTGCTCATAAAACAATTCTTTGAACTTTCAGCAATTACATTAGGGGCACCATGTGGATAAAGATTTTACTAAAGACTTTTGCCAGTGCTTGTAGATCTCAAAGCAAAGTATAGATTGAGTTAAGTGTTCTTATCTTGGAGAATGTATTTCTAAATGGATGAATTTGTACAGGTGACTGAAAATACATTATCAGCACACACCCCACTCTTATTGCCAAAGTATGTTGTATCTTCAGTGGAGACACGAATAAAGAAACACCCCAGCATGGACGTCTTTATTATACACCAGTCATATAGTAGACCACGAGGTAATACATCTTGTAAACTCAACATGCCATACAAGTTGGGTGATGATTTATTTTAGATAATGCTGGAAGCACCATGGAGGGATGTGGGTGTGGATCAAATATTTGATCGCCCAAATGGTGACAGGCATGGATGTAATATTGGTTGGGGTAATGGGGGCTAGACAAAGATAAAACGTGTGGTGCCATGTTGTAAGGTGGTGCGTATCTTTTATTGTTCCCTTGAAGGGAGCTGTGTACATTTCTAAGATGTATTCCTGTAGTGAGAGGTGGAGGTGGGTGAGACTCTAACTCTGGTTCCAATAATGGGGGTTAAATAAAAATCTAATGCTGATTCACAATTAGGCAGGTGTGTGAACATCTAATACCGATTTCTGCAATGGAAGTTGGGTGAGAAATAAATCTGTCTATCTATCTATCTATCTATCTATCTATCTATCTATCTATCTATCTATCTATCTATCTATCTATCTATCTATCTATCTATCTATCTATCTATCTCTCTCTCTCTCTCTCTCTATATATATATATATTCACTGAAAAAACCATAGGTTATAGACCATATATAGTTAGGAATTAGCATTTAGAAAACCTTATTTTACTCACACAAAACCATTGAAATTCCATATATAGTTAGTTGCACTAACTATATATCGCGCACCCGCAATCCACTGCTGATGATGTCACATATTACAGCATTCATGACATCACTGATGACATCACTGATGACATCTCAAATGACATCACTGATGATATCTCATTTGACATCAATGGTCACATCAATGATGATATCATTAATGTGACAATACAATGCATCTCCTCACACTTTAATATAACCTCTGTTACACCCAGTGTTAAATACAGAGTATAATTTTTGAAACCATTGACACACCAATACTAGTTACTACATACACTGATTCCTACGTCTACACACACATTCACTCATTCACCCATACAATCATTCATACATACAATCACTCATCTTTACAACACTATCATATGCACTCATACACCTATACAGACACTCACACTCTGCCACTCATCCATGGAGTTACTCACACACCTAGTCAGTCCTGTAAAGAATCAATCACACTTCTATTTTCTAATCTACACAGTTAAACATAGAGTACCTTACATTTTCAAACATATACTAACACATACTTACTCTCTTATAGAATCACTGATACAAGTACACATTGATCTGCACAGAGTCACACACCTCCCAGCCAGCCATACACACACTCAGTCTCCCATACAAATACTTGTGCAACCAATCAATAACCCATATAGCTACTTATATAGCTACTGATCAACACATGCAGCAGCTTGCACAACAACAGACATACTGATGCACACTTTCAGACAGTTTAGTCACTAACCCGTGCATTTAGTAAGACGCATTTAATCACTCACTCATACAGTCAATCACGCACCTACTAAAACCTTCATTCAGACACTTATACATCCACTCATTCTTCAATATGTAAAACATATTTAAACTTTACAGAAACACATAATCACTGGATGTTGTCATCAGTGATGTCATCAGTGATGTCACTGACCATGTCATGAATGATGTAATATGTGACATCATCAGCAGTGGATTGCGGGTGCGCGATATATAGTTAGTGCAACTAACTATATATGGAATTTCAATGGTTTTGTGTGAGTAAAATAAGGTTTTCTAAATGCTAATTCCTAACTATATATGGTCTATAACCTATGGTTTTTTCAGTGAATTTTCAAGGTTTTGTAAATGCTAATTCCTAACTATATATGGTCTATAACCTATGGTTTTTTCAGTGAATTTCATTGGTTTTTTAACAGCTAATATCTGTAGCTGTAAAATGTATTCTTCTTTAAATCCAAAAATATATTTTATATGTTTATTAATAATTATTTTTTTTAATATTTTTTTTCTTCGTTCCCGCTTCGCGAATCGGGAAACTTCCCGTTAGCTGACCTTGATGCCGCGAAATAGACCGCGAGCCGGTAAACGTTTCTTTACCGCAACTGCCGCGTTAGAAAACAACATCGTGACGCCTCCCGTCCACATGACGTTTCGCGTTGTCGCGTGATACGTCATATGACGTGCTACGTTAGCGAACTGGTACGCGAAGCGAGGCGCAAAGCGCAGGTTTCTGGAAGCAAACCGTGAGGCCCTGCAAAGCGCGTAACGTAAACACAGCAGGTCATGTGATTTGGTAATAACACTTTTCATTGGTTCATTTCACTTTTGGTTTCCTAATGATGTAAGACTAGGTCATATAATCTAAAATGAACACTTTTCATTGGTTGAGAACTATTGTTTTTCCCAAATGATGAAAATCCCTCCTTCTTTCCTCACTCTGACTTTCATCATTGTGAGAGAAAGACCCTTTGTTACCAGTGAGCAATGGCTTCTTTAGTAGCTTCAGCTGGTGCTTCCCCACCACCTCCACCACATCCAAGGAAGAGTGGACCATCTGCTGAAGTTATAATTCAGCAAGAAGAGGAAGAAGAGGAACAGGACGAAGAGCACGAAGAGAGACACTTTTTGCCTGAGGAGCCCAGGACGTCTCACCGGAAAGAAAACTTCATTTGGCAATTTTTTAAAATTCCCAAAGGTCAGAAAAAAGTAAATGCAAGATACGTAACTTGCCTTATATGTCAAGATAGACTGTCCAGAGGGACCGACAAAAAATACAGTTTCGGAAACTACACAATGCATCGCCATATGACTAGGTGGCATCCTAACAACTACAGTGCTGCACAGTTTCGTAACGACCTAGATAATCTCCCTATTATGGCCAGAAGATCTGTTGTACCGGAAGTAACGGGACCAGAGGGCAGGGAGATGGTGCCAAATATACAAACGAGATTTCGTGAAGTAAAACAAGTCTGCGTACATTGCAGTGGATTCATTTGCTACGGAGAAAGTAGCATCACTCTGATCAACAGAGCTATTGACAATCATGCTCATGTTTGTCCGAAACGCCCCAAACAATAAATTCTTTTTTTTTTTTGTTGCTCCTGTTGAGCCCTTTACAATGAATCGTTTTCGTTGCCCCCTCCAAAAAAAAAATAAAAAAAATATAAAACTGTTCAGAAAAATTCAAAAAAAGTAAAAAAATGTTCAGAAAAATAATAAAAAAAATATAAAACAACAAAAACAATAAAAAAAAAGTTCTTTTCAGAACTACCTCCCCGGTATTAAAAAATTGGTACAATATTTGGAACTGTGCCAACCTCTATTTCTCTTAGTTCGCTTCCCAGTTCGCTCGCCGGTACGCGAACCGGAAGCGAACCAAAAAAACAGTAAGTATAAGGGAAGGAAACAGACAGTTATGTTAAAAGAAAGACAGCTATAGGGGAGTAAACTAGAGATACTATTACCCGTAATCCACTGCTGATGATGTCACATATTACATCATTCATGACATGCTCAGTATGTATGGAAAGGGGCAGATTTATATTAACTAGCACATCCCCAGAGATGCACCAGTTAACGTACACCGCTGCTCTGCCACCCACGGTCTGCCGCATTTACAATCAGATAGGACAAAGCTGCATCAAAACCCTGCGCCTGCTTGAAGCAGGCATAGATCTTGACGCAGGTAGGCTGAAAGCTAAAGCAACAACTAAGTGTCGTGTGCAGAAGTTGCAAAAAAGGAAAAATGGCGTTTAAACCAGTAATGAGCCCATGCTAACTTAACACAGTGTAAAGATATCCAGGATCTACATCAGTTTGGGGTTCACGAACCTGGCAGGTACAAGGCACTGAGGCTTTGCACCGTGCATATCTCATCCCAAATCATATGTTGTTTGTGAATGAAACAATTTCCCAGACCAAATGCTTTGGATTGGCTACTTCTAAAAAATTAAACACCCCTACTATCCCGGAGTTAGAGGAATATGATGGTTGGAGTAATTTTACTCGGTTGTCCATTAAAGATTTACAGGCCCTACTCCATAATTCTTCCTTTAACATTTCCAGTATAAATCCAAAAGGTTGGCTGCTTTGGCAACGTGCCTTATCCACGGTTTAATAACGCTGCCTTTTGCTTTATATAAGTTTTCAAATTGTATGAAATATATACCAATAGGTCGTTATGCACCTTTAGGTAGTGGTTTTCTTCATGAGGTCTGGTCGCTTCCATACACATACAGATGTTTCAAAGATGATCAAGAAGTTTATCTGAATGGAGAGGAATGCACTGAGACGCCAGATCATTCACTAATGTGTAGGCACATACAGTTACACGGTTCATGCAACAAACACCGACCAAATATGGCTTGCGTGTTGCAAGGCACGCCAGTTCCTGCTATCATCCCCACGTTCAAGTGGTTGGAAAATGGTAGTTATTTGATGCTCAATAATGAAGATTGTTCTGGGTTAATTAAAAGTATTCCTTTTATCGTAACAGTAAGTGAACGGGTTATTTGCTGCAGAAATGTTCTATTTCCTCCCACACATGAACATAGGGAGTTTTCAATCTGGCCACAAATACCAACCTTGGGAGCAGATTTCAACGGCATGGCAAGAATAAGAGCTCTTTTGTCTCAGAGAGAGGTGGCCTTGAGTTCGGTCCGTGAAACTTTCGTGCTTCACATAGCGAACACCCGTACAGAGGTGCAGACCCTTTTAAATACAGATTTGCCTTTCCATTTCAGCAAGATGGTTCGGACTATCTTTAACGCGTCCTCCACAAAGGGCCTGGTGCACTTTTTTAAAGTTGTTACCAGTGGTCTCGTGACTTCATTTGAGAAAATCTTTGGAGTCATCCCTGCTTTCTTTCATTCTATTTTTTCCACTGTGCTTGGTGGATTCCCATTTTTACTTGCATTACCAGGGGACGCTCTTGTGCTTTTTTACATTTTTAAATATGGATGTCCCTCCTGTGCAAGCTCCCGCCCTGCAGCTGCTGACGCTGTTCCGCAATCGCATGCTTGAATATTATGGCACAATGCCGTTGGCGATATTAAGCACGGCATATGGATTATCTTTTCGATTCTCCTACTTCACCTGTGTCCAGCCTGTATTTCACTGCCTGACCTGTGATTTCGATTGGGACATTGATTTGTGTCTCTGCGGACCAGTTTCTCCTGACGTCGACTTTAATCAGCTGATGACTCCTATCATTACTCACGAGTTGGTTTGTCCTGGCGAAAGGATTATGGCTGTGGCATTGATGCATGGACTAATTTGTCCCTGGAATTTACTGGCGGCAACACAGTCTTTCTTGGAACAGAGCTTTCTTGAAAACCCACCGAGCTGTCCTCTGATGGTGATAGAGGATCCGGTGCTGGGAGAGCACGTATGTTCTTTTCCGTTTTTAAATTGGATGGCTGAACTCTTTTCGGATGAAGACGGTGACTTCCTATTGGAGGCTGTTTCAGCTTATTTTGCATACACAGTTATGTCATAGACCTTTTTCATGTTTGATATGCTGAGTACTAGCATTTCATTGACAATTCATTGACTTATTTGTCAAGTTTTTATTATTTAGCTTGCCTATTGGCTTAAGCCTCGATAAAGTAGTTGGCTGTTTTATTTTTCTTTAGCATTAAATTTTCCTAGTTTTTAATGTTTTACCTTGCGGACCGTCCACATATAAAGTTGCAATCTGCTCTCATGACATGCCACTTCTTTTATCTTATTCAGTTCGTTTCCGGATCATGGGGAGGTGTCATCTAGATCCTGGATATCTTTACACCGTGTTAAGTTAGCATGGGCTCATTACCGGTTTAAACGCCATTTTTCCTTTTTTGCAACTTCTGCACACGACACTTAGTTGTTGCTTTAGCTTTCAACCTAGTAGTTCATCGTGGTTTACATGAGAATAATATGTTATTGCTCTACTATCTGCTTTGCTTGTTAAACTATATCTGTACAGCGACTGCTGAAGTTTCAAGAACAACACGATACAGAATTGTTATGAGGTCTGATCTCCACGACATGAGGCGGGTTTTATATTGCTTTGCCGAACACACATACACAACACTTGATGCGGTTCACATGAAGAGAGAGCTGGTGTATGCTGATGTGATTCCTTCAAATCTAAGACACTAAAGTATGGGCACGCCCTAAACCAACACAAAGAGACCTTCTTTGCAAATAATATAATATGTGTATTAGGGAGGGTGAGATATAAGCAGCCGCGGGCCGTGGAGGGAGTTACGGTGGGGCAGGGAGGCGGGGAGGGGGAGGGGCAGGGTGGAGCCCTCTCCACCCTGCCCCTCCCCCTCCCCGCCTCCCTGCCCCACCGTAACTCCCTCCACGGCCCGCGGCTGCTTATAAGTGTTGCTAACTCTTATTCATTTACAGCATGTTAACATACTGTCACCATTCGCTTTTTATGTACTAGTAACTATGCTGGTAATTTTGCTACTGATAATATGTGTACTTGTATTATCTAAGATACTACGCCTGAGAAGACGGCATTAGTAAATAAACATTTCAAATACACATGTGTTCTTCTTAACTCCATGGTCTGGTTTCTAAGAAATATATAACGACGGACTGTTCATGAGTTCCACGTATCCTGAGGTACTATAAGTTCATATTCTGGATTGTCTAAACATTGAGAGTTTGTTATATCCAATGTGACACTGTACCTAGCTTGCTAAGGGGTTTTTGATTACTAAGGTGAGTTTTGGGGCACCCTAATTCGCCGAGGTTCCAATCCTCTGTCCACAGTTCTGTGTGAGAACAGAAACCCTGCGACAGGGTCACCCCTGAGCCTTGCTGGAGCTTCATCACACTTGCGATACAACTCCAGCAATGCGCCACCTTTACGGCACAGATACGTCACGCATCTGTGCTGTTTTTGCCCCATGATGCGCCGCATTGTAAATGCAGCACACCATAGGTGACGGAACAGCGGCACAGAATGACTAACACATCCCTGGTGATGCGCCAGTCATCATAAATCTATCCCTATGCTTCTTATCTTGTTAGAGATGAACCGTCATATGTATCATCAAAGTTTTTTGCATTTCCTAAATAGCGAACTTTAAGGAATAAATAGCGATTCTTTACCATTCCTAGTTTGCGATGAGCTATTTGCTAATTACAAATTACCCATTCATTTCCATGCAGCAGGAGGCCCATAGGAATGAAGGTGCAATTTGCGATTAGCAATTACCTCATCGCAAATTACGAATTTTTCCAAGGGTGCAGGGGTGTCTCAAGAACACCCTGCTGCACCCCTGAATAAGAAATTTGGGGGCATATGGCGCACATACATTTTGAAAACATTCCTTTACCTCAAAAACGATTTTCAACTCATAATTTGAAAACACTGCACATGGGGAAATGACTTAAAATGTCCTTAAGACACATAAAAGCGTTTTTTGATTGCCTTTGCAGCATGTTTCAGTCACCTTTAACATGCCTATGTAACGCAAACATTCAAAATCTAAATTTGCCATGCACAGGTGGGAGCATATTTACAAGCAATTTGCTCCACAGACAAACTTCTTACATTGAAATGGGAAAAATAACATCAGAGACTCTCAATTACCTTATAAAGAAGCAGACACCATTATGTCCTTGTCATCAATATTAAAACCATTGCTTTTTCTCAAAAACGATTTACAAGTCATAATTTGAAAACACTCCACAGCTCCTATGCACATAAAAACCCTGTCAGTACTAATACTTCACATTTTCTCCAATTACAATTTCTCAAAGAAACAAAATCTATTTGTAAAACACTTGAGACAAAGCAACATTTGAAAAACACAACTTTCTTCATAATTTTCTCCTTAAAGCACACTATTTTCTATCTAAATTAAAGAAATCTTTTCTCACCTTAGCAAATACTTTGAGTTTCAAAACAGTCTCAGAAACACACCAATTTGTCTTCAGCAGAGCAAAAGGTATGCACTCCAGAGTCTGCAGCTATCAAAAGCACAGAAATGCTGTAATTCTTCACACATATCTCTCATGTCACCCAATCAAAACTCTTCCCTCACTTTTTTTCAAATCAAAACCCTTCCCCCCTCTGCCCCCTCTCTGCTTTTTCTGCATAGCAACCACCTCTTGCAAGACCTCTGGTGTTTCCAAGTTCACACAACAATGTTGCAATTGAACTCTGAACTCTCAGTGCACCTGCATATCCAGTGCAATCTTTCATTTAATGATTTTTTCTTCACCACTCAAAATACATCTTTCAACGAACTCATCCATGCACCCTAACTTTCTGTTTTCAGCAATCAAAATCCACCAATCACTCTTACTGCTTCATTAACACAGAAACTCCTCAGTTTTCTTCATTTTACACTCTCATTTTTTCAACTGCCATTTCATTGCCACACTTCATCTGACTGCAGGAGAACCTTCTCTCGCCATGTTTTCTGTCTGGATTGTTGGACATAGTTACATCTATTGGGCTCAGAGGTACGCTGAAAACGGGAATTTACCTAACCTCAATTTACAAGATGTGGAAATTAAGTGGTTTGGCCACAGAGGATTAAAATGTCACCAATTGATACCATTGGTGAAAACCTTTATGCATTTGCCAAAACCTGACCTGTTAATTGTGCACTGTGGAGGTAATGATTTGGGCACTTTGACTGGGGTAGGTCTGGAAATGCTTTTAAAGGACACCTTTGAGCAATTGATGGCACTTTTTCCTCAGACTGCCTTGGTATATTCAAATATATGCCAAAGACAAAAATGGAGGTGGTCGAACCAATTTTGTCCACAAATTGAGAAATCGAGGAAGCATGTAAACAAATCTGTTTCAGCTTACATGAGAGACCATGGAATGGGCTCCCTGTACAACAATAACTTGCGTTACTACATGCAAGATATCTACAGAGGAGATGGAGTTCACTTCTCAGATGAGGGCAACAGAATTTTCACTCTGAATTTAAGACTGTGCATTGGTACCTACTTATAAGTACCTAAATGTACCATAAACCCAAAAGCTCTTCTCAGAGCTACCCTACATCTGATCATTCACAATTATTATTTTACTCTAACTTTTTTCACTAATTTTCAAGAAAGTACGCTCCCCAGAACGCTTCCCGGTTCGCGAACCGGGCGCACTCCACGCAAAAAAACTAAAAAAACGATATATTTTTTTTTTGCCCTGCGAGACCCTTTTAAAGCCTCCACATCAAACCTAGGGGGTCAGGGACGATCTACTATGCCCCCTTATGGTCATTTGCCCCTTCGCTTTGGCCTCCTCTTGTCTCTCGATCCTACCGAGAGACAAGATGGCGGCCGCTACGGACTGTTTGGAATGTTTACAGACGCCGGAGAACCAATCAGCTTCGCTTCACAAAGCTCCGTTGCGCGAAAAGTACGCGAACTGGAGCGCTGCCCGGTCCGCTGTTACAGATATATATCTTTTTTTGAACGTTAATTTCTCAAAATCCACTGAAGCACATATATTGAGACCTACAAAAGGCACATCGGGCTACCAGTCCCTACAATTTTGCCAAGTTTCGTGCAAATCCATTCAGCCCTTCGGGCTAAAAGTGAGGCCAACCGCCCTATGGAAAACTCAATGTTAAAAACACGTTTTGGGACCCCCCTTTTTTCTCGGCCCCCCCTTGACAAACCCCCCCAAATTTTCAAGGGCTGCTCAGAAACAAAATGTGCCATTTTCCTGAAAATTTCAGCCAATTCCGTCCACAAACGCCAAAGTTATTAGACATAGAATTTTCAAAAATCCCATAGGGAAAAAATCCTAACTATATATACCTACTGGCGACCGCCAGTAGGTAATATATATATATATATATATATATATTCACTGAAAAAAACAAAGGTTTTACACCAGTTATAGTTAGCTGGACATTTTACTCATACAAAACCATTGAAATTCCCCCGTTATAGTTAGTTGTACTCACCATATCTCGCGCGCCCGCAATCCACTGCATTGATGTCACATATTACATCATTCATGACATGGTCAGTGACATCACTGATGACATCACTGATGACATCTCAAATGACATCACTGATGACATCATCCAGTGAATGTGGTTTGCTTTGATATTTAAATATGTTTTATAAATACACTACTTTGCATTGAAGAATGAGTGGATATATAAATATAAATGTGTGAATGATGGATTTAGTAACAGTGTCATTGATTGTTTCCTTGACTAATTTGTAGAGTCTCACTATATATAACATGTAGTTATTTAACTGTGTTAAAGTCTTTATTGATTTGACTTAATTGGTATATTAAAGACTATATTTGTTATTGGTTTCTTAACTGAGTATTTGTATGGGTAAATGAATGTCTATGTGGTTTGGTGTGGGGTATGTAATTGCCTAAAAATGTGTGAATAGTTCATTCAGTAGGTAAATGAGGTTAAGACTACCTGTTATAACACTTGTTTCAGTGAGTGTATATGTTTATGGGTGTGGTGGTGATCAAATATGTCTCTCAATAGTATATCTCCATTAAATTTGCATAAAAAAGCAGTGTATGTTACAGTTATATCTAATTAAGTGAGCCTAAGACTTAGTGATTGTATGAGTCACTGTATGGAGAACTGAATATTTCTAATAGTCATTTTATAACACACTAAGTGATTAGATGAATAGATGAAGTGGTGTTTGTAGAAGTGTGTGGGTGAGTAAATGTAAGTATGATCCATTGTTTGCATAAGTCAATAAGATGTCTTTATAAGTGAATACAATATGTGCTGGTGTGTAATGTTGAAATAGGCGTATAAGTATATTTGTTAGTGTTCTGTTAATTATTCACTGCATATAACACTGAATCTATAGGTAAGTGATTAGATGTGCATATAGATCTATGATTCACTGAGTGGATGTTTAGAAAATACTATTGATGTGTCAATGGTTTGAAATAGGGCACTTTCTATTTTACACTGAGTGAAAAATATTATACTAGTGTGTGATGAGGTGTATTTCATTGTCACATGGATGATGTCATCAGTGATGTCATCAGTAATGTCATTTGAGATGTCATCAGTGATGTCACTGACCGTGTCATGAATGATGTAATATGTGACATCATCAGCAGTGGATTGAGGGTGCGCGAGTTATAGTGAGTACAACTAACTATAACAGGGGAATTTCAATGGTTTTGTATGAGTAAAATGTCCAGCTAAATATAACTGGTGTAAAACCCATGGTTTTTTCAGTGAATTTCTAGGGTTTTTTAAATGCTAATTCCTAACTATAACGTGTGTGAAACCTATGGTTTTTTCAGTGAATTTCTAAGGTTTTTTAAATGCTAATTTCTACTATACCGTGTGTCAAACCTATGTTGTTTTCAGTGAATTTGAAAGGTTTTTTAAATGTTAATTTCTAACTTTAACGTGTGTCAAACCTATGTTTTTTTCAGTGAATTTCTAAGGTTTTTTAAATGCTAATTTCTAACTATAACATGTGTCAAACCTATTGTTTTTTTCAGTGAATTTGCAAGGTTTTTTAAATGCTAATTTGTAACTATAACGTATGTTAAACCTATGGTTTTTTCAGTGATTTTGCAAGGTTTTTTAAATACTAATTTCTAACTATATCAGGTCTGAAACATATGTTTGTTTCAGTGAATTTCCAAAGTTTTTAACATGCTAATTTCTGTATCAATTTTTATATTGTTTATATATTTATTTTTCACAAACTGCCTTTGTATATTATAATAGATTGACTGTATCCAGTAATATGCAATGGCACAGCTAATTTTTATGATGTGGTTAAAGTTGAACAGTATAGTGTACATCTTCAATCAACAATAAACACTCAAATTTGTTAGTTATCTTTTTTGTGGATTTTTTTCAACGTGCGCGCACCTCGCAAATTTTTTTCTTTTCAAAAAATGTTTTTTTTTGCCTTTAGGGACCCCATGAGAAGGCCTAAGGGGTCAGGGAATCTCTACCCTGCCTCCTTTTCACGTTCTCCACTATTGTTTTTGAGTGACTTCTGCCTCGAGGGTGCACGCAACGTGCGCGCACCGCGCAAATATTATTTTTTTTTATGGTTTTTTTTTCCCCTTGGGATCTTTCAGGGACCCCCTGAGAAGGCCTAGGGGGTCAGGGAGTCTCTACCCTGCCCCCTTTTCACATTCTCCACTTTTATTCTTGACTCACTTCAGCCTCGAGGGTGCGCGCAAGGGGAACATGGAACAGAGACAGAGAATGGGAGTAAGAGATGGAAAGGGAGAAGTAGAGCAGAGTGAAGGGAGTAAAGGGAAGAGAAGTGGACTGACGGTGAGGGAAGGGGTATGAGGGTGAAGAAAGGGGAGTAATGGAAAGTGAGAGATGGGAAGTGAGGGAGAGAGAAGTAGAGTGAGGGGATGGAGGAACTTAGAAAAGGAGAGTAAAGAATGGAGTGAGAGAAGGAGAGCGAGGGGGAGTGAGGAAAAGGGAACGGGAAAGTGAAAGGGTGAAAAATACAGACAGGAGAAAGTAGAGTGGGGAAGGGTAGTGACGGTGAGTGAAGGGCAGTGACACTTAGGGAAGGTGTATGAGGGTGAGGGAAGGGAATGAGAGAGGAGGAAGGAGATTAAAAGAGAGGAAAGGGGACTGAGGGATAAAGTAGGAGTGAAGGAAACAGAAACAGAAAGACAGGAAAGGTGAGGGAGAGAAAGAGAGAGAGAGAGTGAGAGAGAAAGAGAGGGAGAGGGAGAGCAAGTGATTGAGAGGGAGTAAGGCGGTTAGACTGAGTGAGATAGAGGGAGAGAGGGAGAGAGAAATGGAGTGTAGGGGAGTGTGGGACTAAAGGAATGGGAGTTAGCAAAAGTGAATGAGGAAAGAGGAGTAAGGGAAAGGGACTGACGGATGGAGTAAGGGAAAGAGAGTGAGAGGGAGTGAGAGAAGTGGAGTGAGTGAAAGAGAGTGAGGGATGATATGAAGGAAAAAAAGTAAGGGAAAAGTGAGAAGAGACTGAGCGATACAGCAAGACAAGGGTAGTGATGGAGGAAGATATGAAAGAGAAGTGAGGGACAGAGAGGGAAAAGACAAAGTTGGACAAGGTGAGTGAGGATGAAGGAAGAGTACTGATAGTGAGAGAAGGAGTGTAAAGGGAATGAAGAGGAGTAAGGAGAATGAGGAAAGGAGAGTAAGCTGAAGAAAAGGATGGTGAGTAAAAGAGAGAGTGAAGAAAGGGAATGAGAGATAGAGAAATAATAGAGTGATGAAAAGGTATTTTTTGTTTGTCATACTTACCTTATAAATAATGACAAGTTATAGTACTTTTTATTATAAATATAGTATTGGTGGAAGACAAGAAAAAATTTAGTTATAATATATAATTCACAATACAAAAGAAAGTAGAAGTGAAAAAAACGGAAAGAAGGGAAGGGTGAGGGAGAGAGAGAGAGAGGGAAATAGTGAGACAGAAAGAGAGGGAGAGCAAGTGAGTGACAGAGAGTGAAGTGTTTAGACTGAGTGAGACAGAGGGAGAGAGAAAAGGAGTGAAGGGAACTGAGAGACTAAAGGAATGAGAGTTAGCAAAAGGGAATGAGGAAAGGGGAATAAGGGAAGGGTATTGTCGGATGGAGTAAGTGAAAGAGAGTGAGGGTGAGTGAGGGAATACAAGCAAGAGAAAGGGAATAGGACTGATGCACAGTGAGGAAAACATGAAGTGGGGGAAGAGGACTCAGATTGAATGAAGGGCAGTGACAGTGAGGGAAGGGATATAAGATTGAGGGAAAGGGAGTGATTGAAAAAGAAGCATCTTTATAGAAAGAGAGAGAAAATAAAAGGAAGAGTAGTGAAGAGAGAGGGAGACAGTGAAAGAGACAAACAGAAGGAGAGTGAGGGAGTGTGAAGGAATAAATCAGTTATAGTGACTGAGACAGAGGAAGATATTTGGAGACAGATGGAGGAATGGAGAGTGAGGGAGGGAATAAAGGAAGGGAACTGAGTGAAAGAGAGTGAGGGAGTGAGAGAAGTGGAGTGAGTGAAGGTGAATGAGAGATGAAGTTCTGGAAAGAGTGTAAAGGAGAGTGAGAAGAGACTAAGCGATACAGCAACACGAGGGTAGTGATGGAGGAAGTTAGGAAAGAGAAGTGAGAGACAGACAGGGGAAAGAGGGAGTTGGACAAGGTGAGTGAGAGTGAAGAGAGAGTACTGATAGTGACAGAAAGACTGTAAAAGTGAATGAAGGGCAGTAATGAGAATGAGAAAAGGAGACTAAGATGAGTAGATGAACGGGAGTAAGAGAGAGATTAAAGAATAGGAAAGAGAAAAAGAGAAGTAAGAGAGTGAAGTAAAAGTATTTTCTGTTTGTCATACTTACCTTATAAATAATGACAACTTAATAGAATATTTTTATATAAATATAGTATCTGTGGTAGACAAGAAAAAATTGAGTTATAATATATATTTCATAATACAAAAGAAAGTAGAATTGAAAAAAACAGAAAGGGAAAAAAAGAAAGGGTGAGGTAAAAACACAGAGGGAGAGAGGGAGAGAGAAAGAGAGAGAGAGGAAGTGACTGACATGAAATGAAGTGGTTATACTGAGTGAGACAGAGGGAGAGAGGAAGAGAGAAATGGAGTGAAAGAAGTGAGAGACTAAAGGAATGAGAGTTACCAAAAGGGAATGAGGTACGGGGAATAAGGGAAGGGGATTGACGGATGGAGTGAGCGAAAGAGTATGAGGGAGAGTGAGGGAATGGGTGCAGGAGAAATGGAATGAGAGTGATGCAGAGAGAAGAGAACATGAAGTGGAGGAAGAGGACTCAGATTGAATGAAGGGCAGTGACAGTGAGGGAAGGGATATAAAGGTGAGGGAAGGGGAGTGATGGAAAAAGAAGCATATTAAGAGAAAGGAAAAAGAAGTAAGTGAGGGAGAAGGATTTATGGAAAGAGAGAGAAAAAAAGGAAGACTGGTGGAGAGAGAGGGAGACAGTAAAAGAGAGAAACAGAGGGAGAGTAACGGACTGTGAGGGAGTAAATCAGTTATAGTGACAGACACAGAGGAACAGACTTAGAGATGGATGGAGGAAAGGGGAGTGAGCGAAAGGGAGTAAGGAAGTGAAAGAAGTGAAGTGATTGAAGGTCACTGAGGGATGATGTGAAGGAAAGAGAGTAAGGGGGCAGTGAGAAGGGACTGATCGATACAGCAAGACAAGGGTAGTGATGGAGGAAGATAGGAAAGACAAGTGAGGGATAGACAGGGGAAAGAGGGAGTTGGAAAAGATGAGTGAGGGTGAAAGAAGAGTACTGATGGTGAGAGAAGGAGTGTAAAGGTGAATGAAGGGGAGTAAGTAGAATGAGGGAAGAGGAGTAAGATGAGGAAAGGTAAAGAAGTAAGAGACAGAGTGAAGAAAGGATAGAGAGAAAGAGAAGTAAGAAAGTGATGAAAAAGTATTTTTCGTTTGTCGTACTTACCTTATAAATATAATATCTGTGGAAGAGAATAAACAATTGAGTTATAATATATATTTTAACAATACAAAATACAAAATAATTTGTACAATATGTTACATATTTTATTTTGCTGTTCTCAGAATATATTGAATTTCACTAAAAACAGTGGGTTCAATACTACTCATCATATGACAGCGGGCAAAAAAAACCACAATCAAATATATTTTGTTTAAAAAACCCATACAACGTTTCAATAAATAATATAAAAATTAGAAAAAAATATATCTTAAATGTTTTCTTCCAAACACCAATTTCTTATGTAAATATCAACAATCACACAGTAATAAAACATTATTACTTCTTTTATATACTCTCTAAGTAAACTTATGTAAAACATATATTAACAACATTTACCCGAAATACTCATTTTTGATTGATATACTTTTCCACATGGCCAAATAGTATATGGAAAGTCCTATGTTTGGAAGTCATGTGGTATGCCGATGACACTCTGCTCATCCTTTATCTTAGCAAGGAGCTGTATACCATTAAAAGAAACTGCTTTAAGAGAATCAAAAATGTCAACAGCATCTACAACAACTATAACTAGTCTAAAACACCTCTGCCTCACTTATGATCAACATTTCCTGTAATACTCCTATCAATCACTATGTGATACACTTACACTACCTCTATGACAAGTACAAGTTTTTTTTTATCTTGATCACCCTCACTCACAAAGTAATTCTCAACAGCAGACTAACCTTTTTTAACAGCACTAATCTTCCTAGGCCAATTATTTTCCCTAAAATTTGGGTTGTAAAAACACTAGGTAAGAATTTGGTAAGTCAAAAGGCAAATGTTGTTTAAAAGTCAATTGAGTATCATTACAATGAGTCCAGCCTTTTGGACATTTTAAATAAGCTGTGTAATGTCCTGATGTTGTAGAAGGACCATCATGGAAAATAATTGCTACAGTTACAAAAGTTCTTCATGAAACTGATTATTGAGAAGCCACAACATTATTAATTAAAGTTGTCAATTTTCTTCCATCAGGTCTACATCGTTGGAGAATTAAAATTACATACTGTCCATATCTTTGTATAAATAATGTTGATAATATTTGCGAGTTACATTGGGTACAGACCATGTTTTGATTTGCTTCTCTAACTAGATTATTAAAAGACACTGATTTGCAGTCTGGTAACGTTAAATATATAAATCTTTCAGTGTCTATTTCAGTACTACTTGAAAACGAACAATTGTCACAGTCATGTTGCCATTTATAAGAAAGGCCAAAAAGATTTTCAATATCTATACCTTCATCTTGCAATACAACAAGCATATACATTAGAAATTCCCGACAATCTTGCTGAATATTCTGTGAAAACTGATTAAGACCAGAACATATGTCTAAAACATTTCGAATATCAGAAACACTTTCTGATTTTGTTTTATCACTGCTACATTTCTCAAAGACAGAATTCAACAAACAACAAAATCTTTGATCCCGATTTACAACAATCTGTTGTTGCAAAGTTTGAAGAAAAAAAACAACATTAACCACTACATTAGCATAGCAGTTGACACCAGAACTGTTTTCAAACTGAAATCCAACAACCTCTTCAATACTATCCTTTTTCTTTTTGCTTACAATTACTGGTTCATCTCATTTTTTTCTTTTCTCTACAACCTCGCTACAATTTTTCTCATATCTTCTTTTTCGACCTACCACAAGCTTTTCATAAAAAAAGAATATTGAGGTAAATTTGGTACGTATTCTCTTCTTAAACTATTATACTCTTTCACACAATTTAGATCTGCACTAATCTTTGTCTCATCAAAATCAATCAAGTATAATCCAGATAAAGTTCTGACTCGAGATAAAGCATCATATGCCATACCCTCCTTGAACACAGTACTTCCAATATTCACCAAAGCACTATCTACACTTAAACCTTGAGACTTATGAATAGTCACCGCATATGCCAAACAAACAGGAAACTGTTTTCGGCGGACAGATACATCTTTTAGAAGCAAAAATCGAGTTGAACAACGACTAAATTGTTGTACTTCTTCAATTTCATCAAATTTGATTTTCAAAAATTCAATGTCATCTCTATTTGGGTAATTCACAAAATCAACAACATGACCCATTGCTCCATTTACTAAACTTCTTTCCATATGTAAATTACGTCGTAAAATTATCCGACAATTTAAACATGCATATAGATTCTTTTCTAAACCAGCCGTTTTAGATATTGATTTGTCTAAAGAATCCAATTTTGACTTCAACTGTTCTGACAAAATAATAGTAGCTCCTTCATGCTCTATTCTATCAATAGCTTCCAGTTTTATAATATCTTGATTTTCTAACTTTAACATTTTTTCATTGAAGATTGAACATTCTTGCAGAGTTGGCATCAAGAATATCACTGATTTATTTTCTGCAATTTTTCTATATATATTCTCAGCACCAATATTTTCATTTGGAAACAAATTTGAAAGTAATCGTGCCTGTAAAGCTTCCTTGCCATGTTCACTCACTTTTCCAATTCTTATATCTTGAAGAATACTTTTATAATCAGCATCCTTTGCTTGTCGCATATTTTGCATGAGTTCTGTATATTCGAAATATGACCAAATATTAACATTTCCAATCCTTCCCAGGCACTTTCTGGTATCTTCATGTGTAACGGTTTTAAACACTGGTTGTCCTTTCACAGGAGTTAGCTGTAGTAGATCTCCAAAAACGATGACGTGTTTGCCTCCAAATAACACATCATACTCTGTTTTAAGAATTTGTTGCATTCTTAAATGCACAAAGGCAATAATTAAATTTGATACCATGCTTACCTCATCAATAATGAGAAGTTTCATTTTTTTCAGGACTCTGGAAACTTCACAACAAGCTTCTCCAGATAGCTTGTGGTATTCTAATTTATTTTCGTGCTCTACTGGCGGCATCAATAAACGATGTAAAGTAATCCCTTTAATGTTATGTGCTGCCAACCCAGTTGGAACGGTAACAACACAAGAGTGTGACGAGAGTGTGACGACTCAGTTCTTTTCTGTAGATAAGTTGCAATTGCTTTAATTAGAAAACATTTTCCAGTCCCTGCTTCTCCACTCACGTACAGTCGGACAGGTTTAAATGACGTACATGAGCACTCTTTTTTCTCGTGACATAAACCATGCTCAATCTGCTCTGTCACTTCATCGTATATTTGTTTTTGCTCAACATTTAGTTGTTTTTTCAATTCTTCTAAGTTTATTACATCCTCCTGAGCTTGTTCCATTGCTCTTTCCACCTCATCCATGGCAGTGGCTGCTTCATTTTGGATAATTGGTCCTCCTAGTGGATCCTGACTCAACGAAGCAGAACTTTGACTGTCTTGAGAACTGTCTCTAGCAATCTCTGCTGTAATTGTAGCTTCTTGCTTCTTCCTCGTTCAACATTTGGAGATAATTAGTAAAAACAGGACATTCTATAGTATTTTTGGTTGCGTTGAATGAATCTTCATAACTGAGAAAATTTCCAAGTAGTTCCTGTTCTGTACGCCATGGCTTAAAGAGTTGCAAAAGAGCTAAATAGTTAAATTCCCTTTTGTCAGCAGTTTCGCAAATCAGTTTTCGATGATTAATCAAATGTCCTTTTCTTTGCTTCACCAGACATCCTTCAGATCCAATCACAGCATATACACCTTTATTGATATCTTCTGTAATATTCCTTTTAAAAGTATAGCTTTGCAGTACTTCATAGAGACAAACATTCCCAAGATGATTACTTCTATTTGGATAGTATGTATCCAAAATATTTGTCTTCAAAATATCTGTACTGTTTTGTTCTTTTTCTGCTAAATACTTAATTTCTTGTACAGATTTCAAAACTCGGTTTCGTGTTCTTGCAAGATCTAAACTCACCCAAATCATTTTTCTAGATTTGGCATATAGACTTGCAGATGATAAGCGATCTGAACATTCATATGCTCCAATTTCTCGATGAGACAACATCCTCAAACTGTAACTGTACAATTTCTTACTTAGGCTCTTTTCATGAGAAATTTCCTCCCACATTTCCTTTAGTTCTGCCTTTTCAGATTTCGTAATGTAAGATGTTACATATCAAGCCACAGCAATGGAGTTGTCTGCAACATATTGAATATCCATGTTTGCATTCCACATGGACAAAATGACTGGGTTATAGTCATTTATGTATTTTGACTCTTCATTTCTTCTTAAGTTGTAGGTATTTTTTGGTGATTTTCTTGTGACAGTATGTCGCAAAGATGACATAACATTGTTCACTCTTCCTTTTGATATTACTGGTCGTGGAAATCCAAAACGACATTTTGTGTAGAACTTGTCCTTTGATTTTTACTTTCGACTACGGTATTTTCCACAACGATGGGTTTGAAACCGTAAGACTTGATGTTTTAAATTCTTTTGTTCTGTACTTTTAGGAACAGCACATGTAAAATACTGTTCAATAAAACTCATCACTGTGTCATCCGAATCTGTTCCAAATTTGGGGGCATCTTTGATCCATAGCAGCATATGTATGTGAGGAGCACCTCTTGCTTGATACTTCTTTCTCCAAAAGAAATCCAGAACCTCTCCAAGAGGAGGATTTTTTTTGTTTGTGATAAAAGACATCATAGCTTCAAATCTATGATTGAAATACCTGCATACATTAACTGGATCCAAAGAGCACAGTTCTCCAGGTGTCTTGTATTCTATATTTTCTATGTTTGCATTTGCCTCTCGAAGAAATTGAAGTAAGTCTTCCCAAGCATACTCAGCACAGCTAAGAGTAAGGAACCATGTAGGAGTTCCTAAGTTTCTTAGTATACATTTCAATTCCCCATGACGACGGTACCAATACTCGTTAGTACCACGCTGACATGCCATGAGATTAATTAGCTGAGATTCCAAAACAGTGTCTTTCTGTTGGACTTTATCCATAAAGTCCCTTGCCGAAACATTTTGCAGATGTACTCCACTTTTTAGTATATGGTTCACTGCATAAGAAAGTCCAGACAAGTCACTCTCAAACAGAAGATGAAACAAATATGGAATACATTGGCGAAACCTTGGATCTTCTGCATATAATCTTGATGTCCGGTATTCAGATGCAGGAATCTGCACAGGTCGGTCATCATATCGTCCACCTTGACCTGTTGGAAATAACTGAGGAAAACAACACGCTTCCAAGCTTTCTTCCCATACACTAATGGGACTTCCTTTTGCTTCTTTCATTTGGAATAACTCGATAGCATTCCCCATTACTTCTTTGGAATGCAGAGGATGAACACTATAATGTTCATAAATTTGTTCACTTCTGGACACATCCACTTTTTCAATTTGCCCAGCTGACAAATCTCTGTCCTCTTCTACAGTTGTTTCCTCTTCTCCTACATATACATTTTTGTAGTATTGATTGTTTTTTACCAAATACAACGTTGCCTTTTTCACTTTCCTAACTTCCACTAATTCATGCCAGATTTTCTTACTCTTTGTAGGAACCCCATTAACTAGAATAACTAGAGGGTCCTCTTCCACTATTTCTACACCAATTGTTTCAATATTTTTCTTTAAATCTAGAGGCAAATAGACAACTCTTCCCTTTAATCCTCTCTGTAAATCTGAAGGAGGCAATTTCCCTGTCTTAGGCTCCAT
Organism: Lissotriton helveticus; assembly: GCF_964261635.1. Lineage (NCBI taxonomy): Eukaryota > Metazoa > Chordata > Amphibia > Caudata > Salamandridae > Lissotriton > Lissotriton helveticus. Next base: position 1,731,533,167 of record NC_136059.1, on the reverse strand, counting down.
GCGAACAATAGCCTGAAATGGATGCACACATTGAATCAGAATAGACTCATAGGTATTTAAATCCAACAGTTCAGAAGGAATATTTACCAACTCAAGATTATTATGTACAGCTCTAGCAGGCATTTTGTTATCATTTAATTTATTATAACAATATTTACAAATACGTTGATCAGAACCCAAATCAAAACAATTCTCTACCAACTAATAAGTTGCAAAATCCTTCCACTCATTATTATTTTCCTTTTCACTTTTTACATATAAATCAACTAACCTAGTCTGATTCTTATATAGAGTTCGTCGACAACACACACAAGAAAAGTTTGGCCTTTCACCTGAAATGACCTTAAACCTTGTAATTTCTTGGTCAAAATTTTCTGTACTAAAATTCTGAACATTTTCTTCCACATTTCCTTCTATTACTATATCAGTTTCTGCACTGTCCTCTTTTTTACGAAAGTAACTAACCTCAATTTCTTCACAAATGTTCTTTACATCTAATACAGATCCATGCAAAAGAGCACTGTTTAACTGTTTTAGTTTAAGTGCTGGATTTTTTGCATATTACAACCTTCTCACTAATTTCCTCACTTCAGTATGATGCACTGCTAACATCCTAAAATGGTGAAAAACACTCTGGCATACTTTTCTAGAAAGACAAGCCAGAGAATGCCCTTGCAAACCAGTTTTTTCTCTCAGTCTGCAAGGATCTAATTCTTGCAACATCCTAATCTTTTGTTTAAGACTTTTCTTAGTATACTTACGTAAGAAATTGCAAAACAAATCAATTGAATCCTGTCGTACACTACAAATACTACTACAATTCCAAGTGTACACTGGAGCCTTAGGACGTCTCCCTAAAACTTCATCAGCTAACACCTCTTCTGAATTTCTAGGCACAATGTTCTCTTTTTCAATCGGACAACCGTCCTTCACCTCATATGCTCGACCAGTGGTCTCAACTGCATGCAACAAATCATTAGTCTGAAAGTAAGTCTCTTCATTAAAAAATGGCTCACAACTTGAACTATGCTTCCATTCTCCAGAAAAAAACATTACAAAAATTAGTTCTATTAATTAGTCTTTTCCACTTACTTTTCGCTTTCAAAGCATTGATTGCCTTGTCTAGTGCACACATTCTATTGATTACTAAAATATACAACTTCTTTTTCATTTCAAAAGTCTGATCAACAATACTCTCAATATTTTTCTTTTTCTTATTAAAAGCTGTTTTCCTTTTACAATTCTTTAAATTTTTTTATAAATTTAAAACTACTCTGTTATAAAACATTCTCTTGCGAATTTGAACAAACTGTTTTTTTCGTCTATTACTATAGACAATTTGATAGCCACATACTTTTCCAACATTTTTTGGGGGGTCTGCTTTTTCTTTGTAGTTACAGATAAAAAAAATATTTTGCACATTATCCACACTTTTTTTACATTGGGTTAATTTCCTTACAAAATCCTTTGTTGTCTTACCAGGAGCATTCGTCTTTTTCTCCGTACATTGTTGTTTAGATAAATCTTGTAATTGTGTTTTCTTGGAAAAGTAAGCCTGTTTAAATTTTGTTCTTTTCGCATTCTTAGTAGGCATGTTGGTTTTTCTTTCTGTAGATAATTACAATCTGTTGTGAAGAAAAAAGAACATGTTATAGACCACTACTAACATACTACATAGCAATTAGAACCACTAAATAATATAAACACTGGTTTACTTCATAAGTAAGTTTAAGGCACAGCAACTGTGTCTGATCAGAGTAAGAAATCATGCAATGAGCGCTGTTTCTGAGTTTAGGGCAGTGCAGTGGTGTTTCAACATTGTAGGAAAATTTGCTGAGAATGGTGTTTCAGGGTTCAGAACAGTGCAGTGGTGTTCAGGCAGTGTAGGGGGTCGTGGTGAGATTGATATTTCTGAGTTTAGAGCAATACAGTTGTGTGTAGGCAGTGTATGGTATCATGCTAGGGCTACGAGTAAAAAGCACTGGATGTCCTAAAGCCTAACTCACTCCATGAGTACATGTATTCCCATGTCTTAAAACAGATACACCGAGCAAGTGATTCTGTCACAATATTTAAAAAAAGACACTGACTCGCATTGTGAATGAAAACAGATAGAAATATGCCTTGCAATTCACTGAAATGATTACTACATGTTACAGAGAGAGTTAGTATGGCATTTCTACAGCACAGCCAGGATCTTCAGTACACAGCATGGAGACTATTTGCGAATCAAGAAACCTGACAGACGTACTGCATAGCAGTTTCTAGCACTACATATCCTAAAGCCTGACTCACTTCATCAGAATATGTATTCCCATATTTTTAAACACATCAACTAAGCAAATTATTACAATTGTACAAAACGACTCTCTCGAATCATTTTTAATTCAAAATCATACATTTATTCTTCAAACATTTCATACTGTAACAAAAGATCCAGCATGATTTCATCTGGAATTTCGTTTGCATTGTCCTCAACTTCAAAATTTGCAACTTGAAACTCAATCTCTTCTACTGCTTCCATCCAGTCAATGTCCAAACTTTGATCAAAAAAATCACTGCTTAAATCTCCTCCTCCATAATCTTGTTTATCCTCAAACGGTACATTTAAGTCTTCTATGACATAGATGGAAATTTCAAAATTGACTTCAATGTTGTCCTGATTTTGATACATTATATATAGTACAATGTTGCTGGACCTTGCAAAAAAATATAAACACTAAATTATCTTCACTATCTTCATTATCTTCACATTTTCACTAATAGATAATACAAAACTAGCTTAATCAACTTCATAAGTACATGTATTCCCATATTTTTAAACACATCAACTAAGCAAATTATTCTGCCACATTCTTCTGGAATGAAAACTGACTCACACTGTGATCTTAGACACATAACACTATCCCTTCAAATTCAGTAAAATGATTACTACAGTAAAAGGGGGTCTTGCTGGGAGTATTCTTTCAGAGTTTACAGCACTGCAGTAGTGTTGAAAGAGTTTAGAATATTTTTCTAGGGATGGAGTTTCAGGGTTTAGGACAAGGAAGTGGTGTTCAAGCAGTGTAGAGAGTCAAGGTGGGACTGAGAATGTACTAATGAAAATTCACTGAAATGATTACTACATGCTACAGAGACAGTTGCTTTTGCATTTCAACAGCACACCCAGTATCTAAATTGCACAGCATAAACACAATTTGGGAATAAAGAGGCCTGAGACATATACTGCATAGGACTTTCTACAACTACATCTCCTAATTCACGACTCACTTCATGATTTAGGTGATTTAGCACACAGAGGGAGAGAAAGTACAAACAGGGACAAAATGATACAGGCAGAGGGTGCAAGACTACAGGCAGAGAGAGGAAAGATTTAACATGATAGCACTGTCTAATACACACCACCAGCCATATCATAATAGGCCTCTGCAGATCTACATGAGAGGGTGCAGGCAGAGGGGGAGGGATGGTACAGACATAAAATGAGATAATGCTGGCAGAGACTAAACTGGTAGAGGCAGAGGATAGATGGTGCAGGGCTGCACGCAGAGGGACTGTTGGTGCAGTCAGAGAAAATATGGTGCAGAGAGAGGGTGAGATGGTTCAAGCAGAGACACAGATAGTGCAAGCAGACACAGACATGGTACACACAGAGGATAAAATGGTACAACAGAGAAGAAATGCTGGAAACAGTGAGACAAATGCTACATGCAGAGGCAAATTAGAGTACACAGAGGGGGAGATAGTGAAGTCAGAGATAAAATGGTACAAGTAAAGGGTGCGAGACTACAATCAGAGAAGGAAAAGATTTAACATGGTAGCGCTGTCTAATAGACACCAGCAGCCATATCATAATAGGCCTCTGCAGATGTACATGAGAGAGTGCAGGCAGAGTGTGCAGGCAAAGGGAGAGGGTTGGTGCAGACAGAAAATGAGATAATGCAGGCAGAGTCTAAACTGGTACAAGCAGAAGATAGATGGTGCAGGGCTGCAGGTAGAGGGCCAAATGGTGCAGTCAGAGAAAAGCTGATGCAGAGAGAGCGTGAGATGGTTCAAGCAGAGACACAGATAGTGCAAGCAGACACAGACATGGTACACACAGAGGATAAAATGGTATAACAGAGAAGAAATGCTGGAAACAGTGAGACAAATGCTACATGCAGAGCCAAATTGGAGCACACAGAGGAAGAGATTGGGAAGACAGAGATAAAATGATACACGCAGAGGGTGAGAGACTACAGGCAGAGAAGGAAAAGATTTAACATGGTAGCGCTGTCTAATACACACCAGCAGCTATATCATAATAGACCTCTGCAGATGTACATGAAAGGGTGCAGGCAGAGGGTGCAGGCAAAGGGAGAGGGATGGTGCAGAGAGAAAATGAGATAATGCAGGCAGAGACTAAACTGGTACAGGCAGAGGATAGATGGTGCAGGGCTGCATGCAGAGGGACAGATGATGCAGTCAGAGAAAAGATGATGCAGAGAGAGGGTGAAATGGTTGAACCAGAGACACAGATAGTGGAAGCAGACACAGACACGGTACACACAGAGGATAAAATGGTACAACAGAGAAGAAATGTTGGAAACAGTGAGAGAAATGTTGCATGCAGAGGCTAATTGAAGCACACAGAGGGGGAGATAGTGAAGACAGAGATAAAATGGTACACGCAGAGGGTGCGAGACTACAGTCAGAGAAGGAAAAGATTTAACATGGTACTGCTGTGTAATACACACCAGTAGCTATATCATAATAGGCCTCTGCAGATATACATGAGAGGGTGCAGGCAGAGGGTGCAGGCAGAGGGAGAGGGATGGTACAGACAGAAAATGAGATAATGCAGGCAGAGACTAAACTGGTACAGGCAGAGGATAGATGGTACAGGGCTGCAGGCAGAGGGACAGATGGTGCAGTCAGAGAAAAGATGGTACACACAGAGAGTGAGATGGTTCAAGCAGAGACACACATAGTGCAAGCAGACACAGACATGGTACACACAAAGGATAAAATGGTACAACAGAGAAGAAATACTGGAAACAGTGACACAAATGCTACATGCAGAGGCAAATTGGAGTACACAGAGGGTGAGATAGTGAAGACAGAGATAAAATGGTACAAGCAGAGGGTGCGAAACTACTGTTAGAGAAAGAAAAGATTTAACATGGTAGCACTGTCTAATACACACAAGCAACCATATCACAATAGGTCTCTACAGATAAACATGAGAGGGTGCAGACAGAGGGTGCAGGCAAATGGAGAGGGTTGGTGCAGACAGAAAATGAGATAATTCAGGCAGAGACTAAACTGGTACAGACAGAGGATAGATGTTGCAGGGCTGCAGATAGAGGAACAGATGGTGCAGTCAGAGAAAACATGCTGCAGAGAGAGGGTGAGATGGTTCAAGCAGAGACACAGATAGTGTAAGCAGACACAGACACGGTACACACAGAGGATAAAATGGTAAAACAGAGAAGAAATGCTGGAAACAGTGAGACAAATGCTACATGCAGAGGCAAATTGGAGCACACAGAGGGGGAGATAGTGAAGACAGACATAAAATGGTACAAGCAGACGGTGTGAGACTACAGGCAGAGAAAGAAAAGATTTAACATGGTAGCGCTATCTAATACACACCAGCAGCCATATCATAATAGGCCTCTGCAGATGTACATGAGAGAGTGCAGACAGAGGGTGCAGGCAGAGGGAGAGGGTTGGTGCAGACAAAAAATGATATAATGCAGGCAGAGACTAAACTGGTACAGGCAGAGAATAGATGGTGCAGGGCTGCATGCAGAGAAACATATGGTTCAGTCAGAGAAAAGATGGTGCAGAGAGAGGGTAAGATGGTTCAAGCAGAGACACAGATAGTGGAAGCAGACACAGACATGGTACACACAGAGGATAAAATGGTACAACAGGGAAGAAATGCTGGAAACAGTGAGAGAAATGTTACATGCAGAGGCAAATTGGAGCACACAGACGGGGAGATAGTAAAGACAGAGATAAAATGGTACACGCAGAAGGTATGAGACTACAGGCAGAGAAGGAAAAGATTTAATATGGTAGTGCTGTCTAATACACACCAGCAGCCATATCATAATAGGCCTCTGCAGATGAACATGAGAGGGTGCAGGTAGAGGGTGCAGGCAGAGGGAGAGGGATAGTGCAGACAGAAAATACATTTCCAATTTACAGCAATATCTCTATACCAGCATTTAATCAAAACATGAGACACAATATCAAAATAAAGAGTACCCTATAAGCAGAGAGATGCAAACTGTGAGGAGACGCAGGTGACATTATAGAAAAAGGTGCAAATATAATTATTTAATTTACACAGACACTCAGTGTGATCCTAGTCAAAAATGTTAAAACCATACATTTTACCAAAAAACATATACTACAGTAAACCATTTAAGAGACAGAACACAGCTCATATAAATGAGCACTATATTACTGTGCAGAAACCTTACTCTTTTCCAAAATATATTTCCAATATGCACCATTAGTTTTTTGACAGCATTACATACAAACATGAGACACAATGCAAGAAGAAAGAGGCCCAATATGCTTGTTAATCTGCCCAAGAGTGTATACAGCATTCTATCTATATTAAGTGGGTCATTGCTAAGTGGAGGTTTAATAAAACAGAGAGTATTATGAAGAAAGCAGAGGAGGGAGTACAAAAAGAAAAGGAAACATTAGGGAACAGTAAAGACAACCACAACAGAGAGAACACAAGAAACAGTTAAAAAAATAGCACTCTCAAGAAAGACAAGAAAAAATAAGGAAAGAGTGGAAATTTCAGAAAACAAAGGACAGTATAAGCAGAGAGAGGTACACTGTGAGGAGAGACAGGGGAAATTGTAGAAAAAGATCAAAATGTAATTCTTTCATGTGTGATCCTGGACCAAAAATGTAAAACCATACATTACAACCAAAAACATTACATGATGCAGGGCTGCAGGCAGAGGAGAGTTGCTGCAGTCAGAGGGCGGATAAAACAGAGACAGGGGAATATGGTTCACACAGAGAGACAGATGGTGCCCACAGACACAGAGATAATGCACACAAAGGGATAACATGGTACAGCAAGAAAGAAATGCTGCAAACAGAGAAAGAAATGTTACATGCAGAGGGGAGATGAAACACACAGAGAGGGAGATAATACACACAGAGAGAAAATGGTACAGAAAGAGGGTGAAAAGCTACAGGCAGAAAGAAAAAATGTAAATTATTCTGCCAGAATCTTCTAAAATGAATACTGACCCACACTGTGATCTTAGACACATAACAGAAATTCAGTCAAATGATTACTACAGTGAAGGGGGGGGGGGGTCTTGCTAGTAGTGTTGTATAAAGAGAGCAAGGGTGAGGAAGAGAGAAAGAGGGAGTAAATCAGATGGAGAGAGGGAGTTAGAAAAGAGGAGTAAAGGAAAGGGATAATGACAGTGAGGAAAGAGATATGAGGGTAAGGAAAGGAGAGTGAGAGAAAAAAAGCATATCAAGAAAAAGGATAAAGGAGTAAGTGAAACAGAAGGATTTATAGAAAAAGAGAGGAAGGAAAAAGAACAGTGGTGGAGAGAAAGGAAGACAGTGAGAGAGAGTGAAAGAGAGGGAAAGTGAGTAACTTCCACATTAGAACACATTTTTATTATTAACTTGAAGTGCACAACATATATCTCCTTATAAATTAATAACTCACCTTTAAAAATGCTTTTGAAGATTTAGAACAGTGTCAATCACACACCAGATTTTCTTTTAAGCAGAATCTCTGAAATGTACCTCAGACACTGCAACCACAAAATGGCCCTGATTCCCTCTCATTTTTCACACATATCCCTGTAAATAACCAATGAAATTTCATCCCACACAAATTCAAAACCAAACTAACATTTTAATTGGTTGTACATTTCAACACTTTCAACCTCCCCCCCCTGCTCTCTCTGCCTGTTACCATGGTAACTTTCCATAGAACACCTAACTGAAGTCAAAAGTTGAAAAGTTCATAACTCAATGTTGCAAACCAAAGCAGCAAGTGTGTTTGACTTCTCAATATTCCAGCTTATCCTGTGCAATGTTCTTTTCAGTGACTTTTTCTAAACCAATAGTATTATTCCTTTTAAAAACCAGTAGTATGCACCCTAGTTTTCAATGTAAAATTATCAGAAACCACCAATCATTTCTTTGTTTTTCAAGTGCACTGAATCTCATCCACATTTTTTTCTAAACTACAAGTTTTCAAACTGCCATTTCATTTCCAGAGCCCATCTGAGTACAACCAGATCTGCCTTCAAGATGCTTAGAGTGTGGATTGTAGGACACAGTTTTATATTCTGGAGTGAAAGGTATGCAGCAAATAGATGCTTTCTCAACCTTGATTTACCAAATGTGGATATTATGTGGATTGGCCAGAGAGGATTGAGATGTCACCAATTGATGCCATTGGTAAAATCCTTTTTGCATCTCCCACACCCTGACCTCATAATTGTGCACTGTGGTGGAAATGACCTGTGCACTTTTACTGGGGTAGGTCTGGAAATGCTTTTAAAGGACACCTTTGGGCAATTGATGTCACTTTTTTCACAAACTGCCTTTGTATATTCTAATATAATCCAAAGGCAAAAATGGAAACTGGTCCAACCAATATTGTCCGCAGATTGAGAAAGCAAGGAAACATGTGAATAGGTCTGTTTCTGCTTTCCTCAGAGACTATGGTATGGGTTCTATATAGCACAACAACTTGCGTTACAACATGCAAGGCATCTATAGGAGAGATGGTGTACATTTCACAGATGAGGGGAACAGAGTCTTCCTTTTAAACTTTAGACTCTGCATCGGTACTTACTTGTAGGTACAAAAAACACTCAATGAACACAACGGCTCTTTTTAGAGCCAACCAATATCTAAACACTCAAACTTATTATTTAACTCTCTTTTTTTTCGTTACTTTTTTTCCACCGTGCGCGCACCTCGCGATTTAAAAAAAAAGTTTTCTTTGCCCTTTGGGGTGCTTCAGGGACCCCCTGAGAAGGTCTAGGGTGTCAGGGTGACTCTTCCCTGCCCCATTTTCACGTTCTACACTTTCGTTTTTTCACTCTCTTCTGAAACTACACAAAATGGCGGCTGAAGGGTGCGCGCAACGTGCGCGCACTTCGCAAATTTTCTTTTAAAAAAAAGTTTTTTTGCCTTTGGGGTCCTTCAGGGACCCCCTGAGAAGGCATAGGGGGTCAGGGAGACTCTACCCTGCCCCCTTTTCACATTTTCCACTTTCGTTTTTTCACTCTCTTCTGAAACTACACAAAATGGAGGCTAAAGGGTGCGCGCAACGTGCGCGCATCTCGCAAATGTTTTCTTTTTTTTTTTTTTATGTTTTTTTTGCCTTTTGGGGTCCTTCAGGGACCCCCTGAGAAGGCCCAGGGGGTCAGAGAGTCTCTACCATAACCCCTTTTCACGTTCTCCACTTTTGTTTTTCACTCTCTTGAGCCTTGAGGGTGCGTGCACCGTGCGCACACCTCACGATTAAAAAAAAATAATAATAATAATAAAAATACATTTAAAAAAAAAGTTTTGGGGCCCTTTGGGGTCCTTCAGGGACCCCCTGAGAAGGCCTAGGGGGTCAGGGAGACTCTACCCTGCCCCCTTTTCATGTTTTCCACTTTCGTTTTTCACTCTCTTCTGAAACTACACAAAATGGCGGCTGAAGGGTGCGCGAAACGTGCGCGCACCTCGCAAATTTTTTTTAAAAAGAAAGAAATGTTTTTTTGCCCTTTGGGGTCCTTCAGGGACCCCTGAGAAGGCCTAGGGGTTCAGAGAGTCTCTACCATAACCCCTTTTCACGTTCTCCACTTTTGTTTTTCACTCTCCTGAGCCTCGAGGGTGCGTGCACCATGCGCGCACCTCGCGATTTAAAAAAAATAACAATAATAATTTTGTTATTTATTTTTAACGTTTTTAGGCCCTTTGGGGTCCTTCAGGGACCCCCTGAGAAGGCCTAGGGGGTCAGGGAGACTCTACCCTGCCCCCTTTTCACATTTTCCACTTTCGTTTTTCACTCTCTTCTGAAACTACACAAAATGGCGGCTGAAGGGTGCGCGCAACGTGTGCGCACCTCGCAATTTTTTTTATTTTTAAAGAAAATGTTCTTTTTTGCCCTTTGGGGTCCTTCAGGGACCCCCTGAGAAGGCCTAGGGGGTCAGGGAGATTCTACCCTGCCCCCTTTTCACATTTTCCACTTTCATTTTTCACTCTCTTCTGAAACTAAACAAAATGGCGGCTAAAGGGTGTGCGCAACGTGCGCGCACCTCGCAAAAATTTTTTTTAAAAAAAAGAATTTTTTTTTGCCCTTTGGAGTCCTTCAGGGACCCCCTGAGAAGGCGTAGGGGGTCAGAGAGTCTCTACCATAACCCCTTTTCATGTTCTCCACTTTTGTTTTTCACTCTCTTGACCCTCGAGGGTGCGTGCACCATGCGCGCACCTCGCGATTAAAAAAAAATAGTTATTATTATTATTTTGGCCTTCGGGGTTCTTCAGGGACCCCTGAGAAAGCCTAGGGGGTCAGGGACTCTCTACCCTGCCCCCTTTTCATGTTCTTCACTTTTATTTTGCCCTCTTTTCAGCCTCACACTGACAAAATGGCGGCCAACACTTCCTGGTTACCACCGAATCAAATGTTCACAGACGTCTAACAGCAAATCAGAATTCCGCTCGTGCACGCTAGGTGTGCGCACGGGTGCGCGCACGGTGCACGCTTATAGATATATACATTTTTTCACATTTGATTTTCTCAACAACTACTGGAGGGATTTACACCATTTAAACAAAAGGGCGATCTGCGAATCAGACTCTACCATTTTGCCAAATTTCTTGTAATTCCGTTCAGCCGTTCGGGCTGTAGTCGTGTCTAATCGTCCTACGGAAAATAACATGGGGAAAACACGGTTTGGGACCCCCCTTTTTTCTCAGCCCCCACTTGACAAATCCCCCCAAAACTTTCAGGGAAGGAGCGGAGCGGAGTGGAGCAGGCCATCTTCTTTGAGAAATTCACGAAGATTTATCAACCGGCGCCAAAGTTATTCCCAATAGAATGTTGCGGATTTCCTATGGAAACTAGGTCCTAACTATAACTACCTACTGGTGACCGCCAGTAGGTTATATATATATATATATATATATATATATATATATATATATATATATATATATATATATATATATATATATATATATATATATATATATATATATATATATTCACTGAAAAAAACATAGGTTATAGACCATATATAGTTAGGAATTAGCATTTACAAAACCTTATTTTACTCACACAAAACCATTGAAATTCACATATATAGTTAGTTGCCCTAACTATATATCGCGCACCCACAATCCACTGCTGATCATGTCACATATTACATCATTCATGACATGGTCAGTGACATCACTGATGACATCACTGATGACATCTCAAATGACATTTACAACTAGAACAGCACTATCATAGATAGTATCCTGTGCAAACATCAGTACATGAAGCAATAAGGGTACTTTCCATATGATATACATCGGTGCATTCTACATTTTTGCCTGTCGGTGGCATTCTTACCACCCGAACGAACCTGTGTTTAGCACAGTGCCCTTAAGTGCCATCAGGATTGCCCATATGTTGAGTACAGGATGGCTCATTGTAGCGCTGCTCGTGTTTCAGCAATCAAGCGCGTTTACACTGGGAGATCCATGTTTTGAGTGCGCGCGCGGGCAAGCATTATCGATAATTATGCACATATACGAGGTTTTTAGTAGTCTGCCCACATGTGCTAAACCGTTAGTTTGGTGCATGCCTGACAATCGCGCATGCGAGAAAAGGGTATTTGTATTAACCACCTTGTTTAGTCTTCAAGCATGCGCATAGAGCCGTTTGCTCCACGCATGCGCTAGCCAGTAACATCATGCGTTTTGCGCATGCGTATTAGAATATGGAACCACTATTCGCCACGAGTATGCGCAACACAAGTTCGGTAATCTGCCGGTCATGACACACAGCTGACAACACACAGCTGACAACAATCCTCGATCGTATAAAAAAACGTACTTGCCCCCGTTCGGTACCTCCACTCCCACTTGGAAGCAGGCGCGAGGTACCGACGGAGAGGTAAGTTCTGCTTGTCTGAGAGGTCGCTTTTTGACTTCTACCTTTTTCTTACTTTACTCTGGTCAGTATTAGTTTGAGAGCAAGCCCTACTCTTAACAATAGCTTTTACAGCTTTAAGCCCCCATTTTTTCTAAACAGTTGGGTGTGCTGCATTACCATCCTTTGCCTGGAGCAGGTCTCTCTGGCATGTTGGCCTGGGGAGAGGGGTGTCGTTATTAGGAACAACTGAGGTTGGTTTTAGAAATTCTTGGAAGTTGTGAAATACAACGCAAGGAACTTTTATTGCGTTGGGACATATTCTACCTATTCTTCCATTTTTTTTGACAGAGCGGGCCTCATTTTTCCCGAGCGGGTGCCGGGTGAGGTGGGGTTGCTTCCCACACAAAGTTGGGTGAGTACCTAATTGTAAATTGTAATATGGTAACATTTTTTAAGTAATTTGAAGAGGGATTTGTGCCTCTAACGAATAGAATGAGACTTAACAGCTCTTATTTGTTGTGTGTGGTTTCTTGTACTTTTTCCACTTGCTATTTTGTGACGATTGGTAAACACATATGCATATCATAGAGTTGGTGTATTACTTCTTTCACAGGAAGGTTAATCTACTCGCTGTTCCACCAGACAACATTGGGGATCCAAGGTTCTGGTAGGATCAATCCAGTCTTGATATTTTTGCCTGTTTTCCGTTTAGTTTTTCACTGATTTTTTGCAGTGCATTTAACATCACGGTCCTGAAGAAAGCTGGATATAATTTATCCCTAGCTGAAACATGTCGACCACTCTGCACTACGCCTTTACATAGTGATATTTTCACACTATGTAGCGTTATTTTAATCTTAACACCGTAACAGTGCCCATTAAACATATTTTCTGTTACTGTAGGTATTTTTACTTCACACTATCACGTTGCACCTCACCATCACCACATTGAATACATTTGGCTAGAGGGTTACCTGTGAATCCATCTTTACACCATCACCTGATGGGTTGGGTAAGATTGGATTTACCATCCGTATCCCAAATGACGATACTCCGCCATGTTGGTGGCCTGATGGGAGTTTTTCAGCCATCTGTAATCTCTGTTGTGTTCCACTCTTCCGTGTAACTTTTGGATCAGTACACCACACCAGTGCTTTGACTTGGTATCTCCTATTAGTATTTCTGGCATTTATACCAAAACACAAATTACTTCGAAATTTTATATTGTACAATGTAAAAGATCAAAAGTGCAAGTGCATTGAGAAATTTCGGAATTTCAGCTTTTTTTTGAAAGTGCAACGGCTAGTGCCTGTTTCTGTAGGGTGCTGGTTCTAACAAATGCGTATCAAGTACTGCCGGTAAGCGCCGCTCGCCTGCCTTTATGCTCTGGTGCCTGCCGTGGCGGCAGATAGCCACAAAATCTGCGAAACAACTCAGGTAGAAATGAGGCGGCACACTAACTCCAATTCGGGTAATTTTAATCACAAACAACAACGTGTTTTAGCTGCAAAACGGCCCTATTCCCACATCTATAAGAGGTTGGGTAGCTAATTTTGATTCCCATACTGGAGTGCGGGTGAGGATTGAATGATAAATTTCACAGTGGAAGGTGTCTCTGTACTTAACCCCTCATCCCAAGTTGCCATGGTACTCGGGGCACAGTGATATTGCTCACAATTTTACTATTAGCATTATCACCTTACAGTAAATCTGCCCCAGTACTATATATTTACAAGTTAAACTACGTGGAATGGAGAATTACTGTGTGTGACCGATTTTCTGGTTTTTAACACCACATGAATTCACAATTTGGTGTGGTTTAATATATATTTACCACCTTCTCTAAATAGATGAGGGATGTATGTGGGGACCTCTGGGTGGGGTGGATGAGGGAGGGGAATTGGGGGAGTAGGGGACAGACGGGAAGATGTTTTCTGCCACTGTATGCTCCCTGGGTCAGAACAAAAATGGGGGATGAATCATGGCTGCTCCTCTAGCAAAAGCCATGTGCTATTTTACCATGTGGAATTACCGCACTGTAAAATCTGGTCTGGTTCTCCGTTACCAGAGTGTGGAAAAGGTGACCCACTTGGAATAAGGTGGAGCAGAATTCCAAGAGGTTATTCTGCTTCTATCAACCCCAGGCAAAGTGTTCAACAGAGCATCCTGAACAGAATGAAGGAACAAGATGACACTTCGTTGCGATACCAGCAAGTTGGTTTCCGCAAAGATAGATCCTGCACAGACCAGACTGCATGATCACTGAGTAGTTGATAGAATGGAACTTCCCCCCTCTATGTCAACTTCATTGACTATGAGAAGGCATTTAACTGTGTGGACAGAGACACCCATTTGAAACTCCTCCGCTACTACTGTGTGCCAGATAAACTCAAAAAAATCATCAGGAACTCTTAGGAGGGCATGATCTTCAAGTAAGTCCATGGAGGACAACTCATGAAAGCCTTCAAAGTAAGGACCAACGTCCACCAGGGTTTTTTGCTTTTGTATTTTCTCTTCCTGCTGGCCATAGACTGGATCATGAAGACTCCACAGCAACGTTGGAAAGACGGAAGTCATGTTGTTTGGGGAGGTAAAACGACTCTGGATTCCGGACTGGTGGCCACAAGACCTTGGCCCAGTACCGGAGCCGAAACTTACTGTTAAAAATCTTGGGGTCCGTCTAGACCAGGAACTTAACCTCAAACAACATGCCAACCAGGTGGTGGGATCCTGCTTCCATATAATTGGCATGCTACGTAAAATCTTTCCCCTCCTACCAGACGAAAGTAAAAAGATGCTAGTACAGGCCTTAGTGATGAGTCGTTTAGATTATTGCAACGGTCTGCTGCTGTCTGCCAATGAGGAAGTCATGACAAGACTACAGGTGGTCCAGAACACGGCCGCCCGTTTGGTCTAGAATGCACCACCACGCACACCGTCAAAGCCCCTACTCACAAAACTTCACTGGTTACCGGTTAGACAGAGGGCAAAGTTCAAGGTATGCTGTACCATACACAAGAGTCTGAATGGTATGGGACCTGCTTATCTGGCAAACAAATTTGTCCCTTACAACCCCTCCCGTCAACTTAGGTCAAGCGAACAAGGCCTTCTACAGGTGCCTAGAGCCAAGAAGGCTAGACAGGGTAGTAAAGCCCTCTCAATAGCTGGCCCGTCCCTCTGGAACAGTCTCCCTAACACCCTTAGGCTCTGTAAGGACCATCTTCCTTTTAGGAAAATGTTAAAAACCCTCTTATTCAGCTTCTAGATAGCCAGTGTGCTCCAGATTTCAATGAGGTAGAAGCTAAAAGTGCGGAGATACTCCTCCGGGAGTCGATGCCAGCGCGATACAAGCCCATAAAAAAAAAAAAAGGAGAAGAAATGGGATCCAGTGGACACCTTGGAAGCAGCTCAACGACCTGGACTTTGCAGACAACCTGACCCTACTCTTCCGTAACCATCTGCAGATGCAAGAGAAGATTGACAATGCAGAAGCCACATCAGCACAACTTGGCTTCAACATCCACAGGGGAAAGCCAAGATCCTGAAGGCTTAACAGGTCCAATACAACTGCAGTCACTCTTGCAGGTGGTGTCAGACAAGCAGGGTGGCACAGATGCTGACGTTGAGGAAAGAATCAGCAAAGCAAGGGCTGCTTTCATTCAGCCAAAAAAGATTTGGAGCTCTTAGGACCTAACACTGCAAACCAAGATCAGGCTTTTTAACAGAAATGTAAAATCGGTCCTTCTGTATTTAGCAGAAGCTTGGAGGACAACAGTGACCACAACCAACAAAGTCCAGCCCTTCGTGGACACCTGTCTGAGGAATAGCCTCCAAACACCATCAGCAACAACCAACTGTGACTGCAGACTTTCCAACTCCCTGCTTGTGAAGAAATTATGAAAAGATACTATGGCTGGATAGGTCACACCCTCTGAAAGCTCGCATCAAACACCACCAGGCAAGCTGTGACCTGGAACCCTCAAGGGAAAATGAAAAGAGGAAGGCCAAGAAATACCTGGTGCCAAGGCCTCAAGGCTGCCTGCAAGGAGATGGGTCAGATTGAAAGAAAAGCCCAGGATAGAGATGCCTGGAGAGTCTTGATTGATGTCCTATACCCCAGGAGGGCTAGTAGGCATAAGTAAGTAATTCTGCTTCACCTGGCTCATAATAAGTGCCTAAATGTTGGTTCCCACAATAGAAAGTATTTAATATAGATTCTGACAATGGGATATGGGTGAGTATATAATGCTGAATCCCACATAAGGAAGTGAAAGAATATCCAATGATGATTCTGACAATGGGAGGTGGGTGACTCCCTACTGTTGATTTTCACAATGGGAGGTGGGTATCTAATTTTGATTCCCCCAATTGAAGGTGGGCGAGTTTGTAAAGTTTATTTACACAATGGTGTGTATAAAAAATGTAATCCCACAAAAGAAAGTGGGCGATTACCTACTGCTGATTCTCACAATGGATGGTAGATATATTTCAAAATATGGTTTCCACAATGGGAAGTGGTTGAATATCTAGTGTTGATTCCCATGATGGGTGAGTGTATCATGCTAGTCCCCAGAGTGGGATGTGGGTGAGAATCAAATGTTGGAGATCCTAAAATACAAGATGGATGAGGATAGATGTGGTCACATAATAGGAAGTGTTAGAGGTACTTAAAAAGGGTTCCCATATGGTCACACAATAGGAAGAAGGAGAGGATAATAATTTAGGGGTTTCACAATGGGACATTTGTAAGGAATTAATTGTCATGTTCACGTCAGCAATGGAGTGTAAGTAGAAAGTTTGGATCTTGCAACGGGATGTTGATGAAGTCCAAGTGCGGAATTCTTACAATGTGATGCCACTAAGGATTTACATTAGGTTTCCCACAATTTGAAGGTTGTGGTCATTAGAGAAGGATTTGTGCTAAAACTGCATTGCCTCACTTACACTTCCTCCCTTAGAACCATGCTGACCAGGATAACCAGGTGGCCCCTAAGTGAAACAAAAAGAGAGAGAGGTGCGGTTACAATTTATGTGTTTAATACAGTTTTTATAAAAATTAGTTATCTTTCAATGCACCCAACAATCTTCCTGTATGTCCAACCTCTACCACACATTTATGCCTCTATTTACCAAATCATTCCTCTATGATCCTACCTACCCGTCCTTCAGGTTTACTGTAGATAAGTGGCTTACTCGTGTGAGGGTTAGACATTTCTAAACCATAATTCATCTCTTCATACGTCCATTCCTCTAGCTCAACATGGCGAACACCCATTACAATGATGCGCTTACTTCGCCGGGACATCACAACGCAATTTTAACTTCGCAGGAACTTTTACATCGTAAGGCATAGCATCGCCCTGTGGTTCACATAGCAAGCATTTACAACGTAAGGCTTAACAACGCAAGTCTTAACAAGGCAAGTCTGGCCAATTAACAACAAATTACCAATAGTTAATCTATCAATAGGGGGAGGTAATATGCCACGTCTGATTTTCAACTAGTTATTGCTAATTGCTTCATGCAAGGAAATGCTAGAACAATGAAATGTTTGTTTTACATGTGTACAGGAACTGCAAGACTAATGTTTACATCAATAAATGTTTTATTTACATTTTAATGAAAAGGGACCTGGTTGCCTGTGTTAAATTAACAAAAAAAGGAACGGGAGCATCTCAAATCCATACTAATATTATAAAGAGAGAGCCCAAACCTTTGAGGCGGGTAATCTCAGTAACCACTGCACCAATCACAACACCCAATACAGCGTTGGAAAGGGCAGTTGCAGCAGAAGGACATAGGCTATGCAGACGGATAACAAAATATATTTAAAAAATTGCAAAAAACTACATCATCCAGAAGGCCGAGGCCCAAAATAACATCAAACAGGAAATAATGTAATAATGTTACTCACAATATTGAGACTGAGAGCCTGGAGACAAATTGATCGTGAAAAAGGGATATGCTATCCCGAAACGCGTAGATTTGTGCCTGCCTGCTTGAGAAACTCCATGCTGTGAGGATTAAATAAAAAAGCACATAAGTGAAGACAAACATGAGTTTGTCACATTTTTCTCCCAGCTGGGGGAATTGGTTGTGGATTTAAATGCGGCGTGGTTCTGCCGCGGGGATTTATTAACCGGCGAGAGAGCGCTGCAAGTTCTGGCGAAAAGGAACCCAGGGGTATCAAAATATATATATATCATGTGATCAAGCCTCGAGTCAGAGGCGAAACGCGTCATGCGGTCTTGCTGGGTTTATGGAAATAAAACACTAAATTGCACCAGAAACTTGGGTCTGTCTTGTTCGCTTTTCTCAGAGAACTGTCAGGGCAGAAAGGACAGTGATGTGGCGGCAGCTACATCGAGCGGAGTGCAAGGAATATATATATATATATATATATATATATATATATATATATATATATATATATGAATCACCAAATTGCCACCAGCTTGTGAAGGGTCACTCGACGTCGCTCGCACCAACTGGCCTATTATTGCTGCTCTCCCCATGCTCCACCATTATCTGTAGATTTCCCCGACGCGTTTCGAGGCTTCCATGCCTCTTCCTCATGGGGATTGCTTGTACAAATGACATCACGGACTCACTTTGCTTTTCGGCATCTTTTATTTCTACTATTCCCCCCCAGAAGCTTGGCTCAGTGCAGTTTCATCAGGGTGCATCATGGGAAATGTAGTTGCTAAAAGTGAGTCAATATTTATATCCTTTAGTAGGTGCGATGTCCTTTCATAAAATTACCGCTTTTCTAAGTCCTTAGTAGGGTGTGGAACACTGAGGGAGAATACTCTGTTGCAAACGGAACGACGCGCTGAACGGAATGAAGCAGCTTCATCCCACAGCCTCACAGGTGAGTTTTGAGATGGTGCACCTTCCAGGACGGGACCGCCCTGCCAACAATGAATCACCAAATTACCACCAGCTTGTGATGGGTCACTCGACGTCACTCGCACCAACTGGCCTATTATTGCTGCTCTCCCCATGCTCCACCATTATCTGTAGATTTTCCCGACGCGTTTTGAGGCTTCCATGCCTCTTCCTCATGGGGATTGCTTGTACAAATGGCATCACGGACTCACTTTGCTTTTCGGCATCTTTTATTTCTACTATTCCCCCCAGAAGATTGGCTCAGTGCAGTTTCATCAGGGTGCATCATGGGAAATGTAGTTGCTAAAAGTGAGTCAATATTTATATCCTTTAGTAGGTGCGATGTCCTTTCATAAAATTACCGCTTTTCAATGTCCTTAGTAGGATGTGGAACACTGAGGGAGAATACTCTGTTGCAAACGGAACGACGCGCTGAACGGAATGAAGCAGTTTCATCCCACAGCCTCTCAGGTGAGTTTTGAGATGGTGCACCTTCCAGGACGGGACCGCCCTGCCAACGATGAATCACCAAATTGCCACCAGCTTGTGAAGGGTCACTCGACGTCGCTCGCACCAACTGGCCTATTATTGCTGCTCTCCCCATGCTCCACCATTATCTGTAGATTTCCCCGATGCGTTTCGAGGCTTGCATGCCTCTTCCTCATGGGGATTGCTTGTACAAATGGCATCACGGACTCACTTTGCTTTTCGGCATCTTTTATTTCTACTTTTCCCCCCCAGAAGCTTGGCTCAGTGCAGTTTCATCAGGGTGCATCATGGGAAATGTAGTTGCTAAAAGTGAGTCAATATTTATATCCTTTAGTAGGTGCGATGTCCTTTCATAAAATTACCGCTTTACAATGTCCCTAGTAGGATATGGAACACTGAGGGAGAACACTCTGTTGCAAACGGAAAGACGCGCTGAACGGAATGAAGCAGTTTCATCCCACAGCCTCTCAGGTGAGTTTTGAGATGGTGCACCTTCCAGGACGGGACCGCCCTGCCAACAATGAATCACCAAATTGCCACAAGCTTGTAAAGGGTCACTCGACGTCGCTCGCACCAACTGGCCTATTATTGCTGCTCTCCCCATGCTCCAACATTATCTGTAGATTTCCCCGACGCGTTTCGAGGCTTCCATGCCTCTTCCTCATGGGGATTGCTTGTACAAATGGCATCACGGACTCACTTTGCTTTTCGGCATCTTTTATTTCTACTATTCCCCCCCAAAAGCTTGGCTCAGTGCAGTTTCATCAGGGTGCATCATGGGAAATGTAGTTGCTAAAAGTGAGTCAATATTTATATCCTTTAGTAGGTGCGATGTCCTTTCATAAAATTACCGCTTTTCAATGTCCTTAGTAGGATGTGGAACACTGAGGGAGAACACTCTGCTGCAAACGGAACGACGCGCTGAACGGAATGAAGCAGTTTCATCCCTCAGCCTCTCCACAGAAGGGGAAGGCGTCCGGACCTGATGGGCTACCAGCTGAGTTATATAAACTCCTGGAGTCAGAAATTGTTCCCTTCCTCACCAATTTGTTTAATCAAATCCTTTTAGAAGGAGTGCCCCCTCAGACATCATGGGATAATGCCTCTATCACCCTTATTTTAAAACCGGGTAAACCTAAGGAGGCCTGTGGCTCGTATAGGCCAATTTCCATTTTGAATGTGGATTATAAAATCTTTACCACAGTTCTATCCTCTAGATTGGCCTCTATCACTACCTCTGTCCTTCATTTGGATCAAAAGGGGTTCCTGAAAGGGAGCCAACTTTACGAATTAACCTACGACTTAATTGGTGCCATAGATATTGAAACAACCAACAATCTCCCATTGGCCGCCCTTACGCTGGACGCAACCAAGGCTTTCGACAGGGTTAATTGGGTGTACCTGTCGGAAGTCTTGGCCAAGTTTGGTGTTGGGGAAAGGTTCCGCAGGGTAATAGGCCTGTTATATAGCAATCCATCTGCATGCCTTCTCGTCAATGGTGACCTGTCGACCCCCTTTTCCATTACCAGGGGAACCCGACAGGGATGCCCGCTCTCTCCCTTGCTTTTTGATTTTTACATTGAGCCTTTTGCGCAACATTTAAGGGAGGGGGTCACCATCAAACCTTTTTATCATCAAGGTTGGATGAGGAAGGTAGCATTATATGCCGATGACGTGCTTATCTTAACATCAGAAGTCACCACTGCTCTTCCGGCTATTTTGAAATTGGCCCACGCCTTTGGACAAGTGTCGGGATACGAGATTAATGCAGCAAAGACTGAAATGCTTGTATGGAATGATGAGAACTCTGTAACAGAACTCCAAGCAGGCATTTCAATGCGATACCTAGGCTTGACAATAGTGAAGGACATTGATAAACTTGTCCAAGTTAATTTATCTGCAGTCGTTAAAGATTGCCGTAAGCTTCTCCTTGCCTCTTTCATTATTAGGTAGAGCCAACCTAATCAAAATGTCTATCCTTCCTAAAATTTCCTTTTTATTTAATACCATTCCTTTATATTTTGATCAAACCATTTTAGCCAAGTTCCAATCTAATATCTCATCCTTTATCTGGAATAACCAACTTCCACGGATCGCTTGGAAAAAACTAAGACGGCGATGTGATAAGGGGGGCTTGGCGGCTCCAGACCTAAGAATCTATGCTTGGGCCTTTCAACTATCCCATTCACGGATGTTGTTGAAGGGTCCCGTAGTCTCGGGGGTGGGTTCTATGTATGCAGCTATGTTGGATGGGGAAAGAATTAATCATTCTGGTTTTCTTTTTAAGTTTGGTCATCCTAAGTTTTTAAAAAAAATTAAACTGAAGACCCTACAAGGTCTGGCCAGAACTTGGGCTGAAGTCATGAAATCCATAAAATTAAATTAATTTTGCGAAAAAACTCCGCTGTGGGGGTTGCCTGAAAATTCTGCTTGGCTTGATGACACTCTAGCAATTCCTTTGAGAGAGGCAGGCCTCGAAGTTTGGGGTGACCTTTTCTATGAGGGGGATTTACTCTCGTGGGAACATCTGCAAGCTAAGGTTGGCCCCAATCTTTCACGATTCAAATACATACAGATTCATAGCTGGTCTGTCGCCTATAAAACCTCTCCTGCTAACAGAAATAAATTCAAACTTGGAGGGCATAGTCCATTTGTCTCTGATTTACTAATTTGTGGTCCAGCTACAAAAGAAGTATCTAAATGGTATAATTTCATTCTGGAGGAGTCGGATGGGGACTTTGTTCTGCCGGAGTCATTATGGGGCCCTGTTTTGACGGACCAGAATTTACAAAATCTTTGGATGACTTCTTTTGAACTTCTGTGGAACATTGTCAAGCCGTCTTGGCTTCGCAGAAATCATATCTTTACCCTGCATAGGGCATACTATTACCCTCTCAGGTTATCTAAATTTGCAGGTGGACAGTCAGTGTCTTGCGCTAAATGTGGGTTGATTGCTGCATCAGATACACACATGTTTTTTGAATGCCCACTATTAACCACATTTTGGGAGGATATCAGTAAGTCCCTCACAGAATCATTGGGAAGACTTGTCACTATAGATCTGCCTCTAATAGTATTTGGTGTTCTAGAAGGCGTACAAATTCCAGCCAGGTGTCTAGTCTTTTATGCCATCCTACTTGCAAGAAGGGAAATCTGCAGGAAATGGAAAGACTCTTCACCGCCTACTTTCAGAGATTGTCAAAACTCAGTCTTGCAGACCTCATGTACCGATCTGGCCAGATCTGGTAGTCAAAGTAAAAGGGCCTTTTGGTAGCAACATTCTTGGCTTCATTGACTCATCCGGGGTTTTTTTTTTTTTTTTTCCTGGGTCCAATGATTGATCTCCTATGGTACATCGACATCCTGTACCTGTGGAACAGCCGTTATCCGGTTCATTCCCGGCCCCACTTGGCTGCTAAACTACCCCCAAGGTTTGCCGCAAATTGGTAAATCATGGACTCTGTGCCTTTCTGGAAGGCAGTTGACAGCTGAGGGATAAATGGCCCCCACAAGACTCATGTCCCCTCCAGTTTTTCAGATAAACTGAGACAGCTGCTCTCTGTATATTCCTCTTGGTACTCTGTCTACATGGTGGTTATGAGGACCAAAAAAAAAAAAAAAAAAAGCAATCCCCATGAGGAAGAGGCATGGAAGCCTCGAAACGCGTCGGGGAAATCTACAGATAATGGTGGAGCATGGGGAGAGCAGCAATAATAGGCCGTCGAGTGACCCTTCACAAGCTGGTGGCAATTTGGTGATTTATATATATATATATATATATATATCCATACTAATATTATAAAGAGAGAGCCCAAACCTTTGAGGCGGGTAATCTCAGTAACCACAGCACCAATCACAACACCCAATACAGCGTTGGAAAGGGCAGTTGCAGCAGAAGGACATAGGCTAGGCAGACGGCCACTATATACATTTAAAAGGTAAAAGACCCGTGCCAGCAAAGTAGTCCCTTGTGGGCGTATCTGCGTTCTGCTGTGGGCGTGTGCTGGGGGCGTGACAGATGCTGGGGGCGTGTGGTACGTTCCGCCCTTCATGCAATGTGAGTCATAATTGCGCCGCATCAAGGGGCACGCTTGGGGCGTGACACGCTTGGGGCGTGACACGCTGGGGCCGTGACAAACGCTGTGGGCGTGTGTCCACCCTTCATGCCATGTGAAGCGCCAATTACGCAATTGCGCCGTATCAAGGGGCACGCTGGGGGCGTGACAAACACTGGGGGCGTGTGCTTCGTTCCGCACTTCATGCCATCTGGGTCGTACATTAATCAGATCGTCTGCTGTGGCCGTGTGCTGGGGCGTCACAAAGGCGTTCACCTCGAAGCGTGGTAAGTAACCATTTGCAAGACTACCTTGGGGGTCTGCCCGTTGTCTCACACTTACTGGGGGTGACGAATGCAGTGTGTGCCTTGGCCTGGGTGCATCTGAAAGGGCCGAACGCAGTGTGCAGCTGGGCCTCAAGCGGGGGAACACGCGAATGACCGTATCTGAATACACACGTTACACACATTCTATTTAATACCCGGACAACGTCGGGACGGGCTTCTAGTATAGATATATAACGATAGATCTATAGGGGGGGGTAATATGCCACATCTGATTTTCAACTAGTTATTGCTTATTGCTTCATGCAAGGAAATGCTAGAACAATGTTTAGATTACAAAAATGCCACAGTTTGTTAGCCTTTGCCTTATTTACATTATGATTACACTGGTTACACCTTAGAAGTAAATGCTACAGAAATTTTGACACATATTGCGGACATTGTCTGGTTACGAAGAGTGTGACGGAGACTGGGCAATGTTGAGTTTTGTGGCATACTTGGGAGGGGGTTTTCATTACAACATTGACTTATGGTTTCAAAGGAGTTTGATGCACTCATGGATTTATGTGCAATCTTGGAGGGGGGGTGTAAACATACACTGCAATTAACATTTCACAGTTTCTTCATTTCTCTGCAATCCTGTTTTTACTTTTAACCATACTCAGGTACTGCTATTAAAATACGAACCCGCCACACACAAAGATCTAGTTTCGTGGTAGCCGCCTTCCAGGGAGTTTATGAGCACCATAGGCGTTGTAATGGCGTCCAATTTATCAGTGTGCGATCTAATGGGTTTCGCAATAGGGTAAACGGCATTGGCGTTGAAACGCCATGCGTTGGGAAAACTTGCGATGTTACAGTCTTTGCGCTGAGGGAACCGCGTTGTAAAAGCACGAGTTGAAAACGTGTGCAATGTACTATCATACATCCGCTCAACATCCACCACATCACTCTTTTCAGACATCCAAGCGACGTAGACACCTAGTCTTCAATCCAGCCGTCAGCCAATTACCCCATGGTACAGAATAATTTAATGTACCAGCACCTGACAAAATACATTGCTTACAGACCTATAACTTCCTCTTATTTTTCTCTGTATTCTCTTTGAAGGAATTATCTCTCCATGTTCCATTGTTTTCCTTGAGGCAGACAGGTTTGTAATTAAATTCCACAGAACAGGTTTGGGCCAGTGGCGCCGAGGTGAGACCGTATGGCTCAAACCCATTAGTAGATTATGAAGCAATGATGCACATACATTAATAACAGACCACCCTAGGCTTAAGTTTAACACAATTATACTTATTCTGGGCACGCTGTCAATTCTCCAAAACAAGAGTGAATCCCTAGTCACTTCTGTTTCCAGGCAAGTATCAGTGTCTTTTTTAATATCACTTTGTATTCTTGTTAAGGCATTTAATTGGAAAGGGGTTTATTTCACTTGAACAAGGTGTTAGCTGCATGCTAGCTCCCACAATAATGATACCAGTGGATAGGGTTCCCATATTAAGAGTCCTTTGACTGTGATTCTTCTCAAAGCATGATATCAGACGACTGACCACAGCAAAATATGTCTCATTTGGAGTATTTCTATAAGGGGCAGACTCCCGGGAAAAGTGGCCTCGAAATTAGAAACTTTGAGTTGATACGTCCTTAGGAGTTTAGCTCAGAGATGAATATTCCCATAGGAGCATAGCTTTCCTTTAATTTTCTCAGGAAAGACCATATATGGAAAATGCTCTCAGACAGTAAAAACACTTGAGGCTCCAGGAGACTGCTTGCAAAGAGTAGAACTTCAAAATGAATGCACCGATAATAGTGATGCATCCTGATTACGCCTGTCAGATGAGTGGAGCCCGTTTAGCTAAGACAACTACATTATTAAAATTACAATAACTATTATTACAAGGGACCAGAGGGAGATACTTCTTGATACATTATGTCCATAGGCTAATGCCTGAGAATGTCAATGAGAATGTCCCTGGAAAAGAGTGGTTACCAGTCAAATGACCCCAAATGAGTTTAACTTACAAGTGAGTTGAACTCACAGAATTGTGGGACTCCCAAAACAAGCTTCCAGAGCACCTGAGCCCCCTGATGAATGTTGTCACAAAACTGGAATACAAGTATAATGCTTCCGGAAGGAATGCATTCCTAGGAAAATGTTCTAAGAAGGGTGCAACATGAAGCGGTTTCCAGGAAAATGCTCCTGAGAGTCAGACCTGAATGAGAATGTTCCCACTAGAACTGTGCTACCAGGAGTGTTCCTCCATAGAGGTTGTTGCACCCTGACCAGTAGGACTTCTGTGAGAATTCGCTATATACGCTCGGGCTTCCAGAATGTGCCAGAAAGTAATGTATATTCATTTGAAGGTAAATTAAGGTAAATAGGGCAGGTTCTAAATTCCCAAAACTGGTGGTGCGTAAAAACAGAGAGGGCTCCGATTTCCTATAGACAGACCTGTTAACCACAACCATACACATAGCTATAGTCTAGTCAAGTTTTATTGTTTAGTAAAAATTAAACCAAATATTAATAAATGTGTCTATACAATAAGATAATACAATTATAAATGTTAAAATAGCAGGCAAAGAAGACAAATAATAAGAAAAGTTCATTAGCTAAAGGAAAAATTAATTTTATGATTTCAAATATGTTGGTAAAATTAATGCTACACTTAAGTCTTAGTGTTCCCTGCACAAGGCACTTGTTACAGGTGTTACCATAGTGCATTCTGCCTGTACCACAATTGTTCGAAAGCAAACTTCAGCTGTTAAAAAGTGAGAGTAGCATAATGTGAAATATCAAAGTGTTTTGTGAAGTGCAGAGAGATGCTAGAAAGCATTCATAAAGTTAAAGAATGTGATCCAACATCCTCCTTAGGCCCCTTTTACTCTATAGGTTAACACATGGCAAAGTGCATATGATGGTTGCGGCCGCAGTTGTGAGTCAGGATTATCACGGTTGGGTAGCTGAGCTGTTAACCTTACTAATCGTGCCCCCACTAGCAACCACTCTGGTGAATAGTTGTGATAGTGGACTCTCTTGTGTCCTTCCACTGGCAAGCCTTACTAGGCTAAGTTCACCTTACCTGCCCTAAGGACACAGTTTAGTCCTTTTAGATGCAATAATCTGTTAGCACATTTTGGGCTGTTTTAGGGTTGTGTGAGTGAGTGATATGTGGGTGCAGCTTGGCACTCAGTACATCAACAAATTTCCTGCACTTTGAGAGGACCCATGGCCCGGATTGAGTGAAGCAGAGCATGGATGCTTCCAGGTAGGTGCAGGCTCCCTGGTCCAGAAAGATCGGCTTCCGCAATTTCCTCTTAGGTATATTTAGTTTGGGACAACAGCGCTGGATGTGTAGACATGATTCTTGTCTCTAGCTGCACAACCTGCAAGCCCCTCCTCCACCCTGATGGGCCCATGCACGGTTACATTCTATCACTGGTAAACCTAATAGTCGCATGCACAGAATCGCTCTGCGGGTCTGTGTGTGTATGGATTCCAATAGATATGGCTGTGGCTTACTCACCCGGTAAGAGTTATTCAGCGGGAGTGCGATATCAGAGTTATCTAGTGAAGTTAAGTCCTGATCCCTTGAGAGTACCCTCAGGTGCCTGTTTATTGCCTTTTTCCAGGCTGTGTAGGAAACATCCCCATTCTTTAGCACAGTTTCTTCAATATGAAGGCACACAATGGCGTCCAGCAGATACTGGTGCCATGGGTTACTCTGAGTCTCAAAGATGCTTTTCAAGTGAATCTTAAACGAGTTACTAGGCACCCTCAGGACCCTAATGTAATTTTCCAATGTGGCAGCTTGACAATCTAAAGATTGGTTCACCAGGTCAAATTCCAATCTAAGGGGCATATTATCAAGGACCAGTGTTAAAATTAACGCTGTTTTATCAGCAGGAAACTGCCGATAAAACGGCGATAATGGGCTTGATAATAAGCCCTTGTTAATTCCCATAGAAGCCCATGTTAACAAAAGAAAATGGGCTTCAATGGGAATTAACAAGGGCGTATTATCAAGCCCATTATCGCCATTTTATCGGCAGTTTCCTGCCGATAAAACGGCGTTAATTTTAACACCGGTCCTTGATAATATGCCCCTTAGTCTTGCCCGACTGATATAGTGTGGCTGTTGAAATATTTTCCGGTTCCCGGTAGAATGAATGAGCTCCAAGGCAGGGGCACGGGTCGGTGGGAAGGCTTGGTGCACATACTGCCAAGCAGGTAAGAGGGTTGCGTTCAGGACCCTGACTATGGGTGCGGCTGAGGCGCTACTTATTGCCGTGTTCAATTGATATATGCCACAAACAGTTGCTGGACCTTTCTGCTTCAAGGAGTTAAATGTGTGGTGTGTTTAGAATCTCTGAAAACTAGACTCCCAGATAATTGTATTTCCTGGCTGTGTGGATGATCTTGCTGCCTATGTGCCAGGTGAAATGTTTCTTATTTCTGTATCTCCCAAAGATGAGAACTTTTGTCTTGTCCTAATTGACCCTAAGGTGGTTTTTCTCATTATAGACGTTTAGTGTGTTCAGAGCCCGTTGCATTGCTGCTTTGGTGTGATCCATTATCAAAATGTCATCAGTGTATCGGATGCTGTGGAGTTTGATTGGGCTAAGTTTGGGGGGGAGAGACAGCTGCCCTCCATGGCTTTCCCCAGGTCAGCTGTATATGGGTTGAACAAAAGAGGAACAAGAAGCATCCCTGTTTTAGGTCACTCTAGGTGTAGATTTTGAGAGTGGCGGCAGAGGGTCCTGTTTTCACTCAGACCCAAGTCCCAGTGTACAATAAAATTATTGCCTTAGTTGTTTTGCGGGAACATCCACACTTCCAGTTTCCGCGATAATGTAGGCCGGTCAACCCTGTAGAACACTGCACGGTAGTCTATAAAACAGCAGAAGAGTGGTAACTGGTTTCTCAATGCTGTTCAATAGCTCAAGAATGATAGCACTGTGATATTGTCGACTGTAGATGCAGCCACCAGGAAACTTGTCTGAAAAAAAGGCAGGACTTCGTAAAGCCTCCAATTGCTTGAGTGGGGCTTGAGGGCTTTTGCCTCTAGGCCCAGAAGCGCAGTTAGACAGTAGTTTGAGGGTTTAGCACGGTCCCCTTTCTTGAATATGGGAAGCACTAGACCTGCTAGGAAGGCATGGTTAAAAAGATGGGTTAGCACCTTTGACCAGTCTTCAGGGGCATTATTAAATATGCTGGCTGGGAGGCCGTTAGGCCAAGGCGCTCAGTCTTTTTTCATTAGCTGTTTTATGGACCCAGTCGGCAGAGGTTATTTTAGGGGTGGAGGCTTGGTTTAGGTCTACTGGCCCCAGCGTGACTGTTTGGCCGGGGAATGAGGGCTAGTCTGTGCATAGCTCCTCCAAGTAGGTTATCCAGGCTTCTTCTGAGACTCCATTTTCCCTTGAGCATTTGGTGTTTTTTTAGCTTATTGATGTATTCCTAGGAGTGAGCCTGGTTTTTTCCTTTAGCATTTGGAAATCTTTATACATTCCTTTTGGTCCATACCATTCTTTTGCTTCCATATGTTTTTTTAATGCCGCTTGTGTGATTTTTTAACTGCCACGGCTGTCTTTACTGTGGGGCATGTTTGTATGTGCGCAGGGCCCTCCGTAAGGATCTTCGAGTGGAGGCAATTATTCTGTTGTGCTGGTTCTGTGACCTCCCCTGCTGGTCATTCCTTGGATGGACCTGCCTGTTGTCATGGTCTCCCAGGGAGACTCTTAGGTCACATATGAGGGAGTCCGATGCTTGGAGTGTACTCGATGAGCAATTGTTGATGCCCTCTGTGGCCTGCTTCCCGGACCACGTGGTGACCTTTGCATTATATTCCAGTCTCC
Organism: Lissotriton helveticus; assembly: GCF_964261635.1. Classification (NCBI taxonomy): domain Eukaryota; kingdom Metazoa; phylum Chordata; class Amphibia; order Caudata; family Salamandridae; genus Lissotriton; species Lissotriton helveticus. The sequence goes on along the minus strand of NC_136059.1, from coordinate 1,731,503,459 downwards.
ACTTGATTCTGATTGCAGAGTCCACCCCTGTTGAGGAACCCACGTTGTTACTACTGTCTGCCTTAGATGTTGTTAGATTCAGGGTAAGGCTCAGAGGGTTATGATGGTTTTCTGGACATGAATCAATTGTTGAAATAACCTTGAAAGTGGGAGGGAACTGCTGATGGGAAACTTATGCCTCGAACTGTTGTTGTACCAAGGTCAGTTTGTGAGTTGTCAGAGGGTACTTCATCCTTTCTCGTTCAATTATATTCCCTAACACATGTATGTTAAAGTTGCACGCCAGCAGGAATTCGTGATTTGGGAAATCCGTGAACAGATCATTCAAGCTATCACAGCGGTCTTCTACTATGGGCGCCTTCATGGTTTTTGGTAAGTTGAGATAGCAGTGTAGGAGCAGCAGAGTTGTTGTTTAGTGCCTAATTTTTATGCCTGTGATTAAGACTGCTTGTAGGACTGGAGAGTTGAGCTTGATTGGGGTGGCCTCTAGCTTGCAAGTGTGTTTAATCAAGGTGGACAGGCCTCCTGAAGGGTGGCCAAAGAGGCTGGAATGCGAGGCCGGCTTGAAGATTTCACAAAATCCTTGTATCATTGATGGTACTAGCTAAAGTGTCTTGCAGACAAAAAAGATAGGCTAGTGCTTGCTTGCATGTCCTGAAGGCCTTAAGGCCAGCCACATTTCATGATGTTATTGTGTGGTGAGACACGATGTTTGTCTTCGAAGATCAATGCAGATGGGCTGTTGGGGTGCTAGAAATGATGCTCCAGACCCCCGTTAGGGAATGTACTAACCACCCATAGTCGTTGTGCTCTCACAGCGCACCTTCCTCCGATTTTGCGATGTACATCTCTTATAAACTCACCCACCTTGTGGGTAGTGTTTTGTCGGGTAAGCCCCCACACTATCCTCATATACCCGAGAGACATCGAAAAATGTCAAATTACTGAAACATGCTGCCACATTTGTTCAAAAATGATTTCAAAGCCCCCTGAGTATCGGCCATTGCTCACCTTTATTGCTACACCTTTGGATTCACCTCCACATTGTTATGTTATTTGTATTCTACTTTTACTATACTGAAGAGATTCTTTGTCATGAAAAGTCTGTTCTGACTTGTAGTCTCAAAAGTCCCCCTGCACTTTCACATCAGCTATTGATTTATGCATCTTAAAAAATACATTTAAATGTTTATACCAACTTTAACATTAAATGGGCAGATGGTAGACCAGACATTCTATGTTTACAACCAGTAAAGGGTGCCTTCTGGTTACCCAGGAACACTTCCAACCCCATTTCACATCTTGTCTTTGTTCAGTATCTTGGATGACTGCCTCTAAACAAACTTTTACTGCTCTTTCATTACATGTGAAAACTGAAAATACTGAAAGCTCACAGGATTGCCTTTATCCCCTAGGAGGCCATTTGTTCCAGGAGCACCAGGTATGCCAGGTAAACCCTGCACAAAAAGGTAAAAGTAAAAATACACCCACTGCTAACAAAGACTGCACATGCTTACTCTCTTGAAGTGGTATCATTTTTCGCGGCCAAACAGAAGTTAGATTTCCAAGAAAGAGTACAGCAGGGACAGGATACTAGCTAATGTCTGACAAAGGATGAGAGGGAGGAGACCCAAGTCTGTACCCACAAGAGATAGAATCGATAGAGGAACCTGTCTGCAGTTAGCTAGGTAGCAAGCCTCAAGGGATAGGGCTGGCAAAGGCTCACACTGGTTCTTGATGAGTAAGGATAGGAGAGGCACTAGCTGGTGCCTGGAAGAATGAAAGGCACAGGCACCAGCCTGCGTATAAAAGGTAGTAGAATGACAGAGGCACCAGTCTATGGCTGGAAGAGGATAGAAGAATAGAACAAGCATTTGCAATGCAATAGGCCTCGCATTTGTTGGAGTTTGAGCTATTGGCATTGTAAATGGCAATTTTTTTTGTTTCAGTGGAGTGATTAAAGAAATAATTGCTCACAATTTATATTCCATATTATAAGCTTTTATAGCAACTCTACAGTAAAGTTATGGCTATGTTAAAATAAAGGGATGCGAATGGATGAATGGAAATATAAAAAAGGTCTTAAAATGCAAGATTGAATGTGTAGCAGGTGACAGGCATTACCTATCATTTAATAAAAATACATGTAAAAAAAACACCTACATAGAATGTGAAACCTGCGAACTTCAGGAAAGTGGCTGGCACCTACGTGGTGACAGACATATAGCGGTTCATGTTTCAGTATATATACATTCAAATACACCATGAGATAGTGTCCTTTATTTTCTAATTCACCATTTTAAGATGGTTAGACACCCAGATTGGAGGGCTAAATTAAATTAAAACAAAAACTGTAAATAGCGTGCCACTAAACATTTTCTTCTTTTTTGAATAAAGGAGCAGCCCCTATCACATTTAAAATAAAGCAAGATGTGGGATAAAGAATGAAGGGGGCAGAGGGAAGAGTAAGGCCACATTGCTGAGCGGCAGGAGTAGTGAAATAGGAGCCGACTTTGCTGCATGTAAATCGAGGGGACAAGAGATTGAGAATTGTTCAGCTGCCGTTTGCCATGCACCAGTCCTTTTATGTTAGGGAAGGTTGCACTGCTGCTCCCATGCCGCACCTGGGCTGCGCGTAAATGGAGCTTGCTAAAAATATTTTCGCTATACAAATACTAAAACGATTAGCTGGTCAATGCTGGTTTATTGTAAACCTGAAACACTATTCGAAGGTTGGTGTAATGCTTTAATTCATTCAAGTATTCACACCCTAGAGATTAACCCCTTCCAAGTATGTGTATACTCAGGGCCAGAAGGGATATAGGGGCATATTATCAAGGGGGTTTATCTCCCTATTACCTAGCTGTCGCTAACACCAGTTAGCGACAGCTAATAGGAGATAGCGACCATCTTGGGCCCCACTTTGCATGTCAGTGATATTTATCACTAATGACATGCAAAGTGGGCGGGCCAAGACGTTAGCGACTGGAAACAGTCGCTAACATCGCTATCTCCTATTACCAACTTTTGGAGATATTCGCGCTAAGCGCGAATATCTCCAAAAGCTAACACCTGCCCTGAGCAGTTCTTAGCCATGTTATCCAATGGGCGGTGGATAACATTGCTAAGAGCATTAGCTCGGTAATGCATGAATATCGCTGACTTTTCAGCGATATTCATGCATTGCGGCCGTTTATTATCGCATTAGCGATAAACCTTGGTAATACCAAGGTTTATCTGCGATAAAAACCGCCGCAGCTCAGCTGTAAAATTTTGTCTCTAACCAAGCAATAGCGATAATTATCGCTATTGCTTGGTAATATGCCCCACAGTTAGCCTGTTAATAACGAGGAACTAATTAGATTACCACAACATGAACTTAACAAAAAAATCTTTGTATACCTAAAGGTCGTACTGACACGCTAGCAAAGGTCTGTGTTATGTTCCATGCAGCTTGAACACTGTGTCCTTGCAGCATGCACTATGCTACAAATGGCCCGGGTGCTCATCCCGCTAGACTCTTTGATTAATATGGCAATAAGTGGGTGAAAATGGATTGTATAGGCCTGTGCACTCTCTGTCAGGACTTACACAAACAAGGTGCTCATGCACATTCTCTGATTGTGTTATCATGAAAAACATGTGGAAGACTCCCCCACAGACACCTGCCGAATGCTGTACACCCCCTCCCTTCCGTATCTTAACTCTTAAAACAAAGGTGAGCCAAATCCTCTTAACGCAGGTTACTCTAAAAAAGTGTAACTGATAAAAAGCCTTTATGACAAACCTCAAGGCTGCTATACATATGGATACATGAAATATCCTAAAAAGGCATACGGCAAACAGAGGTGCAAGATAAAAGTGTCGGTATATGACTAAGTAAGATACTCACACCCCAAAAATCGAATTTCTACCATAGCTTCAGTAACCCTACATAGAAGAAATTTACAGGTAACCCTGATACAGGAAAAAGATAAGCTAACACGTGAATAAAGACTAACATTCAACAGACTTTCGCTATCCTGTTATCCTGTACTTTGGCATCATCAGTTCATTAATGGACTCACCCTGAGCTGCTCAGGCCCTGGGGGGCGCCCTTGACAACCGGTCTGACCGACTGCCGCTGTATTTGCCCTAAAAGCATTGCAGCGGCGATGGGGGGGTGTGCGGCCTGACAGAATGTTTGAGCTGCCCCCGGGCCGTTATTTCATGGCCGATGGAGGGCCGGGCTGAAGACCGGAGTGGAGGGGGCCGGGGATGGCCCAGTCACGGGAGATGCTGGGCCCTTGATGAAGGCACTGACCGGCCTGACTCAGCCGGCGGTGCATACTTCGATGGGCAAGTGAATGGCAGCGCTACTCCGGCGGCTGTAGACAGTTCCCTGACCGGCCTTGTGAGGTCGGGCCGTGGCGTGTCTGCAGTGTCTTCTCCCTCTGGGCTACAGCCACGCCAGGGGAACGAAGCTTGTGCCTACAGGACAATCCCTGGTCTGGGTTGTCCAGAGATTTCGAGACTGCGCTCTTGCGGGCCCGGGAGTGGCAGAGAGCCAGCCATTAATAAAACCAGTACACAGCTGTGAGGTAAGCGGCAGGGAAAGCGTTTGCTTTCACTTCCGATTGAAACAAGGCTGTATGAAATAAACAAGTGTAAGGAGGGGGGGAGCAGGCCGCCTGGACATTGGCTGCGCTCCTGAGAAACGAACATGTCCTGACGTTTTTCTTTTGAATAGAAAACAGAATGAGGACATTTCCAGCCAAAGTGTTCCACATTTTTTGGGATCCATTTCACAGGTGAACAAATAAAGACTTGCCTGCAGCTTCCATCCTTTGGCCACAGTCCCGTACTCACACGCTTGGTGTATTAGCGCAGCTCATCGGCGCGAGCCCAGGTTGTCTGTATGCGCTCGTGCCGCACCAGCGCCGTCAGCAAGTAGTAGTAGGGGCAGGGTTAGGGGGTGTTATGTGAGTGCGGGGACGCATTGCTGACGAGCTTACCAAAGCCATTGCAGACAATGGCTTTGACCGCGTGGTTTAGGAGACACGCGCTGGGAAAGTGAAAGTGTGGGAGAGTGCGTGAAGAGCAGCGCGCGTTCACAGTGCGTGTCTCCTAAAGCGCGCGATCACAGCCATTGACTGCAATGGCTTTGGTAAGCTCGTGCACATCTCATGTCCCACTTCGCTACCTACACAGCGACAATAAGTCTTGCTTCGCCTGCAGCGCATAGCGCTGCATCGCTAGGCGAGACCTAAAAACCAGCATTCCAGTGGATTAGAAGTGAAATGCACTATTCAGTGGCTTGTAGGAATGGAATGATGGTGGCACAAAGCTGTGCCTATCACCAAAGAATAGAGAGAAGAGCCAGACAATGCCTGACTTGATAGGAGTATAGCAGCACCACAGGGCTTCAAATCACTTACATTTTCTCCAGGGGGGCCTACGGGCCCTGGTGGTCCCTGTGGTCCAGACGGACCTGAAAACAAAAAGTAAAAGAAACTGAGGTATGATACAAATTTACACACAGCAAGTACAAACAGCAAATGGACATACCTGAAATCTGTAACAACAGCTTTCTGTAAGGGAATATCTTCATTAAACAACTAATAAAAACTAATTTATGAGTAATTGGCGTACATCAGCATTGCAAGTCTACTTGCTGCGTTAGCCTACGCCAATGTGAAAAGGCAGGAATGTACTGTATTTGTGAAATGTGGTGCATTCCTGGCCTCCTGCATTGGTACACAATTTGCTGCCTAACGCCAAGGTAGGCACCCTTGCACCATGGAGATAAAGGGTTTTAGAGGGAGTTGATCCACTCTTAAGCTATTGAAGCTACTTCCTGCTCATTCCTCTGTGTGTGCTCAGGATACATTCTATCTCGGGTTCTTGTTACATGCCCATAATTTCATTTCTTCTTAGATCCATGCCCCCTGAAGAAGAGCCACCGGCTCGAAATGCATCAGGGTGTTCTTTACGACATGATGTGATTGATTTACGTCCGACACTTGTGATAACATGTTTCAATTGGATTTTTGTTAAACATTGGAACTCATCCATGTTCCGGAAGAAAATATAGTTGATCATATGAGGAAATATTACCCAACGTACTGATTGATTAAAATCAGAGTATTCATTCATTTACCTTTCGTTTACTTTTTGGAATTGAGGGGCATATTATGAAGGGGGTTTATCTACGCTTTTTTGGCTTTAAAAGCCAAGAAAGCAGAGATAAAATTATCTCCCTATTACCTAGCTGTCGCTAACACCAGTTCGCGACAGCTTGTAGGAGATAGCGACCATCTTGGGCCCTGCTTTGCATGTCAGTGATATTTATCACTAATGACATGCAAAGTGGGTGTGCCAAGATGTTAGAGACTGGAAACAGTCGCTAACATCGCTATCTCCTACTACCAACTTTTGGAGATATTCGCGCTATGCGCGAATATCTCCAAAAGCTAACACCTGCCCCTGAGCAGTTCTTAGCCATGTTATCCAATGGTAGGTGGATAACATGGCTAAGAGCATTAGCTCGGTAATGCATGAATATTGCTGACTTTTCAGCGATATTCATGCATTTCAGCCGATTTTTATCGCTTAGGAGATAAACCTTGATAAGAGCAAGGTTCCTAAGAGATAAAAATCGCCGCAGCTCGGCGATAAAAACTTCTCCGCTAAACCAACATAGCGATAATTATCGCTAGTTGTTGGTAATATGCCCCTGAGTTTGCCCACAGGTGTGCTCTAGTACACATCATTACACTTGTAAGGCTACTCACAATTCGTCAGGATACATACAGCATGAAGTAGGTTATTTTTCAAATGTTTACTCGGCTATGATTGTTTATGGGACAACTCTGGATTTATCTTCTCTTTCCTAAAATCCCATAATCTGAAAAATGCAATAGAGACCTACCTACTGGTCCGGGAGGGCCGGGAGACCCTTGAATTCCTGTCCTCTCCGATTCAGTAAAGGTATTTGATAGAAGCGGGTCACCTAAAATATAGAAGAGAAGAGATTAGCCAAATGCATGACATAATAGCACAATATCTTAATACCCAACCCCACACCCCCGCCAATGGGAGAGGGCATAATACCAGACAGGCTCAGATAGAAGAGCCAATGATGGGCATCATGGAGGCCACTCTAAAGGAGCATTGATGAAATATTAAATGTCTGTGTTCAGATGGACACAGTGGGTCATTCTAAAGCAGCAAACACCTTGGGATAAGCCTACAGGATCAAAACGGAATACACCAGGATGAGCCCACAAGAGCATTGATATAAAAGCTTCAGGCTGAGCCTAAAGCATCAATGATGACACACTGGGTGTTAGCTCTCGCTCACCTAGGGACAGAGGGGCATATTATCAAGGGGGTTTATCTCCGCTTTTTTGGCTTTAAAAGCCAAGAAAGCGGAGATAAAATTATCTCCCTATTACCTAGCTGTCGCTAACACCAGTTAGCGACAGCTAGTAGGAGATACCGACCATCTTGGGCCCCACTTTGCATGTCAGAGAAATTTATCACTAATGACATGCAAAGTAGGCGTGCCAAGATGTTAGCGACTGGAAACAGTCGCTAACATCGCTATCTCTTATTACCAACTTTTGGAGATATTCGCGCTAAGCGCGAATATCTCCAAAAGCTAACACCTGCCCTGAGCCGTTCTTAGCCATGTTATCCAATGGGAGGTGGATAACATGGCTAAGAGCATTAGCTCGATAATGCATGAATATCGCTGACTTTTCAGCGATATTCATGCATTGGGGCCGATTTTTATCGCATTTGCGATAAACCTTGGTAATACCAAGGTTTATTTGCGATAAAAATCGCTGCAGCTCAGCTGTAAATTTTTGTCTCTAACCAAGCAATAGGGATAATTATCGCTATTGCTTGGGAATATGCCCCAGAGCTCAGCATTTCTGACATCATCGAAGATATCATTGCTTTGGTTTTGGCGTTATGTTGCCATGCGGGGTCTTTCTGGTTTGAGGCTACGTTGCTTTGTGTGTTCTGTTTCCTGCACAAGTTTGCTTCCTGGCATCAGACTTTCTGTAGAATCAGAAGTCCTGGTTGTATTGTTGTCTCTCTAGTGCTCCGTGCATGGAAGTTTAGGGCTTAATAATTTAGTAGTTAATGACAGATTTCTTTCCTTTGGTTAAGGTCTCTTTTTACAAGTATTCAGGTTTTGAAATGCCCAAGATAACATTGCGGCTTATAATTTCCTTTTTCTTTCTGCAGGCTTAATTCCTGTTTTGGCTTTTATAAAGGAGACCAAAACAGTTCAAACTAGCATTGTAGTTATGCTTGTTTTTCCCTTTGATCGCAAGTTTCGGACTGGCTTTTAGGGCGATCAGGAAGTGCCTGATAGGTTGGGCTCATAGAGTGTGGGAAGTTTTTTTTAGCAGTTTGTGGGCCTGTTTTATTGTCAGGTGGGCCGGTTTTTAGTGCTGATTTCTCCGATATTACCACAGATTTTGCCTGCAGCATACTCAAATGCATGCAGTCTCACATATGGTGCTAAAACACCTATACAGCGTGTCTTTAAAAGTTCAAAATTGTGCGGATTTGCAAATGTGGTCCGTTTTTTGAGATAGCTTGTTTGCTAATAAGGGCCACTTTTATTTTGGTGGGTGCCCTGGCCTTTTTTTTTGTTCCAGTCCAACCCTTTCGCTCACTCGGAGGACTTGCTAGTTTTCCTTCATGCCCTGCTTCTTTCTTCAAGCTTCATTCCTATGTTTGCCCTGGCTTAGTGGAAGACTTTTCTTTTAACTGCATCCTTTTTTTGCTTTTCATCGTGCTTCACTTCTAGTTGCATCTCTTGACTACCTGTGAGAAATCTGAGGCCTCATTTATGAAAAGTGACGCATCGCTGCGTGAAATCAGCGATGCGTCACTTTTCACTGCACCCTCCTTGCAACACCAATGATGCGTCATATTTACAATATGGCGCATCATTGCGCAAGTATTACAGATACGTCACTATTTCTGACGTACTTGTATGGCGCAAAAGTGACGCATTTCTGGAGTGTGTCACAAAAGTGACGCAACTCCAGCAATGTATCCTTTCACGTGGGGCAAGCCCCATGTGAAAGGGCCTACGTTAGTCTTATGCCTGCTGTGAGGCAGGCGTAAGAAATTGACGCATTTGTGTCCTAGAAGTGGCACAGTGAAATCACATAGCTTTTACTGCGTCACTTCTACGACCCTTTCTTCCGTCAGAACGATCCCCCCTGCATACATTATACCTGGCGCAGGTATAATGTGGCGCAGGGGTTTACAAAGTGACGCATCTACCTAGATGCGTCACTTTGTAAATATGGCGCAACAAGGTGCATTTTTTATGCCACTGGTGCGTCACAAAAAGTGACGCACCAGCGGCGTAAAAGTGACGCATAGCGTCATAAATGAGGCCCCTTGAGTCTGGAGATGCTTCAGGAAGTGGTCGACCCTTTCTTCCCCTTAAAAGGAGGCTTCAGCCGTCACCTAAGAGACCTGCCCTTGACACTGGGTCAGCCTAACGGGGCAGTAATGATCTATGGGGGTCAGGACAAAGGGACAATGATGAGTGTATTACAGCCAGCCAAAGGGAACAATAATATACATTTACAGTAGCCAAAATGGGACATGATGATTGCACCAGAGACAGTCTTAAGGGGCAATAATGAACATATCAGGGCCAGTCTGAAAGAATGAGGATGAATATATCAATCTCAGACTAATGGAGCAATGGAAGAGACATCGGGATGAGCCTAAACGAGCAATAAAGAACAGGCTCAAAAGTCCAAGAAAAGACTATGGGGCAGATTTATCAATAGCTGGCGCATCCCCAGGGATGTGCCAGTTATTGTGCGCTGCAGCTCCGCCACCCATGGTGCACCGCATTTACAATGCGGCGCACCATGGGGCTAAAACGGCACAGATGCATGACGCATCTGTGCCGTAAAGGCGGCGCATTGCTGGAGTTGCGTCGCAAGCGCGATGCAGCTCCAGCAATCCTCTGGGGGGCCCTATCTGTCTAATGCTGCGTCAAGCCTAACGCCTGCTTCAAGCAGGCGCAGGATTTTGACTTAGCATTGGCCTAAAAGTGACTGAGTGAAATCTTGTAGATTTCACACAGCCACTTTTAGGAGGCGTTCCTGCGCAGGAACGCCCCCCCTGCGCCGGAACGCCTCCTTATGGAGCAGGGCTTTACAACGTGACGCATCTCCCAGATGCGTCACGTTGTAAATACCCCGCATCATGGAGCATCTTTTGCGCCGCCGCTGTGTCACAAAAGTGACCCAGCGGCGGCGTCATAGAGGCGCAAGGGGCTTGTAAATCTGCCCCTTAGTGAGTGATTAAGGTGATTTTTGGAATGCTGACTCATTCACCTCAGAGGCAGACATGCTTCAATAGACACCTGTCTCCCACATAAACATACCGGGCCTGTTTCACAAACTTCACTTTATAGTATGTTTTGAAGTATTACAAACATGCTACAAATTGCAGTTCACAGACCACGTGCAGTTTTTTGCCTCCACCTTACCCTTTACTTATGTGTCCAGAGTTATTCGCCCGACTGCAGAGACTGCACACTTAAGTATACATTTTATTAGCAGTGGGTGGGTGGCGAAAAAGGTAGACTTCCTACTAAATAGAATGGAATTGGGGAGGAGTACATGTAGCGTACACTTTTGTAGTAGGTTTACCCTCGGAATTTGTGAATACCTAAAGTAGTAAACTTACTCTAAAGTGTAAACTTACTCCCAAATGTAAGTTACCTTTGTGAATCAGGTCTATTATTCATAGCATGCCAGCATCCCCCACAGTGACAATACCTTAATGCACCCCCCACACACACAAGCCGTCTCTTCACACAGGCAAAACTCTTCCCATACTCCAACATAGACCCTTTCTCACGTAGGGCCATATGTATCATAGTCCCGTTTTGCGAATTTTAAATAGCGATTTTTAAGGAATCGCTATTTAGAATTCGCAAAACGGTATGTATGTAAAAAATCGCTTCTTTTTAGCGATTCCTTCACATTCCTAATTTGCGATTAGCAAATTGCTAATCGCAAATTACCCATTCATTTCCATGGGCCAGGAGGCCCATAGGAATGAAGGGGAAATTTGCGATTAGCAATTTGCTAATCGCAAATTAGGAATATTTTCAAGGGTGCAGGGGTGTCTTAAGAACACCCTGCTGCACCCCTGAAAATGACATGTGGGGGCATATGGCGCACATACATGCCCTAAGGGCATGTATGAGCGTCATATGGCACCTTTGGTTTTTATGAAAATTGCTTTTTTAAAAGAATTCGCAACTTAAAACCAACTAGAAGTTGGTGGTAATTTGCGAATCCTTATGGGCATTTTTGAAGTATTTTTTCTTTGATACATTGCATTTAAGGAATCGCAAAATTTGCGATTCCTTAGGTGCAATCCCAAAATAAGGAATAGCAAATTTTGCGGTTCCTTATTTTGCAGCAAAAATGCTACATACATACCATTTAGCAAATTAGCATTCGCAAAGGCCGAAATTCTGCGAATTTCGGCCTTTGCGAATGCTAATTAGCTTGATACATATGGCCCTTAGTTACAAAACTCACAAACACACATCCTCTCATTCACGCATATATTCCTCTCATCAATAAAGGCACACCTGTAATTTACAGACATAGCCATTACCCACACAGGCGCATTCACAAATATTCCCCTTACCCAGACAGAAACACCCATATCAGCAACACAGGTAGTTGGCCATTCATTCCCGGCATCAGCATAAAGAACCCCTTTCTTCCTCCTCCTCAGTGTGGACATGCCGTTATGTACGCCCTAAAAGATGGCCTGTAATAGTCCAAGATGAGATGCATTAACTATCATGCAGGAAGGAAATAATTCTGACCTCTGCCAAAATCTACAATTTCCTATGACCTCGTATTTACTTTGATTAGGCATACTGGTGCATAATGTCACTTTTAGAACTTTTTCATGGGCCTCAGCAAATTTATCACGGATTCTCCTAAAACGTACTTCTATAAGTGTCCTGTCCTAGCTACCAATTGTCATCTCTGCTATCAGATATCCCATTGTGCAGTATACTTGGAGTCCTATGGAACCAATTTATTTTTTATCTGTGATTCTGGCATTCTATCAAGTGTGTGTCAACCTTTGGACATTAACAACGGAAGAGATCTTCTGCAGGAGAAGGGTGTCAATCAGGATAATCAGTGAGTAAGGTCATAATGGCAATCGTTGATTAAGAGAGTGAGTTGAAAATACCAGACAGGGAGGGGGGGGCTAAAAACAGTGTTAATTACTTTGATGAAGATTCCAAAGATGGAGAATTAGTACTACAAGTAAGTAATTTTATTTTCCTTATAATGACATCTTCAATGATTGCCATAAACAAACATAACAACTGTAAACCCATCAGCAACAATAGTAACAGGATCAAGTAAAAAATCTTAGAAATAAAAGAAACCACATTTATCAGCCAATCTGAGAGAAGACTGACTCACTATGATGTCTGCCTTGGAATCTGACTTTAGACAGTAGTCCATACTAATATTATAAAGAGATAAAGAGAGAGCGCAAACCTTTGAGGCGGGTAATCTCAGTAACCAGAGCACCAATCATAACACCCAATACAGCATTGGAAATGGCAGTTGCAGCAGAAGGACACAGGCTATGCAGACGGATAAAAAAAATTATTTAAAAAATTGCAAAAAACTACATCAACCAGAAGGCCGAGGGCCAAAATAACATCAAACAGGAAATGATGTAATAATGTGACTCACTATATTGAGACTGAGAGCCTGGAGCCAAATTGATCGTGAACAAGGGATATGCTATCCCGAAACGCGTAGATTTGGACCTGCCTGCTTGAGAAACTCAATGCTGTGAGGATTAAATAAAAAAGCACATAAGTGAAGACAAACGCGAGTTCGTCCCGTTTTTCTCCCAGCTGGGGGAATTGGTTGTGGATTTCAATGCGGTTTGGTTCAGCCGCGGGGATTTACGAACCGGCGAGAGAGCGCTGCAAATTCTGGCGAAAAGGAACCGAGGGGTATCAATAAATATATATATATCCATACTAATATTATAAAGAGAGAGCCCAAACCTTTGAGTCGGGTAATATCAGTAACCACAGCACCAATCAGAACACCCAATACAGCGTTGGAAAAGGCAGTTGCAGCAGAAGGACATAGGCTATGCAGACGGCCACCATATACATTTAAAAGATAAAAGAAACGTGCCAGCAAAGTAGTCCCTTGTGGGCGTGTCTGCGTTCTGCTGTGGGTGTGTGCTGGGGGCGTGACAAACGCTGGGGGCATGTGGTACGTTCCGCCCTTCATGCCATGTGAGTCGTAATTGCGCCGCATCAAGGGACACGCTGGGGGCGTGACACGCTGGGGCCGTGACAAACGCTGTGGGTGTGTGTTTGCGCTGTGGGCATGTGTCCACCCTTCATGCCATGTGAAGCGCCAATTACGCAATTGCGCCGCATCAAGGGGCACGCTGGGGGCTTGACAAATGCTGGGGGCGTGTGCTACGTTCCGCACTTCATGCCATCTGGGTCGTAAATTAATCAGATCGTCTGCTGTGACCGTGTGCTGGAGGCGTCAAAAAGGCGTTCACCTCGAAGCGTGGTAAGTAACCATTCGCAAGACTCCCTTGGGGGACTGCCCGTTGTCTCACATATATTGGGGGTGCCGAATGCAGTGTGTGCCTTGGCCTGGGTGCGTCTGAAAGGGCCGAATGCAGTGTGTGGCTTGGCCTGGGTGCGTCTAAAAAGCACTCGGGCCGAAGAGCGTCGGTGTGGGTCATAAAAAAATAAGAACAGCGGGAAACAATCATTCAAGACTCACACAATTCTAATTGTTAGACGGTCGCCGCTGGCCCTCAAGCAGGGGCACACGCGACTGAGCGTGTCTGCGGGGACAATTACTGCAGCCTCTCATGCGCGCTGTTACTGAACTGTCACATTAAACCAAATTACACAGCTTGCTAACATCAGCCAGGGCTGTAGCCGGGCTCAGGCGGCGGATCATCACACTAATTACATGCGCCTGCTAACATAGACCAGGGCTGCAGCTGGGCCTCAAGCGGGAGGACACGCACCTGCTAACATCAACCAGGGCTGCAGCTGGGCCTCAAGTGGGGGAACACACGAATGACCGTATCTGAATACACACATTATACACATTCTATTTCATACCCGAACAACGTCGGGACGGGCTGCTAGTGTCTTATAAGGGTGTTGATAAACCTCCAAATGTGGTCATTTTTGCATTTGTCTCAAACTGTCTCAATTCTGAAACTAGGCTGAGTAGAGACTTTTACTCTAGCAGGTCTGTCTTTAGATTTCCAAGGAAGGGGTTTATTAGCTATTAGATAGCATACCCTTTTACACCATTTTATATTAGACATCTTGCATCACATTGCTAGGTAATGACTCAGACCATTAAGATAAGACAATAACTAAGATCTGATTAACTTTTTTTGTGATGTTCTTCGAGTTTCTTGATAGTAATGCAACACCTTTCTCACTTCTAATTTGTGGAGCCGTCTCTCGGTTAGAGCAGGTGGGTTTTCAAAGAAGGTTGAAAAGGAAATACTTTGACTTTATATGGAAACCATAGACTAGCCCTGGTGAAAGGAAATATATATTCTCATGATTGCCCTGTTATTGTGGGAAATCGTTTCGAGTTCATGCAAGCACAATGCTTAAATTGTAGTGATTCTATGTTCAAACATAATAACCACATGGAAACCAGTTTACGGATATATATTGTGCATGGGCTCAAACAAAGGACTTGTACGTTTAGAGAGAACAATATTAGGTTCACTTCTAACTGAAGGGTAATCTTTCTTGATAGCTTCTAGATTATCTTCCACCAGTGGTTTGTAAATGAAAAGTCTAGTACATGACACTTTCTGTAGGATATGATATCAGCTGGGGGGAGGTTTAATGGAGGAGAACTGTAGGCTAGGTTGGGCTAGCTAAACATTATATGGCAAAACTGCTTTCTCCTGCCAAGTAGATCACGTGAATTCTATTAGCAGTAGATCATTATACACATGAAAGCATAGGGTGTCCTGGTGGAAGGGAGCATAGCTTCTGTATGTATGTTCATACAGTCATGAGCCCAATTCAAATGGATATATTGCAAGGCCTCTGGAGCCAGAATGCAAAGTTCAGTGGTAGGTTTGGGGTGTCTAGACAGGGCATTCAGTCTGCACAATGGTTACCTTTGAGGCCTCTTTAGCAAGTGAAGAGCATGATAACCACCACTGACAAGGACACCACCAGAGTAAGCAGCAAAGCTATTTATCACATGTGTACCCAAGAAAGCCTTCAAGGGACTTCATATTATCCTATGTCAGGCGCGAGAAGTACATCTAGTTCACAATTACCCTTTGCTTACATGTAGTCCTCTATTTATGGTAGGACTAGGATTACTGCATTTAAGAGAGTGTGAGGAACACCTTCATGTCCTGTGAGGGTGCCCGATGGTCAGGCAGGTTGGTGAGGGTTTATTGCTGTCTTTTTCCATGGGTATGGCTCCAAGACCCAGTGATTCCCAGCCTGGGGTCCAATATGGCTGCAGCCACATTATGGCTGCATCATCCCTTTCTGTGTAGTGCCCTTTTACAATGGGACATAAGCAAAGCATGCCCCCCTACTGGTCATTCCATATACATCCAGGTGCAAACCTGACCTCCATCTCAGGGGCAGTGCTACTGCCCCTGCATGAGAGAGCCTTGCAGAGTCAAAGCCTTATGAAGTTGTCATCCAGACTAACTCACCTTGCTCATAGAGCTGTGAAATTGTAGGTCCAACTGAAATCCCCGGCCCGGGAGGACCTGGGGTCCTGGGGGACCTGAGGGGTCTGGAGTGCCCCGCTCTCCGGGAACACCAGCAGAACCATCTTGTCCTGTTGGTCCAGGAGGGCCTGCATTATAGAGGAAATAAAGACAGAAAATCAGGAACAAGGACAGTCCTACAAATCCCACCCTTCTATTGGTCTGGTCTCACACAGCTCTTTGGGGAAACAACCCTTACAACGCAACTATTACAACGCACACCGTTACAACGCACACCATTACAACGCAGGATCCATTACAACGCATGCCTTTACAACGCATGACATTACATAGCAGATGCTATTACAACGCATGCCATTACAACGTAAGTATTGGTAAGTATGTTATTTTTTTAAATCATTTTTTTTAATGTAAATTAAATAAATTAATTTAAGTAATAGTATATATTTAGTTTTGGGTTATGGGGTACAGGGGTATTTTTAGGTTTCAGGGCTAGGTTTGGGTTTGGGGTACAGGGGTATTTTTAGGTTTCAGGGCTAGGTTTGGGTTTTGGGGTACAGGGGTATTTTTAGGTTTCAGGGCTAGGTATGGGTTTTGGGGTACAGGGGTATTTTTAGGTTTCAGGGCTAGGTTTGGGTTTTGGGGTACAGGGGTATTTTTAGGTTTCAGGGCTAGGTTTGGGTTTTGGGGTACAGGGGTATTTTTAGGTTTCAGGGCTAGGTTTGGGTTTTGGGGTACAGGGGTATTTTTAGGTTTCAGGGCTAGGTTTGGGTTTTGGGGTACAGGGGTATTTTTAGGTTTCAGGGCTAGGTTTGGGTTTTGGGGTACATGGGTATTTTTAGGTTTCAGGGCTAGGTTTGGGTTTGGGGGTGCAGGGGTATTTTTAGGTTTCAGGGTTTTGGGGTACAGGGGTATTTTTAGGTTTCAGGGCTAGGTTTGGGTTTTGGGGTACAGGGGTATTTTTAGGTTTCAGGGCTAGGTTTGGGTTTTGGGGTACATGGGTATTTTTAGGTTTCAGGGCTAGGTTTGGGTTTGGGGGTGCAGGGGTATTTTTAGGTTTCAGGGCTAGGTTTGGGTTTTGGGGTACAGGGGTATTTTTAGGTTTCAGGGTTAGGTTTGGGTTTTGGGGTACAGGGGTATTTTTAGGTTTCAGGGCTAGGTTTGGGTTTTGGGGTACAGGGGTATTTTTAGGTTTCAGGGCTAGGTTTGGGTTTTGGGGTACAGGGGTATTTTTAGGTTTCAGGGCTAGGTTTGGGTTTTGGGGTACAGGGGTATTTTTAGGTTTCAGGGCTAGGTTTGGGTTTTGGGGTACATGGGTATTTTTAGGTTTCAGGGCTAGGTTTGGGTTTTGGGGTACAGGGGTATTTTTAGGTTTCAGGGCTAGGTTTGGGTTATGGGGTACATGGGTATTTTAAGGGTTCAGGGTAACGGGTATTTTTAGGGTTCAGTTTTTAAATAAATAATTTTAAATAATTTAAATAATTAATTTTAATAATTTTATTATTTTTTAATATTAGTTCTTTAATAATAATTGTTCTTTTTAAAATAAACTATTTTTTAAAGTATATATATTTACAAATTAAATTTTAAAAAATAATGTAATTTATTAAATTAATAAAATTTTAATAAATTACAATTTTTTTTAAAATAATATACTTACCTATACTTACGTTGTAATGGCATGCGTTGTAATAGCATCTGCTATGTAATGTCATGCATTGTAAAAGCATTCGTTGTAAATGTATCTGCGTTGTAAAAATTGCGTTGTAACGGTGTGCGTTGTAAAAGTTCGCGATGTAACGTCATACATCCATCTCTTTGCAGTGAGGATCCCGTAAGGGGTGGTGTAACGTGCAGCCAGCACTGTGGTTGAGACACCAGCACCCTGCCCCTGCATGCCACTGTCTGTTTGGGCAGGAGGAGAGAGGAGCGCCGGCACAATAATGAGGGAGTCGCACAGGCAAACCCCAGTGCGGAGCAGCTGCCATTAAAAATAAATCGCCCTTGTGGGTTTGTACCCTCTGCACCACCTACCTGCTGAGAGCCAGAGGGGCACAGTGACCTGGCGGGTTGTGCTGTGCGTGCCTGCTGCTGTCAGATGACTGCTGCACCAGCCATCAGCTGCTGGGACTCGTGAATAAGACACAGAGCTGAATGCAGTCACTGCACAAGGAAAGAAGGCTATGATGAACTTCTATGCTGCACCAGTACTGCGTGGCCTCTGCACCTGCATCCCCAGCCCCGTATAGCTCACAGTTATAGAGGGACTGCCACAGCGGGGTAAAAGCAGCGCCATCTAGCGATAGTCCATCGCACCTTGCCAGGGCTCAGAAAAAGTGAGAAAAAATAGAGAAGGTGGCACCGACAAAAGAAAATTAACTACCTCTGCAAACTCAGGCTGGCCCTGTGGCCGAGCTGAATAAAGAACCTGCACCACCCCTGCACTTTCCCAATTTTACCTCCTCCCCCCAACCCCTACCTGCCACACCCCTATTTAGTCCTCATCTCCTACAACCTGTTCCCCAAGCTAACTTTACATACTTTTCCCATATTCCCTCCTTTTCTCTTCTTCTATACCCGCTCTCCACCTCACCTTGTACCCCGAATTCTTCACTAACCCCTTGCATCTTTCTTCATCCCCCATTCCTCCAGTAATGCTGCTCAACCCCCTTCACCCCCTCGGTAATCCCTTCCCTTTCCCTCTCTCGGACCCAGCAGATCCACTTTCTGTGTTTAACTACCCTACAACCCAACCCCCCTCACTCTGCCTGGGGCCCGTTCCTACACATCCACCTCTCCTAGATTACGGGACCTTTCCAACTACTTCCCCTCTCTCCTACCCTAACCTCCTGCCATTCTATGACTCCCCCTTTCCCCTCCTTGCTTGCCACCCTCCCTCCTCGTTCCGCACCAATTTCCCCCGAATTACAACCTCAATTCTTATCCTCCCTTCAACATCAAGAAAAATAACTCTCTTTCCACCTCCGATGCACCAATAACTGCTCTCAACCATCGTCTAACTCCACCTTTGAAACTTGTACCACAACACCCCCCTCGCACTCCCACCCCACCCCTGCCTGCCCTCCCTCGCCAATTGCACTCCCGCCTGTGTCAGGGTCTGATGCCATGTATATCGCGCCTGCCTAACGATGGAACTACGTGACCCAGAATACTTAGCGGCAGGGAGGTGGGACCTATAAATACCTGGCGGAAATGGTAAACGGGTTGCATTGGATCTGTTATCGTGTTGTTTGGAGAGTGGGGCGGACGCCCGTGGGAATACCGTTCCGTGGTGCTTCGCTGTTTTGGCGCGAAGACACGGGTTCCTTGCAGGACCCTCAGCAGGGTCGGACCTGTATGTGGCAACTAGCGTGACGGCTGTTACGCTTGGGAGTGTAGGTGGTTCTTCGCAGGGTGGCGTGCGAAGACACCGCTCCCGACTTTCATTGAGGGAGAAGAGAAACGCTGTGGTGCTTCGCGGTGTCGGACGCGAAGACACAGCCTTCAGTGGACTTTGGTGGCCGCAGGGGAGCGGTCGTTAGAATCCCGTTGAGTCTCTGTGGTGCTTTGCAAGTCTATACGCGAAGACACAGGCTCTGGGAGGTACTTTGGATTTGGGAGTGTTTCCAGACTACCCAAAGAGTGTTCGCCTGATACGTAGGAGCCTATTACTTTGTTGACTCCAGTGGTGCGGGACGAACTTCGGCTCGCCTGATTCTGAGGAGCCCATTATCTTGTTGACTCCGGTGTAAGGGTAGGCGAGTAGGTTCTCTTCTTCTGGAGCCGCCTCGGTTTTTCTTCATTTATTGTTTTCTCTTTTCTGTTAACCGGAATGTGGTGGTGAACTTATCAGACACTAGGGATAGGCTTCTGTGAAGTAACAGAACAGGAGGGGTTGTTGGTTTTGTCTTAGAGACTTTTGAGTCGCCTCTTTTGACGGTTTCCTTATGGTCCTCAGTGTGTGCGCAACCGGTAGGTATATGTACACATTGCAGAGTTTAGAGTCCACGAGGAGCCACGGGAGGGAATAATATTGTGTTTATGTTCCCATAGGAAAGTCACGGGGCGTCACACAGGAGAAGAGTGTCAGGCACAGAGAGGTCCTTCCTGCGAGTCCTCTTAGCCAGGTAGGAGTAATAACGTATCAGTTGTTACAGGTGGCTAGGTGCCCCGGAAGGGTATTGACGGGCTCTTTTCTTGTTTTCCAGATTGGTAACCACCCCCACTGGCCGTCCCATTCCGGCCCTTCACTTTTTCCCTCGCCAGATCACTTCTATGCTTGGGTTCTTAATACAACCAAACGTGGGGAGGTCTGGAGGTGGACCCATTGAGCATCGCCCGGATCCTGGAGAGCGTGGAGTCTTGACAGCCTGTGCCCATCGAGCCAGCTAACTTACCGTGTTCAGCCCTACTCTCTCTGGAAAATAAGTTAGGATTTCTCATCACCTCCATCTCCCAGCTTGAAGCTGCCATCTCACTCTTAAGCACTAAGATTTCCACCTTTCCAAACACCCAACTCCCTGGGCAAATACACACTTCCCCAAACCACGAGAAACACCTTGCCCCCATGCCGCAAAAAAGGCAATCACAATCTGTCTCCTGCAGACATCACTAACCTTCTTGCAAGTTACAATAACTCAAACTCCACCACCCTTCCACTTTCCTCTCCAAGTAACCCAACTATCTACACTATTCCAACCCTTTCTTCTGTCAGAACTAATTGCCTACCTTTTTCCTCCTGGGCACCCTCTTACGAGTACAATATCCCCATCACCCCTCATAGCCCAATCGCCCCTTTCACCAAAACGGTCTCATCCGAATTGCACTGTTTGCTCCACAACTGCAGATCTGCAATGAAACACAACCTGGAAATTCCTGACATCATCATCCTTCACAATCTCGACATGCTCTTCCTCACAGAGACCTGGTACAATGACACCTCTCATTCTATGTTTGATCTTCTGTTACCCACAGTCTACTCTATCTTTAGAAATGACAGAACAGACAAAATTGGGTGAGGTGTTGCAATCATCTTTAGAAATTCCCTTCAATTTAAGGCTTTTCCTTCCGTTCATTCGAATGCTAATCTCGTGAGCTTCAAGTGCAACTCTGCTCACCATTCAGATTCCATGTCATTTACAACCCTCCTGGCGGCTGCTCTTCTTCTTTCATAGAGGAACTCACCGACTTCATCAGCGACCAATACTCGCCGACAGATCTTCCTGGGAGACTTCAATCTTCACTGGGGCTCGTTGGAAGATTCCTCTGCTAATATGCTGGCCACCTTTCTCTCAGCGTATGATCTTATCCAACACTGCACTGAAACAACACACTCTAAGTGTTCAATTCTGGACCTTGTTATTTCTAAAGCAGACATGCTTACTATTGCTATCCCTATTCATGTAGACTGTTCCGACCACTTCCTCATCCTTCTCTCTTCACCTATCACACTCTATTACTCTTGGCCAACCGAAAAGGACTACTACCTGGTTCCGTAACTTGAAAAAGCATCTAACTTCAGAACCCTTTTTGATTCAGCCAAAAACAGACCCAAAAAACTATTCGACCTCATCAAAAATCCAAGCTGCTCTCCCCCAACCTCCAAGCTGGAGGATTCTCCAAAAAGCAGCGGAATTCACTATATTCTTTAAAAAAAGTGAACTCATTGGTGTATCAGGTCATTCATCCTACCCCTCTAGAGGAGCGTAAATCCTTAGTCATTTGGCAGAACTTTGACGCCATCGCTGAAGATGCCCTCCTCAAATGCATCCTCGAAACATAGCTCTCCAACCATTCTCTTGACCCCATCCCTAGTGACATTGCCATTGACTTCTACACCCATACTCTTTCTTATTGGACCAGTCTGATTAACCTCTACCTCATTCAAGGCTCCCTCCCTGTTATCTTTAAAACAGGACAGGTGACCCCTCTTCTTAAAAAACCCACGCTGATGCGAACGACCTCAACAACTTTCGCCCCATCACTAACCTCTCTTTTCTTGCGAAAAGCACAGAAAGATGTGTAGCGGAACAACTTTCCTGTCATATCAAGGACGATGATCTTCTTGAAAATTTCCAGTCTGGTTTCATTCAATACTGAAGCATGGAAACAGCCCTGCTGCAAGTGATTGAAGATGCCCCGCGTATACTCGATTCAGGGGTTCTTGTCTTCTGATTCTTCTTGATCTTTCTACAGCCTTTGACACTGTCAACCACAACACTCTCCTTAGCACTCTTCAACAGAGAATGGGTTTGGAAGGCACAGTGTTTAAATGGTTTGCCTCTTTCCTTTCGGACAGATCCCAAATGGTCAAAATAGCTAACAGTCTTTCATCTCCATCGGCGGTAGGGCAAGGTGTCCCTCAAAGGTCTATCCTTGCAGCCACATTGTTCAATCTATATTTGGAACCATTGGGAAATTTCCTAAGTACATCTGGGATACTCTACCATCTCTAGGCTGATGACACCTAAATCTACCTTAAGGTGTCCTCCACACACGATCTCTCAATCCTCAACTCTGCTCTCCACTCTATTCAAAACTGGATGCTAACTCATCAACTCATTCTGAATCCCTCCAAAACAGAATTCCTCCTCCTCTCAACCTCTCTCTCTCCTCCTCCTGTTCAATCTTGGATGGATCAGCTGAATCTACTTAACACTAAACCTATCGTTGTTGACAGCGCAAAATCCCTTGGTGTCTTACCCGACAAACGGCTCAATCTACTCTCCCACATCAACTCCATTGCAAAGAATGCTCGAAACCAACTGTGCCTTCTTTGGGGGATTCAACGCCTCTTCTCAGAGCGAGACCTTAAAACCCTGGTCCAATTGCTGGTTCTCTCTAGATTGGACTACTGCAATTCTCTTCTTACTGGCCTCCCCAATCCCACCTTTCCCCTCTTAAATCTGTTCTCCATTCAGCGGCTCATTTGATATTTGGGGCCAAAAGAAATGACCACATCACACCTATTTTGTCTTCCCTCCGTTGGCTTTCCATCGAGACAAGATCAATCTACAAGACAGCTTGTATCACCCACAAAACCTTGCACACTTCCTCCCCTCGCTACTTGGAGAATAAACTGAAAATCTATGGAGGCTTTACACCATCTCGTAATGCAGAAAAATTACTGGTTGAGCCTCACACTTTCAAAAGGGAGAGATCGATGGCTCACTCCTTCTCAGGCAATGTGGTGAGAATCTGGAACTCGTTTCCAACGCAGCTCCGAACCATCACCTGTACCCAGTCCTTCAAAACTGACCTTAAATCTCGTCTCTTCCAAAGACATTTCCAGAACTAATACACACCCTTTCAAGTCCCTCAAGGAAGTTCTTTCACTATTGTAAATGTGTATTCTATTCCTGTGCAAGTGTCATCCCAGTATGTTATTGTGTTTTTGAGTGTCTGCCATCCATTGCTGTATTATACCTCTTCTTGTATCTCATTTGCTTCTGTAGCATGTATATTTGTAATATTTTCCTCTTGTAACGTAACTGGTCCTATTGTGAAGCGCTTTGACACCTTTGGGTAAAGTCCGCGCTATATAAAAATGCATAAATAAATAAATACACCGCTTGCAGGAGCGACACAGCCAGCAGCACTATGAAGGCTACCAGGGGCCCCTCAGTGTTGAGATGGCAGCACCACCTACCTCACCTTTCACCAGGACAATCAACATGCAAGACATTCCGCGCTCAAAGAAAAAGTGAAAGCGCACGGTGCCCATCCCAAAGCATTTTGAAGCCGAACCAGCAGTGCGGGTCCCTACCTGCCGACTGGTGAGTTTTTTTCCCTCCTCTCACACTGAACTGCCCTGTGGCCGTGGCCGTCT
The DNA here is from genome assembly GCF_964261635.1 of Lissotriton helveticus. Classification (NCBI taxonomy): domain Eukaryota; kingdom Metazoa; phylum Chordata; class Amphibia; order Caudata; family Salamandridae; genus Lissotriton; species Lissotriton helveticus. The sequence goes on along the minus strand of NC_136059.1, from coordinate 1,731,479,818 downwards.
ACGCTCCGGCCGAGGCCCTATTTCTGCTCGGCACATATCGAGTTTTTCTGAAGCAGAGGCTCTCGTCTGGTAAGTGCACCAGCAGTGCCATCTAGGAGTTAGTGGTGGTACTGCACCGAAAGAAAGCACTGCAGTGGTATTTCCAGACCCGCACCGGAATCTCCAACGATATGGTGGCCTGCAGAACCAGCGGGCTGCCACCGCAGAACAGTGAAGGGTGGCTGCAGCACCACGTCACAGCAGAAAGAAACGCTTGTATTTTACAGCACAAACTCAGGAGTAGAACAGCAAGTGTAAAAAACAAGGAAAGACTCACAGACATAGCATGAACATGAACTGTAACGCTGGTGAGAGGAATGGTAGTTCTACCGCAATCCTCGACTCAAAGGCAATGCATTACTGCACCAGAGTGAAGCAAGAGGAACACCATGCCCAGCAGCACTACTGGCGCCCCTCTTTCAGCACAAGAAAAGAAGACGTGCTTGAGGCCCAGCACCTCCTATGGTGCCCAAAGACAATGCCAGGAGGAGATATAGACAATGCAAGGCAGCATTACCTCCTCGTCCTGTCTCCCCGTCCCATTCCTGATGAAGTGAGCAGCTAGTCTGCTCTACAGAACCCCTGTAATACCCTGAAATGCCAAAGACAACAGAACGAAACACATACAATCACCCACAGACACCCCAAACCAGGGAGGGAGGGAAGGGCTCAGGAATGGGACGGGGAGACCAGGACTCGGAGTAATGGTTATAACCGGTGAGTAACCGGGCATGAAAAGGAGCAGACTAGAGAAAGATGTAGTGGCGGCATGTTCACAGCAAATTTCTGGAAGTCACAAAGGTGAATTGAGGGAATAACTAGAGTGGGTGCCTGAAGCTGCAACGACTCCCACTGCACAAGTTTTGCCACAGACTGGAGCTATTACATTAAAAGGAGAGTGGCGGAGGAGCACTTCCTGGTTATCAGTGGCAGGAAGAACAAGAGAGGAGCAGCCATCAAGTGCAACATATGAGACCGACTGAGCATTTACTCACTTGGACGTATAGCCAATGAATGGCTACACAAAGGAGTATGTGCCAACCAGCCGCCCCAGCACCGAATGGATACTGTTGGCCCATCAAGTAGGGTGTCATACGAAGTGACCAACCCCATCAAACACAAATGAACCTGGGCAGCATCCAGAGCCACAACGGCGCAGCCTTGAAGCGCAAGCATTGCACCCTTGAGCAGAGAGGACGCGAAAGGAGGTTACCACCATCAATAAAGCGAAGCACAAAGGAGATCCTACAGAAGGAGATCTAAGAGGTGGAACCGAGTGTGGCTCAAATGCAGAAAGAAGATTGTATTCACCGTAACTGCACTAGCACCAGCCCGCAGTGGGCTGGAGACTATTCAGGGAGTGCCCCCAACAATAGCTTAAACTGTTGTGCCTCAGTCCATTACAGGCAGATAGAGAGTTGCACGTCCCCTAGTGGCATGCTGCCGCCACCACAAATGGATGGAGACCCTCACCTCGCACAGCAATACTGAGTTTGGACGTGGAATACCTTGTTGCAGAAAAGAAAGGTATGAAAGAGGCTGCAGACACGATCCCTCAAAGCACACTGCTGTCCACGAAATGCAGCCGTCCACAAAATGGCTGACGCACCTGAGAAGAGGCCCAGTCCTACAGACAAGACCGAACCGGAGAGTGGTCCATGATGGGGGAAGATGCGCAGCCCAACAGACATGATGGAGCTGGCAGGAGATCCCCATGAGAAAAGACATGCAACACATGGCCTCTTGCCTCATCTCACAGCAAGTAAGAAGAGGAGAGCGTGGCATGTTGCCACATGACAAAGAAGAAAAGAGGTGTATAGAAATGAGTATGACAATTCTGTTGCACAGAAAAATGGACGACCACAGGTGTTCAAGAGAAATCAACAAGGGGACAAGAATGAGGACTTGTACCACTGCCTAACTGCACCTTTTAACACAAGCCAGCCACTGGGGTGCTGTGATGTCACAGGAGATAGCTCAAGCAGGAGTACCGAATATAAGCCACCAGCATGTGCGAATTGAGCATCTGCCCGATGCTTCACAATATGACTGTCCAGCCACCTGCCACCGGCTGCTTAGAGCAAATGGCATCCCTGCTTGCAAACACACATGCCAAACAAGAAGATCTGCGCCAAGTTTACAACAAGCTATGTGGCTGCAAAGTCCCTCCAGTAACCATGGAGCCATCGCCACATGTCGTATAAGTCGTCTAATGGCAACCACTCCATCATTTGCCATGTGCATCGCCACCACCACTGGAGCATCAACTAACAAGACTGGAGTGGCACTAGGACCCTGCAAGGCAAGGGTCAGGGACAAGGGACACCGGACACCATATCCGGTCAGGGGAGAGATCACGGGGACACACAAGGACCGGACCTCAGGGCGAGAGGTCGCAGGATGAGGGGCGCTGTATGACCCACAATGATCGATATGCAATAAAGGTACCTGCATGTCACCGCGACGTCTAACGTGTGTTCTGTGGGTTCGGGGAACACGACACCTGGCGACAAATGCGGGATCGAAGTCCAGCGTGCAGAAATTGCGATTGAAAACCAGGAGCCCACCCTGGATCGCGTCGTGGTTAAGAGGAAGAGGGAAGAGTGAAGCACCATCCAAGTGTCTGCAGCAACGTGGGAGCCCATCCCAATCGCCGCGAACGAAGAAGCAACTGATCCGGTAAGCGCCAGCAAAATAGCGCGAGCTTCAAAGAACTGAAAAGCCAGCGCGAGCTCTCGCGAGAGTCTCGGCGGCCATATTGAGGCCAGGCGCGAGAGCCAATAAGAAGGAAGGATCAGCGCGGCGGCCATCTTGAAGTCAGGCTGCATTGTGATTGGCCGCGAAGTCCCGCGAGAAGACGGCGGCCATCTTAGAGACAGGCTCTTAAGCCAATAGGAGCCCAGAACGAGCGCGGCGGCCATTTTAAGGCCAGGCACAGCGCGAAGAGGAAGAAAATTTGCCCAAAAGTGAAGAAAAGCACTGGCAAACACAACAAAATTAAGTGAAAAAGACTGGGCTAACGGGCTAACAAAAAAAAGAAAGGAACAAAGAGCAAATAAACATTACTAACGAGATAAGGAAGGGTGAAACAATAGAGACCACCACATACAAGGAAAAGAAACAAGACAAAGAACAAAGGAGGGAGTGCAAATGTCAGACCCAAAACCAAGTGCTCAATATAGGAGGCCACTACCATTTAGCTTATCTGAACCACAGACTGGGATCAGAATGGAAAAATGGGTGAGACGTTTTGAAAACTACATCGATGCAACTGAAGCGAGGACTGTTCATAAATTTAGTTGGAGACGAGATTGAGGATTTTCTAGTGACACTGCCGAAAGGAGACATTGACACATATGGCAAGCTAAAGCCGTGTCTAACGGCCAAATTTGACCCACAAAGAAACGTGGACTTCGAGAGGTATAGCTTCATGATCGCGTTCCAACAGGCAGAGGAGTCCCTGGATGAATTTGCAACAAGGCTGCGGAAACTGGTCACCCACTGCGAATTCGACAAGTTCGACAATGAGCAGGCAATAAGGCTGAGCATTATTGAGGGATGCCGCGACACAGAATTTAGAGCCAGGGTACTAAAAGAACCAATTTCCCTAGAAAACATCCTCGCACTAGGAAGGGCGGAAGCAAGAATGACTGCCCATGCAAAAGAGATGGAACGAGGCAAAACAAGAGGGGGAGAACAGATACAACGAATGACCACTAACAATCGGTCAGGAAGCTGGAGGAAAGACAGAGGAAACCAGGCAGTGAAGAAGCAACCAGAAGGAACCTGCTACAGATGTGGACTAGAGTTTCCGCACAGAGGTCAGTGCCCAGCATTCGGCCAGACATGCCGCAAATGCAACGGGCAAAATCACTATGCCAGCGTGTGCCAAGGGACACAATTTAGAAATGAACGGGGAAGACCTGGAAGAGCACGGATGCCAACTAGCAGACACATCAGGCATGTGGAAGCGGGAGTGAGAAGTTCGTCTGCAGAGTCAGGAGAGGAAAGTGAGGAAGAAAGAACAGAACGGCTGTACCTCATGACAGATGTCACCACAGAATCAGACGAAGAGGAAGAAGAAAGTGAAGAGGGAATATGTCTGGCGGACAAAAAGAAAATAAAAAAGACTGAATCGGTAACGATCAATGTAGGACCACACGAAACGAAGTTTGTCCTGGACAGCGGGGCGACGTGCAACATCATGTGCGTCTCCGAGTACAAAAAAATGAAGGTGCAACCAACCCTGAAGCCATCGAGAGTACAAGTATTCACTTGGGGGGCGAAGACACCAGTAATCAACTTGGGAAAATGTAAAGAAGAACTACAATACAAGGATCAAAGGCTGAGAGAAGAAATACATGTGCTAAAAGGGGACATTCCCGCGCCATGCCTCTTGAGCAACGTCACGGCCCAAGTAATGGGGCTGATGGAGATGACGTACAACATGTCGGACAGGAAAAACATTCTGAGAGAATACCCCAAACTGCTAAAAGGACTAGGAAAATTAAAGGGACGGCAGATAACGCTGCACATTGATGAGTCGATCAGGCCAGTTGCACAACACCACAGGAGAGTGCCCATACACCTGCAGCCACAAGTGGCAGAGGAACTGGAAGAGCTACTAAAACAGGACATAATAGAGCCCGCAGATGGTCCGACACCATGGGTATCACCAATAGTAGCAGTCCCAAAGAAGGACAAATCAAAGATAAGAATCTGTGTGGACATGAGGATCCCAAATAAAGCAATCGAGCGAGAGCGACATCCTGGACCACACTTGGACGATATGATTAGCTGTCTCACAGGCACAAGAAGATTCTCGAAACTAGATCTATGCAAAGGGTACCACCAACTGGAACTAGACCCTCAGTCGCGATACATCACGACGTTCTCCACTCATCTAGGCCTGTTCAGGTACAAGCGGCTGAGCTTCGGGATCTCATCCGCAGCAGAAATCTTTCAAGAGACAATACGACAAATAATAAGACAGGTCAAGAACAGCCTAAACTATAGCGACGATATTCTGGTGTTTGGAAAGTCAGACGAGGAGCACGACCAAGCACTTACAGAAGTGTGCTCGCAACTAGAGAATGAGGGTCTGACACTCAACGAAGAAAAATGCAAACTGGGGCGAAGCAAACTCGTATTCTTCGGCCACATCTTTTCCAAAAGAGGAATGAGGCCGGATCACAGCAAGGTGGAGACCCTAGAAAAGGCGAGGAAGCCCACCGATGTGGCGGAAGTAAGGTCTTTCCTAGGGCTAGCAAGCTACTGCGCGCGCTACATCAAAGACTTTGTAAGCGCCCCACTACGAGAGCTGACAAAACAAGGACAGAGCTTCGTGTGGACAAACGAGTGTGACAAAGGGTTCGAAGAAATAAGGAAAGCTGTGACAGCGGTGGATCACCTAGCATACTTCGACCCCAAACTGTGCACAGAACTAACTGTGGATGCGAGCCCCGTCGGACTAGGGGCAATCTTGGCCTCCCCAAGAAACATAGTGGCATATGGGAGCAAGAGCCTGTCAGACATTGAGAAGGGATATTCCCAACCTGAGAAGGAGAGCTTGGCAGTGGTATGGGCCTGCGAACATTACCAAATGTTCATCTACGGGAAGCCCTTCACAATCATAACGGATCACCAGGCGCTGATAACGATATACGGCAACCCAAATGCAAAAATACCGCCAAGGATAGAAAGATGGGGGATCAGGTTAATGGATTACAACTTCAAGATAATCCACAAGCCCGGAAAAGAGCAAAATCCAGCTGACTATGTGTCACGACACCCCTTACCAAAGAAGTCGGAATCGACGACAATGGCGGAAGAATACCTCAATTTCGCACTGAAGCTAAGCATGCCTGCAACAATAACATTAGAAGAACTAGAGCACGAAACAAAAAAAGACAACACCATGCAGGAGATCATGAAGATCACCAAAACACAACGCTGGAGACACGTAAACGCCAACACCAGCGTAGAAAGAAGAGTAGACAAGGAGGAGCTGCTGGTTTTCAAAAGAATCAACGAAGAACTATCTGAAAGTGGAAAAGGGATAATAATGAGAGGCACGAGGATCGTTATACCCAGGACCCTGAGAAGAAGAACAGTGGAGCTAGCACACGAATCACACGGGGCATGATAGCAACAAAAAAAATGCTGCGGGAAAAGATGTGGTTCCCAGGACTAGACAGCATGGTGTAAGAGACATCGACACACTGTCACGTCTGCCAAATAACGAGACCGACGTCCAAACCAGAACCTCTGCAAATGTCCCCGCTACCAACAGCGGTGTGGACGGAGATAGCAGCAGACTTCTACGGCCCCCTGGAGACAGGAAGCTACCTGCTGGTGATCATAGATGAGTATTCAAGGTTCCCCATAGTGAAACCAGTATCATCAACCTCAGCAAGCGCGACATTACCAGTGCTAGACGATGTTCTTGCAGCATGGGGCTCACCCCAAACACTTAAAACAGACAATGGTCCACCATTCTCAGGGGAAGAGTTCAAGAAATGTATGGCATACCTGGGAATAAACCACCGACGAATAACACCACTGTGGCCGCAAGCAAACGGGATGGCAGAGCGGTTCATGGGGACCATCAAAAAGACAGTACAAAGGGCAAAATTGACACAGATATCGATTGGCCAGGCCCTATGTCAAGGACTAAGGGACTATCGAAATACCCCTCACAGCTCCACGGGAAGGTGTCCCGCTGAGCTAGTGCTAGGACGAGCAAGCAGAACAAGGCTGCCGCAAATCAAAGAAAGAGAGAAGGCAGAACATAAAGACATTGCCAGAAGAGACCAGGAACAGAAAGAGAAGATGAAGAGATACGCCGACCAAAGAAGGCACGCGGCAACTGGCAAAATAGAGGAAGGAGACATGGTGCTCGTGAGGCAGCGGCAAGCAAGGAAGTCAGACAGCGCTTTCTCCAAAGACCCGCTGAAGGTAACAAAAATAAATGGACCAATGATCACCGCATCAGCAGGTCAGCACCATGTTACAAGGAACAGCTCTCACTTCAAAGAACTGAGAACAAAAGAAGAAGACGGGCCAAAGCAAGAGCAGGCAGGAGACGCGACACAGGTGGAGCGACCAACGGACGTCAGAGACCAGCGACCAAGAAGGGAATGCAAAAAGACAAAAAGACTGATTGAAGAGATGTAAAGAGGTGGAGATCCAGAAACGGACGTGCGAGAGATCTCTCTCTCTCTCTCTCTCTCTCTCTCTCTCCTCTCTCTCTCTCTCTCTCTCTCTCTCTCTCTCCATCACGGGACGCGAAGCTAAGGACAAGCAAAGTTTGTTTACAAGAAAGGGGGAGATGTCGTGCCCAGGTGGCACTAGGACCCTGCAAGGCAAGGGTCAGGGACAAGGGACACCGGACACCACACCCGGTCATGGGAGGGATCAAGGGGACACACAAGGACCGGACCTCAGGGTGAGAGGTCACAGAATGAGGGGCGCTGTATGACCCACAATGATCGATATGCAATAAAGGTACCTGTATGTCACCGCGACGTCTAACGTGTGTTCTGTGGGTTCGGGGAACACGACAGTGGCATGTTGCCACATGGCAAAGAAGAAAATAGGTGTATAGAAAGGAGTATGACAATTCTGTTGCACAGAAGAATGGACGACCACAGGTGTGTAGGAGAAATCAACAAGGGGACAAGAATGAGGACTTGTACCACTGCCTAACTGCACCTTCTAACACAAGCCAGCCACTGGGGTGCTGTGATGTCACAGGAGATAGCTCAAGCAGGAGTACCGAATATAAGCCAACTGCATGTGCAAATTGAGCATCTGCCCGATGCTTCACAATGTGACTGTCCAGCCACCTACCACCGGCTGCTTAGAGCAAATGGCATCCCTGCTTGCAAACACACATGCCAAACAAGAAGAGCTGCACCAAGTTTACAACAAGTAAGTGGCTGCAAAGTCCCTCCAGTAACCATGGAGCCATCGCCACATGTCGTATAAGTCGTCCAATGGCAACCACTCCATCATGTGCATCGCCACCACCACTGGAGCATCAACTAACAAGACTGGAGTCATGCACCATTTCCATACAATATAACAAGAAGCACCAGTGACGATCTGAAGAACCAGTGACCACTTGCTTACCTGCTCTGCACCCTGATCCCAGTAGTGGGAGAATGTTCTGACTAGGACACTTCCACCCCTGACGTTGCATGAGGTACTAGGTAGTGGCTCCGAGGCGGTCTTGCGACTGTCCAGATGTGATTCAGGCACATATGCAGCCCCAGTGCAGACCACAGGCAATCTCATGTCAACTCAACCAAGGGGCCTCCCCCAAGCGCAAGAGATGGACTTGACTTTGCCCCACTGTAGCCAGGCCATGTAACAGAGACTTACAAGAGCCCACATCACACCAAGACTGTCTTCAGTGGATCAAGCAACACCATTGTCAAGCATTCACGATGGACTCCACCAATGCTCCTGATGCACCAAGTTTGAACTGTAAATCCCCAACTGCATCACAGCGAGAGCACGCTGGACTGATCAACATCACATAGGTGGACTGCTACCCAACTGATGTGATGCAGAGGGATCCAGACTTCATCAGTACTGTGTACTTGTCCAGAGGAACCAGGTTAAATCATGGATGTGTGCCTAGATGCCTTAGTGCTCCCAGCTGCACCTGTCCACCGCTGTCCTGCGGACTGCCTCTCGAACCTGTGAGACTTTCGTTCTTTTTTTAAGTTGTTTTTCATTCCACTCCACTTGTTGGACTTTGTTTTTGTTTTTAGTCAAATTTGGGATGAATGTTGTGTCCTTCTGGACACAGTCTAGTGTTTTACCAGCTACTCCCATGAGGGCTGGCCTATACACCCCCACTACACCCATCCAACACAGGAGTCTCCAGGGCATTCGAACCTGCCAATAAAAGAGCCCGAGTGCACTTGCTCATGGCTAGTTCCAAGTGCTATACCTGAGTGTCTGTGTCACTTATTTACAAAGTAATGTGGACCTAGAGCCCACGACTTTACACATGCAAGGCGTGTCAAGAACCATACTATTTGTGTACTAAAAATACATAAAAGATTTGCCCCCAAGATCTCTAATAATTGAGACCCGTAAAACAGGATACTGGCTAAAAGCTTGGAAACAATGGCAAGAGAAGTAGGGGCATATTATCAAGGGGGGCGATAGGCACTTTTCGCCGGTTTAGCGGCCGTTTTCGGCCGCAAAGCAGTGAAAATTCTATCACCCTATTATCAAGCTGTCGCTAACAGCAGTTAGCGACAGCTTGAAGGCGATAGCGAGCGGTTTGGAGCCCGCTTTGCATGTCAGCGATGTTTATCGCTAATGACATGCAAAGTGGGCGTACCTAACCCGTTAGCGACTGAAAGCAGCCGATAACTTCACTATCGCCTATTCACAAGGCTGGCGTAGCGATGGAAATATTCCCGCTATCGCCAAAAACTAACGTCTGCTCTGACCAGTTCTTAGCCATGTTATCCAATTGGAGGTGGATAACATGGCTAAGAGCATTTCATCGCTAATGGGAGAATATCGCTATATTCTCAGCGATATTCTCGCATTACGCCGCTATCGCTGTATATTTTAGCGCTATGGAGAAAAATGTTTCTAATAGCATGTTTTCTCCGCTAAAATATCCAGCGATAGGCAGCGATAAAAAAAGTCGCTAAGCGCATTTAGCGATAAATATCGCTAGTTGTTGGTAATATGCCCCGTAATTCCTTCGGGCCTCCTAGTTGGAGCTCCAAATCAGCCTCATGTTTTCCAAGATTTAATTGTGCAAGATGCCCTTGGTGGTGAATGAATGAAGTGCAGGCTCTGTCAGTGTCGCACTTCCACTGAACTGTGAAGAGTTTAATGTCCTAGCAGATAGTCTGCATGCGAAGGAGTATATTTCCTAAAGCCTAGATCTTGCAGTAATTCCTCATTTTGGGGGAATTTCATGTCCATCTTCTTAAAACACTTCTCTAGGAAGATGAGAAGAGCCTTCTATAAAAAAATGAGCCTCTTCTAAAGCAATCTCTTCTTAGCACAATCCCGAGGACACCCGCAGAATCTGCGGTGTAGAAGGAGATAAAGAGCCACTGCGAAATCCACTTAGGCTCCTGTGAAGAGACAGCCTAAAGTAATGTATTTCTTTTTTATTTCTTCACGTTACTCTAGCACTTGAGAGGTGACACACCATGTACTGCTCTCAGTTCCTTTTTTCCTGCTTTCTTTGACATGGGTCCTAAGCTTCACTGTAATACCACTAAAATCCTACCCGAACATTGCCTTGGCAGTGTGCTTTAGGGTCATGTTGATGGAGCGAGATTTGAAAATAATTTTATTTCAACTCGTGAAGTCACACTTCCATAATGAAAAATAACTTTATTAATGTTTAGTGCTGTGTTTGTATTAATTCAACCTAGATTAAAATTACATTACACGCGGGAAATTAACATATGTGCTCATAAACGTGCATTATTGTTGCATCTTTTTGTTCGTGCAAATTAATAAATTAATTTTGTCCTTTTGTCATGTTATAACTAATTGCGGCTGTTCTTAAAAATAGCATGTGCTTGTTTTGCTTCCCTTGTCTATGTGGCGTCACTCTATTCTCTATAGGTGCATAAAGAATTTAGAGGGATTTAAAGAAGACTGGTAGATATAATGCTGCTTTATTTGTTTGCTAGGTAATTTAGACTAATGGGTTAATCATTAGTAATTGCTGGGTGGCAACAGAACAAATAATATTTCTTACATTAATTATTCTTTTGTGTTTGTTTATATATTAGTGGACGTTAAATTGACTACTTTTGGGCCTAGTTTACTCGAGTTTGCAAATAATTTCTGCACGGAGCAAGAGAGAGTCCTTTCAAAGAAAGATTTCCTTTCGGTGGCAACATTTGGAAAGCGTGGTGTGTTTCTAGCAGTCTCCTACTCGGACAAGGCCAAGGCCAGGAACCGGCAGGAGGAACATTTGATAACTTTGCATCCGAGGAAGCAAAAATGACATGATGACAAATTTTATGCAAGAAAATGTTGCAATCTGAGGAAGCCTTGGAGCTCGAATGCTAGAGACAATGGACTCTAAGAAAGTGACGGAACTGATGTTTTGAAAATGAGGTGACATGTCACTTGTCACTTGTGAACCAATGGGACTCCGACTTTTGCAGAAAAGAATTACTTTTACTTAGATTAGTTAGCATAGTAAGGTATAAACCCATTCCCCGTGGAAGGGTTATGCTTGCTGCTGCTTTTGCTGATCTCTGGAAGAGGGTGTCGTGCTGACGGACTTCACTTGGAGCATGTGAGAACCCTCAGAGACTTTACTTTATTTCCATTTATTTAGCTTAGTTAGGGACTTAGGGTCTGAAAAATGCTAAACTGATAAATACTTTTGCAATAATAATTTTGAAACTTATAATGTTTTTACTTGCAAAAATTCTAATAAAAATGCTTTAATAAAAATTACATTAATGAAATATTAATAAATAGCTAATAAAATCTTACTTTTGAAAACAAGCTGGTCTTGACATTTCATGGGTTCAGGTTACCATTTGCTAGATTCTATCGCCATAAGTGGCTTAATAAATAGTTAGGTTTATTGAAATGATGATATTCATTTACCGCGGTTGTATATAAATGTATATAATTTGTGAATAAGTTAATTAGGCCACATGGTTCAGTGGGTCATAATATGTCATGTTTGATTAATGGGCCTTTGTGTTTAATTAGTGATTATTAGTATAAGTTGTAGAGTTGAGAAGCGTAATTTATGACATATTTTCTATAGGCCGCTGGATCAATTACCTTGGTAGCAGAATTTGATGGTTGCTATGGTAACCAACATAAATGGTAGTTACATAGGATCGATGTCTAACATATGTTGAGTCCATTTTCGTGCTATATGTAAGGTTTTTTCCAGCAGCGTGAAAATTCCTTGTTGTACCGGTACAAATTAGTGTGATGAGAAGGTAGTCACCCAGCACATTTGATCTGTTTCAGAGTAATGGTATCGCCGTGTATCACAAGTGTGGTCGCCGTGCAACACAAGTTAGGGTTAGGAGTGAGTGTTGTATAGTGAGGATTACCTAAGAAATTTGAGCAGCATGAGTATAGGGACAATGAGCCCGCTCTAAAACTCACTGTGATAAGAGTAATTGTATATATTCAAGCTTGAGTGAAGGGTAAGATAACGCCGGTGTATGATTATCTATAAACAGGTGAGAGTCCTGTAGGGATAACATACTTAATATCTATAAACAGGTGAGAGTCCTGTACGGATAACGTCGTTTATTTTACTAACGGTGCATGGTATCTATAAACAGGTGAGAGTCCTGTACAGATTTCATGTGTGTTTTATTAGGGATACTTTCCGTTTGAAAGTGCGTAATTGTTTTGTAATGGTGTTCAAGTTAAACTTTGAATTGTCACTTGGATGTGCTTTCTGAGGGAAATGAGTTCATTATTACTTTTGAAGGGTAGAGTAAAAAAAAGATTACTTTATCGGCAAATGTATATTCTGTGAGAATAGCGTCGTCTATTCCACGTATAGAATTCTTGTATGATTGAAATTCTATCACTTTATTAGAGAAACAGACAGATGAGTCTTTCTTGTGGTTGTTGAATTAATTTTACATTGAAAAAGCGTTCTTAAAATGGCGCTGTGAAAAGTTTTTGTAAAGGAGGGGTAAGCGCTAAGAGTGAGACACGAGAAACCGCAGCAGCTGTGTACGTCACATGGTTCGCGCAGTGATTGGGTAGCATACGTCACAGGCTGTATTCTGATTGGCTCTCGTAACTCTGACGTGTTGTACACTGATTAGTTCTTTGAAAAAGAACAATTTCTATTCGTTGGGCAAGGTAGTGACGTAGCTCAACTCTGATTGGCTTGTTGGTGTGTTTCGCGCACGGATTGGTTAGTGTTACGGAACATCCAGGAAATATTTTACCATCATTTCCTCTAATTGGAATTGATTTGAAAAATGAGTTATTATTTTAAACATGTTGAGAAAAAGCCTTCAATGCTTCAAAGGTTTAAAAATGTTATTTCACCTGACAAGAAAATAAAAACGCGAGGTGGTAAATTGCTTCATAAATATAAAACACCTGCAGCGTATATGGAAGGTGAATATGGATATCATACTGTTTTGTGGTTTGATGTCTGGAAGCATTACACTAAAGATGACGGTGTTTTGACTTGGCCAGAAGATGGTTCATTTAATATAAAAATTTTAAGAAATTTGAGAGAAAAGATGAATGCTCTTATACCGAAACCGAGACCTACTCAATTTGAAGCTTTAGTTGAATGGGAGGATGAAATGTTTCAACTTCAAAGAGAAGCGAGTGGTATTAAAAGACCTCCGAAAATACCAAGCTATAGACGAGAGACACATGAAGATAGAATGCGAATGTGGAGACAGGGAGACATGTGTGATGGTCTCTATTTAATTAGAGAAATGGTTTTGGGATCTCCTGGTGAAAAAAGATCTGAAAAGAAAAATAATGTAGTTATAGAAAGTGAATCTGAAGATGCAGTTTTAGAAGAAATTTTTACTTCTAATAAAAGAAATGAACCTTTGAGACCTCCTCGATCATGGTCTACTCCAATGGTTTCTACTGAAACCACACCAAGTGCACCTCCTATTAATGAATCTCCAAAATTGTACCCTAATAATTCAGAATCTTTTGAAACTCCAGAAAAATCAGAAACTGGGACAAATGCTGATGTTTACATTGGGGGTAAACATTTTTCTTTAATTCCAAAAGAAAGGGAGGCCCCTAAAAATTTAATGAGAGAAATTAGGGATGAAGAAGTTGTAAATACTTCAGAATATTTACGATCAAAGGAAAAATTAATTCGTCAAATTACTAAAGGCATGGAAGCTATAACTGTTCCAGTAACTATTGGTCCTGTTCAGCCTGTTTTTGAACAAAAAGAAAATAACAAGACAAGTTTAACGATTCCTTTAAATGCAGAAGTTCAAAAGGTTGCTGAAAAATTTTATTCAGATTTATCTGAAATTAATCATGAGAAAACGAAAATGCCTGATTTAACTTTCAATGAAGGTTCTTTTAATACATCTCCAATGGGTGCAGAATCTGATACTGAGACTTCTGAAAGAAGAGGGTCAAATTCAAAACTTGATGTTGCAAAATTAAAAGCAAATTTAGAAGAATTAATAATTGGTACAATTGGTTCTGACAGTCTTAAATTTTGTCGTGATGATGAACTACTGTTCATCTGCAAGAGTATTCAATTGAAAACGAAGAATAAATATGATCAGTTGGAAGAACTGGCAGCAGAACTTGAAATTGATTTAAGCAGACAAAAGAATTTTGGAAAGCATTATAGATTGGATTTTACAGAAAAAGACATTGAGAATTTGAACTCAATAGGAAGAATAATGCACATAAAAGACTTGATTGTATACATCAAAAAGCTTGGTGAATTGAGCAAATGGAGAGTGAAGTGGACTAGAAAGAAGGAGGATGAAAAATTTGAGAAATTATCAAAACAATTTCCAATGAGAGAAATTGCTGGTGGAGGTTATGTTCATGTTCCTTGGTCAAGACAAGATATTTTGCTTTTCACAAATGATTTTCCAAGACTGAGAGAAAAGCCTGTTGAATGGTATCGACAAGTAGACAGGTTTTTAAAAGTTTCAAAAGTTCTGTGGATTGATCTGGACGGATTTTTTGATATCGTTGTTCCGTCAGATCTTTGGACAGAATGTAAAATTGCTATAGGTTGGCCAAAAGAAGAACCAGAACAAATTAAAGAAACTGGTGCTCCAGCTCCAATAGTAATGGATTTTTACGGAAAGGTGATTTATTGGTTAAAACAAAAGATTGCTCCAAAGGAAGTGGACTGGGTTAAAATAGATTGAACTAATCAGGAACCTAAAGAATCAGTCCATTCATTTTATGAAAGATTATTACTAGTTTTTAAGCAATACAGTGGTTATGAAAAATTAGACGAAAAGGATATGAGCCATTTTATTTACAGATTTGTTTATGGACTTAGACCTGAAGTTGGGGAAATGATTAGAAATAATATTGTCGGATGGCAATCGCTTTCAGTTGACGATATTTTGAGAAAAGCAAAATACTGTAGTGATAAGTTAGAGGTTAAACAAAAGAAGTTGAAAGAAAAAGCAATGTGGGCACAAGTGAAAGTGGCTGAGCAACAAATTGCCAGTCTTGAAAATAAAAATGCAAATTTTATTCAAAATCAGAACATGAATCAGGGTCAAGGAAAATTTAAATTTAATAATAATAAAAGATATAATGCTAAAGTTGATGATTTAAAACAGAAATTGCCTTGTTTTAATTGCGGCGAAATTGGACATTGGAAGAGTGAGTGTAAAAACCCACCCAGAAATTTTAAAAATCCATTGTTAAACCCACAGATGCAGAACGATGTTGATCTGCAGCAACAGCTACGTTTGCAGCGTAAACTGAATGACCTGAGTCTTCAGCGACAGCTACAAAATCAATTGATTCAACAGCAGAATCAAATTCCACAGCCTCCCTTTCCTAATTCTGGGGGAAGTCAAAAATATAATCCAGGTGTGGGATTTGAAGGAGATGATCAGGTAATAAGAACTCAAAGACAAATTGCGCAAAATGCTTCAGGACAGTTTTTGTTATCAGAGAATCAAGGAAGTGATTCTGATGATTACTTCTGACGGTGCCCGAGAGAGGGGGAAGAGTGTGTAATTGGAGCCACTCTTGAGGTTGACCAGTCTGGTCCATTTGTAAATGGGAAAGTTAATGATGTAGACATCACTTTTCTAGTGGACACTGGTGCTACCCGTTCTACTGTTAGATCAGTAGAAATTGAAAACCTACCTCTCTCTGGGGAAACCATCCAAGTAGTCGAAGTAAGTAATCAACAAATTAAAACTGATTTAACAGATCCAGTGCAAGTTGAAATTGGAAATTTTAAAGACAAACATAGATTTGTAGTTTGTAATAGCAGTCCAGTGAATTTACTAGGGAGAGATATTCTGTTCAAGATGAATTGTAGAATATATTGTTCTCCTGATGGAGTAGAATTGCAAACAATGGAGGAAGATGGTTTGTATAGAATGACAATGATGTTAGTAGAAACGGAAGAAACAAAATTGTTTCCTGCTTTTGAAAAAGAAAGCTTACCTGTAGAACTAAAGGAGACAGTCAAAACTGAGATGTGGGATTTGACTGGAAATGAGATGGGTCTGATGAAACATATCGATCCAGTCAAAAATGCATTGAAACAGGGAATAGAATTTCCAAACATTCCTCAGTATAAAATGAAAGCAGAAACTATAGAGGGTGTTATTCCAGTGATTGAAAAATTCATTAAACAAGGTGTTTTAAAAGAAATTGAGAGTAGCCCTTGTAATTCACCGATTATGGGAATTAAAAAATCAAATGGGACATATAGAATTGTTCAAGATCTAAGAAAGATTAATCAAATTGTAATTCCATGTTGTCCTGTTGTTCCAAATCCAGCAGTCATTTTATATCAGATTCCACATGATGCTGAGTGGTATACTGTCATTGATCTTTGCAATGCATTCTTTACTGTTCCTTTACATCCTGAGAGTCAGGAAATTTTTGCTTTCAGGTTCCAAAATAGGACCCTCGCATGGTGTAGAATCCCTCAAGGATATACAGAGAGTCCTTCTATTTTTAATGAGTTGTTGAAGAGATCTTTAGAAGATCTAAATCTACCTGGCAGGTCGACATAAGTGCAATATATTGACGATCTACTAATTGCAGCAAAATCGAGAGAAAATTGTGTGACAGACACAATTGTACTTTTACATCATTTAGCAGATGAGGGACATAAAGTGTCTCCTGCAAAATTACAGTTTTGTAAACAAGAAGTGAAATACCTTGGACATAGAATTGCAAAAGGAATAAGACAGGTAACAATTGAAAGAATTAAAATGATTCAAGCAATGCAACCTCCAAGAACTCAAAGACAGGTTAGAATGTTTTTAGGAATGGTTGGTTAGTGTCGACAATGGATAAGTGGATTTTCAGTAATTGCGAAACCACTACAGAATTTGACTAAATCAGATGTAAAAGATCCAATTGTTCTTAATGAATCTGAGTTGGAAGCTTTTGAGAATCTAAAAAGAAGCCTATGTGAAGCTCCAGCTCTAGGCATGCCAAATTATGAAAAAGATGTTGAACTATATTGCAGTGAAAGAGAAGGATGTGCATTGTCTGTACTAATTCAAAGGCATGGAAATCTGAGAAAACCCATTGCATACTTTTCAGCAGTTCTTGATCCTGTTGCAAAAGCCTTACCAGGTTGCTTAAAAGCAGTTGCAGCAACTAGTGTCAGTTTGGAGCAAAGTGAAGGGATTATTATGGGGTTTCCTGTGAAAGTCTATGTTCCCCATTCAGTTGAAATACTCCTGACAAGGAGTAAGACACAACATCTAACTAGTAACAGATTGACAAAATATGAGAAAGTTATTTTAGGAGCAGATAATGTTTCTATTGCAAGATGTGTGAATTTGAATCCTTCTAATTTATTGCCTGATTCTGAAATTGTTGATGAAATTGATGTGGAGCATGAATGCTTGGATGTTATGGAATACTGTACCAAGCCAAGGCAAGATATTAAAGACGAACCTTTGCCTGAATCAGATTTTGTCTACTTTGTAGATGGCTCCTGTTTAAGATCAGAGGGAGGTGTTTTAAAGGCAGCATATTCAGTCTGTACAGTTGCAAATGTTGAAGAAGCATCATGTCTTGAAGGAATTCTTTCAGCACAGGTGGCTGAATTGATTGCTTTAATTCGTGCTTGTGAAATATCAAAGGATTTGAGAGTTACCATAATAACTGATAGCCAGTATGGATACGGAGTTGTGCATGATTATGGACAGCTCTGGTCTCAGAGAGGCTATTTAACTTCAGCAGGATCTCCAATTAAAAATGCAGTATTCATTAAAAGTTTAATAGATGGCATTCAATTACCAAAAGAAATTGTTGTCGTAAAATGCGCAGCTCACAAAAAGGGTGAGGATTATATCACCAAAGGCAATGCTTATGCAGATGAGACAGCTAAGTATTGCGCAAGAAATGGTTGTGCATATAATCGGGAAAGGAGTAAAGAAAGTGATTTGAATTCATTGATGCTAACAACAGTAGTTGAAACATGGCAGGAAATCAGAGATTTACAAAATGAAGCTGATGATGAGGAGAAAAACACATGGTTAAAAGCAGAATGTAGACCACGAGATGAAGATGGAGTTTGGACTTACAAAGATGGCAGAGTAGTTTTACCTAATTGTATGATTGCTGACATGGACAGATTGTATCATGGCCCTGGCCATATTGGAAGGGATTCTATGATCAGATTTTTTAAAGAGACATGGTTTAATACCAAATTCAGAACAATTGCAGAATCTCTTTGTCAGAGGTGTTTAACTTGCCAACAAATGAACCCAAACAGAAAATCAGTTGTAGGTACAGGAATCATAGGTAGGGAGGGTGGCCCTTTTACCAGATTACAAATGGATTTCATTGAAATGCCTTTACACAATTGTTTAAAATATGTTTTGGTGATTGTGTGTTTATTTTCAAGATGGGTGGAGGCATTTCCAACACGTCATTGTGATTCGATTACAGTGGCAAAATTGCTTCTTCGAGAATTTATCCCAAGATACGGTTTTCCTGTTACTATTGAGAGTGATGGAGGAGGATATTTTGATAATAAACTTTTGAAATTGATCTGTGAAGCTTTGCATATTGAGCAGAAAATACACTGTGCATACAGACCAGAGGCATCTGGAGTAGTTGAGCAGATTAATGGGACGATCAAAAACAGGATTGGAAAAATGTGTCTTGATACAGGTATGAAGTGGACAGATGCTCTACCACTTGTTTTAATGTCTTTACGAAGCATACCTGATAAAAAGACAGGTCTGAGTTCTCATGAAATTCTTATGGGCAGAATCATGAGACAAGCTTTTGTACCAGTAGGGAAATTGTTGAGCATTAATGACAGTGCTATTTTGGAATATTGCAAGAGACTATCTGACGTAGTTACTTCTGTGTCTAATCAGGTGGGAACTGAAGTACAATCAGATGACAAAGTACAGACACATGATCTGAGACCTGGAGATTGGGTTAGAACTAAAGTACATCGAAGAAGAAATTGTCTAGTTCCAAGGTGGCAGAAAGCTAGACTAATAATTCTTGTAACAACGAATGCAGTAAAGTGTAAAGGATTGAAAAGGTGGATATATCCAAGCCACACAATTCCAATTCCTACTCCCGAAAACTCTGATGAAGAGAGTGATTCTACAGATGATTCTGATTCTGAAGTAGAAGGTGAAAGAAATCCAGATTTTGAAGATCGACAGAGAGGTCGACATCTGGAAAATTTGCAAGTGAATAAAGACTTGAACAGAAAAGATTTGGAAATCATTGAAATAGACTCTGAAAGTGATGAAGATCTGTTAAAAAGAAATTCAACAGAAGAGTCTGTCAAGAAAGTAAATGGAGTAGAGACTATTGAAAATTTTGAAGACAGAGAGGCTGAATCAATTGAAATTTCTGACCAGGAGAGTATCGAAAAGCAGAAAATAAGCTCTGGAAGGAGGAACAAGAAACCAGAAACTGGGAAGTTGGAGGTAATTGAAGAATAGGAGGAAGTCGAATTACCAAGTACCAGTGATGGAAGACAGAGTAAAGTTCCTAACAGAGTGAGACTGCCGATTAGAAAAGTTCCTGAGTCAAGAATAGAAATTTCTGATAGTGATTCTGGAGAAAGTGATGTTGATGATCAAGAAGGAAAAGTAAGAAAAAGATCTTGGAAAACTGAAACAAATATAGCAGAACCGAAAAGAAAGATCTTGAGAAAAGGAGAATCATGGCCAAGTGAAAATGGAGGATTAAGAGTCAGGTTGATTAAAAAGTCAAAGGAGCAAGTGAATGAAATCACTAGTCAAAAAGAGCCTGAAAAGAAAATTGAAAAAGGGAGGAAAATAGAAGTGGTGACTAGAAAACAAAAAGAATTTTGAGACCTAATCAGAAATATAAATCTCCTGAGTGGACTTATCTGATTATTCCTCCTGTTATTGAAATTAACAGCAGTAGTCAGGAAGAAGTTGAGGAAATTAGTGACAATGATTGAAGTACTAATCTGAAAATTTTGTGGGTTTTGTTTATGGCAAAAGGCTGAAGAAATTGTGTTAGGTGACACAAGGTCGAAGAAAAGTTGTTTAGTTGGAAATTAACTTGTGACATTAGGTTGAAGAAAAGTTGTTAGAGGATTTTTTTAAAAAAAAGATTTTAAAAAAGGGGGTATATATTTAGTCTGAATTTTAGATAATTTTTAAAATTTTGTTTTCTTTTTATTACCTTTTTGAAAAAAAAAATTTCTCCAAAGATGCCTTACGTTATGGAAAGGAGTACTTCAAAGTGTTCCATTTTCAAGAAATGCTGTAAGATGACTCTGGTGTGTGTGCTCATGTTAATTCTGCTCTGGTTAGTATTGGCTGTTGTTATTCCTTTTGAAATTAGTAAGGATCTATATAAAGTTAACATGACAAGCAAAGCTTCAGTTAGTCAAAACAAACATAGTGCAACAGATATAACTAACAAAGTAATTGATCACAAACCTGAAATTCATCAGGATAAATCTGTTAGTGATTTTTCGAGCAATTCATTCTCAAGGCTTTTGGGAGAATATGTTAAGGTAATGAGTGTCAAAGATTGCTACGTCTGTGTAAAATTACCTGCTTCTGTTTCTGAGGGAGTGACATACAATATGCTTCCTCTCACATATGGGTAACTTGTAGTGTGTTAGCTAGCTTATTTTATCAGACTGGTCGCTTAGAATATTACTATTCAAATTTTGATGAGATTTTTGCGAATTTAAAAATTGAGAGTGCTTTGAATAAACATAAAAAAGCTAAACAGATGAGGGAATTCTTTTTAGTCACTAACGAACTTACCTATGAGTATGCTTATAAGAATAATTTAACCTGCAAATTAAGAGCTGAAGAAAAGTCTTTCCTGAATCTTGTTGAAGAGAGAAGAGCAATTTATAAGAGAAATGAAATAGTCAAACAGACTAAATCTAAATTCTGGCAAAAAGAGGATGAGAAGCTTAATGGCAAGACTTTTGATAATGTTGCAATACACATAGACAAACCAATTAGTGGTAAGCTTTGTATTAGAAGGGATAATACACTTTTTGATAATTATTTTGTAGGTGCTAGTAATTGTGAGGACACTTATCAAATCATGGGAGGTTGGAGATTCAAAGGCGGCAAAGATCCAATTTTTCCTGGGATTTACTTTATTTGTGGTGATAAGGCTTATTATAATCTTCCAGATCATTGGTATGGGACATGTTTTGTTGGACTAGTTTTCCCAAAGATATTTCATGTTGACAGAAATGAAGAAGGAGTGTTTAAAATTAATAATCATATAAATAGATATAAAAGAGAAAGTTTTACAGAAATTTTGGGAGATATATTTGAAGCAGTAATACCTTTAGTAGGTATAACCTTGAATGCAGGAAGGATCAGAAAATTATCCACAATTGTTGACAGATTGTCAACTGACACAGCAGATGGTTTCCAATTAGTAAATGTTGAGGTCATTGCAATTAGATCTATGGTAATGCAAGATCGTCTTGCGTTAGATATACTCCTGGCAAAAGAGGGAGGAGTCTGTGGTATTTTACATGTTCAGCACTGCTGTACTTATATCCCCGATGAAAGTAAGAATATTGAGATGTATATCAAAAATATTACAGAAATGCATTCAGAAATAGTTCCTTTAGAAGAGGATGATTTTTCAGAGTGAATTGCAAAGAGATTCCAGGCTATTAAAACCTGGTTTCAAGAAATTGGTGGTTCAGTTCTTGGCAAGATTTTAACACCCTTGTTTGTAATAATATTTATAGTAGTTTTGACAAAAATTAGTTGCATGTTACACAAGAGAAAGAAACACATGAAGGAAAAGAAACGAATTTATAAGATCAAAAAGGAACAGGAGAAAGAAATTGAGTTACAAGAGTTACGTAGAGTTCAATATGATAGTTGTAAAGATTTTGCAGAGACTAATTTTTAGAAAATACTAATACAAATGAATTCGAACCATTTTCGGTTAGTCAAAATTTTTACTAAATTCTGGGTGTGGTGTGGTGACTTGTTAATCACCAGATGAGGGAGTTGATGGAGCGAGATTTGAAAATAATTTTCAACTCGTGAAGTCACACTTCCATAATGAAAAATAACTTTATTAATGTTTAGTGCTGTGTTTGTATTAATTCAACCTAGATTAAAATTACATTACACGCGGGAAATTAACATATGTGCTCATAAACGTGCATTATTGTTGCATCTTTTTGTTCGTGCAAATTAATAAATTAATTTTGTCCTTTTGTCATGTTATAACTAATTGCGGCTGTTCTTAAAAATAGCATGTGCTTATTTTGCTTCCCTTGTCTATGTGGCGTCACTCTATTCTCTATAGGTGCATAAAGAATTTCGATGGATTTAAAGAAGACTGGTAGATATAATGCTGCTTTATTTGTTTGCTTTACAGCTAGGTAATTTAGACTAATGGGTTAATCATTAGTAATTGCTGGGTGGCAACAGAACAAATAATATTTCTTACATTAATTATTCTTTTGTGTTTGTTTATATATTAGTGGACGTTAAATTGACTACTTTTGGGCCAAGTTTACTCGAGTTTGCAAATAATTTCTGCACGGAGCAAGAGAGAGTCCTTTCAAAGAAAGATTTCCTTTCGGTGGCAACATTTGGAAAGCGTGGTGTGTTTCTAGCAGTCTCCTACTCGGACAAGGCCAAGGCCAGGAACCGGCAGGAGG
The DNA here is from genome assembly GCF_964261635.1 of Lissotriton helveticus. NCBI lineage: Eukaryota > Metazoa > Chordata > Amphibia > Caudata > Salamandridae > Lissotriton > Lissotriton helveticus. The sequence continues at coordinate 1,731,456,924 of NC_136059.1, read as the reverse complement.
AACATTTGATAACTTTGCATCCGAGGAAGCGAAAATGACATGATGACAAATTTTATGCAAGAAAATGTTGCAATCTGAGGAAGCCTCGGAGCTCGAATGCTAGAGACAATGGACTCTAAGAAAGTGACGGAACTGATGTTTTGAAAATGAGGTGACATGTCACTTGTCACTTGTGAACCAATGGGACTCCGACTTTTGCAGAAAAGAATTACTTTTACTTAGATTAGTTAGCATAGTAAGGTATAAAAACCCATTCCCCGTGGAAGGGTTATGCTTGCTGCTGCTTTTGCTGATCTCTGGAAGAGGGTGTCGTGCTGACGGACTTCACTTGGAGCATGTAAGAACCCTCAGAGACTTTACTTTATTTCCATTTATTTAGCTTAGTTAGGGACTTAGGGTCTGAAAAATGCTACATTGATAAATACTTTTGCAATAATAATTTTGAAACTTATAATGTTTTTACTTGCAATAATTCTAATAAAAATGCTTTAATAAAAATTACATTTATGAAATAATAATAAATAGCTAATAAAATCTTACTTTTGAAAACAAGCTGGTCTTGACATTTCATGGGTTCAGGTTACCATTAGCTAGATTCTATCGCCATAAGTGGCTTAATAAATAGTTAGGTTTATTGAAATGATGATATTCATTTACCGCGGTTGTATATAAATGTATATAATTTGTGAATAAGTTAATTAGGCCACATGGTTCAGTGGGTCATAATATGTCATGTTTGATTAATGGGCCTTTGTGTTTAATTAGTGATTATTAGTATAAGTTGTAGAGTTGAGTAGCGTAATTTATGACATATTTTCTATAGGCCGCTGGATCAATGTCACCTACCCATTTGTCATTTTTGCCCATTGACGCACTTGCCTCAAGCAGATATGGAGCTGGAATCTTCACATCATCTGCCTGTGGTAACTAGAACTAAGACCAAGCCAATGAGAAATGCAGGCGTGTGCATTCCAATGTAATAATGGTGACGGAAGAGAAGCTTTAACATGGACCTAGCTTCGAGGAGGAGGAGGGTGTTTGGGGTGCTACACCCCCCCTAATAAATATATGTACTGATAAATAGGTGGGTACGCAGGTGCTTTCATCCGGGTTTTGTGAGATGCCAGTCGGATTTTAGCAGGAATGTATACATACACACAGACAAAAACGCACACAGACTCTTTCCCTCTCTGTTTTTAAAGTCCTCAAAACTATTGTTTATTTTACAAACTATTGTTTCCTCTCTTAGTACTCCTACCAATGCGCATCCTTCTCCCTTTCCACTTCCCGTAGGCCCCTCTTATGAATCCAGCTTGTCGTATAAAGTATTTAAACATTATATAACAGCCTGAGTGCAAGAAAATCTGAATCTCACCCACCCCCCTGCCATTCTTACTGGCCAACCTACGCCCCTGATCCTCAAAGAGTTCAAACCTGAAAACACTGGGAGAAATTTTCCACTCCATATGTACCCCACGGCTTCCATTTCTCGCTCGAAATGTGCTCCTGTTCCAAAGACATGTCCAAGAGTGCCACGCTTCCCCAAATCTGACCTCAACATTATCATTGGAGCTGGTGCCTGTTTTGAATAAGTTGCTGATACTACCCACAGGCAGTGGTGGTCTTCACTCAGGCCATGCTCTAGATCTTGATGTCTGCTGTGGTGCGATTTCTGTCTCCACAGACTTTGTTCATCAGATCCATTGACATTGATTGACCTCTCAGGGAGACATTCCAAGGCCGCTATATACCTACTAAATGTCTGCCCTTTATCCCAGCAATTGCACCATGCTCAGAGCTGCTGACACCAGTCCTAGTGCGTCACTTTTACGCCGCTTGCGCGTCACTTTTTGTGACGCACCAGCAGCGTAAAAAATGTGCCTTGTTGCACTAAATTTACAAAGTGACGCATCTAGGTAGATGCATCACTTTGTAAACCCCTGCACTACATTATACCTGCGCCAGGTATAATGTATGCAGGAGGGCGTTCTGATGCAAGAAAAGGTCATAGAAGTGACGTAGTGAAATCTATAGGATTTCACTGCGCCACTTCTGGGACACAAATGCGTCAATTTCTTACGCCTGCCTCACAGCAGGCGTAAGACTGACGCAGCCCCTTTCACATGGGGCTTGCCCCATGTGAATGGAAACATTGCTGGAGTTGCGTCACTTTTGTGACACACTCTAGCAATGCGTCACTTTTGCACCATGCAGATACGTCAGAAATACTGAGGTATCTGTGACTCCTTGCGTAATGATGCGTCCTATTGTAAATATGACGCATCATTGGTGTCGCAAGGAGGGCGCAATGAAAAGTGACGCAGCGATGCGTCACTTTTCATAAATGAGGCCCCTGAAGTCAACCCCTTCTGCTCCTCAAATGCAGGTCATTCTGGTTCAGGGCGTGGAGAAAGCTGAGCCTTCCTTTGAGGATGAGCCATTGTGTGTACCCATAACATGCACACATATGTGTTCCAGGTTGGAGGCTCTCTTCGGCGTGGATTCTGATATCCTACAAAATACCTTATGCTGTCTAACACCAATAACAATAAAAGTAAAGTACGTGCAATTATTTTCACCAACACTTCCCTAAACTTGAGCTGGAGTGGTCATTCTACTGCAAAATATGCATCTTTTACTGCCATGATCTCTGAAGCTTCAAAACCACTAGGACTTCCTTTTCAGGGTGAAAGGTCTACTGCTAACTTTTTAGGACAAATTCTGCAACTAGCCTCTTCCTGCCCTTAAATGAAGCTCTCTTGTACACCGTGCTTGCAGCTTAGAACAAATCATTTTCTACCCTGGTAGTGAACAGTCTGGAAACTAGATGTCACAAACTTACACCAGTGACCTAAAGGTTTGGTGGTACAGACCTTGTCATCAAAACAAAACCCCAAAGCTTTCCCCACCATGTCTCTAGGCCAGGAGTCCAAGCGCATCAAAAGTATGGGGAAAAAGAGTCCAAACGCATCAAAAGTATGGGGGAAAACGGTCTCCCCTCATGGGGAGTCTGTCAATACGCTCCTCTAATACCTCTTGTTTTTTGGCACTTGCCCTCATGTAGTTTGGGTGATGAACCGCCTGCAGGATCACATGTGCAGTTCTTCTGTGCATCTGGTTGAAGATGGCCAAGACACAGACAAACAAACCCTGAATGTTGGACTGAATATGTCTGACTCCAAGGCAAGGTCTCTTTACTCAGGCGCTTGATTCAGTGGCACACCTGGATGCATCAAACTGGCTTTTTTAAGGGCCATCCAAGTGAACCTTATGGAACTGCTGTTCAATGGCATGCAGCTTTTTGGCAACACAGCAGACCTCGAACTGGAGTGCTTTGTACCACCTGATTTTACCTAGCCTGGCTGATGAGGGCTATTAGCCTAAAACCGGTCCTAGGATACTTGTTTCCGGTCCAGGGAAGACGTGGCTTGGCAGTTCAGGCTGGACTGTTCCCATGAGGGACAGGGGCAAGATTGATTTGCATATAGCTGTGTCTGACCTGGGGTGGCAAAGTGAGCTAAAGAATGATGATGGATTCAACCCAGATCTGTGACTGGGGGTGAGTGGCTGAAAATTTTCAGCGCTCTGTCCATCATCTCCTTGTGTTTGCTTTGTTCACCCTAAGTTGGCAGGGCATGGACAGACGTGGGTCCCTTGCCCACTCTGCCACTGGATTCAAGCTAGCCTGGCTGATGCAGGCTGTTAGCCTGAAACCGGTCACAGGATGCTTGTTTCCGGTCCAGGGAAGACATGGCTTGGCAGTTCTGGCTGGACTGTTCCCATGAGGCACAGGGTCAAGACTGATTTGCATATAGCTGTGTCTGAATTGGGGTGGCAAAGTGAGCTAAAGACTGATGATGGATTCAACCCAGATCTGTGACTGGGTTGAGTGTCTGAAAAGTTTCAGCGCTCCGTCTATCATCTCCTTGTGTTTGCTGTGCTTTGTACTGTCATACAACGGGGCACTTATTGGGCCTTGCCCCTGCTCCCTGGCGTGCCAGTTCCATCAACAGTGCCCCAAGTTCTAGGGCTTTTTAAAAGGCCAGTCCTATCATCTAAAGCTGCCCTCCTAGCTAAAGCAACAGCTGCAACACTATTTTTTTCCTCTTCAGGGGCCAGAGCGGTGCCGATGGCAGGCATCGTCAGCGGCATTAGTTTTCATTTACTTCCTCCCCAGCCCATGCTTCAAAATGATTGCAATTTGCCCTCAGTTGACTCCGCATGTTTAGTGTTGGCTGCGTATCTAATTTCCTGTTCCACGATACACCTCCTCACATTCCTCTGGTTTATTGGATTCTGATTTAAACACGGAAATGCCAGTGTATATATCCTAACAACATCCATGTGTCTATGCCAAGGCACCAGCAAAGATGACATTGTTTGTTGGCATGTGATAGCTATGTCGCCTTACAGACGAAGAACAAACAACAACATTTGCACAATGTACATTTAGGCCTTGTCATAAAAGTTCAAGATGCAGTGATAGTGAGCCTATGAAGTGGAAATGTAAGAAATGTGGTTTCACAGAAACTAATCCTGCACCGCCACACCAACAAATATATTTCAAAAGCCACAGTGTAGAAAAGAAGGCAACTTAAGAAACTTGTTAGATTTGGGAGTCTCTGGTTGGCACAGGTAAGAACTCGGGACAAGCAGGGACCCTCTCCTCTAGTCAGGATAATGGGATCACCCTTTAGAATAACCCCTGCTCACCCTCTAGGTAGTGTGGCGCGAGCAGATAAGGCCAATCCTAGGGCGTCAGTTGGTTAAGCATTCATGACCACATACAGTAATATCAAAGACCCACCACAGATGGACACAAGGCTATATTCTAGAAAAATATGTATGCTTTATATAAAAAATATGGCATTAGATAATTGCAGGCTTAATACAAGACCAATATAACGTGTTTCAAATGAGGCCACAGTACTTTCGTTGTAAAGAGTTCTTTAAAATTCCTAAATAAGGCTTATTTCCCAAGGTCCATTAGTTCAAACACTGTCCCACACCACTCAAAGCAGATTCTGATCTCCTGGCACGGTTCGGTGGAGTTTGTGCCCTTCGTAGCGCTCTGGCGTACTCTGTGCGGGGAGAACAGGAAGGCCCTCTGGATGCTCATGCACCTCGCGGTACGGGGCGTACGGCGCAGCTGGTTTTACTCAGGGGTACGAGTCGTAGCACTCTTGTGTGACTCGTACTCCGGGAACAAACACAGACTCTTCAAAGAGATACGCGCCTTGCGGACTCTTCCGTCTGGGGCGCGACGCACAGCACAATGCGCACCAGGAGGGGGTTGTGTTGTAGCGGGTGGTACGAGTCGCAGCGCGGCATTGCGCCTCGTTCGTGTCTTTGCAAATACGGGGAAAACAAACATTGCGGACCCCGAGTCCGATGTGAACTCCTGCTGGAGTTCGAATAGTACGGTACCTTGATTTGATGCTTAGACGCGGCGTTCAGGCGCGAGGCGTCCTTAGGCCAACGAGGCGTACTTCTTGACGGACGAGTCGAACTTCTTTAGTATGCGCTGGTGGGTGAACGTACCTTCGGGTCCGGTGTGGCTTAAGGGTTCCGGGCAGGCAAGCGCAGCGCGGGCCTCTAGTACGGACAGTACTGGAGGCTCTTCAGAGTGCGGCGTGGCCTGTTAGATATGGGAGGGCAGAGCGGGGCGGCCGGGTACGTTTCAAGTGTTCGGGCCATCCGGGGCTAGAACTTGCTCCACGATACAATTCCGGCGGGAGGGGTGAGGTGCACACAGCGCGCTCCATGTGCAGGTGAGGTGACAGGGGAGCGGGCGGTCCGGCACAGCGTGGGGAGAGCGACTCGACTCGAGCGGGGCTCTCAGCGGGAGGGGGCGGCCAGGCTCCTGGGTGTCACGGCCCTAGGAGGGGGCGAGGGCACCAGAGGTCACAGATCTGGCGAGGGGGGACGCACACAGCCCAGCAGCAGACGGGCGATGGTAGGGTGAGCCCAATGGTCCTGGGGCTCAGGTCAGGGGGCTAGCTCGATATCAAGCCCTTGGAGATTGTTTCAGGCATAAGTTTATAAAGTCCTTTCTGGTCTTTTCCTCTTCTTCCTTCAGCATGGCAGCTTCTGCAGAGAGGTTCGTCGTGGTCAAAACAGGATCTAATGTTCAGGAGCAGGGTCCTACTTTTATACACAGCTTCTTTTGTCTTTAGAGGCCAGGGGGCCTGAGCCTGGTTCAGCCCAGTTTTGGAGCACTTTGTTGTTGAGTCTCTGTTTTTTTCTTTCAGGGTGCAGGGCAGGGACATCAGACGCTCCGCAGGAGGTGGAGCCAGCATTGTGGTGGCAGAGCACAGCCCTATTCAGAGTCAAGGGGCACTCCTCCCACCTATCCTGGGGGCAATCCCTCTATTCACCACCTGGCAGCCCAGACTGTCCCCTGGAATCCCCCAGCCCTGTCACTCACAGAAACCAGACAGCAGATACACATCCTAGCAGAGGCGGGCTGAAATGGTCAGGCAAGCAAATGCTAACTTTCTAAAAGTAGCATTTGCAAACACAGGATATTAAAATAAACTTTACTAAAATAAGTATTTTATTATTCTGAGTCCAGGCATACTAAACGTGACTTTCTACCTTGTTCCCTGAGCCAGCTGGGATTATAGAGTGTAATAATTCCAGCAGCCCATTCTGGCCTATGAGAACAGGTAGCCTTACAATAGTGAAAAATGAAAATGGCTGTAATTCACTATTAGGTAATGCCACACACATCAAGGATTGTCCTACCTTATGCTTACAATGCACCCTGCACTTGGGCCTACCATAGGGATGACTCACATGAAGTAAAGGGAAGGTTTAGAGGCTGGCACGTGTATACACTTGCCCAGCCAGCATGACAGTACCAGACTGCACGCAGGTTCTGCAATGGCAGACCTTAGACACATTTTAAAAGGCTGCTTCTGTGGGTGGCACAACCAGCGCTGCAGGCCCACTAGCAGCATTGGCATTTACAAGCCCTGGCACTCCTGGGGCACTTTACTGGGGACTGATAGTAAACCAAATAAGCCAATCATGGAAATCAATTACATGTATATACTTTTCATAGGGAGCACTTGCGCTGTGGCACTGATTGGCAGTGGCACAGTGCCCTGAGCAGCTAACACCAGCAAAACATCTGAAGCACATCAGCAAAAAGCAGAAGGGAGACTCACGCCAAGGTGCCAGGTCTAACACGTGTCCCCTCCAGCTGAAATGTGGGGAGAACTACCCTACCCCAGGGAGTTCCTCACCACTAAGGCGGAAAAACCTGGATAGACCATCAGCATTGGCGTGATCTATGCCAGGGCGATGTTCCACCGTGAAGTCCATACCTTGTAGGGAAATGGACCACCTCAACAGCTTTGGGTTCTCACCCCTCATCTGCATCAACCATCTGAGGGGCCTGTGGTCTGTCTGAACCCGGAAGTGAGACCCAAACAAGTAGGGTCTTAGCTTCTTCAGTGCCCAGACGACAGCAAAAGCTTCTTGCTCAATTGCACTCCACCTCTGTTCCTGTGGAAGTAACCTCCTACTGATGAAGGCTACGGGTTGGTCCCAGCCCTCCTCAGTCATCTGTGAGAGAACAGCCCCTACACCATGCTCTGAAGCATCTGTTTGCACTAGAAATTCCTTGGAGAAATCAGGAGCCAGGAGCACGGGCGACGTGCACATGGCAGTCTTCAGGGTGTCAAAAGCCTTCTGACAGGTGTCAGTCCAGATCACTTTCCTGGGCTGTTTCCTAGAAGTCAGCTCTGTCAAGGGTGCAACAATGCTTCCATACCCCTTGACAAACCTCCTGTAGTACCCTGTGAGTCCTAGGAAGGCTCTCACTGCAGTTTGGGTCTTGGGGGGCTCCCAAGCCAGGATGGTTTCAATCTTGGGTTGCAGGGGCGCCACCTGGCCGCTCCCAACCTGGTGTCCCAAGTACACCACTGAACCCTGCCCGATCGGACAATTGCTTGCCTTGATCGTGAGGCCTGCCTTGCGCAGTGCCATCAACACTTCCCAGAGGTGGCACAGGTGTTCTTCCCATGTGCCACTGAACACTGCAATGTCATCCAGGTAGGCGGCGCTGAACTCAGCCAGCCCAGCCAACACCTGGTTGACCAACCTCTGGAAGGTGGCAGGGGCATTCTTCATCCCAAAGGGCATAACCCGGAACTGGAAATGCCCATCTGGTGTGGAGAATGCTGACCTCTCTTTGGCCCCATCAGTCAAGGCGATCTGCCAGTACCCCGACTTCAAATCAAATGTGCTGAGGAACTGGGCAGCCCCTAACCGATCAATGAGCTCATCAGCTCTGGGGATGGGGTGTGCGTCAGTCTTGGTGACTGAATTGAGTCCTCTGTAGTCCACACAGAACCGGAGTTCAGGTGTGGCTCCCGGCGCTGCAGCCTTTGGGACCAAGACCACTGGGCTGGCCCAAGGACTGCTGGAGGACTCAACCACCCCAAGAGCAAGCATCTTTGAGACCTCCTCTTTTATGCAGGCTCTGACCCTGTCAGTCACTCTGTAAGCCTTGTGCTTTACAGGCAAGCTGTCTCCTGTGTCCACATCATGGACGCACCAATCTGTGACACCAGGAACCAGGGAGAACAGATCAGGAAACAGCCCCAGCAATTGGCGGCAGTCATTCTGTTGTTCAGGAGTCAGGGTGGGTGAGAGGTTAACTCCAGCCACTGATCCATCTCGCTCTGAGGCTACCAGGAGGTCAGGAAGAGGCTCGGTCTTCTCCTCCATCTCATCATCGGTGGCCAAGAGCATGCCCCCTTCGGACCTCTTCAAGTGGGGCTTAAGGCGTTTAACATGTAGGACCCTCAAGGGGTTCCTGGGAGACTGCATGTCCACCAAGTAGGTGTCAGGACTCTTGCGCTCCACAACCTCAAATGGACCTGTCCACTTATCATGAAGTGCACAAGGCTCCACTGGGGCCAAGACCCACACCTTTTGCCCAGGTTGAAGCTCTACCAGAGTGGCATTCTGGTCGTACCACCGCTTCATCTCTTCCTGGCTGGCTTTCATATTTGCCTCAGCAAGTTGCCTGAATCGCCTAGTCTGGATTCTGAAGGCCGGCATGTAACTGTGTACATTCTGAGGAGGTTTCCTGAAAGATTGCTCCCAGCCTTCCTTAACCAGACTCAGAGGTCCTCTCACTGGGTGGCCATACAGAAGCCCAAAGGGGCTGAACCCTAGAGACTTCTGTGGCACCTCACGGTATGCAAAGAGAAGGCATGGTAAGAGGACATCCCACTTACGACTCATGGGTTCCTCAAGACCCATAATCATGCCTTTCAGGGTTCGGTTGAATCTCTCAACCAACCCATTTCCTTGGGGGTGGTAAGGTGTGGTGAATTTGTAGGTTACACCACACTCTTGCCAAAGAGATTACATGTACTTGGAAATGAAATTGGTGCCCCTGTCAGACACCACCTCTAGAGGGAATCCCACTCGGGAGAAAATTCCCTTCAGTGCCCGTCCCACCATGTGGGCCGTCACTGTCCTCAGAGGGATGGCTTCAGGGTACCGGGTGGCATGATCCACCAGGACCAGAATGAACCTGTTGCCCATGGCTGTCCTGGGGTCCAGAGGCCCCACAATGCCAATTCCCACTTGCTGGAATGGTGTACTGACCACAGGGAAGGGTTGGAGAGGAGCCTTCTGCTTCCTCCCACTCTTCCCACTTGCCTGGCAAGTTTGACATGACCTACAGTGAGCATCTGAGCTCCTGTGGATTTGGGGCCAATAAAAGTGGGTGACAAGCCTGTCATAGGTCTTGTCCTGCCCCAAATGTCCTGCTAAGGGTACATCATGAGCCAGCCCAAGTAGGAAGGCTCTGAACTTCTGGGATACCACCAGCGCACGGGCTGACCCAGGTTCAGCAACCTTAGGCTCTGAATACAGGAGGTCATTCTCCCAGTAAATGAAATGTGTACCGGACTGATCACCATTGGCCTGGTCTGCAGCCTGCTGTCGCATACCCATGAGAGAAGGGCATTCTTTCTGCTCCCTGCAGAATTCCTCCCTGAAGGGGCCTCTTTCCTGCTGCCAATGGGTCAGCTCAGGCAGGTCCCCCAGTCCAGCTATTTGTTCTCCGGGAGGCTCCAGGGCATCCCCCTCAAGGTCTGCTTCTTCCTGGGCTGTGGGAACTTCAGGGGCCGGGTTCCAGCGCCCCCTGCGCCTTCACTCTAAGGCCGGTTCCTGGGCCTCTCCTTCAGGCTCCAGGATCTCTTGAGCACCCCTACTCGCTGCCAGTGACCGGGTGGTCACGCACGCCCAGTCGGGTAAACCCACCATCCTCAGGTGAGTTGTCTTCTCCACCTTTTTCCAAGGGGAGCTCTCCAAATCATTCCCTAGCAAAAAGTCTACAGGCATGGCAGTTCTCACAGCAACCTGCAGAGTACCAGAGACCCCCCCCCACTCAAAGGGAACCTGAGCCATTGGACAACGACTCTCTGTGTTGTCAGCATTGACAACACGGCACTAGGCATGGGGTACAACCTGCTCTTGAGACACCAGGTGCTGCCGGACTGCAGTCACACTGGCTCCTGTATCTCTAAGAGCCTCCACCTTCTTCCCATTGACGGTCACTACTTGCCCATACTTCTTAGTGTTAGAGGGCAGGTAGCTCTCAGGGACCATCTCACTGTCTCCTAAAGAGACTAGGGTCATCTGAACGGGGTCCCACCCACCTTGGACTTCTTCCTCCTCTCCTAAGGTTACACTAGCCATCTGCCGGGGTGGTGCACCAGTGGGTGCTGGTTTAACAAAAAGGCGACAACGGGGATCACTGGCAACATGACCTAGTTCGCCACACTTAAAACACTATAGGGGCCCTCTTGGAACAGGGTTACCTGTCGGGGGCCCGGTCTGCTTCTGGGGTGGGGGAGGCTGAGAACCTTTCCCTTGGTTCCCTTGGGTATTACTTTGGGGCCCTCTTTGGACTCCTTCTGTTTTCCCCTGTCCCACGCACTCCTCTGCTGGGGACCCTGCCCACCTCTTGACCCTTGTGGACCCTGGTGCTAACCCAGCTGTCTGCCTCCTCAGCAAGCTTCCTAGGGTTAGTCAGCTTGCTATCAATCAGGTGCTGGCGTAGCTCAGGAAAACAATTACTGGACAAGTGCTCCCATGCAATTAAATCAAAGAGACCTTGATAATCATCAACTTTGCTACCCTTCACCCAACCATCCAGTGCTCTGCAGAAAAATGTTACATACTCAACATAGGTACTCCCAGGAATCTCTGTACACCCCCTGAACCTCTGTCTATATAATTCAGGAGTCAACCCATACCTGGTCATCAAAGCTTCCTTCATGCGGGGATAAGAATTATAATCTTCAGAGGGCAAATCTAGCAGTGTATCCCGCCCCTCGGTAAGGAACCGCCCCCACAACCCCGCTACCCAATCTCTCTCAGGGACCCTGTGGGAAGACATGGCTACCTCATAGGCTCTGAACCACTGCCCTATGTCATCATTCTTCACATATTCTCTCACCACATCTTTTGGCATGTACACCCTTGACTCCACCTGCACTGGCGATGCGCTGCCACCAGAGGGAGTAGTTTCCAAACTTCTCGCTTTCAGCTCCAGCTCCCTCAACTTCATGTCATGGTCCAATTGGATCTTTTTCTCTTCCATGGCCATCCTTTCGCTTTCCACTGCTATTCTTTGTTTTTCCATGTACATCTGCCCATTGAGTTTTGCCATCTCCATTTCGTGAGCCCTGGTTGCTGCCCTGTCTGCCATCTCCTCTGGCGACAGGAATCTGCAAAAATCAACAATGCCTTCTGGTGGTTCTACTTCCACCACATTCTCTTGCGCCCTTGATTCCTTCCAGGCCCTCAGCGCCTTTAGTAAGTGTGGCTTTTTTCTACGTCCAGATTGGGAAACTCTAAACTTATTGCAGAAGCCTTTCAACTGCTCCACTGCGTAGCCATCAAGTCCTTCCCAATCTACGTCATCTAGTCCAGAAATTACAGAGGCTGCCCTTCCTGCACGGCGTGAACCAGGCATGATTTAAAAAGAAAACTCGGAGATCTCTCAGCAAAACTGACAAAATTAATAAGTCTGTGGCTGCGTTATAGGTCTGCTCTCTCTATATGGTGATCAATAATTTACTGTACATAAATCATAAATGCAAATCCGAAAATCCTCACAGCTGCCACCAATGTTAGATTTGGGGGTCTCTGGTTGGCACAGGTAAGAACTTGTGACAAGCAGGGACCCTCTCCTCTAGTCGGGATAAGGGGATCACCCTTTAGAATAACCCCTGCTCACCCTCTAGGTCGCAGCTTTCCAAACTGTGTGGCAAGACACGTTACTGTTTTGCGCCCCATGCGTAGGTGTGTCGTGCAATGTGATGTGATGATGTCAAGGGCGACCGATATAGGGGAATGCGACACCAGCCTCGCACAGTGTTTACATCGTGCAAGGCGGAGTAGCAGCGGAGAAGCAGCGGAGCCTTGTAGAAGAAGGAGGAAGAAATGGAGATGAGAGGGGTGTAAAGGGAGGGCGATTAAGGTACGGTAGTGCACTCCCGACAAAGGCAGGGCACAAGAGAGGAGAGAGGTGAACACATGAGAAAGGTGTGCAGCACAGCCCGGGCTAGAAAGAGGTGGGCGTGGAAAAGAAGGGAGCGGCATTATAGACGTGCACAGGGGAATCATGAGTAAAGGAACAGTAGTGAGATCCGGGGGCTGGGGGAGAGGGACAGTGCAAACAATTGGGCATACCCATGGCACTCATTTTATAGACAGAAGAAATATGAAAGGCAGGGTCATCTACAACCTGCTTCAAGAAATGGAATTGTCTGTAACCGCAGCACGCGCTGCAACCCACCGATCTATAACACAAGACACGCGCAAACACCGGCGCTGTTAATGCAATGCATTTATTTCAGGGCCACAGAGTGCACGTTTGATAATGTAGCGGTACAATTATCACACTGAAATTAGAATTTCACAAAGATCCGGAAAGTTCTTAAGTAGCAGGTGAAAAATGTTGCTTTATTACGTTCTGCGTCAGCTGTAGAACAGAAAGGAAAACCTGTTGCACTACAGTGGGATTTTACGTAATAGATAATATAATAACTGTTCACAAATCCGCTCCGGCGTCCCACCCTGTGGAATGAAGCGCTATCTAAACGCAAAAATACAAAAAAATATCACCGTGGACGCGGAAAGGACCCGTTTTCTTGGGTTTTTTCATTTTTTTAAGATATAAGAAACCTCCCTCGGTGTCTTTGTTGTTAACTAGCCGGTGGGACTGACTGTATGACTCATTCTGGCGACCAGGTGTACTTGGACACAAGTGTACCATTATAGAGGGACGCAGGAGAATCAGAGGTGAGCGTGGGTGCAAGTGCACCAGGACAAAGGAAAACAGGACAATGGGGGTGAAAGGAGCAGTGCAGATCTTGCTAGAGGTGGGCGTGGGCACAAGTGCACAACAATAGAGGGACACGGGAATCATGGGCAAAGAAACATTGGTGAGATACGAGGGTATGGGGGGCTGGGGGTGTTCAGTGCAGCCAGGTGTACTTGGACACAAGTGCACCATTATAGAGGGACGCAGGGGAATCATGGGTTAAGGAAGTTTAGTGAGATTGGGGCAGGGGAGTACAGGGGGCAGTAAAGATGTGGCATGGGGGAAAGGAGGGGGTGCAGGACATGTGCCTTCTAGTCTTCGGCAGAGACAGGAGGTGGCCCTGGAGAGAGTTCCGCCTGAGTGGGAGCTGTAGTGCACCAGGAATGGAAAGGCACACATTCTAAGAGCAGCTTCCGGGAAGAGGCCCTGCACTGAAGGGTGAGCTCTGGGGGCAGAGGTGTAATAGGAAAGGGGAGGGGTGAAGGACAGGAGGAGAAATACAACAAGAGGAAGAGAGCCGGGTGATTAAAGTGAGAGAAAACCACGAGAGAAAGCATAAGAATAGGGAGAAGTGGTGGCTCTCACTGCAGTGAGGGCAGTGCCCACTGCAAGGTTATTCAGTGAATGAAAGCAGTATTTATAAAGCGCAAACGAAATTACCAGCAATCCTCTGACTTCACGGCCTGAGAGTGGGGTGGGAGTAGATGGGAGAAGGAAACAGAAGACGCACTGAATTCTCCATGAACCTTTGCTTGACACGCGAGGAGGGGGAGTGAAGACCCCCTCGTAATGCCTGTGCGCAGCCCAGCTCTCCTGAAGACTTTTTTATCAGCTTGCTAACTGACGCTACGCAATGGAAAGGAGGGGTGGGGCTTACAGTCCCTTTTAGAAATCTTGTATTTACAAGATCTCTCGGAAGGCAGGGCAGCTTTGTGGGGGTGTGTGTGTGTGGAGGGGCTCTGGGTGTGTGTGTGTGTGGGGGGGTTGTGTGTGTGGGGTTGTGGGTGGTTCAGGCTAGCTTGCTGCGCTCGCTCACGATACTGTGTCCCTGAAATTTTTTTCACAAAAAGGTGTGTCACCAACATGAAAAATTTGGAAAGCTGTGCTCTAGGTAGTGTGGCGCGAGCAGACAAGGCCAATCCTAGGGCATCAGTTGGTTAAGCATTCATGACCACATACAATAATATCAAAGACCCACCACAGATGGACACAAGGCTGTATTCTAGAAAAATACATATCCTTTATATAAAAAATATGACAGTAGATAATTGCAGGCTTAATACAAGACAAATATAACGTGTTTCAAATGAGGCCACAGTACTTTCGTTGTAAAGAGTTCTTTAAAATTCCTAAATAAGGCTTATTTCCCAAGGTCCATTAGTTCAAACACTGTCCCACACCACTCAAAGCAGATTCTGATCTCCTGGCACGGTTCGGTGGAGTTTGTGCCCTTCGTAGCGCTCTGGCGTACTCTGTGCGGGGAGAACAGGAAGGCCCTCTCGATGCTCACGCGCCTCGCGGTACGGGGTTACGGCGCGGCTGGTTTTTCTCAGGGGTATGAGTCGTAGCACTCTTGTGCGACTCGTACTCCAGGAGCGAACACAGGCTCTTCAAAGGGATACGCGCCTTGCGGACTCTTCCGTCCGGGGCGCGACGCACAGCACAATGCGCACCAGGAGGGGGTTGTGTTGTAGCGGGTGGTACGAGTCACAGCACGACAATGCGCCTCGTTCGTGTCTTTGCAAATACAGGGAAAACAAACGTTGTTGACCCCGAGTCCGATGCGAACTCCTGCTGGAGTTCGAATAGTACAGTACCTTGATTTGATGCTTAGACGCGGCGTTCAGGTGCGAGGCGTCCTTAGGCCAACGAGGCATACTTCTTGACGTACGAGTCGTACTTCTTTAGTACGCGCTGGCAGGTGAACGTACCTTCGTGTCTGGTGTGGAGTAAGGGTTCCGGGCAGGCAGGCGTGGCCTGTTAGACACGGGAGGGCAGAGCGGGGTGGCCGGGTACGTTTCAAGTGTCCGGGCCGTCCGGGGCTAGAATTTGCGCTCCGATCCAATTCCGGCGGGAGGGGTGAGGTGCGCACAGCGCGCTCCAGTTGCAGGCGAGGTGACAGGGGAGCAGGCGGCCCGGCACATCGTGGAGAGAGCGGCTCATCACGAGCGGGGCCGGCCAGGCTCCTGGGTGTCACGGCCCTAGGAGGAGGTGAGGGCACCAGAGGTCACAGCTCCGGCGAGGGGGGAAGCACACAGCCCAGCAGCAGACGGGCGAAGGTAGGGTGAGCCCAATGGTCCTGGGGCTCAGGTCAGGGAGCTAGCTCGATATCAAGCCCTTGGAGATTTTTTCAGGCACAAGTCTTCAAAGTCCTTTCTGGTCTTTTCCTCTTCTTCTTTCAGCACGGCAACTTCTGCAGAGAGGTTCGTCGTGGTCAAAACAGGATCTAATGTTTAGGAGCAGGGCTCCTACTTTTATACACAGTTTCTTTTGTCTTTACAGGCCAGGGGGATTGAGCCTGGTTCAGCCCAGTTTTGGAGCACTTTGTTGTTGAGCCTCTGGCTGTTTCTTTCAGGGTGCAGGGCAAGGATATCAGACACTCTGCAGGAGGTGGAGCCAGCATTGTGGTGGCAGAGCACAGCCCTATTCAGAGTCAAGGGGCACTCCTCCTACCTATCCTGGGGGAAATCCCTCTATTCACCACCTGGCAGCCCAGACTGTCCCCTGGAATCCCCCAGCCCTGTCACCCACAGAAACCAGACAGCAGATACACATCCTAGCAGAGGCGGGCTGAAATGGTCAGGCTAGCAAATGCTAACTTTCTAAAAGTAGCATTTGCAAACACAGGATATTAAAATAAACTTTACTAAAAGAAGTATTTTATTATTCTGAGTCCAGGCATACAAAACATGACTTTCTACCATGTTCCCTGAGCCTGCTGGGATTATAGAGTGTAATAATTCCAGCAGCCCATTCTGGCCTATGAGAACAGGTAGCCTTACAATAGTGAAAAAATGAAAATGGCTGTAATTCACTATTAGGACATGCCACACACATAGGGGCGTGTCCTACCTTATGCTTACAATGCACCCTGCCCATGGGCCTACCATAGGGGTGACTCACATGAAGTAAAGGTATGGTTTAGAGGCTGGCATGTGTGTACACTTGCCCAGCCAGCATGACAGTACCAGACTGCACGCAGGTTCTGCAATGGCAGACCTTAGACACATTTTAAAAGGCTGCTTCTGTGGGTGGCGCAACCAACGCTGCAGGCCCACTAGCAGCATTGGTATTTACAAGCCCTGGCACTCCTGGTGCACTTTACTGGGACTGATAGTAAACCAAATAAGCCAATCATGGAAATCAATTACATGTATACACTTTTCATAGGGAGCACTTGCACTTTGCCACTGATTGGCAGTGGCACAGGGCCCTGAGAAGCTAACACCAGCAAAACATCTGAGGCACATCAGCAAAAAGCTCACGCCAGGGTGCCAGGTCTAACAAAACTTGTGTACGTAAAATGGCAGGGTTTCTTCCCGGGCCTAACCCAGCCACGTGACACCAGGATCTAGAAAAAGGAGCTGAAATCCTGTCATCCTCCTGGAATACCAAGCCTTATGTAGAATGTAGTATGAGACCTGGGCAGGATATAATGGCAAGCGCAAGTACAAATAGGACTAAAAGCAACAAATATAGTCAAAAAGCAAACTGGACATTACTTCTATTTCAGGAGCGGCCCATGCAGGTAAGAGTGGTGGGGGGATGGGGTGAAGTCGACAGACAATGACGTAAAATAACATTTTTAAAAATAAAATCACTAACCTTGCGCCCACTGCATCGCCAATGCTGCGATGCAGCAAGCGCTAACTAAGTGGTTTTCTTTTTTTACATTTTATTTTGCCTCGTTGACATCTGTCGACTCCCCCCCCCCCCCCCCAACCCGCCACACCGCTCTTACATGCACTGGCCACTCCTGCTCTATTTTCCTTGTCCTTGCAACAGTCATTACTTATGAGTAATACAAAAGAAGTGAATTGGTATTCAGCTGTATGAAAATAAATATTCACAATTAACTACTTCATGCTTACACCCCAGTAATGTATTATTAGATATTGACTATAACATAACTGAACTTGGGACTCCCACACCAAAGTTCCTATTGTCCATATAGCAACAGCTTAATTATTAGTGGTGAACAAAAGTGTCATCAAAGGCAATGTTACTGCTCTGCATATCTCTGCACTGGGAACTCCTTGGACCTCCCTCCAGGACGCAGTTAAGCTTTTTGTGGATCTTCCCTGGATTCTTCTGAAGGAACCAATGGCTTAAGAATAAGTAGGGTTTCCCTTTTCAGAATTAATCAATTACTGTCTGTAAACCCCAGCACAGATAGCTAACATTTCAATGAAAAATAAAATGAACAGGCAATCCAAGAGAGAGGACGGAGAAACTTCGTCAGCATCTTGTTATCTACCTTCCTTTGATGCCAATGCGACTAGAACCAGCCACCTGAATCCTTATCTTTGTGTCTTCCCTATGATTTATGTAAATACAAAGACAATAGAAAAGCCAAGCCAACCCAGAGATTTTCCTTCCAGCTGTGCACACTTCAAGCTATCTTAGTCCTATCTCTGTTAAACCATTCACTTTTCCTTCGGCAGGGCTGTGTTGCTCCTTTAGTTTACAACTATTGTCATAGAACAAAGCAGAGCTACATGCTAAGATGGCGGACCCGGATTGGTTACATTTTATTGTCCAGTTTGATCTAATTATGCTCCAAGAGGGCTGCTCTACAGAACCATTGTGTATCTCCCGATAAACAAACTACAACACTGAACCCACCCCATCTTTAGCTGGGTATTCATCTGGTACCATTTTAATTTGAAGACAGATTTTCCTAAATGTGCTTATAAAACAATTGACTGTCCTGATGTGATTGGTTTGACTATAAGGGGAACTAGTTGTGTAACTGTGAGTACATATAACATCTATAATCGCTCTGAGGAACTAAACAAAGATTCCCCCACGCTAGTTAAACTTCGTCACCAATTATCGAATAGATCATCACACCCTCTACTAATTCTTGTTGGTGATTTTAATATAGCGTTCGAACCTATAGCTTTAAATAATCCTATCACTGATTCTGAAGATAAGGCTAAAAATTCAAAGCCTTGAAGCAGAGCTACTTAAACAAGCATTGGCATAGCCAATAGGTCTCGATTTTAAGACTTATAAGTGTTTAGCCATTCAACAGTTGATGTTGTTGCACCAAGGATATTGTGCTTCATAACTAAATACTTATAAGACCCCAAAAGCAAGACCTATTGGCTATTGTGAGGAGAAGATGAAAAGTGCATTTGTGCCGAGTTGCCGTAATGCGTCGTAAAACCAAGACACCATTATTCCAGTTCTGAGGCCCTTATTGTTTGATTGTTGAGCGGAATGGAGTTTAAAGTGTGGTGCTAGAATGCTCAACTCAATATATTTTTTTTTAAGAAAGGGAGTCTAAACAGCAATATACTCTGACTCACCAAACTTCCAGCTAAAATGTTACGCTTACTTTAGCAGTTACCCGTTTTGGGGCGTAGTTGCGCCTCTTAGTTTTTATCCATGTTCCATCACCTATTGCGACAGTGTAGCAGGAGAAAAACTACATCTCCCAAGCATCATGGAGGCATGCCGTCATAGTTGCGGAGCTATCACCATTCAGAGGAGAGCATGAATCTCATACATTTGTCATTAGAATCAAGCTATCGGCAGCATGTGAAAACGGAGTGCAAAAACATCTATTGAATGTACATATACTGATCAAATTACATATCTTCACTGCATGTCTTTCTACCACAAAATCGCCTTTCATCTCATCCCAATGTCAACAAGCGCGCATCTCCACTACATGTCTTACTACAACAAAATCACCTTTCACCTCATCCCAATGTCAACAAGCGTGCGGCAGCGTTGGAGGGGGCCTGCGCGGTTCCCTTGTGGGAGCGTGCGACCATATGGCGCCACGCACTCCTGCAAGGAAATCGGCAGACGTGCGCGCGTTGCCATTGCAAGCAATGCAACGTGTGCACATTTTTGCCCCCAAAGCTGTGCCGATGGTATTGGGTCTCTCTCCTATGTAGCGCATGCGCGCTGCATAGGCGAGACCTAAAATGGTCCACTACTGCTATCCAACTCAAGTCTTTAAAGTTGGAGTATGGTATGCTTGCATTTACTGGTAGGTCTAAATCGTATGGACACCAAAAATATACTTTCACATGGGGGAAAAGTAAAAGCAGGATAGATTATTTTTTACCGGATTTTGAAATATTGCCTGAAAAGTGTGATTTTGGTGTACTTGAATGATCTGGCAGCGACCACTAGCCCTTAAACTTATCTTTACAGTCAAACTTTGTTTTGGTCAAAACAAAATATATTGCAGGTCCAAAATAGTGTTGTCTCTTGGTAATCATAAAAGATCCATAAAATGGCCCAAACGTTCTTCTAAGCCTGATACAATGTTACAAATCTATAACACATTTAACTCAATTGTTGGCCCTTTGGTTGACAATTTTTCTAGTGTGATTTCCTTCTTTGAGCTGCATCAAAACTTATTCACTGCACTGAAATCAATATGCTCGACTGAAACCCAACCCTTCAACCTCTTGATGCCCAAGACTTCTCCATGGTACAATGCTAACAGCAGAAAGGCTAAGTCAGATCTAATTATGGGCGTCAAGTAGTGTGATTCATAGAAGATTAGAGTCTAGAGCCAGGTACAAAAAGTCCTTGCTATCTCTAAATAGAATTGGATAGATGTTAATTGGGCTGACTTAGTGGAAGTCTCCAAAACTAAAAATACAAAAGCCTTTGGGCATATTGCAGCTTATGGGAGTGCATCAGTCCTCACTCCCCTGGAGTTCTTTATCCCACCCCACAGCTCTAGGAGAAAACTTTTGCAGAGTTTTATACTGTTTACAAACCTGCTGCAGGATATTAGAATCTTGAAAGGCAGCAACTGACCCAGGGCTTATTTTGGAGGCCACTGTTAACCGAAGTCTCAACCAAGAGGCCCCCTGTTACACCCTTGAAGATACATGAAAAGCTATAAACCATCTACAACCCGCGAAAGCTCCTGGCCCATATAAAATACTCGGGATCTTTATCACTCTGAGCTAGTCGAATGGGCCCCATACATTACAAAGTTGTCAAATAGAA
The DNA here is from genome assembly GCF_964261635.1 of Lissotriton helveticus. Lineage (NCBI taxonomy): Eukaryota > Metazoa > Chordata > Amphibia > Caudata > Salamandridae > Lissotriton > Lissotriton helveticus. The sequence continues at coordinate 1,731,436,355 of NC_136059.1, read as the reverse complement.
TCATGCGAGGGGTTTGTGTCCATACTTCCTGGCGGGGAGTGGAAATCATACCTGTGTAGAAGAAGGGAGATGGGGTAGCCCTGGGAACTACAGCCCAATCAGTTTGATTGATAACCTCCAGAGGGTGTTCTGCCATCCGGTTTTAGACAAACTGCAAGATTGGATGAGTGAAACCAAGTCATTGTCCCCCATACAAGCAGGATTTCACTCTAGAGTCAGCATGTTAGATCAGATATTCCAATTTATTATAATCTGTTGGAAATATCTATGGCTGACAAAGGACCGCCTGTAAGTGGTATTTGTAGATCCTAGAGCAGCATTTGATCTGGTTCTAAGACAAAATTTGTGGTCCACTTTAAGGTCACTAGTAATACAATTTGACCTATTAGATATTTATAGTGCATTTACATGAAGCCAATTTTGCCTAGTGAGGTGGGGACCACAAGAAGAGTTAACCAACTAATACCTATTGAGATAGGAGTATGCCAGGGTTGTGTGCTGGTCCCTACCCTATGTTCCCTTTACATCAATAATGTTATAAGGTACGTGAATGACTTTACTCCCGATTCCGTGAGATTGGATGGTATTCCCATACCGCCTCTTTTGTTTGCTGATGACACCCTCTGTATGCCCCAGACTCCTTTGGGGCTACAAAACCTTTTAGATAAATTCTCAGACTTTTGCAATGAGAAGGGTTTGGAAATGAATACAGCTAAAACAAAGTGTATGCTCTTTAACCCTCATGAATCATTTGGAGGCAGCTTCAAGATGAAGGGTTCCACTGTGCGAGAAGGTGGCTAGACTTTTATTATTTTGGAATCAGATTGGATAATTCCTATTGCTGGTCTTCGCAACTACACAATAGCAGCATTACCCTCCTTCCAGGTGCCTCTGTGGTTGCCAAAAGATGCAAAATAGCAACTCTGTGTTCTGTATCACCAGCTATTTAAATCTATGAGACAAAGTTCAGAGCACAGCTCTGTATACGGCTGAAGTCTGGGAACATGGAAATATGAAGGAGTTATCTGTAAAAGCAAATGTTTTTTTAAGAACACTAATCAGTCTACCCCAAAGTAAACCTATGGTCCCATTATTTTTTTATACAGAGCTCAAGCGAGAAGATAACTTAGCTGCTTTAAGACCACTTTTATTTTAGAAAAGATTGTGGGCTACTCCTGAATTAGAATCATGCAGGAAAGATCTAATTGAGGTTCTAGGTATGGACAATTTGCACTGTATTCCATGGTTCCTTCGTATAAAACCAAACTTACAGGCCCTAGGTATGAAAACACTTTGGAGTGATCCCTCTTCTATACAGGGTGGAGCAAGAGATATTGTTAATTTGGCCTTCTGGTTGCAGACTGTTAGACCTGACAACCTTAGGGTGGTCTTTCCCCCAACTTTTTGCCTTTCTCCCCCATTTTTTTCTGACCCCGTTTTTGTTGGCCTTAGGACTCTGAGGACTTTCCCACTGCTAACCAGTGCTAAAGTGCATGTACTCTCTCCCTAAAACATGGTAATATTGGCTCATCAATAATTGTCATATTTAATTTACTTATAAGTCCCTAATAAAGTGCCCAGGGCCTGTAAATTAAATGCTACTAGTGGGCCTGCAGCACTTATTGTGCCATCCACCTAAGTAGCTCGCTAACCATGCTAGGTACTGCCATTGCAGAACCTGTGTGTGCAGTTTTAATTTCGCAGAAATTGCACAGACAGGGCAGACTTCAATCATGAAGCGAGTATCCTGCAACACAAATTACAGGATAGAGGATACCCGGCTAGGCTTGTGTACAATTCGTGCAAACGAGCCTTGAACAACCCTAGAGAAGCACTACTGGAGACACATCCCAAAGAGCCTGAAGATTTGATTACATGTGTCACATGCTTTACAAAAAAAACTCAGCTTACATCAAGAACACTATAAACAAACATTGGACCATCATTAATTCTGGTGGTCTCAATATTCCACGGCCTCGTTTTGCTTTTAAACTAACGGCCAAACTTAAAGACACACTAATTCACACAGGCCTAAGAAACAAAATGCTAACAGCCAAAGTACCTTGTGGGGTCTCCCGCCAGTGACCGGTCACTTTCCCTGTGGGGGGTGCGCGGTTTGTCCTCAAACTCAATAAAGCAAGGAGGTCACCCTGACAGACACCTTCACCTGGCAGTTACGAAAGCATACTAATTGCAACAGCACCAGGTGCATCTATATGCTTACCTGTCCATGTAATAAACGTTACATCGGGATGACCATGAGACAAGTAAAATTGCGAATCATGGAGCACAAGAGCAACATTAGATGCCTTAAGACACACACCAGGCTGTACGAGCACCACACACAGCAGGGACATCAGGCAGACAGCATACGTTGGTTGGTTGTGGAATCCCATCCCACCATTACTCAGCAGGCCTTGTTCAGAATCGAACAAAGATGGGTGCACCGACTTCGATTGGACACTACTGGCCTGAATGACTCAGTACCATGGTCGTCTCTCTAACACTAGAACTGACTCTACTGCTTACATATGCTACTTATTACAAACTCCTTACTTTTACATAGGGTGGTTTTTAATGCACCATTCAGTGCCTACCCTTCCTCTGCTTTATCATGTCCCTCTTGCCATCTTAAGCATTACCCCATCGGCACAGTCGCCATATATGCGCACTAACAACCAATAGCTTTATAAATGTACAGGAGCCTGTGTCCTCAAGAGTTGTCCCAAACAACCAAATAAACCCTCCTGTTATTTCTACCTTGTGTACTAGGGACCTACCCCTTTTAGTGTCAAGGCCCGTTCACAGTAAATCCTTCCCGAGCGGATTTGGTACATAGCGTATTCGCGTACTCCCCTGCTCTAGCTATTGTCCCTTTCTCCTTTTCACACCCAAGATGGCCACTACAACATGCCACGGGTTGAACTGACGGAACGATACGGCTGAGTCTACCAGGCAGAATGTCTCACGCATGCGCAGCAGATTCTCTCTACGGACCCGCCCCCACGCGAACTTGGCGAGGACGCAGCTACTTATCCCATACGCAGATGCCGGTTCCGTTACCAGTCGCTCTGTCCTGACCAGACGGTGGGGGTAGGTGTTAGCGGTTCTGACCGCACGCTGATCGGGTAAGTTTGCATGGTGACCTTCACCTCCTCTGTATCGCCACCCTGTTGGTTTCACTCTACGCTGGGTGCAATTTGCCCACGTGGTTGGTTGCTATATGCTGATCGCAGTTGGTAACTCCGTTTTTTTGGTTATGGGCACAGTCTCTTGTTGTAGCTTACGTGCCCTAATGGTGTTTTCTAAGCGCAGATCTGGCCTTGGCTGGTACCTATTTCTCAGCGTTTTTCGTTTGGGGGAGTAGGGATAGGTCAGGCTAGGTCGGGGCTGGCATTCACCACGGGTTGAACTGACGGAACGATACGGCTGAGTCTACCAGGCAGAATGTCTGACGCATGCGCAGCAGATTCTCGCTACGGACCCGCCCCCACGCGAACTTGGCGAGGACGCAGCTACTTATCCCATATGCAGATGCCGGTTCCGTTACCAGTCGCTCTGTCCTGACCAGACGGTGGGGGTAGGTGTTAGTGGTTCTGACCGCACGCTGATCGGGTAAGTTTGCACGGTGACCTTCACCTCCTCTGTATCGCCACCCTGTTGGTTTCACTTTACGCTGGGTGCAATTTGCCCACGTGGTTGGTTGCTATATGCTGATCGCAGTTGGTAACTCCGGTTTTTTGGTTATGGGCACAGTCTCTTGTTGTAGCTTACGTGCCCTAATGGTGTTTTCTAAGCGCGGATCTGGCCTTGGCTGGTACCTATTTCCCAGCGTTTTTCGTTTGGGGGAGTAGGGATAGGTCAGGCTAGGTTGGGGCTGGCATTCACCTTGGTTTTCGTACTGCCGCTGGAGTACATGTTCGACCAGGTTGCTAAGGCGCTCAAATGCGTTTTCCTGACTTGCGGCTACCCCACGAGCAAGCTCCCCTCCTTGAGCTACGACCTTCGAAAGGCTTTTTGCTCTTTAATACCAGTCTCATGAGTATTTTCCATTTACTCACGCCCACGTCCTTATCCATCACCCAGGTACCTGACCCATACTTGCAGGTCCCACTGGAGCAGACTGCGGGGTACCTTAGGATTTCTCGTAGGGTAAGCTCTAACACCATGTTCCTTATCATTCCCTCTTACTTTAGCGTCCTTTATCTTTTAATGCAATCATCTGATAGCCAAATTGGAGATATACATGTGAATATCCTTCAGTTGGTTGTTTGTTTTTAATCACGTGTGTTTGTTAGCGTAGTTTGTAAATACTCTGTATTATAACAAACACAGTACTGAATCTACTTCTGTGTTATGTATTTTCCTTTAGGTCGCCTCAAATTTGGCAGGACCCACCTTTTTTAACTCACCACTTTCCCACGACTACACTTTCACTGGCCCTCTCACTCCCATGCACCATATGGCTGGAACAAAAGATCTCCGATAAAGAGCCCCTTCACGGGTGCCCGTCAGACATTGCAGCGCCAGTCTGACGAGGAGCAGAACCCATATGATGAAGCATGACATCTAGCTTGCTAGGTGTGTGAGGGTTTTAGTTCCAAAAAGGGAATTTCCCCTTCTTTTTCTTCTTTTTCTTCTTCTTCTACGCTCTCTACTCACACCTCTCCTTCTTATCCACCTTTGTACCCTTCTTGTGCTACTGTGCAGTTTTAATTGCCATGTTGACCTGACAAAATAAACCTATTACCACTAGGCCTAAACTATCTCTTTTCGTACATGCAAGTCACCCATAAGGTAACCCTAGACAACCCAGAGGGCAGGGTGCAATACATTTCATAGGCAGGACAGATACTTTTTGTTAGAACTGGGGGTCTCTAGTTGGCAGAGGTAGGGACCACTGTCCAAATAGGGACCCTGCTTCTAGTCAGGGTAAGGAGGAAACCCTCTGAGATAACCCCTGCTCAACCCCTTGGTAGCTTGGCAAGAGCAGTCAAGGCTTATCAAATGCAATGTGTAAAGTATTTGTATCAAAACTCACAGTAACACAGTAAAAACACCACAAACTGCCTCCACAACAGTTTAGAAAAATAAAGGTATTTAATCTAGACTACACAAAACCAAAACGACAAAAATCTAACATACACAGTTCAAGAATATGGTTGCATAAGAGTTCTTAATGTTAGCGTTAAATTAATCCACAGTTGCGTGAAAAGTTCACAGTTGCGTCACTTTTAGCCAATAGTACCTTTAAATGCGACATAGTTCCAAAACAGAAGATGTTGCGGTGGAAAACAAGCTTTGCGACACTCCTGAGACCTTGGGGAGGCGATGCGACAATTCCGCTGGATGTAGCGACGTGTTGCGATGACTCCGATCTGTATGGGGAGGGTTGCGGTGACTTGTATGGAATCCGGTGCAGATGTTATGTTGATGAAAAAGGCTTTCAAAGGCACGATGTGATGATTCTCGGGGACTGCGACGATCTCCGGGGCGATGATGCGCTGTCCAGTGGCGATTTTCCTTACGCAGCTCCTCGATGCGAGCTCTGCGACGATGTTAGCAGCGGCGGAAATCTTCCAGCCAACGAAGGGTGCGACGTCTTTGGGCAGCGCGGCAGGTGCTCTGACGATCTCGATCTTCGTAGCGGCGGGAATTTTCACGCTCGGCCGGGTTTGTGGTAGATTTTCTGTAGCAAAGTCTTTAAAAGCGTGATTTCCAGCTCCCCATCACAGGTACAACTTCCAGAGGCACCACACACGGGCCAAGCACTCTAGGAAGGACAGAGCTCTCTCAGCAGAGCTCCGGGAAGCTGGGGGTGAAGTCCTTTTGTTCCTGGGACTTCATAACAGGGAGACAGCTCACAACAGGCCTTTGGAGATTCCTTCAAGCAAGGGGACACAGCACAAAGCAAAGTCCTTCCCATCTCCTTGGCAGCAAAGCAACAGCAGGTCATTTCAGTAGAGCAACAGCAGGACAGTCTTCCTTCTTCAGTTTCAGCTTTCTCCTTGGCAGAGGTTCCTTCTTGATTCCAGGATGATCTAATTTTCTGTTGTCAGGGGTCCTGTACTTATACCCCTAAAAGTCTTTGTTCTCTTTGTGCAAGTGGGCCCTGAGCCCGGTCTGAACCAATTCTGGGTGTTCCTTGAGCACTTTGTTTTCCTGGCTTCTCCTTTCTTTTCAGAGTGAGGGGCAGGGTCATCAGCCGCCCAGCAGGAGGTGGGGCCAGCATTGTGGAAGGCAGGCACAGCCCTGTTCAGGCCCAGGTGCTATCTCCTCCCACCACTCAAGTTGCAAATGCAGTCATTCAGCCTAGGGCTTACTCAACCAGCCTTCTGAGGAATCCCCAGCCCCTGTCACTCTCAAACCAGACAGTCAATTCACAAACAGGCCAAGGCACACAGAAAGGTCAGACAAGAGAATAGCAACTTTCTAAAAGTGCTGTTCTCAAACACAGGATTTTAAAACAACCTTTCCTATAAAATGTGTTATTAAATTCTGAGTTCAGGGATACCAGACTTTTATGTCCTATCTTGCTTCTATGGGAAGATATGCTGGTAGCCACTGTAGCCAGCATCCCCCATGATAGCCTATGGAGCAAGATAGCCTTACAATAGTGCAAAACGAAAATGGCTGTAATTCACTAACAGAGCATGTCACCTGCACAAGTGCATGCTCTACCTTTCACATACACTGCACCCTGTCCAAGGAGGCACCTTGGGCCTTCCATAGGGGTGACTAATGTGCACAAAAAGGGAAGGGTTAGGCCTGGCCAGTGGGGACACTGACAAGGAGGACATGGCAGTTCACAGACTGCACACAGGCGCTGCGGTGGCAGGCCTGAGACACCATTTTAGGGCTACTCTTGTGGGTGGCACAATCAGTGCTGCAGGCCCACTAGTAGCATTTGCCATCACCAGCCCCGGCACACCCAGTGCACTTTACTAGGGACTTCTTGGTGATACAAATATGCCAATCATGTATATCCAATTACAATAACAATTTAGAGAGGGAGCACTTACACTTTGGCACTGATCAGCAGTGGCAGAGTGTCCAAAGCATCTAAACCAGCAAAAGCGAAATCCAGCACAGCCTCAAAAATACAGGAGGTAGAGGCAAAAAGATAGGGGAAACCACGCCAAAGATGCCAGGTCTAACACTTTTAAACTTTACGGCCCGATTCACAGAACTAACTTAAGACAAAATCCTAAAGTTACTACTTTTGATATTCACAGAAGGCATTTAGTAGTAGTAAAGTTGGGATTTTGTCTTAAGTCTGTCTTAAGTCTGTCCTAAGTTTGTCTTAAGTCTGTCTTAAGCCTGTCATAAGTCTGTCTTAAGTCTGTCTTAAGTCTGTCCTAAGTTTTTCTTAAGTTTGTCTTAAGACTGTCTTAAGTCTGTCTTAAGTCTGTCTTAAGTCAAGCTTCAGACAAAATCCTAACTTTACTACTACTAAATGCCTTCTGTGAATACCAAAAGTAGTAGGAAAGACTTAAGACAGACTTAAGACAGACTTAATACAGACTTAAGACAAACGTTGGACAGACTTAAGACAGACTTAAGAAAATCTTAAAACAGACTTAAGACAGTCTTAAGACAAACATAAGACAAACTTAGAGCAGACTTAAGACAGACTTAACACAAAATCCTAACTTTACTACTACTAAATGCCTTCTGTGAATACCAAAAGTAGTACGTTTGGGATTTTGTCTTAAGTTAGTTCTGTGAATCGGGGCCACAATGTCCTGGTTGTGAAAAACTCCCAAATTTTTTCACTACTGAAAGGTCTATCTCTTCCAAAGGATGACATTAGAATTACCTTATTACATTTTATCAGTGTAATTCCCAATGAGATAGGGCCTGACTTAGATCTCAGCAGGCATGTTACTCCTTCAAAACGCTGACGGTTATCCCGTCCGCCGAAATATAAATCCTACGGGATATAATGGGATTTACATTTCTGCTGGCGGGATATCCATCACCGTTGTGATGGAGTAACCCGTTTACCAAGATCTAAATCTGGCCCATAGACTTTTTCAAGTTTGGTGTTTCTGAAATCACAATATAAAATCCAAACTTATGATGAAGTTAAATTTTAGAAAGTGGGTATTTTCTTACTTTTCCCATTTGGTGCCTGTTGGCTGTGTCTGATCACATGTTTGGGGTGTGTGACAGTTGGGCTTTGTGTATTCTTCTATAGACAGACACACACAATAGGAGCTTAGGTGTGACTTGATGGGCCATCTTGCCAGGATGGGAGGGAGGAGCTGGACCCACCTCACTTACACCTGAATAGGCTGTATCCTGTCCCCACACAAAGGGTCGCATAACCCCCTGTAGTGTGTCTGGAGCCAGGTCAGGAAGGGAGGACCTCTGTGCATGTCTACGAAGTATTGAAGTCTCCCCCACTTCAAAGGAACAACTGGGTATAAATACGGGGCCTCTGACACTACCATTTCAGTACACTTGTGGACCTGTGATGACTCTGCCAGGAAGGATTGCTGTGCTGCTGAAGGAATGCCACTTTGCTGGACTGCTGCTTTGCTGGACTCCCGCCTTACTGTGATGCCCTTCTGCCTGCTGTTCCCTGCCTGGATGAGAAGGCATGGACCTTCATCACTTGAACTCAGAGTAATTTCAAGGGCTAGCTGGCTTGCCTCCAGATCTGAAGTCTCAGGGACATAAGACTTCCAACCACCTTGCTTCTGCACCTGGACTCTGCCATCTGTGAGTGTGCCCTGCCAAGGGGTGCAACCCTAGTCCAGCCCCCTTGGAAGTGGGCCTAAGGTGTTTGCTTCAGCAGAACCCATGTATATTTCTGTCAAACATGTGCATCCCCGCTGCTGTGCAGATCAGAATCAGTGCATCACCTCTGTTGCATGGATCGGAACAGGCACATCGCCCCTGTTGCTTGGATTAGCACCGACGCATCGCCACCGTTGCGTGAACCGGACCAGATGCATTGTTTTCAAAACTTCCACTGGGCAACGTTTTTCCCGGCGCAAGGTCTTTGCATCCCCATCAATGGCCATCTCAATGACAACGATGAATGTCCACACTGCAGCTCACTGCTCATCGGTGCCGACGCATCGCTGCTGCCACGTGGATCGGCACGAATAAATCAGCTTGGCTGCACCCAGCATCCTCCACCTCGAGACAACCAGAATTAAGGCCCTTTTTTATCAGGCCTCACTGGATGCCTGAAACTAGCCCACACTTCCTTGTGGCCAGTCTGAACTTTTTCCTTTGTCTTGGTCCGGTGCAACCAAAAATCCCAAATAATCGCTTATTGCTTCTAAGCGCTATTTTACAGTTTAGTCTTTAAAAATTCTTAACCAATGTTCTACTTATTGGATTTTTATCGTTTTGGTCTTGTTTAATTTATTAACTTAAGTTCTATTTTTCTAACCTAGTGTGGAATATTTTTGTGTAGTGCTTGCACTATTTTACTGTTTGAAGTGTTGCACAGATACTTTACACATTACCAGTGGTTAATTTGTAAAATAATAAGTGCCAAGGCTCTCATCAGGAGGCATTGCAGCTTGCACCACTCATTGCTCCACCATGCTGCCAATGATAGTAACAATGCAACTACTAACCATCACACTCTGATAAGCGTGACAATTTGGGCTATTTCAAATCCACCAAGCTATAAGAATGGCTTGGACAGCAGGTAATAGCAATTGTTTATGTATATTAAATTAATACATTTACTGTTGTTGTAGCCATCTCTAAATTAGCCAGACAAAACCACCTTGTGGAATACTGTCAGAGGCACCAGTGTTGACTATTGGTTCAAATTAAGCGCTTCACATTGACTCTAAAGTTTAGCCTGACTGTTCTGTGCCAAGTTACCAGAGGGTGTGCACAGCTTAATTTAGGATTTGCCTGCTTCTTATTCTGACTAGAATTGTGGCTGCTGCTTGAATAGGGCTCAAACCCCAGTCAACCTACAACCCAATTTCTAACATGTACCATTGAGTTATATCTTAGAAACGTAAGGTCTAGAAGCCTCACTGCAGGTTTCTTATCTTATAAAGCAATATAACAATTTGAAACCTGCACAGATGCTCCTGACCAAGCCAGAATGTTGTACATCAAACTGAGGATTTGCTCCCTACAGGTAGGTCTATTTCTTAGCAAATGTGAACAGAATCTCGGGGCACATGCTCAATGTCCTTTTTGTAGGGATGTCACAGAAGACATAGATCATCTTTCGTTTTTTTGCCTGCTGTATAAAAGGGCAAAAAGTACGTGGGTCAGACACTGTGTAAACATCTAGCTATCAGGCATTATTTAACTGCATCCAGGATACTTCTGACTAACTCCAATTCTCTTATTTTATATCCTGTAAGCAGATACCTACCTCTATGCTGTGTGACTGGTATGAAAGCGGTTTGGGTATCCGCTTTAGATAATGTCCACTAGAGAATATTACAGATTTTATATTTTATGAATTACTGATATCTTTTTTTTATAAAATCTGCGTAATAACTGCATAATTTATTTTTGCTTTCAATTTTATGGATATTAATGGTCACTTTTAGTAAGCATTTTATAATTTATATTTTTAGCTTTGGACTAGAACACGTCTGCACACTGTATACGACACATGCTCTCTACTTAGTTTGACGAGGGTTTTGCTCCTCTATTTTTGTTAACTGCTGATCTGCTAATAGATTAAGGCCTGATATTTTAGGTAGGTAGATGTTCATTGTCTTAAGTTTAGTAGACCAAATGTGGTCAGGGACATGTTTTATCTACATCCTTTAAAAACGAAATGGTCATGTCCAGCAGTGGACTTTTTATCTTGTATTTTGAAAAAGAATTATGATATTTTTAAAATTATGTATATACTATGTGATCATTATTTTTTTATCACAGACATTTCTTCATATGATTAAATATATTCCACATTCCATGTATAATGTTACTATTTTATGAATGCTTTGTATGTTTTATAAGGGGGGTTTATCACTGAAATGAACATGTTAAAAGTAAAGTAAACCAATATAAAATGAAAATGACTGAGGGCCATCTTACCAAGATGTGCGTTAAAAAATGCACATCGCACATTTCCCTATTGCCGGCTATCGCTGGATTGTATCGCCGTGTTAGCGCGTCATTATCAACGCACAACACGAAGGCGATATTAAATCCGCCGATAGCCGGCGATAGGGAACATTAGTGTGTGAAAACAAGCGTTGTTGTCACGCGCTATTGTGTGCCTTGATAATATGGGGGTGGATTCAGCTTTATGATCCACAGCCCCATGTTATCAATGCCTAACACCTGATCAGAGCAGGCGTTGGGAAACCTGCGATAAACGAGTTTATCGCAGGTCTCCCTCTCCCAACGCCTGCCTTGGTAATACGCTGTTACCACCTCCAACCACATTTTACATGTGGTTGGATGTGGGAACGCCCACTTTGCATGTCATTAGCGATGTTTCTCGCTGACATGCAAAGTGGGCTTGAAGCAGGCGTTAGTATGCCCTTGTTAATAGGGCGCTAGAAGTATCGCCGCTTTCTTGGCACAATTTGACGAAAAAGCGGCGATTCCTCAACTTGGTAATAGGGCCCTGAATTTCCACGGCTAGGTGGGAGCACAGCATTACTTAACTAACGTGATAGCAGCCTATGAACGGCCCATAAAGCGGTATACACCTCCGTTTAACACCTTGAATGCTATGGGGATTTTTCTCCTGTGCTGGGATTCTACAGATACCACTTTACATGACGAGCTGGGCTCGTCATCAGCGTAGCAGGAGGCTACTGCATGACGAGCCCAGCTCGTCATGAGCGTCGAAGGGGTTAAAGTGCTTACTGCTTATCTGTTAAAACGTCAGACTTTGCCTTCAATTATACTTTTATAGCTAAGGGCGTCCTCTCAGGTTGGCGCACACTGTCCTGTGGTATTTCAACCAGTCCAGGCCCTCTCCAGGTCTCAGCCGGTTGGAGCAGTGGGGCCCACTTCACCATCAACAGCCCCATGTGATGTCGGAGCATCTGGGCTCACCCATAAGATTCTGTGGGGGTTCTGCAGGCTTGTAATGTCCCACGTGTGTAGAATCCTTGCTGGTATTATGCAGAATTATAAAGGACTAGCAGCCCGTCCCGACGTTGTCCGGGTATGAAATAGAATGTGTGTAATGTGTGTACTCAGATACGTTCATTCGCGTGTTCCCCCACTTGAGGCCCAGCTGCAGCCCTGGTTGATGTTAGCAGGTGTGTGTACCCCCGCTTGAGGCCCAGCTGCAGCCCTGGTTCATGTTAGCAGGCGCATGTAATTAGTGTAGTGATCTGCCGCCTGAGCCCGGCTACAGCCCTGGCTGATGTTAGCAGGCGTGTGTAATTTGGTTTAATGTGATAGTTCAGTAACAGCGCGCATGAGAGGCTGCAGTAATTGTCCCCGCAGACACGCTCAGTCGCGTGTGCCCCCGCTTGAGGGCCAACAAAGCGATACAAAAGGGGATGATGGACGGAGCGTTTGAGCAAATCAAACACTCACCCCCAGTCAACTGATCTGGGTTTAATCCATCACCATTCTTTAGCCCACTCAGCCACCCCATTTCAGACATGGCTATATGCAAATCAGTCTGACCCTGTACCTCATGGGAATAGTCCAGCCCGAACTGCCAAGCCATGTCTTCCATGGACCGGAAACAAGCATCATGGGACCGGTTTCGGATTCATAATCCTCATCAGCCAGGCTATCTTGAATCCAGTGGCCAAGTGAGCAAGGGACTCACGTCTGAGCATACCCTGCCAAACTTAGGGCAAACAAAGCGATACAAAAGGGGATGATGGACGGAGCGTTTGAGCAAATCAAACACTCACCCCCAGTCAACTGATCTGGGTTTAATCCATCACCATTCTTTAGCCCACTCAGCCACCCCATTTCAGACATGGCTATATGCAAATCAGTCTGACCCTGTGACTCATGGGAATAGTCCAGCCCGAACTGCCAAGCCATGTCTTCCATGGACCGGAAACAAGCATCCTGGGACCGGTTTCGGATTCATAATCCTCATCAGCCAGGCTATATTGAATCCAGTGGCCAAGTGAGCAAGGGACTCGCGTCTGAGCATACCCTGCCAAACTTAGGGCGAACAAAGTGATACAAAAAGGGATGATGGACGGAGCGTTTGAGCAAATCAAACACTCACCCCCAGTCAACTGATCTGGGTTTAATCCATCACCATTCTTTAGCCCACTCAGCCACACCATTTCAGACATGGCTATATGCAAATCAGTCTGACCCTGTGCCTCATGGGAACAGTCCAGCCCGAACTGCCAAGCCATGTCTTCCATGGACCGGAAACAAGCATCCTGGGACCGGTGTCAGATTTATTCGCTTGAGGGCCAGCGGCGACCGTCTAACAATTAGAATTGTGTGAGTCTTGAATGATTGTTTCCCGCTGTTCTTATTTTTTTATGACCCACACCGACACTCTTCGGCCCGAATGCTTTTTAGAAGCACCCAGGCCAAACCACACACTGCGTTCGGTCCTTTCAGATGCACCCAGCCCAAGGCACACACTGCATTCGGCACCCCAAGTATGTGTGAGACAACGGGCATTCCCCCAAGGGAGTCTTGCGAATGGTTACTTACCAAGCTTTGAGGTGAACGCCTTTGTGACGCCCCCAGCACACGGCCACAGCAGACATTCTGATTAATGTACTATCCAGATGGCATGAAGTGAGGAACGTAGCACATGCCCCCAGCATTTGTCACGCCCCCAGCGTGCCCCTTGATGTGGCGCAATTGCGTGATTGGCGCTTCACATGGTATGAAGGGCGGACACAAGCCCACAGTGCGGACATACGCCCACAGCGTTTGTCACGGCCCCATCGTGTCACGCCCCCAGTGTGCCCCTTGATGCGGCGCAATTACGACTCACATGGCATGAAGGGCGGAACGTACCACACGCCCCCAGCGTTTGTCACGCCCCCAGCACATGCCCACAGCAGAACGCAGACACGCCCACAGGGACTACTCTTCTGGCACGGTTCTTTTACCTTTTAAATGTATATGGTGGCCGTCTGCATAGCCTATGTCCTCTGCTGCAACTGCCCTTTCCAACGCTGTATTGGGTGTTGTGATTGGTGCTGTGGTTACTGAGATTACCCGCCTCAAAGGGTTTATAATATTAGTATGGATGTATGTATATATATATATATATATATATATATATATTGAATTGAAACACGAACGCTGCCTGTTCTGTCGAACTCCATTGACGGGTGCCTCCTTCGTGCAAAGCAGCATGCACGTGATTATTTGCCACAAAGTTGTCCCCTTGTAAGGAACAGAACGGAGCACGCTGTGGGGGTTCAGAAATTTCTTTATTACTCTCAGCATGACGCGTTTCGTCACCTCGACTCATCAGATGCTGTTTGGTAACATGAGAAATTGACGTTTTTTTCAGTCATTTAAAAGCCTAGGTTGGGCTCCTCCCACCAAGTGTTCGGCCCGATGAGAATGCATAGCTGTTTGTGGCCGCCATCTTTGAGTGTCTGTTTCTTGTAATAATCCCTCAGTTTGTTTGGTTACTAGCGATGTTGGTTCTTCAATTTTAGCTTTTATTTCTCGCTTTGGGAAAGTAACTCGCCTCTCAGATGTTTTCATCACACTTGGTATTTTAGGAGCCTCACAATCCGCTTTTCTCCCCACTCGTCGGTCGTTTCGGAATTGTATCTGGGAAAGCCGGTTTAAGTAATCGGTTTGCCATTGTTTTCGTCGCAATCCATTGTGGCAGATACTGTCCATTGTAGCGGCGGTTCTGACAGAAATATATCTTGCGACTGCAACTGCCCTTTCCAACGCTGTATTGGGTGTTGTGATTGGTGCTGTGGTTACTGAGATTACCCGCCTCAAAGGGTTTATAATATTAGTATGGATGTATGTATATATATATATATATATATATATATATATATATATATATATATATATATATATATATATATATATATATATATATATATATATATATATATATATATATATATATATATATATATATATATATATATTATATATATATACTTGAAGATGAAGGATCACAAGAAAACAACAGCCAGCCAGGGCATATATTGATACCCCTCGTTTCCTTTTCGCCAGAATTTGCAGCGCTCTCTCGCCGGTTCGTAAATTCCTGCGGCAGAACCACGCTGCATTTAAATCCACAACCAATTCCCCCACCTGGGAGAAAAACGGGACGAACTCGCGTTTGTCTTCACTTATGTGCTTTTTTATTTAATCCTCACAGCATGGAGTTTCTCAAGCAGGCAGGCACAAATCTACGCGTTTCGGGATAGCATATCCCTTGTTCACGATCAATTTGGCTCCAGGCTCTCAGTCTCAATATAGTGAGTCACAATATCACATCATTTCCTGTTTGATGTTATTTTGGCCCTCGGCCTTCTGGATGATGTAGTTTTTGCAATTTTTGTAATACATTTTTTTTATCCATCTGCATAGCCTATGTCCTTCTGCTGCAACTGCCCTTTCCAACGCTGTATTGGGTGTTGTGATTGGTGCTGTGGTTACTGAGATTACCCGCCTCAAAGGCTTGGGCTCTCTCTTTATAATATTAGTATGGATGGATTGATACCCCTCGGTTCTTTTTTGCCAGAATTTGCAGCGCTCTCTCGCCGGTTCGTATATCCCCGCGGCAGAAGCACGCCGCATTTAAATCCACAACCAATTCCCCCAGCTGGGAGAAAAACAGGAAGAACTCGCGTTTGTCTTCACTTATGTGCTTTTTTATTTAATCCTCACAGCATTGAGTTTCTCAAGCAGGCAGGCACAAATCTATGCGTTTCGGGATAGCATATCTCTTTTTCACGATCAATTTGGCTCCAGGCTCTCAGTCTCAATATAGTGAGTCACATTATTACATCATTTCCTGTTTGATGTTATTTTGGCCCTCGGCCTTCTAGATGATGTAGTTTTTTTCAATTTTTTTTTACATTTTTTATCCGTCTGCATAGCCTACGTCCTTCTGCTGCAACTGCCCTTTCCAACGCTGTATTGGGTGTTGTTATTGGTGCTGTGGTTACTGAGATTACCAGTCTCAAAGGTTTGGGCTCTCTCTTTATAATATTAGTATGGATGGATGGATTGATACCCCTCGGTTCCTTTTCGCCAAAATTTGCAGCGCTCCCTAGCTGGTTCGTATATCCCCGCGGCAGAACCACGCCGCATTTAAATCCACAACCAATTCCCCCAGCTGGGAGAAAAACGGGACGAACTCGCGTTTGTCTTCACTTATGTGCTTTTTTATTTAATCCTCACAGCATGGAGTTTCTCAAGCAGGCAGGCACAAATCTACGCGTTTCGGGATAGCATATCCCTTGTTCACGATCAATTTGGCTCCAGGCTCTCAGTCTCAATATAGTGAGTCACATTATTACATCATTTCCTGTTTGATGTTATTTTGGCCCTCGGCCTTCTGAATGATGAAGTTTTTTGCAATTTTTTTATAAATTATTTTATCCGTCTGCATAGCCTATGTCCTTCTGCTGCAACATCCCTTTCCAATGCTGTATTGGGTGTTGTGATTGGTGCTGTGGTTACTGAGATTACCCGCCTCTAAGGTTTGGGCTCTCACTTTATAATATTAAGTATGGATGATGGGTGACAGAGCGGAGCTGCGCTAAATTGCAGCTGCTTTGCTCGTGTCTTGGCCACGCCCACGGGTGGTGTTTCTTTTATTTGTCTCCTCTGTATGATCATTAGTATGGTTCAAGTGGGGGCTATTTTAATTTTCTGGTTACTCCCTTGTGTGAGAGCCAGATGGTTTACTGGGTGAGGATGGTGAGGCATTGTTCTTAATGTGAGGCAAGTTAGTATCTGCCCTGCTGAACATTGCAGTTCCCCCGTGCCCCTCCCTATTCCTTGAAGAAGCTTGGTGGGTTGGGGTATGCACTAGCTTTTATCTGTTTGGCTCAAACCCCCTCAACTGGGAGGACCCCTCCCTTTCTACTGGGTGATGTTCAGGACCACCTGGAGTTAATTAAACTTCCTCTCAGGAGGATTGGCTAGGCAGGTACGAAGAGACTGGGAAGCAGGGAAGCAGCCCTCCTCACGTACTGATCATGCGGTGTACATGCAGGAAATATGCCCCAGGATTGGAAGGGCGCCCAGGATTCAGAAGTTGCAGACCACCAGATTGGATCGGCCTGTCCCTCAAGGAATGATAAAAGCTTTGACTCATCAGACAGTTGTTTGTTCAGGGCTGTTCTTTTCTGACCTGCACCCCGAGGTGTAGAGGCAGGCGAGAACCAGGAGTGAAATCCAGGGGGGGCTGAAGTGTCATTCTTCCTCTCAGAATTGGAACAGGGTTTCGACTTGAGAAGATGTCTCTGTGATGGATCACCTGTGAAAGGATTTTGCCAGTCAGATGGAAGGACCTAGACTTTAGCTCATCAGGCGGCATCCTAAAACAAGCTGTCTGTGAGCTTGTGAAGGTAGTTGGTGCTTTGAAGCACAACAAGACTGAAGGTAGCTGCTCAAGATAAGGAAACCTGCTGGATCTTAAGATTGATCGAAGCAGGTTATGATCCATGCGGTTATTAAATGTGAGGCTGCTTCACCCCTGACCCAACCCCTGTGCTGTGGGTGCTTCCAATTAGCATCTATAGCTGGAGGAAGAGTGCCCTGTTGAATAACTTACCCTTTGAA
The DNA here is from genome assembly GCF_964261635.1 of Lissotriton helveticus. Lineage (NCBI taxonomy): Eukaryota > Metazoa > Chordata > Amphibia > Caudata > Salamandridae > Lissotriton > Lissotriton helveticus. Next base: position 1,731,418,664 of record NC_136059.1, on the reverse strand, counting down.
ACATTGGTCCCTGCCCCAGGACTTGCATAGTCGCCAACTTTGTCCTTGCTTGTCCTGCACTAGTAGCAAGAAGACCATACCCATGGGTGCCCTACTATTAGAAGTTCTAGACTGCAACCAGTGGGCTCTGAGATGCACAACCCCACCCCCTTTTTCTGTAATCTGAGGATGTCAGAATGAAGTGGCAGCTTGGCCAGCCACTGAACACCTACAGCTAGCCTAGAGGCCACATCCACGGCCGATGTCACATCAGTATTGGTACTCTTGATCTAGCTTTGATGGCAAACCCTGAGCAAAATGATTAGCATAATGAATGCACTGTCAACTATTTTTATACAGCTATAATGCTGTTTGGGGCAAGAACTCTGGCATAGAAGGTCACAGGGACGTTTGGTTTCTCCTATGTATCTTAGTTTCATGTGTAGAATATTCTTTTTGTATGTATTAAAATACTATTTTTTATAAAGTAAAGCACTGACTAGACATTGATCTTATTATCTGGTATTACAATAAGCTGTATTCTGATTGACTAACCCACATCGCCCCTTAGGTAAGCCTTGGACTGCTCGGTCTCGATATCTTGAAACAGTCATGTGATGTGGAGCAGTAATTTGTTATACAGTTTGGGTACCAGTAGTACTGTGTCCCCAAGACACCAGTGTGACCATCTCCAATTGACGCAACTAGAGCCTTGTGCCTAAGTAAACCAGTCGTCACACTGATTTTATACAATTATTCCTTAATACTCCACAGGAGAGTGCTACAGTCTTTTCTCTTCTATTTGCTGCTCTACCAATGTATTGTTACAATATCTCTTTCGCTGTTTTTACAAAGTTTTTATGCAATCCACATAATATTACGCAAGTGGATAGTTTCTTTGCGCACCCCTCTGATTTCTCATTTTCAGTTTTTTTCCTATCACGACTCTACTTTTTTCTCCTTATTCGTTTAGCATACCAGTGATCTTAACTCACAATTTGCATATTTTTTTAAAGATCACATCAGTTGCTATTTTGTCCAAAGGTGGAGTAGTCATATTTACGTTTCCACCACAAAGTTTTCTTATCATGATTACATCCTTTTATGGTTTGTCATCCTGTGTCACAAGAGATGATTTGACCGCCTGATGTCCTTTATGTAGTCTGGTTTTTGAAATGGTGGTACTTCCTTTATGGTGTTTCCTAATTATCTAGTTGTGGCTTCAGTAAAAAATATATTTTTTACTTGTTCAGTTAAATGTGTTTTTTCTCAGGTTAGCAGTTTCCTGTCCCAGAAATAATGAATTTGACTTTGTGGCATTTGTGTACATGATAGGGGTCAACAGGGGGGGGCGTGGCTAAGCACGCAATGGCGGCAGACATGCCTGGGTAGAGCTCCGTGTGAGACTCCCCTACCACAGGCCAATTCTCCGTCATTTTGCCCGGTGACGGTCTGAAATTGCTGCCGAGTGCCTGCTAGACGCTTTGCTGCTGGCTGCCGGAGTTTGGGACGGCTGGAGCGCTCGTACCTGCTCTGGTGGACACGGGAGCTGCTGGTCCGACCTGTGCTCGTCTGTGAAGCGGCGTGAGGACCTGCGCGAGGCCGGGGATCCGGCCGGCCTGGTAGGCCCGCCGGAGTGAACTGCTGCCCTCCGCCTCCTAGCCCGCGGCTGGGCGCTGCTGAAAACTCTTTTGTGGGGCTCGACGGGGAGACCTGAGCAGCGGAGTGTGGTTGGCCCCTGCTGGCCCAGGAGCGGCTGAAGACGGAGTGACCGGGCCGGGCTGGAGGAGCCCCGCCCTTGCAGCGGTGACTGGGCGGATTGACCCGCGGCCTTCCTGGGGCCTAGCGGGGGAGGTGCCGGCTTCCTTGAGGGTCCCGCTGAGCGGTTGCTGCCCGGGACCTCTACCGCTGGGCGGGCGGCCCTACCTGTGCCTGGAGACGCTGCCACTCACACCGGATCGAGCGAGGTGAGGAGCACAGTGGGGCGCTTCCCCCCCCCTTCTCGCACGGAACACCCGGCGCCACCGCCACAACACAGGGGAGCTGCACGGGGGTGGGGAGCTGCGGCCCACACACTGGGACTAGAAGCGGAGAGAGCAGTGTGACGCACCACCGAGCCGCTTGCCCCCCCTCCACCCCCCACCGATTTACGACGACCGCGGAGCCCTACCGGATTCACTGAGCTGCACGCGCTGCAGAGGGGGTTGGGCATTGGCGACGGCCTGCTGACCCCGGACGACCTGCACTATTGTGGGGGCGCCCCCTACCCGCACAGTGCTGAAGCTGGGAGTGCAGTGCTCCATTACCCCCCACTGTGCCGAGGCGAGGAGACGAAAGCATCCCCGGACTGCGATTGCCTGGCGAAGCCGCAAGCTTGCTCACGGGGCGGCCTACCATAGCCCCGATCCGCCTGGCCCGGGCGGTGATCCCTGCGTGACGCGCGTGGTTGATGTGAAGCCTTAGAGGGTGCGCCAGTCTGGCCTGCTTGGACTTACTCTGCCCCCCCCCCTTCTGGGAGACCTCCAGTCATTGTGCCATAGTGAGACTTATTGCACTGCGTCATTGACCAGCCGCGACGCCATCGCTCATGTCGGGGGGACCTAAAACGAGGGCTGTCACGGGCAACGCGCAGGTGAAGGGGAAAATGGCGAAACAGATGGAGGTGGACCACACAACCTCCAAGCTGGATTTGATGCTGGCGGCCATGGAACGTCTTGAGGAGTCGATGCAACAGACCCGGGCCTCCTTGGAATCCAAGATCGACAGCGTGGCTATAGACATGACACATCTTCGTGCTGACCACAAAAAACTGTCGGAGAGGACGACGACGCTGGAGACCGCAGTAACGGACCTGACTCCCAAGATATCCCAGATGGACAAACATGTGCAGAACCTTCTCAACAGAGTGGAGTTTCTGGAGGATCGCGCGGAGGATGCGGAAGGGAGGGCGAGACGGAACAACATCCGCATCGTGGGACTACCAGAGAGATGGGAACCCCGAGAGGCCCCAGAACACGTGGAGCGGTGGCTCAGAGACATTCTCCCGGAAGGTACCCTCTCGCAGCACTTTGTAGTGGAGCGCGCCCATCGTGTGCCGTCTAAACCCCCCCCTGAGGGCTCTAACCCTCGGCCTATGCTCATCCGAGTGCTGAACTATCGAGACCGCGATACTATCCTGCGGGAGGTCAGGAAGTTAGAGGAGGTCAGAGTGGACAATACCACGATCATGTTCTTCCCGGACTACACGATACAAGTGCAAAGGCAGCGCCACTCCTTCATGGACGTTAAACAGCGGCTCCGCCGCATGGCACTCAAGTACTCCTTGCTCTTCCCTGCCCGTCTGCGCATTGTAGCCCAACACAAAACGTATTTCTTCAATACACCTGAGGCTGCTGAGTCCTGGCTCGACTCGGGAATTGTTCAGGACCCAGGTGGCCCGCCCACGAGATCCCGCCGCGGAGGAGGCGCTCGTCGACGCCGGCGCAGGAGACACTCGACGGCGAGCTCGGTGCGACAAGAGGCGAACATTGGTACTACTCCGGAACACCGCCAGGAGGAGCAACAGGAGGCGATCCGCAGAGTGGCAGAGATCAGCAGGTCGCAGCAAGATGCCCCGACCATTGGGGCCAGTCCTGGTGCCACGGGGAGTGATGATGACTATATATATGGCCTACCGGATTCACAGGTGTCTGTTGAACTACCAGATGTCACACCGCAGACTGCAGATTTACTCAACTGACCTTACAGTGAGCTCACTGACGATTAGTGAAAAGGGAACTGCATTTACCTGTGCCTTCTGTGCCTCCGCAATACTGATGCACGGGGAGCCTGCTGTGCCACCTTGAGGGACACTGGGGTGCGACCTGAACTTGGAGACTTGAGCGTTGCGCGAACTGCTGGCTCAGTGCACCGAGACTGCCCTGTTGTTGGTGGGTCTTGAGGGGGGGAATGGGCGCACTGCCCCCTGATGGTAGGTCCTTGCAGATGAACCAGCTGCGGAATCTGTAGGCCTGTTGCTGCCTGGACAGCGCTAGGATCTGCGCGCCTCCACTGTCTTTGGGCGCTACGAAATGAGACGCCTGTGGCATGGGGGGGAGAACCCATGTCCTTCTTGCATGTAATCTGAGTGCATTTATTTCACGTGCTTAGTAAACCCCCCCTACATTCTTTTGGAAAGTATGAACAGTTAGTGCTCACTAGAGCGTTTGGACGACGGCATGTTTTGCAGTTGCCCTTTTGGCATTATTATTCACTGTTTTATGGTTACAGGATCGGTACAATTTTCCCCTCCCCTTAATGTGTGTAGGAGACTTGGGGCGGATTGGTGGGCAATGCATTTGATGTCATGTGATGGTTTGAACGGGTGGGTCGCAATTTGCTGTGAGGCGGATGGGTGGGGATGCGGGGTGGTAGAGAAGAAATGTTCTAATGGCTGTGGTTAAATGTTGTACTTGGAATGTACGCGGTATGCACACCCCCTCGCGTCGCTATCAGGTGTACTCGTATCTCAAGCGGCATCAGGTACAGATAGCGCTATTACAAGAGACGCACCTGACAGGACCTGAGACACATACCCTGCACCGCCGCTGGAGAGGGCAAATATATGCTACAGGTTACTCGGCTTACGCGCGCGGGGCTCTCATATGGATTCGCCCTGGGGTCCCCTTTGCTATGACGCATAGCCACATAGATGAGGAAGGTAGATATGTACTACTGCAGGGCAACCTAGACGGCCAACACATAGTCCTGGCGTCTATATACGCTCCTAACATCGACCAGGGCCGTTTTCTCACACAACTGTCGTCAGCGCTTGCAGCGTGGCCGGGAGTGCCGCTCCTACTGGGAGGCGACTATAATTGTGTCCTGGATGTGGGGTTGGATAGATCCACCCCTCCACTGGCAAATGCAACGATGCATGGTACATCGCGCGCGTTTGCTGACTGGGCAGCGCAATGGGATCTCGCTGATGCTTGGCGCTGCCGCAATCCCACGACACGGACTTACTCGTACTATTCCGGCGCCCACGCGCTCCATGTCAGACTAGACAGGTTCATGCTGACCAGCGATCTCTTACCGTTAGTCACAGACACTCAGTACTTGGGTCGCACTCATTCAGACCACAATCCACACACGCTTGACTTTGCCTGGGAGCGCCCACACCCGCCGATACCCACGTGGCGGCTCCAACCTGACGTACTGTTGGATGCTCCCTTTCGGGAACTGCTCTCGAGCCGTATCTTACAGTATTTTGAGGACAACACTGACACCGCGTCCACCCCGCAAGTTGAATGGGATGCATTCAAGGTGGTGATGAGGGGCCACTGTCTGGGAGCGCAGGCAGGAATACGACGACAGGTAGACAAAGATCTAACACAAATAGAGACGGAACTACTGTCGGGCGAACGGGAGGCGGTGGAGGGAGACGACTCGACCTTGCTGGATGCGCGCGACAGGCACGCGGTACTACTTGATAGGCTGAAAAACTTGAACTATGCGGCCCACTCGGCGCGCATGCATCATGCTGGAGATAAAGTTGGCAAACTTCTGACTTGGCTAATCAGAAGGGACACCCAAACGCTGCCCGTGATGTCAATCCGCACGACGCAGGGAGATGTGGTCTCCACTCAGAGAGCTATCCATGAAGCGTTTTCGGATCACTACAGGGCCTTGTACTGCTCTCGCTTGCGGGTGACTGCAACAGAGATCACTGAGTATTTGTCGGACCTCCCACTGCCGACAGCCACTAATGCGCAGTGCGAGGAACTGGGAGCGCCGTTCACTGCAGAGGAACTCCGGTCTGTTATATACTCTCTTTGGAATGGCAAGTCCCCCGGGCCAGATGGCCTGCCAGCGGAGTTTTATAAGGCATACTCCACCATTCTCATTCCAGAGTTACTGCGGGTGTATGCGGCGGTGATACGAGAAGCAGTACTTCCTCCGTCCCTGAACGAGGCCAATGTGATCTCCCTATTGAAACCTGACAAAGATGCGTTGAACATGGGATCTTACCGGCCGCTGGCCCTCCTAAACACGGATTATAAGATCCTAGCATCTGCGCTGGCCCAGAGATTAGCACCCTTGGTCCCTTCACTAGTACAAGCAGATCAGAACGGATTTGTTCCTACCCGCAATACGTCTTACAATATTAGACGACTCTTTCGAGTGCAGAGTCAGGCTGTGTCCCAGTGGCCACGTTCGGGGTGTGTGATCCTCGATCTTGAAAAGGCGTTCGATTCGGTAGAATGGCCCTACCTAGCACTAGTGCTGGAGAAGTTCGGACTGGGTGCGGCTTACCTTCGAATGGTGGAACTCCTTTACTCTGCTCCTGTGGTGCGGGTTAGGACGAACAGACTCTTCTCGGACCCGATTCGTGTCCGTAGGGGCACGAGACAGGGATGTCCTCTCTCCCCGCTGATATTCGCGCTCGTGATGGAACCGCTGGCGACGCTGCTACGAGCCTATGGCGAGACTTGGGGGCTCCGGCTGATGGATGGGATGCACTCGGTATCGCTCTATGCCGATGACCTGTTACTCTATGTCAGGGACCTGTCCTGCTTCCCGCGCGCACTAACGGACATATTCAGAACTTTTAGCGAAATGTCGGGGCTGCGCGTCAATTGGGCAAAGTCGGGTGTGTATTCTTTTGCGGCAGACGCCCCTGAGTGTGATGTCATAGTAATGGGTGAGCGGCTCCTATGGTACCCCACAGTATTCCGATATCTGGGGATTCGGATTTACCGCGAGCCAGCGGACCAGCTAGATGGCAACCTCACGAGGGCGATTTCCTCGCTTACTGCGCAAGTTTCCTTCTGGAACACTCTTCCGCTGAATGTGCCCAGCCGTATAGCTCTGGCGAAGGCGATCGTATTGCCTCGGCTACTGTATTACTATGCGAACCTACCAGTCTTTGTCCCGGCTCGCACATTTCGCGAGCTGGACACTCTGCAAAGGCGACTGATTTGGAACAAAGGCTGTCCTAGAGTGGCGTTGAGAACCCTTTATGCTGCAACCGAGAGTGGTGGGCTGTCGGTCCCGAACCACGAGCTGTATTATCTGGCTGCGCAACTGCAGTGGGTGGCTTACTGGCTGAGCGGGCGTAATCTGTGTGACACCGCCACTGCGGAGACTATTATGTCGGTCCCCCAGATTCATGCACTGTTCCATCCCTTGGCTAGGTCCCATGTTCAGAATCAGCTCCACCTTGAGGTGGCGCGGAAGTGCTTCGTCAGGGGTCTGAAACTCACTGCAGCGGTAAAGCCGTACGCACCCAATTTGCCCTTACTGGGTACACCCTGGGGATTCGGGATGCTCACGGCTCCTCTACTGGACAGCTGGGGAGCGGTCGATTTAGAAAGCTTAGGCGACCTCTTTGAGGAGGGAGCACTGCTTTCCTTCGAGGCACTTGCAGAAAGTATGGGGTTACCGGCAGGGCAATTTCTGACTCACGCGAAACTATTGCATACTTTGTCGAGAGCTTGGGGAACACTGGCGGAGGAACCACCGATCCATCTGCTTATTCAATACTTACACGTGATGGGCCACGGCTCTCATCTCGTACATTGGATTGCTCAAGCGTTGCACACACATACACAATTCTCTTCTCAACGTCTACGGGACAAATGGGTGACAGATAGAGGACAGGACTGGACTGACAAAGAGTGGGCGAGAGTGCTGGCTGGATCACGGCATGTGCCGCGCAATGCCCGCTTTAAGATCATACAGTACTACGTGATCCACCGAGCATATCTGTCCCCGGACAAAATAAACCGGTACTTTGGACTCACTGCGACAGCCTGCCCTAAATGTGGTCTTGTGGACGCTCATTTTTGCACGTTCTCTGGTCCTGCACGTTGCTGCTGCCCTACTGGACGGCAGTGTCTTCCGCCTTGGCGAAGGCGACAGGGGGCACCTTGCCAAATACGTGGGAGGCTTGCCTGTTGGGGTTATTTAGAAGGACGAAACAAACAAAGGTGCAAGCGAGATTCTGGGATCTGGGGCTGATTACGGCAAAGCGCCTTATTACTAGACGTTGGAAGCATCATGTGCCCCCCCACACGGTGCAGTGGCGGCGCTCGTTGGATAATTGGGCGAGGGCTGAGAGTGTGGCATTGCACCGAGAGGAGACAGCGGGGCTCCGGATGTATCCTATTGCGCTGGAGTGGGATGGTATCCTGACGTCCTATCACGAGGTGTGTTTGCAGGATGGGATTACGTGAGCTCATTCCTCATGCTCCTTGGTACCCCAGCCAGAATTACTCTCCCCTCCCCCCCCACCTATGCTGCCTCCCTCCCTGACCGCCCCCGCCCCCCCTCTTTTTATTTTTCGTCTCGGCATTTCTCGCATGCCCCAGTGTACATGAGACGACTAACAAGGTCACCAAGTTCCCGCTGACATGTCACCACTGGTTGCGCTCCATTCGGTATCACAAGCTCCACACGTACACACGGGTTCACAGTTAGGTACCGCCTGGTTTCTGATTTTCTCTATGTCTAGAATTGTTTTTTATGGTTTATAGTTTTTTATTGGTTTATGCAATTTTGAATGTACAGTATCTTAGCAGTGCGAACAACTGACCTGTTTCTCCGGTCATGGTATACATTGAGAGCTGTATGGAATGAGACTGGGCAATGCAGCCGCTATACAGAGATCCTTAGCATCGACCCTAGGCACTGTCACCACTGATCGTTTATGTATTATGCGTATGCTGGGGCTATATGAAACTGTCATGCTGTTTACCTGTACATCTGATCAATTGCCCCCTTTGCTGCTATGCCTCCGCAGGGAGGTGATTACCGAGAATCCTGGGACTACCTGTCATATGTAATAGCGCTGTTTGCCCGATAGGACTGCATTTGTGTAATACTGTATGATGATAAAATGCAATAAACATATTCAAACAAAAAAATGATAGGGGTCAACAGGTCACGTATACAATGGACATTTCTCACATCTGGACATTTATCTTCATCATCACTGCTGGCCAGCAGTGGTGGCTGGCGTGTACCGAGGGTGGTGAGGTGGGCACAAAATAAAAATTATTAAACTAGACTTACCTTTGGTGAGTTGCAGCGCAACATCCTCCTCCCTCGGGCTGTTGTGACTACATTTACAGCAGCTTAGCTAGTTTGCATGTGTCTGTGTGTATGGAACCTTGGAGTGCATGATGACAGCGTGGAATGTTGGTGTGCCTGGGACTGGAGGAGTGACAGTTGGAATGAGTGGGTGAGCTATGAAGATCAGCTCCTGGTGGGGCCATGTACTAGCTTGGATTTACTTTATACCATCTTGAATTGATCCTGTAACCAACATGAATTGATCCTGTAACAACTTAATAAATCTCTACTTAAATCTACCTTATGACTACCATTATACTTCATAACACGGGCTTCACAGGATGCTCTGATGCAGGAAACTGCACTACCCAATACTAGTGCTGCTTTCACAGCATGAACACCGCGCCATGATTAGATAGAGAGCGCTCTCCAAGCACTCGTAAGAGCATTAGTGGCCTGCACATTCGCTAACTCAGCTGTCCAAGACAGCTAGGTAAGAGGTCTGGCTGGCTGGCCCAAGATGGCTGGCCAGAGACATGTGCATTTTAAAGCGCATAGCTCTCTTCGCTCAAATGGAGGAGCCGCCACTGATTGACGGGCTAGGTAACTGTAAATCGTTAGTTATTTATTTTTTTTAAACAGAATTTATAAATTTTGCATATATACAACAAGTATGGGGCCAAGACATCTCGCCCCTGCCAGCTAGGAGAGTTACATTCAGGTTATTTGAGATACAAGTATGGCAACATATAATATCCATGTCATCGAACCGTTCATGTTGTGTATTCTAACACGATGTGTATTCTAATCAACTGCAAAAACAACCTTCCCCAACTACCCCCCTACCCTTCCCACCCTCCAGGCGTGTCACTTAAGGCCAGGTCTTTAACCCCATGGATGCTCAGCATATTCCCCTGCTGTGCTGAGAAATCGGAAATCCCACCCATCATGACGAGCTGGGCTCGTCATGAGCGTGCGAGGAGGCTACTTCATGACGAGCCCAGCTCGTCATGAGCGTGGAAGGGGTTAAAGTACAGGAGACCTACTTATTCAGTGGGGCATCGACATTGAATGGTACAGTGCTGCGTTGGAACTTAATCCTGCTAGGGAATATAAAGTCAGCTCTGGCAGTGCGGCTTCAGACCCTAATATTCCTGTTACTGTCCACACGCTAGCCGGTGGCCACTATGGGGTCACCTATGGAGGCATCCTCAGCAATATCTTCGGGGAAGTTGAGTGCTACGACAAGTTCTTCCCAAGCTATCGCCCCTTCAAGGGACTTCTCACTTCCCGTTTGTTTTGCTATTTGTAACCTGGCCACTCCTTCGCATTCAGCCCACTTAAGGAACTCTGCTTTCCACCGTGCTATGCTTGGGCTCTGTTTCGCCTTCCAATGTGTGGTTATGTTTCTCTTGGCCAGGAGAAGACACAAATCTAAACATTTGTTTGTGATTTTGTTCTTTGAGGTGTGGGGGAACCAGTGTAGGATGCAGTGCTGTAATGTCGGTGTTATCTCTCGGTCAGTGAGATCTGATAGTAGCATTGTTATCTCCCAGTAGCTGGCTAAAAGCAGACAGTCCCAGAACATATGTTTAAAATCTGCGCTTTCTGCAATACACCTCATGCAGGGAATTACCTATGAAGCTTCTCTGGGGTAAGGTATGCTCTATGTAAAATATGGCAGTGCACTAACTGGAATCTTGCATTCTGGGTACTTTTCCAGGATCTCTCCACCAATTCTCTACATGCCCTCTCCGGGATGACCTCTCCCAAATCAGCTTCCCACTTGAGCTTTCGGTCAGACAGGGGAAGGAGTGCTTCTAGTGTCATGCCTCTATATAGGCATGTTACGGCTTTAAATGTACCTCCCGCCATTACTACGTACTGGCAGCGCAGTGATGTCTTTGGCTCCGTGAGCCCCCCTCCCCAGTGCTTCTGGATAGCCGCAGTCAGAACTGTATACAATATGAAATCTCCGCCGGGTAGATCATAACGAGCCTGTAGATTGTTAAATGGGATCATGGCTACCTCCACATTTAGGTTTTTGCGTTTTGCCAAGGAGTGGAGAGTGAGAAGTGAGGAGTGAGGAGCGAGGAACAAGGACGCCGAACCGCTGCCTCCCGCTGTCGGCCTCACCCCCAGCCCCAGGTGCCACGAACTTCACGGGCTTCTGTGGGAGTTCCCGTTCGCGGCCCAAGGCCGATTTTGCCAGTCTACATTCCAAGCCGCAAATCGCCTGCAAAGCGTCCCTAATCACCTCTAATCGGACCGAGAGGGGGGCGGAGCAGGGAGCAAGCTTTGGTCAGCTCCCCTCGCAGTGTATTGAACAGCTGCCGGTCGGGAGGGCCCCGGGGGCGTGCGGCAGAGAGGCTGAAAGGCATAGGCCCACAGCAGCAAGGAAGGGCGGCAGTGAGCGGCAGAGGGCAAAGAGGTTCAACAGTACAACCCCAAGGCAGAAAAAGCAACTTTGAGCCGGCAATTATGATTAAGTCAGGAGTTGGAGGTAGGCTGGCTCCAGCAACTGCGTGGGTCAGATAATTGAATCGTGCAGGACAGCTCACCAGGTTCACCAGATTCAGGGCACGAGATACACGCTGAGCTGAAGCCAGAGAGGAGGAGTGCTTATTTTGACAAGATAATTCACAAAGCAATATTACATTATTAAATCGCCTGCCAGAGGGAACAAAAAAAACCCAAAAACAGCAAGATGTGGCGAAAGCAAGCAGGCAAGCCGGTGAGGAAGAGAGTGAGCGTGAGAGTGAGAGAGGGAGTGTGGACCCCTAGTGGCAGGCAGTGGAGTGAAGTGCCCAGGAGAGCCCAGCCCTCAATCTCCCAATCTCTTGATTCCTGGCAACCCCAGTCCTGCTGTTCTCCATCAAGCTTTCACTCCCAAACATAGATCAACTGCAAAAAGTTTGATTAGTACACAGCCAACAGCTCATCTCTATCCCGGTCCCGTAGCAGGGAAGCATCCCAGAATGAGGTCAGGGAGGACGAGAGGAGGAGAAAAAGGGGGAAAGAAAATGCTACTCTACCCGACACAGGGGGAGGAAAAGGCGAGTTCCCCGGCGCCAATCAAAGAGCACAATACCAGCTCGCCCGGAGTGCCAGGAGAACTAGAAACCACAACAGGAACCACACCAGAGGGAGTGAACCAAGTAGGGTCAAGGTCCGAAAACAGAGAACTGTGGCCCAAAGTGAGGGCTGAAGCCACAGCTACAGTCACGGTCACAGCCACAGCTACTGTCGCAGCAACAGCTACAGCAACAACGCCCACCACAGGAGCGGAAAGTAATAAGGCAGCAACAAGCAAAAAGGTCACAGAATCCGCCTCATGGGTTACCAAAAAAAGGTGGCAAGATAGTCACTCCGTCAGCACCCACCAGGCACCATTCATGTCCAAGGGCAGTAAACAGGCACTGATTATTGATTTTCTAAAAGCAGCCATCAAATCTACAGAGCAAAGCAGGAGCCGCGATTACAGTAATGACCCACTTATTATCAACCTTCACAAGGCCAGTAACACCAGCAAGAACATCACTGACGCCCTGAGGAGAGCCAATACAAATCCCTCCGACAAATGTAGCCCTAACAGGGGCTGGAAGGAAATAGACTAACAGCGGGGCATGTGTTCAGACCTTCAATTCACTACAAAGAAAGAAACCCCAGATTTACAGACATCAATAACCACACTTCAAAACCCATTGCACTACGACCAGCGCAGTAACCTGCAAGTAGTCGAGGCACAAGTATATGGTAACCCGTCCACCTTAAAAACACAATTACAGCAACAACAAAAAATCATATTTGGAAATCTAGAGGCAATCCCAACCAGCCAGACACTTACAAATATCGCAAATTCCTTAATAAATATAAACACGGAAGAGCTATCGGTATCCCAATCTCTGGATGATTCTGGTTCAACAAAAATAACTTTTGACAATTGCACCAAACAATATAAATCCAGTCTCCGAATCACTTCCCCGCAAAAGGAATATCAAACTGGGCAGAAAATCCTGAACCTCATCCAATACGATGACAATTCAGTCACGTTCAACAACCTGGAAATGTCTCCTTTGCTGTCACTGCCGCAAAACAAGGTTCAACCCAGCAAGATCCTTGGCACTCCGGACCTTCCGGACCCTCCATTCCCGGACAGGCTATTTTATGAAGCACAACGTGTCAGTTCACCTTTAGAAGGATTACACAGTCACCCTCCACCATCAGTTTGGCGACACCTGCTAAACACCCTGCACACTATCGGCAAAGCGATGAACTACCACGCTGATAAGTTAGACACATAGGTAGACCTTCTAAACATGTTAGCAAACTACGTCCAGGGGGTCGAACAAAAGTTGCAAAACCTCAACAATTTGATCATGAGGGTGCAGCAAGATCGCGAAACAACATACCAACCATGCCATTGCCACTGCACCCAAATAATAGACCAACTGGCAACAGTTCCAACCCTAATGACGGAAATACTGGGGGTTGTCAGCAGCGCGCCAACGCAGACTGCACCTTCTCCCACGAAAGCAAAAGACAAATTGAGGGAAGATGTCCAGGAATGCCTCAGTACTCAGAGGGCTCATAACAATAGAGCAACAGAGTCTATCACAGTACAAACTCAAGCAATTACAGATATATCTCAACAACTGAATGGACAGGGACCCATGAGCGCCCCAGCCATCTCACCCAAGGTTAACACCAATCAGTCGTCAGCAAATCAATCAAAAGCATTAACCCTATTATCCAAGCGGGAGAGAAAACGTCTGAGGAAGGCCAGAAACCGCAAACAACTCAGGCATTCAACAAAGGCAATTGGCACAACGACTGAGCTAGAAATGACCAAAAGTGAAGACATCACCTCTTCAATCTTAGGGGAGGCCGGAACTACTGAGGACCACTTCACTCCCCCGACAGAATTTGCTGCTCGACGCACTCAAAAATCACACACAGCGGAAAAAATTCCACCTGCAAAGGTATATGGAATATTCAATCCGGCTGAGCGAAAGGGAAAACAACATCTTACAACGCAGGCTACACAAACCAAGAAGCTCAAGCTAAGTAACAACACAAAAGAACCTACAATAAACAGGCCAAAAACAACAGAAAGTGAAGAGAGGCCAAAAACAGAAACAACAAATACTCCAGGACAGGGAGACCTAGAGCGAATCACTGTTGATCGGCATTCCAATCAGAGCTCGGTTATCGAAAGAGGACCCCCCCACTTCAATCGTGATCAGAAGTTGGATTTTATTCCCCATTACGTCTCAAGGGGACCTCATGACATCCTCAACAGAAGCGCACTATTGAAAGTATTTAAAGCCCTTCCATCTCTGTGTCATATTAACACCAGCAACATAGAAAGTATAGAGTTTAGACCAAACTTCAATCCAATTGGCCAAGAGATCACCACAGTCACCTTCCTTGACAGCTCCATCATTGAGCAGATCTGGCAGCAACAGGACTTACTCGCCAAATGGGGCATTGAGGTAAAAAAGCCCGGTTTCTGCTGCTACCCAAGCCCACTCCAACCACCCAACCAGACAGAGGGCTTGCTCAGAGGAGCCAAAGGCCCAGAACAGGACAGCCCAACAAAGGTAATAGCCCAAAGTCTAAGAAAAATCACCATCACCTTTTCCCATCCAGAAGCAGTTAGACCTTTAGGCACAAGGCAGATAAATAGAGCCGGGAATAGCAACACTAGGGCATGAACACTATCTTCCAAAGCCCCAATTTTGAACCAAGGTTGCGACATCTGTTCCTGGAATGTGAACGGCCTAAATGCAAAACTGGAAGACCCTGATTTTATGGAATTCATCAACCAATATGATCTACTTCTCCTCCAAGAAACATGGCAGGCACATTTTACACCTATAGTAGGTTTCAAAGAATATCTAAATCCAGCTAAGAGAGTCTTCAAACACGGAAGAGCAAAAGGAGAACTCTCCACCTTTGTTTTGACTAACATCCCATGGCATGTTGTCGCCATAGATCTTGATTCACCCTAGATATTATGCATTAAAATAGTTGCGTCGCCCTCTTATAGCTTGTTAATATTGAATGTTTATATCCATCCCGCATCCAAACTAAAGAGGTCAAGAGTGGAGAAATTACGTGCCGCATTAGCCACCCTCAAACTCGCTCACCCGCATTCCAACACCATACTGTCTGGAGACTTCAATATGAACCTACTTCATGGAGGGGAAAAAAGTAAAATTGGCGGCCCATATACCAGCAAACGACGAGATTTCCACGGTAATAGATGTTCAGCTCTTTTGGAAGAACTCTCAATGCACATGCTGAACACACGTGGTCTGATCAACCACCCTCCAGCCTGTACAAGGGTTACACAAAAAACAGGCTCAATCATTGAATACACTTTTACGGACTACAATATTTTACCATACATTTCGAATTTTCAAATACAAGATAGAGCAGAGAGTGATCAATTACCACAAACCTTCAAACTACTCACAAATACACCAAGACCAATAACAAATAAGGTGATGTCTTCACAATCTCAATGTTTTAACCTAAACGCTTTACCTGGAAAAAGGAAACTATTGGCGATATAAAGGAGTATGTACCACCCTCTTGGAGAGCATCGAAAATTAATCTTCGCGCATATAGGCATGGGAATCCTTTGTTCCCAAACTAGAGAAAGAACTCTCAAGACAGGGCAAAGCGAGCAAAGTAGGAGGTTCACCTGGGGCAGCATGGTTCACAAACAGCCTACGGAAACAAAAAAAGCAACTGAATATATATCTAAGACGTCTAAGAACCTGCAGTCAAGAATCCACCCAAGAGACCCTAAGCCTAATAGGAAAAAACAGAAAGGAATTCAAAATGAACATCAAGGTAGCCAAGCGAGATAATAGAGAACTCACATGGGCGAAACTCCTCCATGCCAGCAAGAAATGAGATGCCAGACTCTTCTGGGGTATAATCAACCAGCTGTCAAATGGCCAGAACTGACACTTCAACTCGGATATAATGGAGGACACTTGGCAAGCCCATATTGATCAAACATATAATGCAACCTCCACCCCAGTTCTAACAACTCACGGGAGGCAACCTGAGAATGGGGGACTCCAAGCAGGAATAGTCGCTGAATCACCTAAGCCACTGCCACAGGAATTTGCTAGCCAGTTCACGCAAGACCAGGTCTATAAGATCATAAAAAATCTAAGTCTAGAGGGAGCCCCGGGACCAAATAGTCGGCCAAACGCTCTATTTCGGCAGTACCCATCATTCTGGAGCGGTATTCTGACCCTGCTTTTTACACATGCTCTAGTAACTGGCTCAATCCCGGATTCATGGCGAGGAAGCATTATAAATCCTATATACAAATCAGGCCCTCGCGCTGACCCCTCCAATTATAGAATGATTGCACTAATCGACGTTGAGGCCAAGATATACGCATCAAACTTGTTGCTGGATCTAGAGGATTGGGTGGATCGTACAAACTTGATGCCAAACACGCAAACGGGATTTCGGGCAGGAACGGGCACCCTCACAAACATCTCGGCGGTAACTCTTCTAGACAATCAAGTCCACGCAAAATCCCGCACTTTGTATGCATGCTTCATCGATCTCAAAGCAGCATTTGATAACGTTCCGAGGGCAAAATTATGGGCCAAAATGCAAAGTTGGGGGGTGCCCAGAAATCTACTGGAAGCCATAATCAACTTATACTCGCACACGTGGGTCCAAATAAAAATAGGCGACAGGCGCACTCTAACAAAAAAGATTTATACATCAAATGGACTAAAACAGGGGTGCGTTCTGGCTCCCTGCCTATTTAACATCTATTCTGCAGACATACTGACCCCCCAAAACTGGGCAAAACATCGATACCTAGTCTCCAATACGCGGATGACATAGTCCTCCAAGCCCAAACACCTATAGGCCTACAGAGATCGATATCTCAATAGGTGCCTACATTACTTCCGCCCAACTTTCAATTAATCATCAAAAAACAAAGGTGCTATGCTTTTCAAAACACCGTAAAAATAGGAAAAAAGGTACATTTACCTGGAATTTAGATGCAAACCCAATATCCCAGGTGGATTCGTATAAATACCTGGGGTTTTATCTTGATCACAATCTAAATTTTAAGCCACAACTGGAACAAGGCAAAACGAAAGCGAAACAACTCCTCTTTGCCTTTAAAACTGTTCTGAAGAAGCTAACAGGCTGCTCAACAGACCATCTCCTTAAAGTAATCGCTGCTAAATTCCTCCCCTCCATATCCTATGGGTCAGAAATTTTGAAAACAAAAGATGCCCCTGTCCTAAATCTAGCGATACAAAAGGGGATGATGGACGGAGCGTTTGAGCAAATCAAACACTCACCCCCAGTCAACTGATCTGGGTTTAATCCATCACCATTCTTTAGCCCACTCAGCCACCCCATTTCAGACATGACTATATGCAAATCAGTCTGACCCTGTGCCTCATGGGAACAGTGCAGCCCGAACTGCCAAGCCATGTCTTCCATGGACCGGAAACAAGCATCCTGGGACCGGTTTCGGATTCATAATCCTCATCAGCCAGGCTAACTTGAATCCAGTGGCCAAGTGAGCAAGGGACTCACGTCTGAGCATACCCTGCCACACTTAGGGCGAACAAAGCGATACAAAAGGGGATGATGGACGGAGCGTTTGAGCAAATCAAACACTCACCCCCAGTCAACTGATCTGGGTTTAATCCATTACCATTCTTTAGCTCACTCAACCACCCCATTTCAGACATGGCTATATGCAAATCAGTCTGACCCTGTGCCTCATGGGAACAGTGCAGCCCGAACTGCCAATCCATGTCTTCCATGGACCGGAAACAAGCATCATGGGACCGGTTTCGGATTCATAATCCTCATCAGCCAGGCTATCTTGAATCTAGTGGCCAAGTGAGCAAGGGACTCACGTCTGAGCATACCCTGCCACACTTAGGGCGAACAAAGCGATACAAAAGGGGATGATGGACGGAGCGTTTGAGCAAATCAAACACTCACCCCCAGTCAACTGATCTGGGTTTAATCCATCACCATTCTTTAGCCCACTCAGCCACCCCATTTCAGACATGGCTATATGCAAATCAGTCTGACCCTGTGCCTCATGGGAACAGTGTAGCCCGAACTGCCAAGCCATGTCTTCCATGGACCGGAAACAAGCATCCTGGGACCGGTTTCGGATTCATAATCCTCATCAGCCAGGCTATCTTGAATCCAGTGGCCAAGTGAGCAAGGGACTCACGTCTGAGCATACCCTGCCACACTTAGGGCGAACAAAGCGATACAAAAGGGGATGATGGACGGAGCGTTTGAGCAAATCAAACACTCACCCCCAGTCAACTGATCTGGGTTTAATCCATCACCATTCTTTAGCCCACTCAGCCACCCCATTTCAGACATGGCTATATGCAAATCAGTCTGACCCTGTGCCTCATGGGAACAGTGCAGCCCGAACTGCCAAGCCATGTCTTCCATGGCCCGGAAACAAGCATCCTGGGACCGGTTTCAGATTCATAATCCTCATCAGCCAGGCCATCTTGAATCCTGTGGCCAAGTGAGCAAGGGACTCACGTCTGAGCATACCCTGCCACACTTAGGGCGAACAAAGCGATACAAAAGGGGATGATGGACGGAGCGTTTGAGCAAATCAAACACTCACCCCCAGTCAACTGATCTGGGTTTAATCCATCACCATTCTTTAGCCCACTCAGCCACCCCATTTCAGACATGGCTATATGCAAATCAGTCTGACCCTGTGCCTCATGGGAACAGTGCAGCCCGAACTGCCAAGCCATGTCTTCCATGGACCGGAAACAAGCATCCTGGGACCGGTTTCGGATTCATAATCCTCATCAGCCAGGCTATCTTGAATCCAGTGGCCAACTAAGCAAGGGACTCACGTCTGAGCATACCCTGCCACACTTAGGGCGAACAAAGCGATACAAAAGGGGATGATGGACGGAGCATTTGAGCAAATCAAACACTCACCCCCAGTCAACTGATCTGGGTTTAATCCATCACCATTCTTTAGCCCACTCAACCACCCCATTTCAGACATGGCTATATGCAAATCAGTCTGACCCTGTGCCTCATGGGAACAGTGCAGCCCGAACTGCCAAGCCATGTCTTCCATGGACCGGAAACAAGCATCCTGGGACCGGTTTCGGATTCATAGTCCTCATCAGCTAGGCTATCTTGAATCCAGTGGCCAAGTGAGCAAGGGACTCACATCTGAGCATACCCTGCCACACTTAGGGCGAACAAAGAGATACAAAAGGGGATGATGGACGGAGCGTTTGAGCAAATCAAACACTCACCCCCAGTCAACTGATCTGGGTTTAATCCATCACCATTCTTTAGCCCACTCAGCCACCCCATTTCAGACATGGCTATATGCAAATCAGTCTGACCCTGTGCCTCATGGGAACAGTTCAGCCCGAACTGCCAAGCCATGTCTTCCATGGACCGGAAACAAGCATCCTGGGACCGGTTTCGGATTCATAATCCTCACCAGCCAGGCTATCTTGAATCCAGTGGCCAAGTGAGCAAGGGACTCACGTCTGAGCATACCCTGCCACACTTAGGGCGAACAAAGCGATACAAAAGGGGATGATGGACGGAGCGTTTGAGCAAATCAAACACTCACCCCCAGTCAACTGATCTGGGTTTAATCCATCACCATTCTTTAGCCCACTCAGCCACCCCATTTCAGACATGGCTATATGCAAATCAGTCTGACCCTGTGCCTCATGGGAACAGTGCAGCCCGAACTGCCAAGCCATGTCTTCCATGGCCCCGAAACAAGCATCCTGGGACCGGTTTCAGATTCATAATCCTCATCAGCCAGGCCATCTTGAATCCAGTGGCCAAGTGAGCAAGGGACTCACATCTGAGCATACCCTGCCACACTTAGGGCGAACAAAGCGATACAAAAGGGGATGATGGACGGAGCGTTTGAGCAAATCAAACACTCACCCCCAGTCAACTGAGTTTAATCCATCACCATTCTTTAGCCCACTCAGCCACCCCATTTCAGACATGGCTATATGCAAATCAGTCTGACCCTGTGCCTCATGGGAACAGTGTAGCCCGAACTGCCAAGCCATGTCTTCCATGGACCGGAAACAAGCATCCTGGGACCGGTTTCGGATTCATAATCCTCACCAGCCAGGCTATCTTGAATCCAGTGGCCAAGTGAGCAAGGGACTCACGTCTGAGCATACCCTGCCACACTTAGGGCGAACAAAGCGATACAAAAGGGGATGATGGACGGAGCGTTTGAGCAAATCAAACACTCACCCCCAGTCAACTGATCTGGGTTTAATCCATCACCATACTTTAGCCCACTCAGCCACCCCATTTCAGACATGGCTATATGCAAATCAGTCTGACCCTGTGCCTCATGGGAACAGTGCAGCCCGAACTGCCAAGCCATGTCTTCCATGGCCCGGAAACAAGCATCCTGGGACCGGTTTCAGATTCATAATCCTCATCAGCCAGGCCATCTTGAATCCAGTGGCCAAGTGAGCAAGGGACTCACGTCTGAGCATACCCTGCCACACTTAGGGCGAACAAAGCGATACAAAAGGGGATGATGGACGGAGCGTTTGAGCAAATCAAACACTCACCCCCAGTCAACCGATCTGGGTTTAATCCATCACTATTCTTTAGCCCACTCAGCCACCCCATTTCAGACATGGCTATATGCAAATCAGTCTGACCCTGTGCCTCATGGGAACAGTGCAGCCCGAACTGCCAAGCCATGTCTTCCATGGACCGGAAACAAGCATCCTGGGACCGGTTTCGGATTCATAATCCTCATCAGCCAGGCTATCTTGAATCCAGTGGCCAACTAAGCAAGGGACTCACGTCTGAGCATACCCTGCCACACTTAGGGCGAACAAAGCGATACAAAAGGGGATGATGGACGGAGCGTTTGAGCAAATCAAACACTCACCCCCAGTCAACTGATCTGGGTTTAATCCATTACCATTCTTTAGCCCACTCAGCCACCCCATTTCAGACATGGCTATATGCAAATCAGTCTGACCCTGTGCCTCATGGGAACAGTGCAGCCCGAACTGCCAAGCCATGTCTTCCATGGACCGGAAACAAGCATCCTGGGACCGGTTTCGGATTCATAATCCTCATCAGCTAGGCTATCTTGAATCCAGTGGCCAAGTGAGCAAGGGACTCACGTCTGAGCATACCCTGCCACACTTAGGGCGAACAAAGAGATACAAAAGGGGATGATGGACGGAGCGTTTGAGCAAATCAAACACTCACCCCCAGTCAACTGATCTGGGTTTAATCCATCACCATTCTTTAGCCCACTCAGCCACCCCATTTCAGACATGGCTATATGCAAATCAGTCTGACCCTGTGCCTCATGGGAACAGTGCAGCCCGAACTGCCTAAATCTAGCACAGTCCAGTCTCTTCAAGAGACTGTTTTCAATTCCCCAATATATCTCTCATTCTGAAATTCAATTGGAATATGGACTCAAAAACCAGATTCCTGCTAGACAAGGGGCAATGGCTAAATATTATTGGCGGATGAGGGAGTCCGATAACACCCTGGCCCATTTCTGTTGGGAAGAGATAGAAAAACAAGTCAAGCTAAAGAATGCAATCGTTACCATCCTAAAAGAGTCACTTTTGGCCCTTCAACTCGAGGAAGCATGGCTCACAATTCCCACATACTCCGGATTCAAAACAGCAGCGAATAACGCAATTAAACAGGTCTCTCTGCTAATGAACAAAACTACTTTTGCCATGAAAAGTCACGCATGGGGCGTGATACAATCATATCAGTTTCTGAAGCCCCAAGCGTACCCATCTGAACACTTCTCACACCATAAAAAGCACTTTTTGACGTTACTGCGGCTGGGCTCTTTTCCCACGAAAGACTTAACTCCAAAGTGGGTATGTAGCTGGCCGACCAAAGAATGCCGCCTCTGTAGACAAGGAGAAGAGTCACTGCTACACCCTCTATGTATTTGCCCCTCATTACTAGAAATCAGAAAAACATTGCTCCACGAGTTGCTGAGGAAGGCACAAACAAGAACATGTAGAGGGGCAGTCATACTATGTCTCGGAGCCTCGTCAATCAAACTATCTTGCAGAGCCATAACCTTCTGGCAAATAGCGGCAAAGGAACTGGATAAAAAAGCAAATGAAATAACTGGCGCAGTCCAGAACTGAACGGCCTGCTCAATTTTTAAACAGCATCGCCATCTTGCATTTTATTGTTTGTAAAAAAAATTAGAATATTTTATTTCACAATCAAATACTTTTAAAGCTATCGCTCGCCGATTCTCAAGCACCTGATTGCGTTATGCACATACTTTGAGCATTATCAAACATTCCACAAGTTGTATTTACAATGTATTATAGTGGTTCGCATACCCTTTTATGATTTTAATGAAATCAAATAAAAGTATTATGACTGACTGACATTTGGGTCGCCTATGCTAGCCAACCCCTGTTCCGCCCAAGTCCCCAACCTCTGCCAGGTACCTCCATGGGGTAGGTCTGCACATAAGTAAGGGGATTTCCACTGCATATGGGCATCTAGTGTTTGTCCACCGCAGACATCTGTTCCAGCATTTTCATGCTGTACTAAGTTCCAGACTGAGGGTTGTGTCTTTGATAGGGAGCCGCAGGAAAATGCGGGATAGTAGCAATAGGGTCCCAAGTCCTCCCTGTGCTTGACTTCTCGCCTGGAGGCCCTCGCTACCCACTGTGTGAGCCACTGGAATTGTTTTGCCAAGGAATAGGTCTTGTTGTCAGGGACCGCTAGACCGCCTTCCACTCGTGGTCGCATAAGTGTAGCAAGCGCCACCCTACGTCTACCAGTGCCCCTTATAAAGCCGGTGATCAGCGTTTGGAGCCGTGTGAAGCATTTTGCTGGGATCCAGATCGGCAGGGTCCCAAAACAATAGAGTAACCTTGGGAGAGCGACCATTTTAAGCAGAGCCACTCTGACAGGGAACCCCAGAATTCAAAGTCAGTCTTCGCCCCTCTGATGTCTCTGATGTCCTTCACTATGTTACTATCAAGGATGTCATCCTGACTATGGTATATGTGCGTACCCAGGTATGATAGGCATCTGTCTTCCTAGGTCACCTCCTCTGTTGCCATTCTGCCCTATTATGCCGGAAACAGACAGGACTTCATCCAGTTTACGTTCAGTCCTGCAACTCTGAGGGCTTGGAGTAAGTTTTTCGCTCCTCTAAGTTCCGCTTCCAAATCAGCTAAAAAAAGCAGTAGGTCATCAGCATACAGTGCTATGTGGTGAATCTGTCCACGAGCATTGAACCCCCGGTATGCCCGCCCAGACCTAGCTTGCGCTGCCAATGGCTCCATCGCCAGGGCAAACCTCAGTGGGGAGAGGGGGCATCCCTATCGTGTTCCTCTGCCCACACTGTAGGCGTCTGAAATGAGTCCACCCGTTTTAATTCTGGTAGTGGAGTCAGCATACAGGAGAGCAGTCCAACTCACAAAATCGTTACCCATCCCTATTGTCCGCATCACATGGAATAGGAGAGCCCACTTCAGGCTGCCAAACGCTTTTTCTATGTCCACAGCAAATATCGTTGCTACATCAGGGCGATAAGAGTCTGCTTCTAGGACTCGCAGTAGTCGGCAGACATTCAGTGCTGTGTTTCTAGTGGGAATAAACCCAGATTGGTCTCCGTGTATCAGGGTAGTCATATGGGGGAGTAGGCAGGTAGCCAGGATTTTACCGAGTATTTTATAGTCTAAACTGAGCATGGACAGAGAGCGATATGCAGTTTTATCCCATGCCTGCAAAGGTTTGATAATTTTTCTCTGATAGAGACTGGTAGTGTGCCTATTCGTTTAGCGCCGTTATACAGCTGCACTAATATTGGAGCCAGTAGATCAATGTATGTGAGATAGAATTCTATTGGTAGACCATCAGTGCCTGGTGTTTTGTTTCGGGCCAAGGTCTTGATAGCCGCCGCACCTCTCTAACGTCAATCTCTTGCCCCAGGGTGATTGCCGTGTCCTCATCTAGGGCTGGCAGTTCTACACCCTGCATGAACTCATGTAGGTCCTCCTCCGTTGGGGACAGCTGACTTCAGTAGAGGTCAGTGTAGTATGCGAAAAAGAGATCATTGATTCCCTGCTGGTCATACCTCGGTACCCCATTCCGATCTCTTAACTCCAAGATAATCGAGCCTCGCCTGGCCAGGTTGGCCAGCCAAGCAAGAAACGCCCCCGATTTATCCCTTTCAGAATGCGCTTGGGCATGTATTTTTTGTAATCAAAACAGCGTAGCCATTCAACAGCCTCCCTGGCCTCTAGTAACTCCTGTTGCTTAGCTGGGTGTTCAGGTCAGTCTGTTTCAAGGGCACACAGTCGTTGGTCGTCCCTCTCTTGAAAGATTGTTTTCCCAACCCCAGACATCACTGATATGCACCTACCCCTAAGGAATGCCTTACATGCATCCCATTCCACTAGAGAGGATGTGGCAGTGCCTTTGTTAATTCGAAAGTAGGTCGCAATACCTGAACCTATCGCTGCGTGAAATACTTGGTCGTCTAAAGCATTGAGGCGCAGGCGCCAGGTGGGGATCTTGGGGCGTGTGCTTGACCATTGCAATTGTACCAGCACAGGATTGTGATCAGAAATTTTCCTGGTGAGGTATTCACTGTTACTGATCCCTCATGGACGTCCTGGAACACAAAATGGTGTCCAGTCAAAAATGTAATTTGTCCAGTGATGAGAAGGAGTAATCTCGAGCCTCCGGTTGCTGTGCCCTCCAGGAATCCATGAAGCTCCATTTCTGTTGCCAGCTGCGGCGTGCCTCTGCCAGCTTGTAAGCGGGTGTGTCAGGGAGTGGGGGGGGTGAGCAGTCCCGATTAACATCGGAAGTGCATTTGAAGTCGCCCCCCAGGAAGATCGGACCTGAGAGGACGGTCGCCAGTCTTTCAGAGTGATGGGAAAAGAAGGTTGGCTGGTCCGAGTTGGGCGCACATATTCTACCTAGCGTAAGGTTTCTACCATCCAGCCTCCCGGTCACTACTACATAGCTGCTCTCTGGGTCGATCAACTGTGTTGTGCATTGAAATGGGATACCTGCCACTATCCAGATTAACACTCCTCTCGCAAAAGCGGAGTAAGTGGTGAAATAGGCTTGGCCCCTCCAGCGGCGTTGCAGCGCCATCCCCTCCTTCGCCAATAGATGGGTTTCCTGAAGGAATGCAATCTGAATGCCTCTGTGGACCAGATAAGAGTGTATTTTATGACGCCGGCTCATGGAGGGCATGCCCCTCACATTCCATGAGAGACAGTTCAAGCCTAGTGGGGGTCCCATTGTTGTCTGTGCTTGTGCTCATTAAAAAAACTCACCCCAAGTGAAACGCCTGGTTCCCCATACCTTTTCCCACCTGAAAAAAACATCCCCAACTCCCCCTTCCCCAGGACAGGTATCGAGAAAAGAGTCCCCGTCCAAACAGGACTAAAACGTAACATTATCTAGTGATAGTGGTAAGGGTGGTCAACTGACAACTACTATGCTGAGTTTCCCGCAATACCTGTTATTTGTTAGTTATGGCCACAAATAAACTGCTGCTTTATGTGGAAGTTCTTGTGTCACCATTAGAGATCATCTGTGTAAAGCTTTAGTTGCTACTAGACTGTTGCACTTAACGTACAGGAGTGCTAGATGCCAACACATTAACTTAAAATGTGGCCCAAGAGATTGAGGTCCATTTTCCATATCTCCTGCTTTTTAAGATTGTGGTAACAAATAATCTTACATGATAAATTGAAGGTCTCTCAAATCTACCAAGTTCTTTGGTCCCTGCCTATTCCTTGGACTCCATAGATGATGAATGAAAAAACCTGAGGATGAAGCTAAATCAAGGTGCCCAGTGGCTTACGGCTGACCTCAGACAGTGTGTTCTTACAGGACCGCTCTCAAGTCAATTTTCACACGAGACAGTAATGCAGACCAGCCAATCCTCGCTTTGTGTCTGTGGTGTAAGTAGTATAATTAATGGGAACTGGCACTTCTTTTTTCGGACTAGGCCTATTTTCCATCATCAGACTTTGACCCAGAGTAAGAGAAAGAAAAGCAGATAACGGAGACAGAAGGAGCAAAAGAAAAAAATGACAGAAAAATGTGACAAAGGCCAAAAGTAGGTATATAAACGAACCAGTAAGAGTGAAATAAAGAAATAGGCCGTGTACAGTGATGAAATAAAGAGGAATGAGATAGATCTAAGACAAACACCAGCATTCGTGTTTGGCAACACCAGCACTCACCAGTGCCGGCAGTGGGATCGTAAGAACAACTTTGGACCCATGCACTTTAAAAAAAACTATTTAAGCACTGTAAAGCAGAATTATGCAAACAATGTAAATATATAATAGACCAATGCACCCAAACAATATCTAGGCAGATAGTAAAGTCTGGTTGACAGGCTTCTCTTTTGTTTATGTGAGTTTTCCTACAGTGGAGTGGTGTGGCTCACTGGTTAGAGGCGGCAGACCCGGGAGCAGAAGTCGGCCTGGGACCAGGGTTCAATTCCCGACGCGGCAGGGTCATGGACCAGGGTCAGCAGACTCGACAATTCTCGCCTTGGTGCCTACTCTAACCTGGGGTCCCACTCGGCAACTCTGGGCATTAGCTTGCCTAATCTTCACAACGACCCCATCAACGCTGGGGATGCCTGGCTCCACCTTGGGGATTCCCAGTAGGGACCATCCCACAGGGAAAGCCAGGACGGGTTCCCCAGCGGTATACAGCGCCGGGACGCCCCTTTGCTGGGGCAGCTGTGCGCTTTACAAGTATACGACATTTAACATGGACAGGAAAGACTCTTTGCTAAAGTCATGGGTGGTTAGTGTTCTTTTTTGTTATTCATTATTGGTCTTTGTAAATAGAAATGTTTTGTATTTTATAAATATGTAAAAGGAACAAGCTACAGATAATCAATTAGCATGGAAACAGGAAGTATGATGACCTGTGGTAATCTGAAGCACACAATTAATGAATGGACTTCCTTGAGAGGTGTCGCTCGACACTGCTATTGAGTCGGTATATGCGTTCACTGAAGATCAGAAGTACACGTTTGGCTTGTCAACAAAATAAAAAGGCTGGGCTGCAGTTACACATTACATGGGGTATTAAAGAGTTCCGTGTGGTAGGTTACATTATTGACATTACATCTTCTGTGATCTTCCAACCCAACACAACCTACCTTCATGCAAACCCCCTTTGCAGAAGATCTGCTGAGGTGGGCAGGATGAGAATGAACGGGGAGCTACCAGGACTAAAACCAGAGGAAAGACTTGGGGATTACATAGCGCTATCGCTTCAGTGGTCTGAATCCTTCATTTAATTTGTGCATGAAAAAACAGGCAATGGTCACAGCTTTTATTTTGTTTTTGTGACTTACATTATGTAATACAAGGCAATTGAACATATAAACCTGCCTATGTGTGTAATACGTCACATAAACAGTTATCTGACAATACAAAGTTTTTTTTGTTTTCTTGCTTTTCATGAAAATGACAAGTTTAGGACTTCTTGTAGAAATCTATATTGTAAAACGTTTGTCTAGTATTTGCAAAGATAATGGGTATTCCAGTGCAAAATCAGATCCCATTACAGAAAACATAAAGTGCTTGGAATGAAGAACCAACAGTACGGAGAAAAGCAACACTTCTCAAGGGGAGTGGGTCCTGTGGGAGAAATGTCAAATGTTAAGTCCTTATTGAAATATAAACAATACTATAAAATCAATACCACCATGTAAAAGCAAGCAAGTGGTAATTTTGATCTGATGAGACCAGCCATCAGGCATGTAGATGCGCCCTGTACCACCATTTTCTAGAAGTTGTTTGAAGTAGCAGTGGACACAAGTGATGCGAGTATTTGCTTGAATGTAAATGGCCTAAGACACAACAGTGTGATGAAAGGAATGCCACCATAAGGGTAGGATTGTGCGACATGCAGGTTGTAGCGCAAAGCAAGACTAATGGCCTTATTACGAGTCAAGTGATCCTCCTGTCGGCCACATCCACCGCCCTGCCAACAGGAGAACTGGCAAGCTCATCGTGCGCCCTCCCGCTGGATTACAAGCAGGTGGGGGGTGCTCCAACGGTCTCAGGGAGGGGGCTGTGTAAGGCACATAGAAGAGCCTTCCCAGCAGACCTCCACCGTGACAGCACTTGCAGCACATTCCTGCGGATGTATGACATTACAACGCATGCTTTTACCACGCATGCCTTTACAACGCAGTTTTTACAACGCATGCTGTTACAACGCATAGCGCTTAGGGGTGCTGGATAGTGAATAGTTTAATTTATTATTCCAACTCCAGTCCCCGTGGATAGTAGGGAAGGTGTTGGATAGTAAATTAAATCCATTCCCTATCCTAGCTTGCCCCCCCAGCGCAATGCGTTGTAATAACATGCGTTGTAATAGTTGCGTCGTAAAGGCACTGGGTGGTAAAAGTTGCATTGTAAAGGATGTTTCCCCATTCCGGCATGATGTGGTATGTACACTGTTCAGGGTGCAATTCCAGTGGGGCACAAAATGTGCCCCCCCCCATTCACCCCTAGGCCTGAAGTGGCCAGGGACGCTGTTAGGGCCCCCTAAGTCGCCTCTCCGCCACCCTTTTGAAGACGAGCTCACCGCCATGAAATGGGCAGTGAAAAGCTAACATAATATGCTCGGCAGTGCCGATATCGGCACAGCCAGCACAATGAGGCTGCTTGCAGTCCGCCAGCACAGCGGGATCCTTGATTCTGGCAGAGCCGGCAGTCTCGTGGTGGTCCAACTGCCACACTCCGAATACTGCAGGTGGACCCACATTGGTAGCAGTGGTGGGACCGCCAACCGAGTACGGTAGTCCTGAGGACTGCAGTACTCGTAACAAGGCCCTTAGTATATCTTTACACCACTCATAACACTTGGCCCTACATATAGCAAATGCTGTCATGTGCCAAGAAAGTTGGCTGGCACAATCTCACTTCAACTAATGCTCAAAAAATATCTTGTACTGGCCCCCTGAGGTACTTGCCATAAGGCATAGTTTTTTTCGTAGGCTGGTGATGATCGTACTTATTAAGGAAAGGGCACCTTTAAGACATGGCAGTTCAAGAGTGTGCAGAAAGTAATCTGATTGAGAACATTATGAACTAATAAAGAGTAATGCTTATGAATTTCAGCAACAGGCCAATTTAGCAGCAACATCTGCAATACCCCGTTAATTAACCTCAAACCTCATATGACTTCAAATTCTTGCTACATAAACACTTTAAAACATCACAACACAAGCCTGAGTTATTGCATTTCTACACATCTTCCTATATCATGATGGAGCCACAGGCAGTAAATACAAACAGTGTAGAATCATACATTGAAGCAATAGCCAACAAGTCCTCTGATGAAATCCCCTGAAAAGCATGCACAAAAACTTTGGCAACAACGGTGGCCTGGGTCGTCCTCCTCTGATACAGATCCCAAAAACTGAGCATGGCTCTTAGATCACTGTACGAAAGCGGTTGACACTACGACGGCCTATAAACATTTGCATCCACTATATAAACATAAGTATAGATTTACTATTCTTAAGTCCACATCCACTTCCCTTGATTATATAATGGTAGTTGATGCAGTATTTTTTAGGTGGATATTTCAACCAAAATATAGATGTTAAACATTTAGAAAAGGACTTAAAATGAAATGGCCAAGTGCACATTGTTGCTAAAGTGACCAATCATAGGAATAGCAGGAGGCAAAATCAAACTGCTTTCATTTTGTTGGGAAGTGATCCTCCATACCCCGCTCCCAGTCTCTTAGTGAGGTACTCGCCCACTGACAAAGAAAGTCACAAACACGCAACAGTTTTCAGTTTTGTAATAGGTTCAGGTCATATCAGAACTGGAGATATGCAGGTCTGAAAAGATGGCGCAAAAATGTTTAGCCACACCTGATGACATTTGAAGGCTGAAAATAGGTGTATTCGAGGCTGGAAAGACACCCTGAAATGTGCTTTCATAGGTTTGGAAGATGGACAAAGTAGAAAAACACATTACAAATGGTGACTAGAAGAGGTAGTTCAAACACATGGCATAGCGTTTCCCCTGTTAACCTGAAATTATACACTGAGAGCTGCTCTCGATGGTGTCTTCCCCCCATCGTGCAGAGATAAAATCCCCTCAGCCACAATAACCACCATGACTGACATCAAGCGGTGATATGCAAGTCAACTGCTCCTCTACAAACCTTTTACGGGATGGCTTTGTGCAAAAGGTGGCTTGAGATATTGACCTCTAGGTCACAATATATGGCAAGAACAAGGCATGACAAGACCTCAAGGGAACAATTTTCTTTTTTGGCATTTACTCTGCAGTACACTGAATAAGCCTAAAAAGTCACAAAACATCTGATATTTCTACTCCGAGGTTAGGAGGCAGTTCGGTGGCATGGGTGTAAAGAAGGCTCAGTATCCAATTTGTGAAGTTCTCTGCGCACGGCATGAAGGACAGGAGCAGGCCATTTAGCAAGTTGCTACCAACAACCATTTGTTGCTGAAGAATACATGACTTTCATTGCCAAAGTTAGCTTTGGTAGTTTTGGCTCAATAGTAGCACACTAATTCTGGTTCCACATCACACTACATCCACTCCATCAACACAAAGTAAAGAAAATGAACTCGTCTTTACACCCTGCAGCAAAGTGGCACACCCTTTTTTCTCAGGTGCTCAGAGCAGTTACCCTCCATTGCCGGCAATGGAATATTTGTCAGGTTTGCTAGTATGAAGAGGTTAACCTCTTCGACGCTGATGACGGCTCCCGGCCGTCATGAGTCACGGTGGGCATGTGCTGATGACGACCGGGAGCCGTCATGACCACGCCCGCAATTAGAATGCTCAGCACTGCAGCTGAATTCGCGCCGCAGTGATGAGGTTAAGATGGAGTTTGCTTATAGGAAATCCTATCCTGGGTTACTGGAGGCTAGCGTAGTTATGTATGTGTTTATACTGCCTACTATATTGCCCAAAAAAGCATCACATTGGTGCCACCGTATATTTGACTGTACAATTGCATTTCTTATGAAGACTTCTCAGTACTTGATGAGGCTAGTCAGCCAGTACCTCCATGATTGTACTTCTAAAGGGACAGCAGCATGGGCAATTAATTATTCACGTGGGCGGAAACCTTGTCCTGAAGGGGCAGGCTACCTACCGGACATAGTGGGGAAACCTTACAATGAAGCGAATGTTCATTAATACTCCTGCTGCATTGCTAGAAGCATAAACGAACAGAATGAAAAGTATTAACCATTCTTGGCAGCATCCCTCCCAGAGGTAACCTGATTTGAAATGGTAAAAGGAGAGACACTGCAACCGCACATGCTGTGGTGTAAGAAAAAATTAAGTGGTGGCTGTGGATGCGTGAAACCATAACACAAATCCAAGCAGACCACGATGCATCAACCTGGCCATCTCTTTCACATAAAAGGGATGCCAGAGCGGACATGGCATTAGTGTACTAATGCACCCTATAATAGCAATAAATAATCACTGGCCAAGATATAGCAATGTTGTTGAAACTAACAGTAACACAAAACTGATAGAAAAAGAAAAAACAATGGCGTACAACCCACGGGATCCAGTGGGTACAATGTTGCAGCTTCATGTACTGCAGTCAAGCTCTATAAAGCTACTTTCAAGTCTTCTGTTGGAGAACAGTTCACGAAGGCAGAGTCCCGGGGAAGCTGCCTCGTTCAATGGAATTTCGTTTCTCATTGCATTGAATTGCATTGCATTGAACAGTGTCAGTAGTGTCCAGTTTTTATTCCATTTTATCCCTCCAGATCTTCCTAGCCTTGTTCTGCTGAAATGTCACATCCCCAGCAGGCGCAAGGCGAACAGCGATCCTCTAATATACTCTTCAACCTCAAATAGTGCAGATCGCAACGTAGACCATCACACACAACTTTCTTTCACTTTCTCATTGTTTAAAAAGGATGTGAGGAGTGCAACGTCTACAACAGTCTGGTTTTTGTGCAACGACAAGTCCTTGAGATGGTCATCATCACTTTGGTCCTTGGCAAAATTTACAAATACCTGGAGAGGAAGACAAAGAAAGCACATTTGGTATGCCATTTCCCCTCAATTTATTTTCAATTCATTCATCACTCTGATGACATTTAAATAAAAATAACAAAGATGACTTAATCAATTTGTTCAAATCCAAGCAAGAAGTGATGGACTTGAATGGTTTATGATGCACAAATGTCACTGTTAAAAGGCTCAGGCTCTCATTTTATTATGTACACCCACAAATAGTCTTCTCTTTCTCATCTGAATCATCCTTTGCTTCTGTTGTCGATTATTTGTTAATACTAAAAGCATCTGAACTTCAAGACACTGCATGAAGTATCCAGTACCTCTAGTCGACGGCACTGCAGAAATCATGTGTGATCTTCAGGTCACTGGTTCAAATTGAAAGGTTCAATTTAGCATTTTTTCCTTCTGGCACATATAAAATGAATACTGGAGAACTGAGTAATAACACCTATCAAAGTCTAGATGTTCATTGTTACAATAAGAAAGTGGCATCTGCCCACCAATCACGCCTCTCCAACGTTGGATTTACCTTACACCTCACTAAGGGCCTCATTATAATGCCGGTGGTCGGACCGCCGTATCATGATACTGGCGGTTGAACCCACAGTTGTCGGACACAACACCGCCGCCAGGATCACAGATCCCAACAGTGCGGCAGTCGGAGGAACCCCGCCATGAAATCGTTGCAGGAAAGGGATCCGGGAGCCCCAAACAGGGCCCCTGGCCATTGCAGGGCAATGTAAAGTCTTACTTGGGCACACATAGTGCTCCCACTTATCTCTGTGCACTGTGTGAAATGACAACATGGTGAATGGCACAAGGTGCACGGACCAGGTGGAGGTGCACGGACGTGCAGAAGAAGCTGCACAGAAGCAACATGTACTGCCGCCCTTTCCCAAGGCTGCAGCATCCACCCGCGGTGGTACCAACCACTCTACGACCGCCAGCACGACAGTCAAATCCTAATATGGCGGTGGACCGCGTGCATGCTTGCCACAATAGCGGACGCGGTCCGTCTGACCGGCATCGTAATGAGACCCTAAATGTATATCCATTTTTTCCCATGCCTTGATGTAAATTATCAGTTTGTGGGTCTACTTTATGGCCTTCTTACTGGCTTCCTAATTCCACCCCATGTTTGAAATAGTATGCTGTGGACACTAATAGGCCTGAAAATGTAATTATGCATCACTTCCAGTGACAGGCTTGTTGGGGTGTAGGAAAGACTATGTACCTCATTATCATCGCTAAGGGGCATAAGGGTTCCAGGATATCAACCATGAAGTAACACTGTATATCTGGCATTCTCCCCACTCTTACTAGG
Organism: Lissotriton helveticus; assembly: GCF_964261635.1. Taxonomy (NCBI): domain Eukaryota; kingdom Metazoa; phylum Chordata; class Amphibia; order Caudata; family Salamandridae; genus Lissotriton; species Lissotriton helveticus. The sequence goes on along the minus strand of NC_136059.1, from coordinate 1,731,385,172 downwards.
ATTGAAATCTGTGGCCTGAGGTTTGCACTGAGATCTCAAAGTTTGCCTTTACTAACAGTAGCAAATCCCATTCAAAAGGTGATATTCTTTCCTAAGACAAATCATTTCCTGCTGTATATATTTTTGCCTATGAAAACAAATGAGTTGTTGAAAGTGTAGCATCCTTTCTTTTAATTTTGCTTCTCTTAAACTGACCTTCTGACTACAATACTCAGTTTCCAGGAGATCAACACATTTCAGTCACAGGCAATCAACAAACGCTTACTTGGTCAAGTGTAGTCTGCGAGACTGAGTAGTCTTCAATTTGGAATTTCTTCTTGTTCTTGGAGAGGATACTGAATATCCTGGCCAGAGAAGAGTGTGTGGAGCGGAGCTGATACTGCAACATACCCCGGTGTTTCTCCTTTAGTACACTGCCTGGAAAGGCAATTGCGAAGAATTCCTCTACAGGCTTCAGGTCAGGATTTGAACCGGATATTCGGACAACAATCGTGTAACCATCTCCAAACCTAAAAACAAAACAAATAGACTCTGAAAATCTTTAATAATATAACGAAGAAAGAAAACAACCCAGGTACGGTCATCACTATCATGCATAAAACGATAGCAGAAAATTCCTTTAAACCCTGGTGCTAAACACTATAGGCTTGCCAGACTCGCAGTGCTGGTGATCCGTCCGCGGCATTCGGACTTCTAAGGTAATTGCAGTGAAGCACCGCCTGCTGCGCCAGGGAACAGTTGATCCCTGGTGGAAGAGGAGGAGGTGGAAGTGCGCGGTGCGCCGCAATGTAGTATGCTGAGCAGGACTGGCGCAGTCCAGCTCAGCATATTAAGAGGTCCTGCACTGCCAGCCATTTAATGGCGAGAGAACTGTCATGAAAAGGCTGGCAGTACAGGAATAATGGGCACCCTACAGGGCCCCATGCCACCCCTGCCATGGGAATACACTCAGGAGGGCTGTCTGTATTCCCCCAAAGTTCCTGCACAGCATGGACATCACCATCCATGCCGTCCTGGAACTTTGTTAACATCCCCATTGCGGTGCCTGTTTTCCAGGCACTGCCATTGGAACGGGCAAGGACCATCCACCGTACACGATTTTCACTCGTAATATGACCGGCGGTCCTTGGGCAGGCTTGGCGCAGCTGTGCTAGCGGCAAGCCGGTGCAACTGCACCAAACTCGTAATTGGCCCCTATGTTCCGAACTGGTAGATACTCCGCCTCACATCCCTCCACTATGAGCTAAAAAGTAATTTGTGTCAATAGTTTGAAAGTTGTGAAGGGACTATGTAGCCAACATAGATCAGCCTTTAAAAAAATAGTAAAGTTAGTTTAAATCTAATATGTGCAATGTAGCAATAGCTGCACATATAACATATGGTGAGTATATGACTTCATCTGACCTTTGGATACAAACCACTTTTGAAGGGCCATAAAGCAGGTTGGAACATTAGTTAGCGTTACTGATCAGCTGTGAAGACAACAATGCTTTTAGCACATGAATGTGCCAGATCTGCCGCATAACTACTTAATTTCTTTTTTATCCTCCATCTTTTCCTTTCTCCGTCTCCTCCTCCTCCCTCTTTCCCTTCCCTAACTAAGTCCTTGTTAGCAAATGCTGTAAACGAGTTGTGTACCCTGAGAAACTGAATGGCTGTCCATAGTATTAATCCAGTAGTTATTGACTACATTCTGAGGAACTGAAGTTAATTTTCTAGAAATAATCTAGATTAGACAAATACTTCTTGACTGACAAGAGGTCAATTTCATTAGAAACTGCCAAGGATTTCTCAAAAATCAGTGTGTTTTTCTTCAGTAGAGAGAGAATTTGCTAATGGCTATGTCGCCTCAGTTTGTCATTGCCCTAAATCCTATGTCATGACCCTTGGCCATCGAACTGCAGCATACAACTTTTCTAAATGCATGTGAAGCATAGGTTTCTCCTAGCACAGTGCTAAACTAATGTTTCACAGGATACACAAGTGCAATCCATGATGGCAGTTTGACCAGTTTATCACTTCTCAAGAAACAGCGCATTGCCACAAGAGACATTTCCACTGACGAGGGATACTACATTGGCAATTGTTGGGGAAGGATGCAATGGACAATATTTAGCATCCCTCCAATTGGAAGCCCCCAACAGCAAAATATATATATATATATATATATATATATATATATATATATATATATATATATATATATATATATATATATATATATATATATATATATATATATATATATGAATGAATAATATATTTCTATAGTAGATAAAAACATTACAGTCATTATAAAACAAACAATATGGATACAGCTAGCATATTTAGAGTGGATTGACCCAAAATGGACCAAAGTCCACGCAGGATGAAGAGGTGAAGAAAACAAAATCTCAATTCAGAATAATCTTGTATAGGGCAAAAGGATGTGTTTTTGTGAGATGAGGCAGATAAGTATGACTAACAGATGCATAAGGAAACAAAGGAACCTTACTTGTTTTTGAGGTGCTGGACGCTGCCGAGGCAGCGGAATTTCCCATTGACCATGATTGCCATTCTTGTGCATAGTGCTTCACACTCTTCCATGCTGCAAAGAGATACAGCCAATAAGTATGGCAGAGCCATGCCTGCTAACAGCAGCACCATTAAAGACAGCACGTTTCTTATGGAATGAACTTCAGCTGCATTATTAATGCAAAATACACAAGTGCCTATAACTACTGCATATAATTTGGAACCCCAGTTCAAGCAACGATGGAGTACAGGTATAGCATTGGCGGAGTATAGTTCTATTAACGACAGAGCACAGAGATTTCATACCACTCAGAAGGAGCCACAGAAGGCATATGAAAATTGTATGCCAATTAAGATATTGCAGGCATATACTGGAAGCTCGAAGCCAGCTTGTAAACAATTTATTTTAAATAGGTATGAAGGCAGATTGTAATCAGCACACAAATGCGAAGTAACATGAAAGGTCTAAAAACACAGGAGATAACCAGAAACAACATTTAAACAATAACTGAAAATAGCTAAAAAGAAACTATTTTACTTGTGTAATTTCTCCTGTCGTGGGTCGTGTAGCAATATTGGAAGAAAATGTGCTTCATCCCACATCTATAGCTGATTGAGAATCTAAAATCGGCTTCAGGGCCACCGCTGGATTGCATGAACTCATGAACATGTGCAAGGCTTTGTCAATTTCACATTTCGGCATGATCATAAAGCTGAGATTCTAGCACTCACACTCCCCTTTCAATCACATGATCTTTTCTAAGGGAGGATAAGATGCAGGAAAGGAGGTAAACTCTTGCCAGATGTGGTTATTTAACTTCTGTAAATTTGTTTCTAGTGGATACTGTATCTAACCACATATTCCTCACCCATAGAATATCCCCCAGGCGCCTGACTGGATCCGAACGTTTTCACAGCAATGTTCCTGCGTGCAGCTAGCTGGAGCTGTGTGGCTCCACTTTGACTTTGTTCCACCTGGTAAGTGACGGAGCAGAGACACATATAGGCGCCGCCCCTCTGCTAAATGTCAGTTTCTTGGATGACTCTTTCCACACTGTCAGACATGGAGCACAAAGCAATTGAAGGTGCACATCTCTAATTTGAGACCTTTTTAGATAGTACAAATATACCACTCCACTGAAGTGGAAGATGAAGGGCACTGATGAATCTACGATTAAAAACAGTATCAAACAGAAAGAGCACTACTAAAGGTAAGTAACTTGTTTTTCTGATGGATACTTCTAATGGCATATTCCCCACCTTTAGAATAGATACCCAAGCCGTAGATCCCTAAAGTAGAGGGACTGTGAAGTGGGCTCATACCAAAAAATCCTGCAGGAACAAACAGGCAAAATGTCTTTTCCCGTTGAACCTGGCTGTAAAAGCGAATAGTGCTTCAAGAACATATGCACTGAGGCCCACGCTGCGGCCTGGCATGTGCCATGCAATGGTAGCAGTCTTATCCCTTGTGTAATCAGCCCTCAGCCCTTCTGGACCATTTGGAATTTGTCATTCCGCAAAAAGGAATTCAGGTGGTGAAGATTTAAAATAAGACAAAGGACTCAAACCTTCCCCTGCAATAGGAAATAGTTGATTTATGAACCCGTCCCCACTTGCAAGACTGACACCCGCTTGATGGCTTCTCTTGCCAGAAAGATCTACATCCCTTGGAGAAGATCCAAAGTTGCTCCTCTGAAAGCTGAGCTGATCGGGGACGAAGGGAAGATGAGTCAGAGAGAAACATAAAAGTATAACCCTAATGGGTATGATAAACTACTACCCTAAAAGAAAATGTTTCGACTCTGCCTCCCACAGGGAGGCAGTGTGCTACTAAAGGCAAAGTGGCTTCGAGACTGATGCCAGTGTGTTGTCAGAATGAGAAACGACTGTGTGATGCCTACTTGATCCCCGTCCATTGTCCGAGGGGACTGGGGTGGTGGCCTGATATTGTCTATGCCCCAGCCGTCTGGAGTAACCTCAAAAGGAGTGAAATTGGCAAGGATGGATGGAAAGGCCCAAGAAACATGCAGTGGAGCTGCTTTTCTTAAAGCGTTGAGGGCAGAGTCAGCCTTCTCGCCAAATATGTGGGACCCACCGAAAGGCATATCAATAATGGATGTCTGCACATCTCCAAAAAATCCTGTGGATCTCCTCCACACATGTAGGCAGAAAACAAATTAGTGCCCACCACTTGCCAAAAGCGATCTGCAGTATCAAAGCCAGCCCTAATTAAATACTTGATGGCATTCTAGGTGTTTGGATACAAACAATATTGATTTTGAAATATTGGGATGCGGAAATATTGAAAATAAATATTGTGATACCCACATATTGTGATGCACAAATATTGTTGACAAGAAGATAATTTTTTGAGGTAAGCAGTATCGTTTTAAATAATACTGATGTTTTTAATATCGTTTTCAATATTATAGTCGTTAAAAATATCGTTTTTTAAATTATTTGACTGTTTTTTAGTTGATAAGTTAATTTTAAGTCCTGCTATTTTTTACATAAAGTTTTTTTTTAACACAGCTTGTAATTTTAAGTGATTAGATTGCTTTATTTATTTTTTATAGTAATTTATAATGCTGTAGCAGGATATTGGGTTTATAGGGGGATAGGGTGGGAAGTTAATTAGTTAATAATAATTATTAATTATTTAATACATTTTATTTAATTATATTGCTATTTATTATGTAAATCATGTAATATTGATTCATTTTCGTTATATGTTACTCACGTGCTGTTAAGATTGTAGGGGTATAGGGTGGGAAGTTAATTAGGTAATAATTTAGATGCAATTAATTATTAATAGCTAATTATTTAATTTATTTTATTTATGGAATTTATGGAATATTTATTTTACTTATATTTTAGTGGCAGGCTGCTAGGTTTGTAGCGGACTAAGGTGGGTAGTTAATTAAGTAATAATTATTAATAGTTCATTAAGTAATAATTATTAACTTATAGTTATTAATTTTTTAATTCGTTGTTAATCATGTAAACTATGAAATACTGATTTATTCGACTGATATTTTAGTTGCAGGATGCTAGGCTTGTGGGGGGTGGGAAGCTAATTAATAAATATTTTGTACATTAATTATTTTATTGAGTTTTAAATATTTAGATTATGGAATACCTATTTATTTTAATTATATTTTAGTTGCAGCCAACAAGGTTTGTAGGGGTCTAGGCTGAGAAGTTAATTATGTAATTATTTAATTCATTTTAAATATGAATATTATGGAATACCTATTTGATATGGTTTTATTGTGTATATAAATATATATATATGGTTTGAGCCAAAGAGGCGCACTACTCCAAAACCAGCAGCAAAATCTTGCTTCCCATCCTCAGAGGGCATGTACAAACGGCCTAACAGGCAGACCACACAGACCGACTAAAATGTCAAGCTGGCTGACGAGAACATTTGCTTCCAGAATACCTCACTCCTTTTCGAGACCCTGTTAGGAGGAGTCATGGGAAACAAATTAGGATTCACTTTGTTGGTGGACGTCTGGACCACCAAGCTCTCAAGAGTAGGATGCTGCCTAATTAAGCTCAGGTCACCAGGTGCTGATCCATGGCATCTGAATACTTACCTGTTCACTGGTGGGCAAGAGCAGGCCTTAGCCCAAGTGCCCAAAGGGGGTCAGACAGGGCTTCATTAAATGATGTAAAGGTTCAGATGGGACTGGCTCTGGATGTAAAACCTCAGTAAGGAAATGTGTCTTGACTTAAACAGAAGGTAGCAGTAGGTCTAGGATCTCAGCCACATGTCCTATCACTACAACAAACAAAGCACTTTCTTCTGTTAAGAAGCTAAATGAACACATTGTCAGTATCAAGCCCACTGGCATTCTACAATTCCATCTATGCACTGTTGTCATCGTAATTTGGCAGTATACCATCCCCACATTATCAGGTGGCGGCAAGCTCCAATCAAAATCTAAGCGAAAAAGAAGATGGAGCATCTGAGGAAGGCTCCAAGGTAGAGGAGGTTTTTGTCTGAGCTAGAACATGTAGGAACCAGGTGCGCTGGAGTGGAGTCATAGCGCGACCTTGGTTGGGGTCAAAAGATTTGGCTAGAGGTCGGACACCGGAGTCAGCAGGGTCTCTTCCTCTGGTGACGGTTATGTCAGGACCAGTATCGATAAAGAGAGAACCAGTGTAGGTCTTGTAGCCAGAGTGGAAGTTGGCACTGGAGTCAATGCGGAACCCAAGATGGATAAGACAGGCTCAGACAGTACTGAGGGCAAACTCATTGGTGGTAACCTGGCTGGAGGCCACTGTGGATCCATGGGGCCTGAAGGCCCGCAAGAGGGAGACGGAGAAGTGCCAAAAATATTCAGCATTGCATTATTTAAGGCCTTGACCTGCTATGGTGTCGCCGATGGCCTGGGAAATTCGGGATGGAGCAGGACCAGTTGTGGAATAGGCTTCTCGAGCTGAGATTGGGAGCAAGACTGATTAGCACCTCAACTCACTCCTGACTTCTCTTTGAACAGATAGTAGTGGGATGGATCGAGTTCTGCTTCGACGTCTTACGCTTCTTCCAATTTGACTCCAAATTACACGACAACTCCAACTACAAAAAAGACTTGTCACAGGGCCAGTCTCAATCGCGGGAATGGGTCTGAGCCCTTGACTTGTAGCAGGAGATGGACTTGCACATGATCTGTCTCTTCTTTCGGTGTTCGACGACAGACAGCTTAGCTTCACAGTCCTGGATTGCCTTTTAGTGCATTAGAGTACATTCTTCTGACATCTTGGAGTAATGCCCTGAGCCTACACACCAGAGGCAGACCATGTGCAGGTCAGTCCAAACACATCAGGATGGTCTTCGTGGGAACATCATTCCCTCGCACTCTGGAAAAGGGGATTTCTGAACGATTGGTCAACCGATGAATAGGGGTGCAGAGCTCAAGATCCACACACACATCCATGGGTACAGAAAGAAAGGAACTGATGTAGGCATTCAGGGGTTGCGCCTATATGTGGCTCCTCTCTGCCACTTCTGGGGTGTAACAAAGTGAATGTGTAGTCGTGTGGCGCCACCTAGTGGTGCACAGGGAACTGCTGTGAAAATCCATCAGAAACCAATGACCAGTGGAGTGGTGTGGCTCACTGGTTAGAGGCGGCAGACCCGTAAGCAGAGAACGGCCCGTTCAATTCCCGACACGGCAGGGTCGTGGACCAGGGTCAAAACGGACTCGATAATTCTCGCCTCGGTGCCTACTCTAACCAGGGAACACACTCGGCAACTCTGGGCATTAAGCTTGCCTCATCTCTACAATGGCCCTCCACAGACGCCGGGGATGCCTGGTTTCACCTTGGAGATACCCAGAAAGGGACCATCTCACAGGGAAAACCAGGACGGGTTCCCCAGCGGTCTTCAGCGCCAGGATACTCCATGGAGTCGCAGTGCGCTTTACAAGTACACCCACACAGACTGGACTGACATCTACTCTATAAGACAGCTGTCAACACTTACCTGTGAGAAGAGAGCACCACTGATCGGCCCTCTTTAATGATGCTCAGGGCGCAGTTCCAGAGGAAGCGACGGGATTTTGGGTCCATTCCGGTAGTAGGCTCATCCTGCCATAGAAAGCACAATGTTACACACCCAGTTTGTGCTTTTATATTTCAACAAGCCAATGTTATTTCTAAATCCCCCTCCAAAAAATCAAACAAGATTGTTTTAAAGAATAAAAAACGTAATTGAACAAAAGTTTTCAACAAGATCAACACAAGTAAGACTACTAAGTAAGGCAATTATACTTTTAAGATTTCACAACCAACTCAAACTCTAAACAAAAGTAACATAAATGACTGCTTCTATACGATGTAATTCTGACATGAATTAATCTTTTAAGTGCTTTTTGTCCTTTCTTTTACCAGAGGCAGCCATTTTGTCTAGCAGGTTATAAGACTCTTAATTTAAACCTTGCCATCACTGCAACTCTGGGGCAGTCCAGATTTTATAAAGAACTGCAGGGACTTGGCTAGGTGGACTCAGAGGTGATGCCTTAATTCTTCCACTACTGCTATTCATTCTTCCTAATGGCAGTCTCATGAGGCTGATCTACTGCCTATATTGGCAGAAGCAGTACAAATAAAAGGTGACTGAGACAACTGTGATTAATCAAAACAGCAGAAACAGCCTCTTGTGTTTCTCAATTGAATAAGTGAAGGCAAATCAAAATCAAATAAGAATTTTGGGGCTTGTTTATACGTTGGCAGTAAAGATAATCCATTGCGAGGGAGCATCCTTACCACCAATATAATGGTCTGCCCATCCAATTTAAATACTGGCGGACCACAGGGTTGACTATGGCGATTACTACTCTGTTACCACCATAGCTAAACCTCTCCAACGGCCCAACTGGAGCAAGGGCTGTTGTAGAAAACGCTATATATACACCCACTCAATAAGGATGGGCGGTCATGTAGCCATTTTTTTACTGTCAATCACTGCTAGTCAAACCCTGGTGATGAGGGACAGGTAAAATGCTAACAATGCCCCCTTGCCATGGAAGTTGACATGGAAAATCCTTTTTCAGGATTTTTTTCAGGATTTTCTTTTTGAAAATAAAAAAAGAGAACTGTTTGGTGCAGGGCTCTGTCATGTAGATGGAGCCTTGCACCAAACAACGTAGTGCATTGATAGAAACTTTTGGGACAGCAGTTTCTCCCAATGCATTTTAAATGACCACCTGCTTGTGGGCATTTTTAATGTGGCGGGCAGTCTCTCCACCAGGGGGACGGTATAATATATGCCGTCCCCCTGGTGGAACAACAGGCTGCCCGTCTACATGTAAACCAGTGCATCAGCCAAAAGCAAAACAACTGTTTTGCATTTGCTTGACTTTCAGAGACAGATTCCAATCTATTTGTTGCGTAACGGATGGAGCAGAGGGCTGCACTACATAGTAAGAACAAGTTGGACAATTTAGAGTAGATAGATCTTCCTTTCAGAATGCCGAAGCAAAGGACCCAAGAAGACCGACAAGCCTGCAACCTGGAAATGGCTAGAAAGGGCAAGAAACTGCTGGAGCATTCAGTAGATTTGAGAGGGCTTCTACAAACACTGTTTCACTCTGCGGCCACTAAGGACCTCACCCAAATCACTCTGAACAATTTGGTCTAGCTTACCATAGTGGCTCTTAACCTATGGTACGGGGGCTCCTGGGAGGTTTAAGAAGCCCACTTTTTAACTAATATTAACAGATTGATAAAGTGTAAATAAATAAAGAACCAAAATGTAAAATTCAAAATTTGTACATGTTCTGTTAATGTGAAGGAATTCGAAATTGGAGTTTAAAATTAAGTTTGTATTCTCACAATGATTATTGGGAGCAGTGCAAGTGCATCAAATAGGATATAGGATAGATGATGGGTGGCCTCAATTGAATTTAGAAAAGCTCCACCTTCCCTTTAAAATTGAAATGTATTTATGTTTTATATTTCTTTGTGAATTGAATAAAACATGTAATAATTTGTGTATTTGTTTGATGAATGCTTATGTCTGTATTTTTTTTGTATATTGGTTTGCAGTTCAAGTCGTCGAAAAATACTTAGGTCGGGGTCCCTGGCTTCTAGCAATGGCTCAGTGGGAGTCCCAGAATTCAAATAATGATTCTGTGTGGGCCCGGGTTCCAGTAATGATTTGTTTGGGGTCTACTAAGAACTACTGGCTTAGCAGACACAGTTTAGAGATCCCACCTCTGAACCCCACCCACCCTCATATTTACTACCAATCAGATAGTACGCTAACAACCAAGTAATCTGAAATTAAAGCACCGCTGATGCCAAAATATAGTACAATGTAGGAAACATTCTAAATAAGGATTAGGCGTTTTACAGCATGCAATGTGGCCTATGCTCTGTCTGTCAGTATAGTGGCTGATACCTATCTTGTTCCTATTATTAATGAAGATAGCTTAAAAAAATCCACAAAAAAACAAAAACTAGTTCCTGAAGTTGTACAATTCGGGAGCTTTCTTCAATGCAATTCTAAACCAGTTGCTGAATTGTTGCTTTTTTTAATAAAACAGAGAAAAACCAAAACAGAGGCCAGAGTACATTTATGTAGTGAACGTTAAGGACTGTTTACTAACCAGAAATACAACAGGTGGCCCGCCAATAAGGGCTATTGCTGTTGACAATTTACGCTTGTTCCCGCCACTATAATTGCCAGCATTTTTTTCTGAATACTTCACAAGGCCCAGCTTGCGAACTGTCCACTCGGCCACCTGCATTAAAGAAACACACAGTGAGCTTAGTCCGCCAATATGCTGAAATCAAACATAAGGTTCCATACAAAGGACTTTCCTCGTAGCCTTCTCATGAGAAGACACATTAGGGCACAATATAATTGAAATCTCTGTTATTATTGTATAGTCACAAATACACACTACAGTAATAAACAATCCTGGTTTCTCTAGTTTTGGGCACAGACTACTTGTGAGAACTTGGGGGCATATTATCAAGCGTGGCGATAGGGAACTTTCGCCGCTTTAGCGGGCGTTTTCGGCCGCTAAGCGACGATAATTCTATCGCCCTATTAGCAAGCTGTCGCTAACAGCAGTTAGCGACAGCTTTTAGTTGATAGCGGTTTGGGGCCCGCTTTGCATGTTACCGATATTTATCGTTAATGATATGCAAAGTGGGCGTACCCAAAGTCGCCTATTAGCAAGGCAGGCGTAGCGATGGAAATATTTGCGCTAAGCGCGAATATCTCCAAATACTAACACCTGCCCAGACCAGTTCTTAGCCATGTTATCCAATGGGAGGTGGATAACATGGCTAAGAGCATTTCGTCGCTAATGCGTGAATATCGCTGTATTCTCAGGAAAATGTATCCCTTTGGAGATAAACGTTGCTAATAGCACGTTATCTCAGCGATAAATTCCGGCGATGCTCGGCGATAAAAAAAATGTTGCTAAGCCGATTTAGCGATAAATATCGCTACTTGTTGGTAATATGCCCCTTGGTTCTCAGATCAAATTGCAGTTGTTGTAAATCGGTTGACTTGCCTTCCTAGTAACCACAGCGTGCCAGTAGAAGCAGGGCGGTCCTTAAAAAAAGTGTGCTTACTTAAGCCCCACCCCTTAAACCCTGTCCACATTTGACCGGAGTAAAGATGATGCTGACTAGTTCCCGACAGAATTTATGAGTGCAGAGGAATATGTGTAAAAATTGGGAATAATTTGAAACATCCCATTACAGCCATAACCCCCAAGAAAGCTTTAAGAGGCCTCACTCTTCAGCAGCTGTGCACACATAGAGCTAATCAAAATGATGGAACTTGGCCAAACTAAATAATTATTTTACAGATGAGAAACACTTAGTGAAAGTTGATTTGTAAGCATTAACAGAAAACCCTTTTAAGAAGAGTTAATCGCTGCCGTGGATGGGTCTTCCTTTATTTTGTTAGCAGTTTACCTTGCACACTTCCTTCTCGGGGATCCCTCGTAGCAGGGCGTAGAACTCTAAATGTTCGCGACCAGTCATTAGCTCGTTGATGGCATCAAACTGAGGACAGTATCCCATGTTCCGATGAACTTCCTGGATACTGGATAAATTACTGAAAGCAAAAGAAATGTTGGTCTTACTACAGTCATGTCTTAAGCAAATCCTACCGACACTTCTTTACAAGGGGCTCATGAATCAACTAAGAGCTAGAATTCTGCCCTGATAATTTAAATGTTCTCAAGTTTAGTCCAGAACAGCATGCTGCAAACCAACCACCAAACATACAAACATAGCTCATCATTGAAGGTGTGTCTCACTTCAAGCAGAATCACCTTTCTATAAAAAGAGAGTAGACTCTTCTCCCCTCACCTGTGTCTATTGAGGAAAGCTTCTCCTGCGGTTACGCTTGTATCTCCAGTCAGCATTTTAAAAGTAGTTGTCTTGCCAGCGCCATTGACACCAAGAAGCCCAAAGCACTAAACATTGAAAAAAAGGTTTATCTATTAGAGCACAAAGACCCCCTTTAATAGCCAAACAACCATGATCTTAGATTGTTTAACATACTAAGGCCTATGGCACACAAAAACTTCCATAAATGAGTTCCATAGTCCTATACACCTACTATGCAGACCTATCTATAAACCAAATGTCCTACTGTCATAACTTTTACTTTATGCATTGTAATTCCCCACTACTAGGATGGCCGAATAGCAGCCTCAAAGTACTTCTGGAACAAGCATTGGATTAAAAAACACTGGGAAAACAAGCAGACCTTTCCTGAGTTAAGTCCCGAGCAATGAAGGAAGTGATGGTTCTTCTGGTGTTTATTGTATTTTTTTTAATCCTTCTCTAAGGACGGGACAAAGCCACGGATTTCAAACAGAGGAGCACCCCGAGAGAGCAGTGAGTTCCCCAAACCATTAGCATATCAATAGGAGCCGCCGGTGGTCATGAGAGGCCTACTTTATGTGTCTATTATGTGGTGTGGGAGCAGTGACCTAGACAAGTACTCTGGTGCCCCAGTATGAAGAGCTGTATGGGGAAGGCAAAGAGTTTTGAATTAAAACTTCTGCTTACCCAGCACCCAGGGGAGTGATATGAGTGCTCTGACCTTTGCCTTGTATTTATGTGTCCAGGGATGCCATACACAGTCCACTGCAGTAGTAGAGGTGCAGGGGAAACCAACTGATCTTATGACCGTAATTCAGTGGTGTGTCAGCAGGAATGGGTCGATAATTCAGAGATGCAGTAAGTGACAAAATATACTTGTGCAACAAAACTGCTGGTGTTTTGGTGGGTAACATTTGGTATTAGGATCACATAGATCCGTTCTCATTATGAGTCCGTCAGAATAGGATGGGGTATTTATCCACATATGGTTAATACAGATACAAGGTATTTATGACATTCGGTAAATACCTCCTGTTCAGATTTTTGTAAAAGAAAAACTGGGGCATAATATGTGGTTATTGTTTTCAACATACCGAGTTTTGAAAGTTTTGTCTTTTATCTAAGGCCTTTCCCGCTGATACATTTTGGCAGGATTGACCAGCCAGAATTTATGAGGGAAAAACTGAGAGGACGTCATAGTTATCACAGAACTTATAATTCTGATCCATATGAAAACGTGTTTGCACAAGGACTGGAATTTATCTCTTAACTCGTAATGGGGCCATTAATCTATTCTGAGAGGAAGAAATTGTATGCAAATTAGTGTTGGTCCCACCTGCAATGTGGCCATTCAACCAAACCTGCTGGACTATGCAGTGGCGGCTGGTGACATTTGATAGTGGTGGGCGTAAAAGTTTGTGATGAGTGCTTTGTGGCGAGTGAGAACAGCGAAGAAGCCTGACTGTCATAAGGTGGGGATTTGGGGAGCACCCCCACCCGAGTACATTTTGAAAAAAGATAGGGCAAATCGTGGATTTTCAAGCATATTTGTCAAAGTCAGAAGGTTAATATAGCAATTGCGAAAGTATATCGTCTTGTAGCAGCATTTATATAGTGCTTCCTACCCTTGGAGGTGCCGAAGTACTTGGGCCGTTGTCCCCTCTGTGCCGGGTGCTTGGTACACAGTAACCCCTCTCTGTGCCCAGTGCCTGGGAGAAGGAAGTTATCCTCCTCACTGCCTAGCATCGGGTACACATTAGCATCTCCCTCAGTCCTTGGTACGCAGCAGTTGTGTCCTCCTCTACGTCAGGTGCCTGAACATACACAGCAACTACCCCGTCTGTATCTGCCCCTAGTAAATTGCAATATCACGTCTATTTCTGGTTAAGACCGGCAGTCCCTCCCTCACCCCCCCCCCCCCCGTTGATCAGACAGGCGGTAATTAAAGTAGTTAGCCTTTCCGCCTCATCTTTCTCCGCTCTGTGTCGACAGAAAACAACATTACTGCCACTTTCCGTATACTCGTACAAGCTTATAACACGCTGACATCACAGCGATTTAAAACGGACCACTTGGCAGAGCCAGGCACTGGTTCAGTTATCTGAACACACTCATTCCAAGGGCACAGTGCATAGAGATCATGGACACTGATTTAAAAGGGCTTGTGACTAAGAACTGTGCACTGGTTGGAACAGCACGTAGATGACAGCTGGGGGCACCAGTTAAAGGAACACAAGGCAGTGAGTGAAGGGCACACTGTAGAGAGTTAGTGGATTAAGGACACAGTGCCGCTGCAAATTCTGAGTGTGCCTCCAACATCCCCACACCTCACAGAGGACGGGGAAACTGAAAGTGAAAGGGCCGAACTAAATGCTCCACTGCTTGGGGATGACAGGAAACGTCCCACCCGAGGGTTCACTGGCATACCGGCCCTGCCGGCCTAGTTTTATGCCCTGTGGCTGTTTCTAATTTAGCTTCCACGTAATTCGGACACTTTTTCCTTCAGCACAAACTATTAAACAGATGGCTGTCAGGTATGTAAATCTGTCAAAGAAGACACATGCTCGAGACAGAGGCGAGCGACAACAGAAGGCATCTGATCTGTGCGCTTTTTTTTGGCGTCTTGAGCGCAGCGGTTGAACTGCATTAAAACAAATTAAGGGAACTATTATAATGCAGAGCACAATGGGGGTGAACTTGTCCTGGAGGTTCGCCTTGATATCTGCTTTGTAATTCTACCCCTCACCCGGCCACAAGTACCATATTGGCCTTTCTGCGAACTGTGCTTACAAGAGAACGTGAGCGCAGGTGCCCTGCTCGTGCTCGGTAGAATCGCCTGCTTGTGCGCTGCACTATTGAAAACACCAAAATGTGGACCAACTCTCCTTTTGCCGCACTCTTTCACAAACAGGTGGATGGAAACAATCCACATATTTTTCAAATTAGAGAGGGGTTTTTGGGTCACTGGTGAAGTATTCCATTCCCCATTCCAGCCACGTGCAAACACTGCGGCACAAAAAATGCTATCAGCCTTGAGCATTCCCTTAAGGAAAGCTATTTCCGGCAAGCATTCCCAAAATCGAATGGAGGAAAATACGGAAAGCAAAGCCAGTCATGCAGTTCTGTGCAAACCGTGCAGTTTTCTTATTCTGTAAATCCATTGAGAGGAGAGAGAGTCAGAGATGAGATGAGTGAGACAAAGGGCGGATAGAAAGAAAGAGAGGGGAGGGGGAGGGCTGCTTTGAGCATTTGTCCCAGGGTTGTAGTCGGTTTGCAATCCGGCCCTGCGCTGCTAGACTCTACCAGTGAAATGTCAGGCCGGGGCATGTGCAAAGGCACACACCATCAGATTAGTGGCGAGCACTTTCAAGAGAAGCGGCTGCGTTAAGTGAATGACACTCACCGTTCGTCTCTCTCAGCAACGAGCACTCATGACGTGCCGGGAGCACAGAAGTTATGACCTCCCTCCAGTCTGTCCAGCCCCGACCTGAGCCAATCCTCCACTCTGCTCCCTTTCTGTTTGTCAGGAAGAATTTAAATACTTACTTACTTTACGCCGTGAACTGAAGTCTCGTCCAGTCTCTTCTTTACCGGAGCACCTTCCGCATGACTCACTCGACTCGAGCCACCATCAGCACCACCATCCTCGTGCGCGGTAACTAACTCAGCCAATCCTGGCGCAGCATAACATCGCCACTGCGCCAGGATTGGCTAAAGAGCAGGGCTAATACTGCCCGTAATGAGACCCGGCCCCTCTCGGGTCTCTGCCTGTGTGACGGCTAGGGGAGGAGGAGGAGGGAAGGGGCTACTGCGTGTGTGCGCATGCGTGGGCAAGTCATAAAAATGACTTGCCCTAAATGGGCACACTGCTGCTGCTACCACAGTCACACGCTGCCAGCCTGCCACTCACTGCCGCAGGCCCGCCCCCCACACCAGTTCCGCGATCACAATGATGACGTGACTCCGACCCGAGACCTCAAATCATTATCGGGCTGCGCTGCGCTCATAATTTTACATTTTGAATGTGCAGTGTGTCAGTCAGTGACAGTGACGGTCGTCCATGGCTAGTGGGGCAACTCCCCAACGCCCCCAATGGACGAACCGCCACTGGGACTATGTCACACCTGAATGAGATCACAAGCAACTCCAGACCAGTGGCGGTTCGTCCATTGGGGGCGTTGGGGCGTTGCCCCACTAGCCATGGACGATCGTCACTGTCACTTACTGACACACTGCGCATTCAAAATGTAAAATTATGAGCGCAGCGCAGCCCAATAATGATTTGAGGTCTCCGGTCGGAGTCACATCATCATTATGATCACGGAACTGGTGTGGGGGGCGGGCCTGCGGCAGTGAGTGGCAGGCTGGCAGCGTGTGACTGTGATAGCAGCAGCAGTGTGCGCATTTAGGGCAAGTCATTTTTATGACTTGGCCACGCATTCGCACACACGCAGTAGCCCCTTCCCTCCTCCTCCTCCCCTAGCCGTCACACTGGCAGAGACCCGGGGGAGCCGGGTCTCATTACGGGCAGTATTAGCCCTGCTCTTTAGCCAATCCTGGCGCAGTGGCGATGTTATGCTGCGCCAGGATTGGCTGAGTTAGTTACCGCGCACGAGGATGGTGGTGCTGGTGGTGGCTCGAGTCGAGTGAGTCATGCGGATGGTGCTCCGGTAAAGAAGAGACTGGACGAGACTTCAGTTCACGACGTAAAGTAAGTAAGTATTTAAATTCTTCCTGACAAACAGAAAGGGAGCAGAGTGGAGGATTGGCTCAGGTCGGGGCTGGACAGATGGAGGGAGGTCATAACTTCTGTGCTCCCGGCACGTCATGAGTGCTCGTTGCTGAGAGAGACGAACGGTGAGTGTCATTCACTTAACGCAGCCGCTTCTCTTGAAAGTGCTGGCCACTAATCTGATGGTGTGTGCCTTTGCACATGCCCCGGCCTGACATTTCACCTGGTAGAGTCTAGCAGCGCAGGGCCGGATTGCAAACCGACTGCAACCCTGGGACAAATGCTCAAAGCAGCCCTCCCCCCCCTCTTTCTTTCTATCCGTCCTTTGTCTCACTCATCTCATCTCTGACTCTCTCTCCTCTCAATGGAATTACAGAATAAGAAAACTGCACGGTTTGCACAGAACTGCATGACTGGCTTTGCTTTCCATATTTTCCTCCATTTGATTTCGTGAATGCTCGCTGGAAATAGCTTTCCTTAAGGGAAGGCTCAAGGCTGATAGCATTTTTTGTGCAGCAGTGTTTGCACGTGGCTGGAATGTGGATGGAAGTCTTCACCAGTGACCCAACAACCCCTCTCTGATTTGAAAAATATGTGGATTGTTTCCATCCACCTGTTTGTGAAAGAGTGCGGCAAAAGGAGAGTTGGTCCACATTTCGGTGTTTTCAATAGTGCAGCGCACAAGCAGGCGATTCTACCGAGCACAAGCAGGGCACCTGCGCTCACGTTGTTCTCTTGTAAGCACAGTTCGCAGAAAGGCCAATATGGTACTTGTGGCCGGGTGAGGGGTAGAATTACAAAGCAGATATCAATGCGAACCTCCAGGACAAGTTCACCTCCATTGTGCACTGCATTATAATAGTTCCCTTAATTTGTTTTTATACAGTTCAACCGCTGCGCTCAAGACGCCAAAAAAAAGCGCACAGATCAGATGCCTTCTGTTGTCGCTCGCCTCTGTCTCGAGCATGTGTCTTCTTTGACAGATTTACATACCTGACAGCCATCTGTTTAATAGTTTGTGCTGAAGGAAAAAGTGTCCGAATTACGTGGAAGCTAAATTAGAAACCGCCACAGGGCATAAAACTAGGCCGGCAGGGCCGGTATGCCAGTGAACCTCGGTTGGGACATTTCCTGTCATCCCCAAGCAGTGGAGCATTTAGTTCGGCCCTTTCACTTTCAGTTTCCCCGTCCTCGGTGATGTGTGGGGATGTTGGAGGCACACGCAGAATTTGCAGCAGCACTGTGTCCTTAATCCACTAACTCTCTACAGTGTGCCCTTCACTCACTGCCTTGTGCTCCTTTAACTGGTGCCCCCAGCTGTCATCTACGTGCTGTTCCAACCAGTGCACAGTTCTTAGTCACAAGCCCTTTTAAATCAGTGTCCATGATGTCTATGCACTGTGCCCTTGGAATGAGTGTGTTCAGATAACTGAACCAGTGCCTGGCTCTGCCAAGTGGTCCGTTTTAAAGCGCTGTGATGTCAGCGTGTTATAAGCTTGTACGAGTATACGGAAAGTGGCAGTAATGTTGTTTTCTGTCGACACAGAGCGGAGAAAGATGAGGCGGATGGGTTAACTACTTTAATTACCGCCTGTCTGATCAACGGGGGGGGTGACGGGGGGGGCTGCCGGTCTTAACCAGAAATAGACGGGATATTGCAATTTACTAGGGGCAGATACAGACGGGGTAGTTGCTTTGTATGTTCAGGCACCTGACATAGAGGAGGACACAACTGCTGCGTACCAAGGACTGAGGGAGATGCTAATGTGTACCCGATGCTAGGCAGTGAGGAGGGTAACTTCCTTCTCCCAGGCACTGGGCACAGAGAGGGGTTACTGTGTACCAAGCACCCGGCACAGAGGGGACAACGGCCCAAGTACTTCGGCACCTCCAAGGGTAGGAAGCACTATATAAATGCTGCTACAAGACGATACACTTTCACAATTGCTATATTAACCTTCTGACTTTCACAAATATGCTTGAAAATCCACGATTTGTCCTATCTTTTTTCAAAATGTACTCGGGTGGGGGTGCTCCCCATATCCCCACCTTATGACAGTCAGGCTTCTTCGCTGTTCTCACTCGCCACAAAGCACTCATCACAAACTTTTACGCCCACCACTATCTTATGTCACCAGCCGCCACTGCTCCAGACTCGTTTTGGCTTTCGTGAGTCTGTGAGGTACAGCTTGAGTCCTTGCGGCACCGTGAGCCTGAGCTCATGTGTATCATTTAAGGTTCAACACAGAAGAACAAAAACATGCTCTTGTTTGAGTTATTCCTTTAAAATGAAGGACATCTTATACTCAGAAGTAACTTTGTATTTTCTGACTACGTTTATGGGAGTCAAGGACAGTGGAACGAAAACACTGTCAAGCATGGGTCTCCAACGAGTACTTAGGATCTATAAAGAGCTTACCAGACACCTTAGAAAAAGCTCTCAGAGGTGAAGCCAAACCCATTCAGAGGGAATGTGCTTATTAAATAATGCCGTGCTGCTCATCTCAAACCCTTAGAGTGGCAACCAGAGCTAGCCAAACAATGGCAGGGTCTCATGATAACATTCAAACACACACTGTATTTACTCTACGTGGTCTGCCACATGACCGTGTCTTCACTCTCAATCAAGCTATGTCACAAGGAGAGTGGCCATTTTGTAGGTCCTGCTTTATCAGCCCTTGTGTGTGTGTGTGTGTGTGTGTTGGGGTGTGTGTGTGTGTGTGTGTATGCACGCAACGAGCAAGGAAAAAAGTGCAAGCTGCGGCTAGAGCAATAAGTGTGTGAACTCACCAAAGTGTGGGACTGCAGGAGCTAAAGTGAAAATGTGTGTGAGAGTAGGGTGCAAGTTCGGCCCAGGAGCTGAGGAGAACGGGGCCTGGATCCAGAGCTAAGACAATTAAGAGCCTCAAGTGTACGAGGCTGTGTGTGTACGCATGTGTGCATATTAATCTGTGTCTGCTATTGTGCTCCTCCCTAATACAGTGACCACCAGTGTAATGTTAACAGATGTGGTCACTATTATACAGTGATAAAATATATTAGCTCAATCAATTTTTACTTGCGGAACAGCAGCTCTCACTATAGAAAAGGTTTGAAACCCCTGGTGTAGTGCCCCTGAAGCTTTAAGCATGATTTCAGTTTCAGTATGATTTACGTATAAAACAAATGTAGCGGGTGCACCGTGGGACGCGAGAAGCAGTAGCCTATGCTGGGGCTGTTGATGATGGATGCTTGAGGAGCCATGTAGGAATGGAGGAGGACTGGAGATACTGACTCATAATGATGTATATATAAAGCCACAAACTGAATGTACTGGATTTAGTAAGGAATACCAGCATACTGCACCAATCCATCTATATAATGAATGTTTAAGGTACAATGAATATCACTCACACACAAAGTGAAAAACTGAATAGCCAATGTGCAAGAGCAAACACACACATTAAAGTTGGATTTGATTGTTTGAACACTGAAGGGTTGCACACAAATTTACCACTGAAATGTGGGTGTTTTAATAAACATGTTTCATGTGCATAAACTATTGCACACTTTGTGATCGAATATCAACTATTACATCTCTACCTAACAACCTGTTTGTTACATTAACAAGAACTGTTGTACAATTATACATTTAAATTGCTTTACAACAATATTTGAAACTAATCTTTACTGTGTACCTGCTATAGTTCACATGTATGGCTATAATCTAATCTGCACATTGTACAAGAACTAATATACTGGTCTATCTTTTTGGGAAAGTACATATTCTATTCCAAATCACTCACGATGTAGAAGGACAATATTCTAGCAGAGAAAAGTAAACATTCCCTTCTACTGCTTGGCATGTTCCTTCCTGGCCATGACGCGCGCATGACTGTATTTGTTTTCTTCCCGTTCTTATCTGTTCTGGCAATTGCTGATGTAAAGGTGCCAGCAGTCAGCCTGACCCAGTGCGGCTGATTTGCTGCTACCCTTTATTGGGTCACAAAGCAAAAAGTTGGCAGAAAGGATGCAGATGAGGCTGATGGATACTTGGTGCACTTGCCAAACAAAGAAGCTTAAAGTATCTTCGGGTTCCCTTGTATCATGCCACAGGTTGCCTAATAATCCTTGATCTTAACTGTGGCTATGAACAAAACAAGTTTAATTTCCATATTCTGCCCTTGCCTTTGAGAGGCATACGGCGATTTTTGCTACCCTTACTAACTATCCCACCTTGCTTAGTTTCTACCATGGAACCATATGTTCTCACACCAAGATACCGTCAAAAGATTTTATATATCCGGTTTTACACACTGAACACTCTCTTGGTGTCAACTATCCTGCTTAATGGCACTCATTTTAACAACCTTGGAAGGGTAAGGAGTGAAATTAGTCCTGGTGGTGTTTGAACTTGTGAGTTGCAATTTAAATATTGATTTCTGCAGCAAGCAACCAAGTTGCTGAGCTATTTTGTGTTGTCTAAAGGTTGCAATTCCCATGGGGTCCAAGGAGCAAGGCACCCTAGAAATAAGCGTGCAAGCTCATGTCGCTATTTACTACTCCTAATACATTTCAAAGGCCCTCCCACTCTAACTGCACTTTGTCCAATCTTGTTCCAATTGATGACAACACGCCATGTGAAAAATTAGGCAGTATTCACAAACAACGGAACAGAAATTGGTGTTGCTTGTCTAGTCTGTAGCAGCCGTCGTTTTGACTACACCACCCAAAGTCTCACAGCCTGCCAATGGCTATGTAGTGACCCCAGAATCAAGAATGAAAAAGAATTCTTGTTCCATAAAAGCCACACTGAGATTTTCCCCAGGGTCTGCAGCAAAACATCTTGAGGCATTTTCAATTCATGCGGCGCTCTGAGTCAAAACAGAATCTGTGTTTTCAGCAGCTCTGCATCCTGACACAATCTTTCACATGCCATCCCCAAGAACTTGGAATGCCCTCCTCCTGGAACTCAAGGTGTCCACTTCAAATGGGGTATGCTAAGGGTATGCCCAGGAGTTGGGTCCAGGGCACGCTCTGCCACTGGATTCAAGCTCGCCTGGCTGATGAGGGTTGATACCCTAAGAACGGTCCTAGGAGGCTTGCTTCGAGTCGAGGGAGTACCTGGATTGGCAGAGCGGTCTTGACTGTTCCCATGAGGGACAGGCTCAAGAATGATTTGCATATTGCTGGGTCCAAACTGGGTTGACGTGGCGAGCACAATAATGATGGATTAAACCCAGATCTGTGACTGGGAGAGGGAGTGTTTGAAAAGTTTCAACACTCCGTACATCATTGTATTCTGTGATGTTGCCATAAAAAAGGCCTGAATCACCTGTTCAAGAGACATCACTCATCTGTCCCACTAATGTCTTACACCTGCGTTTTGTAATAATGGAGTTCATTGGCTCATTTGGGTTCCACGTTTGGACAGATTTAATTCTATGTAGATTAATCTTCTGTCTTACGTCAAGATACATCCCCATTTATGCTATGTAAATATGAGGAAGTATGTGTATACAACTTTTTTCTATGCTCTTTAAATTGAATAGCTTATCGACTTCTGCAAAGCACTTTGATAACTCCTCTGGCCCACTTTGCAGTTAAGAAAAGTACAAATTAATAAAATGACAAGAATAGATGTCCAGGGCTGCTTGCATATCAAACAGTGAAGACCAATTGTTGACCACACACGAAAATTACTAGCATTTGTTTGTACCTGAAAGATGACAGCAGGTCGGATTAGCTGATACAGAATCAGTTCTCTGTCTTATTGTGATATTACCAAACGATGAATCACTCTTGCTGCCCAACTTTCCAGCAAAAACTGCCTGCTTCTAATCAGCATTTGCCCTGGCTATGTTACATCAGATTTACCTCTCCTGGGGGGATCCCAACACAGAGACTGTCCACCGCTGGCTTCCGTTTCGCCCCGTAAACCTGGAACCAAGAGCAGTTCATCAGCACATGACAGCTTCAGAAGATCATCAGCATAGGCACACAAAAAGATTATCACACCACCACACCACAAGGATGCAACTAACATGCTGTGCGTCATTCTAGAAAATTTGCAAAATTTCAGGTTACCAAATCCTTATCCTGCAGCTTTTTGATGTAAGTGAAAATAATGCTTATTTTTAAGATAATATTTTAGTGAGATTGTGAACTGAAATCCTATGTTCATCAACAGAATGACTGCTACACAGGACAGGAATGGGGAACCTATTACAATATTTTGATACTGGCCAGACCTTGCTTGGAGAATAACAAACGAGGCCCAGGAATGTAGTTTGACGCTGAGCAAGCCTACTTATAAGGTAACAGTTTGGAAACATGTTTTTGTTATCCTATGTTACTCTTATGCACTATGAGGACAGATGGTATACAAAGGAAAACACCTTCTTGCGTTTTGTGCAGGTTATGTTAGGCACCGTACGACGCTAGCATTAACTCGTACTGGGTGGCAAGGTGCTGCCACATAAATCGGCTTGACAAAAACAAACTGGTGCACTGCTCCCTTAAGGACAGCCACCCATTCAGCAGAAGCTCTCAGCTCACCTTTGTTAACTCTTTGATCACCAGCACATCCCCACGGGCGCTATCACTGATGATCCGCTGTCGCTCTCTGGTCACATCATCATCCTCATCTCTCAAAGGTGGAAGGTTAGGCGTGACAGGTCTTTAAAATAAAGTAGAGAGGTGGAGGAAGCCATGTGAATAATGCAAGGAATATGATTTATTTTTCTAACACATGTACTTTATTTATAGTGATGTACAGTTTCTATAAGCTCTTCAACATTTTTTTTCATTGAAATGCCAACACAAGTGGAGAAATTTATAACAATGTTTAGATAGCTCCAGATGGCGTGTGTACAATCTTGGCTAATAACAAGGGGGCATATTACCAAGGGCCATTATCGCCGCATTAGCGGGACTTTTTCCCGCTAATGCGGCGATAATTTTATCGCCCTATTACCAAGCTGTCGCTAACACCAGTTAGCGACAGCTTGTAGGCGATAGCGGGCATTTAGGGGCCAAATTTGCATGTCAGCGATAATTATCGCTAATGACATGCAAAGTGGGCGTGTCAAGATCTTAGCGATTGAAAACAGTCGCTAACATCGCTATCTCCTATGATCAACACAGGCATTGTTTTGGAAATGTTCACGCTAAGCGCGAATATCTCCAAAAGCTAACGCCTGCCCTGACCAGTTCTTAGCCATGTTATCCAATGAGAGGTGGATAACATGGCTAAGAGCATTGTCACGGTAATGCATGAATATCGCTGTATTGACAGCGATATTCATGCATTTCACCTGTTTTTTTGTTGCTCCTGAGATAAACCTTGCTAATAGCAAGGTATCTCAACGATAAAAACAGGTGAAGGGTGGCGATAGAAATATTGCAGCTAAGCCAACACCGCGATAATTATCGCTAGTTGTTGGTAATATGCCCCAAGATCCTCATACAACATGGAATCCCACAATGCAATTGCAGGCCACATTATGAGGTGAATGGAGCAGATTTCCTTTTTGAAATTTCGCTCTGCTCAATCAAAAGAGTGCCTCATAGTTCCTGATTTACATGGTGAGGGAACAATGAACACAATTTTATCAGCCAGAAAATCCAGCTGGTAAAATCACCTTGCACTGCAGCCAGGACGTTTTCCCTGTCCTTCACCTGACCCTCAAGACCAGGCATGGAAGGGCTCATGTAACACATTCATCATCTGCAGTCAGAGCTGCAATACCATCTACTTATTTCAAGACTGAACACTCATTTCAGCCATTACAGTGGCTGAAATGCTGACAGGTGCCTGGATTGATAAATACCACTGATACTTGAAAGAAACTGGGTCAAAAGTAATCTTACTGTAGCTATTTGGATTGATGGGTGAACTTTGCATCCCCATCAAAATGAAAAGAACTGCCGCCAACAGAGGCAGGTAAAGGAGTACTGGTCCTGTAAATGGTTATAGTCTAGGCCACGATATGGGTGTCGTGAAAGAGCACAAAGACGATAAGTCGGGCAGCAGATTAGAGGAAGGAAAAGGAATTGGGTACAGAGAGACGAATCACAGATAGTGAAGAGCAGCGGCAACACTCAGCTGGGGAACTTGATTAGATGGTTGGAAGGACAACCATCTGATACTGTTGTCAGAGTGGGAGAGGGACAGACAACTGTGACATCGAGATTGAGGAGAGATGAGAAGGGGCAATTACCGCGCAAACAGGCTCTGGTTGGACAGGGAACCATGACAGGTGGTGACGAAGAGCAAGTACAGGTAGCGACTAAGAGCCTTTGGTAGGAGAATGGGGAGTTTGAAAAAAAAGACACAGGACAGTGTCCCCCTTGACTCCCTACACCAGTACTGCAGGAGTATAGTACAGCCATAATGGCAAGGCAGAAGAGGAAACCGGTCAAAAGGATGTCCCTAGGATTTTCGTGAGAAGTAACAATCAGAATGTGATATTGGGTGAAACCAGTTAAATGAATTCCCTACATTCAATCAACCAGTTTTAGGTAAGACTGACAAAAGAAAGCAACACTTCATGTTACCTCATAATCGATGGACAGACAAAGTATAATAAAGAACTCACCAGGAGTTAGCTAATCATTTATGGAAATAACAAAAGATCAGACACT
Source organism: Lissotriton helveticus (assembly GCF_964261635.1). NCBI lineage: Eukaryota > Metazoa > Chordata > Amphibia > Caudata > Salamandridae > Lissotriton > Lissotriton helveticus. The sequence continues at coordinate 1,731,359,434 of NC_136059.1, read as the reverse complement.
CTGCCAAGACCATTCATCAGCTTACCTCGGTTTTATGAAGAATCTGTACTGGATCAGCAGTGTAATGCAGAAGAAAACCACCCCCTCCACGGCCATCGCAAAAAGGTTCCTTCCAACCAGATCCCAGGACATGGGGGACACAAACCGGTTTTCACCTATAAAAAGAACAAGGTATTTGATGAGGAAAATAAATAACAAGAAAAAGAGTAAGAGAGCAATTCCTTTTTTAGATTTTTCCTTTATTTCGCTTTTATTTAACCATCTTACAAAGAAATTATTGAGCAGCTGGGGACGTGGAACAAATGTGATGCACTTATAAAGTCATAAAACATTGTTGGGCTAGGAGTACATTGCTCAGATATCAAGAAACAGCAAAAAGAAACCAAGAGACAGAAAAATGAACTCAAATCTACTTTGGGTTCTGACCCTGCCATCAAGCAGAAATGCTGCTCATTCCTATAGACCGGCACACCTACTGCAAATCCACCACAGAGAACCCGTACCCCAAGTAAACCTAGCGGTCTGTCTTTCACACATTACGGGAAGGAGGGGGAATGAAGTATCTGAAATCTTTATCTTTGCGAGTAGCCAGTGGGTTGGGGTGCTGATGGTATAATGTTGGGAGATCTAAGAATAAGCTACGTTTTAATATCTGTACTGGATATACAGTTTGAGTTTTGATGTGATAGTTTCTAGCAGGGACGCATAGGCCTTGTGTGTCTCTGACTGATTCCATTCCCATGCAGCTGCAAGGGAGTCAATGCTGAGAATTGAAGCTCTGGGGAGATATTTAGGGAGCTGGCACCATTCTATAGCAAAAATGCACCACATAACAAGTGCTGTGTTATGTGTTACACAGGCATGTTCATGGGACATCACTCACCGAAGCGTTCCAGCGCATCTGCCATTGCTTGATTTTTCACCATGTCAATCAGTCCCCTTCCAAGGCAGAAGTGGGGGAAGATTAGGAGCACTGACTTCAGGATTTCATTAATGTTGCTCAGTTTCTGTGAACAAAGGGGAGAAATGCCTCAAGTTAGTGCCCATTTTCCTAAACTCCATTTCCTCATCACGCTATATATTTCTTCGAGGGGACGTGCAGCAGGTGTCCACTAACTTGATCAAACAAATAGTCAGAAAGGATTTTCACAGAAGCAGTTTGTAAGCAGCAAATCTTAGCACTGCATTTAAAGAAGGAATAGGGGATGATCTGGAATGTTGTCATATTTGGTGCACCAGCACGAAGACTGCAAACGCCTCTTCTATGGTACATACATACACCAGACAAACGCCGCACAAATCATGACGCAATCAGTCTGCAGGGCCACAACATACGTAATTCAGCCCATAATGACTTGCCTAAGGTCACCGAATTATAGTTTCTAAATTAATTTCCAAGCCACCCCCACATCATCTTTGTCATTGTTGGATTCTTACCCTTTCTGTACTGGGTGTGTACCCATACCTCAGAGACATGCTGTAACAATCCTGGGTATTTCAAAAATGACAATCCCATGTTCACTGTGACAAAATGTACTTCTGTCAAGCAAAAACGAAAAATATGTCCTTCCCTACCTACTGTATATTTTTTTAAACAATTATAAATTCTCCATTCAAAGAGGCACAAAAACGTCTCATGAATTCAAATACAAAGACCAGCCAGCACTGTTTCACACTTAGGGGCAAGATTACAATGTTGTTAGGAACGGCTCCGGATGGGATTCGGTATTGCTGAATCCGATTCAGAACCCTTGTTTCCTACTGAATTGTACAGTTTTCCCAAAGACCAATTACTATGTCCCGAAACTGTACGAGCAGTCCGAATTGGTTCCGAAAGCATTGGATCGGTCCGAGTCTTTCGTAGCCAAATCATTCAGCTCTATGAGCACGGTTTCCGGACGAGTGATAATGATGACCCATTCGGACAGCCGTTCCGACTCGGTTTATCCAAGAGGAAAAGCGTTTCAAAATTGGTCTTTGGAGGGCTGTTGAGGGCCCCCTTCACCCAGAGGTGACCGAATGTGGCCCGTGGGGGTGCCCAAAGGACCCCTTTTACCAACTATGCACAATGTGGCAGGCACAATGCAGTGCAAACCACAGGGTGCAAGGTTTCCCCAACCACCCCTTCTTCCAATGGGAGTCTTTGTTCTCGGTCACAACACAGGCTCCCAGTAGAATCCGAAACCAATTAGTTTGGGACAGTTTCCTTGCGGCATCGTAACCAACCCCTTAGTAGCATAAAAGCAAACAACAATTGCACAAAAAGAAAAATCATCAAGGTATGTGGCAAGAAGGCACTCAGAGGCTTCTTTACTGAGACCAGATCTGTTCAGAAAGATAACTGCTATACCACAGGCCTCAATTGATGAAACTAGCACTCCTCTAAGAAACTAATTTGCCAATATACTGTTTTGGTTTGGTGATGACAAGTAATGCAAGCCTGCACACTTACATTGTTTGTAAAGAGCTCAAGGACGAAAGTGGACACACTGCCGTTGATCCCAATGAAGAGATTGACACTCGTCAGAACCACGTAGGCTGTACTGGGGATCTTAAACACAAAGGATGCTGGGTACATGAGAGGCGTTATAGACCATCTGCAGGACAAAAGGATGTTGCAATGTCTTAAAAACATTCTACTTTAGGATTTCAGTCTTTAAAGTCAACCTACACGCTGCACTGACATGCCTTGCCTTACCCATAGAGCAGGAGAAGCAGAGCCAGAGCCGGTAGATTAGATGAGGACACATACGAATCTTGCTGGAAGCAGATGAAAATTATTATGACCAACGTGGCAGGAACTATGTAGTTGCACTGAAAATACAAAAAAAGGTCATAAGAATGCAGAAACAACTTTTTGATAAGTCCGAAAATCTTTATTTGGATGAAATAAATATCCATAAAAGTTTCATACCAATCCATGACAATTAAAATCACAGATTATTAAAACAGCATATCGAAATAAGATAGAAGCATACATACATTTTTAGAAAACAACTTGTAAAGTGCATTACCTGTACACAGAAAATACAATCAAAAACGTGTGCAAATGATTATCAAGCAGTCAAGGATAAAGTGTCTTGGTACATAGATAAAATGTTTAAAACCATGAATCCGAATTTACTATATATGATCTCCTCACAAAACATTTTCTATTTTCAGTTCCTCTTCTGTGTTAGCTGCCAAGAGTAGGTCCATGGCAACATCTTGAATAGTCTAAAACAGTTATATGCCTACCCAGTCATCTCCAAGTCAGCCAGTCAATCATGCAGTATCATCAACTAATTCATCATACAACCAAATACGATGCCCCAATATATACTATTTTAGAACAAGTTCTAAAGATTGTAATTACTGATCAATGGTTCCTTAACAACACGAACAATCACCCAATTTACAATAACAAACCTTACAAAGCTAGTTTTGCCACCAGTATGATGCTGAGGAACACTACAATGCCCCATTCAATAAATGCATTAGATTGTATAAGGAACCTTTGAATAGAAGAGGTCTGGCCTAATGTTCATAGTCAGAGAGTTGTGTGATTGTGGGCAAAGCAGAAGCTACAGATGTGCTAACATTTCCTCTGCAGCGTCCATAAAAGGTGAAATAAAGACACACGACTTTAAGGTATGTTTTCTTTTGCAATTCATATCCTACTGAGATCCCTTCTCAATTAAGTGTCCTAGAAACCTATTCATGAATCAAGCTGTTTAATTTAGCCTCTTGTTTAACAGTTTGACTGAAATATTTCTCATACTCGTGACCCCTTACCATGTCCCACACAAAGTTGGACAGCCAGTAGATCACAGGCTTCACCCCACTGATGACCTGCATGTGCTTCGCCTTGTTGACGCGCTCCTGGATCAAGAAGACCACAAAGCTGGCTGGGACACAGGACATTGCGAAGATCACGCAGATAGACACAAGCACGTCCACAGAAGTGGTCATCCTGCAGCACATGAAGAGAAATAAGCAACCGTTTAAATCAGACTTTACATATATTGTTATGTATGCAAAACCTGTCTTTTAGTGACAATGCTTTCTTCAGCCTCCTATGCGTACTTTGCATTTTGTTTCTTGCTGATGGTCGAGACTGCACTAGTTAAACAACTCAATACAACTAAAAAATAAGTAAATTATCTCCATTTAAATCCTTTGCATGTAAGAATTTTTGGGAACATTTTGATTGACCAACTGAATTTGAGGGCAATCTATGAGTATGTTTTGAATGTATGACATGTTTTCTGTTTAAGGTGACAGCAGTACCTAATATACTGACCCAAACTACCTCTTAAGGATATACATATTCAATGATGTGCCATTGCCTTTCAAGAGACGTGTATGTTAAATGCCAGTCCTAAGCAGGCTTGGTGCATATCACAACTAGTTGAAGAATGCAGAGGCCAACTGATGTCTTTTAGGAAACAGTCAAGAATTCTGGGTCCAGGTGGGAGGCCATTTTTTAACTGTTAGTGTTAAAATTAATAAAGAGGTAAAAAAATAAACAAATTCTGGGAAGGAACGAATAAGCCACCTTTGAGATGACAAGAGTGCTATGTCAACCATTACGTATATGTTAATTTTGATAAAAATATAGATGGCTGGGTAGTTACAGTTTTAAGAGAGTTGTGTGAATCGCAGTAAACATTTTTAAGGACTTCACACATTGTTCTAAGCATTTTAATTGTACAATTTTAATTTTCTAAAATGATTTTGCTGACAATTTAATGGCATTCTTTTAAACAACCTTGTGTTTTCGATGGCAAGTTTTACAGCAGTGCATAGTAAGGGCAGATCCCAATGTGATGTGACGTGATGAAGGAGTACCCTAACAGTGAAATATGGAATCACTCTGAGGATGCCATTGTGTAAGTGTCAACACAAAAGTAAAAAATTATATTTTATGAAAAAAGACAAACACAGAATGGGTAAAATAAAAATACATACTTATAGATACAGCAAAAGAGCTACCCTACTCTACTCTGGAAAAACGACTACACTAAAAAAAACGAAACAAATTATCATTTAATAGAAATAAGTATTATTAAAAACACACAACCACCTATGTAGGCCCATTAAGCCGTATCTACACCTTCTGGATATTCTGCAGCACAAAGATGATTAAACCATATTTATTTAAGACATTAACAACAAAGCACATTTGTGGCATGGCTTAATTGTTTTAAAACATGCCTTTTTATAAGTTTATCTATGCATGGATATTATAAGATGTATGAACTATTTTCTTCCTCTGATTTGAAACGTACAGTGCCACTTGGGAGAGCTGCTCTTTGGTGAGGTTCAGAGGGTGGTTGAAGGCTGTGATTCCGTATGTGCTGGGGTCTTCTCCCTCGCGGACATTGGCTCGCAAAATGGCGTTGTTTATCACATTTAAGAATGAGCCAATAGCATGCCAGCCCTTGTTATTGAACCACACCTGTATGAGATAAATCAAATCAGCGTCACTTCACTACCAGCAAAGTTGTGAAAATTCATCCACTGAAATTGATAGTCTGTACTGACAGGCAAGGGTGCTCACTGATAACGCCACAGAATGAGACACTTTTACATCCAGTATTTTGTGATACAGAGCTTAATTTAACAAAATATTATATTCACTAATTCAGGATCTATAGCCTGCTGCTGGTTGGTCACTAAATAGCAGAATCTACGCACAAATGTTTAATTCTAGGCAGTGAGATTAAATAGTACGCAAGCATGTCTTTAAGCACATTAAAGTAGGTACGGGCCATGTATACTAATTCTAAATCCACAGAGCTTCTTACAATGTTTTCAGTGAAAGATTTCTGGTCCGAAACCTCTTAATAGGAATCTATCTGCCCCCTACTCCCCTGTTTTATCATACATTACATTACTACGAACAGTATTTACATTGCAAAGAGAAATAAAATCTGATCTTTTCTTCATGGAGATTTATAAGTGCCAATATCAATTCCTCAAGGAGTTGGAAACCAGGCATTGACTGGGAACTGTGTGGTCAGATGCGGAAAGGGTGCCACTTACCTTAACATTGTCTTTCGTGTCTAGGGTTTTCATGAAGGATGCTAGGCTGTCAAGAAAGCGATTTGCAGCTCCTCCCTGTGAACAGAATACTCAGCCTTAGTATAAATACAACGTACTCCACCCAGAAAGGCATGCATCTGCTCACAGCTCAATTTCTTGCATGCCTTCGACATGCTGCCACTTTACCACACATTCAATTGAAAACAAGCTGGAATATTCTGTAACATAAACAGCACTATGGCTCAGAAAGGTATAACAAGGGTAGGGAACCATGTGAAAGGAAGATACATTTCAGCAGAGAATTTCTGGAACATTTTATAGGAAAAGGACCTACAGGAATATAATTTGTTTATCTTTTTTTAAGTGCACACTTGCATGATACTTTACTTTTTTATGCACAATTAATTTTGTGTTTTTTAATTATGGTGAAAAGGTCTGATGAATATAGGATGCAAATCTCTGATTCTTTCTAAAGCTGAGTTACCTGAGCAAGCTCGAAAAGTTTTTTCATTCGGTTAATAGACTCATTGACTCCATCACCAGAAGGCAGTGCCTGCGTGCTGCTGGCACCTAACGAGAATCCACCGTACCTAAGTATAAGAGAAAGGTTCACATATGTCAAATGCTGCAGACATCTTCCTTGTGAGAGCAGGGCTCCAAACATCCAGTAACTAAACTGAAATCATTCAATAGCAGTAATACCTGGCACTCTGTGTATGAGCCGGGGCTGGACTGGGAAGCCAAAGCAGCCCTGGCAATTTTGTCGGACCGGACCCCACCCTCAGGGCGGTGGGGGCAAGCGTGAAGCACTGCTGCCTAACAAAATCGGCCGATATTGCAGCATCACTACAAAACCGACCCCCACTGCTCCAAAACCAACCTCCACTCTTCCTGCCTCTTGGGAAAATGCCCAATGCCTGCTACGGCCAGTCCAGCTCTGGTATAAGCACGTCAAACCTTTGACCTATGACACCATAGGTCTCTCATGCAGACCTTTTCTTTCTTAATCCCTCTCTTGTACCATCACATCGCTACCACCATTTCGTACAAACATGAAGACGCTAATAATAATTTCCCACCAAATCCTCTCTAATCCTCTCCTTTCCCACCTCAGTATCTGATGAATTGCGACTGTTCTTTCTTTTACCTAGATCCTCTTCCATTTTATATACTATCCTATATATACGCCCTCTATTTCTCCTTGTTTCTAGTAAGTAGCATGTGCTTAGAGTTACTGAGTTTCTAGTTGGTACTTCTGGATTTGATTTTCTATGTATTGCAGAGTTTTCCCTCTTGGTGTGTTAACTTTATGGAGCACTGAAACCCCTAGGGTAGGAGTAATGTTACATAAAATAATAAATATCATTACCTTACTCCTAAAATGTACCCTGCTTCATTTTGCAGTGACTTATTGCTATAAAATGCTATTGACAAAATTGTAACAACACAAATAAATTCCAGTACTTACCTAAACTCATTCACCCAGATCTTATTTTTCAAACTGCAAAGAAGAGAGGACAGCAAAATAATGAACGTTAAACCTTAAGATTAATCTTGCATATGTCATGGCAACTTCGCACACAATATACACATTTAGGTTATGCTAGGCTACCAGCTGGTGAAGAATCAAGGTTTGGATCATATGATGCGGTCTTCCACATTAAACCGAGATCTGACATTTGAAGGATAGACCAAACCAACTAGGAAATGTGTATGCAGTAGTGTAACAAAAGACCCCGCAGCCCCCGTAGTGCCGGGGACCCCCGAGCTCCAGGGGCTGCCTCCGGCACTGACAGGTCCCTGACCTGAGAGCTCTGAACTGCATGTACCTTGCAGGGAGGCCCACTCAAGTTTTGTTACACCACTGTGTGTATGAGGCTTCCATCAGCACTAGAACCCACGTTCCCTCTTCTAAACACAATTCTACTTCTATGTCTTCATAGGTCTGTTAAACAGTGTTTCTGAAACACCAACTAAGATTTCCAAGCACTAGATTTTACCTAATAGGCCTTCTTAATCACAACACAGAAAAAATGATTTCCTCCTGCAAAGAATAATGTCTCTGAAATGTTTACCATCGTGGCCTCTTAACATATAAACTGTTTACCAGGAACACGGATGCCTCTATTTAAACTTATAACTTCTTTTGAAAGTCTGTGTTAGACAAACACAGAGCTTTATTTGTTTAAAATCAAAAATAGGAGGAGGGGCCCAGAATTGTCTCTGAAGAACCCTCCACTGGCACTGCCAAATGCGAGGGTTGCTGATATCACGTTTTCTAATCTTAATTCAACCTCATGCCTTTTTAACCCATCACCCAACACTTCTAGTCTCTGTATCTCACTTTTAACAACATTATCATGTTGCAACAAACGCCTGGAAGGCAATAGGACATAGGCTTCTTAAATCAAGTACAATACATTTCAAAGTGATACAGCTGACACACTTCGAATAATACCACTCTTGTCATTCCAACGGGTCTACATTTGTTATTGTTTGCGTGTTGTCCTTTCTTCTCCCTTTGATGACTTTCTCTCTATAGCTCTTGGTCAAAGTTTTATGACGAAAAGAATTCCCAGTCCCCATAAATGAGTGCTGGTGCACTGCCTGCAACCCTCAGCTCAAATTAAAGTAATCCCAGTCCCCATAAATGAGTGCTGGTGCACTGCCTGCAACCCTCAGCTCAAATTAAAGTAATCCCAGTCCCCATAAATGAGTGCTGGTGCACTGCCTGCAACCCTCAGCTCAAATTAAAGTAATCCCAGTCCCCATAAATGAGTGCTGGTGCACTGCCTGCAACCCTCAGCTCAAATTAAAGTAATCCCAGTCCCCATAAATGAGTGCTGGTGCACTGCCTGCAACCCTCAACTCAAATTAAAATAATCCCAGTCCCCATAAATGAGTGCTGGTGCACTGCCTGCAACGCTCAGGTCAAATTAAACACTTGACAAACCTCTTCCCGATGATCTGCGCGTAGGTCTTCACAAGATAGTCCGATATGTTTCTCCCCGTCAGGTTCTGCAGGATGTCTGAGGTATGCTGCCTCCTCTGTTGCCATTTTAAGAAAAAAATATGGTGTCAGTGATAATATGAGCCATGAACAACCAAGTATGGAAAGTGTATGTACACAGATACACTCTTTGCTGCCTTCAGTACTATACATGTAACCTGACTAAAATGTAAATTAATCTTCAAAGAAATACCTGGTGGATTCTTTCTTAGTAGAGTGCCTACACCCTAGAATTGGCATCTTAGCCCAAAAGGTAAAAAGCTGAAGCTAAAACATTACTTATCTATGCAAGACATACTATACTGTAAATGATATACAGGGTAAGTCGCTTCTGCCTAAATGCTTCATTGTGAACTAGCGACGCACACTGCAGCAATAAAATACTGCAAAGCTGTGCCGTAGTTTTGACACACAAGGCAGAATTCAGTAAGTGCTAGAACTGCACATGAAGATTTCCTCGAGAGCTTCTATTGTGATGTCACTGTAATCCATCCTAGATGGAATAGTTTGGGTCTTTTACCAAAATAACGTGCTTTTATGAAAACAATTGGACCACGGGGGAAATAGAGACATTTTAAGTGTCAGATCATAGTACGGTGGTGTTTAATGATGCTGGCATGCAGAGAATCATGAATAACATGCTAAAAAGATTTTCCCCTAAAAGGCAAGGTTTTGCAGCATTTTGTTCCTGTGGTGTGTGATAGCACAATCATGAAAACTATATCCCTTTAGATAAAATTCACTCACAGAAATCTTAATGCCTACAGCTCACAATAAAACCATCTCATTGCTAAATGTCTGTCGCAGCAAAATGTTAAGCATATGGCGAAAGATCTGAAATTTGGACATAGAACCTCTGTACCTGGGGAGGTGGCAGCCCGCCTGCACCCGCGGGGCAGACTGGGAGCATCTTCTTGATCTTCTCGTTGCTGCACTCGCAGGAGGGTGAAGGATTCTCCATGGTCCAGTTTACATTCAGGAAGATGTCCAGTAGGTCATCCGGAATAGGTGCTTCTGTCCACTCATCTTCACCAGATGAACACGGATTGCCACTATAAGAAGGAAGGCATCAAGTCAATGTATTGTGACTGCCATTACAGCTAATGTGTCCTATGTTCACCCCTTTAAGTTCATCACTAATCCATTTGTATGGACACATGTTAGGTTTTGCAGGAAACAGGCTTCTGAGCACTGTGGAAACGGTGACAAACACTCAAGACATTTTTTATTTGTAGAGGACAAGAGAAAATGTTTCAATCAGTATCCCATAATTATTACTTAACTACCACACAGAAACATTTTAAGAAATAACTGAGGTATAACTAAACTAATAAATCAGATGGTAGAAGTATAATGGGCAAAAGACCATGATTTGAAGGTAATGTAAATGAGGCACTGAAGACTTGTACAGCAGAAATTAGAAACATTGATGTAAAAGTGGAGTAGTGCTTATTACTCCTAAATCTGCAGCATTGTATATTCAAAGATGTATATACATGTGAATGAGCATTATACCAATGACATATTCCCCGTAATTTGAGTCTGACAAACAAAGGTGAGTAAAACTAAGCCATTTATTTAGGTGGTGTTAAAGGTTTGATCAATAGAAAAACAGAAGGTTAGAGTGAGAAGAAAGCCATTGTAGTGTACAAAGGCCAAACAAAACTCTCGCCGCTTTATTTAGGATCCGCATTGTTGCAAATAGGAATTATACTGTTATGCTTGGCTCTCACCGAGTCCCACTGGCGTGAATGCGAGATTCTACATCCGGCATGACGTAGCAACAGTGGCTAACAAAAGCTGTCACCCACTGTCGCTACTGCATAAAGGAATTCCAGGATGCACTGGCAGGGCTCTTACAGGCAGTGATGAAAAAGCAGGGCACACACTAAGAGCGGAGGGGGGAGGAAGGCAAACATGGTGGTGGGTAAGGTGGCAGGAGGCCAGTTTTTTTTTTTTACGATAGGAAGAAGAGTCTATGTTATGCATGGATCCCCCTTGCTTGATTTGGGATGACCGTACATAACATTAAATTAAAGGTTGTTAATAGTAGGTAACAGGGATGTTCAGGGGTTCTAAGTGACATCACACACAACTCAAGATATATTTTCATTGTCTATTTGATGTCACTTAAAAAGACTAGGTGAAAAACATCCCTGTGATCCACTGTTGTCCAACTATAATATTATATTTTTTATATAGCTTCCACAAGAAACTTGTATCAGGAATAGCTGATTCCAATTTTGGGTATTCAGTAAAATTACGTTACCAACAATGGGAAATAAAGTTTGTTTCCCAACGTTGCTATGTGAAAAAGGAATTCCCGGCTGCTCTGAAAGCCAGTCAGTGCAGCGCTGGAGAGAAGCGAGAACAGCTTTGGGAGGGATTCATTGCTACCGTCTATAATTTCAATATTTTTTAATTATGAAATTAGTTTAGGATGCCGCCTTAATGACAGGAGATTTGTAGCTGAGAAGGTGGATCTTAAAAATGTGCACAATCGGCAAGAGATGTCCAAAAGGGCTTTCGTCCATCATCCCACACAAAATGGCATAGTTTGGTAATGATTTTTGTTCAGTTAAATAAGTTCTGATTTTGTTGTGAAAGCAGATTTCTTCCTGAAAGCTGTATCCTGCATCACAGCATTCTTTATAGCTGGTAATTTTTCCAAGGTGACTTTTAAGCCGCCCTGATCTCACTGAGACAGACCCCTGTTAATCTTTGAAGCCAGTTAGTGGTGCCAATTTATGTCCTTTACCTTGAAAACAGCTCCACAACAGTGGCCCCTTGCAATCAGGGCACAGCTGAAGCAGACCATACCGTCTATGTTTGCACAAAAATTGTTAGAGTGCACATGTCAAAGAAAAGATCTCAGAATGCAATCAGTTTTTCACTTTTGTCATTCATAGTGTACACACCATCGGGCCTTTTTCTTAAAAAACACATGTACGAAGCCTTTTTGCTTCTAGTGACTAGCTGTGAAAGGTGCCAACAAATAACTAGGGTAAGAACCACAAACTCCTTACATGTGTCATCAACAGCATGTGTCAAACCAGCCAGCAACTTTACCTTTTACGGCTACCATTTGGAAATCACCTTCCTCTCAACAGGTACATGTGTAGGATGAACAACTGAAGCTGCCTTTTTGGCCCCAAATATCGTGGTCAAATGTAGCTTAATGCTGAGTGATACGTGCTATTTGGTAGCTTTGTTTTTCCTTCTTTGGATTTACAATCCAGGCCTAAATTTAGTCTTTGATTTGAAAAAGTACCACAACAAAAATTAAAAAATAAAAGATTTGCAAATAGTAGCTGATATGCTGAATGCAGCACTTACGGAACAGAGTAGCCTTTCATGCAGGGTGTGCCAAAGCCAGGTTTACCCATCAGGGCGTTCAGGAGCCTTTGCGTACTGGCATCATCTGGGGCATCGTTGCTGAAGGGAATACAAAACAGAGACCAGGTCAGGACATAGATGCGTGTGCCAGGATGGTGCACCCTGAAGCTGTCTCTCAAACCTAGGACATATTTGCATCAAAATGACAGAAGATGTCTAACTCTCAGGAAAAAAACTGAAGAAGCCAACAGACAGATTTTGGCCTCCAGGGCCATAAAAGTGAAAATGCAAAAACAATGACTGCCAAGGACAGCAAACTTTTTAGTTAAGCTATCACTGTATTGCAAACACTAGGCTTGTACCACATAATTATACTAAAAGGATGCAAAAAAAAAATGGAATCCTCAGTCCCCCATTGTCTTCCACAGTACACAACCCTAGAAGATAATGTATGGCCATACTGGTAAATCATGGATACAGCATAACCTAAATGAGTGCTAATAAAATGTCCAAAACTTTGAATTATTTAATATTTGAATGTTGTATAAACAGCACAATCTGACAATGTCTAGCAAAACAATTTTAGGAAATGATGCAGTACCCATTGTGTCCAATTAATGTTTCCTAACACTGGTCCGCCTCCCCGTTTGCCTTTATATGAAGAAGAGCCTTCTGAGTGAGGCGTAGCACACACAGATCACCAAAAGGACATGATGTTTTTTCAGGTCTTAAATAGAAAGTAAGCGTGTGGCTCCAAAGTACTAAGAGGCAACCATAGCTCCAGGCTGTCTTCTATAGTGCACCAAATTCAAGGACCCCAAATATGGTGTCTAAATGGTCTTTAAATACATTTCAGCAAATAACCAAAAATTCTGTATTCAAAATTACCCTTGTGTGCCACACAAGTAAGCGTACCACACCACAAAAGGTGGAAATGTCCTAAAGTAATACATTTACCTAGGGGGTTTGAGCGGTCTAGTCTACTCTGATGACGAGGTTAATATAGTTTCTAAATCACAGGTATGTTACACGATAAGATTAAAACTCTTTTTTAAAGTAGTCGGGATGTGCCTAAAATTACTGCTCGTTTGGATCGACTGGTGGTGTTGTACCGCATCAAGCCAAGCACCACTCACACTTTTCTCATGAGACATGCTTGTCAGAGGTGTCTGATTTGTCAATGATTATTATTTTCTACCTATAACATTAACCAATTTAGAGTGAGACACTTACCTAATAAAGGTGTACTGCTCTTCATACATCCAAGGCTGAAGTTCCAGGGTGGGATATTTACCGAAGGGAGGTACGATCAAACTGAACATGAGAGCAATGAGCACGAATATAGCAGGCAACACAATCTGCAAACACAGGGAAAACAGGAAAGAAAAACAAACAGGTTTCAACTTGAATGTCCAGATATACTCTAAACCATTATGTGCCACTTCAAATCAATACTGGAGAACGGATAGGTTAAGCATTAAGCGCAAAAACCTTAGTCTATTAGATTTCAAGTTACAGGCATTTCTCTTTTTGTGATAATGGAATCAGCATTATTAACATATGCAGGCCTCCGAATTTACAAAAAGAGAACTTGAGATCCAAACTGTCCAAACCAAGTGCTTACCGAAAAAACTTTTTAGAACTACATACCACTTTTTAGAAACACAAACCTTTGTGATCCACCTAGCTTTAATGGGCATGAGGAGGGCAATTTTTTAATGTAACTAAAGCATCGTGTGGGAAGGCAGTGTCTTTTAGAGACAACATATTTACCATTGAAATGGCCACTAAATTTGTACAGACATACAGGTTAGCTGATCGAGCTATGCTGCACACAAATAATAATGTGTGTAAATTGGGTTTCAGTGAATATTGATAATGTGTGCATCACCAAGTAAAGTGCCTTGATTTGTTTTGATCCTATTAAAAGCTTTGTTTCCATTAAGCTTCAGAAACACAAAATAATATGGTTTATTTTTGCTTTCCTAGCTGCTGAATGTTCACAATTCATTCAAAGGTCTTAACAGTTTGTTGTGTGTTACAAAAAATGACTAACTTCAGCCTTCCCTTTCACACTCCCTATACCCCCTAGCAAGATTGTCACATAGTTCACTTTACTTTTCTTTCTCTCATGGCGAAGTGAGCACACCAATCCCCATGTTAAAATATAAGCAATAACTTGTCAGAAGACGTCTGACCTGACATTTGACCTTTGTCTTTGAAGCGCAGCAAATGTGACAAGACAACTACTGAATTTAAAGGCATCTTTTTTTTTATTGCCTGGACTTTCACAACCTACCAAAAATCGTCTCGCAACCAACAGTTTGGGAAACACTTGTCCAAGCCATCTGGAAGAATGTGTATCAATAATTTTGTTGTCACTATTAAGGAAGAGAAGGTGTATACTGGGCCAAAAATACTGCCTGTTCTTGCGCATATTCTTCAGCTAGAGCCATCCTGATTCGCGGTGCTCTCGCCAGTGGAAGGGGAATGTCTCAAAAAGTAACCCCGACACACAAGTTTTCTACCAACCTTATACAGCTCAGGCCTGCCTTCTAAAGAGAGTAATGAGTATGGTGAAAAGACACCCGCATCTTTATCAAATCATCCCGAACATCTCTAGACCTTTGTCTCACCTGTGCAAAAAATCCCTTGCGGCTTCGACGTGCGTACAGAAAACGCTTCCAAAGCAGTGCGACAAACTGTTGACGAATGAGTGTCCAGCCCTTCACTTGGTAGGAGCCCTTGCCATCAACACCACTGAGGAAATCTGTTTCTCTGGATTCTGCAGAGAGAAGATGGTAATTTTATGAGCATATAACTCAATGCACTTGTACTTTTTTTCTTGTCCAGGTCGTGTCCTTGGAAGAAGACATATATAATGGTTATGGTAGGAGGTTAAAAGGTAGAGGCAAAATACAGAAATACTTTTCAAATAACAGGGAGCCCCAAACAGTTACCTGGATCTATATCAGAATCATTGGGGTCGACAATCTCGTCATCGGTAAATGGTCGAAGGCAGCTCTGCCGGTCTCCAAATGCATATCTTCTCCTTTTGGCAGGCAAGGTGCCATCTGGTTTGAAAAAACAGACAATTTAAAGGATTGCTGAAACCTGGTCAGATGGAATATGGTGCATATCACTGTAAGAAAACCCATAAAATGGATCTAACAAGTTAACACATTCATATTATGTTACAGATAAAACACATGGCTGAAAAAGCATAGCTCATGCAATATATTCAATTCATAAAGACATTATATATTCAGCTCATAAAGACGTATAAAGCATTTTGCATTATAGTCCAGAACAGTGTTTATACCATAACACTCTAATAAAATATTGCAATAAACCTGACAGTATGCATGCTAACTGTGTTGTAGACGCAATGAGGAATCTTAAAATCCCAACTTTTACTGCATGTGGAAGCAGGAGATCGTGCCAGCTAGAGAGATGCCACAGTAGTTTGCAAAGCCGGGCATACGATGACCGTAGCTTCCAACACACAAAGGTGAGAAGAGGAACAGAAAGAGGAGCTTTTTTAAATACTCACATTTAATGTGCGGGGGAGAATGAACGTGCAATGGGGCTCAAAAGAAAACAATAAAAGGGTCCAATAATGTGTCTCGAAATATGCACTACCAAACTCTGGAAGGGAAAGGTTTAGGGGGTACCCAACACATTTGTCTCAGCTTGCTCATTCAAGGCCGAGAGAATGGAGTGCTTTATTGACACTGCAGGGAACCATACTCTTTGTCTGTGGGACGGAATCTCCATGTTGAGTCAGTACACTCAAACTTAGGTTTGGGGTAGTCTACCCAGAATCAAGGGTAACTCAGTATGGTAACTGTTACTGTTTGTTGCTTCTAGTAAATGATAATGACTGATTTGCAGTCATTTTGATACAGCAGATCACATTAATGGGTCCTCGTTAAGTATATGAGTAACTAGGATCTTTTACCGCCAACCCGTATGGGCTGACCATGACAAAAAATGCAACATTTATATGTAGAAAATAAATTGCATGATGGAATCCCGTGCTCATGTGGTACTTGATAGCAAATCTGCATTTTTCAAAGATAGGGTGGAGATTAAATGGAGAGAAGAAATGGAGGAAATAACATGCTCTGCCTTCATGTTACACTGCAGTGATACCAGGGCGGTGTGGAATTTGTTCTGTGGAATTATAGGAAATTTTGGTAAAAAGGGAGAGAAATTACACGTATTATCCCGAAATTCAAATTTGTCGTTAGTGCTGTATCTTAGGACAAAATGCATCCTTGTGTCAGTTTTGCCATGAGAACGCATTTGGCAACAAAAAAAATAACACAAACAGAATTGACACCAACAGATGCCCGTTTTTGGTTGTTTGGATCCTTCCTGCGCTCCTCTGCTCTAATGTTGCCCGAACGGCAGCGTAATTATTCAACGTGGTGTAATTTTGGAAATTTCAAGCAACAAGTAAAATGTGAAATGGCAGAAATTACGTCAGTGTAATTTACATTTCCTCTAGCCCTAACGGATCCTTGTACACCAGAATCTGAGCGACTGACATGCAGAAGGTGATCTCTTTACAGTGATCATTTGTTTCAAGCCTGATATTCTCTTAGAGTGCGCAAGTCAGGTTATCTACACATCCAAATGTCTGTGACATGTGGATGCATCAATCGGTCAAAACAGTAGGTACCCTTACCTGAGGTCTCAGCATCCACTCCAGTGTCGTTAGCTACTTTAAGAAATATCTGAAAGCGAAAGAAGAATTTCCATGAGAACATGTACAATAACTGGAATGTAGTAAGAACCATGCCTCCTGCCTATACCATGAAATACTTTCAGCCTTCTCCCATATATATTCGTCCCCCGACACTCAGGTGAGCGCAGAGAATGTTGTCTAATGTTGTCTATATCGTGGAACTGGTCATTCCTCAGGGGTAAGAGTGTGCGCTTGTGCACGCATGTCTGTACTTGCATGTGTATGTATATTACGTTTTTACACAAGAGCCATGGGTGATCCACCTTTTGAATGACAAGTCATGGACCCACAGACAAAGTGGAACAAACAGTTAGATTGCTGTGTGCACTGTGGAACAACAAGTCTGTCTATAGGGGCTACGTGGTGGAATGCTTTGAAATTCCGGTGATTTATCCAATTGTTTCTTGTGTACCTAGGACAAGGGCAATACGTTTTGGGTTATACCGGGCAGGGCTGTAAACTCCAAGGAAGGCACCGTTTATGAATATTAAGGGATTTGGAGTGGGTTAGTGTGGTGCTGAATGACTGAGTTAGAGACGGTTCCCATGGAGCAGTGAAGAATGACGTCAGATAAGCAATCAGAGAAGAACCAAAATAAGGTAAAATGCAGTGAGATAAAGCAGTGTCTTGAGCAGACACTTCCGATTTCCTATGTCTGTCCCTCTCTGTATTATATAGCAAGGTTCGTAAACTACTAAGCCTTATTATTAGTGGAACGGGTATCATATTACCATTAAATTAAATTTACAAATACATTGCTAAGTAATAGTTAATCACTCATGCACTTTTATCTCAAGGCACTTCTCTGCTCACGCCTCTTGGGCAGCTCTCATACCTCTTCCAGTGTTGTATCAGAAATGCCATAGCTGGAGATGCCCAGGTCTGAGAGACGGTCATCGATCTCATGGAACAGCTCCACAAACGCGCCCTCCTTGGCTGCCTCGTACGGCAACACGTAGGTGAGCTCGTGCCCAATGTCCTCAACCAGTCGCGCATTAGCCACATGCTTGCTGATTAGATTGGAAATTGCCGAAACATCTGTAAAGAGGGAAGCAGAGCAGCACTGTATAACCCTATAAGCACCTAACACCAGGAAATACAAGAAAACTTACACCAATACGTCCCTACAGAGTAGAGACTGTGCCACCAGTACTCAGTTTATCAACCTTATAAACTTGCAAGGCTAAAATGGTCTTGGAGCAGTTCAAATTTGTCACGCGTAGGCCGTGGTAGATGTCAGGAGTGAGCTTTTCATTTACTGTGCTACTGGAAAGCAGTCATGCGGCTACTGTACCCCAAAGTCCAATACACTTCCAGATACACATGCAATTCTACATTTCACCAAATGTTAGTCCAGCTACTAATTTGCAATATTAACCTGACTCACACAATCCTAACTGAACAGCCCTCAGCAAAAACTATGTGGTCTTTTCTGAAGAAATGTTGTGGATCTCTTTAGATCAGCCTCAGAAGAATGAAAAGCAAAGTCATCCATGATAGGATTCAAAACTATGTCCTAAGGTTTTTACAGAGCTGAGCAGCACATGGACACTCAAATGAAATATCCCGCAGACTCAAACAGGTATAAAAGCAATAGGGTGACTTCGAAATCTTACCTATGGTCAAAGTGTCGCTCTCGTGGTCACTGCCTAGGCCAGCATCGGAACTGCTCTGGGAGACACTATCCTCCTGGTAAGTAAATGAAAACGAGAAATGCATTTAAGAATAATTAGTATCAAAACGTGTATAGTGAGTAGGAGAGAATAAAACCCGCAGGCAGTGTTGTATCTCAGATGCTCTCAATACCGAGCAAGACTAGAGGTGTGTGAATGGTGCAGCTTCCAGAAAGTTTTGCAAATCCCACCCCTCCACTTGCGCGTTGACAGCAGCATCCCAACACTGTAAGTTGTACTTTTCTTTGCTGAACTAGCCTACTGGAGTACTTTGCCTTGACAAAGGGTCATTGCCATGCTGGGCAAATTAAATTTTCTGCATTTAAGCCCAAAAAACCTCTCCTCCACCGCTCCAAATCCCCTCTTTTTCACACATTTGCCACACTTTCCATGTATATACTGATAGGAATTGAACAGTGCTTCGCAAAAGGTTACATTTTGCAATAGATGTGAAGGATATTAAAAAGGCTAGGGCATTGTCAGACCTGAAAACCAGTACATGTGCATGGGTCTAGTGCAGAACACTGTGCTTAGCTTCCAACAGTCTGATAAGTAACAAGGACAAATGTTGTATTTCTATTGGATGGCGAGGAATCAGCAGGTATAATATGGCATTGTTTCTTAGGTACAAAATAGTGATAATAATGAGTATATACACAAGATCACACTACAAAAACTGCTTTTAACATGGTACACAAGCAAGTTGTTCTCTCAATAGCCGTTCTAGGAGCTTCTACCGGTTGTTTTTAATTAATGAACAACTCCTCCTGACAGCAAGTGTGCTGCCATGCGGAGAAACGACAAGTGCAGAAGAGTAGGACATGCGCGCCTACCTTCTTCAGGAACGATACAGTGCTGCTGCTGTTCCTGCAGGAGCTCAGCGACGAGTCCACGTCCTTCTTCACCAGGGTGAGGTAGTAGCCAGTGCCCAGCTGGTTCTTCAGGAAGAGTGAGGAACCCACGCAGCACAGCTTGCCGTGGGAGATGATAGCAATGCGATCCCCTAGAATATCCGCTTCGTCCATGTGATGTGTCGAGAGAATAATAGTGCGACCTGCATGAGGTGTGACAAAAAGTGAGAAAACCAAGGGTTAGCCATAAGCGTCTCCGTGGTGCGCCCCCTGTCCTCCCCGCCCAGTACTTGCATTATATGGGCCAGCAGCTCATTCATACACTTGCTTTTTAGGTATGGCCTACAGACCGTTTGAGCTGTCTTGCCAGCCTCCTTTTTTCCCAAAAAACATAATACACAAGCATCGAAATGTGTATTCATAGAGGGGCTTTCGGTCAGTCCTCTCCATACATTGGTCTGTTCAACTGTGTTTCACAGTTTTCTTCCCCCCACCCTAGACAACAGCATGGGGCAAAGGGTCAGCCCACTTCAGCCACTGGCTCTTCCTCACTGTGAGTGATGAGAATTTTGCACATGGCACATCTGTCAGAAAAGAAGTACACTCCAATGACAGGACAGATAGGACAATCTTTGCTTCTTTTACTTCTCCTTAAATTTCGTTTTTTATTTACTTTATCAATGGGTCATTTTTACTTAGTTGTTCTGAAATATATGCATGCCACTTGCAGATAGAGGCATTTTTACTTTTTATTGTTTTTAAACCTTTTAATGTTTATTGCATATGTTTGCAAATAAACATTAAGGAAAATGCCAGACTGAAAGAAACCAAACTCAGTAATTTGGGTTGAAACAGTCCCCAACTGGATTTACCTTTCCTACCAATACCGGCCGATTTATTTTCAGGTGACAAGCTTGCATTTTAATTTGTCTATTATTGCTAGATTCTTTGCTGAGCAATCGCTGAACAACTATTAAAGAGAGCAAACCAGCAGGGGAGAGGATGATACAAATTCGAAGGACTTGCTGTTCCATCATGACGAGGACGGCAAAAGAACCCTGCCCTCATTCCAGATGAGGACCATCCTGTAGGCCCTCAACTTAGTAAAGCTGAGCACTGGAGAAACACTGTCGCTCGACCAAACAACCAGTGTAGAAACTCATACTCCAAAAGACTAGCCAAGCATGGGATCACGTCCAAGCGAAGGGCAGTCCTCAACACGGCCAATACTGACCTGGATGGTCCTTTATTGCAACAATCACTTCTATCTGCTGTGGCAAAGGATTCGTTTTATCCTTGTTGCTACCTCGGGCAAAAGAACTATCCACATGTGTGCAAAGATAGTGAGTGGGTGGTGCAGAGATGTCAGATCATCAATTCACATACATAGTGAGTTGTGTTATTCATATTCCAAAAGTGCCTAAAAGCTACTATATGTCCTCTGTGTGCGAGTGTATCCTTCACAACACGAAGAAACTGAGGCAAAGCTCTGGTTATAGTCTTGATGATGCTTGAGGACCTGGAAACATGCCACACTACTACCTCACAGTATACGGTATCTGATCTATCAAGGACACGCCCCTTTGCATTAGCTCATTGATAAATCTCTGACATAAATTGCACAATGGTGACATGTGAAGTCTGGTGGGGCATCCAGGAGTAACACAGATGCTATTAATGTAACTATTTATTTTTATTAGTGTCTGAATATGCTGTCTAAGAGCTGTAGAAAACGGATGTTGCGTTTACCAAATTTTATTTATTTATTTATTACGTTTACCAAATGTTATCACGCTCAGTGTACCAGCTTCCTTTAAGCCCTTGACTTTCCCGCCACGGGAGTTGTCAGCAGTGAGTGTATATCTACAGAGCCCCTGAGAAGCACTCGTTTCGACAAATCGTCTGTGATGCTACCGGGGCAATGTACAACCACAACACTAAGGCAGAGACGATGGGCCTTATTTAGAATTTGTCAGACAAGGACGCTGACAAAAATGCGGCAGATGTCCCCTCTGCCATATTACAAGTACATTATAGTCGATGTCACTCTAAATACCATGGGCAGGGCATTTTCCAAAATTCTGATAGAGTACCATGTCCGCCAAACTCTGAATAAGGCTCCACGCTCGTGGGGGCAGGCCAAACGATATTAGAAAGCAGCTCATGACTCGGGCAATGAGATATGGCTGTCGATCCTCAAAAAGTGGAACAGCAATCTCACAGGTTTCGTCATTTGATCTGTGTTTTCTCAAAAGAAATTTCACAGAAAACTCTGAATTATACTATAAGCCAAGAGTTCAAGCTCGGTGCTCTGTTGCCAGCTGTTCGCTGCCCTCCAGTGCGGACAATACTTGGAGCCTATCTGTGGTATTTGTGATGCCTCTGAGGGACATGACCTCAGATTTGACAAACATAATACTGTGTTAACACTGAAGTTAATTCCACCAATACGTGAGGAATGCACGTTTCCTTAACCCATGACCAGAAAGGACTAGGGAATTGGGCTGTAAGGAGATGAGGCTTCCAGAGATAAAGAAAAGGTCACTCACTGTAAGTGTCTGAATCTAAAGGGTGTCCTCAAGAGCCCCCAGCATGTTTATCTAATGTGCCCTTCTTCACAGTACACAAAAATCAGTACCTGAAATAAATAACTCAAATGCCCCCATCAGATTTCTATTACACCAACACACAAACCTTGTAGCAATAAGTATCCATCACACATTAGACATCACTGGAGCACTCAGTGACGTCAATGCCTTACTTAAAATATCATTTTGGTAGTTGTAAATATTGTACCCCTTGAATCAGCATCACACCTAGAGCATTGCAAGAAAAACTCCAAAATTAAAAAAATCTAAATCTTCAAAGAATCAGTAATTGACTGGAACGAGAGCACTGGGAACTTAAGTGTTGAGATAAAAACGTTCCCTCAAAATCAAGACCTGTCCCCGGCATCTCTGAAATCAAGCCATACTGTACATCACGGGGACAATGCATTTACTCTCCTCAGTTCAGGTCCGCCATTAATATCCCTCAGGCATTGTTTTGTGATCTTATTCAGCTGTGAGCGTACCTTGCCGAAATTTCAACAGCAGCTCCCATATTCCCCTGCGGGCATAAGGATCGACGCCTGCGGTCGGCTCATCCAAAATGACAACCTTTGAGCCACCCACGAAGGCCAAAGCCACCGAGAGCTTCCTCTGCATGCCACCTGTGAAAACAAAATGCATGTTGAAAATAATAGTCTCTGGTTGACCAAAAAACAAGCATGATGCAAGCAGACTTACAAGCCTGCAAACTCTTGGATAGCGCAGGAGAGCTGAGCAGGAAATGACAGGGGCATGCTCGTCAAACATGCACTGGTCTTCCTCATACATGCAATCTCCACAACATTTTACTGAGAGAGCGATAGAAAGTGAATGAATGGCCGAGAGAAAGAGAATGATTCTGTATGTAAAAGTACCGAGAGAATTTACAGTTCATTCAATTAATTTTTTGTACAAAACAATCCCTACCTTAGAGGTACAGTAAATGGAGAGTATATTTTACCATCAAATTAAAATATCTCATATCACATATTAAACCCCCTAATGGAAGCTGAGCTGAAGTTACAAACGTTGAATACTTTAAAATAATTATGAAAGAAGCAAGAAAAACTCTCCACAACATTTGTAGAGCTGCCAAAATAGACTGCCTTTAAACTTTGTATGGACTATGGCGGCCATAAGATATTAGAAAGTCACATATCTGATGATGACAACAAATATGCAGGTTTAGTTGTGAAGAAAACCTTCGTTGGCCAAATAGTATTTATATCCATGAGGGAAAAGCCATTAGTTTCTCCCTTTCCAATTCAGCTGCGAGAGATTCTGCAAAAACGTTTCTTGCTTTGGAGGCGCCTTATACCCATCAACGAAAATCTTTATTTGAGACCAAATAATATCCATATTATTATCCAGAGTATTTAAATTCTGAAATAGTAACTGAGGTTTATGGCACTTTTCATTGTAAATCAAGAAAGATTTCTACAAGGTGCCCAGCTCTGAGAGGGAAGAAGAGTGGGCAAAATAGGGGCTTTGTTTCCCTCAAGTTGCGGCAAAAACACTTATAAATATATACAATAGTAAAATTGACAATTGAAATAATGTGCACCACTAACTGAAGAAGTACTCATTACTTAAATGAAATGTGCTGCTGACATCTATTAATGGATGGTATTTATTTTATCTTTATCTACCACAGAACATGCAGTCTGGGTGGATCCCGCTACTTTTTGAACCTGCGGCCTGTGAAATACAAACAAATTCCTACAGCTCATACTCTTTATTGGGCTATCTTCTGGTTGAACACCCTTACCCCACACAAAGAAGCTATACAATGCAGATGCTTTCAGCATTTTTTGGCCCAAGGGGCTCACTTCTGACCAGCGGCGTAGCGTGGAATGCCCGCGCAAAGGCAAGTAATAAATTTTGCGCCCTAAGAATGCCCACAAGAATTTTGCACCCTGGGCAACCGCCCGGCGGCCCTACCCACACTACACCACTGCTTCTGACAACAGAGTACCTCTGCCTAACACTGTGACCCTAATTCAGGCTCTGTACAGTTCTCCGCTAGTACAGTGGGGCTTAGCCATACCTGAGAGTTGATTGGTTGTGGCCTTCTTTTTGTCCACCAAGTCTACATCAATCAACATCTGATCTATATCGGCCTTCACCTGCTTTTCAGATGAACCTTTGAGGCGGGCGTAGAACCAGATGTGCTCCTCGACCGTCAGCCTGTGAAGAGAAAGCACAGATAATGAGGTGATAGTAAGTACACTGTCTAAATATGAACAATGAAACAAACCTACCGCACGAAAAGATGATGAAAAGAAATATTTCAGAGACAGCTTTGTGTTCTGGACAATAAAAGAGAGACACAACAAGGAACCCTGAATAAAACAAATTAAGACCAATGAGTTCCGGCTTTCAAGCAAACGTGGCAACACCAAAAGGCTGACCTTGAAATCAGGGCTTACAGCAGGGTTGCTAACAATATGGATGTCAAGAGTTGAGAAAGGTGACTTGCATTGTCTGAAGGTTTTGGGTGCTAATAGGTTAATATATATTTACTATACTTTACTATTCTCTAGACAGCTTTATGTCCATTTAACTCTCTGACCCCACTGTTTGTGGTAAAGCATAGAACAGTGCTTCAGAATAAGGCGTTGGGCCAAGATTCATGAACTACTTGACCAGAGCTTCACCAAACCACTTCCCCATTATGGTCTGCACCACAAAAATAATGAAACAAAAGTTTTACAGGATTTTTAAAAAGTAAAGGCCTGAGTTAACAAGACTGTCTTTGCTGCAATCTACACTTAAGAGATTGCCATGGTATTCATAACATCAATTCTCTATGTTATCCTTATATGACAAAAATCCTACAGTCTGTGATACCTGATAATCTCACAACATGTGGTATTATATCATCTTTGATGTGATTTCACGAGAAGTACAGCAGAGCGCCTTTGACATCAGGGAGCTATGTGAAATGTATAAATACAAATGCTACAAATACTACAAAAAGTGAAAGAGGCATTTTTCTCATGTAAATGATGGGATGTAATTGTGTGCAAAATACATTGCTTCCTTCTTTATACTG
This sequence comes from Lissotriton helveticus, assembly GCF_964261635.1. NCBI lineage: Eukaryota > Metazoa > Chordata > Amphibia > Caudata > Salamandridae > Lissotriton > Lissotriton helveticus. The sequence continues at coordinate 1,731,334,141 of NC_136059.1, read as the reverse complement.
GTGGAGCATGAAATGTCTCGATTAGGTAGGGGATGCCCACTAAGGGTGTAAGGTAAGATCATCGATGAAGCAAGCCCACTTAAGTCAGGTGCACGGGCTTTACATTTGAGCAGATTGCAAATATGCTTTGAAACAAACTGAAGGTATCTTCTGAAACCTACAAATTCATAATGTCAGTCAATCATATTGCTTTTGCTAAGTTAGAAGAGCTAAGCTACAGGTTCCCCTCTGTTCAGGCTAGTGAGTAATGGCAGAGGGCAGATGCAATACAGAGACCTCGCCGAAGACACAAAGTCCAGACCAGTGCAAGGTTAAAATTAAAGTCAAGAAAATATGTGCTTCATCAGTGTAGGCTTTAACATCGCACTAGTGTGTCATAGTGAGAAAAATATCAAGTACTCCTATGCTCAACTTTCCATGGCCCCACTGCCTCAAAGCCACAATCGATCAAAAACCTATATGAAAAGGAGTGTAATTATATCAGAAAACTTTTTTTATATAAGTACTCTATTCCAGGCCCATATTGCAAAAAACATCCACCAAAAAGTCAAAAAACCAATCCAATATATGGAATTTAACAGAGTCAATCCTCCGGGAGTCTTGTGAATATATTCAGAATCCAACTTGTATTTATGTTTAAGATAAACAGAGTTTTCAATCAGCCCAAGTCAACGCGTTTCGTCCCTTTAGGGTCTATCAGGGTTGGATTTTCCATAGATTTTTTATTGACGTGAAATGAAGCTTCAGCTTTTATTTCCTTAATTATCCTCTGTTCTTCTCCTGGGTGGTGTAGTACCCCTATTTCATCTTGCTCCTTCATGTCCCGGAGATGAATGCCAGAGGAAAAAGAGCTTGATGACAATTGGGGCTTGAAATAGAATATCTATATATAAAAAAAATTCTGATATAATTACGCTAGTTTTCAATATATATTTTATTTATTTAAAGTCCTTCTGGGTTTAGTGTAAGGGTGCCCCAGTCATCTACCATGCCTCAGCTGAGGGAGTGGCTATGGTTACAATGTTAGACATCACTTCACCAGACAAATGACAGAATACTCACATGTCAAAAAGGACATTATGCTGTGGACAGACCCCCAGATTCCGGCGTATGGAGCTGATCTCGGAGCGTATATCTCTGCCCAGGATGTACGCGGTGCCCATGGTTGGAGGAAACAAACCCGTTAAGATGGACCTGTAAAGAAACACGCACAAATGTTATAGAAAGAATGTAAAAACTGTAAAACAATGAAGTTTAAAATTAAAAACAATTGAAATATAGAGACACACAAATAAACCACTAGATTGCAGGATTGGCTACAAGAAAAAAACAGCAATCCACTTCCTGGAAAAAAATCGATAATTGCCATTTAGAAATCCCTTTTCCTCGAACACTTACAGTGCTCTAAGCAGGGACAGAACAGATAACGAAGCCGTTACTTATGTGATGTTTGCAGTGGCAAGTCCTGGTGGGCAGGTGCCTTGTTTTAGCCATGTACAGCTATTCAGCTGATACAGCAGATGTGCTGATGAAAGACTTCAACCTATCTGAATATGAAAAGCGACCGCCAGCAGCCGCCCCGCTGACATTTAAGCCAAGATCCAAAATAGTCATGCTGACATTTGGCTCTAATAAATATAAAAATAAACAGCACAGAAAAACCACACGCACTACTGGTATTGTCCAAGGATACTGAATTTGGCAAGATGGCGGCAAAGAGGTTCAGAAGATATGAATTAAAACGTCTACCTTACTAAAAGGTGTTATCTGTGCTTGTCAAAAAAGTCTGCAGGAAAGCGAGCAAGAGGTCTAGGCCTTGACAAAAAAAAGTTTAATCTCACAAAAAGGCTTACCAGCGAACTTAAGAGCCAATAGGTTCTCTCATGTTGATTTACTCTGTTCCCAGGAACTCTATTAGAACTGTTATTCTTAGGTACCCTTGTCCTCGTTTGATTTGACATCTAAATTTCTTCTGAATCGCATTATTCTGTCAGCTCTATAGAATCCATGTGCCGATAGTGAGAGGGACTTTCAACCAACTAACTAAACGTGCGTGAAGACCAAATCCAACTAAAAGTCAGACTGAAATGTCTCTTTTGTACTTACATGGTAGTGGTCTTGCCAGCACCATTGTGTCCCAGGAATGAGGTGATCTGGCCTTCATAGAAGCTGAGTGTGAGTCCATCGACTGCTAATTTCTTGCCGTTGCGGTACACCTTCACCAGATTCTGAATGGATACCCCTAAGCTGAGATGGCTGGGCTCCCGCTCCATGAGGACTATGGGGAAACGGATGCAAAGAGTAAGGCAGGGCTCCAATTTAGCATGGCTTTATCTCCAAGGCAGGACTAATGGACTTACTAATTTACTTACAGCAAGCACAATCCTTTTGTCGTTCCTACTGAGTCGCAGATGATAGGACGAAGTGTCCCCCACAGGGACAAGCACATAACATAGGAACACAGTCCTTCAACAGCACCCTCCCAAAGCAATCTAACACTTGATTATTGATTCCATCCCTTTTGTTCATATTTTAAAAAATTGCTATTTAGGACAGACACTGACCACCCTGAGAAGCACCATACTCTGGAAAGGTGTCTCTTCAAACCCACCGCCAGTGCAAACTTCAATACCTGTACCAAAATCTATCAATCACTCAAATCTGCAAAACTTTTAACCAGTCTGCCACTCTTTCTTCTCTGTTTATTACTTATGAAAGCAGCTTATACACCAGGTATTCAATCATGGCTTTTCTAGTCTCCCATTCCTTGCTTCCCTTTACACTGGTTCTCTTTGTTGATGTGCTGTACTTCTGTGGCCTACAAGTGTGGGTACCAGTGACCATCTACATTTGAGCCCTTCACACTGATGGTATGGTGGCACTCTGTTGACTTGCAATAAGGGTAGTTGAGCATTTCACTTTCACAGGTCATCTTAACACAATCCAGCACAGCGAAGCATCAAGACAGAGCAAGTAAGCCACCGCATTGCATAGAGTGGCATCATATAGCACAACATACTGAAGCATAGAATAAAAAGTCAGATCCATGCTCACTTTCAGAAGCCCCTTTCTGGTCTGACTGTTTGTGTCCGATGTCCTGGGATTTCTCGCCGCACCAGTACGACTTTGTGAAAGGGAAGTACCATGGGCGTGGGATTCCATACTGGCCTGAAAACAAAAGAGATAGACACTTAAAAGGCAACAGATCACTGTGGTTGGCTGTACTTTTCCACTCTGGGATACACCACTACAAAAATTCTTTCGATCTGGAACTGAATCAGTCAGAAGGATGGACTGCAAACCACAGTTCGCAAAGCTCCCAGGATAAGGGAGGAAAGATACTGTTCTCTCCTAATACTACATGCAAAGTACCCAATTAAGTACTACTGCAATTAAGCTTTAGCCGCTGCTATATATATGTGACTTAATGAAGGTATCAACCTGTACAACAGAGCTTGTGGTTGCCAATAAGGCTGAAATCATGCCTGTTTTCTGTGAACGCAGCACATTTCCCCATTTGGAATCAGAAAGCAGAAGGAAGAAGTGTTTTAAGAGGACCACATATGAATAACACCGATGTGATAGCCACTTCTTGGTCCCCAAGTCAGAGGTGTGCCCATAATGAGAAACCTTTGGGAATGAGGGAGTTCCAAGTCAAACTATCTCTCTGCTCATTTTTATAAGGAGGTCCACATAAATAAAAGACTCAGGATTCATGGGGAGAAATCTTACCACAGACAGGGGTCAAACTATTAATTGAAGTCCTTGCAATCTGGGCCACATTGCATTACCCTCCCTTTGGTTTCTAAGATGCTCTTTAAAAGTGCTAACATTTTTGTTCTGTGTCAAGCACAATGCACCTGGTTTTTTAAAATGTTTTATTATAGTTTAATTTGTGAAATATAACATTACAGTGGAATCACTATGCTAGCCTTCGCAGAAATTGATAATATTGTGAGACACCATGACATAGCATATATATTGAGTATTACAAACAATAGCATTGTTCACACTAGTGTTAAGGAATATAAGAAAATGGTAGTGCGAAAACCACATAACTAGAACTTGGCAGAGGGGTGGGTTCGGAGGCAGCGATGTATGAGAACTGGCTAATGGTACATAGGGAATGTGGTAGTTCGGTCACAGCATAGAAGGGTTGCAAGGTAAGGAAGGTCCATCGTGCGATTGTGCAGCATGGGCTGATAAAGGAAAAGGTGGGAAATGGTATGCCAGAGAGTAGATAGGAGGTATATATAGAAATAAGGGTTGTGCACATGGTGGGTCCACGGAGTGGAAGTGTCGGGCGATGAGGTCACGGAGGAAGATAGTCTTGGGATACAGGGTTTAGGAACTGTGTCAGTAGTTTCCCATTCTGGTTATATGGGACGCTTGCAGATGTGGCGCTCCTCGTCAAAGTGGAGGGAGGTTCCTTCAGCTGTCCCCCATGTGCGTACTGCACCTTGCCATGCTGCCAATAGTGGAGCGGAGGGGCCTTCCAGTGAAGTGTAAGAGTTCTCTTGGCAGTAACAAGGCAAGGCTAGCAAAGCGTGTGCAGACGGTGTGTTTCTTTCTGCATTTAAAAATACCAAAGGTGCATGCCCCCTCAAGTGTATATGTCAGTGAGCTCTGTGACCTCACTTAGTGTGGTATGGATACCTTGCCAGTAGGTGATCAGGGCAGAGCAGGACCAAGCACAAAGGACCTGATGCAAAGTATGTTGTTTCTGGTTCATCTATGAGGCAATCTGGCCCTGGTTTTGAAGATATATGGTGTAATGTCAGCCCAGTGTTCTCTTTGACATAAACTGCTCACCTGGGAAGACTGCTTCGATGTACCAGGTCATAACACCATACAGGAAGGTGTCGAACAGCATCATGACGGCAGAGGTGGTGAGGTTGTAGCCATCCTCTTCTAAAGGACTCTCAAGAAGGTTGTCCCACTGCACACCAACACCCTGCTCCTCAAAGACGGCAAAGTACTCACAGCCAAAACCAAAGGCTACAGGGGAAAGCAGGCTCTGTGAGAGAAGGAATCCAAACAAGCATGTTAGAGTTATTCCCTGGTAAACAGGAGAACTCATTCTGGGCAGGAGAGGGGGCTAAGGGTCAACTATTCTGGCAGTGATAGCATTTGCTGCCTAGTGTGACCTTAAACCTCAGACTAAGGGCCTCATTTAGAGTTTGTTGGACTGGTTACTCTGTCAAAATGTTTCACATCCACTGTATTACAAGTATCAAAGGCTATAATGCACTTGTAGTACGGAAACAGGACATTCGCTACATTTCTGATGGAGTTTCCAGTCCGCCATTCTCTAAATAAAGCCCTGAATAGCAAATGGAGAGGAGAAGTGGGGCTCTATCATGACTGCCGGGGCACACTATGCAATCGGCCAAAGACTGCATGGATTATTAAATGATGGGTTTACTCTGTTTCAGAAGATGTTTACTAGCTTCTATCAGACGCCTTTAATATTTCAAACAAAAACAATGTATATATATGTTCTTTTACATCAATAACAGGATGCATTGTGAGCCCCTACTCCGGGTGCTGATTTTCACAGTAGTGTATAATTTCTATATTACATGGGAGCATGCAATCTGTGTGTCAAAGCACGTCTTTAATATCTTACTCCTTCTGAAGTGCTTGTAATAAAGAAATGACGTAACTGCTCAACTGTAATAAGTTATTACAGTTGCATTCTGACGTTATAATTCCTGCTGCCAGAGCAAGCAGCCAAGGGGAAAGGCAGGACATGGAGCATAATCAAAATTGCAGTTTAAACAGCAAAAACAAAACCTAGCTATCACTTTTCCTGATCTGTTTTTTCAGATGACCAGTGATCAGCAAAAAGGAGATATTTAATACAGCATGTTTATTTTTGCATATTTTTAGGTAATAGTAAAAACAGAATCACTGTGCATGTTTCTACACTTTATGAGCAACGTCGTTTTTTTTATATTCTGACTTGTGTTAAACCAATTTTAATATATTTTTGCAACAACTATCGAACTGCTTTTTAGTGGATTTAATTTTGCACTACAGTTTCTACTTTTGTACTGATAAAACTGAATCAAAGGTTTTGGTAATTTTGAAAACGTGTGAGTTCCATTAAATGCTGTGAGATTATAAAGTGTATCTGTCCTTCACCATTGTGCAAACTGTTAGCAGAATTTTAATTGTGACAACCAGCAAACAGGTCAACTTACTGCGAAGAGTTTGAGTGGGAAACCTATGTAGTCCTGCCACGCCACACACAGCACATAGGGGAGGTAAAGTGTGAAGTATATGATCCCACCACAGGCTGCCGCCAAGTTTGCCCGTGAAAACAGTGTGCTGATTAGGAAACACTGTAGTATGGTGACCACTCCAAACACCGCCAAGAACAGAAAGACCACGGCGGGGTCGCTGTAGGGGAGCAGGTTTCCCATCTGAAAACAAGAAAAAGACATTCAATCTCAGCTTTTCATGCTGACACCTTATGCAATGCTGTGTGTGTACAAAGCTCTGTCCCTAGAGTGGCTGGAGGAAATGTAACAGCTACATTCTTGATTTTGTGACACTACCCATGGAAAGCTGCCCATGCAGAAATCGCAATGTAAAGCAAGTGCAACTCAGACTGCAAGCAGCTGCATTTGGAAAGAGCTGAAACCAAGCTGTAGCCCACCTCTGTGGAAGCCAATACTCTCCAAAGCATCCATGTGCACATAACAAGGGGAAACGTCGAGTGAAGCGCCAGAGTTATAAGAGCCAGAAAAGATACAGGCAAGTGAAAGAACAGAAACATAAACAAAATGCATAAGCAGCTCACATGGATAGATAGCGTTGCTACTTAGTTCGCTATGATGAAAACACAACTTCTTTCATGATGGATTATACTAAATATGCATAGGAAGGTCAAATATGAGCTACCATTGGCATAATGGAGGCTGTGGTTTCAGGATACCAGAAGTGATGGGCCTTTGCTATGAATGGACTTTTCAAAGCATGGTGCCATTTCTAGTCACTGGTGCTGCCAATAGACAAGCAGGCATTGAGCCAGGGTCATTCTAGCTGTGGTAATGTTTGTGCTGACTAGTTAAATAGATAATACCTGCATTAAAAAAAGTTCCCTATGGCTAAATTTTCTGATTCAAAAAGAAAATGTGGCAGATTGTAAAAAGAAAAATATGGCAGCCTCTTTGCAATCTATAGCATAACTAACCTGCCATTCTAGGATTATCACAGCAGATTTTAAGAAGTGGATTTATCCCTGTTTCAAAGCAAATCAAAAAGTCGTGCACTAAGGATTCTTTAAATGTCTGCACTGTGGCACTGTTGCTGTAATATGAATGCAACAACATTACACAGTGAGGTGGAAAGTGTTACACTGTGGTGTACACTGTGCACATGTTAAGCATACATTGTGAATACATCACTTAAATGGGACCTCTGAAGGTTTCTAAAAGAGCAACTGACTCACACCCTGGGTTCCAGTTCACAAAAAAGGTATTTCATGCATGGACATGTTCCTAAAGGGTGAGTACACTTGGCAAAATTGCCCGAGTGTACTATCCTAGAAAGAAGGCGCCGCCAGATGCCAACTTTACTTTTCCCAGCCACTGCTTCCCTTTTGGCGTCGTGATCTGGCACATGTTTATTGTAGGGTAAAACAAAATGAAAACATGGACCAAATATGGCTCCTTCATTAATTGTGGTTACACGTCGGGCATTGCCGCGCCGGTCCGACGAGGAGCAAGCCCTATGATGAAGCATGACAACGACTGGATGTGTGAGGGCCCTAGTTCCAAAATGGGAAAACTCCGGCTCCTACCTTTGGACAGATATAGTTATACCGACCAATCTTTCTAATTTCCTTCTACTCAGGAACTGCATACTTTGTTTGATATAATTGATATGTTCTAGGGGCCTGTATGATGGACATATAAGTGCCCCCAGCCCCGCCCCCTCTGTTGTTTATATATCCTTCATTAATTTTGCCATTGTCCATGAATGTATGTGAAATCTTAAGGAACAACGGAAATCTGTACGTTTCCTTCGATGGGCTGTTCAACGCACCTAAGGTACATGCACTGCCTCAATCACTGGGAGGCAGGCCTCAGACCGGCTGGCATTAGCAGGCTCCTGTCCCACCGCATGGCTCATGTGTGATGAAGCATACAGCAGAAGATATGCTTTGGCTTTTCTTTTATTGAGGTCAGGGCTACCAAGCATTTACGTTGTTAGCCCTCCCCCCTAACTTATGCTTCAAATTTACATGAATCTAGCTCAGAGATGTCAAGTGGAAAGATGGGTACAATTTATAACCAAACTTCAAGGGATAGACAGACTACAGAGGAAAGAACCAGAGAGCCTGCAAGGGTAGTGAGCAAATTCAATACTTGTTGGTCATACAAGAATCAACAAAAGATCTTACTTTTTTGGAGGGGTGTTTACAAAAACAGCCTACTGATACTACTTGGGGCAAGATATACGTCATATAACGTGTCTCCCTCCCAGCAACTGAACATGAAGCACAGATCCTGTTTGAAGATAGGAAACCCTCAAAACAAAAAGAACTGTGGCTGATTCAAGAAGTGACCAGCGACAGCAAGATTCACCTTGAGGATCAGCACAAGGAGCCCGGCGCTCATGAGGAGGGGGATGAAGCTGCTGATGAACCAGCTGAGCCAGAGGGTGCCGTTGTCCAGCCCCATGATCCTCATGGTCTCTTTCAGGCGCGCTTCCTTCTCGTACACGATCCCTTTGATGATCAGAGCCACCGAGTAGATCCATGCCAGGGTCATAAATAGAGGCAACGAACGGCTCATCACTCGCAGAAATCTGGAAGGCATAAGAGGTGACACATTGGGTTAAGAGGCGATGAAACAGAGGTGTGCTCCCAGGCAACAATGGAGACACAAGGTCAAATCACCCCTGTGTATACGTTGCACCCACTGCAAGTGCCATGCATCTGCTCAGGAAAAAACTATCCTGCTTCATAACATAACCATAACTCTACTTAATAGGTAATCGTGACAACAGTATTCTGAGACTGTCTGCAAAAACAATTCCTTCTGATTTCGAAAGATGGTAAGGATTCTGAGGGCATTGCAATAGGGCTGGTAGAAGCTCTCCCTTTGAGTCGAGGTAGGGTTGTTTTTTAAAGGTATTTCTACTGCAGGGGAATGTATGCAAAGCATGCACATCTACCAGAGACATCAAGTTCCCTTTCCAGTGCTACTGGTATTTTACCTTTTCAGCTTATAAAACATTTGAATGTTTCGTGCGGCATCAACAATAATGCATTTCTCATCATTACAAATAGCGTTGTGTAACACGCGTAGATAAAGGTATTCATGAATGAAGATGAGTTTATTCAAGTTCAACGTTGTTGCCAGTGTAACAGGTGAAGATAAAAGTATTCCAGTGACTCTTGAATGAATTAAGAGTTTACTCAAGTTCAATGGGTTACGCAAAGCTCCCCCCGTCAGATGGCGTTTGCCAGGACAGTAGAACCTATCCCTCCAGCTCTCAGCACTATCCGCACCTCACAACATTTCACTTAATTATGTCCCAAACATTCCAAAGGAAAATGACACCTGCATTAATCATGCGCAAAAGTTGTCCCACATCGTTCAGTGGGTTCTTTCAAACATGAACAGCAACTTAGACTAAGCATCCCCCCTCTAGATCTATGTTTAACCTGATGGTAACAGGGTCAGATCACTTAAGATCCACTCAGCTTTGAATCATTCCAAAGCCGATAAAATGAATACCACTAAGTTGAGGAGACTGGAGACGATTAAAAGAGCCCTTCACAAGTTTACTAATTCATTCTTTTTGCACAGTTTTATGAAACCCAGGAATCACCAAACCATGTTTCTGAGGTCTGTCAGGGATCTGAGCAGTGCTGCTAATTCCATGTAAAGACCCAGAATGCTGCTGGCCATATCTTTATCTCTGAATTATGAGGGGACAGTCTAGAAACCACCAGAGCAGAGTAACCACAAAACAATTCATTCAAAAGATTTGAACACGAGTGCAGGAGCCATAAAAACGAACAGCTGAAGTGCTTTACACTGAAAGAACCTAGTATTGGGCATACACTGTTGTGAAATGAGACCGGAACAAAACTTGCGCCTCACAAGGCATGTCAAGAGCTCAACAGCCAGATAAAGAGCGAGATCCTCTCTGTCTCCCCTCCTTTTTAATTTATACCTGGCTCCTTTGATCCGATCCCTCCGAAGGTTGAATGTCACCGCGTTTAATTACGCGGATGACATTCAACTGGTCTTCACCATCGACACATCGGAGGAATCTATTTCCACTTTTCAAACCACCCTCTGTTTCATAAGTGAGTGGATGAGCTCTAACCATCTCAAGCTCAACCCCGACAAGACCGAGTTGGTTCTTATCGGGGGTCCCTCCAACCCTTGGCAACCATCCTTCTGGCCGACTAACCTGGGCAGTTCCCCTTGCCCAGCAAACTCGGCTAGAAGTCTGGGGGTGATCATTAGTGCCGACCTGTCTATGAAACTCCAGATCAGTGCGGTAGTGTCTTCTAGTCACTTCCAGCTTAGGAAGATACGAAAGATCTCCCGCCTCCTCACCACAGAGGCCCTTACCCTGGTGCTGTTAGCGCTAGTCATCTCGAGACTTGATTATGCTAACGCGCTTTATGTAGGCATCCCTGACTACCAAGCCAAGAGGCTTCAGCAGATTCAAAATCAGGCCGCTTTTCTGATTTTTCGCCAACCCATGTACCAACATGTTCGCCCCCTCTTGAAAAGCCTCCACTGGCTCCCGGTTAACGCTCGTTGCAAGTTCAAACTGGGCTGCATAATCTTTAAATCCCTTGCAGGCGGAGGCCCTTCTTTTATCTCTTCCCTCCTTCACCCTTACCTCCCTTCACGTAACCTTCGTTCGTCCCAACTGGCTTTGTTATCAGTCCCCAGATTTAAGAGGAAGAAACACGGTGGCCTTAGGTTTTCTTTCTTAGCCCCTACCTTTTGGAATGCCCTCCCCCCCCCCCCCCCTAAGGCTGTCCCTTCCCTACACCAGGTTCAGATCCCTTCTTAAAACTTTTTTGTTCACTGATGCCTACAACTAGTCCTGATTTCCACTTTTTTCTTTTTTCTCTCTGTTTCCTCAGTACCAGCGCCAAGAAACCTTCAGGTGTTAGCTGCGCTATAAAAATTTCTTTAACACAACATAACATAACATAACATATTTGACAGAACTGGGGCGAGGATGTAGCCTTGCAATTAGAGCTGTCGACCTCGAAGCTGGGTAACCGGGTTCCAGTCTCGGCAACGACGCTCAACATCCTGTGATTCTGGGCAAATCACTTAATCTTCCCATGCCTAACAAAAAAAATGAATGTGTCTGTAACAAAACTGGTGCTCATGTAAAGCGCTCTGATACCCGATGTCTCGGGTCCAGTTCGCGCTATATAACGCTCTAAAAAAAAAAACTGGCCCACCATCAAGAGCCAGAAGAGAAGCTTTTACGGGTAAACTCTAGACCAAAATGTTTAAACTGATTAACTTAATTAGGACAGCTGACTCAATAAGGAATAACGTGTTCTTTGACTAGTTTAGCATGTACATGGGAAAAGTCTTTCATGGACAAGCTACGTGTTACTGTCCTTAGACGTTTTGCTGTGCTGTACAGTCGCCCACAGTTGCCTGGGACCTGCACTTACTCCCAGGTCTTGATCACTGGCTCACAAGGCTCTCACGCATAACACTTGACATGAGCAAGCTTATCTGTCTTCCAATGTTCATGACACTCTGGCATGCATGTCAAGATCTGGTGTCACTTACATGTCATCGACATAACAGGGATAGGGCATCTGCTGAACATATACCCCGGTCTTCTGCTCCGAACCGGTCTGCGTGCGTACAATTGCTTGTTCCAATACGTCCTGCAAATAAGTAAATCCTCCCCAGACATAGCGCATGTCTTCAAATGGGTCGGCGCGGGGTCCAGGGTCCCAGTACCTAGCCAGGAGACAGAACGGAACAGCAGATGAAAACGCTTACTCCTCTTCCCGCCTCAAATCTCTAAGCTGAGGTAATTTCTGCTATGCAATCAGCAATGGTTCTTAATCTTTTAACTTCTGTGGACTGAGTCACTACAGATTCTATTTTTATTCTTCATGCCTGCAAACATCCTAGCTCTTCAGGGACCCCCAGCCTAAGCAATTTTTTTGATTTGAACCTCAGAACAATAAACAAAAATACAAAAACAAGTATACACTAAACAAATGCTGAAATATTTAAATATTTAGTTACGTTCACAATCAAATGTAGAAACAGAGTTCACATTTTTCAATTTTGCTTTTTTACTTGTATACAGTTTACTAATTTTAATGTATTAATGGTAATATTATTATATTTTGTAGAACAGTCGCTAGCCCCTTGAGAAGGCCAAGGGGTCCTCGGACCACAGATTAAGAACCATTACTTTAACGCATTCCAGGCCTCATGAGCCAGCAGCTGAGACAGGACCTACCCATCTTTAATTTTGTTTGTCCTCTCCACGTTGTCAATGTCCATACGGATCTTGTACTTGATGTGATGGGGCAGCTCAGTGCTCTCCGGGCCCACATCTAAGAAAACAATGCCAGCCCAGAACTTCCTGTCATGCAGTAGTTCCATCGACCTGTTTATGAGAAGCCCTTCTGAGGACACTGGTTCCAGCTTATCTAAATTGACACACTTCAGAAAATAATAAAAATTAAATTAGAAAAGTTTCATACATGAAGTGCAAACAGGCACACAAATGCAACAAATCCAATAAGAAGCCGGCTAGCATGTAGGGTTATGCAATGCAATGCGTTTTAAAGTGAGCTAGGAACCTCCTGCACAGAACATGCCTAGTGTACCTGTCTTCATAGGATTCACATGTCAACAATAGTGAGGAACCTTAGCAATGCACTTACTTTTTGACGCTGGAACTGTACTTTGTTGGACTTACTTCACGCAGTCCACCTAACTCTTGAAAGTATGATGAGCGTGTCAAATCAGGAATCAAACAATGGTATAGATACTTGCATGTGGCCTTCAATTGGGAACTTAGGGTTCACTGAACATGTGTGGCGCACCATACTAGCCATGTGTACCATGTTAATATATCAACATTATGAACAGTCTTGTATTTGACATGCGTCCCATCAATGAAACCACTCTCCCAAACTGCAAATAACTGGTTGAAATTGTCTCACAATCCACTGCTTTGCTTCCACCCTAAGCCGAAACTGACCAGCAAAAGCTGGAACCAATAATATCATAGGCACCCTACCAGCATCTCCTTGGCTCCTGACCTCTCATGGGGGTCGCATTGCCTGCTCTTCCAGAAGGGAACAGTAGCACCAGCACAACTAATGGCTTCCAAAATAAATACTACTTCTTCCCCTCAGAGACTAAGCATTTAAAATAAAAACAAAAAGCAAAAATCCAGAAACATCAGCACAAAAAAGAAAAACAAAACTACACTTGAGAACATGCATCATGCTGGAAACAAAGATAGAGAGGCTTCAGCACACACTCGCAGATGTATGCTTGGCTGCACTTACTTCAAACATGTAATTCTAATGAACAGGAGGAAATGTTAGAAATAAGGAAACTACAAAAGTTCCGAAGCTGGAGATGCACACTCAATAAACACAAACAACCTAAACACAGAGTGAGGCCTATCCCATCAAGCTCCAGCGCACCTCCATGAACCGCGACACTGTCATGATAACGCGGTCGGTCTCATTTAGTGCCTCTCTCCAGGTGTACGTAGGGCCGTCAGCAGGCAGGATATCTTCAGGGTGTTTCGCCAGGAACCTGGAAACATCCTCAGCTTTCCAATCAGAAGAGTTGACATGGGCATCCCAGAGGCCACTGCTGTTCTTGTTCGTCAGCAGCGTCTGTCGGGAGACATAATAACGGACGATAAATAGGCAAGACGCGGTTGGCAAAGTTTCACATACAGATTGCTTGACTCAGACAATAGAGTTTTCCATCCACTAATGATATATATTTGACACATCAACAATAACTACAGATAATCCAGCAAAGCAAACTCAGATGTTTGATGGTAGATCTTTGTCCATAAATGTGTCAATGGTGATTCAAGACAAAACATTCTATCACCTTACCTGTAACATTAGTGTTGTAGAGTGTGTTTTTTCTGCCTTAATCTGTGCTAGGTTCCAGAACGATTTTAAAAAAAATAAAGATTTACTTTGCATGTCCACCACTGGAGGAGTCAATTTAGCTCCAGGTAGCATTGACTTAGCTCACCTGGCCCATACCGACCACTACACTTTACAGAGCTTCATCAGGCCACTGGAATCATGCAAATCTGCGGCTGCAGTATTTTCCACATAATTATGGATTCTCTGCATTTGCTGCAGCCACCATCTGCTGCATAATCTGAAGACTTTAAAGAAGAATTGTTTCTAGCTCAAACAGTAAAAAGTTACTAAAAACAGGATGTATGACGTTACAACACATACATTTACAACGCCTGCCTTTACATCGCAAGTTTTACAACGCATACCATTACAACGCATAGTGCTTTTGGGCGCTGGATAGTGAATAGTTTAATTTACTATTCCAACTCCAGTCCCCGTGGATAGTAGGGAAGGTGTTTGATAGTACATTAAACCTATTCCCTATCCTAGAGCGCCCCCCAGTGCAATGCGTTGTAATAGTTTGCGTTGTAAAAGTTGCGTCATAAAGGCACTGCGTGGTAAAAGTTGCGTTGTAAAGGATGTTTACCCTAAAAACATGGTGACTCATGTTTCCGCGCAGTGGGTGATCTTTCGCAAAGGTTCACTGGTCATATTTCAATTGTTTATTAGTGTGTTTTGGGTGTTAAACTGGTTGTAATAAAGTCAAATCTCTGCCCAAAAGGGTTTAACATGTGCAAAAATGACAAAATAATACAAGCACAAAATGTACTGCATAATGCCACATGATCCCAGTGCCACTGATCCTGATAAAAACGACAGACAGGGACCTTCATTCACATTTTGCAGAAGGAATACTATTCACAGAAAATCATTATCAGCCACAGCAAGAGACCCAGTGCAGCTCGGTGCTGGTCCCGGGACATTCTCCACCCAGCCACCTACAAAGCACCCAGCACTGTGTTGGCATTTTTACTTCGGTTTTGACCTCCATGGAGTATGTGGTCATGTCATTCCCCACAAAGGAACAACACAGCCTCTTCCAACTACAAATCGTTTGTTGGTGTTCGCGAATGCTTCATTTCAAAACCTAGTCTATAGTGTGCCAAAGAAAGAGTAAAGGTATCTCATTTTTTGCACTTGAAATGTTAAACGCTGAAAACGTGGCAAGTATGTGTAAAGATGTAGCGGTGACCTTCAGCAGTAAATGTTAGTTTTACCATTAAGACCCACATCCTTTAAGAGTAAAATAACAGTAATACTGACAATTTAGCTTGTGTTATGTTTTTGACATTCGCCACATAGTCTGTATGATTTCTTTAGTCCGGGTACATAAGACTCCAGATTCTAACAAACTCAATAGTTCTACTTTATCAAGCTCGGGTGGACAAAAAAAGCTGTGTGGGCCATGGTATGATCCATTCCCACCTCTTCTCTGCATGTTAAACAGATATATAAAATGGGCAACAACGTGCTACGGTGGTTGAATCAGAAGCTGGGCCACATTTAGGCATCCTGGAGTGCTGATCCAGCAGCCATTTTAGAAGGGAGAACTCACTTCTCTCTGAAGAAGACCAGCGGAATCAAAAAGTGGCACATTAAGTGACATCGCCCGAATTGGATCGTGTCACGTACAGCCGGCTCATTGCCGAGTGACTGGATAAAGCAAAAAAGATATTTGACAAATGACTGTGGACCATGCAAGCTCAGATGATGAAAGAAGGATCGATCCTCTTCATACAGAAACCAGGAACTCGCTCTGCAGAACGTGTCAATGTCCGCTAGGTGGCAGCGTTGCTTAAGAAAGAACAAAGCACAGTAGACCGCTTGGCTAGTCTTCCTCGCCAGCTTCCTTTCTGAAGCGTCGTATTGGAGACTCATACTTTTTCTATTCAAAATCTTTTTATCCAATTTGTTTTTTGTTACCTTTATGTAAATACAGATATCCAAACTTTTGTCCGTCGCATTGCTCTGGTTCACACGCGCGCCTTACCCTTACCCCTCCCTTTGTCCAGTTTTTAATTTCAGATGCCCGAGAGGTGAGATGTATCACTACAGGCCCTGTCGGCCGTGTGTTTTTTTGGTGTTCCGGGGGTTCCTTGATTCTCACATTTTTTACGCCAGCAGTGGCCTCTCTCAATCATTGAGTCTGGCTCCCAGATTCCTAAGTTCAGTGACCGGGAGAGGGACCGGCCCCAGTTCACGTGGTGTCGATGCAAGATTGCAAGGCCGAGAAACCTACACCAAACCGAACTCGTACATGGTAGGAAATGTGGGGGGCTCAGGGTGTAAAGGACGAATTTTTCCGTACTGATTTCCAAGTCAGTTAAAGCAAAAGTAGTGCTTATTGGCAACACACTGGGAAAAAACTATAGCTACGACCCTGTAGCATTAGTTGAGTAATCACACAAGTCCACAATCCTGGTAATGTGTTTACCCCTGACTGTGGTGTTCCCCGCCACACACACCAGGTCCAGGAAACTTTGCTTAAAGCTCTGATTTTAATCTATGCACTGGAGAGCACTCGATCAGCCATTGCCGCGGCACAAAGGACATCTGGTTTCCATTTGCAGAACTCTTCTCTGTGGCCTATTCTCAGCCTCTGACCATACAGAACATTGCACAACAAGCATGCCTGCATCAGATCCCCACAGCTAGCCGTACTGTGAACCTGACTTTCTACACCACGCCGCGCAGCCTGCAGCTGGACACAGAATATAGAAGCATTTTCTGAAAAATCTTCTGTAGCCTCCCTAGTTCCACCAAGGTGCAGTCTCGGTAAACTTCTAGTCCCATTTCTCATGCACAAAATGAATATCTGGCTACAGTCTGAAATTGGAGAGTGAAAGGTGGAAGCTTGAGGTGGAGAACGGCGGACGAAGGCACAACACAATGAAAATTGGAGCCTAACCTCTCAAAAAACTGTCAGTACTGTTGTGATTTCAGTAGTTTCACTCCGCCAATGTAAGGTTGCCAGAACACTGTGGCAGCAAGACATGACGTCATCAGTCGTGGGCTTTGGCATCCTTACACACTATCCGTGGCATGGTCTTACCTCAGTGCACTTGAACCACCTGGACAAATGTATTTATTTATTTATTTATACAAGATTTGTAATGCGCATGGCTGCCCCAGCGACGAGGCGTCCCAGCGCAACCAGAGACCGTCAGAGTGATAAGACGCTCCTTATGGCAATAATTTTGAAACACTGTTCTGCCAACATGGCGTTAATGGGCAACCCTACCCTTGTGCTGCCTCTTACAGTGTCCGCCACAAGTTGGAACATTTTATACCACATTCTCACCATCATGGTTTCAAAAATGTGAGCAAATTTTGTTTTTTCAAGAGTGGTTGTTACCTTTAGTAACCTCTCTCTACCCGTTTAAGAATCTGAACGACGACTGAAGATGGACAGCAAACCAGAAGAGGCACTCTGGTCACAGATAACTCACTGAAATGCACTAGTCAAAACGGATGTGGAGAAGTACAGAAAAGAACACAAAACAGGGCTAATTCCTAACAACTCAAAATTGAGATGGTCGATCCTGAAGAAGCAGTTAGGAGATGCAATGTCTTTTTTTTGCAGAGATTCCCTCTTAGTAAACCACTTTAAAATGCAGCACAGGCAGAAAAATACACTAAAGTGGTGCATCAAGGTGAACCAAAAAAACACATACATCGCAGTATATATAAATTATCTTGTAATGCAACATTCCAAACGTTTTCCGGACAATGACAGATTTTCAGAATGACCACAGAAAAACCTTTACATACAATTGGCTTCCCTGAAAATGGCCTGGATCTGGCATTTATGGACTTATATTGAGGACACCTGTGGTAAAGAAACTTGGGGCACTGAAAAGCAAATTTATGACACATACTGACCCGGATCAGATCCATCTCTGTGCTGCTCTCGAAAAACTTCCACACCTTGGGCCTCATCTCTTCCCACATTCCGCCAAGGTCGCGAAAAACACCCAGCACCTGGAATGTCTTGTTCACCTGGAAGTGGAGTGCAAACATTTAAGTTAGAAAGAGATAGGAAAGTGGATGTTCAAACCGTGCATCTTATATTGCAACTACAGAAGTCATATGAACACTATTGTGAAAGACAAACCGCACTCCATCAGAGAAATCCATTTTATCTGCAAAGTCCCAGCAAAGTTTTCTAATCACAACCACTGCCCCAGGAAACAGCAACTGTCGAATACCCAGAACTTGTATGCTAACTTGGCTTTAACGGACCAGACCAGATGCAGGAAAAAGCGGGGCGACTTCAAATCCTCTCATTTATGAAGTGCCAGCTCAGTAAGTGAACAGACTGCCTTTGTGTGCCCTCTTACACTGTAGAACCAGCTGCAAGCCATTCCTAGAGAGTGTGCAGAGTTCTGGCTATTTATACAATATTTTCCCTACTGGATCACATGTTATCCAATATTGTTATTTTCTGGTCAAACGCTGGAACCGCCTTCCCTTAATGCCCTCACATGGATTACTGGATGTCTATACTGTATGTGGGTTCTCCCATCCTGTGGTTTTATTTCCAGGGGTTGCTTGTCATTTACAGAGCACTTGAAGATACCCAGTGCTCTGACTTAGGGCCATATGTATCAAGCTAATTAGCATTCGCAAAGGGCGAAATTGAATGCTAATTAGACAAATGGTATGTATCAAACAAGTTTGATGCAAAATAAGGAATAGCAAAATTTGCTATTCCTTATTTTGCGATTGCACTTAAGGAATTGCAAATTTTGCGATTCCTTAAATGCAATGTATCAAACAAAAAATATGCAAAAAATGCCATTGAGGATTCTCAAATTACCACCAACTTCTAGTTGGTGGTAATTTGCGAATTCTTTTCAAAAAGCTTTTTTACAAAAAAACACAGGTGCCATATGACGCCCATACATGCCCTTAGGGCATGTATGTGCGCCATATGCCCCCAAATGTCTTTTTCAGGGGTGCAGCAGGGTGTTCTTGAGACACCCCTGCACCCTTGAAAAAATTCCTAATTTGCGATTAGCTAATTGCTAATGCAAATTGCACTTTCATTCCTATGGGCCTCCTGGCCCATGGAAATGAATGGGTAATTTGCGATTAGCAAATTGCTAATCGCAAATTAGGAATGCTAAGGAATCGCTATTGCAAAGCGATTTTGTACATACATACCATTTTGCATTTCCTAAATAGCGATTCCT
This sequence comes from Lissotriton helveticus, assembly GCF_964261635.1. Taxonomy (NCBI): domain Eukaryota; kingdom Metazoa; phylum Chordata; class Amphibia; order Caudata; family Salamandridae; genus Lissotriton; species Lissotriton helveticus. The sequence goes on along the minus strand of NC_136059.1, from coordinate 1,731,314,779 downwards.
TAAAATTCACTATTTAGGAAATGCAAAATAGTTTGATGATGCATATGGCGGTTAGTCCTATTGAAACTTTTTTTTTGCGTTGAAATTGTCTATTGAAACTTTTTCAAGAAAATGTATGTGCAAGATATCTCTTTGTGACAAACTAAGGCTGCTTAGGGACACAAAGAAAGACATTCAATGAAGGTCCTTGATCCTTGTGTAGTCTCGATTATTAATGGGAAAACGCCACCATTATAGTTATTTTTTGTTTGTCCAATTCAAGGTACGAAAATGAAAAGAGGCATGTAAAACTCAATGGTACTTGTTAGGCGTGGTCTAGCAGTAAGGGATAACAATTACCTGTTCGTAAATGAGCAACTGAGTTACCACATATAGGGCCTGATGTATCAAAGGTTATTCCTCATTCAGTGTCTGTGGAGAACACGTTGGCACATAAGGGCTGTAGTCGTCTACAATTGGTGAACAGTTTCTAAGCATTACTAGTTGCCCAGAACATCCCTCCGTGCCCCGATACATACTCGATGGGGTATTATGTCAAGGAAACGTAGAAGAGCCTTTTGGGTGGAAAAGACTGAATTAATCTGGACCAATGATTTGAAAATAGTTGGTCCAGATCTGCATTGGTACAGAGAGCAAACAATGATGGACTCGAATGTGGCACACGATAATTTCCAGACATCCACCCATCACTTTTTGTTCTTCTCGGTCACTCAAATTAAGTAGGATGGGCATGCCCAGATGTGAGCCCTACTGCTGAGTTGTGAGGCCCAACACGACAAAACAAAGTCTAAGTTTACTAATATTCCTTTAAAATGGGACGTGGCTTAGTGCATCATACTGGACTTTTATTTTTGGGGTGGCGCTAAGAATGCTTTGCATTTGATGGGTCCCTGTCCTTAGCAGCACAGTGAACAAATGCTTGAATGTGGCCCAGAATAATTACCAGAAGGTTAATTTATCCACCATCCATATTGTTTTTGTCGCTAAATCAATCACTTCACTCCAATATCGGATCAACATCCATATATGTACAGCACAGCAAGATTTGGTCATTTAATTTGATATTTCAGCTGGCATGGCTATCTGAGAAAAGCTAGAAGAAACAGAGCATATCTTGGTAGTCAACAGTGACAGTCACCCGTCTATAATGTGTTTTAAAATGCTTCTTTAGATAGGTAATGCAGGAGATGTAGGGAAGAGACCAATGAACAGACGTGAATAACGTTACCAGACAGGAGTGGACTCATGCATCACCTGGCCATGTGTGACAATCAGATAATCTCTTAGCAAAACAAGCATTCACTTCCACACTCATCCAGCATTTTACTTTTAAATGACGCACTCACAGTCCTGTGTAAAGCATTTATTCAATTTCTCCAGTGTTCAAATCAGCAGATGTAGGCACATGCTGTACCTTAGCAGACTTGTGCTTCCACATGCTGTGTGTGCAAAAATGTACTTCCCTCTAGGGAGCATGTATAGATGTTTTGGTGGTTGAGCATCTCACACTTCCACCGTGGCTTACCTCAGACATGAGCTGTCTCGTGGCTGGGGTGTCAGGCGTGTAGAGGACCTTCCCAATGAGCAGAGGTTTCAGAGCTGTCCAGACCATGCGGGAGTAGGGGTTGGACTCCAAATTTTTCATCAGCTCGTTGCAATAAGGCGCTACGGACAGAAAGCACATGTTGCAGGGAAATCGCTTGGTAGACCACAGCTTAAATGTCAGATGAACCCACCAGTTGGCTACATGTCACAAAGGCTTATTTCCACCCATGTGGTGTGTTATTCTCTAGTGATGGAAAAGAGACAGTGTTTGATCACTGCATTGTTTTTACAGGGGGTGGATTGCTGCTTTACATCCAGTTAAAACAGCAGTGCTTAGGGTTCAAATAATACATACGTCCTTAAAATCAAAATGTCACGCACGTTCCTCTGCTAAGTGAGCAAATTGTGAATTCTGGTCACAATGGTAAAACCAGCAGTGCAGGAGGCAGCCGAGTGCTCTGACTGCCAACCACCAACCTGGATACAATTCTTTCTGCTGGAGTGAGTAAACATCCTAATAAAAATCAATCTAGGTAATTAGTTTTTCCCCTGCAGCTCTGAATGGCAAACACATTGCTGCAGCTGTGAAAATCTGTGCATAAGCACAGAACTGACATTCAGCATTAAGCCGCGTAGCCAGTGAGACTTTACGTACTCAATGGAGGCCTCATACTGCAGAACAGCGTAAGCGCATTGAGTCAAAGAAAGGCACGTAAAAGAAGATCCCGGAGCTGTGCAGAGCGAACAGTCCAGCTAAAGTTCAAGCACATGTATCTAATTGCAAGAGTCCAACCCGGCAGAAGCGAAGAGATCAACTTATCACGGATTATAAATAGCAGTTATAAATGGTGCTAGTCAACAGGAAGCCAGAGGCAATAGCATTTATAGCTCGGGCTGACTGATTTGGCTAGGACAACAAAGAACAAAAAAGAGCATGCCCTAAGGAAAAATACCAATAGCCATTCAGAGAGATTCTACAGTAAAGCAAGAGGTTACTTAATGGGTAAGAACTATTTTTGTTGCTGGTGAGGCGGTAACTAAACAAATAGGATGCTTTTATAGTGTGTATGGGGGACTGGGAAAAGGGGAGAGCGTGTGTCTGGAGGGCTGACTGAGTGTGGGTTGGGAGTAGAGGAACGTGTGTGCAGGAGGGTGGGTAAGTGAGTAGATCTGTGTCTCTTTCTTGCTTTATGAATTGGTCTCTGCCACAACAGTAAGCGAAGGTCTCCAAACAGGACACTGCGCAACAATTTTTCCACATGCCATGTGCATTATATTTAATCTCAAGATTTAAGGTAGAAGATCAACTCTGCCAACACCATCCTGCTGCCCAGGGCACTTACTGGTGGAATTGTCGTAGAGCACCTGGGTATCGTCGTCTGTGCCGTTGCCGGTGTTAAACAGAGCCTTGTAGTTGTTGTCCTCGTACCAGTTGAGGGATTTGATTTTGAGGCCCCCGCCTTCAGGGTGACCACACACGATGCGCGACACTGCTTGGTATATCTCAGTTGGTGTGCTTGAGGAGTTCATGTGCGTTAGGAACTGCACCTCCTGCCTCATCTCTCCCCAGCTCTTCATGGTCATTATCTGCAAACCACCACAGAAAAAAAACATGACTTACTAAGGAAAGAAAGAGGAAGACAGAAGAACAAACGTTGCTTCAAATGTACGGTATGATACCCGATTGGGACACACGAATGATGCCACCACTTGTCCAAAAGAAAACTAGATGATTTAATCGTCAACTTTTATCTGCTTTAGCTGCTATTACAGCAGATAAAAGTGTTGCCCTTTTTAAGATATACACTATCCTTAGCAATTTTAATGGTCTTCACACTCTTTAACCTCCCAGCACTGTTAACTGCCCTTCTTTATTGGCACTACCTACTTCATCTAGAAGTAAGTGTCTCATTGAATAGAAGCAGACCACTTTTCAAAATTCCTGTTGTAGTCACCAGTGAGGTAAAAATTGGTGGGGGCATACTTGCTGGGACTCACATATATTTGTGCCACGGAACACACAAAGTCAATTGCACTCACTGCACTAGGGGCCCTCTAAAAGCAGCATAGAGGACTGCCGGGTTACAAAGAAGCCAGCATAATTGAGACCCATTGTTCAAACTAACTCAAATAAACAGAGGTATCAGGAGGCAGAGCTGCCCATACAGACAAGAGCCAGAGGCGACGTAGCAGTGTTGGACCTGAACAGCTCTGAATGCAGATTTTCACACACTTCAACATCCTATTTTTCATTGTCTGGGCCTAATTTAAAGCCTTCTGGCAGAATGAATTGCAACATGCTCCAGAGGGCCCAGCACTCATGTTGGTTTAATTGAATTTGTGCGCACCAAATTACAGGCATGGCAGATATTGTAGGAAACTTGAGGTTGTTGTTGCAGTAGTCCCCCTACTTTTGCCTGGTATTTGCTGCAACTTTGACTAAAGTGCAGTGACTTCCTGCTAAACAGGTCCCCGGTGCCAGTGTTCTTTCCCCAAAACAATGTAACATGGTCAATTGATACCCAATTGGCCAGCACTTTAGCACCTCTGTAAGTCCCTAGTAAGTTGTACCCCTGGTACCTAGGGCATAAGTGGTAAAGAGGGTCCCTAAGAGCTGTAGTATATATTGTGCCATTCTAGGGGACCCAAGCGGTACAAAAGGGGGTGCTGATAGATAGGGTATGCTCAGACGTGAGTCCCTTGCTCACTTTGCCACTGGATTCAAGCAAGCCTGGCTGAAGACGGCTGAAATGCCAGAAACCGGTCCTAGGAAGCTTGTTTCCGGTCCAGGGAAGGCATGGCTTGGCAGTTCGGGCTGGACTGTTCCCATGAGGCACAGGATCAGACTGATTTGCATATGGCCATGTCTGAACTGGGGTAGCAGAGTGGGCTAAAGAACGGTGATGGATTAAACCCAGATGTGTTGACTGGGTGTGAGTGTTTGATTAGTTCAGATGCTCCGTCCATCACCATCCCCTTTTGTATTCTAGGGGACCCAGCGCCAAACTCATACAGACTGCCTCTGCAGGCTGCGAGACCAGGTGCTATAAAAAGTGAAAACACAACATGGCACAAACCTGTGTGCCATGTCCCGTTTCACTGCAAGTAATATTTGTAAGTCACAGCAGGCATTACAGCCCTATGGCAGGGTGCATTACATTGCACATGAGGACACATCTGAATGAACAGATATTCCCTTGGGTTGGCCAGTTCCATTGCTGACAGTACAAGTGAACAGAGAAGCCATCTTAAGGTATGTATCAGGCTCTGGTCAAAACAAGTTTCACAGCTACATAATGAATTAACTGAAACATATGGTGTTTGGTATCAAACACATCGTCTTAATAAAGCCACGCTGATTTGTGATGTATTTATTAATACCTGCACCTAGAGGGTACTTTAGAGGTACACCCTGAACCCTACCATCGAGTGTGCTGGCTGACTGGTCGAGGCCAGCCTCTAGGGGGTGGGAGCAGTGTTATCAGGCATCAGAAACAAGGCCTGCTCTGCCAGGAGGCATTTACATCCCCCTCCTCCAGGAAGGGTAATAAATCAGCAGATCAGGGCAGGTGCTTCAAAGCCCTCTGCCGCCTTTGATATGCAACCCAAGGTCTCCGCAAACAGGGCAAATGTCACCCCCTGCCCTGCGCCCATTTGCCACCAGGACAGGTGGGAAAATTAGCTATGCAGGAGGCGTATTGCACTGCCAGGCTGGACACACCTGTAGGGGGGGCTGCCTGAAGTGGACATGAAGACAGGAATTCCACCATCTGTGTGTGGTGGATATATGAATTTTGGACAGGGTGATGCCCACTCCCTAAACAAAGTGGTCATCTAGGGTGGTGTAGTGACCCCAGGGATAAGTAGCCCATTGGCTACTGCTCTCACTCCCCTTAACGCCTCTAAATTGAGTATTTAAGGGGCCCCCTTAAACCAGGACCTCAAATTTCGATGGACAAAAAGAAGAAGTGGACACAGAAGAAAGGCTAACCCAAGAACTGAGGAGCAATTGATGACCTGGCACCAACCCCGCCGGCCTGCTGCACCTGACCCTCATGCAGAACCAGACTTGTTCTGCTACTGTGCAGACTCCAAGAAACACGGTTGGCTTCCAGGCTTCGCCAATCGCAAGAGAAACTCCCATGGAGTAGAGGAGCTACTCCCCTGCAGTTGCAGGCGCCAAAGAAGCAAGACCTGGTTCACCGACGTACCACTTACCGGGACTACCGACGTAGCAGCTGCCCAGGAAGAGGTAGCCGTGCTCCCACAGGTCAGATCTGTCCTCCCTCCAAGTGTGGGGATGCCAGTACCAACCAAAGCCACACAACACCAATACCAGGGGTAACAAACCCTTTTTAGCAGCCAAGGCTTGTTGTGACCAGACACCAAAGTAGAGAAAGACCGGCCTGGACATCGTGGTACTTCAGGGACAGTGAGACCTACAACAAGAGTGGCCTAGCTGTCCTGTTTGCCCCCTTCTGCAGAAAGACTAGGCGTGAGTCCCCGACTGCCACCACCTGACATCTCAAAGTGCCTCTGCACCCACAGCCCGAGTCCGAGGGAAGTGATGGTGCCCACGGGGTCCTGAGACCCACAAGAGCCAAGCTCATCCTTGGGTCTGGCCAGACTGGACTTCCAGTCGCCGCTTGCAGCCTCTTTCTGCTCCCCTAAAACCACGAGTGCCTCCAGCACTTAACCTGGCGCCAAAAGACACAACTGCACCTGAGCCCCAGAGCCCAGGAGAAGTGAATCAATAGTGCGTATACGTGCCCGGGCATCTCAGGGGTCGAGCCACCCTGTGGTTTCCACCTTACTGCCCCCCCCAGGCCCAGCTTGCAGCCTTTTTCTGGCTGGGCCATTCCCATTAAAGTGAATGGGACACTCACCGCCGTAACTCTCCTCTGCACCTGGACGCCCCAGAGCCTCCAGAGTTGACTTGTTGGTGTGGACTTGGACCTTGCCCCATACTCATCTCTTTTTGGTTAACTATATAAAGAGCCACCTTTCTACAGATATAATGTAGGAATGATGGTTGTATGTATTTAGGGAACTGCACATTGTGTACCCTTTTACAGGTTAAGCGAAACAAATTCCTTCAGCTAAAACGTACTGCTCGGCCGTTAAAAGGTTACCTTTTTAAATCCCTGTGGCTTAATCTATTTATATCTAGAACCTGGTGAAGAACACAGCGGTACAGTAACAGATATCTTTCACTGGGGCGGAGGATATCAGGGTGACAGGCATGTTTCAATTAAGATTGCGCGGCTAGACATTTGCAGGATACCTCCAACCATGCACAAATTCAGACTACAGAAAGTCATCCAAACGCTACCATTACGTGTGTTTGACTGCTAAAGTATGACATAATTAATACACGCTTTAATGGTCCTATTGGCATTACAGTACAACGACGAGAAAGTTGAACATTTGTCGGCTGACATTCCTGAACAGTGACCCATCTCTATTCCATAAAACATCTGCTTAGCTGCTCCTAGCCAGAAAACCATGGTTATATAATAACCAGCCTCTCTGTGGAAACTACAAATGAACAAGCAATACAAAGAGTCAAGTTAAAGTCTGACACTAAGAAATGAGATTGCTGTTGGGTAAAGAAAGAGGCGAGTTTTCTGGCTCACACCTTTAGTTTCAAATTAGAAGAATTGTTAAACTCTATTTTCAACACTGCTTCCGTCTACCAATCAGATAGCAAAGCACTCTCCTACTTAGTATTATGTACTATACCCTTTCCACACTGCAGACTAGAACATCCCTCAAAAGTCTACACTCAGTAACATGGTTGTTTATGTTCACTACACGCACAAATGGAAGGTGAGTCGAGGAGAATCAAGATGGTGAAGCTTAGAAGAATTTATATTAGGCGAGGTGTTTCCACAGTTGCCCTGCAGCTTCCTTGTCATGTACCGGACTACTTCTGCTTTTCTGAGGAAGCCCATACACTAGTACTACAATTTTAATCCTCGCTAGGAACTATACGCATTACTAGTCCACAACCCAGACTAACATTGCCAATTCAGGGCAATTAATGTTTCCATGCCATAGGGTACGCTGTGGCCCATGTGTGAGAACAAATGACTCACACAGACTGTCAGGAATTCAGATCATCTTTTTCAGACACTGTAGATTTTTTCTTTATGCGTTTTATAGCCTTGTATTGTGCTTAAGTATTGCCTGATTTAAGTGGGCTGGAAGATATTGAAGTTGAGTACTGCATCGAGTGGGAAGGATTTGCATATCTGTTCTTGCTTGTATGATGCCTAAGATGTCTACTTCTTAATTAAAAGCAACAGCAGTACAGTGCAATAAATTCATAGTCAAAGGTTAATGTGAAGAATACGTTTTAGTAGTGTTCCTCAAACTGTGAGTCACGACCCTGTAATGGTTTGCGAGCCCATTTTAGGTGGGTCGCAAATGTCAAAGCAATACATAAAGATGCCTTTAAATTCTGTATTTATCTTGTCACATTTGTGCTTCAAAGACAGAGGTCAACTGTCAGACTACCTCTTTTGACAAACTGGTGCTTATGTTTTTTAACATGGGGATTCTTGTTAAAAACCCCTCTCACTTTGAGGTGAGACAAAGAAAAGTAAAGAGAATTATGTGACAAATGTTGCTAGGATATGGGGAGTCTAAAAGAAAAGGCTGTAGGATGTCATTTTAGTAACACATAACAAAATGTAAATACCTGGAAAAAAATTAACTGAACACATTCAGCAGTTACAAAGGTAAAATGAAGCACTTTTTGGGAATTCTGAAGTGTGATGGAAACAAAGGTTTTAATAGGATCAAAACAAATCAAGGCACATTACTAGGCGATGCACAAATAATACAGAATCATTGAAACCCGCTTTTCACATATTATCATTTGTGTGCAACATAGTTTTATTAGTAAAACTATATGTCAGTGAAAGTTTAGTGCCCATTTTAATGGAAAAGGTGTTGTCTGTGATAGTGCACTGCCACGGAATGCTTTGGTTACATCTAAAAAATCACACATCTTATGTCCGTTAAAGCTAGATGGGTTGCAAAAGTTTATGGTTCTAAAAATTAGGTGGTAACTCTAAGAGGCTTGGGAAGCACTGCTCTCAAGTTTTGACCTTGGGCCCGTGAAATCTATACTTTGCACTTCTTTCGACCCACTTTCCTATAATAACTCAAGGGATAATACTTCAGTCCTATCGTCAAGGCCGGATTGCATCGCAGTGCCTGCTTCTGATGCGAGAAGGCTCATTTGCAATCCGAAAAACTTGTGAAAAGTGCATAGAATAATAAATCAATTCTTAGCCTCACCGGGAGCGGAGTGCACTTTCCAAGAAGATTGCAAGTTCCCCGAAGGCCTTGTCCCTTGAGCAAGGGATAAGCACATCATTTAGCGAGTAGAAGCCGGAAACATTCAATCTGTCTCCCATCAGTATCCAATCTTTGAGCGAAGAACAGTAAAAGGCTGAAATCAATCCAAACACTGCAGCCGCACTCAAGAGGGTCCATCCATGTTAATGTGATCAAGAACCTCTAGGCCCTCTGCCAAGGCCGGCCCGACGTCCAGTTTCTCCTCATTATTATCTCCGGCTTCCTGGGCATTTCTAAGCAGTGATTAGACTACGCCGGAGCCCAACTACACTTCGAAAGCAATAACAAGGAAACAGTGAAAACACCTTGTAAAATGGGCACAAGCTACAGGCTTGCTTCACTATTGAACCCAAAAGCCTGAGTGAAAAGGTTATGGTGCATTAAGGGACAACGAAGGAAGGCATCAGGCAAAAAATGGAACCGTGATATAAAATATAAGAACACTTCATCAAAAATGTGTTCATGTAGGACAATATCTGCCAGTGTCTGTACCAACATGAAGAAGAGATATGGGAAGTGAACCTGAAATATGTTGAAGTTTGAACTTGGCTACCGCTGTTGAGAAGAAAGAAAGAAAGAAAGAAAGAAAGTAAGAAAGAAAGAAAGAAAGAAAGAAAGAAAGAAAGAAAGAAAGAAAGAAAGAAAGAAAGAAAGAAAGAAAGAAAAGGGAGAAGCATGCAGCAAAGGCGGAAGTTAAAAAGAGATAGAAAAGAAGGAAGAAGGTGTACCAAACTCAGCATAGAAAGAATACTGAAGAAACACCAAAAGACCTGGCGAAATTGACCTTTACAATTATAGGCAAACAAAATGGTATAAAAGCTAAGCCTGAAAAATACCTTCCAAAAGTTGGGAACAATGCTAAAAAAAATTGTTGGTAGGCCCTAACCGTCTTTCAACTATTTCTTTGTGTCTGACAAATTAAAAAACACAACCAGTATTCAAACACTTATGTAGTTCGTTTTTGGATACCCTAAAAATACAAAGAACATGCGTTTTTCCTGCGTGATTCTGAATGAAGAAACACAAAAAGTAATAACAAAAAAGTACAAAAGAAGGAGGGATTAAAAGAGGATAGTTCTTGAAAGAAAAAAGAACCACCGGGGGTTATTGGGGTACTAAGGTAGGCAGATGGGAAATAAGAAAAGCAAATAAGATTTTCCCCTCCTAGGACGCAGCAAACTCTAACCAAACACCATGCCCTCCGCTCTCCAAAGTGCAAGCACGTCAAGCGGTAAAAGTTACTTTCGGTCAAAGTCGGGGCAGCACATACTGTACGCGCGCAGAGAATGGCCTGCTGTGTGCCAGGGACGGGCGTGAGGGGAGAGGACTCAGGAACTCCAGCCCGGGGCAGCTGCCAAGGCGAGTTACTCAGCGCAGGAAATATTCCTCCACATCAGCAGCGGCCGCGTCACGTGCTTTCCGAGTTTTGTATCTTCACTATAGTTCTTAGCCCCAGACAAAAGGCACAGCCGGGGGCGAAAAGCAACCCACGCGATCCCTGGGCAAGCCCGGGCCACGGCACTGTCACCCTTCCCCCGCGCCCTGCCACTGCTGTCTGCGGGGGGTAGGACGGGGGACCGGGCGGGCCTCAGGTACCTGCCAGTCCGGGATAAGGTGCCAGCCTTCCCTCTTATGGGAATGGTATGCTCGGGAGGGCGACAAGTGAGGCCGAGTAACACAACGTGACCCGCTGCCGAGGGGGAGCCGGGGTTACTGCAGAGTAAGTGTGCGCCCCGCGGCTAAAACGAAAGCAAACACGGGGCGGTTAGATTAAGATTATCTCATTATTCGTGACTTCTGGAGAAAAAAAAATAGGATATTAAGCTACAGAAGGGCGATTTCCTCCGTGTGAGATTGTGTAACCGCACGCAAAACGAAACCCTGAGAAACACTCGAGCCGTGCATGTGTCACCAACACTCTACACCAGTGGTCTTCAAACTTTTTAATGCCACGCCCCCCCAGCGGGTGAAAAAAATTATCGGGGACCCCCTCATAATTTTTTTTAAATATTTTATTAAATTGTCAATGTTTAAATATGTCTATACATAATTAAACATTGCAGTTATGTTCTCTTAACGTTTTAAAAATGCAATCAAATCAATGATTGCCAAACATACTATTCTGGCCAAGCAGGCCTTACTTGTACCGTACCATACATGTACAGTATCTGCCTTGTGACTATTAGAAGTGGGGGTGAGTGGTTTGAAGAATATTTGGAGTCCTTTCCCTTTTGACACCTTCTCCCAGCTAGAATATAAAGGACAAAACATGTAAGCGATGGGCCATTACAGAGCGGCTTTGTGACGCTCTTTGTCAGCTGAAAACAAAGCACTGTTATCAGCTAAATGCTTCTTTTGGGCAGAGCTTGGGCGCCCCCCCTGGGATCAGTAGGGGCCTCCCTAGGGGGGCCCGCCCCCCAGTTTGAAGACCATTGCTCTACACCTAGGAGACAACACTTCACAAAGTTCACACAGGCTAAAACAATCACACAAGCAGTACACACTGGCACCATTTTTTAGCAACCCGGGGATGGATTCTACCGAACCTTTTTGTTATTTTATTGGTTGTTGTCCAACTGAAGTCCCCTGTCGGTCAAAGAGCTGTGCCTGGCTTGTGGACATATGTGTTTTTTGTCTCAAGGATACTTCAGACTCTACAGAACCCAGAAAGAGACATTTCTGGAAGAAACTGGTCCCAGGAGCAGCTGCCACCAGATGCAGCTCTAAACACAGCTACCTCCACACAGTGTTGTGTCTCGCTTGCTACTCTTTTAAGAGTAGGATGACACATCCCAAGTGCTTGTACACACCGGAGGGCAGGACACAACACACACTTACATCTGTACCTAACTACCTCATGACTCAGCTACACCTAGACACAACCAACTCCAAAAACAGCACATTCCATACCTAGGCAGCCCAGATACATACACATAAATCAAGACTGGGGAAACTACAACCCCAGTTAAATCTAAACCCAGACAACTCTGCCTAGAAGTAGATGACTTTGACACATACATCCCCAGAGTCAATTACCTCCACACCCAGCTATCTCCTAGCCTTTTCCTGTCTTACTCACTCAAGCAAAACCCGCCTGGTCTAGCCGGATAAAGTAAGACCCCACTTGACACAAGGTGCAGTTAAAGGGAACTCCCACACTTTCTATGTGAAATGATTGCACTGAGATCATGCAATGCTAAGATCCAGCATTCATCTCTTGAGTAGGGCCAAAACAACAAGCACTCCACCACCACTACCACATGCCACCAAACTGCGGATCACATCATCACTTAACACTGTAAGGATGAATCTACACTCCTTATGGAACATTCTCAGCAATTATGAAGAGTCAAACAGAGAAGAAAGCTGGGCTCAGGTGACATTTTACACACTTTGCACACATTGCTATTTGTTTGTTTAGCCACCTGGAGCAACAGCACACTTTTCGCCCTTTTCCCTCAGTAGGGGGCTGAGTGTGGCGTTCTCCTCAGCTGAAAGGCTCGCCTAGCTCTTTACTGAGTTCCCTGTGGCTCTCAAGCATTGACTCTATTTGAAATGATTTTACTTAGATCAAGCATGTATCTCTAACACAATACCAGAAAAACCTTCACGCAACACCACAACAAGCCAACAAACAGAGGCTCCACTTTGTGTTTAATAAAGAAGGGAATAGTCAACCGAGCGTGCTGGAATTAACAGAGGCAGATGCAGTTCTGTGATCCTGCACTGCCTGGATAGGCCGTGTTTTAACTGTTAGAATACAAATATTTGTTTTTAGAAGGATTCATTTAAGACAAAGCAGCCCATGTGTTGCTCTTATTACCCAAGCAAAATATGTCAGTTCGACAATGACTGAATACTCAGAGTGCACCTCCAACAAGTCTATGGAACTTGAGTTTACTCAGGATTCTACACCAGTCAGTGTCAGCTAATATGTATACACTTCAGTCAGTATAGTTTCCAGACCAGATGTCCTGGAACTAAATGTCACTTGAGTGGATGTGGCATACCGCTGTAAGGATGAATTTTCACTCCTTACTGCACATTTTCAGTAATTCTTATGAGAAGAGGCCTGGGCTCGGGTGACTTTAATACACTTTGCACACATTACTAACTGTTTTGATTCCTGGTGCAACAGCCCCATGTTTGCCCTTTTCCCTCAGTAGGGGGCTGAGTATGATGCTTTCTTCAGCTGAAAAGCTCGCCTACCTCTTTGCTGAGTTTCTGGAGACTCTCCAATGTTGTCTCCATGGTTTCCTTCAGTTCCTCGACTGGCAGCGGTTGGGAAGACACACCTTTCTGGTTTTCAAACAAATAAGAAACATGAGGTTAGCACAGGGAAGACTGCAGGGCACAAGAATTAGTAAAGTATTGGCAAAGCCAATTGGTCTGGTGTGTGCCGCCAGCTTTTTGGCTTTCTCAATGCTGGTTTTGTCATTAATGTAAAACTTAAGTGTTTGGGAAGCTGGCATTCACTTGTCAATCAAAAATAATAAACAAAATGGCTAACAGTAAGAATGTTTTGTGGTCTCAGAAAGCAAGCATTGCAGTAGTAGTCCCTGGCACTGAAAATAACTACTTTGTGTATGAATGAGCTCCTTGTGAAGGGCAGAATGCCATCACTCACAGTGGTTAGCCAGTGGCTGAAGTGGGCTGGCCCACTGCCCCAGGCTCTATGCTGTGATTGGCGTAATAAAAACGTGAAGGAACACTAAACACCAATGGATGAAGAGGTCTGGCTAATAAAAAACTTCAATCAGGGCCGGACTGGCTACCGGGCAGTTGTGTGTGCTGCCGAGCTAGGGGCTAATTTCTCTGTGGTGTGGGCTTATTTTGTTGATGGGGACCTGCGTGCGCTTTGAAATAAAAAAAGCAAAACTAATTTCGTTTTGCACACGCAGGTCCCCATCAATGAAATGACCCCCCTGCTCGGCAGCACACACAACTGCCTGGTAGCCAGTCCGGCCCTGCCTTCAATTAAAGAATACATATACTTTTAGTAAAAATCACAAGTTATTGGCTAACAATAGACCTAAAAAAGGAGTACTCCCACTTAGCACTCTAAAGCTAAGTCGACATCAGTGACAACTGAGCACCGTTTACTGGTATGTATAGAATTACCAGACTGACGATTTGTGACTCAAGCGTGTAAATATATGAAATATCTGTTGCTGGAGAAAGTAAATAACTGAGTTTTGAGACTGTGACCACATGCAGGGGATGGTTAAGGGTCAGCAGGGTGGAACAAAGTGACAGAAGAGAAACACACATGATAGGAGCACATGCGTACCTCCTTTTATCTCTTTTATTGCACTTTTTTTTTAATCCAGTTCCACTAAATGGTGCAATTTTATCACTATTCTGTTAACAGAGCTTTGTCAATTAACATAACAGCTAGGAACAGATGTGCATAGTAAGGGAGGGAAGTGTTCTCAAAATATCGAAAGCTAACTTTCTATTCCACCCAGGCATCATGGAGAAATAACTTCATTAAGAGAGCACAGCCACATGTAAGAAAGAGATGTAGCAGAAACAACTATTTCTGAGAAAGAGTGAAGAAAAAAAAGCCAGAAAGCAGAACGTGATGGCAGATCAATCGATATCTCTTTTGGCCCTGCACTTTATCACAGACCCTATATCAGCGATTCTTCATCTTATTACTTCTTTGGACCACCACTGACTTGTTACTGGAATTCAGGGACCCCACTGAGATATTATTGAGAGACGGGGAACCCAGACCTAAGCAATTTCTATGATTTGAACATCAAAACAATACTCAAAAATGCAGAAACAAGCCTACACTACACAGATATGCAAATCTTGAAATGTTTTGTTTAATTCACAATCACATATAGAGAAGTTTTCAAATTTGCTTCCTTATTTATATATACTTCATTCATTTTTTGATGTACTGATTTTAATATTATTTAATTTTGTAGAAAAGTCTCGGACCCCCTGAGTAGCCTTGCAAGCCTCAAGTAAATCCTTGGACAACAGGTTAAGAAGCACTGCCCTACATGGCTTGAATCGTCAGCCATATTCTCTTAATATTATTTTTCCCATATCTGCCCCACATCTTAGCCAATTAATTCACTTCTGCTCACATAAATATTTTTTTTTCAAAGATCATGTTAGCAGATTTATACTAATGATCCCAAGCTCACAGAGTGGAAAGTGGACATTTCCATAATCGTAACTTCTGCAATGATTGGCAAGTTGTTCCTAGTATGTAGATTGGATCTATGACTGCAAATAAAAGATTGTCTCTTGAATTAATCGCTACCTGTAATAATAAATGGCATTCCACCAGTTACTTCCATTTAAATATTTTTGTAAAATCTTCATGAACTTCTCCGTAACATTTCGATTAAACATTGGAAATAGTATAATTAGGGCTCCTGGTTTTAATGATATTTATTTTTTTAACATTTCCATCTGTAGTTATCCAAATTTATTTTATGGGCATTTTATTGGTATTTATCCATTTTTATTTTATGTTTTGAGAGTAAATTGAGTCGTAAAATGGTGTATTTCCACATTTATTTAACTGATAAACATACACTCATACTTTGATGTCTGTAACGTTTTAGTGAATTAAGCAAACAAATATAACAAAACACTACCCAGACAGTGAAATATTAACATTATATACAATTTTATGTTACCACATGCCTGTGTTTAAGTGACTCTCATCCTGTTTTTCAAATCCCCATTGTGTTTATCTGCTTAGCAGTTGGTCTGGAATTCATGAAGGACAACAAAGAGAGTCACTCACAAGAAGCACAATTTTCACCATTTTTCCACTTTTAAAAATAAATACAGACAGGAAATAGACTATTTTCTGTCCGTTTTTATCTGTAAAAATCGGCAAAAACGTAAAGCTGGAAGCTTTTATTATAATCGTACAGTTTTTCTTTGTAAATACTTCAAGGTTTCAACTAGCTTTGATAACCTATGTATTTTCAAAATGTCGCTGACATATTTTTGTTAACTTTGTTTTACCCATTAGTGAGCATCTTACTCTAAATTTGGCCTTATTTTATACTGGGAAGTAAAAATGTCAACCTTTGTACCTTTCTTTCTGTTGGTGTAATATTGTACCACCAATCCCAGTGCAAGGATATTAGTTCTAAGGAGTGTGAGAAAAGACTACGCAAGAAATCGAGGACGCCCATATGGTACCCAGGCCCCTTTCTTGACTTACTTCGCACGACTCACACTTTATCAACCTAATACACTCAATTCGAAGGGCACATCAGCAAGTTCAAGGCATGCACTGCATACCCGTCTCCCAGCCATTAATTAAGTAATTTTTTACTTTGACTCTTTGGACAGTGACACCCGGTAAATTTGATGAGAGCCTAATCCTAAAGCCTTATATAAAGAGAGAAGCAGTGAGACATAGTTCACAGAAACACAAATGAGAGAGGGCGCGAGTGGCGTACACATTAGTACACTTGCTTCTTCTTACTCGTGGTCCTTTTCTTTAGAAAAAAATCAAATGTTTTACCAAACAGCTCATGTTTGCGGGTTTCACTTCCATTATTTCCCAACAATTAAGTGCCTTTGCAGCAGTCCTAGTGCATGAGCTCATAGGTCATTGGAACACTGTCGCGCTCGTGACAATGGGTCACGGGTTCGCACCATCAGTGCGGGCTGAAAGAAGTGCTCATGTCTAGAGGACGCGGTGTGCTCTGTGAGTCTGGCCATCATAAATGTATGTATTGTGCAGTTTTGTTGAGTTCATAGGATGGAGGAGACAGGAAGGCTAACCGTGTCACTGCGGGAGTAGAAGACAGAATAGCACACATCTCCTTCCACAAGGTTAGTAGGGATGGAAGGTGGAACATCTGGCTGTGAAGGGCCTCTGCCACCAGATTAGAAGTGGCATCTTCACCACTTGGATGCTTAATCTTACGAGTGAACATCCTTTGTGACTTTAACTATAATAGAGCCACCGGTGCAAGGATTTTAATCACGCTACACGCCACAACATATTATCACACCCACCCTTGTAGTTACAATAAAAAAATAACAGTTGTCTCTTATGAACCCCCTGATGATTGTCAACCTGGGCAACTGTCCACATATCTTAATTTCCTGGGCCAGCACTGCATGCAAGGACTACAGCATGGTACCTACATTTGCAATGACAATTATTACTGGGACGCTTTCTTTGTAGGTTCTCCATAGAACACAAGTGACTCAAACACAACATTGTGTTGAGTTGCTTTTTGTGGTTTCAGTATATCCACAATGGATAAAGTATATCTTTATAATTCGTTCTTATTGGAATAAATGAGTACAAAAGTGAAGAAGACTCCTTGAGTTAACAATGGTGGTCAAGCTTAATTTTTCCATTTAAAAATAAAGGGACTAGACACATATTTTAAATCTACAGCACAAGGCGGCAGTTCTAAAATAAGGTGTACAGCGTTCACACTAAAAAGTTCTCATATTATACAAGTGGCATTCCGTATTCCCTACTCAAATATTGTTTTTCTGGCAGAGTGAGAGGTTTAATAATTTGTAAATATTACTCATTCCAAACCAGAAAGTAACATAAGCAAACACCATCCTAGGAAAGGTATTTTTTAGCATAACACCAATAAAATACCATCCATGACAACTTGGAATACAGCAGGTCCTGACTTGTGTTTCGCTCGTCTGAAATCACTAGTCAAGTTTGCCTAATTCTGACATGAGCTGGGTACACTGGGCAGATAAACCAACTAATTAAGAACAACAGAACCATTATTTTGGTCTGTTCTGAGCTTCAATTTTCGTTACAGCTTTGGTTTAGGGACCACGGCTCCCGCATAGAGTGGAATCGACTTTGTCCAAATTCAGGCAAAAAAGCCAGAGAAACACTTAACTGTTCCACTTTGTTTTCATGCATTATATTCCACTGCCATTATTTGGCTCATTGGCCGAGGAAGGCACACAATTTTCTGGGTCTCTTCTTTATTAACTCAACATCAAAGCCCCACAAGAGAGGCAGTGAGAGTCAGTGCGCGGCACAGAGACAGGGAGAAATGAGACAAACATTGAGAGAGTGAGAGGGAGAAATAGAGAGTGCGTAATATGAAAAGATACGAGTTAGAAGGTCATGAAAAGGGGGAAAGGGAGATGAAGAATAACACAGTAAAAGAGAGAAATGGAGGGGCAGAGACAGGGAGAATGTGGAGAAAGGGGATAAAGACAAACTGAGATAAGACAGAAAGTGAATGTAGAAGATAGGCAGAAACGCGCGTTTAAGTAAGTGGGGGACAAAAGGCTGATAGAGAAAGACAAATACAGAGAGAGCAACAGATATACATAGTGAGGATAGGGGACAAGAGACATAGAAAGAACGGGGCATATGCTTACTCTGGGCATTCGCCCATTTTGGAAGAAACAGTTCTATTTTAGTTATGTGGGGTCCCATGCATAATGCATAATACAACATGGTCTCACGCCTGCAGTCAGCTTTCCAATGCAACAAAACTGCTAGCAAACCTCCAGCTTCAGTAGGGGTTTTCTGACAGACAGGGCAGGGCGATGCTGTGACTGAAATATTTAACCTAATAACCGCAAGCGCTCTCTCTCTTCACTGGCAAGAATGTAAACTCTACATTTGTTGAACAACAAGAGCTTTTCTTTTTTTTCAGTGATGTTACTGTAAGTTAACAGTGTCTCTAGGCTCTAGGTTCGCAGGTTCTGCGACTTCAGCTTTTTGATTCTCAAGACATTGTCTTTTCACTGCTTGAGGATAGATCTAGCTTAGATAAATTCTTGAACAAAAGAACCCAAAAAACTGCTCGCATACCCCAAAAAGATAAAGGTGTCCTGATCATAGTTCCTTTTTTAACGAGGATAAATATAGTGTAGACAAATTCATCGTGTGTGCTGGGTACCACGTGAAATTCAACATGCACAGAGCTCTGAGCCAGTGGGGACAAACAGGAATTGAGAGCCAGTAAATTTCATTCTATTATTTTTTTGCTTTGTAATTTGTTGAGCGCCTGAATATTTTTGTAAAATAAAGTTTGTAAAATTTAACATCTCGAAAGAAGAAACAAACGCCCTAAAAACTTTGAGAAATGACAACACTATAACAATTAAACAAGCTGACAAAGGCGGCTCAATCGTGATCTGGGACACTAATGATTACACCACCGAAGTCATGAGACAGCTAGAAGACCAAACGTGTTATCGCAAAATTGGTAAGGATCCTACATCTGAATTCCAAAACGTTCTATTTCCCATTTTGAAAGAAGGATTTGACGAAGGTTTTCTAGGCCCAAAAGAACTGGAATATCTACAAAATAAACACCCCAAGACACCAATGTTCTACGTCCTACCCAAGGTCCATAAACACCAAACTAAGCCACCTGGCAGGCCAATTGTGGCAGGATGTGATTCACTACTAGAGTCAATAGCCAAGTATGTTGACTGTTTCTTAAAACAATTCATGGATTTTGTTTCTTCATATTTACAAGACACGACCGATTTTATTAATAAGTTGGAAGACGTTCAATTCAACAGTGACAATGACTTGTTAGTAACCCTAGATGTCATCCAACTTTATACGCAAATTCCTCAAGACGAAGCTTTGGCAGTACTGGAACACTTCTTGGATCTAAGACCTAGACCAGTCCAGGTACCAACAAAATTCCTAGTAGATCTAGCAACCTTTGCTTTAAAAAAGAACTACTTTAGCTTCAGAAACAAATTCTACCTCCAAGTAAAAGGGGTCGCGATGGGGTGCCCTTTTGCCCCGGAGCTGGCGGTACTCTTCATGTCACTCTATGAAGACACTTATGTCCACAACAACAACCCCTTTAGTGATCACGTAGCCACTTGGTGGCGCTTCATAGACGACATCTTCATGATTTGGACTGGCGATGAAGAAAATTTAACATCTTTCTTCAACTGGCTTAACACAAGAACAATAGACATACAATTCAGTATATCACATTCAGCAACCAAAATCTCGTTTCTGGACGTGGAAGTATTTCCATCAGAGGGTAAATTGGCAACATCATTATTTACCAAGCCCACAGATCGCAATAAGGCACTACTTTTCTCAAGTAATCACCCGAGGAGCCTGAAGGAAAACTTGCCATTTGGCCAATTTCTACGTATTCGTAGAAACTGCTCTTCCAATGAGGACTACAAATTCGACGCAGAAAACCTGGCGTCTAAATTGTGTGATCGCGGTTACCCAAAAAAACTGGTCCGCAACGCAATGAAGCGGGTAAGATGGATACCAAGAGACAGTCTCCTGGAGCGAAAAACTAAGACCAAACTCAATCGGCAGGTCTGTGTAACCACCTATTGTCCTAATGCCAATAACCTTAAAAAAATCATCGGACAAAATTGGCATCTAATAAAAAACTTGGACGAGAGTTTACAGGAGCTTCCCTTGTTCGCATTTAAAAAGGAGAACAATGTAGCCAATCATGTAGTAAGAGCCGTGATGAAAAAAGATGAGCAACCATCTTTAAGACAAATGATGGGATTGGCACCCATAGTTGGCCATCATAAATGTGGCACGTGCCTTTGTTGCGATCTAACCATAGAAGGATCATTATTCCAACATCGTGGCATTTCATGGAAACATGAAACTTTAAGTAATTGTAAATCAAAGTTCGTGGTATATGGTATTGTATGCCCCTGTGGACTCCTATACATAGGAAAGACCAACCAAGAAATCCGCCAGAGAATCGCCCAACACAAATCCAGAATAAAAAACGAAGTTGAAACTGCCCCCTTGGTCAACCACTGGATACGGTGTAAACATCACCTAAATGATCTTAAATGGACCGTCATCTCCCGTGTGGAAAAGGACCCACGTGGTGGGGATCTAGATCAAAAACTTTCCAAACGGGAAGCATACCTAATCGTTAAGTTCGATACAGCAGTTAGAGGACTTAATGAATTGTCTGAAATTTATAAGCTGTAGAACCCCAGTGATAGTTCTTCTTGTGAGCTTACCTGTGCAATTCAACATTTTCCCGATTTGCACATTTTTTCCATCCACATTCCAAAATCACTTTCCCCAATTGTTCTCCCCTAGAATAGACCACGTAATATATACAATAGGTGGCCCCCTGGATGCATGCGTGCAAAAATATTTTCGAATAAACTATGCTACCTCGTAACTACTAGCAATCACTGCGCACGCGCAGAATAGCAGTGTTTTGCTTAAATATTGAAATGGTGTCCCAATGGACATGCTCCACGCATGCGCGAGGAAGCAGTGCCGAGCGGAACGCCTGCAGGACCCGATAGAGAAGATTAGGACTTCCCTTGCCGGTAAGCCCCAGCGAATTCAGTTTCTGGTGCCTGACCTTTTAGCTTTCGCGGTAATGCAAGCATTAATACGCTGCCCCCGTCTTCTTCCAGCCAGGCGATTAGAAAACTGCCCCAAAAATGCTTAAACGAAGCTGAACCGAAAGTTTTCAACGCGGTCGGCCGATTTTCCGGTAAGAAGCCTTCCCCTCCTTTGAAACAGTTGTTTGCTTCAAACATAGGTCCTTCACTAATTTAGAGCATTCTTTTGTAGGCGAACCGCCTTTTCCTGCAAAAAAAACCCGCACAACAGGACACTCCATCACGCAACTTAGAGGTAATAGCCCTTCACTTTATATCACCCATTCTTCGATATGGCATCCCAAATAAACAGAAGCATACACAGTTTTTTTCGATTTTTTCTTCTTTTCTTTTCTTTTTTGATTTGTGTCAACAGGTGACAACTGTTCTTCAACCTCTCTTACTGGATAACTACTGTTTTGGTAAGCACAGGACTCTGGGTGTTGTAGTGCTTGGTAGTGTTTCTTGTTTTCTCAAAGACAAACTGAATACAGAGGTTTTCCCTTCTTGTTTTTTCTAGAGCGATCTGGCCCTGATGAGAATCCCTCCCAACTCGTAGGGATTCGAAACGCGTAGGCCTCCTTACGTCCAGCGTCTGCCCTTTGTGTATTGCTCTAGTGCTGATCTGTTGCCGCACTAGTTGTTATTATTTACACATTTATTGTTTATCCAATTTGTGTAATTCATTAGACTTACATCAAAATTAATGAGTGTATTCTGTAAAATTTTTGCGAAATTTCTTTTATGTATGCAGCAGACCGAATACTTAACCCATCTGTTTATTTCTTACTCTATTTAGGTTAAGTATTGTTGAATGAATGCATGAATGTATGTAGTATGACTGTGATACGATTGAGTTTGGAACTGTATGGTTGACTCTTTTGCCCTGTTCTGTGTCCTCTATTTAATTCTTCTCTTTGTATATAAAATGTTCTGCTTTTTGACAAATATATGTTGAAAGTTTAAATATATGCACTTTCAAAATTCATTTTGTAAAATAAAATAGCGATTAAAAAGCTTTTCCCATTTTTTGATCAGGCGACTTCTTTTGGTTGTTAGAATAAGGCATTAAATAGAGTATCAGTATTGGCCTTTCTTGTTTTGTTTTTTGAATATTTGAGAGACATCAAAACTGTAATCTGTTTTAATCAATCTCACTCACCTTCCTGTATCTCACCATCACCCACCCAACCCTCCTGGTTGCTATTCCATAACTCTTATTTACACTCCAGCTCCTAACACCGTCCAACATAAAATGCACTCAATGATTCCATCTGTACATTAACCAGAAGTTTGTTCTTGTTTATCGCCAGCCAAATTTTCACTCAACCTACCGCGCTGCACGCACAGCACACCACACCTAAGAGAGTTCCACTGGCTCTGAACACACAAACGTGCCCAGTTAAAACTCCTCACATATACCAGTAAAGCCCTACATAACACAGGTCCTGCCTAGCTCAACATCCAAATCTCTTCCATAAACCCACCAGACAAGTCGGTTTTGCAGGATTCCTACTCACACACATCCCATGTATACACAAGGCAAGAGTCGGGGGTCTCCCTTTCCCCTACACTGCTCCGACAGCCTGGAAGGGCCTGTTGCTACACATCTGAGCCACCTCTTCCATCCGTTAGATCCGCATGAAGCTAAAGAACTAGCTCTTTGAGTGGACCCACTGGCCAGCTCTTAGCCAAGCTAGATGTGCACCTGCTTCAGTGCCACAATACCCTCCCGGGTGATAACGTGCTTTACAAATATAACTAACGTAACACTGATGAGGTGTGGGGGCATAATTTGACTAACATCATAGGGGTTTTAAGTGCCCTGTTATCAAAGAGCAAATGAAGCAGCATTTTCCAAGTGAGGTCCTAGGCCCTATTTTATCAAGATGAGATGCACAGGGGTCTCGGTTGTGACCTTTAGGGCTCCTAAAGGGCACCAGTGCCATCAGGTATTACACAGGATGCCCCCCATCTGGGATTTGCTGGGTGGGAGAAGGCAGGTCAATATATGCTTCCTTCCATGGGAGCTCCTAATCACTCATGGAAAACATAGTGGCTTCAGCACCTATCGCCAAGCTCTGAGTGAGACCTCAAAGACAAATCTTTGAATGCCAGCAGACCAGGGACACCTCTGCAGCCCTCTGACTTATCAATGTGAGCCACATTGAGTTGAAATACAGTAACACCAATTAATTAGTTGACAGGTGACAAATCCATTAGATGTCTGTGCTTCAAGGATAGTGACAGCAAGATATCACTACATCTAAGCCCAGTGCCGATTTCACTCAGGCCACTGCACATAAACGAGAGAGCAGAACATCTAAAGTATGTACATGGTGCAGTAGATTCCAACTGAGAAGCTCACCGATGTATTCACTGAAGGTGTTTTCATTACTTCCCGCCCTCTTGGTAGCAAGCAGTCTCAGTTCAGCCAATTGAGAATCTGGCGTATGGTGCCCACACGCCAGGCTTCCAATGATCGTCAGCGTCATTACCAATAACTGATGATTTGCAATAATGAGTAGGTCATGTTCCTCTGAGCTGGGTCTGCTATTAAGCTGGCTGCTCTTCTGGCGACTCCACAAAGAACCGATGAGATAATGTCTTAGACCTGGATTTAATGTATGATTCTGCTTTATTGCTCCCTGGGGCACTGACAGTCATGATGGAAACAGTGGACACGTTTACGTCAAGGTTACAATGTCTCACAGCATGTGGCAAATGTGCAACATGTTAACAGAGCCCAAACAGAGGCATGGGCGATACCTGTTCCTGAAACCTTTAGGTGGGCTATGAGAACAACCAATAATAAAATTAAAATCTTCAGCCCATATAGAGTCCTTATTGATGGTGTTTTAGGCACAAAAATGAAATGCAGCACAAAGCACTGCAGCAAGCAGCCAATCCATGCATCCAAAAGTGTTTTTCTGTCTCGTGGTAGCCAGGACCTTGTGCTTTTACTAAAGATATATATATATATTATATATATATATATGTATAGCTGAGAAAGTCAAAACGTTGCCAGGCAGTGACTGACCTACTGATTTCGAGAAGCTCAGAAAAGAGCTTGGTATTCCTTCCGCCACTAGACGTCATCTCTTCCTGTGCACTAGTGCACATATAAATCAGGGGCGGCTCCTCCTTTAAAACGAAGGAGCATCATCCCACTAATTAAAATGCCCCAGATGAAAAATAAAATGGTAATAGGCATTATTACCATTTTATTTTTAATTGACTCTGCAAACCTCCGTCCTGAGACGAATCTCAGGACGAGGGCGGGGCAGCTGCTGACATGCAGCAGCAGAGAGGAGTGATGGTCTGGGCACTTTGAAGTGTGCATGTCTCTTTAGCAGGTCTTCTTGCGATGGCCAGCCAGACATGCGCATTTTAAATCTCTCAACACAGTTGTCTTGGGCAGCTGGGTTGAGACCGAGCAAAGGACTCCAGTGCCCTTTGGAGAACTGAGAGAGCCTGCTTCATCCAATCCCGCCGTTACTCTAGGATTGGTTAGGGGAGTTGGCTAGGCCCGACGAGAGAAGATCATGGGCCCGAGCGAGGACATGCAGCAAGGTAAGTGAGTTTTATTTCATTTTTATAATGTATTTTATGTGTATTATGGTGCAAATCGCCGACATGCATTACATTACCATTTTAAAGTTAAACATTTTAACTTTACAACAATAATGTAATAAATGTCGGCATGAATTTAGTTTATAGATTTTTGCACTTTTTTGCCCGCCCCCACTCTCCTCTAAAGCTGGCAGCCGCCACTGATATACATTGTCCAACACAACTTGGCGATCTAAAAAAACATGGCATTCCTTTGTAATTTCATTATCCATAAGCAGCCCCATTAAAAATTCCTGGACCCTTGTAACAAAGCTCTATCAGGCAACATGCACTCTCTGAAGGACAATAGTGTAATATCTATAGAAAGCATATCCCACTCAGTTGCATCTTTCAGACACATTCATAACAGACGTGCCTATTACTCCAACTAAATTACAGTCTGTAAGTTTTAAGGCTTTATTATTTTAACTAGACTTCTGCAAATTATGCACACATAGGGTACTTAACCCACTGAACTACCTGGGCATTATGCACTCAATACAAAAAGTACAGATGAAGTGAATTCAAAAGGAGACTATGACTTATGGATAAATGTGTACATTCTCAAAATGGCAGACAAATTGTATAGAATATGCATATCGTTCTACTTCCAGTTCTGTTGACCCCTGCTTCTTTGCGAAAGTCTCTGGGATTCTGCATGTGATAGTGTATACTCGCATATCCTAGCCCATAGCAGGGTATTATCCTTCTAAGCCAAGAAATTCGCAGAAGGCAAGCACTGCTTGATGATTGCAGGTAATGTTAAATTTATACTGATACTCGATAAGCAGGAACATTAAGGGGAAGCACGGGGGAAAAGAACCTAAAAAAGCAAGTTCTCTTAGACTCCAAATAGCTTTTCAATGACAGAACATGGACTCTCAGAAGAAATGTATACCATGTAAAAAAGATGCATTCTTAGGTCAGAGCTGGCGGCGAATAATACAAACGAGGGAAAAGACAAAATAGGTCAACCAAAATGTTCGCTTTCAGGACTACATGTAGAGTAATCTGCCTTTCCCCTGATTGCCCCTCATCGTCCCCCTAGTTCACTCCCCTCCAATTTTATCTGCAACTCTTCCTTAAACAGACAATACCAAAGTTACTTCCTGGAGGAAGTTGATAAGTCGCTAAATCTGTGCAGCAAAAGGTGTTAGGAGGAACCAGAAGCAGTACATGGCTCCAGTCAATGACTCCAAAACATTATAAGCGATCACTGCATTGTGAAAGCAAACCGAGGTATACCGTCTCCTTCCCCAAAACTACAGCACTGCACTAAAGTCGCATATTGCACTGGATGTACCCCCAGTAGTGTAATAAATTGGAGTGCAAAATATTATAACTTCAGTGTACAACCACAATCACTCAGTTCAGCTTACTCGCTTCCATCACCTGTGAAGCCCCCTTATCCAGCAAGCATCTTCACCACTCCACTATACTGGTGACCCCCGTGCGCCCCACCCCAGTGGTTGCAGAACTGAGTCTCCTATTTTCTTTAGGTTACAATTATCTTACATTTCTCTGTCTTGAAAATATTGTGATTAAGCAGTGAGTCCTCAATTCTTCCTGCTTGCTACAAGATTTTTTTTTTGTTGCAGTTTTATATAGCGCGTACTGGACCCGAAGGTATCAGAGCGCTTTACATGAGCACCAGTTCCATTACAGATGGACACATTCATTTTTAGGCACAGGGAGATTAAGTGATTTGCCCAGAATCACAGGATGTTTGAGCCTCGCACCAGACTCGGACCTGGTTTGCAAGCTTCAAAGTCGGCCGCCCTAGCCATTAAGCCACACCCTGCTTTGTGGAAGGAGCTCACTTGAGTAAGAAAGTAGGTGGAGGAATAGTGCACAGCATGTAAATCTAGAATTTGTTACTGCTGCAGAATGAAGTCATGTGGAGGTGTCGATCATCATGCTCTCGACAGTTAAAGGTAAGCGACGTCCATTTCACTGCCTCCTCTCCCTCGCTGGGTATATACAGTGTGCTCAAGTTCCCACACACTGATTTTGGAGGCTGCTGATCCATGGTCTGGTCAGTAAACATGAACTGGACAGTAAAAGTGTTGACCTTTCTGCCTCAGGATGGAAGATTATTTGATTCCAGTGCTTGATATTTTAGTCGTCCATCACACACGGATGACAAGAGCCTGACCCATCATCGCTCTCGCTCTCTCTTTCTCTCTCTTCACTCTCTCTCTCATCTTCAGTGTAGCTCATCATGGCGGATTACTAACTGCACATAACAACTGACCGCTGCCGGACAAACAGCAGAAGACAAACCAACTAATGGCTGTCTCACGCGAGTACATATATCCCTCTCTCACCCAGCCTTCACTGTGATAAAACCCCACTGACTCGTTATTACACGAGGGCGCGTTTCCTCATAAAATGAGTGATTAAAGTGTGTACCATTCCAGCAGGAGTGTAGGGCCGAAATCGGTAACAATGATTTTGCAGATGTTTTTACCCATCGGCAAAGGTTGCAAGAGGCAAACTTCACGACTTGGTGACACTGGAAATTTTGTCGCTGCACATGCTTATTTGCTGCCAATATGTGAACCTCTGTATTTATGTACCTTGTCCAAATTTATGTATAACTATATGCAAGAATACCAGCCACAAGCATCCCCAATTTCAATCTTCTGTCTGATCATGTGACAGGGAAAACCCATGCAGAGCTGAAGTAGATTTCATAAGATGCTAGGAGAGCCCATTGGACAAATAAAGATCACAGATTCCATAGGGTCAGCAGACAATATTTCACTTATAAGAAACATTCATAAAAATACAATCTATAGTTTAAAAAAATGTTTTTTCCAAATAAGTAAAAATGTAAATCGGTGTCCAGGCATGTACAAGACAGCCTCTGCATCTGCTGCGTGTACTTACCAGGACTGGCTTCAGAAAGTCGATGTTGGAGTGAAATTGTTGCTCAGCTTCACTGAGCTTGTCAGCAGGCATCGCGCAAACAATAGCATTGAGGACAGGGACTGCGGCCTGGTTGCTGATCATGATGAATTCTGACAGCTTGGACACATTGCACATATTCTTCAGACGAATTTGGTAGCCAGACACTAAAACCTGGAAGAAACGCAAACACAGTTGAAGGACTCACGCATACGAGGCTCGAGGCACAACCACCATTTCACAGTAGCATCTTACTCAAAAATGGTAATCAAATACAAATTGTGACAGTATCGCTCATACCACTTTGCTTAGCTCCACAATTATGCACAGCCACGTGTATGCCATGACACGTCAGAAGGATTCGTTTGAACCTTACACACAACACCAAAACTCTTTCCAGAAGGGGTATACTATAAAAACCACACGCTATGTGCACACATAATTTTTCCTACATTTGTTGGTCCCTTCGTTAAACTTTGGCTGCAAGTGACAGCTCAAGCGTTACTGAAGCGGAAGAGCTACATGTGAGAGGTGCTTGTACTCACTTACCCGTTCGAGGTTAACATCAGCGTTCATGATCTCGTTCGCTACCAGCGAAGGCATTGACAAATTGTTTTGCAGGTAAGTCGAAAATGTCTCATTCTCAACCAGGAAGTCATGCAGCTTCAAACCTGAAGAGATGAGAAAATTAGACATGGTTGCAGTACGTCAAAGGCTGTGTACAGTCTGTAATAAATGAGAACATAAAGAACAGGGCAATGGGAACATGTAGGGCCTCCTTGAGAAGGCTGATGAGTACAGGAAGAAAAGACGCAAAATATCTTGATACCAAGAAACACACAGACACGGGGACTAGAAGAGAAACCTCTTTCACAAGAATTATTCCCTGATGATTTGATTTCAGTCAATCAGACATTCCTTGGTAATTTGATTTCTGTCAATCAAACAGACAAGGAGCCTTCTATTCCAGTTCATCTCCTGCACAACAACTTGCACAACGGAGTCCTGTTAAAGGCCCTGCAGCGAAATCAAAGGGAATGGGTGGATGCGTCAAACATCACCCCTTGACTGCGCAGTAATTGAGGAGTATGTTCTGCCACTTTACCAATATCATTTGCACTGATCTCTGGTAGTGAGGAACGGGACTACAGTGGAACAAAGTTAGTTTGCGGTCAACATAGTTTCTGAGGGAGAACGTCCAGTGGCCTCCAGAAGTAGCACTTTGGCACAACTTGCACTGTCCTTGCTACCCCTGGTCTCAGGAGTCATGAAGATGGTGGCCGCAGGAGTAAAAAATAAATACAAGCTCTGCAGTGTCCACCTCATACCATCAATAGCAAGTGAAGGTGAAGAAACACAAGATATAAACATTAACTAGTCACATGTAGTGCAGAGCCGCACAAACAATCTAAACCAGCTTTTTAAGTGTCTATAAATTCAAATTCTATTTCAGAAAACACAACATACCCAATTCATAAAGTCAAGTATAGTCGTAAAACTAAATTTAAGGGAGTAAATGACCCAAATTACAAATAAAAGTCATACCCAAATGGATACCTGCAAGGTGTAAATGGGTTTAGTGCTGTGTAATTATCTGATACAAGTCCATAAAATGACAAAGTAGTAAACTACACTCAAGATGTGCGGAGTGAAAGGAGCAAACCATGATTTACTTTGAATGTGCCGTCACAAACTCCGAGCTGACCCTTTCTAACCTGGAGACAGCACGATTTACCCCCACATAGAGATGAGGTAACTCCCCTTCGGGGCGGGGGGGGGGGGGGCACTTTATCCTCTTAACTTGGTAGACTGTAGCTAGGGGGGTCTCATCAAAGGAAAAATTTTCCCATTAGAGGGAAAAAGCTTAAGTAAAAAGAAAACATTTACAATTGAAACTGTCTTCTCACACTTAATAATTGCACACCGTTTTGAAATTACATACTGGAGAAATGACAAGTCAAAAAAAATGCCACAGGAAAAGATGGAAATTATGTCAGGCATAGGTGTAAATCTTGGCGTGTACTTTTTACACTAGTTTATGACAGGAGGCGAGAATTAGTCCATGCCAAGTGGCAACAGATTGTGCACAGGGCTTTTATTCTTCGAGTACTGCACCCCAGCGGGGTGGATGCGCACAGTGCCGACGCTATGAAGATTTGTCTCTCTCCCCCATCCATCCCCTTTGATCACATTCCTGCCTCCCAAGAGGTGGCAGCTGGGGTTACAGGCAACCGACAAGCAACACACACCCCGCACCGGAGCGAGGGGCGGGCGAGGGTGTCAAAGCCGTGCCGGGCGAGGGGCGGCGGCGCCGGGGGCGCAGAGGGTGCCAGGGAGAAATCCGGGTCCACCTGCCCCGCTTAAGAGCCTCTTTGTGCCGCGCAGCCGCGCTTGGAGCTCGCCTCCCCAAACAGAGGGACCAGGGGTTACTGTCGGTCGTTACCACACCGACAGTTTCAAGTTCCTGTCGACTTCTTGCCTCGCATGAGAAAGGCTGGTTTTAAGAAGGAAGATAGGCGAAGGCGGGAACGAGGGGGCGAGGGAGAGGTTACTGCAGGTCGAGCGCCGCGTCCATGCGCAGGGTAATTCCTTCTCAAGCTGTTAAACAAAACTACACAGACCCAGCGCACTTTTCAGTCACCGTCCTCTTTGTAGTGAGAAATACACGTCTTCCTTCAATTCGTGTCTTCATCGCATCATCGATTCTGTATGACGTCCGTGGGTGCCGTTTCCGTTGCTGGAGCCCACCGGTGAAGGCAGCACTCAACCCTCACAAATGTGTGGTACATGAAAAATGTATATTGTGTCTTGTTTGCGGACAACGCACCTTCATATCATCTTGCAAGGTGTCTTACGGGGTCCAACGCTTGCGCCTGATTCTCAGGGAGCTGAAGGGCCCGATTTCAAATAAGGACACTTACTTTAGCCTTCCATCTTTTTGAGGTCGCTCAACTGGTTACCGTTACATAGGAGGCTAGATTATTTATAACAGTTATCAGCAGATTTGAGGTTTGGAGCCCAAATATTATATCTGAGACACAATGTGACAGGTGGTCCGTCCGTAACTGAGTGACTCAAGTCCAAATCTACAAATATGCTGTAATTCTGTCAACATGTATTTACAGTGTAATGCTAAAAAACACTGTCAGCTCAGCTCACCCAAACAAGTTAAAAATGTAATGGGGGTAAATACACCTCTGCTTGCACGTACTTTTACACCGTTTTTTACAGTTCTCAAACATTCCCAGTGGAACGCTGGAAAGCTCCTCCAGGCGGACACTGGAAATGTCATCTGAATTTTCTAAGACTTGTCATGTCTACATTGCACCATTGCACACGGTGTACAACTACTTACTGCTGAAAGGCAGTTCGGTGTAAAATGTATATTTCTTTCCTTCTATTCCTTCACGGGAAACCATTTTCCCCGTGGGGAAAAAAATACCTTTTACTAAACCCCCCACAATTTTGGGGATGATCTATCCCCCTTCTCACGATGGAAGGGGTGCTTACTCCAGCCCTTAGCTGGAGTAAAAGTGACTATATCAAAGTTAGGAAAGGGCCTCATAGGAGTTTGTAATTATTCATACACATAAATGTCCATAAATTCGCACGTTTGTGCGCTCACAAACTAACTAGGCAAACCACACTTTGTTGTTCAAGCTGCTTACTCCTGCATGGGTATTTACTGCTGCCAAATTGTACGTGCTTGTGATAAATATCTCAGTAGTAAGCCAATATACGCCTGGGAGGCATCCTTTTGTGGGTGGCTCCCAGGCATAGGTGGCGAAATATACATTATCCACTGGTGTGCCCCTGCTGTGTGCTCTCTGGTGACTCAGCTCCCCCGGCACTACTTCTGGGCCCGTCTGCTTTGTTGCGCTCCTGACATTCCTCTCGCGCAAGGTTATCCTGCGAGAAGTTCAGTGCAGGGCCAAGCCAGGAAATGAATCCCCCAAAACAAGAGCAGGCCGACAGGCATAACGTCGCAAGATGCTGACAGCTTTAACTGCTGCGAAGGGTAACGGGAGATAGGACAGCAGTGTGCGCGTGCCGGACCCAAAATACCCCTGAGGTCTTCAGCGGCCATTTCATGCGACCACCTCAGCCCTGGCGCGCGCGTCGACGCGGAACTCGCGGGTTGTTGTGAGTAAGAGCTGAGCATTCAGCGGCCTGCCTGTGGGTGTGCTCTAAGCTCATACTGAGCTTTATTTTTGCGTACATTTTGTATTTCTATAATGAAGCAGGGAGTTATGCAATTGTGCGGACGTGTTTTTTCCGGATAATTAAGAATTTGCAACACGTGCCTCATATTCGACCATCTTCTCAATAATTTGCAGGTTTTTTTTTATAATTTGCAGGTTTTAACAAAAGTGTGTTTCTAGCTGCTGGATGTGTTTGTATGGAGTCGTAGGGTCATTGCTGCACATAGGGAATTCCCTTTCAGTTGCCTACTGATGTATTAAGGTGACAAACTGATATTCATGATTTAAACTTTTGTCCAGGCAGTGTTAACTTTGTAAAAAAGAATCACAAACTAGGCATATAATACAAAATAAATAAAAATACTATGACAAAAATGTGGCACACTATGCAGTGTAATTTAGCCTTTTCTTGCAACATAATTTGGTCTAACACTGCCTCAGAATAACAGTGGCACTGATTATAGGCGTAATTATTTCAAGAATGCTAGTAGAACTGGACGGTCTTCTAAAAACAGTGAACAGGGGTCAGCAAATAGCCTATAGGTCTTTACTCTGCGCTCACTAGCAGACTTGCGCTCACTAGCAGACTGCCGGACTTGGCCAACTACTTAGGCTTGACTGCGAAGTAAGGTGGACCTATCTGACGATGCAATGCCAAATAAAAAATAAATGCAATTCAATTACAAAAAGGACCTAATCTACACCACAAAGAGGCGAAAGGCTTCATGGTGTTCACTTAATTCTAGACTAAAGATGACGCTCGCATTTTGTGCAATTGTGTATCTTTCAAACATCTAGACAACAAAAATCGACCCAGCTGGTCCAAAAGGCTACTGTTTGTTGTAACTAACTGCCTCGGCTAAACTTTCTTTATCACCGGGTATTACATGTCACACGTTTCCAAGCACAGAGAGGAATCTTTCAACTTGGTTCCAACAGCAGGCTTTGTGTTTTCATTTCAAGAAATCACTATACCCAAGATACACCATACAAGACAACATTTCAAAAGCAATTTAAAAACAAGTAAAACCCATAGAAAGATTAAAACAACAAAATATTAGATCTCATGGCCCACTTTAGCATTTCATGTATAAACAAGAAAAATGCTACAAGGAGACATGTGGCAAAGCCCTGCCCTCACACCATACGAACAAAGGCATATACCAAGATTGTCAACAAAACAGAACAAACCTAGATCAAGAAAGTGCTGAGTGCGAATAAAAAACACAGATGTGCGACAAAGTGCTTTCATGGTCATATTCCAAAATTATCAGCAGTATATGGCTTTGTGTTCTTTCACCGTTCTTCACAAGGGGACCGGCCGTCCTGCTGGCTTTGGTGCGCCAGGTCATCCACACAGACAAACCATTGGAAGATGTAAAGCTTTCAGTTGTGGAAGCAGGAAATCCAGCAGCAGATTGGCAGCAATTAACACGTGATCTTTAGTTTTTTTCCTCCATGAGGCAAATGTAATGCAACACACATGTTCCTTTTCTGTAAGACTCAGTGCCACAAGACTCTAAAGGGAATGAGCTTCAGGGCCACTGAAATTATGAGAATCTGGGGCTGCAGCATTTTTCACTTAATTATGGATTTGCCACATTTTCCACATAACCCATCCTTTGCTGCATAATTTTAAGATTTAACAACAAAAAATGATTTCTAGCTCATACGGACTGGAGATTATTAAAAAAGAGGAAATGCTTGTTGCTGTGTGGCCGAAGGCACTTTACAATTGTTGACTGTTCACCTTTCAGGTGCATATTGCTGTATGGCGGTGTTAAACTAGTACTAATAAGGAGAAACGTTTGTCCAGACAGGCAGCATTATGCTGCATGATTGGCATTTTCTTGTTGCATATTTTACTAAACTGTGGTGCGTAATTTGGTCCACTCTTGCTGCATAATTCCATTTCCCTGTCCAAGTCCCATCCACTGTGCAACATTTCTTTGGTAAAGAGAGTTTTGACCTCATGACATTACCAGGAATCCCAATATATGCAAGGCGGAAGGGCGACTCTATCCTGCAAGTTAGCCATGTAATGTGCTGAGATTACCTGGGTCCACCTGAGCAGTCTCAAGCCAGACACAGCAGTAAGGGGGCTGCTGTTTCCACCAGGCGGAGGTCCAAATCTAATGTGCCCATGTCATTCATGGGTAAACATCAGCCTAGGCTAACATGCCCATGTTGTGAAAGGGTAGACTCCCTGCCAAGGCTTGTGGTTAACCTACCCTCAAGGTGTTCCCACAGGAGGGAGCACCCAGTCTCCAAAGTGCTATCATCTTACATTTAACGCTAACCACCTGACACCTCACCGACCACACTTACTAAGTACAGGGCACAGATAACCCACATGTAACCAAAGTGGTCCGTGTGGTTTTGCCCACACAGCTGAAGATTTTATTTTAAACCACAGACTATTGAAGTATACGTTTGACCAATGAAGGAAAATATATTTGGAAAAATCTGCTGTAATGTTCTCTGAGGATGATGGGCCCACCCATCTCTGCGGCATCTATAATAAAGGACTTTGCAATGACTTAAACTGCTCACAGCTTCTGTTTGAGTCCTAGTTCTTTGGGTGGCATGTCTTCATAACGGGTTTCACAGGAGCTATGTTGAGTGACAACTACCAGAAGAAGTTTTTTCTGCACATTTTAGTGGGTGGTTGTTTGTGTTTTTTTTATTTGCTGCATTAGTGAATGTGTCTGTTATTCCCGTCAGGCTTTGATGTTCCCAAAGCAAGTGCAGAAGGCATTTGTACAGACATGAAAGCCAACAACCAAAAAACTGTGTCAATGTAATCATGGCATTACCCTAGCAATGCTGCACCAATAATGGTCCATTAAAAAAATAACTAGGATATTTCGTCTGGCGAACATTAATATTTAAAGTCTAATGTCATGGGTTCTAAATATAGATCTTGTAAATTAATTTTTTGTCAACTGTTTATTACATAAAGGCAAACTTGCAAAGCTGGCTTTTGGCAACGTCATATATATATTTCAAATGAATTTCAACTTCACAAAGTTGACACTATTTACTAGTAACCTGTCCTGAAAAAGCAGATCCTACCCTACATATTTGAAAAACCTACTGGTGGTGGAAATATTCACTTCTAAAATACATTTTCCATCTCCTGCATCAACTTTTTTTGTCTAGAAATGTTTATGCTCAGGTGATGTTTTGTGAAGGTAACACATTTTGCAAATTAATAAAGCAGTGTTCGCCACCTTTGCAATACGTTTGCAGGCAAAATAAACATTTGGAGCTCACCTGCCAATAAGGTGCCTTTGATAAAAGCTTTACCCACTCTGGGACATGTAGTATGCCAGTTCAATAAATCTCAGCTCCTATAGTTAATATACCTGTGCCGATCTCGAATCAAAATAAACTCCTGGGATGAAGTGCAGTGAATAAGATGGAGGCACGCAAATGCCCCTGTCATTGGCAAAGCACATGTATCTAAAACACCTCAGTATGGAATAAAATTTTTACAATGACCGACTCAGCTTGTGGGCACATTCACACTCCATGGCTTTGCACAACAAGTATATGCCGAAATTAGGGCAAGTCTAAGTTGACAAAAGGCATATCAGATCGGAGTAGACATGAAGGCGCATAAAGGCTCGTAGGCTACAGATTACTACACACAAAATGTCTGTTTTTTAGGGAAGCACCTTTTATCCAGTGTAAACATTACAACACACTTACAATCTAGGTCACAACAGTGCACCCTAGCGTTGTAGCACGCAGGGCCGACTTTGGTGCTGGTCTCGTCCGTGGCAACAATTTGTTTGGCGCTCCCTAATGACCTCCTTGTCCACAAATTCCCTCACTACCAGCCTCCAACTGTGCCCTTCATCTCTCCATAGTCCCTCTCTGACACACATTTAAGTTTTATTTAGCGCTTAGTTCACTCACACTCAGTTCTGTGATCTGCATGGTACAGGTTCTTTGCAGCAGGCACATAACCCTCTGCGCTACTTAAGAATGAGTCAAAACTGCCACTAGACAAAACTCTGATCTCTCTCCAGCAGGAAAATTAATCACCAGAGTGATCTTGACATTTTTATTGCAGGCTGAAAACTCCTGGATACACAATGAACTCTGCAGCAGGTGATTTTAAAATCAGTTATTTTTAAAGACAGCGACCCCCCCAACCCCTTCCCTGTGCCCCACCTCCATGAGGTCACCGCCATGTGCAGCTGCACTGGTCGCACATCCTTAAAGTCGGCCAGGTGCCACTGCACTTTTCAACAACTTCCCAAACTGCACTTTTCAACAGCTTCCCAAAGAAGGGGACAGGAAGTGTTCTGTGTTTTACAGTGCAGGCAGTTGCCAGTAATATAACTCGGTGGGTTCATCTGTTCAAACATTTGTGCAAACCT
This sequence comes from Lissotriton helveticus, assembly GCF_964261635.1. Taxonomy (NCBI): domain Eukaryota; kingdom Metazoa; phylum Chordata; class Amphibia; order Caudata; family Salamandridae; genus Lissotriton; species Lissotriton helveticus. The sequence goes on along the minus strand of NC_136059.1, from coordinate 1,731,278,394 downwards.
CAGGTCACAAGTTGAAACGCTCTGGGATGATTTTCTTTTAGTACTACCTGATAAATTAACAATAAAATCTGTAATTACGACTGAAATCAGTCCTGAAATCAATGAGGTAAAGTCAATGGCCCAGGCTGAAATCTTGATGTGGGCGCTTTTAACTCACTTAATGTATGACCCTTATAGGAGGCTCTTTTGGAACCCACCCACCCTTGCTGCGCCCTTCCGCGTGGTTGTATGGGGGAGCCGCCATGTTTCCCTCGCACTGCGTCACCATTCCTGTGAGGAGGAACAAAACAAGGACACACGGTCTGTTCTTTTGAGAGGGCTCTGGGCAGCTGCTCGCTTCAGAACATGTGTCTGGATCCGGAGCAGCGCGACCGAAGCAAACGCCCACCACGGACGTTTCAACATTCCCAGGGTTTTTGCCAAGCACAAAAATGAGAGAATTCCCATCTGCAGCAGGAGTGCGGCCAAAGCGTTCCTCAGGAAATGGGTCATCACCAGTGACGTCTAAAGTCCAATAATTTGTTCCTTATGCAATATGCAGCCATCGAAGAGGCAGCCCGAGCCCAGTATCAACGCCAATGCATAACACCGTGTACCAGCAGCCAGAGCTAGGCGGGTAAACGCATGGGTGTAACACCCGAGACCCGTCAGAGGGCCCTTATGCCACCCAGGCCCAAAGAATACCTGTGAGATAAGGTAAACTCAGCGACCCTCTTCACATCCTGCAGGCGAGCCCCATTATTTTACCATACACCACTGCACACATGCCGATATACCCAATTCAGGCGGGAGACTGACGATTTATTAGCCCCAAAATAGCTTTCTTTTGGCTGTCTTCCGCCTGAAATTGCATCTGCTTCAATAAAAGTCAATGGGGAAATTCATTCTTTTTATTATTTTTAACTCCCCCACTTTCCTCTTCTAAAATGTTGGCATGTGAGGCCACTGGGAACACGAGGCACAAAATGAAGGCGGTGGAACCCAGCTATAGATGCAGTAAAATGCAACATACAGGAATGGAAAACGTGAGTGTTGAACAATGTCCTCAAACCACCCAAGACTGAGTGAACGATAAAACGATACAACAGGACGGTAAGAACACCACACAGTCGAAGTGGTCACAGGGGTGGGGAATCAGTTCTGTAAAAAAAGAGGCCTCTGGCCAGACACTAGTCTGTACAGAAAGATTAACTTCTCTTATAAATTTGAAGCAGCAAGAGTCAGTAGTCTGATATTTAAATAAAGTAGAAAATGACCTGGGAGCAAAACATGACTCAGTAAGGGAAAAAAAGAGAAGAGCTGAGCCCACAGGCAGCAAAAAAACACTAGGCCTTACACATGGCCAAGAATCATGGCTGGCACTTGGAGAAAAGTAGAACACTAAAGACTAACCAGGCAACCACTTTGTAGAGCCATTGGACCCTTCCATGGGATCCACCCTGCATAAAAGCACTAGTGTGGCTAGAGACAAATAGGCACGGTCTAGAGCGGACTCAGGATCTTCGGAAATATGACTCTGCAAACTTCTCTCTGCTAGATGGCATTGTCTAGCTCGATCGAAGATATTGACGGTATACAACCTTTACAACGCAACTTTTACAACGAACTACCATTACAACGCAACTTTTACAACGCAAACTATCACAATGCATTGCTCTGGGGGGCGCTCTAGGATAGGGAATAGGTTAATTTACTATCCAATAACCTTCCCTACTATCCACGGGGACTGGAGTTGGAATAGTAAATTAAACTATTCACTATCCCAGCGCCCAAAAGCATTATGCGTTGTAATGGTATGCGTTGTAAAACTTACGATGTAAAGGTAGGCGTTGTAAAGGTAGGCGTTGTAACGTCATACATCCGATATTGACATATCAAACTAACTAAAATGTGCCACCAAATGAATAAAACAAACTTCCCATAAGCAGGTATGCAACCTAAGGTGTGGTTAATATGTTTTCCTGTGCATTTGCAGAGCAAAGCTCGTCAGGTCTGGAGCAAGCAAGCACCCTCATTAGCGGTGGAAGTCAGAAATGAGGACTTACTGGTGAAAGACCACACAGGACCAAACAGGGATCTGGGATATGCAAATACGCTCAAATAATTCCAATAAATATGTTCATGCTTGCTGTGTCCAAGTCTCCAAAAGTTGTGGTAGGCGGTACTATATCAGGGCTGTGTTTATTACGTGCAACACCATGCAAGAAATAAAACAAACGACTCTGCATTATATGCAGGCCAATTTTTTAATGTAAAATATAAAGTTGTAACTTGTTTCTTGCAAGCCATCATGGTTAGTTTCAGTTTTAAGATACAGTTTGAGCACACTTATGGAACGTGGTCTCGAGTTTTCCTTTAAATTATAAGTAAAATCTTCATGTTACAACCTTGATGTGACAGTGACTGTGCATACCCTCGACAGTCTCACACCATTCAATATTTCTGTAATCTGTACTCACTTAAGCTATCTGAAACTAATCTGCAAAATAATCAAGGCCTTTGGAATTTTACAGCAGAAGCGCCCAATTTATGTTGGAGCACTGACATAAGCTATGCAGCAAGAAATGGTCAATTGTGTGACATAATCCATGACAGTATTTATTCATATTTTGACACTTCAACACTTACTGATTCTGTCTGAGCAAGGTTCAACATAATTACTACTAGTTTTACACCTGAGCAAGCAGCAACTGAAATGTCACCAGTTAACCTTCACAAAGGATCTGTCACTCTGCGGAATCATGTTTTGGCGTTTTTACTAACTTTTGAACCATTTGAGCTAGAAACTATTTTTTAAAAGAAAGTAACTAAAATTGCAGTAGATGTTTGAGCATGTGCAAATGGGAAAAACATAATTTTGCAGAAAACACCACAGACACCGAATCAATAATTCCAGTAGCCCTGCCTATATGTGCCAAAGTTGTTTTTCAAAGTGGTCAATTGAGCTCAGATCAGGCTTTGCGGTCAGCAAAGACCAAGTGTTGATCACTGCTGAATGGCATAATCAGCTGGAAGTACTGTAATAAGGCCATGTCATATGGCTACAGTACCACCATTCACCTTTTACTGGTATCCAACGTCTCTGCCCAAACACACACCTGTCAGCTTGGCTTGGCTCTGAGTCAAACATTGAGATGGCACCCGGAGCAGCACCCAATCTGATCAGCCATGTAGGAGCACAGTAGGGCATCACTCTTTCTAAGAGCAGCTTCCAGATATCACACCACAGCGCACTTTGGATCTATGCTTCTTTTCGTGCAAACTTATTTGCACCAAGAAAACAACTGCAGGTTCTGTGTATGCAATGTTCAAAGTGTCAGCAGTAAGATCTATTGTAAAAAAACAGGCTTTTGGAAAAACACATCTTGGACAAGGCCTGACCACCTGTATGTCATCATTTACAATAAAGCCAAAATGAAAGGTACTGGTTATATTTCACTCAGAATGTACATGGCCTAGATAAGTCTATGAGGGGAATGAATTTAGGTCCTTCCCACCTCATTGGTCATCTGCAGAGTTATTAATCAAGGCAGTACATTATGTCTGTTAATTATAGTGCACTGCTTCTTGGCATTATCATTTTCGCATAAAGGATTTCCAGCCTGGCAAAAGGGAATCATTCAAGCATTTGAATCTATGAAACATCCACGGTTGGAAAAGTAAAGCTTAGAGGGCAGTGTGGGGGCAGCAAACTGATTCATCAACACCATACACTAGTCCTGACTCTAGGAGAAGGGAACCTTTCCTGAACAATTTTTGGCTCTGATTGTTCTGTAGTGTACTGTGGTCATGCAGAGGATTATCAACACACTACAATGACTCCAAGTCAAGAGGCCGTGAATGGACTTTCTTAAAGTGTAGAGCCACACATCAACAAGTTCATACGGCACTGTGTCATTCAATGACAGTAAGTCAGAGGAAAGAGTACACTGCAATATACAAAAACACTCTAACATTCAAATCCTATTGCACACTTGAACATGCCAATCATTTTGATTTGCCTGCTTTCTCAATTTAAATGATATATAATCATAATACGTAATCTGACTGTCCCTGCATCTCTTTGCAAGTAGCTATTCAGCTCAAGTAGATATGGTGGTTCTTGCCCTTAAATTCTATTCGTGCTGTTCTATTAATGAATATACATATCTCATTAATATGTTAATTCACTCACTCATATACATGCTCTGCTCTCTGCATCACAATTGTTACCCATCACTATGGTTATTGCCACTGGGAGCCCTCTGGAAATCTTTGAAAACGTAAAAGATTATTTGTTTGGACATTTTATCTCTTTCGTACTACCCAACCCCAGGGAACCTCACATCATAAAAACAAAAATTATTATTTAGTATTATTTGATAGCCTGCCTGACAACCTTTCCACAGTTACGCGGCATTCACAATCCATGTCTGAGTTAACATGTCTGCATAAGCACTGTCCCAAAGTGTTAAAAACTGTGGAAAACACAGAAAAAGGGCACCTGGCTCCCAATCCAGCTTCAAACACTCTTCCCTTGCTAAGGCCACTTGCAGCATATGACAACGAGGCATCCACTATCAGCAGGAAAGCTCTTTGCACCCAACAGGTGGCACACACAAACGCTTGTCAGTAAAACCTTTATCAGCTCCCGATAAAGATGCAGCGGGTGACCCAAACCTAACCTCAGTTCTCTGCAAAGCTAAAAACATGGAAACAAAAGCCTGACTCAGCAGGACCAGCCTGAGCTCACCGGTCAAAGGCTGAGAAAAATACTTTAATGGTGATTTCAGAAATACCAAATGGGAGAAACTTACCTTCACCTGCCTTGATCCTACACCCAAAAAAGCTCCTCTATATCTTTAAAAGCTAGAAAATATCTGAAGCTCCCAAACACCTTTACCAAAGGAGATTTCCTCTGTTTCTGTTTGCTCTTCCCTCTTATGCGATTAGACAGCTTTAGGATTTAAGCAGCATGCACTCGCTATAACTCGCTATAGGTATTGTATGTGTTAAACTTATGTGCAAAAACATACTTTTTTGGTGCAATCAACGCTGAAGAAAGGGGGTTTCTGCAATGAGATAGGTGCACACGTGGCTTCATAAGAAGAAGGCACAACAAATATGTGAGGATGATTTGGTTTGAAAAAATAATTTGTTGTGACCCGTGGCCTTTGACATTCAGAGCCTGCAGTCATCGGTTAAAGACAACCTCCAAATTTGAAACGCAGAACCTGGTGTATTAAAGCTTTAAAGCCAAGGGCAAGTGATCAGCCCCCCCCTGCCTAACCTCTAACGAGCAAGGTCTTCAGAAGGTCTTGGAAGATTGTTGAGTTTTGAATCTTTCTTCGGCCAGAAAGAAATTAGGCATATTATTTCAAAAATGGCAGGGATCTAAAAAAATCGATCGTTTTGCCAATTTCATGTAATGATCCCCAAGCATAAAGGCCCTACAGAGAAACTGCACCTCCAGAATGCATTTCACCTGTCTTACATTTATGGTGGTAAAGTAACTTTCCAAACACTGACAATTTATATCACTGCAGTCTACAAATTATTTTTTCTTCTCTTGTGGTAGCTTGTCTGCGGGAACCTTTCTTAAAATATTACAACCGGGTTGTTGTAAAGCCACTCTAAGATACCGGAACTTGTAAAGGTGTATTTGCCATCATTAAAGAGAATGAAAACACAGAATACCTGTTGTTAGATCAAAAGGATGAGCTTGAGGGGGTGAAATAGTGAGATGGTGTTGGTTAGTAAAATATTGAGACCGGGTTCATGAGTTAGCATTAGAGTGCATTTATGTGTGTGCTGGACAGGAAGACAGAGAAAGGGGGAGATAGTGAAACTCTGAGCAAAGCCTCCTTCCAACAGAGGGAGAGATAGGTCTGGGCTCATTATGTGCACAAACAATTGTCCAACCTTTGAGAAAAATGCATATGCTAGACCACAAAGCCCCTAATGCATATATAGGCAAGTGCCTAATCTCCTTACTGTCTGTAAGATTACATACATAGCATGCCCAGTTGCGCCTAGCCCACATCAGCCTTTGGACTGTGGGCAGTTCTGCCCAAAAAACAGAACACAGAATGTGATGCCTTAAGCATGTTAAGTAATATCAACAAATAACGCATGTCCAAACTTATATTAACTGATATAACTTTAGCTTTTGATAACTTAATCATAGTTTTACACTGAATCTTTCATTCCAAGCAGTTGCATGAAGGTCTTCGCTCTGACAGCTTCATGTTAAAAGTATACCTCTAGGCCCAGCTCTATGTTATTCTCACCCTGTCACAAGCGCAGTCGCTCAGGTTTCCAACAATGGGGCATCTTCAGCTACCTGAATATTCCTCCAGTAGACCCTATCTTTTCCACAAAGGTTGAATGTCTTTACAACTGAACATCAATCAAGGATCTCGTAGCAGAGAGTCTTGGAGTGTCTTAAACAGAAATAAGCCTTGGAAACTTGAACACATTCACAATTTTGCTTAGTCTGTGGACACAATTTCAAGCACAAAGGGCCTGGGAATAATCTTTACTATTTTTGAGAGAAGTTGATTTTCTTTAATTTGCAGTCATAAGAATATTGACATTGATTTCTATCATAAAAGCCGAAAATACCAAATAAATAAATCATCACTAACATAATGCCCACAAAGAAAAACTAAATTGTTCAGGGATTAAGTTTCTCACAAATACAGTCTATTGTCATCGCAAAACATATCCAAGCGTACAGAAAACCGATGGTCTTGTACGGAGATAATGAACACTCTTACATGGCTGAGGCAAATGAATACATTAATGCAGATTGGCTGTGGTACCACCATTAGCAAAAGCACCAACAGGCCCACACAAGGCACGGTCCTTCTCACACAAAACTTACCGGTGTGAACATCCCTGAACTTTCGTAGCGTCCTCAATAGCTTGTGGACATCATTGATGCTGGAGTCCTTCTGGCTGTAGAGCATCAGCCGCTGTGTATCCGAGAACATTCGAGAGACGCTGAAAAGAGGGACACAAAGATGAGATCTGTACAACATTTGATTGGCGCCTAAGTGGCCTTCGCTGGGCCTTCAGGTATCACAAAATCTACACTCCCTTGGAAGACAAACCATCATCATTTACGAAAAAATTCTCACTACATGTTGCTGCTACACATAGGGGCCCATTATGATGTCGGGCGGATTGCCCCCGCCAGGCTGGCGGTAGCCACCGCCAGCGTGGCGGGGGCAATCCGCCCGACACCCACATTAGTTTTCCCCCCCGCCATCCTAGTATGGCGGGGGGGACCTCGGCGGACGGAAAGACCGTCCGCCGCTTTTCCGCCCCGGTCGCCTTGTGGCCGGGGCGGAAGAGGAATAATATGGTGGCGGTGTCTATCAGACACCGCCAGCCATATTACAATGGGCTTTTAACAATGCCTTTCCGTGGCGGCATGCGGCCACGGAAAGGCATGCGGTCTTCACTCTGAAGGAGAGGTGGGGGGTGCACACAGGGGGGTGCCGCTTTGTAAATGCAAATGCTGCAATGCATTTTTAGCATTGTGGCGGGCAGTGCAGAGAGCACCGCCCGCCACAATGCTAAAAATACAGGATGTGCCCGCCACTGTGGCGGGCACATCCTAATACCCCCCACGGGACCCCCGCCCTTATGGAGGGCGGTCCCTATCACCACGAGGATGGCGGGCGGACAAAGTCCGCCCGCCATCCTAATGACCCCCTTAGTGTTGCTTCATGGCCCCATATAAGTAACTCTGAGATTAAGGGGTTCAATATCTGCAGCGAAATACAATTTAATTACTTGTTTTTTAGGCATTTTTAAATTGGTCCTCACCCTAGAATGACACCAATGGGGAATTGACAAAGATGTAGTGCATCCAACAACATACAAGGCAGATTGTGACCCACATTATATAGAAGGCAGGGTGAACGAACCTGGTCAGAAGGTTTCTTGACTATGTCTGTGCGATATTTTCATACAGAGCTATCAGTGCAGAGGAAGAACGTTTTATATTGTATTTGACACTCTCCCTGAAACCTTTCGCTTTGACATGCTCTGATGTGGGGATTCTGTAAGCGTGGCCTAGAAGTGTGACAGAGCGCTATGACAAAGTGCTGTGGAACACACTCTGCTGCCATATGCTATGGTTGAGAACAGGCACTCAATGAGGTGGGAACACTGCTGATCTCCCCACACTGATCATCTGAGGGACGTCTCGTGTATTCATGGATGCAAAACACAGTACTGCAGAAGTAGGGGCTCACACCGAATGACATTATCTATTTATTCAGTCTCCTAGTTTAAAACACAAAAATGGAGCTTGATACTGGCCCGGCCTGATTTAAGTGTAAATGAGCTAGAATTTGGTTCACCTACTTTAAAAGCTGTTTTCTTTCCGTTTCGTGTTTACAAATGATGCACTCCATGCTTAACAGGGGTTGGAATATCTTGTAAGAGGGTGCCTTTGGGTCACTTTATTGTCCCCCTTAGACCTGTTAGCGGTCAGCCACGGGTACCCCCCCCCCTCTTCTATCCCCACTATATCACAAGTCAAAAATACTGCATCCATTACATCGAACTGTCCACTGCACAGAAAGGTAAGTAAAGTAGAAGTATATGAGGGCTTAAGACTGTGAAATATATACAACCATCCCACTTTCAAACTTTTCACCATCTTTCCTGGAAATCTCTGCAGGGGACAGCTAAATTTCTCTTGTTAAAAAAAAAGTATAATATAGAGGAAGAAAGGACACAAGATATCTATGAATAATATAAAGATATCTTGTGTCCTTTCTTCCTCTATATTATATATTCAGTTCGCAATTTTTTTGCTATTTTCCTTATAAATATTGTTTTATATCGTACCTACGTTTTTATTTACTTCAATAAAGCTCTTTAAACAAAACAAAAAAGATAATTTTTATTCCTAATGACAGAAATAAAAGGTGGTGGTGGGAGTCCCTCTTCTACTCACATGGATTTATTAAAGTTTCCAACGACTCCTGGCGACTCCCCTGGAGTCGGGTAGCGAAAACAAGGGTTGTTGGCGTTGCAGACGATCCCTTGTATCCACGGCAGGGTGCCCGCAGATGGCAGGGCCTTGTTTGGGAAATGACCTGGGAAGGGGGGAATAAAGAAAACAGCGTTTATTAGCACCTTTATGTGGCCTTTCCACAGAATCTTTTATTGTTTTCAAGAAGAACATAGAGCTCGGATTCTTGGCAATGGCCTTGACAAGCTGCAATGCTGAGTGTTGGGCTGTAAGATGTCTTCCCAGGAAGGGAGTTCTTTCACATTCACTGACAAATATAAGAATCCAACTTTCTTGCTACAACAGATATTTTGTAGACTTTGAAGTTGACGAAACACCAGCTACTGCATGACGATCACGCTGTTTTATGAGAACAGATTCAAATGTTCTGTTTTCAGTTGTTAAGCATTTATTTAGACTGGGGGCGATTCATGATCTCAATCTAGCACATGCCGAGACGTCATTTAAAAGGAGTGAGACAAAGAACCATGCATTGCTTTTGGCAACAACCTTATAGCATCCATGAAGAAACGTATCCATGCCCTTCTCTCCGGCGCCTTGCCAACATGGTCAGATGTGCTTAAAAATGCCTCCGTTACCTCTATCCTGAGAGAAACAAGCATTAGACACAAGGTAAGAGATGGTGAAGCCATGTGTCACGCCCTCTATCATCTATTTCAGCTAGAGTTTTCCTAAATATGGTGCTGATGTACAGTATTACTGGGTTCCTGTTGCTTGCTACGTATACAGAGGCGGCCCCTCCGCAAAGGGGAGGAGCGTTGCCGCACTGCTTTACAGCAGTGAAATAAAGGGAACATAAAATGATATTAATTCGAGTTTATTATCATTTAATGTTTTCCTGCTGCTGCGGGACTGCTCCGATGACAGAGGAGCAGGGGGAGGAGTAGTGCGGGCTGGCCAAACCATCATAAGCATTTTGCATGTTCTCCACACAGGCTGCATTACAGCCCGTGTGGAGAACATGCCCAGGCTCCCATTCCCTGGCTGAGCGCCGAACCACAGAGCCCAGACCAATCACAGCACTGCATTGCAGCATTGTGTTTGGCTCAGGAGAGCCTGGGTGCTTCCTGTTCCCGCCCTAGGGGAGAGATGGTGGAGGAGAGACAGAGGAGAGACGAGGCAACCAGGTACGTTTTTTTTACTTTTTTACCACAATGCACCTAGCTACTTCACCCCCCTCCTCAGGTCAAGCTTTATAGCAGCTGGTGGTCAATACAACAACACTTCCGTTGTTTTTTTTAACCATTTATCTTCATCTAAAAACACATCTTGGGTTTGACCTGTTATTTTATTATTACATTCCACCCAATTGCATCTGTTTCTTTCTCTGCTATTAAGTTGTTTATTTTGTTGAATTATCCCCCAAAAGAGGAACACATAACCTGAGTACTGGTGTCACAACTGCACACAGTGCCCTTCAGTGATTTGTCAACTCTTCTGGTCTGTAAACATCCATATAGCAATAAATGGTGCTCCCTCCAAGGCCAGGTGTGTCAGACGGCCGACATCTGTCGGAGGGCCAGCAGGTTCCCCGAACAGGTGCTGATGCAGTGCACCAGGCAGTTCTGCGCAACACTACCACCTGGCCGTGACAGTTGAACTGAATCACGTGCCAGTTATGGGGCAGACGATGTGGAAGGACAGGTTTGCATCCTGGATTACTCACCTGGGGACTGATTGTGTTGTTTAGTTGGTTGAGTTAGACACAGATTGTTGTAACAATTGTGGGGCTGGCTTTCTGTGCTCTCTGGCACCTGGCACAACTCGCAGCACTTGCTTGTATTCTGATACTGCACACCACCCGTCTGAGCGGGTGTCCAGAGAAGAGGGTTTTGGGCAGCTGGATCTGTCTGCATGGGGCAGAGAGCCACGTGTGTACAACTAATGACATGATCTTTCTCCACATAGCTTGTTTGCTCAACAGTATTTGCACAAGCACTGTGGTTGGAAGTTTTCAGTAGCTACTGCTGAAATGTGTGCTACGTTCTAGTCATAAATGTGACTTCTGGCCACGCCCATTTATCCTTAAGATGTTCATAAAATAGAGCTTGCCTTTGTCAGGAAGAGAGTGACCTACACTAACAATTTAATTGAAGGCAGAAAGTAGCATCCCTCCGTTAGGTACAGCAAAAGCAGTGCAAACGCACCGATAACTTCTATGAGGAACATTGATGAATTCTGCTTGATAGACAAGTGCATTCCTCACACATCCAGACCTAGCTGCGTTGAACAAGTTTGTTCTAACACAAAAATGACTGATCACAAACTAGAAGACTACCAAAGTGCTAACCATGGAAAACATTAACTGCATCGTAAGAAAAAAACATTATCAATACAAGATATTGCATCCCAGTCGTGAATTTTGGGATTATAAAATGTCTGCCATTGGCTTAAATTAGTGGAACTTGTCCAATTCCAGCGTCACTTTGTGTTGCAATGCAAATAGTTAGCCCAGGGCCGGCTAAATTACTTTTAGATCCAGTGGCTGTATTTGTACAGAAATATTTACAGTACATCCAGTCCTGGGATCAAATCTCACTGTCGCGCTGCACTTTTGGTGGGAGGGGGGTTATACGTGTTGTGCAATGATTGAATTACAAAGTCAAAGTCGTTTCTGATTTGCTTTTTTCATGATGCAATAACTTGGTAATCAGGGATTGATTTTCTGATCGTGGGCACAGCCCCAATTGCCTACACTACAAGGGCAGAATGAGCGTATAATCTCGAGCAGGAGAGAGAATGTTCCTTAAGTGGATCTGCGTCAGGTTGAAAAGCAACGCAAAACCTTTTGTGTATGGTAATCATAATCATGGATGTCTTACGGTGTCCAAAACCGGTAAAAGGTGAGAAAAGAAGCAACGCAACATCCAGAACACGTAGGAAAAGGTAACACACATTGGTTCTCAGTTTCAAATGCACCGTAAGAACAGAAACCCAGTGATAGAGCCACCACTGGATGCTGTGCCGTATTATGTCTCTCCACCACATCCTTCAGAGGGATGTGAGTGGCTGGTGCCCATGATCTGTGGATCTTGTAAGTGTGGGTGCTGCTTGCTATGGTCAATTGTTATAATTATTTCCTCAAAAATCTGTAGATGATAGTTGGCATGACATTTCTATGAAGGGCGATTCTTTGTCCAGACAGGGCAGCAATCTCGGGCAGTAACTTTGACGAGCAATTTTCACAACTATAGAGAATTTATTCCCAGTCTATAAATGGGCTTGTATTGTATTGTGATTTGTAAAGCGCGATTGCTGCCCAAATGGGCGTCCAAGCGCTTCTCTGCACTATTAAATGAGCAATGTCTGACATGGCCTGAAGAGCCCAAGAAATTTTGTACATGTTACTAAAGAGACACAATGGCACAGACACCATCTTTCATCATCCACCCAATACATATAAAGTTAACACAGACATGCTAGGTGCCAAGTAAATCATGATGGGTGTGTTTATCGGCATGGGCTGTCTTGAACATTTTCCCAGAAGCAGATCCCACCGTTCGAAAGTCATCTGGTGTAAGTGAGGTTAGGCAGATTGAGTCAAGTTGAACATGTAGGGATGGAACACTGCTCCTTTGCACCAGCAGCAGCAGGAAGTAAAGCTCCATAGTCACCTCAAGTTCTGACCACAACCCTGAAAAGGCACAAACCAGCCGTCTGCCCATCACCCAAGTGGCCCATGTGTGCCCCAGAGACTTACATTCATGCTGCTCGTAGGGTGGATACGAGAGTCGTACGGAGATCAAAATGAAGAAGATGAAGAGAGGCCAAGCCACTTCAATCAGCAACTGGAACTAAGGAGGAAAAGAAATCAGAGGCTCAGCGTTTTATCATTCATGTACTAAACCGTCAAGTGTGAGGACAATCATACCAGATGCAACATACCGGGATGAAATCTTAATCAGAAGGTTGCACCATTCAATAAACACCAACAGATCCCCTATATGATGCAATGTTCTGGTCAAAGCCTTGTGAGCGCAGCGGCCTGGTCGTCAAAGGGTTACTGCAAAGAGCAGGAATTCTCTCTGAGAGGACTCTGCGTGGGCCCCATTTCTGAGAAGAGGGGGGTATCTAGCAATTCTGCTGCCTGATGCAGAAGGCCTGGCAGCTCTCGTTTCCTCTTCCATGCTACTGCTGCCTGTCCCCTAGGAGCCGAGTAGGTCTGCCTGAATGTGTTTTCAATGAGTCCAGGCCGGGCTGCATGCTTTGCTAGCACCACTGACCCCGCCATTTTTGTTGCTTCCTGTATGTGAAATCTTGCTGCTTTACTTCTTACACTCAACCCACATCCGTGAAAATGGCGGTAAGAGCCCGGCGCCACTCTCGTCCCTCCCTTCGCGCTCTACTGTTTAATATTACATGAGTGCATCATGAGGCTCTGAGAGAGGAGCTGGTCCTACACTGGGGTGGGGCTGAGGGGGCTTGCTTAAACAGTGACGTATTTAGTGCATCTTTCTGGAGGCCATCGCTCTGCGGTGGGCTCTGAAGGTCTGAGGATGAGGATGGTGCGGCATGAAGAATACATGCGGCCTATAATGGTTCAAGTAGGAAGACCAGGCTGTTTCTCTGTGCATTGTTCACCGTGACAAGGTGTAATGATGAAAATAAATAAAGACACTAAAACATAACGATAACACCTTTTCAATTATTTCAGAATTAAGGGGCACAAACCTCCACCAACTGCCTAAACTTGCCCTATAATGGTTCAACTATACTCCAATTGCCAGAATCTGAACCGTTATGTACAATTGAGCACAACATGTAAAAAAATACTCACTTCTAATGTATGTAATTGCAAACGAAGCCTTGTTGAAATTCTCATCACCGCCCCTGTCTCACATTTCAAGTAAAAGCATGCTATCTACCAACCTGCTGAGTAGCTTTGACTAGAATTATATACCAGTGATGCATCCGGATGGAACCTATTTTAGAGCATTCTTTAGTTTTACTGCTTACAATACAACATTGATTTTCTGTCGCACTCGCTGGCATCCTGTCCCCCTTCCCTCTTTAGTGGGCTGACCATAAGTGCTGTTTGTTCTGAGGCAGGGATGGGTGTCTCTGATAAACTGTTGGGGTGATCAGATTTCTCACAACCTCATTCTTCACAAGGAGAGATGCAGGTCTCATTAAAATAATTAAAAAATGCAGAAGACCAACGTTTTGTAATGAGACCCTCATTGCCACTGAAGAATGCAGCTTTGTACACCAGGGCTGGCGAGACTTAATCCAAATAATGTTGCTTCCTTCTACCACCTTGCAGATCCTGTTCCTTGATCGCTTGTCTTACTGGTACAGTTGGTCCCTGCGTTCTCCCTTTCTCTTCCTCCTTTCTCCCTTTTCTGTGTTACTCTTTCTTGCCCTGCGTCTAAGTCTGATAATGCAGAATAAGTCCATGTCCCCAAAAGTGACTGTCGATGCCGATCACATGCAACCACCTCAACCCCGGAGATGCCCATTATCACTCGTCTTTCCTTCCCTTAACTTGTTTGCTGCTTCTTGTCAGAATCTTTTTATTTTTAGGAATGTTCTTTTTTAGGTCTGGCATTAGCCAAGACCTTTTGATTTTACTACAATTGCATATATAATATACTTACACGCAGGGGTCTTAAACCAGTCTTCTTTATACATGGAACTGTTGTTGTGTCATTCTCCTTTTTCTTCTGCCCCCCCCCCCCCTCCCTACAGAATATAGCATGGAGCAGTCGCTCCGCCCAACTTCAGCCACTGGCTAACTTCACTGTGAGTGACAGCATTCTGCTCTTTTACAAGGAGCTCATCCTCACATAAAGTAGTCCTCTTAAGCGTCAGGGACTACTATGGCAATGCGTGATTTCTGAGACCCAAAAATATATTTTCTTTGGCTCATGTTTTTTTGTAAATTGCTGAGGGCCCAGCAGCTTTTTCAAAAATTAAGTTTTGTAAAGACCATAACAAAACAAAACAATACTTACAAAGCCAGAAGGCTAGCGCCCAAAGCCTGACCAATAGGCTTTGCCAATGCTTCTTTAATACAGAGTGCCCAAGCGCTCCACTGTGAATGTAATTTGACAGAATTTTCGCTTTGTGGATTGTGAAAAAGACTTCTTTTTCCCATAGTTAGATAGAAGACGCAGGAATGTGCCACCTTTCGATGTGATTCACAGCCAATGTCCGACAAATATTCTGCACATTTTCGGGTTCATCTGTGTATGTTCAAACATATTTGCAAACCTGCATGCAGGAACAGCGCCACGTCACTGTGTGTTTAGACCTCAAGCACTAGGGGCCCATTGTTCAAATATTTTTATTCAGATACCACGCTCTTTGAGTTACTTGTGCCCCTGGAGAGGCTGTCTAGGCAAGAAAGTGAATCAGTGTGTGTTGGAGAGTGTGAGGGTTGATGAGTGATTGAGTGCAAGAGGTTTTTGGATAGAGCAAATTATATTAATTGAATTGCAAATTATATAGTGCTAAAACTGAACTAATGAACTATAACATTTATAGGCTTTAGCGTCCACAAAGTTGACAAGAAGATCCTCAAAAATGTGGTTAATTCTTGTTGAATTGTGATACAGGTCTTTGTGCATACGGTGTCTTCTAGAACACTAAAAAAAGAGGGTGAGACAGCTGGTGTGTTCACAAAGCACCAGTCTCATTTGCAAATTTGCATTAGTTACTTCAGCAAGGACTTATTTTCGGAGCTGGGCTGTGGTTGTTGTTCTCATGTTGCAGCCACAGAACTTTCACATTTCCAAGGGCCACATCCAAGCTTTGCCAAATTGGAGAAGGCATACACTGAAAGCTATTGCTGCACCCTTTAATGCTTGTGTATCGAATTAAAATCATTTTAATGTGAGAAGCAGGGCATACCTTAATCCAAGCACCGACACACACAAAGCGATAAAGCCCTGGCTGCGCAGCAACCCAGACTGGAAGTCATTGGAACATTGTACATATGGCCACACCCAGAGCTACTCCACCAAAGCACTATCTGCAGCCACTGTCTGCAGTAGGAAGATAGAACCAGTTGTTTCAGTAAATTTGAGGGTGTCTCCCACAGGCGATCTCCATCGAGAAGCACACCTGGATGCAGCTATGTCTGTTTTTTGTAGCAAGCTAAATTGGCATTGTGTAAAAACGTTAATGGCCCTCTACATGGCATCATCAAGCAAGGATGCTTTTCATGACATGCAGTAGGTTAATAAACACCTTGAGTTTACAAAAGGGACTTCTTCTGAGAGGGCGTCTTGATGCATGGATTACCGCCAGCGACCTTTAGCGTTGCGTCACCGGCTCTCAAGTCGAACTTTGAACCTGCTGGCTCGAGCAAGGCAATTTCCCAGGCCTGTACCATGAGGTGGCCCAAGTGACTAGCCCACTGGCTTCGACATGGCGGTTGAACTAGGGTGCTTTTGTGCATGCATGTATGTATGTGTTTGTGCATTGCAAGTGTTATTGTGCGTGCATGTGTGTGAAGGCCTGCATGCTTGCATGTGCGTGCACATATGTGTGCATGCTTGCATGTACGTGTGTGTGCTGTCCTCCGGAGCGCCAAAAGGAACAGAGCAGTGACAACCAAAGTGCTAATGACATCAGCCAGCTACTTATGAAACTGCAGTAACAGGAAGCAGCAATGCCGGGGCTGTTCTTAAAATAATAAACCTAATAGAAAGAGTGTTTTTACAGTGGAAATGGGCCTTGTAGCCTTATGCTGCCATTATCAGCTGGAGGGAAAACACATGCAGTGTATTTCACAGGCCCGTGCAAGGCACTGGTATCCGTACCACCACCCCCTCAGGAAGGCCTGCCCCCGGCCTTCAAATGTCTTTTTCCGGGAGATGGCTGCCTGCGTGAGCTGGTTGGACGCCATAACCAAATTCTCCAGAGGGAACCTGTCATTTTGTGTTTTCCTAATGGAAAGAGGCTGCAAGGAAATCAGGAGATACATGGCACAATTATGAGAACAGGCGGGGGGAGAGGGGTCTGGTTATTGAAGATAAACCGCAAAATGAATGAAGGAGAGGCAGGAAGCGGCACATAGCTGGTCAATGTGCCAGAACAATGTCTTCACGTGCAATCTGCAAACTCGCTTTAGTGTCTCTTTTACTTTTGGGGAGAAGGGTGTAGACATGGTTCTGCGTGTTCAATTAATTGCCGCGCAGGAACAGCTATGAAATCTTCTTCGGTGGACCTGAAATGTATAGTGGGAGGTGTCTGTCCCCATATTCTGTCTCCCTTTCTCTTCGTCCAGAAATTAGGTGTCTGTGGTATTCGCTATCCTTTCCCAAATAGCCCACTGACGCGGTAAGAGGGAGGGAGACCTGGTGCAACGGGAGCACACTGTTACTGAAGCAAAAAATACACAGCTTGTTCATGAGTGTGCAGTTTACGGTGAAACATGAGCCTCTTCTCCTGTTCACAGCTGAGAACCAGTGACTCTGAAGGCAACATGGAATCTTCAAAGACAAGTGATGTGAAACATAGAGAAAGGACTCGACTTCACGGCTGGTGACATAAAGAGTGAAGAAATGCACACAGCATGGTCTGCCTGCTTTGGAATCAAACTCTACTGGACTGAGCGCGGCAAGACCATGTGGTTCAGTGTTCACTGATCTGAGGTTTGTTCCTCCAGCTTCTAGATTTCTCCATGGTATAAGGTTTAACACGTCCAAGTTTTACTAGTGAAGCGATCAAATGGCCTGAGGTCTCTGGGGTGAAGCGTTGGCTCCTCCCTTGCTTCTGCAGTACTCATTGGCCCCTCTTACAAATCTGTTTTAATAAGGGTGTCCAACTTAAAATTACATTCTATTCACAAAAAAAGACCTCAGCTTGTTCCCCTGGTAGTGTTAAGTAACAGAAAGGGCAAGAAAGGAAACTAAAAACAGCCTTGGCAATATGTTCAAACCAGCCTGACACTGCAGGAGGCTGTGACTAAAATGGGACCATGGATGCCTTCACGGGCCGCCTTCCCACTCTGAAAGCAGCCCCCAGCCTGCAGCCCACCAAGAAACCGCCAGACTGGTGGAACGGTCAGCCCATCCCTCGAAACAGCCTGCCGATTTGAGAAAACAAGCAAGTCTCAAGAGCAGCACTTTTTCTGGAGTGCGAAGACCTCTCCGGCCTCACTTGTGGGCCTCACAGCCTGGAGCACCATTGGAGATTCTGGACGACCACCATGTCCCGGCTAACCTGCCAGGAGTGGAGCCTCTGGTTTGGGTTCACTTGTTTGCCTAAATCCATGCCGTTCTACTTAAGCTGCTCTTACCGCTCACAGGGACCTTTGGACGGGAGGACCCTCATCGCAATAAATGCATATCTGAATTATGGAGATTCGAAGGAGCTGAGGCCATGTTTTGGGACAAGGATGAGAGTTTTCACCACTGATATAAACTGGGAGCAATTCCTATCTGAGGATCACTGTTCTGTAATACTATACTCTTGAAAGCTACTGGATAAGCAGCGAGAGTTACTGTGTCGGTACAGGCCCGACACCAAACTCACCACTCCCAGCTCACCAACACCCCCTAGGACATGGGCGAACTGGTGAGTCAATGAGTGAGTGAACGCACAAGCGAGTAACTGAGTGCATTCATTAGACACTTAAAAGGAGTCATTTCCTCTAGGTCCAGAGTGTGTGTGAACCTTCCAGGAATGAGAACAGATTTGATGTCGTGTCGAAGAAAATGGAGGCCCAGTTCCAGCTGTCGCTAACATTTCTCTGCACCAGAGTCACAGGGCCCCTCATTTGCTAGGTCTGATGAGCTTAGTGGGACTGAACAGCGAGCCAGCACAGGGTGCCTTGGTGTGCTGTAAATATCCTGTAAGTCCACGGAAGAGCGAACTACAGAGGACTTGCTGGTCGTTTGAGCGACTCGGCCTGAGTCCAAGCTTCTACAGCTGGTCACAGTCTGTCTAAGGAATACAGGTACAGCTGGCACCATCTACCTGGTTAAGCGACAAGAGCACTGAATGCCTTGGGAAGCCGCTGTGGAAATGTAGTAACAGCCACACAGCATAAGGGGAAGATTTGTAAAGGGATCAAGTGACTGCCCGAAGATTACTTAACAGCAGTGCCCTAAATGGACATGTCCCCTCGCTTCTTGGATGTGAAAAGGAGAGTACCATATATTTGGAAGGATGTAATGCCTTTAATGGGAGAGTAGCTGCACTTCTCATTACCAGCTCAGCTCGACAGCATGGGAAGCCTGCAGCTTCACGCTTCCATTTTCTGGAAAAATATGTTCAGTGGTCCTCTAGTGGCAACAACAATCACTGGGAAGGTGTTTTCAATAGAATAACGCGAGGCTCGTGCCTGTGAGACATTCCGAAGTCAGTTTAAGCGTGCACACGTTGTTTCCATAACGTTATTCTTATCAAATAAATATGTCGACATAATCAAATTGGCATGCGTTCATTTCATAGCAGTTTATGCAATGTGAATCTACCCCCTCTTTATCCATCCCCTCTTTATTCACTGGTGCATAAGACTTTCTCAACTAAATTTCATTTAAGAGAATAATGCATCTTTCTATTTAATATTCTGAATATTTTCATAATTTGTCTTAGACTTTGTGTAAAACGAAAATGTTTTTTGCAATTTTGCTATGAGAAAATTGTTTTGCTGCATTACTTATTTCTTCTCTAAAAGGAAACTTCAACTTCAGCAAGAGTGCCCTCCTGCTTTGAGACTCTCCACTCACCGTCTGCCGGCGCCGGTAGGTGAAGTTTTTCCACAGCAGCAGACCCAGCTGGGTCCCGAAGGCCATGGCGTTCCCCCTGGCCCCGGCGGCTCTCCCTGGGCGGCGGTGGCGGCGGCAGGAGCAGCGGCAAGCGGGCGCGGAGGTTGCTCATTAACTGGAGAGAGAGAGAGAGAGAGGATGAGACTGCAGTCGTCACCGGCTTTTGAAGGAATGCCAAGTGCACTATCTGTCCACAGACACAACGATTAACCCAAGCGCCCCGGCGTGGCTCCCGC
The DNA here is from genome assembly GCF_964261635.1 of Lissotriton helveticus. NCBI lineage: Eukaryota > Metazoa > Chordata > Amphibia > Caudata > Salamandridae > Lissotriton > Lissotriton helveticus. The sequence goes on along the minus strand of NC_136059.1, from coordinate 1,731,258,403 downwards.
CAGCCCCCCCTGCCCGTTTAACCACTTCCGACCCGCCGTCAAGGACCAGCGGCCTCCCCAGCCTCACGCCGTGCACACGGAGGACGGAGGAAAAGTTATTTTGCCAAAGTCTCAAGTTGCCTGAGCACCCCGGTCCCCCACCGCATCTTCTCTTCGTTACCTTTCACCCACTGCGCGGTGTCTCCCTCCCCCACTTACTCATGTGGAGAAACGGACTGAGAGGAGAGGAGAGGGGCGAAGAGGGGCAGAGAGAGAGAGAGGGCAGTGGGCAGGAAACAAGAGTGAGGAGGAGAATTACAGGAAGGGAGATCAGGGAGAAGAAACATGTACAGATGGGGTTAAGTCAAAGAGACAAAGAGAGAAGGGGGTCAGTGAACGAAAGGAAGTGACGCGCGCAAAGGGAGAGACCAGGAGCGAGACAAAGAAAGATTAGACGAGAGAAAAAAATGAGAGAGTCAGGGAGAAAGAGAAAGGGAAGAAATGGAAAGAGATGAGAGGGGTGCCAGAGAATGAGAGGACTGAACGAGGGAAAGGATACAGGGATTGAGAGAATAACAAAAATGCAGACATTCTCGGGAAAGAGACTTTAAAAGGAGAGATGTAGAAAGAGTTGGCAATAACAGGTAAACGTTAGAGAAATTGCCATTATTAAAAACAACATAAATAGTGGGAAACCCATGATTCTGGGAGGGGGAAGAACACGAGAACTGAGCTAGATGTGAGAGATCAAACGAGGCTAAAATGTAAAAAATAAGCAGGTGTACAGCTAGGCAGACAAACAGAAAATAGACAGATAGAAAGATAGACACACAGACAGATATCTATCTATCTATCCATCCATCCATCCATCCATCCATCCATCTGTCATGAGGATGACCACACACTCCCGTGCCCAGGCAGGACTGATATCATTTGCACATGCGTCATTTAAAGGCCGCTGCAGCTTCCTATCACTCAAGAAGGGCGACCCTCAGAGTCCAACAACGCAATCGCGTCACCAGTACAGGTACAACCTCACAGGTTACGGTGAAGACAAGTTGACATCAAGCTGCATAGCTATAGGGCTTTCTACAGCGAGGCCCATGATCCATTCCAGGCGGGGCTGCCGTCTAGCATGGGCAACTAGAACCGACCACCATGAACAAGGAGGAGGAAACAGGGCCCGCTCTCTGCCATAGTCCAGCACAGCTATGGAGTGCACCAGGGGCGGCTCTAGGCTCATGGCGGCCCTGGGCAGGGAGCGTAGATAGGGGGCCCCGGAAGAGGGGGTCCGGGCGGGGCAGAGTGCGGAGGCCAGAGAAGAGGGGGGGGTCAGGGTGTTTGGAAGTGGAACAGAGCCGGAGGTCACCAAATCCCTGCCAGGGGCCACCATGCAAATATGTATCCATCCTCAGAGGATTATTATATTAAGGATATATATTGGCGTCGTGGCCCCTGGGGTTTGGTGGCCCTGTGAGGGTGCACAGCTTGCACTTGCCTAAGGCCGCCCCTGAGTGCACTGTGACTGGCGTACAGGCGGTACAAAACCATCTCAAGGTAGAAGGACAGACACCCAAGCACCATATACAGAAATGTCCCTTCAAAGCGGTAACTTCACAAATGAGGCAAACTAACAGAAGATCTGTATCCTCCTGAGCGGGAACGAGCGGAAGCAGAAAAGGCGTCAGAATACCTGCTGCCAGTGATGTCATCACACACCCAGGCTATATGTAAAACTATAATGCAAACCTAAGCACTGCAGAGCTTTGACAATACTTGGAAAGCAACAAACAAGCCATGTCAATAAGTGATTAATAAATTAAAGAAAATCGGATTGAAAAATATGTACAACGTGAGAAGGCTGCATTGATTAATATTGAAACTGCTGGTGTCCCATTAACGTTTCATGACAAATGTCAGGTGAATTCATACATATGTTAGATAATAATACGACCAATTAAAAAACAAAAGATCTATATCTTCATTCAGAAATTAAATGAGTGCCGTTTAACAGTGATGATATAAACTGTTGTTGATATTTTGAGATGTCCTAAAAAACAGTGTAAGAAAAGCAAATATGCGACCCCTACCAGGTGCAGCAGCTGGCCGTCCTTTTAAATGCTAATCAGTACACTTTGACTCTTTTTCTCCCTCTCTGGGTTGTTTTTCAGAAGCCCAAGGTGCGGCAGACAGGGAGACACCTGTATCCATGGCCGGGCCGACTCCTTCAGCCTCTCACGCCTCCAGAAAGTACATGTCGGGGCAGGGCCTCAGCACGTCCACTACCCACCTACTCATACCTTCAGAAACAGCAGCTCTGGCACCAGACACCCCTCTCCCCAACCAAGAACACTAGCTCCGACTGTATGCGAGAGTGCACCCAGCAGGTCTGAACACGAAAACACAGTACACGGGCACAAAGAGCCCTGCAGCAGACATGCAGGTGTGGAGACACATGATCCATTGCTTAACCCCTTTACTGTCCGGACCAGCAGAGCCGAACTGATTGATCTTGGGCAAATTATTTTACTTCCTTTTGCCTCGGTCCCTGTATCTGCAAGGAAGGAGTGCCTGGAAACATTCTACACTTTTATTTATGCTTTAACATGATCTTTTTTTTTTAAGTCTCTACAGAGTCTCTGTAACCAGGACATAAGCCTGCCTCTTGCAGGTTTCATCTGTGTTACCCTAGAGCACCAGGGTAAACACCAATGCAGGGCATACTCTGCGCAAGAAGATTTGCCAGTGAAGCCGAACCTAAGAAATAGTACATACAGCTGAATAACCTACTCACACTCCCCAGATCGCATGAGTTGTGTAGGCCTCTACTGGGCCTGGACTCTCAAGCCTGATAAAAACTCGCTTGTTTGCAATGCTATCTCTCTTCCTGCAGTGTGCGCTTTAGCGAACAAGGCCAGAAGCGGGCAACCAACGATGAGCCGCACTCAATGCTGTAGCAGAGATAACCCCATCTATTTACGCTCAGCGTTGGACTGGCCACCGTGTTCGAAAATGTTAAAACCTGCAAAGGGCTCCTCTGAAATCTTCTTTGAATGGCTTTCTTTTTGGTGACTTCAAACCAATGTGCTGCTGTTTAGCACCATACAAATACTGCTGAAGTAACATACCACGAAACCCAAGACCTCACACAGAATATACGACGTTACTTCGTGGTGTTCACACCGTGATACATTTACAACGCAGGCATTACAACGCAAGTCGTTATAGCGACTTGTGGTGGAGGGCGCTGGACTTAGGCATAGTATGATTTACTATTCCAACTCCAGCCTACGTTACAGTAGGGAAGGTGTTGGAATTGTAAATCATACTATTCCTTACCTTAGAGCACCATCCAGCACAAGTCATTGTAATGACTTGCGTTGCAATGCCCGCGTTGTAAAGGTATTGCGGTGTGAAGACCGTGATGTAACCGATCTTTCCCCCACACAACACATCATAGTACTTAATATAGTTCAAAAAATATAACGTGAATTCAGTAAGAGGCATCATTGGGTGGATGTTCATGCTCCTTGTTAGCTGCCATTGACTGGTGGGGTAGAGCTGCTGCATATACTTGGCCAGAAACCCCTGTGGGTGTTAACTGCCCCCCGGGTGAGCATAGCCTGCTCCACAGTGGCTGCTTCTGATACAGTGTTAACCCCGACAGGAGAACAACAGTGACCTCTTGCATGTCTCCATGGCCTACCTCACCAACCTTCACAAAAGCATTGCCAAGGGAAGGCACCATCCGCACAAATATAAGATGTGCAACTGTGGCGACGAGGGACCCAGAGAAACTAAGAAACACCATGTGAACACGCTCTTTGACCGTGCGTACATAAGCAAGCATGGTCAACAAACCAGCACAGAAGGACAAACACCCAGTGGCAAAAGTGCAAACACGGCTGATTCTTGGAACCTGCATTTGCCGGATCATGAAAGCGGGCCACAAAGTACACAGTAGAGTTAATTTCTGTAATTCCACAAGGGGAATCTTTTGTCAGGATAAATCACATATAATTAGGTGTATTTAGACACTACCATTGTGTCATAAACCCCTCCATTAGTCAAGTAACGTTAAATATACTGCATTGACAGCCACATAGGGAGTTCAAAACATGGGGTTAACTTCATTGTTTAAACAGCTGTTACAAGTGTGCAATGAAACACTTGGAGCACAAGAGGATTAAGCTACAAGTGTCACTATTAGCAGATCCTTCACTTACAGTTTGTAGAAGGCAATTACAAACCACAGAAAACACTTGTGTAGCCCCTTTGGTGCTTCCCAGCCTTCCCCCGACATGGTCCATACACTTTCAGGCACCCTAGGCTATGAGATGAATGATGGAAATTCGAAAAGCATAATTCTGTCAACAGGGGGGTGGAAGGGAGGGGAGAGGGCTGATAAAGGGAAGGCGAGAGGAGGAATGGAGGAGATGCTATGACCTGTATCGCTCTTCACTTGCACAAGTAGGTTTAAGGATTCCATCTGCCTTGTCGGAAACCTTTTCACCATTTATTCACCATGATTGTTATACCATGTAATCGTATATTTTTTGTTGCCAGTTACCATTTCTACTAGAAATGCTGTTTAAAGTATTGCAGTGCTTGATTTGTGCAGACGGCTACAGGTGGGAAGAGCCAGTACTCATCTTCTGAAAAGGTGACTTATTTTTCCTCATCGGACTTTGACATAGGCAGAAGCGAGAGAAAGAAAGAAAAATAGGGACAAAGGGGAAAGCAGAGTTGAAAAGGAGCCATCAAGAGTGAGAAAGGGAAGGTAGTGTAGGCCCAAATAAGCCAAAGCTGGTCTGGAGTTGCTTTTGTTCCCATTCCGATGGGACCTGGTTTGGCAGTTCGCGCTGGACTGCTTCCAGTAGAGGAGGACTACGGCTGATTTGCATTTGACTGGTTCCTGTCTGAGAAGGCCTGGTGGGCCAAAAACAATGTACTAAGATGTGGCCCACGAGCATTTACCGGTGGCTGAGATTTATTCTAACATTCCACCAATCCTTTTTCATAGCCCTCATTTATGAATCAATAGCATACATGTCTGGTGACTTCATCAAGATGTTCCCTCAGCAGCAAGTCGTGATTGCCACCTCCGAAACTCTGGGACCAAGCAACTGGTTCGGCCTGACACAAATCATCCATGGCGGTTAGTAGCATTGGAGCATTTCATTGCACCTCAGTGATTTATTTATGTTTTTTATCGTGTAGATACCACTGAGAAGCCAATTCCAAGTATGATGGAAAGACAGATTACATTAGGTATCAGGAAGTGATCAGATTGGACAATTCATTTCAGGCCCATACATGGTCAGGAAAAAAGGGCCTGTTCTTTGCAGTGCATTTGTTTAGGGGAGCTGCATGGAACAGAAAGAGATAAAAAGCCACAAGCAACGTGGAAAAGGGGGGATTTAGTCCTCGTTGTGCCTTCTGGTTCTGTGTGGAGATGTAGGGAGAGGAACCTGCAGAGGATGGGCCCTGTGTACCGAGGGATCTTTATCTAGCCTGTTTTCTCTTCATGGGAAGGGTGCTCCATTTATCTGTGGAGGCAACCAGTCGAGAACTGCTCAATCTCTAAAGCTACTGACCACAGGCTTTTTGAAGGGCTTCTAAATCCAGCCAGGGTTACACATTGCATGTCATCTGCCAGCTCAGAGACCTCTTCACGGAAGTCAGGAATCAATTTCCTTCACTTCATTTTAACAGCACTAATGGTTTGCTCCACAACAGACCGTAGAACCAAAATGGCTTTCACCTTCAATTAGAGGATGGAGATGGTGACTCAGACACACTTACTGACAGAGAAGACTACTGGCAGATGATTCAAGGAAAATCCCAAAATGAACTGCTGTGCATTTCAAGAAAGTCTCAGACGAGTGTTAGGCATAGGGCTGGGATGAGTGCAGAATAAAAAATAAAAACAAGCATTTACAATGCAATGGTTTTGCCTTTGTTAAAGTTAGAGCTATTGGCATTGCTCTTGACACTCTGAAGCTCCACTCTGAAGCTCCACTCTGCACTCTGAAGCTCCACTCTGCACTCTGAAGCTCCACTCTGCACTCTGAAGCTCCACTCTGCACTCTGAAGCTCCACTCTGAAGCTCCACTCTGAAGCTCCACTCTGAAGCTCCACTCTGAAGCTCCACTCTGAAGCTCCACTCTGAAGCTCCACTCTGAAGCTCCACTCTGCACTCTGAAGCTCCACTCTGCACTCTGAAGCTCCACTCTGCACTCTGAAGCTCCACTCTGCACTCTGAAGCTCCACTCTGCACTCTGAAGCTCCACTCTGCACTCTGAAGCTCCACTCTGAAGCTCCACTCTGCACTCTGAAGCTGCACTCTGAAGCTCCACTCTGCACTCTGAAGCTGCACTCTGAAGCTCCACTCTGCACTCTGAAGCTGCACTCTGAAGCTCCACTCTGAAGCTCCACTCTGAAGCTCCACTCTGAAGCTCCACTCTGAAGCTCCACTCTGAAGCTCCACTCTGATGCTCCACTCTGAAGCTCCACTCTGATGCTCCACTCTGAAGCTCCACTCTGAAGCTCCACTCTGAAGCTCCACTCTGAAGCTCCACTCTGAAGCTCCACTCTGAAGCTCCACTCTGCACTCTGAAGCTCCACTCTGCACTCTGAAGCTCCACTCTGCACTCTGAAGCTCCACTCTGCACTCTGAAGCTCCACTCTGAAGCTCCACTCTGCACTCTGAAGCTCCACTCTGCACTCTGAAGCTCCACTCTGAAGCTCCACTCTGCACTCTGAAGCTCCACTCTGCACTCTGAAGCTCCACTCTGCACTCTGAAGCTCCACTCTGCACTCTGAAGCTCCACTCTGAATCTGCACTCTGAAGCTCCACTCTGCACTCTGAAGCTCCACTCTGAATCTGCACTCTGATGCTCCACTCTGAATCTGCACTCTGAAGCTCCACTCTGCACTCTGAAGCTCCACTCTGAATCTGCACTCTGATGCTCCACTCTGAATCTGCACTCTGAAGCTCCACTCTGCACTCTGAATCTGCACTCTGAAGCTCCACTCTGCACTCTGAATCTGCACTCTGCAGCTCCACTCTGCACTCTGAATCTGCACTCTGCAGCTCCACTCTGCACTCTGAATCTGCACTCTGCAGCTCCACTCTGCACTCTGAATCTGCACTCTGCAGCTCCACTCTGCATCTGCAGCTCCACTCTGAATCTGCAGCTCCACTCTGAAGCTCCACTCTGAAGCTCCACTCTGAAGCTCCACTCTGAAGCTCCACTCTGAAGCTCCACTCTGAAGCTCCACTCTGAAGCTCCACTCTGCACTCTGAAGCTCCACTCTGCACTCTGAAGCTCCACTCTGCACTCTGAAGCTCCACTCTGCACTCTGAAGCTGCACTCTGAAGCTGCACTCTGAAGCTCCACTCTGAAGCTCCACTCTGAAGCTCCACTCTGAAGCTCCACTCTGAAGCTCCACTCTGAAGCTCCACTCTGAAGCTCCACTCTGAAGCTCCACTCTGAAGCTCCACTCTGAAGCTCCACTCTGAAGCTCCACTCTGAAGCTCCACTCTGAAGCTCCACTCTGAAGCTCCACTCTGAAGCTCCACTCTGAAGCTCCACTCTGCACTCTGAAGCTCCACTCTGCACTCTGAAGCTCCACTCTGCACTCTGAAGCTCCACTCTGAAGCTCCACTCTGAAGCTCCACTCTGCACTCTGAAGCTCCACTCTGAAGCTCCACTCTGAAGCTCCACTCTGCACTCTGAAGCTCCACTCTGAAGCTCCACTCTGCACTCTGAAGCTCCACTCTGAAGCTCCACTCTGCACTCTGAAGCTCCACTCTGAAGCTCCACTCTGCACTCTGAAGCTCCACTCTGAAGCTCCACTCTGAAGCTCCACTCTGAAGCTCCACTCTGAAGCTCCACTCTGAAGCTCCACTCTGAAGCTCCACTCTGAAGCTCCACTCTGCACTCTGAAGCTCCACTCTGAATCTGCACTCTGAAGCTCCACTCTGCACTCTGAAGCTCCACTCTGAATCTGCACTCTGAAGCTCCACTCTGCACTCTGAAGCTCCACTCTGAAGCTCCACTCTGCACTCTGAAGCTCCACTCTGAAGCTCCACTCTGCACTCTGAAGCTCCACTCTGAAGCTCCACTCTGAAGCTCCACTCTGAAGCTCCACTCTGAAGCTCCACTCTGAAGCTCCACTCTGAAGCTCCACTCTGAAGCTCCACTCTGAAGCTGCACTCTGAAGCTCCACTCTGAAGCTCCACTCTGAAGCTCCACTCTGCACTCTGAAGCTCCACTCTGAATCTGCACTCTGAAGCTCCACTCTGCACTCTGAAGCTCCACTCTGCACTCTGAAGCTCCACTCTGCACTCTGAAGCTCCACTCTGCACTCTGAAGCTCCACTCTGAAGCTCCACTCTGAAGCTCCACTCTGAAGCTCCACTCTGAAGCTCCACTCTGAAGCTCCACTCTGAAGCTCCACTCTGAAGCTCCACTCTGCACTCTGAAGCTCCACTCTGAAGCTCCACTCTGAAGCTCCACTCTGCACTCTGAAGCTCCACTCTGAAGCTCCACTCTGAAGCTCCACTCTGAAGCTCCACTCTGAAGCTCCACTCTGAAGCTCCACTCTGAAGCTCCACTCTGAAGCTCCACTCTGAATCTGCACTCTGCACTCTGAAGCTCCACTCTGAATCTGCACTCTGAAGCTCCACTCTGCACTCTGAAGCTCCACTCTGAATCTGCACTCTGAAGCTCCACTCTGCACTCTGAAGCTCCACTCTGCACTCTGAAGCTCCACTCTGCACTCTGAAGCTCCACTCTGAAGCTCCACTCTGAAGCTCCACTCTGCACTCTGAAGCTCCACTCTGAAGCTCCACTCTGAAGCTCCACTCTGAAGCTCCACTCTGAAGCTCCACTCTGAAGCTCCACTCTGAAGCTCCACTCTGAAGCTCCACTCTGAAGCTCCACTCTGAAGCTCCACTCTGAAGCTCCACTCTGAAGCTCCACTCTGCACTCTGAAGCTCCACTCTGAAGCTCCACTCTGAATCTGCACTCTGAAGCTCCACTCTGCACTCTGAAGCTCCACTCTGAATCTGCACTCTGAAGCTCCACTCTGCACTCTGAAGCTCCACTCTGAATCTGCACTCTGAAGCTCCACTCTGAATCTGCACTCTGAAGCTCCACTCTGAATCTGCACTCTGAAGCTCCACTCTGCACTCTGAAGCTCCACTCTGAATCTGCACTCTGAAGCTCCACTCTGCACTCTGAAGCTCCACTCTGAATCTGCACTCTGAAGCTCCACTCTGCACTCTGAAGCTCCACTCTGAATCTGCACTCTGAAGCTCCACTCTGCACTCTGAAGCTCCACTCTGCACTCTGAAGCTCCACTCTGAAGCTCCACTCTGAATCTGCACTCTGAAGCTCCACTCTGCACTCTGAAGCTCCACTCTGAAGCTCCACTCTGAATCTGCACTCTGAAGCTCCACTCTGCACTCTGAAGCTCCACTCTGAAGCTCCACTCTGAAGCTGCACTCTGAAGCTCCACTCTGCACTCTGAAGCTCCACTCTGAATCTGCACTCTGAAGCTCCACTCTGCACTCTGAAGCTCCACTCTGAATCTGCACTCTGAAGCTCCACTCTGCACTCTGAAGCTCCACTCTGAATCTGCACTCTGATGCTCCACTCTGATGCTCCACTCTGAAGCTCCACTCTGAAGCTCCACTCTGAAGATCCACTCTGAAGCTCCACTCTGAAGCTCCACTCTGAAGCTCCACTCTGAAGCTCCACTCTGAAGCTCCACTCTGAAGCTCCACTCTGAAGCTGCACTCTGAAGCTCCACTCTGAAGCTCCACTCTGCACTCTGAAGCTCCACTCTGAAGCTCCACTCTGCACTCTGAAGCTCCACTCTGAAGCTCCACTCTGCACTCTGAAGCTCCACTCTGCACTCTGAAGCTCCACTCTGAAGCTCCACTCTGAAGCTCCACTCTGAAGCTCCACTCTGCACTCTGAAGCTCCACTCTGCACTCTGAAGCTCCACTCTGCACTCTGAAGCTCCACTCTGAAGCTCCACTCTGAAGCTCCACTCTGAAGCTCCACTCTGAAGCTCCACTCTGAAGCTCCACTCTGAAGCTCCACTCTGAAGCTCCACTCTGAAGCTCCACTCTGAAGCTCCACTCTGCACTCTGAAGCTCCACTCTGAATCTGCACTCTGAAGCTCCACTCTGCACTCTGAAGCTCCACTCTGAATCTGCACTCTGAAGCTCCACTCTGCACTCTGAAGCTCCACTCTGAAGCTCCACTCTGCACTCTGAAGCTCCACTCTGAAGCTCCACTCTGCACTCTGAAGCTCCACTCTGAAGCTCCACTCTGAAGCTCCACTCTGAAGCTCCACTCTGAAGCTCCACTCTGAAGCTCCACTCTGCACTCTGAAGCTCCACTCTGCACTCTGAAGCTCCACTCTGAAGCTCCACTCTGAAGCTCCACTCTGAAGCTCCACTCTGAAGCTCCACTCTGAAGCTCCACTCTGAAGCTCCACTCTGCACTCTGCAGCTCCACTCTGAAGCTCCACTCTGCACTCTGAAGCTCCACTCTGAAGCTCCACTCTGCACTCTGAAGCTCCACTCTGAAGCTCCACTCTGCACTCTGAAGCTCCACTCTGAAGCTCCACTCTGAAGCTCCACTCTGAATCTGCACTCTGAAGCTCCACTCTGAAGCTCCACTCTGAAGCTCCACTCTGAAGCTCCACTCTGAAGCTCCACTCTGAAGCTCCACTCTGAAGCTCCACTTTGCACTCTGAAGCTCCACTCTGCACTCTGAAGCTCCACTCTGCACTCTGAAGCTCCACTCTGCACTCTGAAGCTCCACTCTGCACTCTGAAGCTCCACTCTGCACTCTGAAGCTCCACTCTGCACTCTGAAGCTCCACTCTGAAGCTCCACTCTGCACTCTGAAGCTCCACTCTGAAGCTCCACTCTGCACTCTGAAGCTCCACTCTGCACTCTGAAGCTCCACTCTGAAGCTCCACTCTGAAGCTCCACTCTGCACTCTGCAGCTCCACTCTGAAGCTCCACTCTGAAGCTCCACTCTGCAGCTCCACTCTGCAGCTCCACTCTGAAGCTCCACTCTGAAGCTCCACTCTGAAGCTCCACTCTGAAGCTCCACTCTGAAGCTCCACTCTGAAGCTCCACTCTGAAGCTCCACTCTGAAGCTCCACTCTGAAGCTCCACTCTGCACTCTGAAGCTCCACTCTGCACTCTGAAGCTCCACTCTGCACTCTGAAGCTCCACTCTGCACTCTGAAGCTCCACTCTGCACTCTGAAGCTCCACTCTGAAGCTCCACTCTGAAGCTCCACTCTGAAGCTCCACTCTGAAGCTCCACTCTGAAGCTCCACTCTGAAGCTCCACTCTGCACTCTGAAGCTCCACTCTGCACTCTGAAGCTCCACTCTGCACTCTGAAGCTCCACTCTGCACTCTGAAGCTCCACTCTGCACTCTGAAGCTCCACTCTGCACTCTGAAGCTCCACTCTGCACTCTGAAGCTCCACTCTGAAGCTCCACTCTGAAGCTCCACTCTGAAGCTCCACTCTGAAGCTCCACTCTGAAGCTCCACTCTGCACTCTGAAGCTCCACTGAAGCTACACACCGCGCAGGGCAGCTCTGGATGCTGATGCGAGAGGCCAGCTGGGAGGCGCGCTGCTCATCTTCCTGCTCGTGCTGACTCGGAGAGAAAACTTGTTTTCATTGGGAGAGCGGCCTTCAAAGACCCGGTCACTGCGCCTCTCCGAGTGTTTAGCTTGGGATAAAATGGGCGCAGTGTTGTGGTGATGACAGTAGAGCAAGGGAGGTGCCGGCAATGCCGGACCAGACTCGGGGGCGTTCCCGGCGTCGCGTGACGTCGGCAAAAGGCAAAGAATGTCAGGAACGCCCCCGTGTCTGGTCCGGCATTGACGGACAGGCCCCTCGTCCAATGGCAAGGCTCCGTTTACGGAGCCAGCCAATCAATGACGAGGGCCGACCCAAAGCACCCTACAGTTCTCAACAGGATTTCGCCTGCGCGAAAAGCTGCGCAGAGCGCAGCTTTCGCTAGGCAAAACCTAAAAAAGAACAAGCATTACAATAATTTCGCTGAAGTGCCCCCTTGGGTCTAAGCTGTGGAAAAAAAGTCAGCAAATGTAGCATCTAACTGTAAAGAGGAGGCAGGAAATTGAGTAAAGAATGGAAGGAGGGGGGTGGCGGTTCATGTCTGCCAAGACTTTACATGTTTGGGTCTCCAATTATGTAATCCTGTATAGGAGTTCTGCTGCAGATCTAGAAAGAGAAGCTAAGAAGGGATGGGTCTTCTTTCAATTAAGGCAAAAAAGCACTCTGCTAAACCCAGGGCCGGTTAGGGCGTTAACGTACAAAATGTGTTATTATGATGTGGCGGAGGAAATTGCCCGCTTTCTACTTTTTAATTGAGCACAACATTTGACATCTGATATTTTTATATTGTTTTTAGCTATTTGTGTTATTTGCCTGTTAAGAAGGTTTCAAAGGACAATTGTCCCCAAAAATTTATTTTATTACCTCCCTAATCGATTTCGATAGCCCAAAGGCCAAGTCTACACCAGCGTCTCCAAGATCACAATAGTGGTCTGCATTTTTGAGCTTTTGGTGACTAAAGGTGCTCTGATACACTGTGCACCCTCTGCTGTGCCCCGGAAGTAGTCGAGATGCTGTTAGACGGCAGGAATCACCCCGTCTGAAAGACAGCTTGTGGGACCTCGCCTGTTGAGGTCAAACTGACGGCCATAAAAGAAAATGGGAGTTGTAAATAACAGGAGCGGTTTATCAGCCCCTCACGCCCCAGTGCCCCCCACCTCCAGTGCATACGAGACCCGCCACGCGTGACTACAAAAAAAAGAGGTCTCCAGCTGCCCGAGGAAGAGAGGCTGAAAGGGCAGTTCCACTCTGCGTGCCCCAGCTGGCCATTCTGCACTGAGTACACATGTTGTGGCCTTCAGAAAACCTCTCTGCAAATAACGCCCACTGTTTGTTTTTTTGCCCAACAGCCTTTGCCCAGACGTAGAGGGGGTGGGGGGTGCTAGAGAGAGAGGGAGTTTGTTTTTATATGCCAGGGGCAAGTGGAGAGCTTAAACGACAATCAGGATGCAAATTAAATTGGCAGGTACTGTTAGGTCCCGAGTACCTGCACTTCTTTAATTTGTAGTGAAAGCACCACCACTTCCCAGCACTGCGGCAATACTTTGACTCTGACAGTGCCAGCACTTCTAGATAGCTGACAAGATACTCTCTGGGTAGAGAGTACCTGAACGTTTATATTTCCATTCAAAGTTCTGCAATAAATCCTTGCCCACCTGCAATAAGTAATTGACTGCAAACCCAAACACGAGTTAGCTCTGGAAAAAGTGTTATTATATCTCATATCCAAGTGACAAGACTGCAAGATCCATGCAGCTCTGACGAAGGCACACAGCCCATAGGCGCATATATTTCGGGATCATTTTCCCAATATTCACCAAATGCATGTGTTGATATACAAAACTAGTGAGAAAACAATATTAAATAATATGAAAAGCACACTCTAGAGCACAAAATAGAGCAGCATTGAGATCAGAGTGCAGGTCTGGAGACCACATGTCCACCCAGATAAGGAAGGCTAGAGGTTGTCCACTGACAAGTTTCCAAAATGGCGCCACCTCCTCTTCGTAACTGAATAATAAACAGATACAGAAAATACACACTACTATTGAACAACAAAATATCCAATACTATAAAACTGCGGAAGGAAATTAGGACAACTAGAAGAACAAAATGAAAAAAAAGGAAGAAAGGACTCAGCAAATATTAACATATATCCAAGAACTTGGCATAAAACAACATCTACCCCCCCTCTCCCCCCCCACCACCACCACCACCTGAATTGGGGATTTAATGTAGTGTAGTACTCAATCAACTCTTCATGTACATATAAAAGGAGCTATGAAGGAAGTATTAAAAGTCCTCTTGGAAATAAAACATAAAAGGCTGGCACTGTTTGAGTGGAAGAATACTCTTAGACAGGGCGTAACTGGAGTGGGAGTGAGTTATTCTATAAGTATATTTTTTCTTGGAAAGGCTGCTGAATGGTGTATGGACCTCTCAGCATTATCGTTTAATGGCAAACACATTTTAACCCCTTCCACGCTCATGACGAGCTCAGCTCGTCATGAGTTACGCCTGTCGTACGCTCATGACGAGCTGAGCTCGTCATGAACCGTGGCTTTTCGCAAAAGTCAGCGCACAGCGGGAAAACCCGCAGCGCGCATGGGGTTAAAACGGCCTACAATAGATCATGAGGAACAATGGTACCAAACAAGGATTAGGCTGGGGCCAATTTAGGCCTGTGAGTCAGGAGCAGGAAGAGAACTGGCCAAAGTACAGGGCTCTGGAAGCCCTTACGTACCTCTATGTCTCAGAGTAGGCCCTTGATGTACAGGCCGCACGAGGCCAAAACCTAAAACGGATTTGATTGGCACCTGGAAAATGCAAACATATCCTAAACCACCCACGCTGCAGTACGTTCTTGTATTTATTAAAGCAATGAATAAAAACTTTTCATAGGTGTTGTTAGTCTAACTCTTGATCAAATCCATGCTTTGACACCAGCCAGCCAAGCCAAAGCCCCCTGCTTATTGGTCCTTGTCTAACAATGTGGCGGACCAATCACAGCTCCCGACTCTTACACATAACATGTTGATTACTTTTGCAAAATGGTCTGCACCCCAGCGCTGCCACTGTATGACAGGCATTGCCCTTGAAGCGCAACATTGATAATCCAGGCAAAGTAATGAACAGTGACAGCTCGCACGGCTGCCAACGTGGGCTAATATGGTCATTTACACCATTTAGTATTTCACACCCCTTCCTCAAGATGTGTTTTCATTATTGTAACATTTTGTTCAGATTTCACTATTACAGAACATCCTGCAAAAATATGAGATATGGCATGCCTGTGGTTTGTGCTGATTACTTACTTTAAGGCCACTCTGCGCTGTCACCGGTTGCGCTAAAGGGTTGGGCCAGAATAAGACCTTCTTATCATGGGTTTGCAGTACCTAGTTTCACCCAAGACCAGCATCGCCTATCAGAATGAAACAGAAGGGCCAACAAAGGCCTGCACTGGGCCACCATGAAAAACCCTTAAAATACACTGCAGCCCCCTTCATACAAAACACCAACAAGGGACAGCGAAAGGATGCAACGTAGACAGACAGGCTCCTAAACAGTCAGTATTGTGAACTTCCGGCCGCTTGATGCATTAGAGGAGGGTTTTCAAACCTGTCATTGACGGGCCCACATTTCACTTAGTAGCCCAGGGTCGATGGTCCCACTCCCGCCCTATGACAAATTACTAAATGGATTATGAGATATTACGGGCCCCACCAGGAGACCCCATGGCAGCAGTCTGCTCAACAACACGAAGATTACGACTTCATGCTCGCAACATCACAAATATTTATGGTCTCTTAAAGCCTTCAAGTTTTTTTAACATTTTTTTGCCAGAGTGTATTTTCACATTCATATTGTCAATTCGTTTTCCTGCCACGTGTCTATTGTTATTCTCACCCGCGTTAAACAGTTCATTTTTTAATATATTTTTTTTCATTTTGCTTTATTCTATGTCCCTCTGAAATTCTGTAGCGTAAGGTGTTTCGGGTTCTTGTAAAGAAGATATTTTCTTTCTCTAATGAGGAAACCTATGAAATGAAATGTAATGTGTGGTAACTGTGTGCTGCACAAGATATGTACCTGTATAGTGTGTCAGGGTGCGCACTCTGTGTGTCATGTGTGTGCACGGTGTGATTCCAGTGTGGCCTGTGCATGTTCACAATCCGCGGGATGCATTTGGACTAGGTTAGCATGAATCTAAGTCGCGCATGTTGTACAAAACTGCCTCTGTCACCCCCAGCTTGCGGCTGCGTTCAGAGGTGAGACACGTTACCCTAACCGACCTTTGCCCCTTCGAGTGCCAGGCTGTCTCAAAGTGCAGGCGGTTCAGAATGTGCTCTCCCTGCACGTCCCGCACACAGCCAGACACTCAAGCTTTCTTTTCTTCAACAAACAAAACATCCCAGGTGGAAGGGAGGCCCGTCTGTCTGCGAGGCAGGGGCCACGGACAGGCTCCAGCCCGGGCCCCGTGGAACCCTGGGCGACCTTGGAGTGTCCGCGGGTAGCCACTTGCCCTCTGACCCCAGCGAGAGCTGCTTTCTGATTCGGCCGTCCAGAGGAGAAACACAAGACCAGATGGAGCCCAGTTGGTCTTTGACGGAGCTGGAAAATTATATTTCTGCAGCTGCCGTCCCTTCTCCCCCGTTTCCGCGGTTCGGTTTGTTCAATAAATACACCACATCCCTGTGTGCTTAGGGTGACCAGAATTTTAAAGCCATAAAATGGGACAATTCCCAAAAATAGAAGAAGGACTGCAATTTTACTTCAACAGAGATTGACAGTGCTCCTTAGCACAGAATTACAGAAGAGGCACTAAGGGGCAGATTTACAAGCCCCTTGCGCCTGTTTTACACTGCCGTTGCGTCACTTTTGTGATGCAGCGGCGGCGCAAAAGATGCGCCATGCTGCGGGGCATTTACGACGTGACGCATCTGGGAGATGTGTCACGTTGTAAAGCCCTGCGCCAGAAGTAGGAGTTCCATTGCAGGGGGGGGGGGCGTTCCGGTGCAGGAACGCCTTCCAAAAGTGGCTGAGTGAAATCTACAAGATTTCACTCAGTCACATTTGAGCCCATGCTGCGTCAAAACCCTGCGCCTGCTTGAAGCAGGCGTATGGATTGACGCAGAATTGTACAGATAGGGCCCTCTAGAGCATCGGTGGAGCTGCGTCGCGCTTGCAATGCGCCGCATTTACGGCACAGATGCGTCACGCATCTGTGCCGTTTTTGCCCCATGGTGCGCCGCATTGTAAATGCGGCCCATGCATGGGGGTGGAGCCGTGGCGCACAATAACTGGCGCATCCCTGCTGATATGCAGGGATGCGCCAGTTATTGTAAATCTGCCCCTAAGAACATAAATAAAACGCAACTTTTAAAGTCAGTAGCATGCCTGTTAATTAAATTGCTTTCTTATAGCAGCTGTGTACTATCCCTGCATTGCAAAACATAAAAAGATACTTCCCACCGTTTTCAGTCGACCCTTTCTAAAAACCGGGACATGAGCTAAATTTTCTTAAATCTGCCGGGACGGCTGGTGGAAAGCCGGGACTGTCCCGGCAGATCCAGGTGGCCTGGTCACCCTGCTGTGTGCTCACTGCGCAGCCTACTAAAGATCCTACTCTGGAGAAAATATTCGAAAAGCATCTTTTTAGAGCTGCCTGTGCGCCCACTCATTAAGAATTGCACATGCTTCTAAGTGATTGATTCAGTAGGCAAAGGTATACAATACAGGTATATTAATTCTTTCATATCACTCTTTTAAAGAATGTACGCCTCCACGCGACTCCGTTTTCAGTCACACAATGCAGGTTCATTCATTCATTCATCATTTTACTCTTTCATAAAACGCATGCCTGTAGGTGAGGCAATTTGCAAAGTTATACAATACAGGTTTATTCTTTCATTTCACTATTCCATTCATTCACCTCCTGCTCTTGTACATAGGTTCCACAAACTGCCCTTTTCTCAGGTTAATGTTGGATTGAACTTCCAGCACGGGAGAGCTGGCGAGAAGTGACCGTGAAGGGACATTGCACAAACGTGCCACTCACTCAGAAAACAACAAAATAGACAAAGACTGTAAAGTAGAGGTGGGCAAGGCACTAAATTAACAGGGAGAGCCGAACCAGAGCCGAGCCAGAGGTGGGCTTTGGCTTTAAGAGCCCGTTCAGGAGCAGAGCCCTGAAAATAGTTGTCACATACGTCACGACAAAAAACATCATGTTAGAAATAGAATGTGACAGTGTCGTCACATAAAGAACGTGTATTCCTTTAACACTAGGAAGCTTTTTACATTAGTACATCAGACTGTTGGAAGAGCATTTATTGAAAGTGAGAGTTTTAAAAGATGAACTGAGAAACATTCCTTACCCTGTACTGATGACAATGCAATTAGTGAAGGAGGAGACAAGTCATTTGCCAAGTGTCTCCTATATATGGCCTAGCCTCTTACTATTGCTGGAGCTAGTATATTAAACAAATACAAGAGAGGTTTTTGTACTACGCACGTATTTGTATTTGAAGGTGTTCGTTCTCAGATGTGATAATGAACAAATAGGAAACTCAGTGAAATTAAGTATTTGCCTAGGATTACACAAATTAGTCAAGCAGGGAAACTGGTACTGACCCAAATGTTCCACTTTTACTCTGTGCAATTCGATTACTAGATGGGTATCTTTTTTTCTGGCACCAAATCTTAATGCTTTGCCTGTAATTCTTGGAAGATGAGATTAGAGTTTAGGGAACAGGCAGAACCCACATTTTATTTTTCGGCAATTTTACATGACACAGGACATACTCAAGGGGCCCGATTCACAGAACTAACTTAAGACAAAATCCTAAACTTACTACCATTTTGGTATTCACAGAAGGCACTTACTCATTTTGGTATTCACAGAAGGCACTTACTCATTTCGGTATTCACAGAAGTTAGGAGTCCTAACTTTAGGACTCCTAAATGCCTTCTGTGAATACCGAAAGTCTTAAAGTTAGGATTTTTCTCAGTTTAGGAGTAGTAAAGTTAGGACTCCTAAATGCCTTCTGTGAATGCTGAAAGTCTTAAAGTTAGGATTTTTCTCAGTTTAGGAGTCCTTAAGTTAGGACTCCTAACTTTACTACTCCTAAACTTCGAAAAATCCTAACTTTAAGACTTTTGGTATACACAGAAGGCATTTAGGAGTCCTAAAGTTAAGACTCCTAACTTCTGTGAATACCGAAATGAGTAAGTGCCTTCTGTGAATACCAACATGGTAGTAAGTTTAGGATTTTGTCTTAAGTTAGTTCTGTGAATCGGGCCCCCAGTCATAAATGCTCTTCAAAAGAGACAAGTATTGCAAAACACATTTACATTTTTTGGGACTCAGTGAGACTTGCCTGGATTCACAGGATGCAGAGCCTAGGTGGGGATTCAAACTGCATCTCCATTAAACAAGGTCAGCAGTCGTAGCCGGAGGCCATTAAACAACAGTCGTAGCCGGAGGCCACATTGCCTCCCATGAAGAATAGGCTCGTTTTGGGCTCATGGTTCTAAGATGACTCGAGCTGAGGCAGTGCCAGGCACCTGGCTAGATGCATGGCTTGAGCTTTCAGTGGCTCACCCACCTCTAACACAGTAGTGTCCTCAGGTGTCTACCGGCTCAGAACACATTTTCTTAAATCACTTAACTTAACAAAGAAGGGGAAGCTATGTTTTTGTTTCTTAGTCCATTTGCACTAATTTGAGCCAACCTCTGTACCTATTTCTCTATCAAATGCAGTGGCGGCTCCTCCGCTATGGCGGAGGTGCGTTGCCTCACTGCTTTTAAGAAGTACTAAGTAGAAACATAAAATAATAATAACTTTGAGTTTTCATTTTATGCTTGTGCTGCTTTGGGGAAGGGCGGGTGGGCGGGGCTGCTCTGCCCTCATGAACAGGGCAGGGAGGAGTGTCTTGCCCACTCCTAAGTGCACATGACTGTTTGGCCCGCCTCTCGGACCGCCCAAAACAGTCATGCACATTTTCCCTGTCCTGCAGCAGGCCCATTACAGCTAGCCTGGAGAGTATACCCAGGCTCCCATCCCCTGGCTGAGCGTCGAACCAGGACACTCAGACCAATCTTAATGCTGCACTGTAGCATTGTGATTGGTCAGCGGGGCCTGGCTGTGCTTCCTGTTCCTAGAGTTCGACGAGTAGAGCAGGAACAAAGACGCGGGACCCGGCAGCAAGGTAAGTTTAATTTATATATATATATATATATTGCCTAATACCCCCGCACAACCCCTCCCCCCATGAGCCCCTCCATGCCTGCACCACCACCACGAGTCATGCCGGCCACCACTGATCAAATGATGCAATTCCAAAGAACGTCCAAATACAGACCGTGACCTGCCAAGTATTATTGCATCAGAACATTAGATAGCTTAGTGCAATACTTAGCAACATTTGTTCTACAGATCTAAATGGTATACAATTAGAACCCCCTTGCTAATTCTTTGATTGCAATAAGTCCGTCCCTCCTGCCAAGTGTTTTTTGCGCTTAAGACAGTTCTCCATAAAGCTACAATAGCTGTGAATCAGACAGCTCTTTAACCCTAGTGGTCTCATTCTTTGAGCGCCCAGCTACTCAGATTCGGCCCCATCAATCATTTACAGAAATGGCCTGGGCCAGAAAGATCTTGGAAACAGCTTAATATTTAGCAGTGCAGAAAACTATGCCTAGCATCACGCCATCACTCATCAAATACTGAGTAAAAGCTGTAAAAAAAAAAAGGGGAAAAAAACCTTTCACATCAGTAAGCACTGCCCGCTCACCACTAAGCACTTTCTTGGGTGCTGAGCTCTCTTGGATGGTACTAGCGTGAAGCGAGCCTACTCGGTGCTGGATACACAATTTAACACAGGTTATCCCATACAAATCCCTATACCTTGGGATGCTTTCAAAAAGGACAGAGTCACCTTGACCTTGGGCATCTTAATTTTCTACATATCCTGCACAT
Source organism: Lissotriton helveticus (assembly GCF_964261635.1). Lineage (NCBI taxonomy): Eukaryota > Metazoa > Chordata > Amphibia > Caudata > Salamandridae > Lissotriton > Lissotriton helveticus. The sequence continues at coordinate 1,731,237,761 of NC_136059.1, read as the reverse complement.
GTACAGTTGGTGTGCAATGCTGCCGGAAGTTAGATACATTTTTAGGTCTGGTTTTAGTCAAGACCTTTGGATTTTACTAAAATCAGATGTATAATATATTTACCTAAAGGGCTTTCGGCCAGCCCTCTACAACCATTGGTCTGTTGTGTCAATCACAATTTTCCTCCGCCCAATCAGCATACAGTATGGGGCAATGGGTCAGGTCACTTCAGGACTGACAAAGCCAAAAGTCCATCGGCCAACGCCAGACCAATTGACTTTGCCAGTGCTGGTTTACATTAAGTTTAAGATGCATCCTATGTTTTACTCTTTTGCAAAAAAAATATCTTTCACATAAACAGTCCTTGCTGAAGGAAGGGAGCCTTCTTTTAGACTAAAGGAAGGACTTTTTACTTTGAATACTGCTAAGTTTCAACACACAAGTAGCCTGTCAAACTTAATTGCAGAGAGATTTGGGGTAAATTCTAGTATCCAGGAGAAAGGCAGCCGGACAAATTGAGGGAGGTGGTGGCTGCACGTTAGTTGTTTGCTGTACGTGCGCTGGGTGCAATTCATTGTACTGGGCGACTGTGATATGGAAGGGTAATAGCTTAGAACAGCCAGTGAATCAGCAGGCCTGCACTTCCAACAGAGAGATGTTTAAGATGTCCCCTTACCTTTGACCGGTGCTACTGTAGATAAGACCGCAAGATACATCTATCAGCCGGTGTGGGTCACAGGTAAGCACTGACCCCCGGCACCAGGCCGAAGCTCACAATGACGGCTATATTCATACTGCCAGATAATCCCAAGTGTGACAAACGCCTTTTTGCAATATCTCCCAATCCGAAACTAGGTGTATCCATGTACCTGACTTAGAAATTTCCGTGCAACCTATACAGCAAAGTTCAGTATACAGCAGGTTGACTGTGCCTTTCATTTTTCATGGTGGGTAAAACTAGCACCACTTGACAAAAATAAGAACCAGTTATTTAAAGTACCTTACAGCTACAAGTGGTAAATAAAACAAGCGCTGCCAAAGCTAATATTTCTGGCGTTGGCAACCGCACAATTTTTTTTAATGGTCGCTGTATCAAAATATAACAATAAAGGAGTGGCCGGCAGCCCTGGCATTGAAGTGTACTTCTATTCAGGCAAAATGCTGTCACTCACAGCACAAGGCAGCCAATGGATGAACTGCACTGACCCACTGCCTCATGCTCTATGCTTAGGTGGGCAGAAGCAGAAAGTAAGTTGCACTTGAACAGACCACTGGATGAAGGGAGCTGACCGAAAGCCCCTGTATGTATGTATTAATGTAAGTATCTTTTATTATGATTTCTTCAAAAAACATGACTGGTGGAAAATCTAAAGCTTCCTCTAGGCCAAGAGCAGATCATCTGTACTGAGGAAGCCCCATCATTTAACTCTTTAGAGTACTTTGATTTATTCATGGCTAGCATATTAATGAAGGACATAGCGCCAAGAAGGTGAGATGCTGGAAGAGTAGTGTGATGGTACACAGTTGCATCCCCGAGCAGTGGAGATGGTGAAGGGTTCCTGCTGAATGCTGGAGCTGAACTGCATCAGGGGGGACATGGTAGGACGCCTGAAAAAAGTTTTGTAGCAGAGAGGAGTGAGGTAAGAGCCAGGAAGTAAGAGATGTCCTACCTTTCGCAACTGAGCATTAGGGAGAGTAACGTCTCCCAGTGTTTAATAGCCATGAGACAATCAGAGACTTTATTTAGAAAGAGCGGAGTGTGGAAGGGGAAAGAACAAAATGCTTCAGTATTGACAGTGAAGCCAAAGGTAGGCTTTGCATCCCTTAGATTTCCTATTTTTGAATCATTCATTTTATGGATAGCAAGTAATGAGATTGTAACGAGGCCATAAACTTCTCAGAAATGCCTACAGTACTATAAAAATGTCAGTCTTTTATAATGCCCTGACAGAACACTGATAGTTCAAAACTTTCAAAGCTAACTTAGTTGGATAAAAGCACAACTCTTCAAAGGTATATGATCTGAAGATGAAGATGGCGACCTAAACTAATGATAAAACTAATGATAAGTAGTAATGCGTCTCACCTTTGCAACACTACACGGTTATGTGCAGCAGCATACGCTGCACCATGGTTGAAGCACCTCTTCCTCACCCAACATATCCCTATGCAGGCCATACAGCACCGCATCCAACACCCTTCAAAACCCCACACTCCTTAGGTATGTAGGAAACCAATGAAATAAGGAGCATTTCACAGTCCCCTCAGGGCTATGAAGATGTATATAACACTGTGATCCAATCCAAGAGAAAATGCACTGTGCATCGAGACTGCGTCTACATCTGCAGAAGTAGTTTCAAAGGCGCCATTATTTGCACCGTGCACCACCACAGAAAAGCAGTTATTCCCAACTGGCACTTATAGGAAGCAAGCAGATGACCTAAGTAACCACAGCTGCAATTATGACTGCAGAGCCACCTCCTTCTTCCCCTTTCTGGTAGCTCCAGCGTCATGAAGAGGCAGCCTGAGTCAGAGGAGCTTTGGAAGCATCTGGCCACAATATGACTTGCTTTCTGCTGATTCGGTATCTCTGAAAGCAGACTGGCTGGGGTGTGAAGGTGGAGTGACTGATCTCAAGGGCGAATCCAGGCAGAAATGAAAACCAAGACATGCTCTACTATTTTCAACATGGAAAATCCATTGGATATTTAGGAGAATCCAAAATGGCACTCTTGCGAACACCATACTGAAATTACACCACCTGGTACAAGCCAAATATTAGAGCACTGGCAGTGAATGCAGAGTCCTGAAATGACCGGGGGTAGTAAATGTTCCATCATACACCCACTGACCGCTGATGACATCACAGGGTAGTGTTAGAATTACAATTACTTCCCAAATGCCAGGTGCTGAAATGATTGCCTACATTGGTAGCATGCTACACTGTCTAGGGCAGTTGATTGGAAGTGTGTTCAGAGACGTTTTGAGGCTGGGCTAAGTGGGCTCTTGGGGGGGGGGCGATAGAGCCAGCTCTGCTTAGCAGACCTTTAATCATTCTAAAAGAGAGTGTTTTAAATAAATTTTTACTTTAATTAATTTTTAATATGGGTGCTGTGTGAGAATCTATCACCGACATTTGTTGAGTTTACATTTCATGCAACATCCATAAAAAAAGTTTCGTTTTGTTCAAAATAGGACCTCGTATATGACAAACGGGAGAGTGTCACAGAGATTATTTGCAGTAATAGTAGAGAGTTGCTGCTGTATTACAATATTGAAAATACACATCAGCATTCCTGAAGATTTGATGTAAAAATATTTAGAATTTGAAGAGTGTGTCTGTGCACTGTCGGTGATTTGGCCAAAGAGGGCATGAAACTGCAGAAACATCATTTCAAAGTTGTTCAGAAGGGGCCCCAAAATATGTTTGGCACAGTGCCCCCAAAATTCTTAAAATGTCCCTGAGTGCGTTATCTTTGTTTAGATCCTATGAGGGAAATGTTTTGGGCTCCGTTCTTAGCATTGTGATGGATGCAAAGGTGCGAGTTAGAGCTGCCCAGTTTATTGTTTTCAGTAGGCTAGCAGTTGAGCATCTCTGTAGGTCCCTTCATGCTACACTATTTCTTATGATCGCAGTCCACTAAGCTGGGTACCTCACTGGGTTTTTCATTATTAGAATTTTAGTTTAAAGTGCCTGTCCTGAACAGACATAGGTTGGAGCCAGAAATGGTGGGGAGATCTGCTGATATGTACTTTATTACTATCATCACATATATGATTGTCATTGTGAGATTGATACATAGTCCCACTCTTAGCCCATGCATAACCTCCTATCTGCTGCTGAGTGGCGTTGAGAGTCAAAAAGTGAAACTATAGAATGTGACTAGAGCTCTGACAGCTTTGTCCACATTCTCTACCAGCCACTACCTGCATGACCCCAAAGAGCAGAGGTAGCAAGGGCAATGCTAGCGACACCAAAGGCCAGGCTATGGGTGGCAACTGCTCTTTACCACTAATTCACATCAATACACTGTTAGATGTATTTTTTGGCAAAAAATATCCTATTTAGTCCTTCTGTCCCTAATTCTTTGGTCATTTATACCATACAGTTAAAGAAAATGTATGCCTATAACCAAAAACATACTCCCTTTGCAAAAGTAAATGTAATTCAAATGTCTCTTCACATTTCGATTTGGTCAGAAGTATACCTGTGCAGCAGGAGCACCGGTTAAACAAAAGGCCTGTGCTTTAACCATGGACGTCAATTCACCAAAATGGCTGGTGTAGTGGAAGTGACATAGCACTCCATTTGACATTTACTTTTGACACACACACACACACACACACACTTAACAGATTCACACATTCTTGCACACATAAATACACTCACCAGCAAGCATGCAAACAATGTAAATTTAACAGCAGTATTTACTTACCTTAACTTCTAGATAGGGTCATGTTCTAGCGAATGTACTCCATTTTTATTACAGCTATGGTGAATATCATTCACTATTTGTATAATAAATAAATTGACAGAAACCAGGCAAGTGGAGCTCCAACCAGCATCCTGTAGGAAGACCTGGTCCTATATTCCAGGCACTGGCTTTGCCACCTCAGAGGCTAGGGGTCACAAAATCAGTGCCAGTGGTAGCAAAAGGCAATGAGGGGTCCCCTAAATGGCAGTAAAGGCTCGAACCACATAGGGAGACGAGCAGAACTGGCAAAATGGTTGTAAAGTGTAGTGGGACTATTTAACAGCACAAATAATAGTAGCAGACGTGAGTTCCAGGTTATGAGGCCTGTGCGGCTTTGCTTCTACTTCGATGCTCTCAATACAGAATTCACTCTTCTTCATATGCCCTTCGTGGAGACTCTCGCCTAACCCACCCCTTCCTCCTTCTGAGACAGGCAGAGGTCATGAGTGCAACAGTGCAGGGACATAGAACTGTACCGTATAAAACTGTGGGTGGCACCTCGCACTAATGTCCATTCAGTTGCTCTAGTTTCTGATTATTATTTCTCTAGGTCGCTGATCCCTAAATAAAATTCTAATAATAGGCAAAGGCTGCACAACTAATCTTTTAAACACAAAGTGAACATAACCACTGGCAAGCTGGGCTTGTTATCTATTCATGCTCTAAATTCATATACACGTGATTGGTTAATACATTTTGGAACTAATAATCCAACAGAGTTTACAAACAAGATAACATCAGCTACAGTGTAACCGGATGCAGGGAAGGAGCCTGGGTCCACCACTCTTCAGTCGCTATCTACTTCCTGCCGGGTTCTCAGTCGAATGCTAACCTGAATAGTTCTGCTTTAATGAGATCCCTGAATTGCAGACACATACCTACCAGATCACACAGTGCCACTGTGAGTCACACAATCTCGGCTACCTGCGCACGGTCACCCGGTGAAGAGCTGGTGTCGCAGAATGGTAGGAAAGGTGAGCTGGAAATCCCTGCAGAGTTAATATCCAGTTTTTTTGGGAGGATCTAAGCCAGGGGTCTCCAGCTTTTTCTGTAACAAGAGCTACTTATGTTCAATGAAAATCATCCCGAGCTACTATTACTAGTGATGTAAAAGTGAACACCCCATCCAAGTGTCAGCAGTGTTCACATCGGTGCATTAGGCAGGGTTTCCAGCAGTAATGCTAAAAAGGCTTTGACAATTTTAACTGAAATATTACATGGGAAGTACATATAAACCATAGCTGCGATCCTCCTGGCACGCACCAAGGTATAAATATGAGTAATAAATCTCTTCAACTCAAATAATAGCTTTAAGCACATTTTAAAAACGCAACTATTTTTCTACAGAAATCACCTTATTAGTTGCGAAAATACATACATTTTTGTCTTGAATACATGCTTTTTAATTTTAGAATACATATAATATTTCAACCAAGCAAAAACTTGATAGGCGTCGGCTGGGCAGCACACCAGAGAGCTACTCACAGAAGCTGGAGACCTCCTAGTAGCTCATGAGCTACTCATTTGATACACCTGCTCTAAGCGGTCAATGTCCATTAAGGCTTTTGTTTCTGGAAGGCGGTGGTCGTCTGTGGGGGGTTGGGAGACAAGTGTCTCTCAGACAGAACTCAGCATGAAGTCCCGTCCCCCTAAGGCAGTGCAACTGTGAGGTTTTTTTTATTTGTTAAGTCTGCAGATAGTTGGGTTCTAACCTCAAGTTTAGGGATTAGGCCATTCCAAAGTCTGGGACCCTGTCCTCAGGGAGATCTTCCTCTAGCTTTTACTCTTTCGAAACCTTCTTTCTAATCAGATTAGAGGCGGCTGAGCAATGGCTCTGGTCGAGGTGTAATGTGGTGCCAGTTTCCATCGTTATCTGTTGAGTAACTAATCAGTGCAGATTGCGGTCAAGGAAGAACAATAAAGCCTGGGAGTGCAAGTGTGCCTGTTCACTCCTGCCTGAAGTAACACTGATTCCACTAGAGAGGCAGGTGAGCTTCTGAAGGCTGCAAAATTCATTACTATTAGTTACGTAAGGGCAGTATGTCAATGTGGAAACACGTGCAACAAATACAAGCCACTGTGATGGGTGGTGAGTGCCTTCTAATAAGAAAAAAAATACTAATTTGGTAAATATTTGTCTTACTGCTCCTGCTTTCAAGAGCTCCAAATAAAAGGTGTTACTGTAAGCCAGCATTACTCCTTTCCCCCAACCAAGACAGAGAAGTCGACCTCACCAGCATGCTAATAACCTCTGGTCTTCAGGTTGCATAAGGATTGCTACAGAAAATGCATAGTTACCCTTGTGAGTAATTGATTACCTGCTGATTCTGAGTAGTGCGGAATAGGGTGAGGAATTTACAACACCCAGTAAATACAAATACCCAGGAGGGGGGGTATCAACCAGGCGCAATATACTTATATTCCGGCTTCTAGCCTCAGAAGGAGGCTAAACATGCAGATTCAGTACTTCCTGCTCTAAAATCCACGTTTGCTCTTCTAACCGCTCAATAAATTTCGTCTGGTGATGCTGGGTGAAATTTGTCACATGAAAAAAGCAAGGATGCAGTAAATATCGCACAACTTGCGATACTGATCAGAATTCCCATCTAAACAATGCTGAGAAGACTACGGCTCTAAAGATGGCCCACCTCCTGATCGAGGAAGGGCCAGCACAGAGTGCACGATGCACAACTATACCATCGCTCACAAAGAACCACTGGGAAATGCTGACTTGTGAAATAAATTACACCTCTGGAACTTTAAAAAAATCCCTTTAGAGAGCAACCATGCGCCGTAAACGAGTGGCTTACAAACACCCCCACCCTGTCCTCTAGACCCTGCTCTTTTTCAGTTGTGGCACTAGAACCACACAGTTTGTTGAGCCTGTAAACTTAATTTTTGGGCATAGTGTCCCCAACAAATCAAAATATTGGCCAGGAAAATTAGAATCCTCTTTAAACCCCAATAGAATTCCCGCGCCAATTCCTGTCCCATGCGGGTGGGTCAAAGCCAGTGGAACAGGTGCACCTAAATTGCATGGAAATGGCCCTTCAGTAATAGGAAGAAAGTCCGACTGCAGAGGCCCTGTTCAATGGGAATCAAGGTCCATCTTTGCATCTGCATATCTTTGGCCCTAGTCTGCTGCTTAGGTGGGAAGACAGACCACAAAAGAAAGACATGCAACTGTATTTGCAAGAGGTTGACACTCTTTGCAGGATTTCTTTTTTAAATGCTACAGGAGGTGTTTGTGCTGTCCCATCCCCAAGCCTAGAGAGCGGAAAGCAATAAAAAGGTCCTGGAGAAACCCAGCTTATGTTTGAGAGCCTACTCTTCACCTCTGTCTGAAGCTATTGCATAGCGAACTTGGGTGACCTCAATCTGGGGAATCTGAGGTCAACAGCAAAGCATCACACCGAGATGTACTGCTCATAGGTCAGGAGAGCAGCCACTGTGGCCTCGGGCACGGAAGCATGAAGGTGTAGGAAGCAGGAAGTGAAGGTGTTGGAAACAGGAAGTGAAGGTGTTGGAAACAGGAAGTGAAGGTGTTGGCTAAAGGAAGTGAAAATGTAGGAAACAGGAAGTCAAAATGGAGGTCTAAAAAGAGATAGTCAAAGACGGCTGAGGAGCATCTCCGAGGAATTTACCGACGTGTTTCACAGTCATCCTCGGGCCCTGACCCCCAACGACACTGGTTCAAGGTTTTCAACTTCCTAGCTTGGCTTTGAGAAATATCACTGCACATCTATGTAGTCAAAATGTTCGAAGAAGATATCTGCCCGGCTCACCTCTAGAAAGTTTTAGCTCACTTATAAAGATACTCGCAATTGTTGACAATGTATATATATATTGATTTTGAGATCAAATGAACACTTCCATTATCTTGGGAGGCGTCCAAAATATGTTTTGCTCCAAGGGCAGGATCGGACTAAAAAGTTAAAGATGCTGCCTATTCGATAATCGGTGGTTAAACCAGTAGCACTTTCAGTAACAAGTCACGAGCTTGGAGGCAGCCTTCGTGCAGACAGACGCACACCGCGGTAGAGCGGAACGTGGCTCTGCTTCCCAGCCTGCTGTGCGTGCAAACCCTTGCGCGAGGCACGGCTCCCCAAACTGCCCTGCTGAATGAATCACGGCATGCAGGTGTGCGGCCGCACAAGCACGTGCCAGCGCGAGCTTCCACTCACCGGCATGGCACGAGAACAACGCTGTCCTGTTGCCTCGGGTTCCCAGGGAACACCTTGCCCCACAGATGTGTGGGTGTGGAGAAATCTTGATTGGGGCCTGGGAGATCACCTGGGCCTGGGGGTCTGTGTGGCTACATACATGGTGTGAATGTTTTATACAGCAGTGGGCTGGCCTGGCTGGGAAAAAAATGGAACATGGGGAGTAGCTATCAATGGTGCAGCATGTGCAGTGGCACCATACCAGCGGTCTGAGGAGCCCAAAGCACCCCGATTACTGTAGTATTTTACTACCCATGCAGGAGTCAGGGATAATTTTCCATGCTCGCACTGGGGCCTATGGCACCCTTTGCTATGTTACTGGCGGGATCCATAGAGCGGGCAACAGACAAGCATCCTCGAAAGCTTTCCATGGGAAGGTAATTCATGTGTATGTAACAACATGTGAGAAGTCACTCGACTTTGTTGGTTCAAAGCAAAATACCTGCCTTGGGGAAGAGTCTAACATAAATCGCGGCATAGCTCTTAGTCATAGAAAGTTGAAAAAAAATAGCTATTTGGGGTCACAGAAAAGGGTAGGTTTCAAATCCTCATTGAAATCATACAGTCAAGGATTTATAAAGTGTGCCAAATAACCTGTGAGGGTACCATGGCGCTGGAGTTGCTAACTGCTTTGTGGTGATCTGTTCATTCGAACAGCCAGGTTTTGAGTCCTTTCCTGAATTGCCGGAGCGGTGAGGCGGTCCTGAGGTGCAGGGGAAGGTCGTTCCAAGCTTTGGCTGCCAGGTGTGAGAAGGAGCGTCCTCCACTTTACTTTTGCCTTGGCGGATCCGGGGAATGCCTGCGAGTTAGAGAGAGGCAGATCATATGTGTCTGGTTGGTCAGTCGAAGGTCACGCGTTTGTTGATGTATGCTGGTCCCCTTAGTTGTGCAGGGCCTTTGAACTGCCATCTCTTCTGGATTGGGAGCCAATGTAGTTTTTTGAGGTGAGGTGTGATGTGGGTTCTGTCTGGGGAGGTCGGAGATGTGTCTTGCTGCAAAGTTTTGTATTGTCTGTAGTCTCTTCGGGAGGTGTGCAATGATTCCTACGTAGAGTTAGTTCCCGTGGTCCAGCCTGCAGGTGACGACGGCCTGTATGACAGGCCTTCTGGTGTTGACTGGGAGCCACCTGAAGATCTTGCTGAGCATGCGTAGGGTGTGGAAGTTGGCAGATGAGACTGCGTTTACCTGTTTTTTCATAGAAAGCATGATGTTCAAGATGATGGCGAAATTGTTGGTGTGGTCTGTCGTGGCGGGGATAGGTTGAGTTCAGCAGGCCACCATAAATTGTTCAACGGCAAGGGGTTGTTCCCAAAGATGAAGACTTCCGTTTTGTCTGTGTTGAGCTTGAGACAGTTGTGCTTCATCCAGTCGGCGACATTCATCATATATCTGTAGAAGGTGGCTCTGGAGGTGGAGAGGTCTTCTGACAATGAGTGGATGACCTGGGTGTCATTGGCGCAGGAGATGACGTTGAGTATGGGCAATCTGACGGTTTTGGAAATTTTTAGGTCGAGCCTAGCAGCAGCGCGCATGCACTGCTCACTCATGCACTGCTCACTCATGCTGTTGCACTGTAAGCCCCGCCCACTCTCCTCCCATATTTGTCAGTGGCTTTTGTCATTGTGTTTCTTAAATGCTGGCTTCTGATTCATAAATAGGCTTGTTAGTCCCTCCTTGGTACACAGTGTCTGCATTTGTTAACGCCCATAACGACTGGACATTTTACTTGGCTTGTTACATGGTCTGCATTATAAGTGGGTGAACACAATTTTGTTTTTTTGACACTGATGGGGACAATGGCTGCAGTTTTTTTTTATTTGCATGCTGAGCGCGGCGCCCACTTTAGGGCACCGCGCTCAGTTTATTTGTTTATTTAAAACTTTAATACTGCGTGCGGCGTCCAATTCACGGACACCGCTCTGAGGTTGCAGCACCCGATATGCTCCCAGGAGTAGCTGCTGATTCTTCACTGCCCAACCCCTCAGCCAGTACGCGCTTGCCTCCTCTATTGGCAGCCACCATCCCTCCCTCGCATGAGGGGCGGGGCTTAGGGGAAATGAACATGGCGGTGCGACCGGTTCCTGCCGCCGCAGCTCAGGTGAACAGGGGAGCATGCCCGTGCTGTTCTGCTTCTCGGTCTTCGCCCAGCCCTCTGCCGTGCTGCATTGCTCTGGATATAAAGTGCTGAAGTACCTCAACTTGTACGGAGACTAGATTGTAGTGCAGCTCTTCCCCAATGCGTTGGGCCAGTACATCGACCTGCCAAATGGCTTCCTAGTGAACGGGAGGTACAAAGTGCAGCTTGTGTCCTTGCAG